>NC_086385.1:61589215-62990875 GCF_036588685.1 Mytilus trossulus | reverse complement strand
TAACCCTAACCCTAACCCTAACCCTAACCCTAACCCTAACCCTAACCCTAACCCTAACCCTAACCCTAACCCTAACCCTAACCCTAACCCTAACCCTAACCCTAACCCTAACCCTAACCCTAACCCTAACCCTAACCCTAACCCTAACCCTAACCCTAACCCTAACCCTAACCCTAACCCTAACCCTAACCCTAACCCTAACCCTAACCCTAACCCTAACCCTAACCCTAACCCTAACCCTAACCCTAACCCTAACCCTAACCCTAACCCTAACCCTAACCCTAACCCTAACCCTAACCCTAACCCTAACCCTAACCCTAACCCTAACCCTAACCCTAACCCTAACCCTAACCCTAACCCTAACCCTAACCCTAACCCTAACCCTAACCCTAACCCTAACCCTAACCCTAACCCTAACCCTAACCCTAACCCTAACCCTAACCCTAACCCTAACCCTAACCCTAACCCTAACCCTAACCCTAACCCTAACCCTAACCCTAACCCTAACCCTAACCCTAACCCTAACCCTAACCCTAACCCTAACCCTAACCCTAACCCTAACCCTAACCCTAACCCTAACCCTAACCCTAACCCTAACCCTAACCCTAACCCTAACCCTAACCCTAACCCTAACCCTAACCCTAACCCTAACCCTAACCCTAACCCTAACCCTAACCCTAACCCTAACCCTAACCCTAACCCTAACCCTAACCCTAACCCTAACCCTAACCCTAACCCTAACCCTAACCCTAACCCTAACCCTAACCCTAACCCTAACCCTAACCCTAACCCTAACCCTAACCCTAACCCTAACCCTAACCCTAACCCTAACCCTAACCCTAACCCTAACCCTAACCCTAACCCTAACCCTAACCCTAACCCTAACCCTAACCCTAACCCTAACCCTAACCCTAACCCTAACCCTAACCCTAACCCTAACCCTAACCCTAACCCTAACCCTAACCCTAACCCTAACCCTAACCCTAACCCTAACCCTAACCCTAACCCTAACCCTAACCCTAACCCTAACCCTAACCCTAACCCTAACCCTAACCCTAACCCTAACCCTAACCCTAACCCTAACCCTAACCCTAACCCTAACCCTAACCCTAACCCTAACCCTAACCCTAACCCTAACCCTAACCCTAACCCTAACCCTAACCCTAACCCTAACCCTAACCCTAACCCTAACCCTAACCCTAACCCTAACCCTAACCCTAACCCTAACCCTAACCCTAACCCTAACCCTAACCCTAACCCTAACCCTAACCCTAACCCTAACCCTAACCCTAACCCTAACCCTAACCCTAACCCTAACCCTAACCCTAACCCTAACCCTAACCCTAACCCTAACCCTAACCCTAACCCTAACCCTAACCCTAACCCTAACCCTAACCCTAACCCTAACCCTAACCCTAACCCTAACCCTAACCCTAACCCTAACCCTAACCCTAACCCTAACCCTAACCCTAACCCTAACCCTAACCCTAACCCTAACCCTAACCCTAACCCTAACCCTAACCCTAACCCTAACCCTAACCCTAACCCTAACCCTAACCCTAACCCTAACCCTAACCCTAACCCTAACCCTAACCCTAACCCTAACCCTAACCCTAACCCTAACCCTAACCCTAACCCTAACCCTAACCCTAACCCTAACCCTAACCCTAACCCTAACCCTAACCCTAACCCTAACCCTAACCCTAACCCTAACCCTAACCCTAACCCTAACCCTAACCCTAACCCTAACCCTAACCCTAACCCTAACCCTAACCCTAACCCTAACCCTAACCCTAACCCTAACCCTAACCCTAACCCTAACCCTAACCCTAACCCTAACCCTAACCCTAACCCTAACCCTAACCCTAACCCTAACCCTAACCCTAACCCTAACCCTAACCCTAACCCTAACCCTAACCCTAACCCTAACCCTAACCCTAACCCTAACCCTAACCCTAACCCTAACCCTAACCCTAACCCTAACCCTAACCCTAACCCTAACCCTAACCCTAACCCTAACCCTAACCCTAACCCTAACCCTAACCCTAACCCTAACCCTAACCCTAACCCTAACCCTAACCCTAACCCTAACCCTAACCCTAACCCTAACCCTAACCCTAACCCTAACCCTAACCCTAACCCTAACCCTAACCCTAACCCTAACCCTAACCCTAACCCTAACCCTAACCCTAACCCTAACCCTAACCCTAACCCTAACCCTAACCCTAACCCTAACCCTAACCCTAACCCTAACCCTAACCCTAACCCTAACCCTAACCCTAACCCTAACCCTAACCCTAACCCTAACCCTAACCCTAACCCTAACCCTAACCCTAACCCTAACCCTAACCCTAACCCTAACCCTAACCCTAACCCTAACCCTAACCCTAACCCTAACCCTAACCCTAACCCTAACCCTAACCCTAACCCTAACCCTAACCCTAACCCTAACCCTAACCCTAACCCTAACCCTAACCCTAACCCTAACCCTAACCCTAACCCTAACCCTAACCCTAACCCTAACCCTAACCCTAACCCTAACCCTAACCCTAACCCTAACCCTAACCCTAACCCTAACCCTAACCCTAACCCTAACCCTAACCCTAACCCTAACCCTAACCCTAACCCTAACCCTAACCCTAACCCTAACCCTAACCCTAACCCTAACCCTA
The DNA here is from genome assembly GCF_036588685.1 of Mytilus trossulus. Lineage (NCBI taxonomy): Eukaryota > Metazoa > Mollusca > Bivalvia > Mytilida > Mytilidae > Mytilus > Mytilus trossulus. Next base: position 62,988,203 of record NC_086385.1, on the reverse strand, counting down.
ACCCTAACCCTAACCCTAACCCTAACCCTAACCCTAACCCTAACCCTAACCCTAACCCTAACCCTAACCCTAACCCTAACCCTAACCCTAACCCTAACCCTAACCCTAACCCTAACCCTAACCCTAACCCTAACCCTAACCCTAACCCTAACCCTAACCCTAACCCTAACCCTAACCCTAACCCTAACCCTAACCCTAACCCTAACCCTAACCCTAACCCTAACCCTAACCCTAACCCTAACCCTAACCCTAACCCTAACCCTAACCCTAACCCTAACCCTAACCCTAACCCTAACCCTAACCCTAACCCTAACCCTAACCCTAACCCTAACCCTAACCCTAACCCTAACCCTAACCCTAACCCTAACCCTAACCCTAACCCTAACCCTAACCCTAACCCTAACCCTAACCCTAACCCTAACCCTAACCCTAACCCTAACCCTAACCCTAACCCTAACCCTAACCCTAACCCTAACCCTAACCCTAACCCTAACCCTAACCCTAACCCTAACCCTAACCCTAACCCTAACCCTAACCCTAACCCTAACCCTAACCCTAACCCTAACCCTAACCCTAACCCTAACCCTAACCCTAACCCTAACCCTAACCCTAACCCTAACCCTAACCCTAACCCTAACCCTAACCCTAACCCTAACCCTAACCCTAACCCTAACCCTAACCCTAACCCTAACCCTAACCCTAACCCTAACCCTAACCCTAACCCTAACCCTAACCCTAACCCTAACCCTAACCCTAACCCTAACCCTAACCCTAACCCTAACCCTAACCCTAACCCTAACCCTAACCCTAACCCTAACCCTAACCCTAACCCTAACCCTAACCCTAACCCTAACCCTAACCCTAACCCTAACCCTAACCCTAACCCTAACCCTAACCCTAACCCTAACCCTAACCCTAACCCTAACCCTAACCCTAACCCTAACCCTAACCCTAACCCTAACCCTAACCCTAACCCTAACCCTAACCCTAACCCTAACCCTAACCCTAACCCTAACCCTAACCCTAACCCTAACCCTAACCCTAACCCTAACCCTAACCCTAACCCTAACCCTAACCCTAACCCTAACCCTAACCCTAACCCTAACCCTAACCCTAACCCTAACCCTAACCCTAACCCTAACCCTAACCCTAACCCTAACCCTAACCCTAACCCTAACCCTAACCCTAACCCTAACCCTAACCCTAACCCTAACCCTAACCCTAACCCTAACCCTAACCCTAACCCTAACCCTAACCCTAACCCTAACCCTAACCCTAACCCTAACCCTAACCCTAACCCTAACCCTAACCCTAACCCTAACCCTAACCCTAACCCTAACCCTAACCCTAACCCTAACCCTAACCCTAACCCTAACCCTAACCCTAACCCTAACCCTAACCCTAACCCTAACCCTAACCCTAACCCTAACCCTAACCCTAACCCTAACCCTAACCCTAACCCTAACCCTAACCCTAACCCTAACCCTAACCCTAACCCTAACCCTAACCCTAACCCTAACCCTAACCCTAACCCTAACCCTAACCCTAACCCTAACCCTAACCCTAACCCTAACCCTAACCCTAACCCTAACCCTAACCCTAACCCTAACCCTAACCCTAACCCTAACCCTAACCCTAACCCTAACCCTAACCCTAACCCTAACCCTAACCCTAACCCTAACCCTAACCCTAACCCTAACCCTAACCCTAACCCTAACCCTAACCCTAACCCTAACCCTAACCCTAACCCTAACCCTAACCCTAACCCTAACCCTAACCCTAACCCTAACCCTAACCCTAACCCTAACCCTAACCCTAACCCTAACCCTAACCCTAACCCTAACCCTAACCCTAACCCTAACCCTAACCCTAACCCTAACCCTAACCCTAACCCTAACCCTAACCCTAACCCTAACCCTAACCCTAACCCTAACCCTAACCCTAACCCTAACCCTAACCCTAACCCTAACCCTAACCCTAACCCTAACCCTAACCCTAACCCTAACCCTAACCCTAACCCTAACCCTAACCCTAACCCTAACCCTAACCCTAACCCTAACCCTAACCCTAACCCTAACCCTAACCCTAACCCTAACCCTAACCCTAACCCTAACCCTAACCCTAACCCTAACCCTAACCCTAACCCTAACCCTAACCCTAACCCTAACCCTAACCCTAACCCTAACCCTAACCCTAACCCTAACCCTAACCCTAACCCTAACCCTAACCCTAACCCTAACCCTAACCCTAACCCTAACCCTAACCCTAACCCTAACCCTAACCCTAACCCTAACCCTAACCCTAACCCTAACCCTAACCCTAACCCTAACCCTAACCCTAACCCTAACCCTAACCCTAACCCTAACCCTAACCCTAACCCTAACCCTAACCCTAACCCTAACCCTAACCCTAACCCTAACCCTAACCCTAACCCTAACCCTAACCCTAACCCTAACCCTAACCCTAACCCTAACCCTAACCCTAACCCTAACCCTAACCCTAACCCTAACCCTAACCCTAACCCTAACCCTAACCCTAACCCTAACCCTAACCCTAACCCTAACCCTAACCCTAACCCTAACCCTAACCCTAACCCTAACCCTAACCCTAACCCTAACCCTAACCCTAACCCTAACCCTAACCCTAACCCTAACCCTAACCCTAACCCTAACCCTAACCCTAACCCTAACCCTAACCCTAACCCTAACCCTAACCCTAACCCTAACCCTAACCCTAACCCTAACCCTAACCCTAACCCTAACCCTAACCCTAACCCTAACCCTAACCCTAACCCTAACCCTAACCCTAACCCTAACCCTAACCCTAACCCTAACCCTAACCCTAACCCTAACCCTAACCCTAACCCTAACCCTAACCCTAACCCTAACCCTAACCCTAACCCTAACCCTAACCCTAACCCTAACCCTAACCCTAACCCTAACCCTAACCCTAACCCTAACCCTAACCCTAACCCTAACCCTAACCCTAACCCTAACCCTAACCCTAACCCTAACCCTAACCCTAACCCTAACCCTAACCCTAACCCTAACCCTAACCCTAACCCTAACCCTAACCCTAACCCTAACCCTAACCCTAACCCTAACCCTAACCCTAACCCTAACCCTAACCCTAACCCTAACCCTAACCCTAACCCTAACCCTAACCCTAACCCTAACCCTAACCCTAACCCTAACCCTAACCCTAACCCTAACCCTAACCCTAACCCTAACCCTAACCCTAACCCTAACCCTAACCCTAACCCTAACCCTAACCCTAACCCTAACCCTAACCCTAACCCTAACCCTAACCCTAACCCTAACCCTAACCCTAACCCTAACCCTAACCCTAACCCTAACCCTAACCCTAACCCTAACCCTAACCCTAACCCTAACCCTAACCCTAACCCTAACCCTAACCCTAACCCTAACCCTAACCCTAACCCTAACCCTAACCCTAACCCTAACCCTAACCCTAACCCTAACCCTAACCCTAACCCTAACCCTAACCCTAACCCTAACCCTAACCCTAACCCTAACCCTAACCCTAACCCTAACCCTAACCCTAACCCTAACCCTAACCCTAACCCTAACCCTAACCCTAACCCTAACCCTAACCCTAACCCTAACCCTAACCCTAACCCTAACCCTAACCCTAACCCTAACCCTAACCCTAACCCTAACCCTAACCCTAACCCTAACCCTAACCCTAACCCTAACCCTAACCCTAACCCTAACCCTAACCCTAACCCTAACCCTAACCCTAACCCTAACCCTAACCCTAACCCTAACCCTAACCCTAACCCTAACCCTAACCCTAACCCTAACCCTAACCCTAACCCTAACCCTAACCCTAACCCTAACCCTAACCCTAACCCTAACCCTAACCCTAACCCTAACCCTAACCCTAACCCTAACCCTAACCCTAACCCTAACCCTAACCCTAACCCTAACCCTAACCCTAACCCTAACCCTAACCCTAACCCTAACCCTAACCCTAACCCTAACCCTAACCCTAACCCTAACCCTAACCCTAACCCTAACCCTAACCCTAACCCTAACCCTAACCCTAACCCTAACCCTAACCCTAACCCTAACCCTAACCCTAACCCTAACCCTAACCCTAACCCTAACCCTAACCCTAACCCTAACCCTAACCCTAACCCTAACCCTAACCCTAACCCTAACCCTAACCCTAACCCTAACCCTAACCCTAACCCTAACCCTAACCCTAACCCTAACCCTAACCCTAACCCTAACCCTAACCCTAACCCTAACCCTAACCCTAACCCTAACCCTAACCCGAACCCTAACCCTAACCCTAACCCTAACCCTAACCCTAACCCTAACCCTAACCCTAACCCTAACCCTAACCCTAACCCTAACCCTAACCCTAACCCTAACCCTAACCCTAACCCTAACCCTAACCCTAACCCTAACCCTAACCCTAACCCTAACCCTAACCCTAACCCTAACCCTAACCCTAACCCTAACCCTAACCCTAACCCTAACCCTAACCCTAACCCTAACCCTAACCCTAACCCTAACCCTAACCCTAACCCTAACCCTAACCCTAACCCTAACCCTAACCCTAACCCTAACCCTAACCCTAACCCTAACCCTAACCCTAACCCTAACCCTAACCCTAACCCTAACCCTAACCCTAACCCTAACCCTAACCCTAACCCTAACCCTAACCCTAACCCTAACCCTAACCCTAACCCTAACCCTAACCCTAACCCTAACCCTAACCCTAACCCTAACCCTAACCCTAACCCTAACCCTAACCCTAACCCTAACCCTAACCCTAACCCTAACCCTAACCCTAACCCTAACCCTAACCCTAACCCTAACCCTAACCCTAACCCTAACCCTAACCCTAACCCTAACCCTAACCCTAACCCTAACCCTAACCCTAACCCTAACCCTAACCCTAACCCTAACCCTAACCCTAACCCTAACCCTAACCCTAACCCTAACCCTAACCCTAACCCTAACCCTAACCCTAACCCTAACCCTAACCCTAACCCTAACCCTAACCCTAACCCTAACCCTAACCCTAACCCTAACCCTAACCCTAACCCTAACCCTAACCCTAACCCTAACCCTAACCCTAACCCTAACCCTAACCCTAACCCTAACCCTAACCCTAACCCTAACCCTAACCCTAACCCTAACCCTAACCCTAACCCTAACCCTAACCCTAACCCTAACCCTAACCCTAACCCTAACCCTAACCCTAACCCTAACCCTAACCCTAACCCTAACCCTAACCCTAACCCTAACCCTAACCCTAACCCTAACCCTAACCCTAACCCTAACCCTAACCCTAACCCTAACCCTAACCCTAACCCTAACCCTAACCCTAACCCTAACCCTAACCCTAACCCTAACCCTAACCCTAACCCTAACCCTAACCCTAACCCTAACCCTAACCCTAACCCTAACCCTAACCCTAACCCTAACCCTAACCCTAACCCTAACCCTAACCCTAACCCTAACCCTAACCCTAACCCTAACCCTAACCCTAACCCTAACCCTAACCCTAACCCTAACCCTAACCCTAACCCTAACCCTAACCCTAACCCTAACCCTAACCCTAACCCTAACCCTAACCCTAACCCTAACCCTAACCCTAACCCTAACCCTAACCCTAACCCTAACCCTAACCCTAACCCTAACCCTAACCCTAACCCTAACCCTAACCCTAACCCTAACCCTAACCCTAACCCTAACCCTAACCCTAACCCTAACCCTAACCCTAACCCTAACCCTAACCCTAACCCTAACCCTAACCCTAACCCTAACCCTAACCCTAACCCTAACCCTAACCCTAACCCTAACCCTAACCCTAACCCTAACCCTAACCCTAACCCTAACCCTAACCCTAACCCTAACCCTAACCCTAACCCTAACCCTAACCCTAACCCTAACCCTAACCCTAACCCTAACCCTAACCCTAACCCTAACCCTAACCCTAACCCTAACCCTAACCCTAACCCTAACCCTAACCCTAACCCTAACCCTAACCCTAACCCTAACCCTAACCCTAACCCTAACCCTAACCCTAACCCTAACCCTAACCCTAACCCTAACCCTAACCCTAACCCTAACCCTAACCCTAACCCTAACCCTAACCCTAACCCTAACCCTAACCCTAACCCTAACCCTAACCCTAACCCTAACCCTAACCCTAACCCTAACCCTAACCCTAACCCTAACCCTAACCCTAACCCTAACCCTAACCCTAACCCTAACCCTAACCCTAACCCTAACCCTAACCCTAACCCTAACCCTAACCCTAACCCTAACCCTAACCCTAACCCTAACCCTAACCCTAACCCTAACCCTAACCCTAACCCTAACCCTAACCCTAACCCTAACCCTAACCCTAACCCTAACCCTAACCCTAACCCTAACCCTAACCCTAACCCTAACCCTAACCCTAACCCTAACCCTAACCCTAACCCTAACCCTAACCCTAACCCTAACCCTAACCCTAACCCTAACCCTAACCCTAACCCTAACCCTAACCCTAACCCTAACCCTAACCCTAACCCTAACCCTAACCCTAACCCTAACCCTAACCCTAACCCTAACCCTAACCCTAACCCTAACCCTAACCCTAACCCTAACCCTAACCCTAACCCTAACCCTAACCCTAACCCTAACCCTAACCCTAACCCTAACCCTAACCCTAACCCTAACCCTAACCCTAACCCTAACCCTAACCCTAACCCTAACCCTAACCCTAACCCTAACCCTAACCCTAACCCTAACCCTAACCCTAACCCTAACCCTAACCCTAACCCTAACCCTAACCCTAACCCTAACCCTAACCCTAACCCTAACCCTAACCCTAACCCTAACCCTAACCCTAACCCTAACCCTAACCCTAACCCTAACCCTAACCCTAACCCTAACCCTAACCCTAACCCTAACCCTAACCCTAACCCTAACCCTAACCCTAACCCTAACCCTAACCCTAACCCTAACCCTAACCCTAACCCTAACCCTAACCCTAACCCTAACCCTAACCCTAACCCTAACCCTAACCCTAACCCTAACCCTAACCCTAACCCTAACCCTAACCCTAACCCTAACCCTAACCCTAACCCTAACCCTAACCCTAACCCTAACCCTAACCCTAACCCTAACCCTAACCCTAACCCTAACCCTAACCCTAACCCTAACCCTAACCCTAACCCTAACCCTAACCCTAACCCTAACCCTAACCCTAACCCTAACCCTAACCCTAACCCTAACCCTAACCCTAACCCTAACCCTAACCCTAACCCTAACCCTAACCCTAACCCTAACCCTAACCCTAACCCTAACCCTAACCCTAACCCTAACCCTAACCCTAACCCTAACCCTAACCCTAACCCTAACCCTAACCCTAACCCTAACCCTAACCCTAACCCTAACCCTAACCCTAACCCTAACCCTAACCCTAACCCTAACCCTAACCCTAACCCTAACCCTAACCCTAACCCTAACCCTAACCCTAACCCTAACCCTAACCCTAACCCTAACCCTAACCCTAACCCTAACCCTAACCCTAACCCTAACCCTAACCCTAACCCTAACCCTAACCCTAACCCTAACCCTAACCCTAACCCTAACCCTAACCCTAACCCTAACCCTAACCCTAACCCTAACCCTAACCCTAACCCTAACCCTAACCCTAACCCTAACCCTAACCCTAACCCTAACCCTAACCCTAACCCTAACCCTAACCCTAACCCTAACCCTAACCCTAACCCTAACCCTAACCCTAACCCTAACCCTAACCCTAACCCTAACCCTAACCCTAACCCTAACCCTAACCCTAACCCTAACCCTAACCCTAACCCTAACCCTAACCCTAACCCTAACCCTAACCCTAACCCTAACCCTAACCCTAACCCTAACCCTAACCCTAACCCTAACCCTAACCCTAACCCTAACCCTAACCCTAACCCTAACCCTAACCCTAACCCTAACCCTAACCCTAACCCTAACCCTAACCCTAACCCTAACCCTAACCCTAACCCTAACCCTAACCCTAACCCTAACCCTAACCCTAACCCTAACCCTAACCCTAACCCTAACCCTAACCCTAACCCTAACCCTAACCCTAACCCTAACCCTAACCCTAACCCTAACCCTAACCCTAACCCTAACCCTAACCCTAACCCTAACCCTAACCCTAACCCTAACCCTAACCCTAACCCTAACCCTAACCCTAACCCTAACCCTAACCCTAACCCTAACCCTAACCCTAACCCTAACCCTAACCCTAACCCTAACCCTAACCCTAACCCTAACCCTAACCCTAACCCTAACCCTAACCCTAACCCTAACCCTAACCCTAACCCTAACCCTAACCCTAACCCTAACCCTAACCCTAACCCTAACCCTAACCCTAACCCTAACCCTAACCCTAACCCTAACCCTAACCCTAACCCTAACCCTAACCCTAACCCTAACCCTAACCCTAACCCTAACCCTAACCCTAACCCTAACCCTAACCCTAACCCTAACCCTAACCCTAACCCTAACCCTAACCCTAACCCTAACCCTAACCCTAACCCTAACCCTAACCCTAACCCTAACCCTAACCCTAACCCTAACCCTAACCCTAACCCTAACCCTAACCCTAACCCTAACCCTAACCCTAACCCTAACCCTAACCCTAACCCTAACCCTAACCCTAACCCTAACCCTAACCCTAACCCTAACCCTAACCCTAACCCTAACCCTAACCCTAACCCTAACCCTAACCCTAACCCTAACCCTAACCCTAACCCTAACCCTAACCCTAACCCTAACCCTAACCCTAACCCTAACCCTAACCCTAACCCTAACCCTAACCCTAACCCTAACCCTAACCCTAACCCTAACCCTAACCCTAACCCTAACCCTAACCCTAACCCTAACCCTAACCCTAACCCTAACCCTAACCCTAACCCTAACCCTAACCCTAACCCTAACCCTAACCCTAACCCTAACCCTAACCCTAACCCTAACCCTAACCCTAACCCTAACCCTAACCCTAACCCTAACCCTAACCCTAACCCTAACCCTAACCCTAACCCTAACCCTAACCCTAACCCTAACCCTAACCCTAACCCTAACCCTAACCCTAACCCTAACCCTAACCCTAACCCTAACCCTAACCCTAACCCTAACCCTAACCCTAACCCTAACCCTAACCCTAACCCTAACCCTAACCCTAACCCTAACCCTAACCCTAACCCTAACCCTAACCCTAACCCTAACCCTAACCCTAACCCTAACCCTAACCCTAACCCTAACCCTAACCCTAACCCTAACCCTAACCCTAACCCTAACCCTAACCCTAACCCTAACCCTAACCCTAACCCTAACCCTAACCCTAACCCTAACCCTAACCCTAACCCTAACCCTAACCCTAACCCTAACCCTAACCCTAACCCTAACCCTAACCCTAACCCTAACCTAACCCTAACCCATTTCATCCACATGCGTTATGCTATTTGAAACTTATATTTCCATCAAAAGTACATTTATAACCTGTTAAAGTTTGTTTGATAACTTAACAACTTCAGAAAATTGTGGTAAGTGAAAAATATTACATTTGATATAAGGCCTCACCCTAATTGAAAACCTCTATTTTTTGGCCCAGGCTCATATAAAACTAACTTCTGGCCATTTTGCATAAGTCTGATACATGAAATATGCTTTCTGTTGCTTTAAATAGATGTTAACTTATACATAGAGACATTAAAAAGTGTTAGTTTTGGTATCTTTTGGTTTTTAGAAGCTCAAATTTGATAGTTTTAATTGTTCTAATTCAACGCCACAATTCAGCACCCAAAATTCAGATATAAAAAATGCCACATTTTTTTTATTTGGTATCATATGGCTTTGAAATTTTGTAACCTGTTTTATAATATCATGCCAAGTTTTATTAGAATTGGTCAAGTTTAGGCCCCTAAGAGGTGCATTTCAGCAAATTTAGAATTTTTACTTTGGCATCTTTTCTGGGTTAGGGTTAGGGTTAGGGTTAGGGTTAGGGTTAGGGTTAAGGGTTAGGGTTAGGGTTAGGGTTAGGGTAAGGGTTAAGGTTAGGGTGTTAGGGTTAGGGTTAGGGTTAGGGTTAGGGTTAGGGTCTTTTCTGAATGATCTATTGGTATTGATTTGTCAAACTATATGAGAAGAAATGATTTTCAAGGTTATCGTCATTACTGCCACTGGAATCAAGTTTTGGAATGTCAAGGAGGGTCAATGTTATCGTCATTACTGCCACTGGAATCAAGTTTTGGAATGTCAAGGAGGGTCAAGGTTATCGTCGTGGGATACATACTTTAACACAATTTCATCTTTCTGTACTGATCAATCAAAAGTTAAGTTATCCAAAGTTGTTACCTGATCTTTTATATTTTCTGAGGTGGCATAGAATATGGACTAATCGATTGTTATAAATTGTACATGCAGTAGGCCACAGAAAAAAATATATATTCCACAACTGCATCAAATGTGTTACGGTATTCTGCATTTGCAATGATTTGAGACAGTTCAGTACTCAAATCTAAAACGCGATGAACCTGTAGTGCAGTGGTTGTCGTTTGTTAATGTGGTTTATAAAAACTTTTCGTTTCTCGTTTTTCATATTAAGACCGCTGATTTTTCCGTTTAAGGTTCATGTGGACCCTATGGCTAAAATGGCCGTATTATCACCTCAAAATTTACTCTGAGTACAGACAAATCAGCGCATCTGTAAAATAAGTCAGGCATAGCATGCCCTAGATAAATGAATTTTAAGTAATTTATGTTTTAGAAAAATAAAAACTTACCAGGATTTTGCCGTGCACTTTTTTTCATTCCTCCAGAAGGTGCCAAAATAAAATAAGTTGGGAAACTGGTTTGAGAACTTCCCTACAGGTAAAAATTAAAGTGAGCATTTTTAATTGACATGGACATTAGATGGACAATAGATACCTGACAATAATTGGTTATTTAAACTGTGTACCTGAGTGGACCATATCAAGGTAAACTCAGCTGTTTGTTAATTTTATCATCTTCTGCAGAGACGAAAAAAAGTGTACGGCATAATCCAGTTAAGTTATGAATTTTCTAAATCATACAATGCATTTGAATTCTATTTATCTAGGGCATGCTATGCCTTAAAACTTTTCCATGTGCACAGGTTTGCCGGTACTCAGAGAAAAATTTGAGGTGAAAATACGGCCATAGCTTTAAGGTTCATGTGGACCCTATGGCTAAAATGGCCGTATTATCACCTCAAAATTTACTCTGAGTACAGACAAATCAGCGCATCTGTAAAATATGTCAGGCATAGCATGCCCTAGATAAATGAATTTTAAGTATGTTTTATGTTTTAGAAAAATAAAAACTTACCAGGATTTTGCCGTGCACTTTTTTCATTCCTCCAGAAGGTGCCAAAATAAACGAAGTTGGGAAACTGGTTTGAGAACTTCCCTACAGGTAAAAATTAAAGTGAGCATTTTTAATTGACATGGGCATAAGATGGACAATAGATACCTGACAATAATTGGTTATTTAAACTGTGTACCTGAGTGGACCATATCAAGGTAAACTCAGCTGTTTGTTAATTTTATCATCTTCTGCAGAGACGAACAAAAGTGTACGGCATAATCCAGTTAAGTTATGAATTTTCTAAATCATACAATGCATTTGAATTCTATTTATCTAGGGCATGCTATGCCTTAAAACTTTTCCATGTGCCCAGGTTTGCCGGTACTCAGAGAAAAATTTGAGGTGAAAATACGGCCATTTTAGACATAGGGTCCACATGAACCTTAATTGGTTTTATACTAGTCAATTTTTGGGGCCCTTTTATATCTTGCTGTTCGATATGAGCCAAGGCTCCGTGCTGAAGACGTTCTTTCAGCTAAAATGGTTTACTTTTGCAGTCCTTTACAAATTGTGACGTGGATTGAAAGTTGTCTCATTAGAACTCATACACATGTTACTAGTATTACACTTTTCTTTATACATCTTATAACTGGATTCAAATAGACATCGGATTACTTTCATATACAAATGATCAAAGTTACAACCGTGTAATCATTTCTCTTTTTTTTTTATCATATCTGTTAATAGAGAAGCATTATTGTATAAATTGTCCTGTTATAATTTATCAGGCTGTTTTTTCAATATTTTCCTTTCTCTCTTCTGCGCATGTCTGCCCTTTTTTGTGACTGCGCATGCGTCAGAAATTTCAAAAAATATTTCTAAGTCCAGAGTATGAAAAGTGCCTTTGACTTCAATCTTCAAACAGATGTAGAATGGATTTGAATAGAGATATTTTTATAAAGTTAACTGTTCCTAAAAGATAGAGAAGCAATCTAGAGAATGAAAACGTATTGGTATCACTGAAATGTACGGCCGCACCCTCCGACCTCACTGAAGAAACGTTTGTGGGAGAGTAAAGCCTAACCCCAAGTTAACACCAACTCCTAAACTACAACAGATAAAGACTTGCGGTCTTCACTACAAGCTTAATTGTCGAAAAGTACTACCCCTAATGGGGCCGATTTTTTAACGGCAAGCCGATCGCAGCAGAGGATCATGTTGAAATATTGAAAAGATAGACTTTGAAAAGTACCAAAAACCATAACCCGACCCCCCATCCCTCCAAAATTGTGATTTTTGAGAAGTTTGTGAAAAAACTTAATACGAAAATCCAATCGGTTACCCTCCTAGACTTACCCTTTCCGAGATGGAGTAAGGCCTCCAAAACAACAATTTTAACACATTTGGGTTTTGGGTTAGGGTTAGTGTTTGGGTTAGGGTCAGGGTTAAGGTTAGTGTTAAGGTTAGGGTTTGGGTTAGGGTTATATCCCATGCTCTGTTGATGCTGCTAAACTTTGTGTAGGTTACTGGCATCATATAGTCAATTCAAATCCAGATAGCTTAATAAATAAAATTTATTCATCAAACCTTAATAATAAGTCAGACTGGTATAGAATTAAAAGGAAATTGTTATTTCAAAAAGTTGGATTTGACCATGTCTGGGAAAATCAAAATTCATTTAGTAAAAATCGTTTGACTGTTTCTATATATAAAAAATTGAAAAATGATTTCATAAAATTTTGGGACCATTCTATTTCAAAAAATATTATTGATAAAGGAGGAAATAAATTAAGAACTTACAAGGATTTGAAAAAGAAATTTGAGATGGAAGACTTTTTAAAATTAGATATAGACAGAGCTGATATTTCAAACTTTGTGAGAATTATAATAAGTAATAGTATCCTTATGATTGAAAAGGGCAGACACAGAAAGATTGATTTAGAAAACAGAATATGCCCTCTATGTAAATTTGAAGTTGAGGATGAATAACACTTCACCATAAAATGTACCAAACTCAATGAGTTGAGAATTGATTTTTTTTCAGAATATTTCAGATATTTTACCATCTTTCAATAATCTTTCAGACATAGAAAAATTTCTCCTCATATTTCGAAGTAATGATTATGATGTCAGTAAATGTTGCATAAAAGGTATTAGTGAGATGTACAAGTTCAGACGTTCACTAACTTAATTTTTATGTTATTTAGTATATAAATTGTATAACTATGATGTGAAACTGTACCTCCTCAGTCAAATAGATAGATAAGAAAGAAAATATATATTACCATTTTATGTACATATAATTGATTGTAATGATTACTGTTTGTTTGTTCTTTGTGTATGTGTTGATGACAATCCAGATTTTGGATTTTTATATCAATAAAATCTTATATCTTTATATCTTATATCTTACTAGAACACACCCGTGATATCGCGGGTCCGTGACTGAATTACAGTATATAACTATGCGCAAGCCTTATTTTAGTATTAGTATTGTCAGAGACATATATACACATATATACATATATATGTCTCTGGCATTGTCATCTGATAAAGATCATGCCGATTATAAGATACACAGTTTTCTCTGCTTTCAAATCTTTCTGTTTGAACCCGTCGAACTGGAACTTATCAATTATTGGTAATGTTAATTATTTGGAAAAAAAAGGTCCTGGAATGGAGTATTTTTTAATCAACAGCATTGTCCTATATTGGTTTTCTTTGATTCGCTGTTATACGTCATGCCCGCTAAATTTATTTTTAGTATTCGTATTGTTATCTTAGAAAGTCTGATTAAAATACTACAATAGGTAACAATTTGACAATTTAGTAGTGTCAACCCTGTGATAATGACCCGTGTATATAGCATATTAATTCTGAATACACCGTTTGTTGGTGCGCCTTTCGGATGCGGAACGTACAGGTAAGGTAATAGGTAACAGGTGAATATACTATTGGTATCGGTATCGGACTCGACCCGGAACTTCTTAATTATTGGCAATATTAATTACGTGGAAAACAAAAGGGCCTGGGGTGGTGTAATTTTTAATCTAAACCTTTGTACTATATTAGTTATATATAAAGGTGAATTCTTTGATTCGTCGTTTTTACGTGATGACGGCTGACAAATTGGACCTCGTAATTTTAGTATTATATAGATAGATAGATGACAAATTGGACCTCGTAATTTTAGTATTATAGATGTTAATTAGCCTTAATGTCATATGATAGGTGATCTGTGTTGGGTCAAATGACCAGTGATCCATGATAGGTCATGTGATATGTGATCTATGGTGGGTCACATGATCAGTGGTCCATGATGGGTCATGTGATACATTTTTATGTGATCTGTGTTGGGTCAAAAGACCAGTGATCCATGATAGGTCATGTGATATGTGATCTATGGTGGGTCACATGATCAGTGGTCCATGATGGGTCATGTGATACATTTTTATGTGATTTGTGGTGGGTCACATGACCAGTGATCTAAAATGGATCATGTGATTAGTGAGTCCTAAAGGCTGTGTGATCATTTATATGTGATCTTCATAAAATGTTTTATGTTTAGACAATAATAAAATGTTGATCTTTGTGGATTTCTAATGTTATGATTTTCTAGGTCTAGTTTTCGCATTAGAAAAAAGACAATAATCGCCATCAGTTTTGGTGCCTAAAGTGCCCTTTAAGATGGTATTAATGAAAAATACAGCATGTCCATTCTTGTCGAGGTCATTTTGAATTGTTGTCATTTCTGATAATAGATAATTGGCAGAATTTTGCATCTGCATTCTTGATGTCAAGCTTCTTGTTGTAGTAAATGGTGAAATCCCATCAACATAATTGAGGGCCCTCATGGGGTTTTTGATTATGTGATTACTTGGCCGTTTTTTTAATGATTATTTGATTATTAAGCCAAATATTTCATGATTATTTGATTACCTAGGACTGTATTTTTAGTTTATGATTATTTGATTACTAAAGATAAGCAAATATTTAATGATTATGTGATTATATTGGCAAAAAAATGGTGATTATGTGATTACTAGGAACCCCCCCCCCCCCACGAGGGGCCTCATAATTGTATTTACCCTGCTACTTGTTGTCCCTGGCTGTTCACACAGTTTTTATAAAGATAGTGACACCAGGGCCGTAGCGTGGAGGCAAAGGAGGCAAATGCCTCACCTTTGAAACGACGACCAAACTTTTAAAATGTCATTTTTTTTTAATTATATATTTTACATTATCAATATGCGAGTTTAGCGTTTCAAATTATCTACCAGCAAACTACTACATACATGATACAATATGTCCAATCTGCAGCAGCGATTGCAGCTTTTACCATAGCGATGACGGTAAAAAAATAAGTGTTCCGAATACAAGTCAAAATAAAAAAATTGAAACAAATCTTAATGTCGTTACAAAGGTAGTTGAAGATGGGTTCTTTAAAGAGAAAAAAATATGAAAAAGGTAACTCATGAGTATAAAAACACCCTATAAGTATGCTGGCTTATTACTTTCCTTGGTTTATTTTAAATCGATAACGCTATAGTTAATATTAATCTTTAAACTAAATTAATTCATTGGCCAAAAATATAATAATTGTTCATAATTAATTTAAACAAAATTATGAAGCGCCTTTTCTATGGAAGTCTTTAATGTATAAGGCAATTCTTGATTTTTATTTATCTTTAATAAAATTATGAAATATATTTTTGGTATTGTATGAAAATATTTTTTTTGGTGTTTCTTTTTCTGTTAATGATCAGCATTGTCTGGTTGTATGCAAGCGTGTTCCATTGATTCTAGTGCGGTAGGTCGTGGTTTCGAACCCTGGTAGGTCAAACCAATAACTTAAAAATTGATAGAATAATGTGTCCAGGTAAAGGTCTTCCAGCAGAATAATGTGTCCAGGTAGGTCTTCCAGCGGAATGTTTACAGATAACTTGTGATCACTTGTGACATTAGAACGTAAAAAATCCGGTTAAATAACAATGCTGGTCAATTTTTCTCTGTACCTATATTCTTATGGTTAATGATGTATAATAAATATATTCTTATTGATGGTCGTCTTTAAGAAGCTTATAACTTGCTGTTGGACATATATACATATATTATATATACATAAGAACGTGTGTTGAAGCTTTTCGATAGTACAGGTCACAGGAGCATCGGAAAGTTTTAGTTGACCAACAGAGATAAACTTTAATATTGAAACTTGATTTGTTACTTACTAGGCTAGTTAAAAAAAAACGCATTTCTGTTATATTTTTTATTATAGATGGTAATGCTGGAAAAAGCTTCTCCCGTTTCAGGCAACCGAACCACCCTAAAAAAAACCCCATTTTTTTTTTTGAATTGTCTCACTTTAAATAGACATGCCCTACGGCCTTGTAGTCTTTGGTTTAAGTTTGCAAGACATCAATATTTTTTTCAAATATTCATTTTTACCAAGCCTCACATGCGGGAATTTCTCGCTGCATTGAAGACCTTTTGGTGACCTTCTGCTGTTGTCTGCTCTATGGTCGAGTTGTTGTCTCTTCGACACATTCCCAATTTCCATTCTATATTTTATTGAATTTTATGAAGCTTAGACAAAGATTTTTTTATGATTAAAAGATACTCACCAGAGCAAAAATGTCACCTCACTAACCCTCGCCAAAGTATACTACCATGTCCCAATCTTGACCCTAACCCTAACCCTAACCCTAACCTTAACCCTAACCTTAACACTGACCCTAACCCAAACACTAACCCTAACCCAAACCCCAAATGTGTAAAAATTGTTGTTTTGAAGGCCTCACTCCATCTCGGAAAGGGTATGTCTAGGAGGGTAACCGATTGGATTTTCGTATTAAGTTTTTTCACAAACTTCTCAAAAATCACAATTTTGGAGGGATGGGGGGTCGGGTTATGGTTTTTGGTACTTTTCATAGTCGATCTTTTTAATATTTCAACATGATCCTTTGCTTCGATCGGCTTGCCGTTAAAAAATCGGCCCCCACAGGGGTAGTACTTTTGGACAATTAAGCTTGTAGTGAAGACCGCAAGTCTTTATCTGTTGTAGTTTAGGAGTTGGGGTTAACTCGGGGTTAGGCTTTTCTCTCCCACAAACGTTTCTTCACTGAGGTCGGAAAGTGCGGCCGTACATTTTAGTGATACCAATACGTTTCTATCCTTTAGATTGCTTTTCCATCTTTTAGGAACAGTTAACTTTATAAAAATATGTCTTTTCAAATCCATTCTACATCTGTTTGAAGGCACTTCTCATACTCTGTACTTCGAAATATTTTTTGAAATTTCTGACGCATGCGCAGTCACAAAAAAGGGCAGACATGCGCAGAAGAGAGAAAGGGCACCTCACTAACCCTCGCCAAAGTATACTACCATGTCCCAATCTTGACCCTAACCCTAACCCTAACCCTAACCTTAACCCTAACCTTAACACTGACCCTAACCCAAACACTAACCCTAACCCAAACCCCAAATGTGTAAAAATTGTTGTTTTGAAGGCCTCACTCCATCTCGGAAAGGGTATGTCTAGGAGGGTAACCGATTGGATTTTCGTATTAAGTTTTTTCACAAACTTCTCAAAAATCACAATTTTGGAGGGATGGGGGGTCGGGTTATGGTTTTTGGTACTTTTCATAGTCGATCTTTTTAATATTTCAACATGATCCTTTGCTTCGATCGGCTTGCCGTTAAAAAATCGGCCCCGTTAGGGGTAGTACTTTTGGACAATTAAGCTTGTAGTGAAGACCGCAAGTCTTTATCTGTTGTAGTTTAGGAGTTGGGGTTAACTCGGGGTTAGGCTTTTCTCTCCCACAAACGTTTCTTCACTGAGGTCGGAAAGTGCGGCCGTACATTTTAGTGATACCAATACGTTTCTATCCTTTAGATTGCTTTTCCATCTTTTAGGAACAGTTAACTTTATAAAAATATGTCTTTTCAAATCCATTCTACATCTGTTTGAAGATTGAAGTCAAAGGCACTTCTCATACTCTGTACTTCGAAATATTTTTTGAAATTTCTGACGCATGCGCAGTCACAAAAAAGGGCAGACATGCGCAGAAGAGAGAAAGGGCACCTCACTAACCCTCGCCAAAGTATACTACCATGTCCCAATCTTGACCCTAACCCTAACCCTAACCCTAACCTTAACCCTAACCTTAACACTGACCCTAACCCAAACACTAACCCTAACCCAAACCCCAAATGTGTAAAAATTGTTGTTTTGAAGGCCTCACTCCATCTCGGAAAGGGTATGTCTAGGAGGGTAACCGATTGGATTTTCGTATTAAGTTTTTTCACAAACTTCTCAAAAATCACAATTTTGGAGGGATGGGGGGTCGGGTTATGGTTTTTGGTACTTTTCATAGTCGATCTTTTTAATATTTCAACATGATCCTTTGCTTCGATCGGCTTGCCGTTAAAAAATCGGCCCCGTTAGGGGTAGTACTTTTGGACAATTAAGCTTGTAGTGAAGACCGCAAGTCTTTATCTGTTGTAGTTTAGGAGTTGGGGTTAACTCGGGGTTAGGCTTTTCTCTCCCACAAACGTTTCTTCACTGAGGTCGGAAAGTGCGGCCGTACATTTTAGTGATACCAATACGTTTCTATCCTTTAGATTGCTTTTCCATCTTTTAGGAACAGTTAACTTTATAAAAATATGTCTTTTCAAATCCATTCTACATCTGTTTGAAGATTGAAGTCAAAGGCACTTCTCATACTCTGTACTTCGAAATATTTTTTGAAATTTCTGACGCATGCGCAGTCACAAAAAAGGGCAGACATGCGCAGAAGAGAGAAAGGGCACCTCACTAACCCTCGCCAAAGTATACTACCATGTCCCAATCTTGACCCTAACCCTAACCCTAACCCTAACCTTAACCCTAACCTTAACACTGACCCTAACCCAAACACTAACCCTAACCCAAACCCCAAATGTGTAAAAATTGTTGTTTTGAAGGCCTCACTCCATCTCGGAAAGGGTATGTCTAGGAGGGTAACCGATTGGATTTTCGTATTAAGTTTTTTCACAAACTTCTCAAAAATCACAATTTTGGAGGGATGGGGGGTCGGGTTATGGTTTTTGGTACTTTTCATAGTCGATCTTTTTAATATTTCAACATGATCCTTTGCTTCGATCGGCTTGCCGTTAAAAAATCGGCCCCATTAGGGGTAGTACTTTTGGACAATTAAGCTTGTAGTGAAGACCGCAAGTCTTTATCTGTTGTAGTTTAGGAGTTGGGGTTAACTCGGGGTTAGGCTTTTCTCTCCCACAAACGTTTCTTCACTGAGGTCGGAAAGTGCGGCCGTACATTTTAGTGATACCAATACGTTTCTATCCTTTAGATTGCTTTTCCATCTTTTAGGAACAGTTAACTTTATAAAAATATGTCTTTTCAAATCCATTCTACATCTGTTTGAAGATTGAAGTCAAAGGCACTTCTCATACTCTGTACTTAGAAATATTTTTTGAAATTTCTGACGCATGCGCAGTCACAAAAAAGGGCAGACATGCGCAGAAGAGAGAAAGGGCACCTCACTAACCCTCGCCAAAGTATACTACCATGTCCCAATCTTGACCCTAACCCTAACCCTAACCCTAACCTTAACCCTAACCTTAACACTGACCCTAACCCGAACACTAACCCTAACCCAAACCCCAAATGTGTAAAAATTGTTGTTTTGAAGGCCTCACTCCATCTCGGAAAGGGTATGTCTAGGAGGGTAACCGATTGGATTTTCGTATTAAGTTTTTTCACAAACTTCTCAAAAATCACAATTTTGGAGGGATGGGGGGTCGGGTTATGGTTTTTGGTACTTTTCATAGTCGATCTTTTTAATATTTCAACATGATCCTTTGCTTCGATCGGCTTGCCGTTAAAAAATCGGCCCCATTAGGGGTAGTACTTTTGGACAATTAAGCTTGTAGTGAAGACCGCAAGTCTTTATCTGTTGTAGTTTAGGAGTTGGGGTTAACTTGGGGTTAGGCTTTTCTCTCCCACAAACGTTTCTTCACTGAGGTCGGAAAGTGCGGCCGTACATTTTAGTGATACCAATACGTTTCTATCCTTTAGATTGCTTTTCCATCTTTTAGGAACAGTTAACTTTATAAAAATTTGTCTTTTCAAATCCATTCTACATCTGTTTGAAGATTGAAGTCAAAGGCACTTCTCATACTCTGTACTTAGAAATATTTTTTGAAATTTCTGACGCATGCGCAGTCACAAAAAAGGGCAGACATGCGCAGAAGAGAGAAAGGGCACCTCACTAACCCTCGCCAAAGTATACTACCATGTCCCAATCTTGACCCTAACCCTAACCCTAACCCTAACCTTAACCCTAACCTTAACACTGACCCTAACCCAAACACTAACCCTAACCCAAACCCCAAATGTGTAAAAATTGTTGTTTTGAAGGCCTCACTCCATCTCGGAAAGGGTATGTCTAGGAGGGTAACCGATTGGATTTTCGTATTAAGTTTTTTCACAAACTTCTCAAAAATCACAATTTTGGAGGGATGGGGGGTCGGGTTATGGTTTTTGGTACTTTTCATAGTCGATCTTTTTAATATTTCAACATGATCCTTTGCTTCGATCGGCTTGCCGTTAAAAAATCGGTCCCGTTAGGGGTAGTACTTTTGGACAATTAAGCTTGTAGTGAAGACCGCAAGTCTTTATCTGTTGTAGTTTAGGAGTTGGGGTTAACTCGGGGTTAGGCTTTTCTCTCCCACAAACGTTTCTTCACTGAGGTCGGAAAGTGCGGCCGTACATTTTAGTGATACCAATACGTTTCTATCCTTTAGATTGCTTTTCCATCTTTTAGGAACAGTTAACTTTATAAAAATATGTCTTTTCAAATCCATTCTACATCTGTTTGAAGATTGAAGTCAAAGGCACTTCTCATACTCGGTACTTAGAAATATTTTTTGAAATTTCTGACGCATGCGCAGTCACAAAAAAGGGCAGACATGCGCAGAAGAGAGAAAGGGCACCTCACTAACCCTCGCCAAAGTATACTACCATGTCCCAATCTTGACCCTAACCCTAACCCTAACCCTAACCTTAACCCTAACCTTAACACTGACCCTAACCCGAACACTAACCCTAACCCAAACCCCAAATGTGTAAAAATTGTTGTTTTGAAGGCCTCACTCCATCTCGGAAAGGGTATGTCTAGGAGGGTAACCGATTGGATTTTCGTATTAAGTTTTTTCACAAACTTCTCAAAAATCACAATTTTGGAGGGATGGGGGGTCGGGTTATGGTTTTTGGTACTTTTCATAGTCGATCTTTTTAATATTTCAACATGATCCTTTGCTTCGATCGGCTTGCCGTTAAAAAATCGGCCCCGTTAGGGGTAGTACTTTTGGACAATTAAGCTTGTAGTGAAGACCGCAAGTCTTTATCTGTTGTAGTTTAGGAGTTGGGGTTAACTTGGGGTTAGGCTTTTCTCTCCCACAAACGTTTCTTCACTGAGGTCGGAAAGTGCGGCCGTACATTTTAGTGATACCAATACGTTTCTATCCTTTAGATTGCTTTTCCATCTTTTAGGAACAGTTAACTTTATAAAAATTTGTCTTTTCAAATCCATTCTACATCTGTTTGAAGATTGAAGTCAAAGGCACTTCTCATACTCTGTACTTAGAAATATTTTTTGAAATTTCTGACGCATGCGCAGTCACAAAAAAGGGCAGACATGCGCAGAAGAGAGAAAGGGCACCTCACTAACCCTCGCCAAAGTATACTACCCTGACCCTAACCCAAACACTAACCCTAACCCAAACCCTAACCCTAACCCAAACCCTAACCTTAACACTAACCTTAACCCTGACCCTAACCCAAACACTAACCCTAACCCAAACCCCAAATGTGTTAAAATTGTTGTTTTGGAGGCCTTACTCCATCTCGGAAAGGGTAAGTCTAGGAGGGTAACCGATTGGATTTTCGTATTAAGTTTTTTCACAAACTTCTCAAAAATCACAATTTTGGAGGGATGGGGGGTCGGGTTATGGTTTTTGGTACTTTTCAAAGTCTATCTTTTCAATATTTCAACATGATCCTCTGCTGCGATCGGCTTGCCGTTAAAAAATCAGCCCCGTTAGGGGTAGTACTTTTCGACAATTAAGCTTGTAGTGAAGACCGCAAGTCTTTATCTGTTGTAGTTTAGGAGTTTGTGTTAACTTGGGGTTAGGCTTTACTCTCCCACAAACGTTTCTTCAGTGAGGTCGGAGGGTGCGGCCGTACATTTCAGTGATACCAATACGTTTTCATTCTCTAGATTGCTTCTCTATCTTTTAGGAACAGTTAACTTTATAAAAATATCTCTATTCAAATCCATTCTACATCTGTTTGAAGATTGAAGTCAAAGGCACTTTTCATACTCTGGACTTAGAAATATTTTTTGAAATTTCTGACGCATGCGCAGTCACAAAAAAGGGCAGACATGCGCAGAAGAGAGAAAGGGCACCTCACTAACCCTCGTCAAAGTACACTACCATGTCCCAAACCCTGACCCTAACCCTGACCCTGACCCTAACCCAAACCCTAACCCTAACCCTAACCCTAACCCTAACCCAAACACTAACCTTAACCCTGACCCTAACCCAAACCCTAACCCTTACCCTAACCCTAACCCAAACCCTAACCTTAACACTAACCTTAACCCTGACCCTAACCCAAACACTAACCCTAACCCAAACCCTAACCCTAACCCAAACCCTAACCTTAACACTAACCTTAACCCTGACCCTAACCCAAACACTAACCCTAACCCAAACCCCAAATGTGTTAAAATTGTTGTTTTGGAGGCCTTACTCCATCTCGGAAAGGGTAAGTCTAGGAGGGTAACCGATTGGATTTTCGTATTAAGTTTTTTCACAAACTTCTCAAAAATCACAATTTTGGAGGGATGGGGGGTCGGGTTATGGTTTTTGGTACTTTTCAAAGTCTATCTTTTCAATATTTCAACATGATCCTCTGCTGCGATCGGCTTGCCGTTAAAAAATCGGCCCCGTTAGGGGTAGTACTTTTCGACAATTAAGCTTGTAGTGAAGACCGCAAGTCTTTATCTGTTGTAGTTTAGGAGTTGGTGTTAACTTGGGGTTAGGCTTTACTCTCCCACAAACGTTTCTTCAGTGAGGTCGGAGGGTGCGGCCGTACATTTCAGTGATACCAATACGTTTTCATTCTCTAGATTGCTTCTCTATCTTTTAGGAACAGTTAACTTTATAAAAATATCTCTATTCAAATCCATTCTACATCTGTTTGAAGATTGAAGTCAAAGGCACTTTTCATACTCTGGACTTAGAAATATTTTTTGAAATTTCTGACGCATGCGCAGTCACAAAAAAGGGCAGACATGCGCAGAAGAGAGAAAGGGCACCTCACTAACCCTCGTCAAAGTACACTACCATGTCCCAAACCCTGACCCTAACCCTGACCCTGACCCTAACCCAAACCCTAACCCTAACCCTAACCCTAACCCTAACCCAAACACTAACCTTAACCCTGACCCTAACCCAAACCCTAACCCTAACCCTAACCCTAACCCAAACCCTAACCTTAACACTATCCTTAACCCTGACCCTAACCCAAACACTAACCCTAACCCAAACCCTAACCCTAACCCAAACCCTAACCTTAACACTAACCTTAACCCTGACCCTAACCCAAACACTAACCCTAACCCAAACCCCAAATGTGTTAAAATTGTTGTTTTGGAGGTCTTACTCCATCTCGGAAAGGGTAAGTCTAGGAGGGTAACCGATTGGATTTTCGTATTAAGTTTTTTCACAAACTTCTCAAAAATCACAATTTTGGAGGGATGGGGGGTCGGGTTATGGTTTTTGGTACTTTTCAAAGTCTATCTTTTCAATATTTCAACATGATCCTCTGCTGCGATCGGCTTGCCGTTAAAAAATCGGCCCCATTAGGGGTAGTACTTTTCGACAATTAAGCTTGTAGTGAAGACCGCAAGTCTTTATCTGTTGTAGTTTAGGAGTTGGTGTTAACTTGGGGTTAGGCTTTACTCTCCCACAAACGTTTCTTCAGTGAGGTCGGAGGGTGCGGCCGTACATTTCAGTGATACCAATACGTTTTCATTCTCTAGATTGCTTCTCTATCTTTTAGGAACAGTTAACTTTATAAAAATATCTCTATTCAAATCCATTCTACATCTGTTTGAAGATTGAAGTCAAAGGCACTTTTCATACTCTGGACTTAGAAATATTTTTTGAAATTTCTGACGCATGCGCAGTCACAAAAAAGGGCAGACATGCGCAGAAGAGAGAAATTGCACCTCACTAACCCTCGTCAAAGTACACTACCATGTCCCAAACCCTGACCCTAACCCTGACCCTGACCCTAACCCAAACCCTAACCCTAACCCTAACCCTAACCCTAACCCAAACACTAACCTTAACCCTGACCCTAACCCAAACCCTAACCCTAACCCTAACCCTAACCCAAACCCTAACCTTAACACTAACCTTAACCCTGACCCTAACCCATACACTAACCCTAACCCAAACCCTAACCCTAACCAAACCCTAACCTTAACACTAACCTTAACCCTGACCCTAACCCAAACACTAACCCTAACCCAAACCCCAAATGTGTTAAAATTGTTGTTTTGGAGGCCTTACTCCATCTCGGAAAGGGTAAGTCTAGGAGGGTAACCGATTGGATTTTCGTATTAAGTTTTTTCACAAACTTCTCAAAAATCACAATTTTGGAGGGATGGGGGGTCGGGTTATGGTTTTTGGTACTTTTCAAAGTCTATCTTTTCAATATTTCAACATGATCCTCTGCTGCGATCGGCTTGCCGTTAAAAAATCGGCCCCGTTAGGGGTAGTACTTTTCGACAATTAAGCTTGTAGTGAAGACCGCAAGTCTTTATCTGTTGTAGTTTAGGAGTTGGTGTTAACTTGGGGTTAGGCTTTACTCTCCCACAAACGTTTCTTCAGTGAGGTCGGAGGGTGCGGCCGTACATTTCAGTGATACCAATACGTTTTCATTCTCTAGATTGCTTCTCTATCTTTCAGGAACAGTTAACTTTATAAAAATATCTCTATTCAAATCCATTCTACATCTGTTTGAAGATTGAAGTCAAAGGCACTTTTCATACTCTGGACTTAGAAATATTTTTTGAAATTTCTGACGCATGCGCAGTCACAAAAAAGGGCAGACATGCGCAGAAGAGAGAAAGGGCACCTCACTAACCCTCGCCAAAGTATACTACCATGTCCCAATCTTGACCCTAACCCTAACCCTAACCCTAACCTTAACCCTAACCTTAACACTGACCCTAACCCAAACACTAACCCTAACCCAAACCCCAAATGTGTAAAAATTGTTGTTTTGAAGGCCTCACTCCATCTCGGAAAGGGTATGTCTAGGAGGGTAACCGATTGGATTTTCGTATTAAGTTTTTTCACAAACTTCTCAAAAATCACAATTTTGGAGGGATGGGGGGTCGGGTTATGGTTTTTGGTACTTTTCATAGTCGATCTTTTTAATATTTCAACATGATCCTTTGCTTCGATCGGCTTGCCGTTAAAAAATCGGTCCCGTTAGGGGTAGTACTTTTGGACAATTAAGCTTGTAGTGAAGACCGCAAGTCTTTATCTGTTGTAGTTTAGGAGTTGGGGTTAACTCGGGGTTAGGCTTTTCTCTCCCACAAACGTTTCTTCACTGAGGTCGGAAAGTGCGGCCGTACATTTTAGTGATACCAATACGTTTCTATCCTTTAGATTGCTTTTCCATCTTTTAGGAACAGTTAACTTTATAAAAATATGTCTTTTCAAATCCATTCTACATCTGTTTGAAGATTGAAGTCAAAGGCACTTCTCATACTCGGTACTTAGAAATATTTTTTGAAATTTCTGACGCATGCGCAGTCACAAAAAAGGGCAGACATGCGCAGAAGAGAGAAAGGGCACCTCACTAACCCTCGCCAAAGTATACTACCCTGACCCTAACCCAAACACTAACCCTAACCCAAACCCTAACCCTAACCCAAACCCTAACCTTAACACTAACCTTAACCCTGACCCTAACCCAAACACTAACCCTAACCCAAACCCCAAATGTGTTAAAATTGTTGTTTTGGAGGCCTTACTCCATCTCGGAAAGGGTAAGTCTAGGAGGGTAACCGATTGGATTTTCGTATTAAGTTTTTTCACAAACTTCTCAAAAATCACAATTTTGGAGGGATGGGGGGTCGGGTTATGGTTTTTGGTACTTTTCAAAGTCTATCTTTTCAATATTTCAACATGATCCTCTGCTGCGATCGGCTTGCCGTTAAAAAATCGGCCCCGTTAGGGGTAGTACTTTTCGACAATTAAGCTTGTAGTGAAGACCGCAAGTCTTTATCTGTTGTAGTTTAGGAGTTGGTGTTAACTTGGGGTTAGGCTTTACTCTCCCACAAACGTTTCTTCAGTGAGGTCGGAGGGTGCGGCCGTACATTTCAGTGATACCAATACGTTTTCATTCTCTAGATTGCTTCTCTATCTTTTAGGAACAGTTAACTTTATAAAAATATCTCTATTCAAATCCATTCTACATCTGTTTGAAGATTGAAGTCAAAGGCACTTTTCATACTCTGGACTTAGAAATATTTTTTGAAATTTCTGACGCATGCGCAGTCACAAAAAAGGGCAGACATGCGCAGAAGAGAGAAAGGGCACCTCACTAACCCTCGTCAAAGTACACTACCATGTCCCAAACCCTGACCCTAACCCTGACCCTGACCCTAACCCTAACCCTAACCCTAACCCTAACCCTAACCCTAACCCAAACACTAACCTTAACCCTGACCCTAACCCAAACCCTAACCCTTACCCTAACCCTAACCCAAACCCTAACCTTAACACTAACCTTAACCCTGACCCTAACCCAAACACTAACCCTAACCCAAACCCTAACCCTAACCCAAACCCTAACCTTAACACTAACCTTAACCCTGACCCTAACCCAAACACTAACCCTAACCCAAACCCCAAATGTGTTAAAATTGTTGTTTTGGAGGCCTTACTCCATCTCGGAAAGGGTAAGTCTAGGAGGGTAACCGATTGGATTTTCGTATTAAGTTTTTTCACAAACTTCTCAAAAATCACAATTTTGGAGGGATGGGGGGTCGGGTTATGGTTTTTGGTACTTTTCAAAGTCTATCTTTTCAATATTTCAACATGATCCTCTGCTGCGATCGGCTTGCCGTTAAAAAATCGGCCCCGTTAGGGGTAGTACTTTTTGACAATTAAGCTTGTAGTGAAGACCGCAAGTCTTTATCTGTTGTAGTTTAGGAGTTGGTGTTAACTTGGGGTTAGGCTTTACTCTCCCACAAACGTTTCTTCAGTGAGGTCGGAGGGTGCGGCCGTACATTTCAGTGATACCAATACGTTTTCATTCTCTAGATTGCTTCTCTATCTTTTAGGAACAGTTAACTTTATAAAAATATCTCTATTCAAATCCATTCTACATCTGTTTGAAGATTGAAGTCAAAGGCACTTTTCATACTCTGGACTTAGAAATATTTTTTGAAATTTCTGACGCATGCGCAGTCACAAAAAAGGGCAGACATGCGCAGAAGAGAGAAATTGCACCTCACTAACCCTCGTCAAAGTACACTACCATGTCCCAAACCCTGACCCTAACCCTGACCCTGACCCTAACCCAAACCCTAACCCTAACCCTAACCCTAACCCTAACCCAAACACTAACCTTAACCCTGACCCTAACCCAAACCCTAACCCTAACCCTAACCCTAACCCAAACCCTAACCTTAACACTAACCTTAACCCTGACCCTAACCCATACACTAACCCTAACCCAAACCCTAACCCTAACCAAACCCTAACCTTAACACTAACCTTAACCCTGACCCTAACCCAAACACTAACCCTAACCCAAACCCCAAATGTGTTAAAATTGTTGTTTTGGAGGCCTTACTCCATCTCGGAAAGGGTAAGTCTAGGAGGGTAACCGATTGGATTTTCGTATTAAGTTTTTTCACAAACTTCTCAAAAATCACAATTTTGGAGGGATGGGGGGTCGGGTTATGGTTTTTGGTACTTTTCAAAGTCTATCTTTTCAATATTTCAACATGATCCTCTGCTGCGATCGGCTTGCCGTTAAAAAATCGGCCCCGTTAGGGGTAGTACTTTTCGACAATTAAGCTTGTAGTGAAGACCGCAAGTCTTTATCTGTTGTAGTTTAGGAGTTGGTGTTAACTTGGGGTTAGGCTTTACTCTCCCACAAACGTTTCTTCAGTGAGGTCGGAGGGTGCGGCCGTACATTTCAGTGATACCAATACGTTTTCATTCTCTAGATTGCTTCTCTATCTTTCAGGAACAGTTAACTTTATAAAAATATCTCTATTCAAATCCATTCTACATCTGTTTGAAGATTGAAGTCAAAGGCACTTTTCATACTCTGGACTTAGAAATATTTTTTGAAATTTCTGACGCATGCGCAGTCACAAAAAAGGGCAGACATGCGCAGAAGAGAGAAAGGGCACCTCACTAACCCTCGCCAAAGTATACTACCATGTCCCAATCTTGACCCTAACCCTAACCCTAACCCTAACCTTAACCCTAACCTTAACACTGACCCTAACCCAAACACTAACCCTAACCCAAACCCCAAATGTGTAAAAATTGTTGTTTTGAAGGCCTCACTCCATCTCGGAAAGGGTATGTCTAGGAGGGTAACCGATTGGATTTTCGTATTAAGTTTTTTCACAAACTTCTCAAAAATCACAATTTTGGAGGGATGGGGGGTCGGGTTATGGTTTTTGGTACTTTTCATAGTCGATCTTTTTAATATTTCAACATGATCCTTTGCTTCGATCGGCTTGCCGTTAAAAAATCGGTCCCGTTAGGGGTAGTACTTTTGGACAATTAAGCTTGTAGTGAAGACCGCAAGTCTTTATCTGTTGTAGTTTAGGAGTTGGGGTTAACTCGGGGTTAGGCTTTTCTCTCCCACAAACGTTTCTTCACTGAGGTCGGAAAGTGCGGCCGTACATTTTAGTGATACCAATACGTTTCTATCCTTTAGATTGCTTTTCCATCTTTTAGGAACAGTTAACTTTATAAAAATATGTCTTTTCAAATCCATTCTACATCTGTTTGAAGATTGAAGTCAAAGGCACTTCTCATACTCGGTACTTAGAAATATTTTTTGAAATTTCTGACGCATGCGCAGTCACAAAAAAGGGCAGACATGCGCAGAAGAGAGAAAGGGCACCTCACTAACCCTCGCCAAAGTATACTACCCTGACCCTAACCCAAACACTAACCCTAACCCAAACCCTAACCCTAACCCAAACCCTAACCTTAACACTAACCTTAACCCTGACCCTAACCCAAACACTAACCCTAACCCAAACCCCAAATGTGTTAAAATTGTTGTTTTGGAGGCCTTACTCCATCTCGGAAAGGGTAAGTCTAGGAGGGTAACCGATTGGATTTTCGTATTAAGTTTTTTCACAAACTTCTCAAAAATCACAATTTTGGAGGGATGGGGGGTCGGGTTATGGTTTTTGGTACTTTTCAAAGTCTATCTTTTCAATATTTCAACATGATCCTCTGCTGCGATCGGCTTGCCGTTAAAAAATCGGCCCCGTTAGGGGTAGTACTTTTCGACAATTAAGCTTGTAGTGAAGACCGCAAGTCTTTATCTGTTGTAGTTTAGGAGTTGGTGTTAACTTGGGGTTAGGCTTTACTCTCCCACAAACGTTTCTTCAGTGAGGTCGGAGGGTGCGGCCGTACATTTCAGTGATACCAATACGTTTTCATTCTCTAGATTGCTTCTCTATCTTTTAGGAACAGTTAACTTTATAAAAATATCTCTATTCAAATCCATTCTACATCTGTTTGAAGATTGAAGTCAAAGGCACTTTTCATACTCTGGACTTAGAAATATTTTTTGAAATTTCTGACGCATGCGCAGTCACAAAAAAGGGCAGACATGCGCAGAAGAGAGAAAGGGCACCTCACTAACCCTCGTCAAAGTACACTACCATGTCCCAAACCCTGACCCTAACCCTGACCCTGACCCTAACCCTAACCCTAACCCTAACCCTAACCCTAACCCTAACCCAAACACTAACCTTAACCCTGACCCTAACCCAAACCCTAACCCTTACCCTAACCCTAACCCAAACCCTAACCTTAACACTAACCTTAACCCTGACCCTAACCCAAACACTAACCCTAACCCAAACCCTAACCCTAACCCAAACCCTAACCTTAACACTAACCTTAACCCTGACCCTAACCCAAACACTAACCCTAACCCAAACCCCAAATGTGTTAAAATTGTTGTTTTGGAGGCCTTACTCCATCTCGGAAAGGGTAAGTCTAGGAGGGTAACCGATTGGATTTTCGTATTAAGTTTTTTCACAAACTTCTCAAAAATCACAATTTTGGAGGGATGGGGGGTCGGGTTATGGTTTTTGGTACTTTTCAAAGTCTATCTTTTCAATATTTCAACATGATCCTCTGCTGCGATCGGCTTGCCGTTAAAAAATCGGCCCCGTTAGGGGTAGTACTTTTTGACAATTAAGCTTGTAGTGAAGACCGCAAGTCTTTATCTGTTGTAGTTTAGGAGTTGGTGTTAACTTGGGGTTAGGCTTTACTCTCCCACAAACGTTTCTTCAGTGAGGTCGGAGGGTGCGGCCGTACATTTCAGTGATACCAATACGTTTTCATTCTCTAGATTGCTTCTCTATCTTTTAGGAACAGTTAACTTTATAAAAATATCTCTATTCAAATCCATTCTACATCTGTTTGAAGATTGAAGTCAAAGGCACTTTTCATACTCTGGACTTAGAAATATTTTTTGAAATTTCTGACGCATGCGCAGTCACAAAAAAGGGCAGACATGCGCAGAAGAGAGAAAGGGCACCTCACTAACCCTCGTCAAAGTACACTACCATGTCCCAAACCCTGACCCTAACCCTGACCCTGACCCTAACCCAAACCCTAACCCTAACCCTAACCCTAACCCTAACCCAAACACTAACCTTAACCCTGACCCTAACCCAAACCCTAACCCTAACCCTAACCCTAACCCAAACCCTAACCTTAACACTAACCTTAACCCTGACCCTAACCCAAACACTAACCCTAACCCAAACCCTAACCCTAACCAAACCCTAACCTTAACACTAACCTTAACCCTGACCCTAACCCAAACACTAACCCTAACCCAAACCCCAAATGTGTTAAAATTGTTGTTTTGGAGGCCTTACTCCATCTCGGAAAGGGTAAGTCTAGGAGGGTAACCGATTGGATTTTCGTATTAAGTTTTTTCACAAACTTCTCAAAAATCACAATTTTGGAGGGATGGGGGGTCGGGTTATGGTTTTTGGTACTTTTCAAAGTCTATCTTTTCAATATTTCAACATGATCCTCTGCTGCGATCGGCTTGCCGTTAAAAAATCGGCCCCGTTAGGGGTAGTACTTTTTGACAATTAAGCTTGTAGTGAAGACCGCAAGTCTTTATCTGTTGTAGTTTAGGAGTTGGTGTTAACTTGGGGTTAGGCTTTACTCTCCCACAAACGTTTCTTCAGTGAGGTCGGAGGGTGCGGCCGTACATTTCAGTGATACCAATACGTTTTCATTCTCTAGATTGCTTCTCTATCTTTTAGGAACAGTTAACTTTATAAAAATATCTCTATTCAAATCCATTCTACATCTGTTTGAAGATTGAAGTCAAAGGCACTTTTCATACTCTGGACTTAGAAATATTTTTTGAAATTTCTGACGCATGCGCAGTCACAAAAAAGGGCAGACATGCGCAGAAGAGAGAAAGGGCACCTCACTAACCCTCGTCAAAGTACACTACCATGTCCCAAACCCTGACCCTAACCCTGACCCTGACCCTAACCCAAACCCTAACCCTAACCCTAACCCTAACCCTAACCCAAACACTAACCTTAACCCTGACCCTAACCCAAACCCTAACCCTAACCCTAACCCTAACCCAAACCCTAACCTTAACACTAACCTTAACCCTGACCCTAACCCAAATACTAACACTAACCCAAACCCTAACCCTAACCCAAACCCTAACCTTAACACTAACCTTAACCCTGACCCTAACCCAAACACTAACCCTAACCCAAACCCCAAATGTGTTAAAATTGTTGTTTTGGAGGCCTTACTCCATCTCGGAAAGGGTAAGTCTAGGAGGGTAACCGATTGGATTTTCGTATTAAGTTTTTTCACAAACTTCTCAAAAATCACAATTTTGGAGGGATGGGGGGTCGGGTTATGGTTTTTGGTACTTTTCAAAGTCTATCTTTTCAATATTTCAACATGATCCTCTGCTGCGATCGGCTTGCCGTTAAAAAATCGGCCCCGTTAGGGGTAGTACTTTTCGACAATTAAGCTTGTAGTGAAGACCGCAAGTCTTTATCTGTTGTAGTTTAGGAGTTGGTGTTAACTTGGGGTTAGGCTTTACTCTCCCACAAACGTTTCTTCAGTGAGGTCGGAGGGTGCGGCCGTACATTTCAGTGATACCAATACGTTTTCATTCTCTAGATTGCTTCTCTATCTTTTAGGAACAGTTAACTTTATAAAAATATCTCTATTCAAATCCATTCTACATCTGTTTGAAGATTGAAGTCAAAGGCACTTTTCATACTCTGGACTTAGAAATATTTTTTGAAATTTCTGACGCATGCGCAGTCACAAAAAAGGGCAGACATGCGCAGAAGAGAGAAAGGGCACCTCACTAACCCTCGTCAAAGTACACTACCATGTCCCAAACCCTGACCCTAACCCTGACCCTGACCCTAACCCAAACCCTAACCCTAACCCTAACCCTAACCCTAACCCAAACACTAACCTTAACCCTGACCCTAACCCAAACCCTAACCCTAACCCTAACCCTAACCCAAACCCTAACCTTAACACTAACCTTAACCCTGACCCTAACCCAAACACTAACCCTAACCCAAACCCTAACCCTAACCCAAACCCTAACCTTAACACTAACCTTAACCCTGACCCTAACCCAAACACTAACCCTAACCCAAACCCCAAATGT
Organism: Mytilus trossulus; assembly: GCF_036588685.1. Classification (NCBI taxonomy): domain Eukaryota; kingdom Metazoa; phylum Mollusca; class Bivalvia; order Mytilida; family Mytilidae; genus Mytilus; species Mytilus trossulus. The sequence continues at coordinate 62,954,786 of NC_086385.1, read as the reverse complement.
GTTAAAATTGTTGTTTTGGAGGCCTTACTCCATCTCGGAAAGGGTAAGTCTAGGAGGGTAACCGATTGGATTTTCGTATTAAGTTTTTTCACAAACTTCTCAAAAATCACAATTTTGGAGGGATGGGGGGTCGGGTTATGGTTTTTGGTACTTTTCAAAGTCTATCTTTTCAATATTTCAACATGATCCTCTGCTGCGATCGGCTTGCCGTTAAAAAATCGGCCCCGTTAGGGGTAGTACTTTTCGACAATTAAGCTTGTAGTGAAGACCGCAAGTCTTTATCTGTTGTAGTTTAGGAGTTGGTGTTAACTTGGGGTTAGGCTTTACTCTCCCACAAACGTTTCTTCAGTGAGGTCGGAGGGTGCGGCCGTACATTTCAGTGATACCAATACGTTTTCATTCTCTAGATTGCTTCTCTATCTTTTAGGAACAGTTAACTTTATAAAAATATCTCTATTCAAATCCATTCTACATCTGTTTGAAGATTGAAGTCAAAGGCACTTTTCATACTCTGGACTTAGAAATATTTTTTGAAATTTCTGACGCATGCGCAGTCACAAAAAAGGGCAGACATGCGCAGAAGAGAGAAAGGGCACCTCACTAACCCTCGTCAAAGTACACTACCATGTCCCAAACCCTGACCCTAACCCTGACCCTGACCCTAACCCAAACCCTAACCCTAACCCTAACCCTAACCCTAACCCAAACACTAACCTTAACCCTGACCCTAACCCAAACCCTAACCCTAACCCTAACCCTAACCCAAACCCTAACCTTAACACTAACCTTAACCCTGACCCTAACCCAAACACTAACCCTAACCCAAACCCTAACCCTAACCCAAACCCTAACCTTAACACTAACCTTAACCCTGACCCTAACCCAAACACTAACCCTAACCCAAACCCCAAATGTGTTAAAATTGTTGTTTTGGAGGCCTTACTCCATCTCGGAAAGGGTAAGTCTAGGAGGGTAACCGATTGGATTTTCGTATTAAGTTTTTTCACAAACTTCTCAAAAATCACAATTTTGGAGGGATGGGGGGTCGGGTTATGGTTTTTGGTACTTTTCAAAGTCTATCTTTTCAATATTTCAACATGATCCTCTGCTGTGATCGGCTTGCCGTTAAAAAATCGGCCCCATTAGGGGTAGTACTTTTCGACAATTAAGCTTGTAGTGAAGACCGCAAGTCTTTATCTGTTGTAGTTTAGGAGTTGGTGTTAACTTGGGGTTAGGCTTTACTCTCCCACAAACGTTTCTTCAGTGAGGTCGGAGGGTGCGGCCGTACATTTCAGTGATACCAATACGTTTTCATTCTCTAGATTGCTTCTCTATCTTTTAGGAACAGTTAACTTTATAAAAATATCTCTATTCAAATCCATTCTACATCTGTTTGAAGATTGAAGTCAAAGGCACTTTTCATACTCTGGACTTAGAAATATTTTTTGAAATTTCTGACGCATGCGCAGTCACAAAAAAGGGCAGACATGCGCAGAAGAGAGAAAGGGCACCTCACTAACCCTCGTCAAAGTACACTACCATGTCCCAAACCCTGACCCTAACCCTGACCCTGACCCTAACCCAAACCCTAACCCTAACCCTAACCCTAACCCTAACCCAAACACTAACCTTAACCCTGACCCTAACCCAAACCCTAACCCTAACCCTAACCCTAACCCAAACCCTAACCTTAACACTAACCTTAACCCTGACCCTAACCCAAACACTAACCCTAACCCAAACCCTAACCCTAACCCAAACCCTAACCTTAACACTAACCTTAACCCTTACCCTAACCCAAACACTAACCCTAACCCAAACCCCAAATGTGTTAAAATTGTTGTTTTGGAGGCCTTACTCCATCTCGGAAAGGGTAAGTCTAGGAGGGTAACCGATTGGATTTTCGTATTAAGTTTTTTCACAAACTTCTCAAAAATCACAATTTTGGAGGGATGGGGGGTCGGGTTATGGTTTTTGGTACTTTTCAAAGTCTATCTTTTCAATATTTCAACATGATCCTCTGCTGCGATCGGCTTGCCGTTAAAAAATCGGCCCCGTTAGGGGTAGTACTTTTCGACAATTAAGCTTGTAGTGAAGACCGCAAGTCTTTATCTGTTGTAGTTTAGGAGTTGGTGTTAACTTGGGGTTAGGCTTTACTCTCCCACAAACGTTTCTTCAGTGAGGTCGGAGGGTGCGGCCGTACATTTCAGTGATACCAATACGTTTTCATTCTCTAGATTGCTTCTCTATCTTTTAGGAACAGTTAACTTTATAAAAATATCTCTATTCAAATCCATTCTACATCTGTTTGAAGATTGAAGTCAAAGGCACTTTTCATACTCTGGACTTAGAAATATTTTTTGAAATTTCTGACGCATGCGCAGTCACAAAAAAGGGCAGACATGCGCAGAAGAGAGAAAGGGCACCTCACTAACCCTCGTCAAAGTACACTACCATGTCCCAAACCCTGACCCTAACCCTGACCCTGACCCTAACCCAAACCCTAACCCTAACCCTAACCCTAACCCTAACCCAAACACTAACCTTAACCCTGACCCTAACCCAAACCCTAACCCTAACCCTAACCCTAACCCAAACCCTAACCTTAACACTAACCTTAACCCTGACCCTAACCCAAACACTAACCCTAACCCAAACCCTAACCCTAACCCAAACCCTAACCTTAACACTAACCTTAACCCTGACCCTAACCCAAACACTAACCCTAACCCAAACCCCAAATGTGTTAAAATTGTTGTTTTGGAGGCCTTACTCCATCTCGGAAAGGGTAAGTCTAGGAGGGTAACCGATTGGATTTTCGTATTAAGTTTTTTCACAAACTTCTCAAAAATCACAATTTTGGAGGGATGGGGGGTCGGGTTATGGTTTTTGGTACTTTTCAAAGTCTATCTTTTCAATATTTCAACATGATCCTCTGCTGCGATCGGCTTGCCGTTAAAAAATCGGCCCCGTTAGGGGTAGTACTTTTTGACAATTAAGCTTGTAGTGAAGACCGCAAGTCTTTATCTGTTGTAGTTTAGGAGTTGGTGTTAACTTGGGGTTAGGCTTTACTCTCCCACAAACGTTTCTTCAGTGAGGTCGGAGGGTGCGGCCGTACATTTCAGTGATACCAATACGTTTTCATTCTCTAGATTGCTTCTCTATCTTTTAGGAACAGTTAACTTTATAAAAATATCTCTATTCAAATCCATTCTACATCTGTTTGAAGATTGAAGTCAAAGGCACTTTTCATACTCTGGACTTAGAAATATTTTTTGAAATTTCTGACGCATGCGCAGTCACAAAAAAGGGCAGACATGCGCAGAAGAGAGAAAGGGCACCTCACTAACCCTCGTCAAAGTACACTACCATGTCCCAAACCCTGACCCTAACCCTGACCCTGACCCTAACCCAAACCCTAACCCTAACCCTAACCCTAACCCTAACCCAAACACTAACCTTAACCCTGACCCTAACCCAAACCCTAACCCTAACCCTAACCCTAACCCAAACCCTAACCTTAACACTAACCTTAACCCTGACCCTAACCCAAACACTAACCCTAACCCAAACCCTAACCCTAACCCAAACCCTAACCTTAACACTAACCTTAACCCTGACCCTAACCCAAACACTAACCCTAACCCAAACCCCAAATGTGTTAAAATTGTTGTTTTGGAGGCCTTACTCCATCTCGGAAAGGGTAAGTCTAGGAGGGTAACCGATTGGATTTTCGTATTAAGTTTTTTCACAAACTTCTCAAAAATCACAATTTTGGAGGGATGGGGGGTCGGGTTATGGTTTTTGGTACTTTTCAAAGTCTATCTTTTCAATATTTCAACATGATCCTCTGCTGCGATCGGCTTGCCGTTAAAAAATCGGCCCCATTAGGGGTAGTACTTTTTGACAATTAAGCTTGTAGTGAAGACCGCAAGTCTTTATCTGTTGTAGTTTAGGAGTTGGTGTTAACTTGGGGTTAGGCTTTACTCTCCCACAAACGTTTCTTCAGTGAGGTCGGAGGGTGCGGCCGTACATTTCAGTGATACCAATACGTTTTCATTCTCTAGATTGCTTCTCTATCTTTTAGGAACAGTTAACTTTATAAAAATATCTCTATTCAAATCCATTCTACATCTGTTTGAAGATTGAAGTCAAAGGCACTTTTCATACTCTGGACTTAGAAATATTTTTTGAAATTTCTGACGCATGCGCAGTCACAAAAAAGGGCAGACATGCGCAGAAGAGAGAAAGGGCACCTCACTAACCCTCGTCAAAGTACACTACCATGTCCCAAACCCTGACCCTAACCCTGACCCTGACCCTAACCCAAACCCTAACCCTAACCCTAACCCTAACCCTAACCCAAACACTAACCTTAACCCTGACCCTAACCCAAACCCTAACCCTAACCCTAACCCTAACCCAAACCCTAACCTTAACACTAACCTTAACCCTGACCCTAACCCAAACACTAACCCTAACCCAAACCCTAACCCTAACCCAAACCCTAACCTTAACACTAACCTTAACCCTGACCCTAACCCAAACACTAACCCTAACCCAAACCCCAAATGTGTTAAAATTGTTGTTTTGGAGGCCTTACTCCATCTCGGAAAGGGTAAGTCTAGGAGGGTAACCGATTGGATTTTCGTATTAAGTTTTTTCACAAACTTCTCAAAAATCACAATTTTGGAGGGATGGGGGGTCGGGTTATGGTTTTTGGTACTTTTCAAAGTCTATCTTTTCAATATTTCAACATGATCCTCTGCTGCGATCGGCTTGCCGTTAAAAAATCGGCCCCGTTAGGGGTTGTACTTTTCGACAATTAAGCTTGTAGTGAAGACCGCAAGTCTTTATCTGTTGTAGTTTAGGAGTTGGTGTTAACTTGGGGTTAGGCTTTACTCTCCCACAAACGTTTCTTCAGTGAGGTCGGAGGGTGCGGCCGTACATTTCAGTGATACCAATACGTTTTCATTCTCTAGATTGCTTCTCTATCTTTTAGGAACAGTTAACTTTATAAAAATATCTCTATTCAAATCCATTCTACATCTGTTTGAAGATTGAAGTCAAAGGCACTTTTCATACTCTGGACTTAGAAATATTTTTTGAAATTTCTGACGCATGCGCAGTCACAAAAAAGGGCAGACATGCGCAGAAGAGAGAAAGGGCACCTCACTAACCCTCGTCAAAGTACACTACCATGTCCCAAACCCTGACCCTAACCCTGACCCTGACCCTAACCCAAACCCTAACCCTAACCCTAACCCTAACCCTAACCCAAACACTAACCCTAACCCTAACCCTAACCCTAAACCCTAACCCTAACCCTAACCCTAACCCTAACCCTAACCCTAACCCTAACCCTAACCCTAACCCTAACCCTAACCCTAACCCTAACCCTAACCCTAACCCTAACCCTAAACCCTAACCCTAACCCTAACCCAAAAAAAAAATGTTCCTTTAAACTTTTTACAAGTACAATAAAATCATTTTTGGATTGAGTGCTAATCTATTTTAATTAGTTATTTTCTCATAGCCCTAAGTTTAACAATAGGGTAGGTTCTTAGCCATTACTTTTAAAAACATCCTTGTCTTGAATAGTTGATAAAACAAAGTTTTCCCAAAACAAGTTATGATAATAATTATAATAGAAAATGAGAAAAGCTCTTTCCAGCATATTGGTCACTCCAGCAAAAACAATTAACATAATTAAAGAAAATCTTTTCATACCTAGAATATTAACCATGTACATATAGGCAATGTACTTTTACAATTATTTGTCTAAGTCAATGCATGATTGGAGTATACCACCATTGTGGACCTAAATGTCAAGACTTCTGATTCCACATTGATGTTTTACCTCCTTTGATGTTAACTCACATGACCTACTTTAAAAACAAGATAATTACAGACAGATAACCAATCTCTAGATTATGGTCATGATGATGGACATATAGTTATAAACAGACCAGATTTTATCTGTATTCTTAGTCTACAATTCATTAGAACATAATTTCACATCAACACCAATGAAAAACAATCTATCATTGTCTCTTCCTATAACTTGTGGTTCACTTATATCATCTAAGAGGAAGGGCTTGCAACAACTCACTCGTTCTGAAACGTTCCAAAACCCATCTGTATATGCAACATCACTGAACAAATCAAGTAGTACCCAAGTGTACATTTTACCACGCCAATCATGTTCGAAAATGGATTTCACACGACCAAAGACCATATCATCTTCTTCCCTCACACAGGGATGCTGGTCTTTTAAATTCCTGACAAAGTAAACATGTGATGGTGACTGTTTATTGCTGGAAACTCGACTGGTTTTTCCGTCTACTTTTTTCTCTACACTCTTCAAAGCTAACCCTTGTTTGTTCATTCTTGAAGTTAATGCAAAGTCATAAACCTCAGACATGTCATCTAGAACCTTTTCCTCTAATAATGTTTGGGTCTTCTTCATGGTTTCCTTTTTGGGCTCATTTAAGTTGCAAATGTCTTCAAATTTACCAAGTGTTAAATCATCTGTATCAACAATGTCTGACATGAGCATAAAAACACACCAGTCATATATCTGAAAATTAAAACAAAATGTTCTATTAACATCTGGTATTTAATTTGATTGGGCTACTGAAAACTTGCATATTCGTGGAGATTTGATGTCGTGGTTTTGTCAAATCTCTGTATACAAAGCGTTAAAATATGATTCATGGTACATTTAAAATCGTGGTTTATCCGTACCCATGAAAACCACAAAAAATGGTATACAATGAATTATAATGAATCCACAGTAACCAGTTTCAGTAAAATTTTGGATTAGTTAATATAAAAAGTATTTTTTAATTTTATCTTTTTGATTGAATTTGATTCGTATACTCATTGAGATGAATTTAACATCACCTTTTCTGGCATGTAAAGAAAACAAAATTATAGTGTCTACAACAACGTATATAAATTCATATAAATATAAAAAAAAATGACAAAAATATCAATATCACATATTATAAACTCATCTGACAAAAATACCAGGATTAAAATTTGATAATTACACCAGACACGCTTTTTGTCTACAAAAGACTCATCAGTAAAGCTCAAATCAAAAAATGTTTAAGGTGGTACCTAACACTACAGGGAGATAACTTTGTTAAGTCGGCTAAATGTTTTAATTACGTTGTGTTGTAAAAGGAATATAAGCTTCTCAATGATCAAAATTAAATTTGTCAAACTGCTATATAACCAGTGTAATTTTTCTGACAAAACGCTTGGTTCAAAATGTTTGCAATTTTTATATTTTTGTTAAAGGGTCAATGTAAATACCCTGACAAAATGTTATGAAAATTAAACGAGCCAAATTAATTTGGGTGAAAGTGTTGGGTACCACCTTGAGGGCCAAATATCGTATAAAGTAAAGAGCGTCAAGGACCAAGAATTCCCAACACTTTGATGAAACATACCACCGTTCTTTTCAATTGGTATTTCACTACAGTTCTTTGAATAGTTTTATTTTTATTTAAATGCAAAACTTAAAAACAGACAAAAATTACTTTTCATGAGAACACAAATAAAATTTCAATAAAACTTATTTGGTGAATAAAAAATCCTGTAAATGTCATAATACATAAATGAGTAACGCCACCAAAATTCAAACTTATATGAGTTATATAATAAAAGTGAGAATGGTCAAAAGCAAATTCTCATTTTTTTTCTTTTTTCATGTTTGTTTCATGTTTATAGTAGGACAAAGACAGCTTAGTTGTAAGGATAATGGGAAATTTCTTTCAATCAAAGCAAGAGCTTCATGGGTTTCTTCCTGTAACTGTTCTAAATCAGCAACTTTGTATTCTTCTTTTGTAAGCTTTTTCAATACGTCAAACAACTTCAGCAATGTACGCTCTTGTGCTGGTCCCAACAAACCATGCAAACACCATGCAGCAGCATTACTTGTGACAAACTGAAAGAAATACATATTAATATAAATGTTTACATATGAAATGTATGAAAGATGGACATGTTGATTCTAAGTTGTAACTATAGAATTAAAGATTGACACAATTTTTGCAACTTTAGACAGTAGAATACAGTTTACATGGTATATTTACAACTGGCTCACACTTAAGTTGAGTACCAGTATGATCATGACACATATATTTGTCTCATTGACTCTCATTACCATGATAACACCATAAATTAATTCTAAATTAAATAAAGGGCTGTGGTTTAGCGCATGATACGCCCGTTGCTCTTTTAATTTGTATTTTATGCTTTAAATGAATTTATATGATGAACTAGAAATATATATATACAACTCTAAAGAGATGTTACATTAATATATTCACCAAAGTTTCATAAAATCCACGTGTTTTAAGTATAAAAATTCATTATTTAAGAAAACGAAAAATCTCAAATTTTTAAAAATGGAAAGGGAGCTTATGTCAATAGATATAAACAATTTATCAAAGTGGCATAAAATTTTGTGAATTGTCCCAAAATTGGAAAATCCTCTCTTTATTAAGCATAAAAATTCATAACACAGAAATGTAAAATCTGAACTTTATAAAAATTGAAATGGAGCTTGTACATTAACATGATCAATAGATATAAACAATTAACCAAAGTTTAATGAACAAATGGTGAAAGCCTTTTTGAGTTATTGTCCGAAGTGTTGATAATCCCCTTTTTAATGAATAAAGTCCCATAAATCCCAAACTTAAAATCTGAAATTTATAAAAGTTGAAAGGGAGCTTACATCAATAGATATAAACAATTCACCAAAGTTTCATTGACATAAAAATGGTGAAACAGTGTGTACACCATATACAAATGTAAAAACAAATTTCTCACGCCGAATAAATATATATATAAACATAATATATATGTGTGTAATTCCAGTTACCATACAATGTGCCGTTTCAAAACGTCATCTTTTTGAAATTAGCAATTAAAATATGTTTCTAGTATCCATTTCTCAAAAAAAGAAGATTACGCATGGACAAATATCCAATTGTTCAAAACATTTGAAAAAAAATAGACAAAAGTTTTGTTATTCCACTCTTGACGATGCAAATTTAAGCAGGGCTGCAATTTGGGTAATATATATATGAATTGAAAATCAAATTGGTGTACCTATATAACATGTATAATAAAGAAGCATACAACTACAAAATAAACACAAAATGGAAATATTTGTCTTGATCATAAAAAAAACTTAGTTGAAAAAACTGTCAAAAATAGGTGCAATTTGGGTACCGTCACGTAGTTAATAAAATGCTATAAACATAATGTAGCTCAATGTAATTTATGTAACTGGAACCACACATTCTATATTATTACAACATACCTGAAGTTTCCCATGCATAGTTCTAAGTGTCCATGGCTTGGAGAAATGTTTATCTGGGTGGTAGTCAAAACCAGGTGGGTATTGCAAACTTTTGGCTCTCTTATCTGCAAGTGCTAGAGCTGTACGATCTAACCTCCAAGGGGAAGGTGGTAATACACATTGTTCAACATTATTACTCTTTTTCTTTTTGTGCTGCACATTATTCGGAGTAACTGATTTTCTTTTCTGACCCACTACTGCATTGCTGACAACATTGTCTGTTGAGTCTTCCGTCACATCTGTATTTTCTTTCACCCACGTGTCTTTAAAACGATCAAATTCTTGTTCGCATAGCCTTACTTTCTTACAATCATCTTTTCCAGTAATTGTATCCAAAACATTACCAATTACATCAGCAATTGTGTGCATTCCATCTGGTTGCATCTGTTCTGATCTATTGTGATATGGCAGTTTCATGAAGCTGTATGTACCTTTCAAACCCGTTCTTTTTTGCATATTGTTTTTTTGGTTTTTGTTTGGTAGATCATCATACTGCTTCCTTAGGTCAGACTCTTCTTCGTTGGTATACATGTGCTCAGTTGTTGAAGATTCTTCCCTCTTTGATGCATAGTTTGTGGTATCTGATCGTAGATGATGGTTGGTAGGTAAAAATGATCTGTTGCTTAAGTGGACAACTTTGTGAGGGTTTTTACAGTATTCCCCAGTTTCTCTGCAGTATGGGCATCCTCTTAATGCTGCCTGACTTGACACATGTAACAGCTTGCCAAATGCTGGTATATCACACTGGTATTGTAAAAGTGCCACTTTAACTTTGCATGGTGCTCCTTTGTAGGTGTTAAAAAGTTTACATTCAGATAATGTCAATAGTTCATCAACAATTAATTCTAAATACGGATCAAGATGTTTTGGTTCTTCTGTTTTGGTTCCAGGAATAATACCAACAAGCATCATTGGGCCAAGAATTTGTCTAACATTTACAGGCAAATTTAACCATGTCAAAATTAGCGGCCACATTGACTTTTGGGTAGCCATACTTTTATTCGGGTTAAGTCCATCTGTAAATAAAGCTAATGGAACAGTTAAAGATTCCTCCATGTTTTCAAAGACTCCCCCTTCTTCATACCAAGATTCATATATGGATCCATCTATAAAATCGCCAAGTTTTCCATTTGCAACCTCCTGTTTGGAATATAAAAGTTTACAGACATTGTCTGTGCCATACCACCTAGTTAGTCTAGGACCTAAGGGCATATAGGTAATCGTCTTTCTTGGATTCTGTGAGTTGGTCAAGTACCTATCCTCATCACAAACAGAACACTTTATATTGTCTGAATGTTCTAGTCTAAATATCTGGCAGTCATTGACACAACAATGATAGGTTGTTGTTGGTATTAAAAGGTGTTTCACCATGTCATGCGCTTCTTTGTAACTTTTGGGTAGCTTGTTTGGTTGAGGCAGTACTTTTTTTTCATATGACAAACACATGCTCACTGCAGACTTTGACATGCCATTGTTCGAGCAAAATGTCACAAAATGGCGCAACACTGATTGGAGGATTGAAGTTTTACTTCCATCATACAATGGTTCATTAAGTCTGGGTTCCTCATATGGTCTGGTAGTGAAGTTTATTGTGGGCTCCTCATTTTTCCATGAAGTGTTCATTACGTTTATCATCTTTGCCTGGTGTCTTCTATTAGCCCTATCACCAGTGAGACCACCTAAAGAAAAAAAATTGAATAAACAAATATCTTTAACTATGCAATGGCATATGATATATGTGTTATTAAAAAAAAAACACTATATTGTACCATGGAAGTGTTAAAAACAGGAATATTTTATAAAAACAAGTCAACAGTTAAATTAATATTTAGTAAACAGATATTTTTTTACATTTGCATAGAAGTATTCGAGAGGTTGCCAGCTGTTCAACAAATATTGGAGTCCACCTGATTCAAGATATGTTTCCAGAATTAAAAAAGACTCCAAGATCAACAAAGAAACTTGCAGCCGCCATATCCAGCAGAAGAAGAAACAAAAGGCAGTACTTGCAACTGAAGTAGGCATACAACTAATATAAATTACCTTCCAAACTTTTTTGGGACCCTAATCAACTCACTGCTTTAAGCAATTTTGTTATAACTATTTTATATTTAAGTATTTAGTATAGTACATTATTGATTTATACGTAAAAAAATCAACAGATTTTATCAGGACGAGGCTTTACTCAAACAAGTATCTTTGAAAATTACCTACGCATGTACCAGTCATCCAGTAATGTTGAAAACAAGGCTTATTTTAAATATTATTAATTAATTTAACTTTATTTCAGTAACTTTTCTAAATATCATTCTTATATGTCATGTGTCCCACTATACAGATTTTACTACCTTTAACAAATTGTCAAGTTGTCTGGTTTATTTTCCCAATTGGCCTCTATCATGTCCATAGCTATTCATTTTTTCTATTAACAAAATTAATTATATGAACTTCTATATTTTTAGAGACAAAGCAGGCAGTCAAGGCAAAACTGGAAAAAGACTACTGAAAGACCGCAAGGATCAAAAGTAAGTACCATCAACTTTCTCAGTTTCTGTGTACAGCCTTGCAATTCAGAACTTTAGATAAAGTTAAAACTTAATTGTAATTGGCAAAATAGTTGTATGAATTTGGAAGGAGAACACTCATTGAAGCCCTTGATTCAAAATTTGAAGAAAATTTAAGAATATTTAAAAAAAAAATTACATGCACTTAACAAAAAAATTAGATTTTAAGTTAGATTGAGAATTTAATTTTAGTATCATACTGAAAATAATATAGTTTTACCACTTAACATGCTTAAACATGTTCAATGCAATGATGATTTCCCTTTAAATAAATAAACAATTTTTTGTAGAATACTGTGTTTAATTTAATTTTGGATGTAAGGTGTCGTCTGATTGGCTGACATTATCAATGTTTTTTCATGGTTATACTGTTTTAAATTTAGAATTAAATTAGAAGAAATGACTATAATTTTATTTGGTCTTTTTACTGCTTAATTACCCACTACATGCGTTATTCAATGTGCACCAAATGTTTTATGTTATTTCTTCATAGACAGAAAAAAATATTAGTCATCTCTTAATAAATATTAGCAATAGGGATTATAACTTACAACAACAAATAGGCTTTGTTTTTATGATCAGAGTACTGTAAATCACAGGTAGTCATGCATGGTAGTAAACATTGTCAACATGGTCAAGTTTTATTTTTTTAAATATATATCTATATTTGTAGCATACTATTACTTAATCAGTGTAATACCGACTCAATAAACATGACGGTTATAAAGTCCAGTAACTTAACCAGAGTAACCAAAACATTAGTTTAATTGAATAGACATAAATAACAACATTAAGTTTTGCAATATCAAAATGATCAAAAGTTATCAAAGGTCATGAAGGTACAAACATGACAAATGTACCAGGATTTTAATTTAATACGCCAGATGCACGTTATGTCTACATAAGACTAATCAGACTCAGTGACGCTCAAATCAGAAATATTTATAAACCTAAACAAGTAAAAAGTTGAAGAGCATTGAGGATCCAAAATTCCACAAAGTTGTGCCAAATACTGCTATTTATTGTTAATTCACATTCATAAGACAAAAGAAGAAATACTATGCAACAGTTTTCTTTTATTCATAATTCTCTTTTTTTCCAGATTACAACTTAATGTGCCCATTGGTTCACCACCAAGTATAGAAACTACAGAAGACTTGGTGTCTTTGTCCCCAAGGCCAGCATCGCCTTATCCAAATGAACAAGATTCATTTGAAGAGACCACTACAGTGGAAGAGACCCTCAACATAACAACTATAGAAGAGAGCTTCAACATGTCACCATTGAGCTCACCTACTAGTGATATTCCTTTAGCACGTTTAGCAGCTAAAGACCTATCTATTGAAGACTGTGACACATCAGATGAAGAAATGGACAAAAGGCTGATAGACTTTGTCAGGCATTAAATTACATTTGTGTAGTCCACTGACAATTACTGAAATCTGTATCAAATAGTAAATGTATTTCTAGTTTGTACATACATGTATATAGCATATGATTATTTATAAGCCTAGGTACTTAATATATTATAAATTGTTGGAATTAAATTGAATTATTCATTGAACATTAACATGCTTTATTCCACAGGGGTATACATGTACATGTATTTGTTTTATTTGTGTTCATATGTAAGACATTCGGATTGTAATAACTTGCATCAGTTCAAATGTTTTTTGTCTTCTTTTCAAGAACTTTTTTAAACTATAATAAATTTGAAATTGGTCTTACTTAAGATAATAGTCAGAGCTGATAAACAAATATTTTTTCATTTAAATTAGTGCTATATCATGAATATGTGCATGCATGGACACTTATTTTCATTATAAATAAATATTTAAATGATAATGAGTAGTTATTATTGCTTCTTTTTTATAACCTTTGATTTACAAACATTTTATACATGTTGTACTTGAAGTGTTTTTTCAGTTATTGCAGATGATGTTATAAAATCTGATGCATGTCTATTCAATCCATTAAACATGTTGAAATAAGCATATGCTTATTTGAATACAAAGTGTCTGGAGTAGACTGAATAAAATTTGTATCCAATATGAAAAAGGAATATCATAAGAATATCCGACTTAAATTTATTTGATGAAATATCATTTTTTCGCAATGCATTAATACTAGAAAGTATATTATCAGAGTTTTATTGAAAATCTTATGCGAATCTAGTATGCCAAAAAAAAAATCAATGGAGGAAAGGATTAATACAATACATTTTCATTTTTATTGAAATCATAAACAAGAGTGCACAGGCTGAAATGTCTCACCTTCTTTACTAATCATAGATATTATGTTGATAGACCAAATAAAAAGTTGTTAATGCTTTTGTCATTTTGGTCTTTTGTGGATAGTTGTCTTATTGGCAATCATACCACATCTTCTTTTTTATATTGTAAAGCTTTATTACAACTATCACATAAACTCAACATTAAGCAAGAAAACAAAACATTGATCAATGAACCATGAAAATGAGGTCAAGGTCAGATGAACCATGCCAGGCTGACATGTTCAGCTAACAATTCATCAATACAACAAATATAGTTGACTTATTGCTTATAAATTCAGAAAAACAGACCAAAACACAAGAACTTAACACTGAGCAATAATTCGTGAAAATGAGGTCAAGGTCAATTAAAACCTGTGTAACAGACATATAGATCAAAAAAAAATTCCATACACCAAATATAGTTGACCTAATGCATAAAGTATTAGAAAAATAGACCAAAACTCAAAAACTTCACTTTGACCACTGTACCATGAAAATGAGCATGATGAGGTAAAGGTCAGATGACACCTGTCTGCTAGGCATGTAAACTTTACAATCATTCCATACACCAAATATCATGAATATAGTAGACCTATTGCATAAAGTATAAGAAAAACAGACCAAAACAGAAAAACTTAACTATAACCACTGAGCCACGAAAAGTGTTTTGATGATGGTGATGTGTTTGTAGATCTTATTATAATGAACATATTTTCTACTTACACAATTTTCTTAATCTATAATAAACTTTAGTTAAAGAGGAGAATATTTACCAATTTAATGAAAGTTGTTAAAAAGTGTGTATAAAGGGTAATAATGCTTTGGGGGATCAACTGACCATTTTGGTCATGTTGACTTATTTGCAGATCCTACTTTGCTGTCAGAACATTAATGCTGTTTACCAATGTTTACAGTTTACATCAATCTACACGCATGACAAGTATAATGATATTCAAGATAATAAACAAAATTTATTCAAAAATTACAAATTGGAGGGTAACAACCCAACAACCAGTTGTCCAAATCATCTGAAAACTTCACAGGAGATAACGTATTGTTATGCGCTTACTTTTCTACATTGGTTAGAGGTATAGGGGGAGGGTTGAGATGTCACAAACATGTTTAACCCTGCCACATTTTTGCGCCTGTCCCAAGTCAGGAGCCTCTGGCCATTGTTAGTGTTGTATTATTTTAATTTTAGTTTCTTGTGTACAATTTGGAAATTAGTATGACGTTCATAATCACTGAACTAGCATATATTTGTTTACGGGCAAGCTGAAGAACGTATCAGGGTGTGTGAATTTCTTGCTACACTGAAGACCTGTTGGTGACCTTCTGCTGTTGTTTTTTTATTTGGTCTGGTTGTTGTCTCTTTGACACATTCCCCATTTACATTCTCAATCTTAGTGACTTTATAAACAATTAAACCCTGTCAGATTTGCTCTAAATATTTGGTTTCAGATTTATAAGCCAAAATCTACGTTTCAATCTTATGTTCTACTTTTATCCATGGTGTCCATCTCAATTGGTTGGCTGGGTCAACGGACACATTTTTAAAACTAATAATTACCGTTACCTTTCTCCTTTGAACTGTTTTACATTGTCTTATCAGGGCCTGGTATAGCTGACTATGCGGTATGGGCTTTACTCATTGTTGTAGGCCGTACGGTGACCTATAGTTGTTAATGTTTGTGCCATTTTGGTCTTTTGTGGATAGTTGTCTCATTGGCAATCATACCACATCTTCTTTTTTAAAACTATAACATGTATAAAGGACAATAACTCATTAAGGGGTCAACTGACCATTTGGTCATTCTGACTTATTTGTAGACCTTACTTTTCTGAGCATCATTGCTGTGAACAGTTTATCTTTATCTATAAAAGTATTCAAGATAATAATCAAAACAGCAAAATTTCCTTAAAATTACCATTTTCAGGGGCAGCAACCCAATTTGGTTATTGGAATGACCTGAAAGTTTCAGGGTTGATAGATCTTGACCTAATTTACAATTTTTCCCTTCCCCCAGATTTGCTCTAAATGCATTGGTTTCAGAGATATATAAGCTATATTTTCTTACCAAACAATTGGACTCTCTTGGCCTGTTGTATCTTGTCTTTCAGCTGTGCAAAGTGGAAATCAAACATCTTGACCTACAATGTACATGTACAAATAAAAGTAAAAAAGTTTAATAGTGAGAGAGAAACTGAACTCTAAAGAAAAAAGTAGTTTCTAAGATATGGAACATATCTTTATTTGCTGTTTTTCCTATAAATTCGTTCCACCTGAAAATCTTTTATTTGTATTTACCAGCAAAATTTTATTTTATTTTATTTTTTCGTTCCTACCAAAAATCTTTTACATTCATTGACATTGTTATATTTGTATTTCCTGCACAAAACTTTTTTTTAACGGAATCCTCGGGTTTATCTTTACCGTATAATTTCTAGTCTGTTTGGTATCACATGAGCGTTTGACATGAACACTTGTGTTTAGAGTTTCAAAGCATTTGTTTCAAATCGATGTTGAACGCTTTGAAATCATTTTACGACGTACTTTACTCTGTTTCTTTATACTTGAAGAGCAGGGTTCATTTACAAAAAAGTTTGTTTCATAAAAAATTATCAACGTGTGTATAAACTATTTTATAAACGGACGTTGTATTCTATATCATATATTCATTTTGTGATCCGTTGATCAGGATGATTATATTAACAATGCCTTCAACCAGCATTGCTACATTATTTACATCTGACATGAACCAAAGATGACAAAAGCCTGTAAAATGGAGAATATTTGGCAGTAAAATCGTCCAAGTTTTCCATACAGATCATTTATAAATAAAATGTAAAATATGTGACAATTGAGTTTTATGTCTTGTAGCATTTTTTATTGGAAACGTAGGTACACACAAAAATTTAAACACTCTAGGGACTTTTTCTACTAGTAACCTATGTCTGCCTGGACATATTTTACCAGGACAACCTGAAGGCTAACTTTATAAATGCTACCCTCTTTTATTCAATTGCGCATGTAAATGGCCAAGACAAATATTTACTTAGTTCACAAATTGTTAAGTCAATGGGAGGGACATTTTGACTTACATGTACATGTAAACATGTGAAACAGTGCTTATTATATGATAAAAAAAACCTTTAGAAAAAAGGGGGAATAGAAACACATTTTTTTTTGGCATTGGCCTCAAGATGTTACATAATAATTTTTTTATTATATTTTGTGTTCATATATTTGAAAATTGCACATTTTTTTTAATACAAGCACATGACATTACAGCGTAAGAAACAGAATCCTTGTTTTTATTGGCCAACTGAAGTATGTCTTCAACAGACACGTTTAGCGTGCGTCATGTTGTCATATTTTTTTTCGAATTGCTCGAGATTTATCATAACATACATTGAATTAAAACGAAAGTGAATGTCCGATAAAAATATTGAATAGAAGCATGTTTTCAGCTTCTTTTGCATAGCTGAGGGAAAGATATGATGATAACAACACTCAGCCAGTGTTTTTAGAAAGCGTCCGTCGAACGCATGGGCGTGTTTGCGTACCTCAACGAGAACATAATTTGCTAATAAACACAGGACTTCGTCAAAAACTGAATCAGTTGCCGTTAGAAATTGTGAAAGGTCAAATCAATTAATGAAATGATATGTAATTGAAAACCAAAAGTTCTAATAAGGGATGAATTAACCCAGATTTATGTAAATTGAATAAAACAAAAACATTCAAGTATAGTAAGAGTTTATATACTATTTTTTTTTCGTTTTACGGGTATTGAGTGAATACAAACACAGGTACTCCTCTCAGAATTTTTAAATAAAGGTATATAAGAGACAAAAGATCTGAGACGAGTGCTTGGGAATGCACATATATCCGTTATATACAGTTTACATTATAAGTTGTGAGAAATTACAAAACTGGCAGAAGGTTAAAAACGGGACACAAATTAAACCTAAAATTGCTCGTCGGTGCATTAAGAACATAAAACAGCTATAGCACATATTATTCAAAGAAAGAAACATACTTATTAAAGATGGAAAAACAGACGGGGTTGATATAGCCTAAATATTCAATAGTGTGTTGATGCACATGGTGAAAAAAACCAATACATTAAGGAGCTTGGTGGTGAAAAACCCAATTTGATATTTACTTGAGGGGTGAATTGGAATTGATAATGCAATTGAAAATCTTTATCACCCAATTACATAAGAAAATGGTGGGTAAAAACCCCAATTTGTGAATTCTTATCTGGAGCTCTGAGATTATGATTTCATCATATGAACATCAGGCACAATTCTTCCCGGTAGGGGTTTAGTATCATACCATCATAACATATATGAGAAGAACATAACCCGCGTCATGCCATACTGTTTTTAGAATAAATGTGTAAATAAAAGTTCCAACGCAAAGACCTTATCATCAGTGACTCAATATTAACGCCAAAATATGCAATCTTTAACACAATACATGTATATTCATCATGTTCATGCGGTTAAAACATACATTTTTTATATTATCATGCCATCAATTGATACATGTACAATGTATCATGTGTATGTTGAAACTTCACAAATGGACACGCCTAACTGGCTTGGCGAAAGGTAGTAATCAGTCAAACAAACTTAACAACAGAAAAACAAAATAGAAATGATGTGAAACTCATTATTTACAATGTAATTATTGTAATTGATCATTAATGTATAACCCTGGTACATTTTATGTATGTGCCTGTCCCAAGTGACGCCAGGAGCCTGTAATTCAGGCGTTGTCATATATATGTTTAACTGAATGTGTTACATATTTGTTTTTCGTTATAAATACGGCCGTTAATTTCTTGTTTATATTATTTTACATTGTTTTATCAGGGCCTTTTAAAGCAGACTATGTGGTATGGGCTTTGCTCGTTGTTGAAGTCTGTACCATAACTTATAGTTGTTAATGTCTGTGTCATTTTGGTCTCTGGACATTTGTCTCATTGGCCATCATGCCACATCTTCTTTTGTTACATGTTAATAATTAGAACCTTATATAAGTACCTTTAATATTGTACATGTTGTAAGGACATTGAACTAATGTCAGTATGAAAAATATTAAAAAGTGGTGTTCGTATAGAATCAGCATATGTATTCATCCTTGTATTTTTTATAATGAAGTACAAGATAATTGTGAAAGTCTGTGCGGAATTGTTTTAGGGTTTGTCTGACATTTGATCAGTCAGACATAGTTTGGGATACACTGACTGGAATAAAGTACAAATGAAGTATATAACTTAAAAAACAAAATATCAAAAGTATAGATAAATTTATTCAACCCCACAAACAAAACATTTCATTGGACCTAATATTTGTAAATTACAAGTTTATCAAAAGTTTTTCAGTTTTCCCAGGACATGATTGGTCATGCTGGTCCGGTAAAGATCAACATTAATATTTTTGACAGGACCAAAGGAACTTTTACCAGACCGAGGCTACAGACAAAGCTGAGTCCATTGGCTCTAGTACCTGTTCACACCCAGGGTCAATTGGCCTTGATTTTTATTTTTATTCTTCATGTTGTATAGGTGCATTATGTTTATTATTTGAACAGAAAATATTTTGGTTTTGACTTTTGAGAAAAATTTACTGAATATTTGTTTTGCCACAACCAATTTATTTAATATTTTACCCTAGATTTGCATGATCCACATGTACTAGAATTCTGGAATTCAAAATGTACAATGCATCTTTTTTTTATGTCTCTTAACCTTTATGGAAAAGTGTTTCTTGAATTAGTGATTTAGAAAATCACTCATTTCAGTAAGTCTTCTGACTGGTATACAGTTTTGTAATTTGAAGTTTAGTATGTACAATGTATACATATATGACGTTCATTATCAGTGAAGTTACTGAACTAGCTAGTATATATATTTGTTTAGGACGCGCTGAAGGACGCCTTCAGGTGGGGATATTATTGCTGCATTAGAAACCTATTGGTGACCTTCTCATGCTTCTGCTGTTCTCTTTGACATATTATGGGCTGATCCATGGACACTCTGGCCACTCTTTCATGGAAAACAAATGGATGATTTATATACATGTATATAGGGTCAAATCACTGTAGAGTGAAGCATGACTGAAGAGGCCCACCTTATGGCAGTCAGCACCCCCTCCCTATATGAAAAGTTCTGGATCCACCACTGCATATTCCAGGATTCACAATTTCTATTTTCTATTTTTTTTTGGCATATACTTTTTTACAATTTACAGTTTGTACAATGTACATCATTGCTTTTATTTAATTTCAAGGCCAAGCTGACTTGTTTATAAAAACAAAAACGAAAAGAAAGTTTTCAATATCAAACCACAAAAAACAAGTATCACAACAGTCAGTAAATCAATGAGAATTAAAGTACTCTATACTTCTTCTTCTTTAGGGTATCAGAAGTCCATCATTATCTGAAGATTATTTACTGTTTTTGGCTGTAACAAGCCTTCAACTTTAAAATGTTTCAAATTAGTTTGAAGAATATACACCATATAAAACTCTGAATAAGTTCATTCTACTTCAATTTCGTGAATATTCATATATATTTTTATGTTTTTAAATGTAGGGCGAACGGTGACTCTATACCATGTAGGGGCGAACGGACCTGATATCGCTGCAGTGCAACATGTGCAAGTAGGCGATACAAAACATAATGATTCATGCAATATAATGCTTTCATAAACTTAATAAATCTTACCTGTAGAAAGTCATAAGTTTCTCTGTCTTTAAAGGTTACTGATATATCCAATTTATATCGATGGTCTAATAAATATGAGAAATTAATTTTTGTACGAACGGATGCTGAAGATGAAAATATCAAATATGGCGCTTGTTCCTATACCACGTGATTACTGTATGCCGAACAGGAGGGGACCACATACGGGATCTCTTTTTATACAAAGGCTGTCAATCGTATTTTTAAAAATCATTTGTCAAACTAATATTAACAAAAATTCGATTGTTTGATTCCACATGCATGACAATTAAATTTACGCGATATCACACAATAACGGTCTTAATTTTATAGAGGTTTCCCTAGTTTCGCATCAATAGCTAATCATTTGGAAAAGTTTAAAACAATGATTTTTAATAGAATTTTCTAAATCTTTATTTTTTTGGAATTTTTGAGAATGATATCATACAGATAGGAGTTTGTAATAGTTGATCACATTAAAACAAACTTATTTTCGATCGTAAAACTTGGTGTTGATTAAATTGTAGATCTCGTAACGTTCTGATTTTTCAAGTAAAAGCTACGCTTCACATTTCTCTATAAACCGTGCATCAATATTTTAATGTTTTATATACATTTCTTAAATGTCACGTGTTTTGTTCATTCATTTGTTAAAAATTGTGAAACATGCGACTTTACTTATAATATACGCATTTAACTAAATTCGATAAAATTTGAAAAAAATAAACGACATCAATCAAAATTGTTTTGCTTGAGTGATTTACCTATACAAAGCTCTGGTCTCAACGATGTTTAAAACGAATTGATGCCAGTTTGAAATAGTTTAACGGGGGCGTGGCCTATTAGTTTGACGTACATTACCACTAACTTGATTTCAATTGATTCACCGCAAAGAAATCTATTTGACTGGCGTTAAAATGAATTGAAATGAATTGAAATGAATTGAAATTATTTTTTAATTTTTGTCAATCTTTATCAAATGACAATCAATCTCATTTAAATAGCGTTAACACGTTTTTGTCCGTTCAAGCTAAATTCGGGTTACTAGTGCCCTAACCTTAACCCTAACCTTAACCCTAACCCTAACCCTAACTCTTAGCCTAACCTTAACCCTAACCTTAACCCTAACCTTAAATCTGAACCGAACCCTAACCTTTACCCTAACCTTAACCCTAACCTTAACCCTAACCTTAACCGTACCCTAACCATAACCTTACAGTCCTTGGATGGTGTAAACTTCCCACTAACACCATACACCATAACACCATACACCATACACCATTACACCATACACCTTGTACCATTACACCATACACGTTACAACTTTGCACCATACACCTTACACATTACACCATACACCATTACCCATTCTATCTACACGATCCGAAATTACCCATATTGCAATTAAATTTCCAATATTAAGATTATTATTATTGTTTATGTTTACAATTTGAAAAAAACAAAATAAAAAAAACTTTGTTTTCAACTAATGAAATGTCGTACACCATCATTCACACCATTCCCGATCACACGTTCCACAATCACACCATTCCCCATACACCATTACACCATTCCCCTTACACCATACACCATTGCACCATACACCTTACACCATTGCACCATACACCATACACCATTACACCATACACGTTTTTTGTGGAAGTTTACACCATCCAAGGGCTGTAACCATAACCCTGACCCTAACTCTAACCCTAACCCAAACCCTAACCTTAACCCTAACCTTAACCCTGACCCTAACACAAACGCTAACCCTAACCCAAACCCGAAATATGTTAACATTGTTGTTTTGGAGGCCTTACTCCATCTCGGAAATGGTAAGTCAAGGAGGGTAACCGATTGGATTGTCGTATTAAGTTTATCACAAACTCCTCAAAAATCACAGTTTTGGAGGGATGGGGGGTCGGGTTATGGTTTTTGGTACTTTTCATAGTCAATCTTTTCAATATTTCAACATGATCCTATGCTTCGATCGGCTTGCCGTTGAAAAATCGGTCCCGTCAGGAACAGTACTTTCGGACAATTAAGCCTATATTGAAAACCGCAAGTCTTTATCTGTTGTAGTTTAGGAGTTGGGGATAACTCAGGAATAGGCTTTACTCTCGCACTAACGTTTCTTCAGTGAGGTCGGAAAGTGTGGACGTACATTTCAGCGATACCAATAAGTTTTCATCCTCTAGATTGCCTTGCCATCTTTTAGGAACAGTTAACTTTATGAAAATATCGCTATTCAAATCCATTCTACATCTGTTTGAAGATTGAAGTCAAAGGCACTTTTCATACCCTGTACTTAGAGAAAAAAAATTGAAATTTCTGACGCATGCGCAGTCACAAAAAAGGGCAGACATGCGCAGAAGACAGAAAGGGCACCTCACTTACCCTCGTCAAAGTACACTACCATGTCCCAATCTTTACCCTTACCCTAATCCTAACCCTAAGCTTAACCCTAACCTTAACCCTGACCCTAAACCTAACCTTAACCCTAACCTTAACCCGAAACTTAACCCTAACCTTAACCCTAACCTTAACCCTAACCCTAACCCTAACTCTTAGCCTAACGCAAACCCTAACCTTAACCCTAACCTTAAACCTGAACCTTTACCCTAACCCTTACCCTAACCTTAACCCTAACCTTAACCCTAACCTTAACCGTAACCCTAACCATAAACTTAACCCTAACCCTGACCCTAACTCTAACCCTAACCCAAACCCTAACCTTAACCCTAACCTTAACCCTGACCCTAACACAAACACTAACCCTAACCCAAACCCGAAATATGTTAACATTGTTGTTTTGGAGGCCTTACTCCATCTCGGAAATGGTAAGTCAAGGAGGATAACCGATTGGATTGTCGTATTAAGTTTATCACAAACTCCTCAAAAATCACAGTTTTGGAGGGATGGGGGGTCGGGTTATGGTTTTTGGTACTTTTCATAGTCAATCTTTTCAATATTTCAACATGATCCTATGCTTCGATCGGCTTGCCGTTGAAAAATCGGTCCCGTCAGGAACAGTACTTTCGGACAATTAAGCCTATATTGAAAACCGCAAGTCTTTATCTGTTGTAGTTTAGGAGTTGGGGATAACTCAGCAATAGGCTTACTCTCGCACTAACGTTTCTTCAGTGAGGTCGGAAAGTGTGGCCGTACATTTCAGCGATACCAATAAGTTTTCATCCTCTAGATTGCCTTGCCATCTTTTAGGAACAGTTAACTTTATGAAAATATCGCTATTCAAATCCATTCTACATCTGTTTGAAGATTGAAGTCAAAGGCACTTTTCATACCCTGTACTTAGAGAAAAAAATTGAAATTTCTGACGCATGCGCAGTCACAAAAAAGGGCAGACATGCGCATAAGACAGAAAGGGCACCTCACTTACCCTCGTCAAAGTACACTACCATGTCCCAATCTTTACCTTTACCCTAATCCTAACCCTAAGCTTAACCCTAACCTTAACCCTGACACTAAACCTAACCTTAACCCTAACCTTAACCCGAAACTTAACCCTAACCTTAACCCTAACCTTAACCCTAACCCTAACCCTAACTCTTAGCCTAACGCAAACCCTAACCTTAACCCTAACCTTAAACCTGAACCTTTACCCTAACCTTTACCCTAACCTTAACCCTAACCTTAACCCTAACCTTAACCGTAACCCTAACCATAAACTTAACCCTAACCCTGACCCTAACTCTAACCCTAACCCAAACCCTAACCTTAACCCTAACCTTAACCCTGGCCCTAACACAAACACTAACCCTAACCCAAACCCGAATTATGTTAACATTGTTGTTTTGGAGGCCTTACTCTATCTCGGAAATGGTAAGTCAAGGTGGATAACCGATTGGATTGTCGTATTAAGTTTATCACAAACTCCTCAAAAATCACAGTTTTGGAGGGATGGGGGGTCGGGTTATGGTTTTTGGTTCTTTTCATAGTCAATCTTTTCAATATTTCAACATGATCCTATGCTTCGATCGGCTTGCCGTTGAAAAATCGGTCCCGTCAGGAACAGTACTTTCGGACAATTAAGCCTATATTGAAAACCGCAAGTCTTTATCTGTTGTAGTTTAGGAGTTGGGGATAACTCAGGAATAGGCTTACTCTCGCACTAACGTTTCTTCAGTGAGGTCGGAAAGTGTGGCCGTACATTTCAGCGATACCAATAAGTTTTCATCCTCTAGATTGCCTTGCCATCTTTTAGGAACAGTTAACTTTATGAAAATATCGCTATTCAAATCCATTCTACATCTGTTTGAAGATTGAAGTCAAAGGCACTTTTCATACCCTGTACTTAGAGAAAAAAATTGAAATTTCTGACGCATGCGCAGTCACAAAAAAGGGCAGACATGCGCAGAAGAGAGAAAGGGCACCTCACTTACCCTCGTCAAAGTACACTACCATGTCCCAATCTTTACCCTTACCCTAATCCTAACCCTAACCTTAACCCTAACCTTAACCCTGACCCTAAACCTAACCTTAACCCTAACCTTAACCCGAAACTTAACCCTAACCTTAACCCTAACCTTAACCCTAACCCTAACCCTAACTCTTAGCCTAACGCAAACCCTAACCTTAACCCTAACCTTAAACCTGAACCTTTACCCTAACCTTTACCCTAACCTTAACCCTAACCTTAACCCTAACCTTAACCGTAACCCTAACCATAAACTTAACCCTAACCCTGACCCTAACTCTAACCCTAACCCAAACCCTAACCTTAACCCTAACCTTAACCCTGACCCTAACACAAACACTAACCCTAACCCAAACCCGAAATATGTTAACATTGTTGTTTTGGAGGCCTTACTCCATCTCGGAAATGGTAAGTCAAGGAAGATAACCGATTGGATTGTCGTATTAAGTTTATCACAAACTCCTCAAAAATCACAGTTTTGGAGGGATGGGGGGTCGGGTTATGGTTTTTGGTTCTTTTCATAGTCAATCTTTTCAATATGATCCTATGCTTCGATCGGCTTGCCGTTGAAAAATCGGTCCCGTTAGGAACAGTACTTTCGGACAATTAAGCCTATATTGAAAACCGCAAGTTTTTATCTGTTGTAGTTTAGGAGTTGGGGTTAACTCGGGGTTAGGCTTTACTCTCGCACTAACGTTTCTTCAATGAGGTCGGAAAGTGCGGCCGTACATTTCAGTGATACCAATAAGTTTTCATCCTCTATATTGCCTTTCCATCTTTTAGGAACAGTTAACTTTATGAAAATATCTCTATTCAAATTCATTCTACATCTGTTTAATTTGAAGATTGAAGTCAAAGGCACTTTTCATACTCTGTACTTAGAAATTTTTTTTGAAATTTCTGACGCATGCGCTGTCACAAAGAAGGGCAGACATGCGCAGAAGAGAGAAAGGGCACCTCACTTACCATCGTCAAAGTACACTAACCTAACCCTAACCCTAACCCTAACCCTAACCCAAAATGGATAAAGCCAGAGGATTTCAAAATTTGACAAAAATTCCAAAACATTACAAGCAAACATCCTTAACATCTCCTGATGGTTAAAATAGTATAAATTTAAGCATTGCACTTGTTCATAGAAAGAATATCAATTAATTTTAACTATCATCTTAATTGATTTCTGAAAAATTATGAATTTTATCAGGGTTTTTTTCCATCTTTTGACAATTTTTGTGCAAATTTAGCTTTTTTACCCCAAAATCAGATGTTTTCAAATTAGTTTAACTATGACTTTTGTTCGACCTGTATATATTTCTATTAAGATTTCCCTTTATCTATTGTTGGACTGATTTAAAACATTTAAAATTTTAAATTGCTGTTTTTCCTGTTTTTAGCGATTATTTGATGATTTTGCTATATTTTACTCAAAATCACCATATACCAAATTAAGCATTGCTGTAAAGTTTTGGAATGATAAGTATAATGTTTGTTTTTCTTTCTTTTTTAACTATCAAATGAATCTCTATTACCAATATTCATATTTTTTCCTGTCCTGTTGGTAATCAATTCACGCTTTGAAAATCTCAAAATCAAACAAAAATCATGTTTTCACCTAAAATTCCATGTTTATGAATATAAAAACTATTTTTTTTTGTATTATTTCATTTCATAAACACTATATAACCTGTTGAAAAACTTGTTTGATATGAAATGATTATCATCAAAAATGAATGTTCAACAAGCTTTTTCCAGTTTTTTCACTATTTTTATCAAAATTTGTTATATTTCACCCAAAAAATACATATTCCCACTCATATATCTTGGTAGACTTTAGTATGTTACAAAGAAAGCCTTTTAGAATTGAAAAATATTAAAATTAATTCTGTTATTTTTAGGTTGGCCACAATTTTCATCTATTTTGACTAGACTAATAGTGCGATCTACACAATCCGTAAAAATTATCTTAAATGTTAACTTGGCTTGCCATACTTGATGAAATGCGGACGTGAAAGAAAGCACTCTTTATCAACGCGCCAAAGGAGAAGTTATTTCGTCATTTAGTATGTGAAGATGGTTGAACATACTTAATCAACAACATAACTGATAGGATTTAAAAAAAAATATTATGATCTAGATATGTGGGAAACCGAGGTAAAATCATGAAAATCACGGCCACGAATCGGATGCATTCTTATTGAGGACTAGTCCAAATAATTATGCCGTCTATAAAGGCTATCTTTGGTTTGGTTGTTTCACCTTCCCAAAAAAAATATCAAAAAGCCGTACTAAAACCACTAAAACGGCATAATCATTTGGACTTATTGAGGACCGAAGACAATTCAGACCACTGACATTATTTGTGGATCTTTCTGACAACTAAATGTTGCATGATAAAAGTATTTCAAGTTAAATGCAAATTTTGATTATTAAAAAATGTGTCCATAACCATTTCATGGTAAACAGGGACCAAACAAATTGGCAATGCCGTATTTTCTTAGGGCATTACTTGACTTTTCACTGAAATTTTTTTTCCATTGAAGAACATTTCATTTTGAACTGGAAACAAAACTTAAATATGAATATGATTCCATGAAAAAAATGAACATGTTATAAGATATTTATTCAATAATTATTAGTACCCAAAAAATGTATAAAAGAAGAATGTTATGATTTAATGCAAACAGGGAAGTTATAGAGGCCCTGATTTACAATGCATTGTGGGAGACACTTGCTAACTACCCAAACTTAATCATTTGATTAAAAACTAATAGCATGATTAGTAAATACAATGATTAAAATAAGTTGAACAACGAAATTTAATCATTGAATTTACTAATCATCCGACTAACTTTTAACGACTGATTAAAATTAATCATATGATTAGTTTAATCACAAGTTGAACGACAGACCCCAGATTGACTGTGTGTGCTCAATTAAATCAATGGACGAAGGCGTCGTTTTAAACAGAATGATTCTGATATAAAGTAGTGAATGCTTACCTTTTATGAAAATTTCTCCACAATGGTATTATATATCAATCACAAGATCAACACTTATCAAAGATGGGGAAGGCCACCGACCATTATTCTCTTAACAATTGAGTAACTATCATTCTCGTCATCGTTTACTAGCCTTCCAAAGGATTATTCGTCAGTAGATGCATCGATCCTGCAATGATGGAAAGAACATTTTACTGTTAAACTGTAGCTTAATGTTGCGAATATAACAAATTAACTTAATATATGATTCTAGTGAATTGTAAAAGCTATAGGTTTTTAGGTTACGGTATAATGATAAGGTTAAATATTAAAGTTACCATTAACTGGAAAGGTTAAAGTTGAAGGTTAGAATGAACTATTAAGGTTACTAATTTATGTTAGAAGTAAATGTGAGGGTAAAAAAGTAAATATTTAGAGTATGGGTATAATCTCAGTTTGAAGTTTGCTGTTATTTAAAGGCAAACAAACACGTTATTGATCCGTGATAATGAACAGGCATTGAAAGGTTTGAGGTCATTTTCGATACATTAAAATACATCAAGGTTGTAATGAGGCCAGAACTGGTTTAATTTCTGGTACTGTGAAAGTACTTTTATTCGTAGGGTACAAATTTTCATGGTTTTCGGAGATGACTTTATCCAGGAATTTTAGTGTCCAACGAAATAAAACAAACATTTTACAAATCAAGACATGGACAGATCCCCATGAAGGTTTGACTACTGATATGATCTAGAGAATATATTGAATAACCTCGAATCTGCGAATACTTTAATAGCAGTCACAAAAAGAAACTGCGTGCACGACTAAACGTATTTAATCTTAAATAATCTAAACTGTACAACTTTTGATCATTTAATTCTCATAAAAATATTTTTTTCGATGAAAGTCAGATATCCGGTATTGGTATGCTAGTGTGACAAAGTGTTCATTTTATATCCACATAGTTCTCGTGCATAAGGGATGCTGGGCTTGATTTCAATGAGAATTATTTGACAATTTAAGATACGTTTATGAAACTGATTTCTTTAGGTGACATATGTATGGCCTAATTAACACCTCTGATGGTCCTTAATCTGATTTTTCTTTATCTTGGTAGTCATAGCTTGAATTAATTAGTGTTGTCACTACGATTTACACGGGTCAATGTTTACGTTGCTATATCCTTCAATACAGACCATTTGTAACCTTCGTTTCTAAATATATTGGCTTTAATGTTGTGTTTTTTTTAAACTAAAATCCACGAATTTTAAAACCCACGACTATGTAAATATTGCTAGAACTACGACAATTGATACCCACGAATTAAAGTTCTTTCACAGTATTCTTGATTTTGATAAATGATGAGTTATAAATCAACTTAAAGGAATATATCCAAATAGCGTGATATTAATATAATAGATCTGAAGCATTTTTATCTTTCTATTTTACTAAAAAGGATCGTTTATAAAGTCAACTTTATACGAAAAAAGGCAATTGTGTGATAAAAAGGAGCAGATTATTGCAATTGAAATATCGAAGTTTTTTGCTATTGCATGATTACCAAAATTCAAGAAATGAATGATCAACACAAACAAAAACGTACTGTATTCCTTCAAGCGGTATGTAAGTCCCAAATGAAAGGATAGAATTCGATCATTTTGCCAAAACCTATTGTATAGTAATATCTGTTCCAAACTATACTAAAAACGATAGGTCATCATGTAATTTATCAAGCTACATTGTGTATGGCTTAGACGGATAATAACATCAGTATGTAATTAGAAGCAACACTACTTGATAAAATAGTAAAATAAAACACATAAAATTGAGAATATCAAAATTAGGGAAAAAGTCAACATACGTTTTTTTTCCGGTTAAATACGAAATAGGAAAATTCCATGTTGATATCTTCAGGAGATGCACTTTTCCAGAGTTAACTCTCATTCAAATGGCATTTCTTTTTTTAAACCAAAGTGTTAATACTTATAACCATTATCTTATAAACGTATTTTTTTAAATGACAGTGTTCATATAGTTATCTGCATTTTTGTATGATATTTTGTTAACTTAATTAACAGACACTAGAACTTATGTTCACTATTTTTTTACAATCTAAGATGGCGAAATACCCCCATACCACTTTAAAGTCATATACGTGTTCAAACTGCTCCCATATGGTTTTGAAGTCGACAAGAAAAAACAATCATTAAGCATAAAAAGTTTAAACTTACAAACATTTTCTGGAATTCCAAAGAAACTCGAATGCATACCGTTTGAAGCCTAAATCAACAACAAACAGTTAAAAAAAATTAAACTACATAACGATGACTGATTGATTAGGTCAAATATAATATAGATAAATATTTTGTTAGTAAACTATATTTTTTTTCGAAAAAGAAATCATTTTAGAAAATACTTGCATCACAAATAGTTGAATACTTATACTAGAGAACGTGTATAATTTGAAAATTATTATTTTTTATTTTTTTAGCAAAGTATGAAGAAAAAAACGTCACCACAAGTTTATGAATTTAATGCATATTAAAATAAAGAAAACACTTCTTTAAAGATCAAATCGAGAACAGAAAACTTAAAATACAAAGGTTAAAGGTACTGCAAATGAATATAAATTGAAGATACACAAGTCAACCGTAAGTTAACTTTTCTGAAACATCTATCCAAGTATTACAATGAAACAACATATTAACACACTGAAAAATAAAACAGTTTACGCATAAGGTCTAAATAAACAGAATAACTAATATTTACCCTTTATGTCGTTAAACTTTCTTATTAAAAACCCTTCGCTATCTGATTTACTATTTATGTAATCTTCAATTTTTTAATATTCTTCTATTTGATCTTCACAAATCTACAAATTTCAGAATAAATCCTTTACTGCACTCATTCAAGTGTATAACCATTTTTTTTTAGATAGTCTTCACGGTGCTAGGACTCTTTATGTACATTATTATACGCGTATTTTACATCGTGGACATAATACTAGTATCATACTTTCAAAAATTGATACTCCGAGGTCCACATTTCTGATTTAAGAAGGACGAAAGATACCAAAGAGTATCAACTGAAAACAAACCGACAACGCAATGCCTAAAATAAATAAAGGAATGCACAAAACCTAGTACAGAATGCATCGATGAAATGCGTTGTACATAATTCCTTAACATAATGTTAACTACATTCAATTCTGGTAATATAGAACACCTACAGAGACCAAATAATCTATATATACTCAAGCGAAGAGTCGGAGTCAGTTAAATAATAATATCTTTTGTTGGCACAGATAACTTACGCTATTTATCCAAATGTCGACTGAGAAGTGATTCAAAAACCAAACATATTCATACAAAATCTGGTCTCAATTTTTGAATATAAATACCAAAAGCCTCCGTCTTCTAATTTGACGTCCATTTGTGAAACAAACGAATGTTACTTTCCTGTTTTAAGTAATTTATAATCCATAACACAAAATATATAGAATATATAAAAAATGCGTTTTGTTTAAATATACTTTTTTACTTTTTTGGTCTTTTGGAAAATGTTAATTGTGCTGTTTTTAGACCCTTCTACAACGAAATTTGTTTTAACAAATGTTGTTTAACATGTAGACGGGCC
The DNA here is from genome assembly GCF_036588685.1 of Mytilus trossulus. Taxonomy (NCBI): domain Eukaryota; kingdom Metazoa; phylum Mollusca; class Bivalvia; order Mytilida; family Mytilidae; genus Mytilus; species Mytilus trossulus. The sequence goes on along the minus strand of NC_086385.1, from coordinate 62,922,779 downwards.
TAAAAAGTTAACGCGGGGTTTACTCGCGTGCTCTTCATGTACACGCCGCGTTAACTCTGCGTTAACTCCGAAATTTTAGCAGACATAAATAGTAATCGGACGTTTACTTTCGCGATTACCTCCGCGTTAACGTGAAAGCCGCACGTCTTCTAATTTTGTAAAGAGTAAACGGGCGTTTACTTTCGCGTTTACTTCGCGTTAACGCGAGAAATGCGTGTCTTCTTTTTTTGTTAAAAAAAAGTAAACGCCCGTTTACTGTTTGTAGTAAACGAGCGTTAACGCAGATTGTCTTCGTATCCTGGATACACTGACCTAATATATCACATAATAAGGTACATAAAAATATCCATCTGTCCATTTTCGATCAACATATTGACGATTGCATTTATAGAAATGACACCTCTTTAATTGATTTATTGAACATTAATCATTGCATATGTAAATTTTAAACAGAAAAAACACAAATACGTAAAATATTTAGTTATTTTAACAACATCAATAAATGTACAAATGCACACGACAATTATTTTATAATATACATAATTCGTTTACCCGAAAAGTAAACGCGCGTTTACATTCAAGTGCACGTAAAAATACAATTGAGAAATATGTAGTAAACGCCCGTTTACTTTTGCATGTAAAATTAAACTTGTGAAATTTGAAGTAAACGGCTGTTTACTACTGACTAAACGGTCACAAAGTAAACACGCGTTTACTCGAGTAGACATTAGAAATTTCCATTTTGACCGCGTTAACGTAAATGAAGTGAACGGGCGTTTACTAGTAAACGCGAAATTTAAAGTTAACTAACGGAATATGTGCACGCCGCGTTAACTTGCGTTTACTTTATGTAATGCTTGGTCTGCACCCAACTGAATTCAGTAAAAGCATAATGACGAGCTTAAAGAGCCACGAACGTTTCGCGCTCATGGCGCATCTCTTTATTTTTGTTGATATTTTTTGCTTAAACACCACTATCCTATTTTTGAAAAAAAGGTTGATAGCTCCTTACTATATTATTGTTGTCGTTCTGATATTGTTTGATGTTTAACCCCTTGTTTTATTAATTTGTATTAACATTATGAACATTGTGAAATAGATCAAATTGATATGTTCGGTGTATGTTCACTTGCATTTGTTGTGTGTCTTTAAATTGAGTCATTTCAGTTGATATTTTATAATGTGTCTTTCTATGTTGTGATGATACACTATTGTTTCAAATTAAATGAAAGTTGGCGCCTAGTTAAACGCTTGCATTTATTTGAACCTGTTCTAAGTCAGGAACTTAGGGTTGTCGTTTGTTGTTGTGGTTCATAGGTGTTTCTCGTTTCTCGTGTTTTTTTTTTATGGAATAAACCGTTTGTTTTCCTATTTACATGTTTTTACACTAGTTGTTTAGGGCCCGTTATAGCTTGCTGTTTGGTGGTAGCCATGGCTCCGTGATGGAGGCCATACTTTGACCTATAATGGTTTATTTTTACAAATTGTGATGGAGAGTTGCCTCACTGGCACTCATATCACATCTTTTTTTAAGACATGACATGCACATATATGGTTTATCGATAAAACAGAATCAAAGTCCGGAGCTTGCAATTTAGTGGTCGTTGGTTGCTTTCTGTCCTATTTGTTTTTCGTTTATTAATCATGTTATTAGTTGTCTCGTTGTTATTGTCACATTATGTCATATCAGGGTCTTTTATAACTTATATACTTGTTTTACTCATTGTTAAAGCTGTTCAGTAACCTCTTGTTGCTTACATCTGTGTCTTGTGTTCTCTGCATAAATCTTTTTTTATATTTAACAACAGACTGACGACACAGACGACAAAAGAGCGGGATCGCGTTTTCGTTTCCGTGATAAAAAAAAATCGAAAAATAGGACCCAGAAAAAAGTTGAACAACATCAAGTTATGAATCAGTGCTAGTTAACATGCTTATAGTCCACAGAAACATATCGTCTTACATGAACGCATTATTCATAATTAGAGCTCTAACTTCTCAAAGAGGGACGAAAGACGCAAACGGGACAGTCAAACTCACAAATCGAAAATAAACTGACAACGCCATGGCTAAAAATGAAAAAGACAAGCAGACAAACAATAGTACACATGAAACAACATTGGAAACTAAAGCATAAACAACACGAGACCCATCAAAACAAGTAGTGATATCAGGTCCTCCGGAAGGGTAAGCAGATCCTGTTCTACAAGTGGCACTCGTCGTGTTGTTTATGTGATCCGGTAAATAGTCTAATTCGGTATGTCACATTCATGAAAGTGAAGGGGATTATTGTAACAACGTTGGGAACCTATCCGATACTATTTGTGAAACGGTTATTTCATAACGGTTAACCAACTCGTGATGGCGTCCGTAAAATGTACGAAGGGATAATTTCAACTTCATCATTTGGAACTCTTGGTTTAATAGCTTCCTATCTATCAAGAAAATCATGTAAGAAAAACCAAGCACGGGAATATCGTATCTATTGGGAGATATACATTCCATATGCAGGGGCTGCTGGAATGATGCTACTTAAAAATGGAAGATCACAATTGGAAAGTTGAAATACTGCATGCATAGCCGATAATCGCAAATACATGTTTCTATGTCATTGACCCTGCTTTGACTCGATTTCACGTCCTCCCAAACGAGAAGGCAATCTCACGTACGCTAGACTACTAATGGTGGTTATTATGACCATTCGATACAAAGGGGTTATGTTCAAGCTATTTTTTGTGAAAATATGACATTTTATCGAAAGATCGCATCAGGAAACAAATAATACTGGCACAATTACAGTCTGCTGTGACTTATGAATCTGACTTGTTCATTAATCAGGCTATTTAGTTTTCTTGTTTAAAATGTTACACATTTCATCATGTCAGAACCTTTTACAGCTTACTATATGGGTTTTGCTAATTGTTTAAGTCATTTTGGTCAACTAATAGCTTTCATCCACTTTTTGTCTCGCTGGTATAGTCTCATTGACAATCATATAACATCTCCTTATTTTTTATTAGTGCATAATAATCCTTTTTTCCCTCAGAGACAACTTATCCCCTAAAATTGGTAAAACCTCAAAGAGATAACATTTGGAACAAACTTTGCCAAAATCTTAGTGTATTTGAAATATTGTAACATTGACCTAATAATCTTAAAATCAGTAGGCCTTTTCCAATGGGGAACTATAAAGTTTAGTAAAATGCTCATTGTGGATCAAATACACCGAAAAGCTGACTCCCAGACATATGTCATGATATTATTGCAGTTCAGCATAACTGACTTTGTGACAACTTAGTTAAAAGTTGGATTAACTTCTCCATCATGTTTCTTGCTCATTTTGTTATAATGTACCATCAGTTTAAACTGCAAATCCCAAATATTAAATGCATTCTCAAAATCTGTCATATGTCCATGAAATATTGGTCCAAAGACAAACCCACTTTAACCAAAGATTACATTATCAGAAATTGTCATTGTAACAAATTAGCAGATACAAGTTTAATAAAAATACATAAATACTGATAAATGATTTTATTACGATTATTTTTCAGATACATATTAGATTAACAAAATACATTTCTATTTTACAATGAAAATAATATGATTCAAACAATAAAAAAATCGTAAGTGTTCCGCGGAACCCAGTGTCTCGTCTACTTTTGCTGTTGTCTATATTTTAAATGTGATAGGGGAATGTACATAATAGATTTGCAGTTAAAAAAATAAAACGTATCAAATGTATAAATAAAAGTTTTGCTTGTGAAAAATTAAAACAGTATGCAATTTAATCTATAGAGTTTAAAAGAATTGATGCAGAAGATAATTTTGACATTGCTTGATGATTTATCTCTAAATTCATCAATAGAAATACAATCATGTTAATAGAAGATGCAATCATTAATTAAAAAAAAATGAACTGGATTTGGTTTCTTTCAAAATTTACTTCTGGATACTATCTTTTGATCATAAACACACGTCTGTCTAAGTTTGTTAAACATCCAGGATACTTTAAGACAGTTATTAAAATTTAAAAAATTTAAACACATAGTGATTATTTGTGGACGCCGCCGACGCCAACAAAGGAATGTAGAATAGCTTCGTCTCACTTTTGCGACAAAGGTCGCAGGCTCGACAATACGAGGTTTAAAAATGCCTGTGCTGCTTACCAGTATCTTCAACAGTGATCACCTTCTAGTAAAAAAATTCTCGAAGGGCAATAACTCTATCAAGAGTTTACCATGTTAAACGACAATTTAAGTCATGTTGAAATATTTAAAGATTTTATCCTGCTTGAAATTTTCCTTTCTTAATTTCTTAAATTCTATTTATCTAAACAAAAATAATGTAAAATTATCATTAATTTGATATTGATTACAGGGCAATGACTCCAATAATGAAATAATTTGCAAAAATTGGAAAAATGGTCATTAAACGGCAATAACTTCAACAAGGAGTCGACATACAATTTAGGTCATGCTGCCTTATTGGTAGATCTTATTTTGCTGATAATTTTTTACTTTAAAAGTTTCTATTGATCTATTATAATTTTTAAAATGAAGAATCGTCTGACGACTTTTATTATCTTGGCTTGAAGGTGGGGTCATTGTAAACTTTTTTTGTTGTAACCAAATACCCCAATAATGATTGTGGTAAATTTACTTACATTGACTCCAGTGGTTTCAGGGGAAAATATTTGTTTATAAAAATCAACAGATGACAACGGATGGCATAAGATGAGAGAATCTCACTTGGACTTTCGGCTAGATCAACAAACAACGGAACCAAAAAGATGACAGATCTAACATGACCTTTTTGACCAGCTTAGATACAACATTTGTTTTTTCAGCATGGTAAGATTTTTTTTTGCAAAACAAATAAAGGGTCTATCTCTGACATCTAACCTAAATCTAAATAACTCGATAGATAGCTGTATTATACAATGGAATTAATACCAATGTAATACGTTCTTTTAAATACCACATATCTCGTAATTAGACAGTACACCATAATCACAACAAAACCAAACAAGATTGGGGTTTGTCATGTTCACAAAGCTAAATAAAAAAATTCACATACCCCAAAAAATTAACCAACATAGCAAGGAATATAAATGGTAGTCCATATTTGTATACAGTGTAACAAGGTTATATACAATTAGTTCAATATGTAAACTTTGATAATAATATGAGCATCTCATTAGACAAAACCTGATCTGACCTGACTCATCAAGTAGAAAGAAAAGCGACTTTAGAAAACAAATACTAAGTGATGATATAATTACAATGTTTACTGAGAAGTGTATAGTTGTTTTCTTTGGCATCTACAGGGTAGATGTAAAGGTCCCTCTGTTCCAAGTGATAAAACCAAGAAATATGTAACATGATGTTAAGCTGCATGTGTTTTGTAAGATTGGAAACAGAAGAAATATAATAAATAGTAGTAGATATCAAAAATATTCAAGAAATACACTGACTAAAGAACAAACTTTAAAGAACATATTTCCCCCCTCCTTTGTCATGTGTTCTGTTTCAATTACTACTATAGATGTATGTCCATTATCTGTAGCAATGCGTAAAGGAGATTTTCCATCAAGTTTACAAATCAGTGTGTCTGCACCTTTATCTAACAATAAACGTACAATATCCTCATGTCCTACTTCACTCGCATAATATAATGGTGTTGTTCCATCTTCTTTCATTATGTTGATGTTAGCATTGTGATTCAGAAGACAACGGACTACATCTATCCTACCTACAAAACAGGCAATGTGTAATGGAGAAGAACCAGCTACTACATCAAAGGCATAATTCACTGATTTCTTACTGACATAATCTATTCCATCTGATGATGTATTCATCACGAGACTATCAAATACTAGTTGTTTTGTTTTGTCCAATGTTTTCCATGGATGTTTATTTAATGTATCTGTTATAGACTGTTTACTATGGATACATATATTACAGTCAGCATTATTCTCTAACAGTAACTCTGTCATCTCTAGGTTACCATTTAATGCACTGAAATATAAAGCACTACCACCATCAAATGTCTGTGCATTAATGAGTGGTGCATGTGTTATTAGAAGATGTACTGTACTTGTGCGGTTACAAATACATGCCTGGATCAGTGGTGTGAAACCATAATTGTCACGAAGATCAACATTAGAATTCCTCTCTAACAGTAACTTTGCTATATCAGTATGACCTTCCTGACTTGCCATAAAGAGAGGACTGCGGTTTTCATTGTCGCATAGACCAACATTAGGATTCCTCTCTAACAGTAACTTTACTATATCTGTGTGTCCATTCTGACTTGCTTTGTACAGAGGACTACAGCCATCATTGGAACATAGATCCACATGACAATTCTTCTCTAACAGTGCCTTTACTATAAAAGTATGTCCCTTCTGACTTGCGATGCACAAAGGACTACAGCCATTTTTTTCACGTAGATCAACATTAGGATTCTTCTCTAACAGTAACTTTACTATATTCGTATGTCCATTCTGACTTGCCATGTACAGAGGACTGACACCATCCTTGTTACATAGATCAACATCAGGATTCTTCTCTAACAGTGCCTTTACTATAAAAGTATGTCCCTTCTGACTTGCCATTAACAAAGGACTAACACCATCATTGCCACATAGATCAACTTTAGGATTCTTCTCTAACAGTAGCTTTACTATACCAGTATGTCCGTTCTGACTTGCCATAAACAGAGGACTAACACCATCCTTATTACATAGATCAACATTAGGATTCTTCTCTAACAATAACTGAAGTATATCAGTATATCCATTCTGACTTGCCATGTAGAGAGGATTACCGCCATCCTTGTTACAAAGATCAACATCAGGATTTTTCTCTAACAGTAACTTTACTATATCAGTATGTCCATCCTGACTTGCCATGCACAGGGGACTAGAACCATCATTGCTACTTAGATCAACATTAGGATTCTTCTCTAACAGTAACTTTACTATTTCAGTATGTCCATACTGACTTGCTTTGAATAAAGGACTACATCCATCATTTTCACATAGATCAACATTAGGATTCCTCTCTAACAGTAACTTTACTATATCTGTGTGTCCATTCTGACTTGCCATGAATAATCCAGTAACTCCATCATCTCTACATTGATCCACATCCACATCAGTATGTAACATCCACTGAACCATATCAGTATAACCAGTATAACAAGAATATACCAGTGGAGTATTACCTGAATTCCAGCTCCCCTTTTGTACCATTTTATCCTTGGTACTGGCTAATGTTTCTTGTTCTAATTTGCCCAGTCGTAGTAAGTACTGTAATAACTGTTGTCTGAATGATGATAATTTCATGTTATTGTTATTGAATACAGCTGTGACCTTTCTGGCTGACCAGTCTTTTACAAACCTTTCTAAATATGATACTAAATACTCATCTGGTATTTCAATAATGAACTCTATGTTACTGTTCTTGTCATCTGATGATTTCCGCCAAATAAAACGTGCATGTACTAAATCACTATCACCATGGTCTATAAGGCATTCAATCATTTTCTGACCAAAGTAATGAGTAAGGAAGTCGAACAGTTTATCGTGTACAGTTCTATAAAAACCATTCTGTTTAAAAATAAATGTACCAACAAGAGTGTCAAGTGCTTTCTTTAGTTTTGCCTTTGGTATGCTGTTGAACTCACAAGCCTCACATGTGTCTTTTAAGATCTGTCGTTGTTCATTTGTCATTTTACCCTGGAACCATGTTTCGTTAAGCTGATTATTAAAAAGAACACACAAAGCAAGACTACATATCTTATATTTCCCTTCATCCCTATGCACCAATAACATGTCTAATTGACTTTTATAGACACCAAAAGGATTTTTGAAAAAATCTTTGACATTAACATCTTCTTTTTCATGACATAAACAACATAACAGTGGAAAAAATTCCCATTTACGTGATGAAGCATCAATATATTTCACGCTTGTACCAATATAAGTTTTTGCTATCTTTGTCTTCTCCTTAGATGTAAGACATAACTTATCTGATATTAAATTACATTCACAAGCTTTAAAAGGGGATAATATATTAAACATTTCATCGTTATAGACTTGTAACCTACATGATACAATAATCTTACAACATTTGTCTGTAATAATTGTGTTAATCACAGGTAACATCTGTTTCCATTGATCAATTTGTTGTTGGTTGACAGTGAAATTTCCACAAATATCATCTACAATAAAGACTGTCTGTTTACCAGGTTGATAATAATCTCTAATGTCTGTTGGTGAGTACACTAGTATTATATTGTATCCTTCCTTTTTTAAAACTAGAGCTGTGTGTCTTGTAATGAATGATTTTCCAACTCCTGATGGGGCAGTTAATGTCACGCAACTGTTGTCCTGTAAACGTTCCATGACGTAATCGCTGGCTATTGTTGAAACGAACATCTTATCCTTCTCCTCCCAGTCTTCTATTTTTTTTTGTATTTGCTCTTAAAAATATATAAAATGTAGCTAATTAGAATTTTTTCTTTTTTTATATATATTGTTAATTTGATGGAGAGTTGTCTCATTGGCACTCACACCACATCTTCCTATATCTATTATATGAATTATTGATTATCATATCAAACAGCCATATAAAGGTGGAATAATTTAACGGTGTATGTTTTTTCACATTTTGTTATATAAAAGCTACATGTTTACAGAATTGGTTGTACTCATATATGAAGGTTGTCTGCTGACCTGAAGTTGTATACCTGTTTGTCCATTTGTCGATATTTGTCTCATTGGCCATCATATCAAATCTGCTTATTTTGATACATTCTAAATTGAAAAATACCCCTCCAATCATATCCGTAATAGTAAGACACTAACATATTGTTTTAGTTAACCGAGGATAGGTACTATACAATTATAACTAATTGTGAATTCATTTAAAAGAACATTAATGTACAAGATTTTGGATTTCTCTTAAGTATTTGATCTTGAGTCGAATGGTCACCTATCATGATGTCGACTTATTGAGTTTAGGTGTTGAACCCTTTTACTAAAATCAAAGAACCAAACCAAAAAAGTATACTAATTTGACCATTAGATTAAAGAGCAATATCATACAAAGGTCTAAACACGACAGCGTCCTTAAATGATACAGTTATACACCTTCATACCAAGTGTATATTATTTGGCCAGGACAAAGCTAAATTGTTGGCCTACTGGTGAAATATGTACAATTTATTTCAGGTAAACCATGAAAATGAGGTAAGATAAAACATACCATACAAACATGTAAAATATACAATCATTCCATACACCAAATACAGTGGGTGTTTTGCTTAAAGTTATTGAGATACAGATCAAATAAATAGACAATGAAATTGAAATTATTCCATACGACAAATATAGTCGACCTATCGCTTATATAATCTGATATATTGATTTTGACATGTAATTTTAACCTTGTGAAACCTTCTGCACCAATAATCAACACATCTAATATGGACGACATATTATTTTCTGAGGAATTCGAGACATATCACTGTCAAGTACGTTTTATTCATTAATAAACTGTGGTAATTTAATCTGTTTAATTCCGTTAATTTGAATAGCTATTTTTTAAATGTAAAACGAAATTTTAGTTATTTATATCCGAGATTTAAACTGCAACTTCTATTTTCGTTTCATTTGGTTAATTTATATAATATTTGAATACAGACTCTAATATGATTTATTCATAGACACTAAGTATTGCTTTTTGTTTTATTTGAGTTAACTAATCTACAGACTATTTGTAAACCTTTCTGGTGGAAAATTATAATTACAATTTTCAAAACAAGTTGTGTTTGTTATATATGCACAGAGATTGCGATATCAGTCCAACTCAGCACCCAAGTAATCATGAATGTTCAATAATAACACATGGAAAGGTTTTATTAATATTAACATAACAATACACCTTTTTTTTCAATTACAATATCAACAAAATAAAGAGGCTATCACATTCTCCCCTGTGTTGGCGAAAATGACGTCTACGTCATACGACTCCTCCTCCCTCTGACGAAGAAATGACCTACTATGCATTCCAGAGTGGCATTTCACTGTGGTGTTTCTTTCGCAATTTCAATGATTGTACGTCTGGTGTTATTGTCCATTCCTCTTAACATTCCTTTTCGTTTTACTTTTTAACTATTCTGCTTTCTGATGCCAAGATGTTTGTCCAATAGCTTGTTTGGTGATGCAATCTTTGAAATATGCAGGGGTTTTTGTTATTTTTGTTCTTGTTGGCAATAGTCTTGGAGGTGTAGGTAGTAATTTCGTCGTCTGAGCCTTCTTGGTTGTTGCTATGTTTTATCTCGAGCCGTTGCGTTATCTTCGTCTGCCTCGGTATCGCCTGATGTGTCTGGGAGCGTACTACCATCCTGCTAATCCTATTTGTCAGAAGTATATCCTCTGCCAATTTGGTCAGTCGCTTTATGACCTGTTGTCACATCAGCCCTAAGTGGCGGTTCACCAGTGTTTAACTTTGGTGGGATAACGTCTTGTCCAAATCCATTCTCTTGATTATTATCAACTAAAATCTAATCTTCAACAGTTAAGTTGATGGGCTCTTGTTGCCAATCTACCACATGTACATCATCACTGCTGGTGTTGCTCTATGCGTCTTCATCTGGCAAATAAATAATTTATCCCTGCTCTGACTCCTCCTCCGATTATGTTTCATTATCCTCTTTGGTACTGTCGAAGTTCGTCTTATTTTCTTCAAGGATTGTCTACATATGTTGTTTCCTTGGAGTCGGATTTTTTGGAAGTAGCCTTTTCCAAACCGGGCAAATTTCCAATTGGTAGAGATTTTTTTTTGTTTTTGTTCTAAAATAATATATTTATTGCACTTTTCTTTGCTGTTTTGACACATTACTCGACTTATCGCAAATGAACGAGTATCCCTGAGAATTAGTCATTGGATAGCAAGGGAGTTTATTTAGTGAATTCATATCTATAGGTAGTTTGTTAGTTTTACAATTCATAAGTGTTACATACATCTGAGACATTCATTTTACAAAAAATATATTGTTTCATGATTCATGTGATTACGGAAAGTGTAAAATGTTTGTCAGGTTATATTTCTACAGATAAAAACTGTGAACCTTGATCTTAACCTTTTGTTGACAGCGGTTTAAGCTGATTGATCAGTATTCCTGATTAATATATGCGTTTTATTGATTTTCACGAACAAATTTTAAAAACTTTAGTTAAAATTTGTATATGGTAAGGCTCAACAATCTAATTGAGCCTTTATTTGATTAATTATGCATACATGAGTTTTGAGACAAAATTCTGTACATTCGTTTTCTGTAAGCATGTTGTTTTGGTTTATTGCCGTGTTCAGATACATTGTCAACGTTTGCTTAAAAATTTCTATACATGATATTTTAGATTTAGCTTTTAATGATTCTCCATTCCTCATGTATCTTTTTACATACTTTAAAATTTCCTGCTTTTACCAATAATATATTTGTTAATTTCGTATGTGATTAAAAACTCATTTCTGAAAACTGCATAAGCGTCTATTTTTGTTTATAATTTGATCTATCAGTACTTTTTTTAGATTGAATGTATTAAGATAGTTAAGAAGAGATTTATACCATTAAATATAGGATCATGTATTCTATTACGTCATATCACTTCCGCAATCAGATGAGAAGCACTGCGCAACCGCAACCTCGTTGTACTGTCAACTTTTGTTGAGGACTGACGTGTGTTAGTAACCTCGTATTGCAACCTTGAAAATTGATTTGTTATTTAATTGTATGACTTCGAGGAAGTCATTTAATTAATTTATTGAAGATTTAAAGTGATTAAATCTGGTTTATAATTTTTTATAGAATTTAATTTCATTCTCGTGTGGGTTTGAGATTACTAGTCAGTAAACAAATATGGCGGACGCCATGATACAGTCTCGTGATAAGAAATCAGAGAAAACGCCTGATAAGAAATCATCAAATGTAGACGATGACTATTTAAGAAGGATGAAGATGCTTTACTCTTTGATAAACCAAAGGAGTCTAAAACAAGTTCTAAAACTTCTAAGGCTTCGTCCAAGTCTGCTGCACAGGGGAAGCCCCCTTCCTCGAGTACGCCGTCCACTTCTAAAGCATAGTATAATACTAGTAGTGTCAGTGGTGACGATAATAATAACAATGAAATGCTAGATATCTTGAAGCAGATAAGATCTGAACAAGTAAAAACCAACTGTAGGGTTGATACCATGCACAAGAGAATAGACGCTCTTTATGATGATGAATATCAATATGATGATGAAAATCAAAACGAGTCTGATTGTAATGATAACGCTTGTGACGAGGTCCAAGCAGATAATGAAAAAAGGGATGAACCCCCTAGTAAGAAACAAAAATCTGACTCTTGTGAAGAGACAATATCTGCTAGCATGAGCAAAAAATTTAGGTCTGGTGAAAAGTATGCACCATCTATTAATGGCTAATAATATAACTGATATTTTTAGAAATGGGATTTCTTCTGAGAGATTTTCAGATCTCATGAAAACTTCAGAGACCACACAATTGTGACGGTCTCGTTACTGTTCAAACTGACCAGGTTATTTGGGATATTTTAAGTCCCGAGACTAAAACAGTCGATAACAAAATGAAAACTATTCAGTCTGTAGTTGTGAAGACAGCTACTGTCATGGATTAAGTTATTAATAAACTAGATTTAATGTTAGAGAAAGAGGAGTGTACTGAGCATAGTAATATGTTAGACGACTGTATGGATTCACTCGCTCTGATGGGGCATACTAACAGATTGGTATGCTTGATGAGAAGAACTCTCATGAAGTATGATATTATTGGTAAATATGGACATTTGCTGAATGCTACAGTCCCTTATGATAAAAACCTATTTGGTGGTGATGTGGTCAAAACTGTTGATGATATTGGCAAGTGTAGTATAATATCAAATAAAATCCGAGGAAGGGGTGGTTTCAACAGTGGCTTTAATAGAGGCGGTCGTAGACCTTGGTATTTTAGGATCTCTGGTAGAGGTTTAGGCCGTGGTAGATATATCGGCCGTGGTAGAGCATCTCGTGCAGGCTCAGATAAGACTGGAGAATCAAAAAACTCCAGGTGGACTCACAACAAATACAAATATTATAACCTGATGTTGTGAGTATAAATTTTGTAGCAGGTAGATTGAAAAAAATTATAAATAAATGGGAAGAAATTACTTCAGACAGTAATACTTTAGATATGGCTCATAAATGTCCCATTGAGTTAATTGGTGGTATACATCCTATTCAAAATCAAGCAACTATTAGAAATATAGTAGCAAGTGATAATAATACTAGAATAATAGATGCAGAAATTCAAAATTTACTGAGTATTTTTTTTTTAACAACATAAATAAATATTTATTTCAAATATTGGCTTGTTACAATATCATTCAGGAGTCCAAGCTCCTCCTGATTTTCCCTTTTACAATCCACCAATCACTCAGGGTAGTGATTAGTTGCAAAATACATATTACATTTTTTACATCATATATTTATATTAGATAATATCTCTTAATCACATAATATGACTATACATAAGTTTTCTAATAGTTGCTAAAACATTACTTTTAATTTTCAAACATACTCTTCTATTGAACTCATTGAGAAAAATTGAGAAAACATTGACATTTTTTGTCTTTTGATCAGATATGTAGTAGGCTTTGTAAATTGAAAACCCCACAATTGTTAAAAAATAGTTTAAGTCAAAATATTCTTCTTCAGAAGTTTTATATCCAAACACTAAGTGTCTTAGTTTTATCTTAAAAGTTATTTTACTGTTCTTTAAAATTTCATTTATTTTATTCCAAAAAAAGTTTTAAATACGGACACAGTATAAAGAAGTGATCATAATCTTCTTCTTGTGTACAAAAATTACAAGAACTATTGTTTACAATTTTCCACCTGCATAAAGGTTTCTTTGTAGGTAGAATATGTTGTAGTAATTTCCATCTAAAAATTCTAAGTTTATTTTCTTTTAAATATCTGAATAAAAATGTATATAGACAGTTTTGATATAACACATCATCTATATCAAATATAGGCAGCCATTTTTGGGGTCCAATAGCCGGTTCTTTTTTTTTATTTATCAGAGACTTATATAAAATTGTATTTGTTAATGCTTCTAATTTTATAGGTAAACCATCCAATATAAATTGGTTTCTTTTTATATTAACCATTCTTATTATAGAATTTTCCGATTTTAAAATTGCTGCCCAGTCTTTTGGTATAGATTTCTTTACTAAATAAATTTTAGCCATCCAGTTTGATTTATTTTTTAGTTTATTTAAAATTACGTCTTGAGAAATACAACCTTTTTCATCTATGATATCATTAACATAAATAAGATCGCTTTTAATCCAATATTTTTAAAATATAGCTTTATTTTCAAATTTAATAAATTTATTGTTCCATAATATTTGTTTTCTTATATCTGATAAGACAGACGAAAGCATTGAAAACATCCCAGATTTTTATAAAGATATTATTAAATGTTGGAAATTAACTGGTGGAGGTGTAACTAAAAAACCAGAAACATTTACCCCACCGTTTGTTTGAAACACTAACCAGTTTGACCCAAAATTATCAAAATAGTTTTGAGGTATAATTTCCCACCCTCCTTCACAATCATTTACTAGTCTTTTTACCCACATAGCTTTTAAAGCAGTGAACTAACTTCTGATATCTATCATATTCAAACCCCCCTTTTCATATGGACCAATAATTGAATTTCATTTTACTTTATCTGGTTTATTATTCCAAATAAATTTAAAACAACTATTTTCTATTTCTTTTAAAAAATTCTCTGGAACTCTGCAAGCAGATTCCACAAAAGTAAAAATGGGCACAATTAATGTTTTTATTATCAATTTTTTTCCAAAAATATAAAGATTTCTTTTTTGCCAAGAATAACATAATTTATTCATCTTTTTAATCTTATTTTCCCAATTTAGTTTTCACATTCCTCTGTACAATGCCCAAAGTAAATGCCAAGAGTTTTAACTGGTCCATTGCTCCAGTTGATTCCCTCAATTTTGTCTTTACAAGATTTAAGTTTTCCTTCCCATAACCCCACTATTTTGTTTCTGTTTAATTTCAGCCCTGAATAAGAACCAAAAATTTCATATGATATCATTCATAGCTACTTGAACATCATATTTAGAACAACAAAATAAAATAGTATCATCTGCCAGTTGCGAAATTTTTATAGTATGATTTTTGCAATCTAATTCGACTCTGATACCTTTAAAATCAGTATTGCTTCTTAATCTTGAAGCCATAATTTCCACAGAAAAAACAAATAATAATGCAGATAATATCCAATATTAAAAATGTTTACTACTATGAACTTTAAGTTATCCCAAAATTTTCTATAAAATTACACTGTTAAACCGTCTTATCCATGGGATTTATTAAATTTCATTTTATAAATAGCATTTGAGCATTCTTCTACTGTAATATCCCCATCGCAAATTGATTTATCATTTTTATCCATTTCTTTATCGAGTTTTTTCTCAAATATATATTTGTCGCTTGATGTTTTATCAGGGCTTTGCGTCGAGTATAAGTTTTTATAGTATTCTCTAATATTACAACGTATATCACTTTGATCCGTTAAAATCTCACCATTTTCCCCTTTTAATTTATTGATTGACTTTTTTACCTGTCTCTGTTTTTCTAAACTTAAATATCTTCAATATCTTTATCTAAAACGTTATTCTCAGATTCTTGTTCATTTCTTATTTTCAATTTTATTTCTAATTTTTTTTCAAGAGTTCGTAAGTTTTCTCTTGTACATTTTGCTTTAGATTTACAATAAGCTATAGTTGCCTCCCTTATCTTTATTTTAAATATATCCCATGCTAAACCAAGGTTTTTAAAATTACGATAAACCATTAAGCAGCTTTCCATTTCTTGATTAACTAATTGTATGTAATCATTATCTTCTAACATAAAATTATTTATTTTCCAGTACCCCCTACCCTTTTCTGATGCACCTGTTCTAAACTTCATAAAACACTTTGATGATCCGTAGAATCAATAACTGCAGGTTTAATTTTACAACATTCTACTAGTGGTATGAAATCTGAACCTATCAGAATCATATCAATCCTACTTGCCTGTGATTTATCTTTTCTTCGCCAAGTATATTGTTGTTTATTTTTATTTGAATATCTCCAAAGGTCTGTTAAATTATTTGTTTTTATTAAAGATTTTAAAATTTTTACTGATTGGACATTTTTTACCTCTGAACGAACATTTTTCCTGTCTATCGCATCATTGAAATCTCCCCTCATTATCGTAATTCCTATCCCTTGTTCTTTTAATGTTTTATTTACTTTTTTGAAAAATATATTTCTATTACTTTTACAATTAGGTGCATATATACACATTAGTGTAAAATTTACTGAATATTAAAGTAATTGAAAAGGTAAAATCTATTGAAGGAGAATATATTTCACCAATATTTGTGACACCAAAAACAAATGCTGAATATCGGCTGATGCTAAATTTTAAAAAGTTAAATGAACATGTAGAGTATCACAATTTTAAAATTAACACTTTTGAAATGGCATTGCATTTGATAAAACAAAATTGCTACATGGCTAGTGTCGATCTGCGCCATGCTTATTATTCAGTGCCCATTGATGAGCAATATCAAAAATATTTGAGATTTATTTGGAAAGGTTCTATTTATCAATATACTTGCTTACCAAATGGGTTGGCAAGTGCACCACGTTTATTCACAAAACTTATGAAAGTGGTTTATGCTACACTCCGCAGATCAGGTCATATCAATATAGGTTATATTGATGATTCTTTATTGATAGGCGATACAATTGCAGAGTGTAGTCTAAATATCCAAGATACTGTGAAATTGGTATCTGATTTAGGATTCATAGTACATGAAAAAAATCTGTTCTTATACCTACAAAAAAAAATCAATTTTTAGGGTTTTTGATAGACTCTGAAAAATGATTGTCACTTTAACACTAGACAAAACAGAAATGATACATAAAGAAAGTCAATAATTACTTTCAAAACAAAACTCTAAAATAAGAGAAGTTGCTAGTTATATAGGCTTAATAATCTCAAGTTTTTCTGCTGTTGATTATGGTCAACTGAATTATAGAGATATTGAAATAGAAAAAAAATACTTGCCTTAAAGATGGCTAAGGGCAATTTTGATGTCAATATGGAAATAACTGATAAAATGAAAAAAAGAAATTATTTGGTGGTCATGTAATATTTATACACAGTCCAGAGTTTTGGACAGAGTTAATTCACAAATTATTTTACAAACTGATGCTTCACTCTCTGGCTGGGGAGCAGTACTTGTTGACAACAAAACAGGAGGTAGATAGTCCCCTGATGAACTAAAATATCATATAAATTATTTAGAATTACTAGCAATTTTGTATGGTTTGAAATCATTTGAATCTCTATTAAAATGATTTACACATGTGAAAATATTAACTGACAATACTACAGCAGTAAGCTATGTCAATAAAATGGGTGGAATTAAGTCAATATGTTGTAACACTATTAATTGCGAAATCTATTTGGTTTTGGGCAAAGAAACACAATGTGTGGTGGCTCACGGCTAGCCACATTGCTGGAACTGAAAATACTATAATTGCAGATGCCGAATATAGAAAGTTCAATGATCACGTTGAATGGCAGTTAAACAAAGACATTTTTTGTGATATATGTGAACTGTGGGGTGAATCCCAAATTGATTTTTTGGCATCTCGCCTAAACTCACAATTGAAAATGTTTTGTTCATGGAAACCTGACCCTGATGATAGTTTTATAGATGCCTTTTCTATAGAATGGAGTGACTTTAAATACTATTTATTTCCTCCTTTCAGTTTACTAGGCATATGTGTACAGAAGGTCTTGAAAGACAAGACAACAGTTATTTTAGCAGCGCCGTTATGGCCGACTTAAGCATGGTTTACTCTGGTGATGCAGATGTTAATCGATATACCCATACTGGTTATAGCAAGGAAAGATCTACTGACTCTTCCTTACAAAGACACTGTCCATCCATTGAACAAAACATTGAATCTAATGACATGTCATGTATCAGGAAACAGTTTATTGACAGAGGAATTTTGACAAAAACTGCCAGCATCATGTTATGCTCTTGGAGAAAAAGCTGTAGTTTGTGCGGTCTGGTTCTTTTTACGAACGGCTATAGCATATCTAGTGAAGCGGTTTGTGATTACCAAAATGATGTCATATCCGCCTTTTGATCTTTCAAGGGTTAAAAGTTATCAAAGGTACCAGTATAATTAAGTACGCCAGACGCTCGTTTCGTCTACATAAGACTCATCAGTGACGCTCAAATTAAAAATATTTATAAACCCAAACAAGTACAAAGATGTAGAGCATTGGGGATCCAAAATTCCAAAAACTTGTGCAAAATACGGCTAAGTTAATCTTTGCCTGGGATAAGAAAATCCTTAGTTTTTCAAAAAGTTCAAAGTTTCGTATACAGGAAATTTATAAAAATGACCACATTATTGATAGTCATGTCAACACCGAAGTGTTGACTACTGGGCTGGTGAAACCCTCGGGGACGAAACGTCCACCAGCAGTGGCATCGACCCAGTGGTGTAAATAGTTATCAAAGGTACCAGGATTATAATGTAGTACGCCAGACGCGCGTTTCGTCTACATAAGACTCCTCAGTGACGCTCAAATCAAAAATATTTATAAACCAAAACAAGTACAAAGATGTAGCGCATTGGGGATCCAAAATTCCAAAAACATGTGCCAAATACGGCTAAGGTAATATATGCCTGGGATAAAAAATCCTTAGTTTTTCCAAAAGTTCAAAGTTTTGTATACAGGAAATTTATAAAAATGACCATATTATTGATATTCATGTCAACACCGACGTGTTGACTACTGGGCTGGTGATACCATCGGGGACGAAACGTAAGGTTTGGTTACTTAATATCTGTTACATTAACTTTATGAAAAGAAATTGTATCTTTTTCAGTGTTCCATATCATTCCTAGAAATTTCACCGTTATATTCTTTTCTTTTCGTCTAAATTAACATTTTTTGCAATTTGAGTAGAATATCTGCAGTTTCAGCTACAAGATCGCAAATTAAATCCTCCCTTTAACATGCCATTTCTCGCATCCTTAAAAAATGTAATGACTACGTCATAAGTCTCAACTCTTGACAGAATAATGTCTACATATAAGTCCCTTTTCATCGTTTGTGTTATTCTATTTTCATGTTTGTCCAAGTGTTGAGTGGCATTTAAAATAAATGGTGAACATGTTTCGCCAAACAGTATCGATTTAAACCTGTAAGTTGTAAGATTGTCATGTTGATCGAATGGGGTCAGCTAGCCAACAGAAACGTGAAGCGTCTCGATCCTTCTTGACAAGTCCTATCCGTAAAAAAAGCCTGCTCAATATCTGTACTGATACCATATTTCCCGATTCTGAATCGTATTAATATTTTGGTTAAGTCATTTAGATTTGGTACCGTTGACATTAAGCAATCGTTTAAGCTGGCTATATCTTGCTGTGGTTCAGAACTGCAGTCGTACACCAAACGAATGGGGGTAGTCTCAGAATCTCTTTTCACAGGGTGGTGAGAAAAGTAGTGAATCATATGTTTGTTGATATTATCTTCCATATCTGGTTACCTCTCTATAGATCCTCTCTTTTCTTGTTCATTTATTATTTCACTTTATTTTTGTAGCAAGTGCGGTTTTCGGTGTAGGCGTTTAACTATATTATCGGTCCTACTTTAAGCAATGGCCATATTTGAAGGAACATCTGGATGGTCAAGTTTTAAAGGCACTTTTGTCGTGTACTTTCCATTCTCGTAATCTATAGTTGTGTTCTGGTATGTCTGTAAATAGTTGGTGTTCTCCTTGTTTTCACATGTATGGATTCCTATTGACACAAGTGTCCAAAACTTTTCAATCTCTGTCTCCTCCAATTGATGGAATGAAATGACGTTTAAAAGAACTGTAGATGTTGAATGCAGGCTGTTATTTCTGTTGATTGGTCCTGATAATAAATATCACATCTTTGACTGTACCGCGGTGAGTCCATTTCCTCTGATGATTTTGTCCGCAATAATTTCCCCGTAGTGGTCCGCGCCTATTAGTAGGTCGATCTCAAAAAACGCCCTCCACTGTGTACAGAATGTGCAAGTTTGAGTCCTATCAAATGTGGCAAGCTCCTTGTAGTCTGTGAAATCCAGTTTTTAGAAGAATGCCGGGACGGACTTGTGATGCATGCGATAGACTAGTTCTGTCTGTTGTTTCAACCACATTGATAGCTTTATGCTGTATTTTCGGCTTCTGCTTCATATCTGTATTGGCCTCTTTCCATTTACGTATACTTGTATGATGCATTCCGTTACAATATTTACACCGTTTTGTAGACTAACATGCAGCCACCCGGTGTGGCCCTAAACAGTTAAAGCAGAACTGTTTCTGTTTAACAATTTGAATCCTAGCGTTTGTTTCTGTTCTTTCAGAGCACTCCGTCGGATAGTGCTCACATTAACACAAAATACATGTTCGCGTATTTACCTTCTTCCTTGTGTCAGTTAATTAACCTTTGTTGTGTGATCTTGGTTGTCTACCTGTGAAAAATGCTGTGTTGTGCAATCTGTCCTGTTCTATACTTCCTGTCCTGCCACAAGTATTTTCAATCTCTTAAGTTATTGATTTTCGTACAATTTGCATTATCAAATTATCTCTCCCATGTTCTCTCCATATTGTTTTTTGTGTCAATCGGTTACTTGTCCAAAACTACAGGTACCAACATTGAACCATACATTTCTGGTGTTTGACCAATTGACTCTATTCCTCGCACATATGATTCATGTTTGTCTCCGTACGACCTCAAGCTAAATGTTTTATTTGTCGGTGTGTGTAGGTTCATGAGTGCTTTCATGTTAGCATGTAAGCATGAACCAGGCAAAGACTACAATCATTCCTTTACAAAATTTGTATTTCGTTGAACATTTGAATTCGTGGTTCTCCTGTACCCACGAAATCCACGAAAATTGGTATCCAACGTATATTAATGAATCCACAGTACATGAATTTGGGATAGACAAGTACCATGACACGTCTTATCTCAATGCGAATTTACACTAAAAAATAAGAGACAATAAACGACGCAACGTTAACATGTAACACACACAGAAACGAACAATAATATAACAATGGCCACATTCCTGACTTGGTAGAGGACATTTCTAAAGGAAACACATGGTGGGTTGAACCTGGTTTTGAGGCATGTCATACCTCGAACTTTAATGAGAATGTTAACTATAAGATTGAAATAACAACATAATATTACAGGACAATACAAATAAATAGGAGAACGTATTAGACAAAGAAACACATGATTAATAGATAATAAAAAGCATCAGGTTTAAAAATCAATACGCCAAAAACGCGTCTAGTCCACACAAGACTCACCAGTGACGCCCAGATATAAAAGATCGAAAGTGAAAAAAAGTACAAAGTTGCAAAGCAGTGAAGATAAAAAATTGATAAAGGTTGTGTCAAATACGTCTTTGTTTTTATGCTTGGGATAAGAACATCCTAATTATTTAGAACAATTAACGCTATTGCAAACAGTAAGTTTTATCAAATATATTAACTAAATACAGAAAACTAAAACCCAATACATAATGCATTTGAATTTAAGAAATTCTGAAACAGCACAAAAATTACGTCATATATGAAAAACTATATCTCAAAAGTAAGATAGAATTAGGATTGATTTAAGATTATAATAGAACTAAATACTGATATTACATTTAAACACAATGCATATTCCAATACTTATTAATAGCAATTGACTATAATATATATACATATGTCTAGTTTGTTATGAATCCAACTTCAAACTTAAATTATCGTACAGACTACGTTGAACAAAATCAAATCTAATAAATGAAGGCGGTGATTAATGTTTTTTTCCATAACACATACATTTAATAAAAAAACGTCAACACATTTGACAAAATCCGATGAGCTTTACAAATATAACATTAAACATTTACAATAAATACATGAATTTGGGATAGACAAGTACCGTAACACGTCTTATAGTAATGTGAATACACACTCAGCAAGACAGTCATAATTGGGAATAAATTACGTTTGGTAATAAAAAGATTAGACGACATAATGACAAACCACATCTACCATGTGGCAAACATGTCCTTAGCTAGTTTGGTCACAGACACATCGTATGGATCCACCAATTCGTGATGGTGTCCATAAAATTTAAGGAGTATCAATTTTAATCTGTCCTACTCAGAACTTTGTTGGAGCAGTTTCTGCGTAAGGAGCACACTCCTGTATATGAAGTACGTATATAGTTATCAAAGGAACCAGGATTATAATTTAGTACGCCAGAACCGCGTTTCGTCTACATAAGACTCATCAGGGACGCTCATATCAAAATAGTTATAAACCAAACAAATACAAAGTTGAAGAGCATTGAGGATCAAACATTCCAAAAAGTTGTGCCAAATACGGCTAAGATAATCAATCCCTGCCTGGGATAAGAAAATCCTTAGTTTGTCGAAAAATTCAAAGTTTTGTAAACAGGAAATTTATAAAAATGACCACATAATTGATATTCATGTCAACACAAAAGTGCTGACTACTGGGCTGGTGATACCCTCGGGGACAAACCGTCCACCAGCAGAGGCATCGAACCAGTGGTGTAAATAGTTATCAATGGTACCAGGATTATAATTTAGTACGCCAGACGCGCGTTTCGTCTACATAAGACTCATCAGTGACGCTCATATCAAAATAGTTATAAACAAAACAAATACAAAGTTGAAGAGCACTGAGGATCCAAAATTCCCAAAAGTTGTGCCAAATACGGCTAAGGTAATCTATGCCTGGGAAAAGAAAATCCTTAGTTTTTCGAAAAATTCAAAGTTTTGTAAACAGGAAATTTATAAAAATGACCACATAATTGATATTAATATAATGTGAACAAGCACGTGAATAACGTATCAATTGTGATATGTAAATACAATACGAAGGAGCAGAGTGTAAGTTACTGCTGAGAAATGGGAAATTGATAATTGGGAAGTTGAAATCGTCCCGCTTATCATAGATGTTCGTGTGAAGTCGTCCATCTACGTCAATATTGAGGAAAATATCAAGGTATGAAGCAATCCTTCCTGTATCATTAGTATCCTTAATTTCAAGTTCACAGGGATATATGAGATGTAAGTATTGGCTGAAGTATGGGTTATTCAATGAAAGAACATCATCAATATAACGGAAAGTAAAGTTAAAGAATTTCGCAAGGTGTTTTTTCTTTTTGTCTTTTAGAAGGTTCTGTATGAATTCTGCTTCATACGAGTACAAAAACAAATAAGCTAATAGGGGTGCACAATTAGTACACATTTGAATACCGACTGTCTGTTGAAATATAAATCCTCTAAACTCAACAAATATATTGTGGATCAAAAAGTCCAGTATTTTGATAATATCATCTTCAGTATATTCTCTGGAAGTTTCAGTGTGATTCTTTACAAAATATGAATTATTGTAACCCAAAACAAGAAATTTGTATCTACGATTCCCATTTTTATAGAAAAAGCTCTGTTTTATGAGATGTTGAAGTCGATATTTCAACTGAGCATGGAAAATAGTAGTATGTAGCGTAGAAAAATCAAAAGTTTTTATGTTGCTGCAAAATTGCAAAGATTGTGATCGAAGGTTAAGCAGTAGATCTTGCGAATTTTTTAGAATCTACATCTGGTTTACACCACTGGTAGAATATATCTCCTCACAATATTTTTGAAGCCCATCTTTAACTGTAGAAAGAATAGTAGTCAGTTCGTTACAAAGATGTTAAACATTTTGAAGACTCAGCTATTTATTGTGCTTTATATGGAGTTTTGTGTAATTTAAGTATCCAGTATAATGAGGGCAAGTTTTCTTCGTTTTCTTTGATGTTAATACCGAAAGAAAGAAGGACAGATTTATGATTTTGTAAAATGTTGTCCTTGGTAAATGATGTTAAAGAATATGTAGGATTACCAGTAGTTTTATTAATTCCAAGCTCTGAAGTGAGACATTACAAATGATGTTTTTTTACATATGAAAACACTACTATTGGAGGCTTTATTTGCTGGAACAACGACAAATTTGTCATGCAAAGAGGATAAAGCATCCAAAACCTCCGCACTCTTGAAAGGTTTTAAGATATTAAAAGTTTTGGATTGGCGTTAAAGTGTCGTTGTAGTGTATAGATGACTGGAAACAATCCAAAATGTCTGCCACTTGAGAATATCTCCATTAAAAAAGGGTAAGTCTAACTTTGGAAGCCTATGGTAATTAGTTTTTTGAAGATTTCGGTTCTGACGGTACTTGAAACATGACATTCTCTGAGGGACGGATATGCACTGCAGGGGCGTGAATCGAATACTGCTGGTTCATAGAATCTATTGCACATGTGTTCATATCAACTATAGCTGCGGGTGTGAAATTATATGCGTCTGTGTTAAGTCTGCTTGTTGAAGGACCGACAGTATCAAGCGAAGTTATAGTATTTGTTTCAAGAGACTCCATAAATTTCCAAATTTGTCTAATTTTGCAATCAAAATCGTACATATACTATCTGAGTCGGTGATTTCAAGCTCCATATTCTGCTCCAAAGTCTGTTCAAGAAGTCTGTTATTCAGGTCGATCAATGTTTTCTGTTTCTGCGTGACGGCATCATCAAGGGCTTTCACTTCGTCAACTTCTGTGTCCTGTTTTTGACTTTAACTCGTCAAATTTCACCTGTAGCTTCGTGACGTCTCCTTTGTGTCCAGCACGAACTTACCTCAGTTTTGAAGCCATATATATCCAAAGGTACGGCACCATTAAATCTCAATAAATACGTTGTGTTTTCTATATGCGTTTAATCGTCGTGATAGCTACAATATTTATGCAATTACGTCATTTACTATAGCGTTATGGTTACAACGTTACCGTAGCTCAATGTTAGTACTTTGGGTATTTTCCGACATGCTGTTCGTTGTTTGTGGGTTTCTTCTACCTCCACCTGATGATACCTACTCTACATACTACTACTGTGTAAAATGTGTTTCCTACTATCAAGTCTCGACGATGCGTATTATATAGTTATCAAAAGTACCAGGATTATCCTCAGGTGTTCTGGTCAAATTGACGATAATCTATATACAAGAGGAGCTTTCCGTCTTTCTTGCGACATAAAACAACCTTTGACGACCATGGTGAGTGAGATAACAACTTTTAAAGATGGTCACGTACTTCGTTGATCATGACTGTCGGAATACGGCGATGTCGCTGTTTGAAAGGTCTTTCGTCGATGAGATCAATGCGGTAATGAACTGCTGTATTTTGTCCAATATCAATATCACTCTTGTTAAAATTATCTCAAAGCTGTTAAATCATTTTTTTTTCCTTGCTGTAATTGTACATCTGACAACTTCGTTGGCAGGGTATCTTGATGTGTAGGATCATTATCTAACTCAGCATCCATTTATATATCAGCTTCCGAAACTGAATGTATAGCGCATAAGATGGCATTCATCCAAATAGTAACTGTTCTGGTGGTGACGTTGCTTATGTGAACTAGAATAGTGCTTATCTTTCTGTATCTGCATGCCAGCAATGTAGGAGCTTTAATTAAATCAGCTCGAATAGCTGTTCTCAGTTTGATGTAGCATAGCACATACTATGTTGTACGGTAAATCATTATCTGTGTAACCTTAAAACAATTACATATGTGTTAATAAGAATCTTGATGGTCTTTCCTACAGCTGATTTTACGGTTCCAATCTGTTTGAACTCTTCTGGAGTTACTTCTCTCTCAATAGAAAACATCGGAAGGTAAGGTGCGGTTGGTATGTAGGTAGGCATCTTGAATAAAAAATTTGATCCAAAACGTAACTTGAAATCTTCCATGACTGCCCAGTAGTGATCTGTGCCATCAAACCAGGTAGTAGGCGCCAAATGAATGTAATAACTGACTTATAGTCTTCATTGAAAACTAAAGCCACTTTGCTAGGGTTCAGGATATTTTTTATCAGTAACGTAAAACACCAAACTTGTGGAGCAAGGTAGTAACTGGTGTGGAAGAAACAAATTAAAACATACATACTGGTATATATCACACAGTGATATCTATATAACAGCTTACAAATGGTAAAAATGTCAAATCTGTCAATACAATATAATTAGTTATCAAAGGTACCAGGATTATAGTTCAATACGGCAGACGCACGTTTTGTCTAATAAGACTCATCAGTGCCTCTCAGATCAAAACTTAAAAAGCTTAACAAGTAAAAAGTTGAAGAGCATTTAGGACCGAAAATTACAAAAAAATTGTGCAAAATTCATCTAAGGTAACTACTCCTTGGATACGAAAATCCTTAGTTTTTCCCAAAATTCGATGTTTTGTTAACTGGAAATTTGTTAAATAAAAATAACCATATAATAACACCGAATTGTTGACTACTGGGCTGGTGATACACTCCGGGACGAAACTCCACCAGCAGTGGCATCGACCCAGTGGTGTAAATAGTTATCAAAGGTACCAGGATTATAATTTAATACGCCAGACGCGCGCAACATAAATTCTCAATATTTTCAAGGCTACTGGACCATTTCGACTCCTTTAGTTCTTCTTACTCAAGACAAAGAAACTCGGAACTCAGCGCAAACACTTTAAATCAACCAATCAATATTACTTGAAATCCAGGTTATCATGAATATTCAACAATAACATGTATAAACATTTCAGTCTTATAAAAGTTTACATAAGACAATATGTTTGGAACTTTTATTTAGTATTATCATAATTATACATTTTATTTTCTAATTACAATACAAACAAAAGAAATTTGCTATCACATTAGGTTTTGGTCAGGGGAACCTAACCTGACGGACATGTAGACGTTATAAGGAACCCATATACCAAAAAATGTATCCCAATACTCATAATAAGTAAGTATTTCACTTAACAAAAAAATTACAAAAAGAATCTTCTTAACATTTGGTATTCGCACAAAATATATAAAGCATCCAGGTCTTCTAAAATATAAAGCTTTAATCAAATAGTTAACGCTGTAGCACACAGCAGGATTTTAATACCCAAGTCTCCAATACTTTGACTTTCGTCAGAGGCATGACAAAAATCAGGTGTGTGTGTATCAGCTTAGTGTGTGTGTCATGCTTGTTGTCAGTTTAAACTTAAGTTCTGTTTGAATATATTATAAAGATATAGAAAGATGTGGTGTGAGTGCCAATGAGACAACTCTCCATCAAAATAACAATTGTTTTAAAAGTTAACCATGATATGTCAATTTACGGATCACAACACAGAGCTTGGCTCACACCGAGCAACAAGCTATAAAAGGTCCCCATATATTCTAATTCTAGTCACTTAACGAAGAAAATGAGATCAAGAAAAAAAAACAGTATATTAAGATGGAAAATTGAGACCATAGTACGTGAACATCTGCATACAAGATTTGAATTGTGCAGCTCATGTACCTAGGTTTTGTTAAAATAGTTTATGTCGTTGCTATTTCAGTTGACCATGCTATCTCAGATTTTTTTTATAATAAAATAACATTATACCTATTTCTGTACAAAATGTTGATATTTGCTTGATCAAACTTCATGACGTAGGGTCAATGCATAACAGAATATATGAGAAATTGAAGAATTAGAAAAGAATTACCCAGTCAATTTTTATTCTACTATTTTCTGTACCAATACGTATAATATACCTCTGATGTTTGGTGGAATTGAATCTTGAAATATTTCCATAACTTTTGAATGTTCTGTCTTTAAAGTACTGTGTGAAGTCTGTAAAGTATTGTGGGATGTCTGTAGATTACTGTGGGATGTTCGTAACTCTTCAAAACTTTCTGTCATTGTTGAGTGTTCCGTCTCTAAAGTACTGTGGGCAGTCTGTAAAGTACCGTGGGAAGATTGTAACTCTCTGAGATTTTCTGTCACTTCAGAGTGTACCATCCCCAAATTGTCCATTGTTAGTTTCATATGTTTCATTTCTTCTAGTGATTGTTTGATTTCCAACATAATTTCCTGATTAGACCGGTCTAAGGTTTTTACCTTTAACTCTTGACACTCTTGATTCATTGTTTGACCTCCCAGTCGACTTACAGCCTATAAATGAATAATTCAATATCTGCGAAACATTATGTTTTATCGTGTCTATGTAGAAAAATAATTTTTAATTCATTTAATTGAGCCATGCTTGTAAATAAAGATTGCTTGTCATTGCTGTAAATGCGGATCACCTTGTGTGTACAGTATAACGTTGTACAACATGATCATAGATTACATTATAAAGAGTATTTCGATATAAGAAAAGATGATGTCATATGATTTCCAATGAGTCAACTCTTCACAAGATATCAAAATGACATTAACAACTATAGGTCACCGTACAGCCTTCAACAATAAGCAAATCCCGTACCGCATAGTCAAATACAAAAGGCTCCGAATTGATAAATGTACAAAAATTCAAACGAGAAAACTAACGGCTTAATTAACCATCTTCGATTTAATTTCACTATTTAGCGATCA
The DNA here is from genome assembly GCF_036588685.1 of Mytilus trossulus. Classification (NCBI taxonomy): domain Eukaryota; kingdom Metazoa; phylum Mollusca; class Bivalvia; order Mytilida; family Mytilidae; genus Mytilus; species Mytilus trossulus. The sequence goes on along the minus strand of NC_086385.1, from coordinate 62,894,096 downwards.
TTAATGATCGATCCAAACAAATCTTATTCTATATCTTTGATATATTGAAGCAAGTGCCCCTTCAAATCTTTTGTAAACAAACATCTCTATAAATATTTTTTTCTTAAATTTGGAAAGGATTTTTTTATGGGGGAGAATGTGGTGAACAAGTATTCAAAATTAAACAAGATAGTGTTTGCACCCAAACTATTTTTGCATGTAACTGGCACAAGCATCTTAACTTTTGCTGTCACAGTCATTACTTTCGTCACTAATTAGTGACAGAATGTTACCATTCATACAGAAAGGTAAACGAATAACATAGATTTAAATAAAAAACATTAACAAAATTATTTACATGTATGTAGACAGAATCCATAATTTGTCATAAAGGTAACAATTTTTCAACCTTTCTTTGACTATAATTTTTAAAGCTTTACATCTATCTTGTAAATAAATGATTTACTCCATTATATACAAAGAATGAACGAAAGACAAATATGCAACATATCAACAAACTTCAGACTTGGAACAGGCGCATACGTACAGCGAGATCCCAACCCATCCCCTAACCTGTAATTCAATAGGCAACATGGTGTCATCGTGTTAAAAAAGTTGAAAACAAATGTTAAAGGTGCATAACTCCCAATAAAAAATAGTTGCACCAACATGACGGTATAATATGTCCAAATACCCATGATGGCAAACACAATCCTATCAAGGTTGGGATCTTGCTGTCAACAGTATTAGATGAGTCATTATCAATATGAACAAGGTGTTATTGTATAACAATGATAAAAAGACGGTCAAAGTCCCATATATAACTCATATATGAATGATCCTATCAACATGTCCAAATAATATGGCGAACAAACCTACCAAGTCTGAGAAGTCTCTGTCAACCAATATCAACAGAGAACTATAATTACTAGTCGGTATGATATGCGCCAAACAATAAATTATCCCCTGCTAAAAGAGTTGCAGGAGACTATTTGAAACTTAGATCACTGGGCTTGTAGTTGTGAATATGATGTGTTTTATTTTCAATTTCAAATCGTAAACGTATAAAGAATCGAACTGTGAATACAGAAAATGTTTTAAGGTAAATGAAAATAATCTTAAAAGATTATCATGATTATATGTGAAATACAAAAATAAATTCTGTTCAAATTTCATAAAATTCCATGATAGTTTGACAAAATAATTGCTGACACAGAGACACTTTAACCTAAGACTGAATATTAGTGTTAGCTGTAAAATAAACAAATCTTTTGATCATTTATTACAAAATACGGAAAAGTGAAAATATTTATTTTAAAATTAAGTTGTTTTTTTTTGTTATAAACAACCCTATGTTCGAATTTCATACACTCATTGAAGTTTTGATTAAACTATTGATGCAGAATGAATGTGAACTTAGAAATTGAAAATTGGAAATCTACATATTATGGTTCAATATCCAAAATCTAAATGCATGGTGAGATTCATTATATCAAAGAACACAATGAATTAAATTTTTGATGAAAATCAAACAAAGTTTACCTTTAGACCCTTTGGACCACTGAAGTGAACCACTTTTATAAACAGGGCTCCAATTCAACGGTACTAACGTAAAAATTATGAATAAGCAGTAACCAAGTCTCATGCAAATTAGTGAAAGCATGTTTTAGTTATTGTCCAAAAACGGGAAAATTATCCTTTTTTAAAAGAACCCCATTACTTTTTGGACCTTTTGGACTTTAATGTAGACCAATTTTCAAACCAGGTCAAAAATCAAAAGTCTTATAACATGAAATAAAAAATTAGATTCAGCATATCCAAGAACCCAAAAAGAAATTGGACATTTACCTAGTATAGTCACTGTTGCAAAAGTTCGCAGTTATAAAGACATTGGACTTTTATTTTGACATTGAGTATATAAAATTACATGGTTATTTTATTTATAGTAAATGTATCATGCTAGAATATTCTAGATGGATAGTGAAAGTAATTGTGTATATTTATGTTTATTAAAGAAAGGGTTGGCAAATTCCGGAATTTACCCTGTTACTAAAAATAGAATATTTATCATTTCTCTAGTTAATTATAGTTTGTTCTAGATTTAGAATGTTCTTAAGATTTTTGTATATAAGATAAGGGTTTTTATGGTTAATGAGCATTGTAAAAATAGTAGTAAAAGAAGTAAAGAAGTTTTATCAGTTGAACTAGAAAGAAAAAGACGGATTATTTCAATGTGGTATTTATTAACTTGTATAAACTGTACATACTGTAAATAACTGTTAATTATTGGATTAAAGAATATAAAAGGATTCCGTGTTAGTCTGATTTCGCCACATTTTATAGTGCCGGAACCCGGGAGTTACAGAAATTTTTTTTTTATAAAGAACACGGAAAAGAAGTAACCACAGAAAAGATGGCAGTCTCGTATTTGAAACGACTCTGTACAAGGTACAATGATTTTTTAGCTAAAGAATTATATAACAGTGGAGATATAATAGCACAAGGGATTCAAGATGCAAGTGTGACAACACAATTAAGGCAAGTTTTATCAGCAGAGAGACGATTAAAGGATTTTGCAGCAAAACTTGAAGATAGTATGAAAGAAATATCACTTATATTAGAGGAGAGAGAAGAAAACGAAGGTGACATTGCAAAATTTATAAAGGCAAGTGAAATATATTTTGAATTCCTTGACGGTGTAAAACAGCGCTTAGATGAATTAAAAATATTCGAGGAAGAAATTCAGGATACAATAACAGATATTAAAAAAACAGAATCAGCCACGGACCACAAGGTGGAGCATTTAATACAATTACAGACACAAATGCAAGAACAGATAGTACAGTTTCAGCAGTTACAACTCCAAGAATTACAGAGGAAAAGTCAACCTTCAACAGTAAGTGCAGTTAAACTTCCTAAATTAGACCTAGTTTCGTACAATGGAGATAAGTTAAAATGGACAGGATTTTGGGATTCATTTGAAGCAGCAGTGCACACAAATCAAAGCTTAACAAAAATAGAGAAATTAAATTACTTGAAAAGCAAACTTTTTGGAACAGCTAATTCTGCTATATCTGGCTTAACGCTCTCCCATGAAAATTACGATGTAGCAATTTTAATACTAAAGGAAAGATTTGGAAATGCATTCCCAAGGAAGACCAGGTGAATAGAGAAAAATTAAAGGTTCTTGAATTAACTTGGACAATAAAAGATGATACATTTACGGTGAACAGTGCAAGAAATGATAACATGTTTCCAATCACCAAAAGAGAAGTATTACAGAGAGTGGCTTCTGTGTTTTATACACCTGTGACTTTAAGAACCAAGCTTTTTCTCCAAATGTTGTAGAACAAGAAAATGGAATGGGATGAACAACTGACACAAGAAGATATTCAGCAATGGAAAAAAATCTCTTTTGATTTAGATGAGATTCAGGAATATTATATTCCTAGAGCTATTGGGCTACAAGGTACGGTTAGGTTCAGATTACTATGCTTTTGCGATGCTTCAACCAAAGCCTATGCTTCTGCTGTTTATCTACATCAACTCAGGGAAGACAACTTATGTGAAACTGATTTACTGTTTTCCAAGACACGCCTGGTACCAAATAAGAAAATAACTTTACCACGACTTGAGTTATTAGCAGTTGTCATTGGTGTTCGTTGCATTGACTTTGTTAAGAAGCAATTAAAACTTCCTATCTGTGAGACGATTTTGTGGACAGATTCTCAATGTGTTTTACACTGGATAGGATCGAAAAAACCTCTAGCAACATTTGTTGATAATAGAATAAAAGAGATTAGGCAGCAACAAGACATTCAATTTCAGTATGTCTATATGAAGGAAAATCCAGCTGATATTGCAAGCAGAGGCACAACAGTATCACTGTTAAAAGAAAACAGCCAATGGTGGCATGGTCCCTCTTGGTTAACAAAACACAGAACTGAGTGGCCTAGATGGGATCCTCACAATATAAGGGTTGACAATCAAAATTCTATTGAATCAGAATACAAGGTATCTTACGTATTACATGAAGCAAAATTGCTTGCTGGAGAAGGTCCTGACGGAGAAACAAGCAGTGTTGGAAATTCGAAATCTATTGTTGGGTATCTGTTAGACATTGATTGTTGCAGATTTTCCTCATTTATAAGCTTGATCAGAGTATCAGCTTGGGTATTGAGATTTGTTAAACGGTTAAATAAAGAGACGATAGCTGGTCCTCTAAAAGCTGCAGAGCTAGAACACGCAAATTTATTGTGGATAAAATCTGTTCAAAAACAATGTTTTGGTGAAGTGATGATAGCAATTAAAGAAAATATAAGACACAATTTAGTAAGTCAGTTAGGACTCATATTAGACCAGGAAAATGAGATCAGGTGTGTTGGTAGATTAGGAGCTTCCAAAGAAAAACAAATTCACTGAACTGTTAATTGAAAGCATGCACAGAAAATACTTTCATGTTGGTGTCTCACAAACTTTATCAGCGATGCGTCAAACATACTGGATTCCACAAGGACGTTCAGAAGTAAAAAGAGTTTTGAGAAAATGTACAATCTGCAAACGGGGTGAAGGCGGACCATATAAAATGCCATTAATGCCTCCACTACCAAAGAAACGAGTAAACGAGTCAGCTCCATTTACATATACAGGAGTGGACTATTTTGGACCAATTTTTGTGAAATCAGACACTGGAAGCAAAAAAGTATGGGTTTGCTTATATACATGTCTAGTGGTTCGAGCCATACATATGGAATTAATGCAAGACATGTCAGCAGAGGAAATCTTACTAGGCTTTCGAAGGTTCATTGCTCGCTGGGGTAACCCAAAACAAATAATGTCAGATAACGGATCCCAGTTCAAGTTAGCTAGTAATACCTTAAAAGAAGCATGGAATGGTGTGACAGTTAATTCAGATGTGCAAACATACATGGCAAATGAAGGAATTCAGTGGCAATTCATTGTTGAGTTAGCACCTTGGATGGGTGGATTTTATGAAAGATTGATTGGTATTGTAAAAAGATGTTTACGGAAAACAATAGGAAAGTTATGTCTATCAAATGAACAATTTAGAACTCTCTTAGCTGAATCTGAAGCAGTGGTGAATTCTAGACCACTTGTTTATATTGGAGATGACATAAATTCCAATATTATTCTTACACCAGCACACTTTCTAACTCTGAACCCTAAGACAGTATTTCCAGATCATAACGAAGAAGATTCTACAGATCCAGAATATTTACCGCAAATTAGTAGTGCTAAAAAATTGCTATTGACATGGAAGAAAGGACAGAAACATCTAACTATGTTTTGGAAAACATGGAGAGATGAGTATCTCCTTAGTCTACGTGAAAGAACTGCCAACAAACTAAGGAGTGGAAGAATCCAGAGCAAAACTCCAGCTAAGGTTGGTGACATAGTGTTAATTAAGGAAAACCTTCCACGAAGAAGTTGAAAAATTGGCCATATATGTCAATTAGTAGTCAGTCGAGATTGTCAAATAAGATCTGGAAAAGTTATGCTACCTAATAAAAAGACATTAAACAGAGCTCTGAATATGCTTTATCCTATAGAATGTGAAGAGTTAGATGAGGGCTTAAAAAACTCAGATACAGAAAAAGGATACTGAGTTGATAAATGACAATACTAGTACTACACGAGAGAGAACACAAAGACAAGCAGTCCGAACAGCAACGAAGGAGATACAAGAACAGTTGGAATCGTGATAGACTTTCTTTGGCCTCTGGAGTGTTGCGAAAGCACGCAATTATAAAGACATTGGACTTTTATTTTGACATTGTGTATATAAAATTACATTGTTATTTTATTTATAGTAAATGTATCATGCTAGAATATTCTAGATGGATAGTGAAAGTAATTGTGTATATTTATGTTTATTAAAGAAAGGGTTGGCAAATTCCGGAATTTACCCTGTTACTAAAAATAGAATATTTATCATTTCTCTAGTTAATTATAGTTTGTTCTAGATTTAGAATGTTCTTATGATTTTTGTATATAAGATAAGGGTTTTTATGGATAATGATCATTGTAAAAATAGTAGTAAAAAAACTATAGAGGTTTTATCAGTTGGACTAGAAAGAAAGAGACTGATTATTTCAATGTGGTATTTATTAACTTTTATAAACTGTACATACTGTAAATAACTGTTAGTAATTGGATTCAAGAATATAAAAGGATTCCGTGTTAGTCTGATTTCGCCACAGTCACATGTCAAAAATCTAAATGCATGTTTCGATTTTTAATGAAATCAAACAAAAGTAAATTTTAGACCCTTTAGACCTCAATGTGTATCAAATTGAAAACGACTAAAAAATAATACACAATTGTATAAATAAAGTATATCAAAGAACCACAATGATTCAATTTTGGATGAAATCAAAACAAGTTTACTTTTAAGCTCTTTGGACCTCAATGTGAATCAAATTTTATAACATGGCCCCAATTTAAAACTCTAAGTACATATTTAATCTATTCATCATATCAAAGAATCCTATATATTTTAATTTTATTGAAATCAAACAAAGTTCTGTTTTGGACCTTAATTTTGGACTTACTTGAAAACTGTGCCAAAAATTAAAAATAATAATCTACATGCATGTTTAGATCTATGTTTGTCAAACCCAAATTTTCAAAACTTTGATTTTTTTGCCCCTTTAGACCATTTTGTGGACCAATAATAAAACCAGATCCAAAATCAAAAGTCTAAACACTTGATTAGTTTTAACATGATGAAAGAACCCCAATGATTATTTTTTTATGAAATCAAACAAAGTTTCATTTTAAAACATGCTCGAAATCCAAATCTATATACACGGTAGGATTCAGCATATTGAAGAGTACCAAGAATTCCAGACTTTGATTAAACGCCATTGGTATTTATAAAATAAAACGAGCAATGTCTACAAGATATTCGAAAAGCATTAATTGTGGCGCCTTATTCCTGAAAGGTTAGGACCATAACACTTAAAATATATATCCCACACATTTTTTTTTGGTATGGAATATTATGGTACAATTTCAAAGAGATCCATATACTTCTACTTATGTTATTGTCCTAAAACAAGAAAATTGTTTGTTTATGGCCCTTTTTTCTAAATGTTAGGTTAATATACCCTCAAATAAACGAATAAAGTTCAAAAACTCCTCAATGTCATAACTAAAGTTTAGTTGTTTTGAATGTTGTCACCAAAGTTTCACGAGACTGCTGAAACCACTTTTGAATAATCACCTTTTTTGAAAAATTAAATCCGATTATTCGAAAACTTGACATCTTAAAATTAATAAAAGCCGAAAAGGAACTAACATCAATAGATATACTCAACTCACCAAAGTTTCATAAATACTGCTCAAAGCGTTTTTTTTTTCCATAATTTTCTGAAAACAGGAATATCCCTACCCCCCTTTAAAGGAATAAAACCCCACTATTCCAAAACGTAAAATATATTAAATTCATAAAACTCTAAAGAGAGCTCACATCAATAGATATAAACATTTACTCTGATTCCTTATTTTCGTTGGATACCACGATTTCGTGGGTACAATTGAACCCCGAATTTAAATATTCCACGAACTGCACATTTTCATAAGGGTAAGATGCAGATTTTTGCAAAACCAGAAAATAAGATATCCACGAAAATACAGATTTTCTCAATTAACAAAAGCTGGTATCCACAAAAATAAATAATTCCACGGTAACCAAAGTTTTATGCAAATGAGTGAAAGCATTTTTGAGTTATTGTCCAAAAACGGGAAATTTCCCCTTTTTTAAAAGAAAAAAATAACTTCTGAACGTATGACCTAAAATTGATAAAAAAAAACGCAAACTCAAATCAATATATAAACATTTTACCAAAGTTTCTTGCAAATTGGCGAAACTGTTTTAGTTACCCGTTTCCAAAGAAAGAAAAAACTAAAGCTCACGTCAATAGATATAAATAATTCACCACAGTTCCATCATGTCCATACAAATTGGTTCAAGCGTTTTTCAGATATTGTCGTACATGTTGACAATGGCTAGACGGACATACGGAATGACAACGGTTTACCATATTACGTTTCAAATGAACGTATACAAATTGACATTTAAGAAATAATAACTTCAAATAGATCGTCAGATTTATAAGAAATTTTAACACTTGATAAAAGAGGGACGAAAGACACCAAAGGGACAGTCAAACTCGTAAATCTAAAACAAACTGACAACGCCATGGCTAAAAATGAAAAAGAGAAACAGAAAAACAATAGTACACATGACACAACATAGAAAACTAAAGAATAAACAACACGAACCCCACCAAAAACTAGGAGTGATAAATTGTCTTGCCAATATTGATTTGTCAGTTTTGTATATCAACTTCTTTGTTTTTTGAGTTATGTGAGCCAAAAACTGCATTTTATCTCCTTTGCTCTTTTTTTAGAAATATATTCCATGTTGATTGGTAAATCGAAACACCAGATACAATTTCGAAACAAGAAACCCTTAAAAACATTCAGGTACAGTTAAGTAGCAATTGGCAGAGTTGCAGAGCAGATTTTTATTTTTCAATTTTCAATAACGAATTGACAACGTCCGTCACCAGTCCCAATCTAAAAGGCCTTGAGATGTTAAAGCCATTTGGTGCTTATTCAATTAGTAAGAAAATGTGAGGGATTACTGTATTCAAATATCAAATTACTTGAGCTTTGTTTTGACATTCGGATCATTATCTAACATGTTTTAAGTATAAATTAAAGTATAAATGTCGAGACAAACTTACATCTGATATATCTCTCCAAGCTGTATTGAAAGAAACAGTGTCTATTTCATTACTTTCATGATGAGCTAATTTATTCCTGTAATATTTTATCCTTGCTAGATCAGATCCTGCAGTTGTTTCCCCTGATAGTGGTAGACTGTCAAATCCATTGATTGGAGTATTGATAGATGATAAGTTTCTTATCAAACAGATCATTAACGTTACATCAAAGGTTTTGGAATCCGGAACCCCTGTATCATCAAAAACAATAGCAATGTATCACTTATAGTCCTTAAATCAGTTCTAAAATGTGTTATGCTTGAGTATTTCACTCACCAGTTTCAACATTAAGTATAACTATTTACAGATAAAAAATTACTTAAAAAATACTGACAAAAATATTAAAATAACTGTTAAAATATTATGAATTATAAGTCATTTTATACAGTAATAATTGATATGAGGACAGAGTTTTTAAATTTGTAGCTGGTTTAAAGAATTTGTATGTGTAAATTCAAGTTAGTCAATAGTATTTTTTTATAAGACACAAATGTGTATTAAATTTCTGAGTACTTCAGTTTTATTTCAATATTTATGCCCCCCCCCCTTTTTGTCATCATTCTTTGTGTTACGGGAACAAGCATTTTTCTCAGATATTTTAAACGTACAATGCATGTCATCCTCATAAAAGTCCGTAGAAAGGAGGGAGCGTATGTTCATTTATCACAAATGGTCATTTCAGAATGAGCGAAAAATAAACATATGGTGCCAAAAAAATACAGTTTACCACTAGGGAAGCAGACCCGTCCAATGTGAAAGACGATATATTGGTTTTGTCTTTTTTGCCAGTTAACCTATCTTTTTATATATAAATGGATGGACAATTTTTCTTCAACCTGTGAAACAAGAAAATTTCAAATTGTTCGTGGTAATCTGCTGTTATTTGCATAATAATGGGTCCGTTTTGTATTAGAGAATAAAACAGCTTACCCAACAATTGTTAAAGATAAAATCTTATGGAATTAAGACAAAAAAGGAAAACAAACTCATTGTGAAGTGCTACATATAAATGCGTGTGCCATTAACATAAGTTTTCTTTCCGTAAAATCATTTGGGTAATTAAAATGTATCTGTTACATTTCCAGATCTGGTTGAACGTTTGAAAAAAAATTAAGGAAAAAAAACGATGCAGATTATTTTCATTTTACACAATGATGTATCATTTTCGTTTACGTTGAAGAATAGTGCACACGCTGAAATGTCTCACCGTTTTATTTATCTTGATTTTATGCTGAAAGTATGTTATATACTAGTATACAAATATCAAACGACTAGACATTATCACATGTTATCAATGTTCTATGCAAGTGAGGTCATAGTCTGACAGACAGCCATTTAGACTTAACAATCATACAATACAAAAAATATCGTACTAGTGGTCATATTCCTAATAGTATAAGAGAAAAAGATCAGACCACAAAATCTTAACATTGACAGTGGCTAATAATCGATGAAAAATGGGTGACGGTCATACAACTCAAGTCAGACAAACATGATCACATCTGATCTATTCTATACACTTAATATATTTGACATATAGCTTAAAATAACTGAGAAAGAAAACAAACCGCAACAACTATGCAAAGCATGAATGCACTGAAAAGCCAGTTACTTATCTACAAGAACTATTATTTATTATAATCGAATAGCTTTAAATATTTTTCAATCACTATTGCATAGAAATGATAAATCTTCATTACATTTCTTAAAAAAATATTATTGAAAAATATATTTGTAACCCTCCCAAACGTGCCTATCCCCAAAAAGGTGTCCGATATCCCATAACGTGTCTATTCTCCCTAAACGTGTCCGTAATATTCAATATTGCCTAAACGTGTCCGATAACATAACCCTCAAACGTGTCCGATAAATGTTAATCGCCATTACGTGTCCGTTATTAAATACCAGACCGTTTCACGTCTTTAAGAACTAATAAATGTGTGGCCTAAATGAAATCAATTACGCTTAACGGCAATTCTATGAGGGGGACACAGTTGAGGAAGTAGTCATGTGTAAGTATTAATTTACCTAATACCGGTTGATAACGATTAACTTAATTCAAATAATCTGTAACATATGAATTTATTTTTTACTGCAATTTCTAATTGTCCAGTTGCAAGAATTTTTGATCGTTTAGACTGAACATACAAATAATTCTAGTACAGTTAAATTGATCGTTTAATCTGAAACTAATTTTGTACTTAAAAACTCTAGTGGTGACAGTTTTTTTTTATTTATATTAGGTTTCCCGGATCACTTAAGACACACGAACAAGACATATAACGTCCAGTGCCAAATATTGCATGCATTATTTGAACGACATCATTAAATTTTTTGTATTGTAATTGGGACTATTTTTTACGTTTTTTTTTTAGAAAAACACTAGTTATATAGCATATAAATCTAAACATTTAAAGAGCGAGTAAAGACAGATTGTTTATCACTTCAGTAAAACACTACTTGAATATCCGTTATATACAAGAGAGAGTCCGTTTGAATAAAAAGTTACAGAAATTTTAACTGCTACTGGAAAAAATGAATCAGGACAAAAATGATGCATTCCGACATTGAACCAATGGCACAATAAAAGAGTTGTCAAAGGGTTTTAATGTGTAGAGAAAGGGACAGTTTTCGTACACGAGGTATCTGATTTATTATCTACAATGCAAATGAGCGTGGCTGCTTGCACATACACCACGCTTAGCTGAACGGACGTCCCATTTTAACCAAGGTTATACTTTATTTCTATGAATATTTTTATTTCTATTTTTTTTTATTAAATATCAAAACGAGTATACGTTCATAATGAAATAGCAATAGCAAGAGACGTATTATATGTCACTACAATAACCAAATAATGAAAGAACATGTATTTATGTTATGGACACAAATTATCTTTTTGTAAAAGAAAACAACCAATAAGTTTGATTTGAACACATTTGGGAGATTTGACAAGCTTGAGCGTTTATACAAATGAAACACTTAGGCGCCGTTATGCAACAAGACATGTTATGGTATTTAGTGACGTTTTAGAAAATCGGACACGTTTGGGGGAAGGACAAGTTTATGAGTTTTACATTTAAATGCACACATATCTATTCATATAAAATGTTACCGTGTACAGATCAACTTATATTGTTAGGATTGAATTTTGAATAGATATTACATGTTCAGGAGGGGTATTTGCGAAAAATATCAGTTGAGAGAATTTGAAATATACCAAGCCGTAAGGCTAGGGAAATCAATTCTCAAGACTGAAATGTGTAGCAAATACCCCTCAAGAACATGCTATATCTTTTTAATAACGCCGAATGTTAACGTTCAAAAACGCATTGGTTGTCAAGAAGTTACAAGCGTCCAGTCGGATAGAGTATTTTCGAGCAGTCGCTGAACAATGAAAATGAGTCGAAGGACAATGGACAAATTACAGACTTCGTGGCTTACGGTATATGAATACAAGGTATGAAGCGTCCGGGTCTTCTACCTTCTTTTACAAATAATGTTCAAGTCATGCCCCTGACTATAACAGTTTTTATTGATTCAATATAGAACACAGTGTAGTTCCTTAATACATCTAGGCTATAGACAAATGAAACAATATTTAAGATGTTCATTCATAAGGTAGACACTTTTTTGTTAGGTAGCCATCATCAGACTTTAAGAAAAAAACTGTCAATGACATCTAAATCCACAGCACTTCTGCGTTCATATATAAACCTACCATTTCTTGGAATCAAAAGATTCCACTGAGCCTGATTTATTATTCTCTTTACTTTTAAGTCCACAAGAGTATTGTTGCTTCTACTTAATGTTGAGGGTAGAGAGATAGGTGTAAATTCTCTATCGAAATAAGTACGGACTGCTCTAGGTGTCACTCCTTTCGATAACAAGGCTAATCGTACGTAATTCTCCTCTTCTTCAGAAAAAGATGCCATAATTTCAGATTTATTTTCCAACATAAACCTTTATCATTGTTACTTAATGGCTCATGGATTCCTGCAAAGAAAAAATATGTTACTAAGCATGTAAAGATGTGTGATATTAACAAGAGGCTCAATATTTTTGCGGTTTTCATTTTTCCAGTGCTGTTGATATGAAACTGAGTGGAAATGAGTTAAACAAGAACTCGGTTGTAACGCTATGTAGATCTTAGGTCTTAAGTCAAATCTACCAAATAAAATTGTCTTATATAAAGAAAATACAAAACACAATCATTAAAAAGTTTTATTACTAGCGCAAAGAAAGATAACTTTGAACAAATACTTTTGCATGGTATAACATAATAGACGAGTATCATTAAATATAAAATTTAATTATTAATGACGTTACATATATATATAATATACCATACGAAAGCACATCATCTGTACTAATTATTTGCACGGGCGTCAAATATTAGTATGACGCAGTTTCCGTCAAATACTCGTACGGTGCAGTTTGCGTCAAATCACGATGAAAAGTCAAGGACAGACAAATTCTTTCTTCACAAGATGTCAGCATGTTTGAATAACTTGTATGGAAATATGGAAATCTATAAATAGTTATTTATCAAGAGCACATTGAAACATGAATGTCAGAAATTTTAGTGAAAATGATAAAAATGTGTGCAGACCAACACTTTCTCTGTGATTAAATTGTTATTCAACACGAAACCGAATAACATTATTCATTTAGTGCTAAGGATTTTGTCTTTGGAATCCTACAATTACTGCAATTACGCTTCTTCTTAATTAAAAAGCATATTCTAAAACCCATGCAGTTGCCCAAAACATCCAGTTGAGCTGTTTTGTGTTGAAGCAAATTATACGTAGTCGATATCAGAGAGAGACGAAAGATAACGGAGGGACAGTCAAACTCATAGATCGAAAATAAACTGACAACGCCATTGTTAAAATAAGAAGACAATCAGATAAATATCAATACAGAAGACAAAACATTAAAAAACTAAAGACTAATCAACACGAACCCCACCAAACACTGGTGGTCATTTCAGGTGCTCTGGAGCACCTAAGGTCACTCCAGGTTTTCGTTGGGTTCGTGTTGCTTATTCTTTAGTTTTCTATGCTGCGTCTTGTGTACTATCATTTTTCTGTTTGTCTTTTTCTTTTTTAACCATGACGTTGTCAGTTTATTTTCTATCTATGAGTTTGACTGTCCCTCTGGTATCTTTAGCCCCTCAATTTAGGACTTTAAGTGCTCATGTATATTGCAGCGATCAGTGTGCAGTAGTGGTGCGCAGGGACTGCCCATAAAATTACCGTCGTTAGAAAGGAATTCTGACATTGCTCGTCAACAATACATCAGTCATATTTATCAGCATCAAGGACGAAAATTATGTGAAGGTGTCACATAAAAAAAACCACAAATCATTTTATGGACATCACGATTCGGTTGATCCAAACGATGTGTCGATGTCTTAACAAATTAATGACATTTTTATCACATCCTAGAGTGTGGTTTACCCTTTACGTCGTCTGTTCTTTGAAGGGCATACGATCCAGTTTTGAACCTGTATTTACAAGTTGATGAAAATTTGCATAAAGGCTTTTTTTACCTGATTAAATCAAATATGTAATAAACAGTATACCTTCATGTGCTTCTTTTTGAGTAAAATGAGGTCGACATTTTGTATATTTGCCCAAAATTCAGATTTGTGTCCGTATTTTCTTTTTCGAAAGAAAGACATAACTTTTTTGTTTAAAAAGATAAACACAAATTGTTTTTTGTTAAATAATTGGAAATTTCTGTATTTTATAAGTACCATTAAAACTTATGCAATTTTTATTCAGAAATAACTCATATTTATCAAATGTTCATGAATAGAGGAAAAAACGTCATTTTTTGCTTCATGTTTATCAAAATTAAGAAAATTTCGCTATTAACAGTTTTATAAAATTTAGGTCAAATAATCTTCTTGCAAAATGAAACAAATTGCCTTTAAATAAATGGCCGTCCATACACTCGTTTTCAAATTAGATCAGTTTAAATGATAAAAATCAATCGAAAAATGCATCTTTTCCCGATATGTCACAGTTGATGTTGTATTTGTAATTCTGATCGAATATTGTTAACTGTCTTATCGTTTGTAGTTGTAATTTTTTTTTATTTTCAATTGTATAAGTAAAGATAATTACACATCTAGTTATCTATATGGTTTTTGTTTAACGTAATTATATGTACACAATTTATTTGTATAAAAATATGATTTAGATGAAAAACCGACATAGCTAGATATTACAATTAATTATCTAACTACTAACGTAATTCTTTGTTAATATTCATCTAATTGTTATGAAATACTTCAAATAACATAATAACAAACCTTATCCTTAATTATAAACAAGTCTGTTAAATCAACATGTGACGTCACTTTAGTGGCGTTGAAAGGGTTTTGACTGACAGTTCGTGGTTCTGTTGTGCTGTTTTTTGTGTGCTGTTCTATGTTGATTTACATGTTCGTTAATATTCTGTTGTAAGCATGTCGAAATTTACTATTGTAGAGTTTATTTTTGCATTTCTGTCCTGAATGCTTAAATCGTAAAAATTGAAATTTACCTTTTAATTCATTCACGGGGAAAAATCCTTAATTGGACAGGCACAACACTCCTTACAACACTTCTCCGAAATATGCAAACATTACCTTAACTCGATGGTGATTGTTGTTGCCCAGAAATAGTTATCTCTGATCCACAATATTAATTAAATAACGCATTTTTGGTCCGTATTACGTTCATCAATTCAAAATTTGTAAAGTTTACAATCTCAAAATTTCAAATTGTGAAGAATTTTGAAATTTTGAAATTTTCACCAAATAATAAAAATTTTAAAATAAAAAATATCGTTTTTAAATTTGATTACGTTAGACATTTGATAAAACTTTTAAAATTCCTAATTCAAAGTGTACTTTTGACTATTTGGCTTCTTGAGAGTTTTTTTAATAATATTAAGATATCAAAAATGGCGAAAGGGGCGAAAAAGGGGACTTCATTTAAAAACAAGAAACACGGCTCTGATTATGATCATTCTAGAATAGGAATCAAAGCTCTTAAACCTATTCAAACCGGTATCAAACAAGTTGATTTACTTGAGGAAAAAGTATTTAGTATCAGCGAAGCGAAGCGTTTCTGATTAATAATTCAGAACTACAATACTTGGATTGAAGAAAATATATCTATCTTTATTTTTAATAATAATCAAATCATTAAAATTATAAAGCATGATGGACTCTTTCTGTGTATCATTTTAAAAGTTTCTATACCAATTGCTCGTCATGTGTTGACTTTAAGACATGAGAGGTTTAACTTGTGTAAAAGATCTTCATATGATGAGAAATTTTAATCCTCATTTTACATAAACAAATCTCAAGGCTATCTTTTGGATTTTTCGTGTTTTTATCGTTTCAAAAATGCAAGATGACCGCAATCAGATCAAATAAAAGATTAATACATTGTTAAAACGACCAAGTCTATCTAAATATTTACAAATTACGCGAAAGAACCTCAAGTTGACAAGTAGAGTCATTAAAGATACCAGAATTATTTTTCTTATTTACGCCGGACGCGCGTTTCGTCTGCAAAAGACTCATATGTGACGCTCGAATAAAAACACAGTTTTAAAAAAAATAAAAAAGATAAAAATTAAATTATTCAGTTTATAGAGAAAGACATTTTCCTTATTGTATCTTGCTTGTGTAAAGGTTTTGTTATAAAAGGGGCAGGATTTGGTCTAGATGTTATAGTCTTAATATAATTGTTCATCCAATAATCATTCAATGCTTTTGAGCAAAGAGGGACGGAATATACCAAAGGTACCAAACTCATAAAAACAAACTGACAACGCCATGGCTAAAAATGAAAAAGACAAACAGAAAAACAATAGTACACATGACACAACATAGAAAACTAAAGAATAAACAACACGAACCCCTCCAAAACTAGGGATGATCTCATGTGCTCCGGAAGGGTAAGCAGATCCTGCTCCACATGTGGCATTCGTCGTGTTACTTATGTGATTACAAATCCGGTAAATAGTCTAATTCGGTAGGTCACATTCGTGAAAGGGAAGGGGATTGTAGTTACGACGTAAGGAACATATCCGATATCATTTGTGAAAGGGTTATTCCATAACGGTCAACCAACTCGAATAAGAATTATGCAGACACATACTGTCAGGCATCAATCGGTTATTTTTTTACCACCGTTAGGGTCAAAGGGATACAATTTCAATCGTGATTTGTCGAAATATTGGTTAGATGTCTCAAATAATAACCTATACCGTAATTCGTCAGAATAAGTCGATTTATTTTGAAGAAAATAAAACCAAGAATATATGTACGTTATATTTCCTTATTAATCTATTAGACACCACCAAGGTCTGCAAACATATCCTATATCATGTGAGGAGGGTCATCAATACATTGTATGTTTGTGAAACGAAGATCATATGAACGTTCAGTCTATGACATTCATATGACCAAATATGAAGAAAAAAAGTTATAAAATATAATTGTACTGACATACTGAAGAAAATGATATCAACTGACATTATATCGGCTTTACTAATCTATACTGAACGACTTTAGAAACGCAACACTCATTTTGTTGAATTTTTTTTTACCAAATCTGTTTTGATTCTCTTATAACCAATTTTTATGCTTATCATGCTTCTTTCTCCTTACAAAAAATCAAAATCTGACTTCGCACGAGTTTCTTAAAGCGACATTTTTGTCCCATGAAAGATTGTTTCAGTTTTTCTTTTGCTTTGTGAAACAGTTCTTTTAATCCTTTGCCTTACTTTTTTTTTTAATGTTGCATCTCCATTTTGACAAGTCTGAGAAATAAAAAAAAGAACTGAATTAGCCCTTAAGAAAACTGCAAACATGAAAACATAAATTGCTGCAACGATACCGTATAACTTCAGTAACTACAAATGATTGACATACAAAGTGATTTTATGTCTTTGAAATCATCTTGGGTTAGTAAACTCTTGAGTAATGATATTTCAAACTTGAGGTTGATTCATTTAAGAAATCTCAGCTGGTATTAATTGGTTGAATTTTAAGATGAATTTTGAAAAGAGGAAAAATTCTAGAATATATAAAACACATCCCCCAAATTTTATAGAGAAGTATTTGAATGTTGGGTTATATCAGGCGGTTGACAGACCAAAAAAAACTACCAAATTCACAGAAATAAGAAAACAGGTAATTTGGGGCAACTCACTGACTAATTTTGAAAATAAAACCATTATTTTTGAAAATTGGATAAAGAGTAACTTGATTCTAGACGACACTGATAATATATCTTAACATTTTATTTTGCGAAAATTAGACAGAAACTGATCTGAAAAAGTAGTTACATTGAGGCTTTGATCTTTTCAAAAAACATTCTATATCAATTTGTCAATTTGTAAAGATAAACTGAACTCTCAATTTGTGTTAGCAAATGGATGTGTTATTTACAAATAAATGTGAATCTAAATATTAACCAACTATCATCATTTAAGCACATCCTCATTTTATGGAAATGTTGTTAACCGTGCCCGGAAATTAAGAAATGATCCATGCAAACTTATTCTTAAAGGTTACCTATTCAACACTGTATTTAGATCATTTAATATTGTTTTTATCGGTATAAATATTGATCTTGTTATCAGTAGATAAAAGCGAACTAAATGTTACTAGTATGCTATGTACATATACATATTCATGGATCTACAATCTTTCGATACCTGTAACTTGGCATTGCACAAGGTCATGTTTTTTCTCTGGCTGTTTATGACGTCTTTACACTAAATCCATTGGATGTTGGATGTGTACGGATTGATAGCTAATTCTTAGATGCATTATTTCTGTATTAGTTGTTAGTGGTGTTAAACTAGCTGTCAGATAACTGCGAGTACTCTCAGAACTGTTCATTGTGTCTTTTTGAGTCGGGATGTATAAGTACCCGGCCACGTTCACTTGTATTTTTGTCAGTCTGACGAGTAAAGCCTTTTCCAACTGATTTTATAGTTTGTTCTTATCTTGTACTGTTATACCACTGTCCCAGGCTAGGGGGAGGGTTGTCATCCCGCTAACATGTTTAATCCTGCCACATTATTTATGTATGTGCCTGTCCCAAGTCAGGAGCCTGTGAATTCAGTGGTTGTCGTTTGTTTATGTGTTACATATTTGTTTTTCGTTCATTTTTTTTAACATAAATAAGGCCGATAGTTTTCTTGTTTGAATTGTTTTACATTGTCTTATCGGAGCCTTTTATAGCTGACTATACGGTATGGGCTTTGCTAATTGTTGAAGGCCGTACGGTGACCTATAGTTGTTAATGTCTGTGTCATTTTGGTCTTTTGTGGATAGTTGTCTCATTGGCAATCATACCACATCTTCTTTTTTATATATATGTTTACTTGTTTACTTTATGTGTACTTAAGAAATTTGATTCAGTTACAGACGATTACATTGAGGTGTGTAGCTAAATTTTAATATCTTTGGTTAGCTTGCTTGCTAGCTGAACCGTGAATGTATTATTAGGTTAGGTAAACTACCCTCCTTTAAGAAAAAACAAGTCCAATCTATCTGTCTGTAGGACCAGGCTTCTTTGCAAGGAGGTTAGTATGCCTTAAATAATATTGAATTCACGGCTCAGCTAGCGAGCAAGCTAACAAAAATATTACGTTTAGCTACACACCCAATATATCGGCTGTAACAGTTTGTTAATTGCTCGGTTTGATGGTTGTTTAAATCTCACTGGTAAATAGTTTATGCATGTTCGGGACGATACAATATAATTTAAAAACAGTTCATTATGAAAGACACATTTTATGCACCAATCAAAAAAGGTTTAATATAATTTTGGTTGTGAAAATTATAAGGGAACATAATGATCCTGATAAAATACACATTCTAAAGAATAAAAAGTTTTAAGACTTAAACAAATACAATACATGTACTATGAGACTGAAATGTGACTGTGATAATTATATTATGCATACTTATCAAAACTTTCCAATTTAGGGGACCAATGTTACTAAAACTACAAATTAGAAGTAAAAAAATACTCGTATATTAATCATCAGTCACGATTTTATTGATGTCTTAAGTTTTGATTTCGGTAAATGCCAACTAGACTCAAGCAAGCGAACAACAAGCCAGAGGACAATAAGATGCATCAAGCTAGCGAACAATAAGGAAACCGCGCCTAACTGATCATGCCTAAAAAAACTAAGACTTGCAATAACTCGAAACGTACTTATAAATCTAATGACAAATAATTTCCAGTAGGAAGATCAAATGCACATCCATTTGAACACAGACAAACTTAATTATTTATTAGTGTATCGAATACAACTTTTTTTAAAGCCGGGTTTTTTAAAATTCTTTTTAGCTAACCCTTTCTCCTTCCTCTCTGATTATAGACTTTAGTGATACAATTAGATCTTCAAGCCTATTCATGTATATACGACAAGAAAGAAAAAGAAGAAAAGTTGATAACAATCATATTCACTTTTCGTCAAAGAACTAGCTAGTTTACCTAATTATTAAAAAGTAAATAGTAATTCTGATAATTTATTTATTGCATTTCAATAAGAAGAGTGATATTGTTAGTGTAAAAGTTACACACAAGTAGAACGAAACAGGAATTGACATACAGATTTTAGTTACTATCATCCATAAAAAAAATTCCTACGGCAAGGTGGGTAAAGTTACGGAACTTTTCTTAAATTTGACGTTCAAAGTTGGGATCGGGTGACCCTTCTACCTTCCTAATTTAAATCATAAAAAATCCATACGGCAAAGCTTTTGTCCCCACTAGTAACACAAAGTAAAATCACAAAAATACTGAACTCAGAGGAAAATCAATTTGGAAATGGCCATGACCCAAAGACCCACGTGGGTAAAGTTACGGAACTATTTTAACTGAGGTCCAAAATTGGAGGTAGGGTGACCCTACCTTCCTCCTACTTTAATTCATTAAAAAAAACTACGACAAAGCTTTTGTCCCTTTAAAGTAAAAATTATAGGCAGTTTCATAAGGTTAACTAGAACCAAAGGACAAGGTGGGTAATATTACGGAACTTTTTAAATTGAGCTCCAAAGTTGGGGCTAGGGTCACCCTACCATTCCCCTTCTTTCATATATAAAAAAAAAATACCTACGGCAAAGCTTTTGTCCCCTCTACGTTCAAATGATATGCACTTGCCTAGGTTGCCTGGCCCAAGAAGCCCAAATGGATAAAATTTCGGAACTTTTTAAATTGAGCGCCAAAGTTGAGGGCAGGGTGACCCTCTACTCCCCCTTCTTTAATTAAAAAAAAAATCCTTAAATCATAGCTTTTATCCTCACTATGATTAAATTATAGACACTTGCCTAAGGTTGCCCGGACCCAAAGACCTATGTGGGTAAAATTACGTAATTGTTTTAATTTGGGTTCAAAGTTGGGGGTATGGTGACCCTACCATCTCCTTCATTCATTCATAATTTGTCCCCACTAGGAACAAATGATAGGCACTAGCCCTAAGTTGCTTGGACCCAAAGACCTATGTCGGTAAAATTACGTAGCTGTTTAAATTGAGGTTCAAAGTTGGGGGTAGGGTGACCCTACCATCCCCTTCATTAATTCATACGGCAAAGCTTAGGTTCGAATGATAGGCACTTGCCTAGGATTGCCTGGACCAAAGACCTAGGTGGTTAAAGTTGGGTAAAATTACGGAACTTTTTTAATTGAGGTTCAAAGTTGGGGGTAGGGTGACCCTTCCACTCCTCTTCTTTATTCATTAAAAAAATCCCTACGGCAGTGTTTTTGGCCCCACTAAGTACAAATGAAAGGCACTTGCCTAAGGTTGCCTGAATTCAAAGACCTAGGTTGGTAAAATTACGTAACTTTTTTAATTGAGGTTCAAAGTTGGGTCAGGGTGACTCTACCATGCTCCTTCACTAATTCATTAAAAAAGTCCCTACGGCAAAGCTTTCGTCCCCACCAGGTTCAAATGAAAGGCATTTGCCTAAGGTTTCCTGGACCTATAGAACCAGGTGGGTAAAGTTACGGAACGTTTTTGATATAGGCCCAAAGTTTGGGTATGGTGAACCACAAAGTGTTGCACCATACATTGGTACATAATATAGCTCTTCTTAGTCATTAAACAAAAAGCAGGTGGAAATCCGCTTTTTCAACACAAACAAATTTTCTCAAACGAGTTTGTTTTGAAAGGTTATCATCTAAATAGTTTATGCAATGTCTATACGCTTAATCTACAAAAACCATTATTTTAGAAACATTTTGACAGGATGCAGAAAGCAAGGAAAGCCATTTCACATACACATAATCATTTCTAGTTGAAAATTGACAAATTAACAAGAATACTGTTTACACTTTAAATGATTTGTCATAATACAGAAATGTATCTGCAGAAACCAACACAATTTAAACACTGAACTGACGAAAACGATTAATAAGTAGATCCTAATAAGCGATTCATATTTTAGGAAAGTCTTTTATAAAAGTAAGTAGGCGTCGACGGCGTACGACTACGGATTACAAACAACAGACACCAATTTTTGTGAAAAGTTCACAATGACCCTGTAGGCCAAGTTAGATATACTAATGAATATGTATTTATTAATACACAATATTACTTAAAACTATAACTTTCCACTAAGCTAGCCTACTAACACCGCATATTTGATTACGTATTTAGCTACTGAAAAAAACATGTTGTTTATGGAGCTGATAATAATAATTTGTTTTTCTTTTTTCTAGTCCGGTTCGGTAGATTCATGTAACATAAATTGTTTTCTTTGGGGTTTTTTAAATGAAGTAGGGCTGGTTTTGGCACAACAACAAAAAAATTTAAAAACTTTCAGTTATTCATTATTTAGCCAGGGATTTCGTTTTCACAGGTTACTTAAAACCTTTTCTAAATTCTTCCATGGATATACAGATTTGGTTTTAAAGTTTTGTAGAAGACTTATTTTAAACGGGATAGTACATCTTCATTTTTACTAAAATGTTGTTTACTGTGCCCGGAAATTTAGAAACGATCGTGGTAAACTTATCGATTCGTTAAAGGTAAATCCCCCTGCAAATGTTTGCACCTGTCCTAAGTCAGGAATCTGATGTACAGTAGTTGTCGTTTGTTTATGAAATTTATACTTGTTTCTCGTTTCTCGTTTTTCATATACTAGTAGATTAGGCCGTTGGTTTTCCCGTTTAAATGGTTTTACACTAATCATTGTGGGGCCTTTTATAGCTTGTTGTTCAGTGTTGGTCTAGGCTCCGTGTTGAAGGCCGTACATTGAACTAAAATGGTTTACTTTTATAAATTGTTATTTGGATGGAGAGTTGTCTGACTGGCACGCACACCACATTTTCTTATACTTATTTTTTAAACTTACCAAAAAACAGTGTAATTAGATCATCGTATATTGTTTATTTTGGTATCAATATTGATTTTGTTATAAGTAAATTAAATGCAAACTAAATACTATCATGTTATATCCATGCACCCAATCATGGGTCTAAAATCTGTCGATATCTGTATCTTGGCATTGCACAAGGTCATATTTTTCTTTGACTGTTTATGACGTTTTTACACTAAATCCAGTAGATGTTGGATGTGTTCTGTCTGATAATTTAGTCTTATATGCATGGGTTTTTTTTATAAGTTGTCATTTAACTGCGAATACTCTCAGATCTGTACTCCGTGTCGTTTGTTGTTGGGATATACAAGTTTCTGGCCACGTCCACTTGTATTTGTAGTATTTATATTTTTATCCATGTGATGAGTTAAGCCAATTTCAAGTGATTTTTATATTGTACTCACTACAAACTGCTCAGAGTCTAAATTGACCAGTTTTTGTGCTCGACCAGTACAATCGAGCACACATTTTACTCGACTAGTCTCGACATTGCCTCGACTGTACTTAACTGTACTTAAAAGTACTCGACTAAGTCTCGACTTTACTTAATTAGTCTTATTCAGAACTTGAAGATATGTGTGAAGTCTGAAATGGTCTTGACAAAGGCTCGACCTGTCTCACCCCTTCTTGACTAGTCTCAACCTGTCTCGACTCAGTCTCAGTCTCAACCAGTCTCGACTAGTATTGACCTTCAAATTTAAATTTGACTGTTGTAAATCAGCCCATCTAACTAAATTAGATATTGATCCTACACAATTTAAGCTTATTTGGTTGTTTGATTTATTGCTGTGAAATGAAAGAATTTAATTTTACAACAGGTAAAAATAAAAATTATAATATTAATTTTTATTTTTTTATACCTTTTTCAAATCAACTTGAATTTTCATCAAACTATGCAGCTATCTTAGATATAAATTAAGCTTACTGAATCCCATGTCATTTTGGTTTTCGTTGTATTGCTGTCAAATCTAAGAATTAAAGTAATCTTGGTAAAAAAAAACTAGGATTTGCAATTCGGACAAAATGAAGATAGTACACTTTAATTTGTTGGATAACTTTTTTCAAATCAACTCGAATTTTCATCAATCTATGCAGCTATCTTAGATATATGTTAAGCTTACTGAATCCTATGTCATTTTTTGTTTTTGTATTGATGTCAAATAAAGATATCAAATTAATCTATGTCAAAAAAGCTAAAATTTACAGTTCGAACAAAATAGAGATAGTATACACTTTAATTTTTTTTAATTACTTTTTAGCTCACCTGGCCTAAAAGGCCAGGTGAGCTTTTCTCATCACTTGGCGTCCGTCGTCGTCGTCGTCGTCGTCGTCGTCGTCGTCGTCTTTCGTCGTTAACAATTTTTCAAACATCTTCTCCTATGAAACTACTGAATGGATTTGAATGAAACTTAACATGATTGTTTCGTAGAATATCCTGCACAAAATGTTCGCTTCGATTTTTGATCCGTCAAAAAACATGGCCGCCGTTACTTAAAATAGAACATAGGGGTCAAATGCAGTTTTTGGCTTATATCTCAAAAACGAAAGCATTTAGAGCAAATCTGACATGGAGGTAAAAATGTTCATTAGGTCAAGATCTATCAGCCCTGAAATTTTCAGATGAATCAAACAAACCATTGTTGGGTTGCTGCCACTTAATTGGTAATTTTAAGGAAATTTGACAGTTTTTGGTCATTATCTTGAATATTATTATAGATAAAGATAAACTGTAAACAGCAAAAATGATCAGCAAAGTAAGATCTACAAATAAGTCAATTTGACCAAAATTGTCAATTGACCTCTTTAGGAGTTATTGCCCTTTAAAGAATTTTTTCACAATTTGTTCATCATGTTGACTTACTTTTAAAAATCTTCTCTTTTGAAACTGCTGAATCAATTTCAGCCAAACTTAGACTAAATGAGTTTCAGAGTTTCAGAGTATCTAGTATAAATTTTATATTTCATTTCCTTGTATGTCAAGAAACATAGCTCCTATGGCTAAAATAGAACATAGGAGAAAATGATTTTTTTTGGCTTTTGAAGAAAAAAGGACGATTCAAAGAACATTTAAATAAATTGAAAAGCCAAAATAATCATTGATGAGAGATTAAACCAAAAAAATTCAGGTGAGCGATTCAGGCTCTTGAGAGCCTCTTGTTTAAATCAACTTAGATTTTCATCAAACTATGCAGTTATCTTAGATATATATTAAGCTTACTGAATCCCAGGTCATTTGGTTTTTCGTTGTATTGCTGTCAAATTTAAGAATTAAATTAATCTATGTAAAAAAAAACTAGAATTTGAAATTCGAACAAAATAGAGATAGTGCACTTTAATTATTTTAATATTTTTTTTCAATTCAACTTGAATTTTTATCAAAATATGCAGCTATCTTAGATATATATTATGCTTAATTTTGTTTTTTGCTGTTTTGCTGTCAAATTTAAGAATTAAAGTTATCTTGGTTAAAAAAAGCTAGGATTTGCAATTTGGACAAAATAAAGATAGTATACTTTGATTTTTTAAATAACTTTTTCAAATCAACTTGGATTTTTATCAAACTATGCAGCTATCTTAAATATATGATAAGCTTACTGAACCCTTGGTCATTTTTTTCTAACCCTAACCCTAACCCTAACCCTAACCCTAACTCTTAACCCTAACCCAGTGGTGGTAAATAAACTCATCATAGATACCAGGACTAAATTGTGTATGTACCTCAGACGCACGTTTCGTCTACAAAAGACTCATCAGTGACACTCGAATCCAAAAAAGTGAAAAAGTACGAAGTTGAAGAGCATTTAAAACCAAAATTCAAAAAGTTTTTGCCAAATACAGCAATGATTATATATGCCTGAGGTAGAAAAGCCTTAGTATTTAAAACAATTCCAAATTTTGTAAATAGTTTATTTATAAATATAACCATATCCTTTGATTTTTCAACTCTTTATACCACTATTCCACATACTAAACTTAAAGTTCGACTGAACGAACTCGTCAGCTTATGTTACTTTAATAAAAAAAAAAAAGGTACTAGACTTTTTAAATATCTTTGGGCAGAAATTCAGCTTACTTTGTGAAAAATCATACAGAGTCAGGGGGAAAATACACTGAAGAGGACATCCCTGCCATGCAGCACTTTTCATTGACAACATATTTGTTGAATTTGGGGGTTTGGTCTTCCAACAGACTATTGGAATTCCAATAAGTATTAATTGCGCTCCTCTATTTGCAGATTTGTTTCTGTATTCCTATGAAGCTGAATTTATCCAAGAGATTGTACAGAAAGGAGAAAAAAAATTGAGATGTTGAACTAATAGGGGTTCGGCCTAATATACTATTACGGTAGTGATCTACATAAATCGGACTATAGGGATATCGAACTTATACAGTTTCGACCAAATATACTATAACGGTAGTGATCTACATACATCGGACTATTGGGATGTCGAATTAATACAGCTTCAGCCTTATATACTATTACGGTAGTGATCTACATAAATCGGACTATTGGGCTTTCGAACTAATACGGTTTCGGGCTACTATAATGTCATGGTAGTGATATGAATAAATCAGACTATTGAGATATCGAACTAATACAGTTTCGTTCTATTATAATATTACGGTAGTTATCTACATCAATTGAACTATTTGGATCTCGAACTAACATTGTTTCGGCAAAATTTATTATTACGGTAGTGATCTACATAAAGGTGTAAAACCACCAAATCATGGTACGTCACATCCGGTTGCATACGAAAGTAGGTCTAAAAAAATATTCCCTTGAATTTGACCGTTGTAGGTAATTAGTCCTACGTTTCATTGCAGTAAAACTATTTCTGTGTCATAAACATATGTCTTGGGTATTTCATAACACCATTATTTTTTATTTGTGATTTCTATTGAAAATTTTGTAATCTTGAGGTTACCTGGTGACTAAACCTTGTACACAGATAGAATAATGGGAGAAATTTGATTGGCTAACTTCCAATGATGGTTATTTTCTTATATACAATGAAATGTTATGTGAAACTTTTTCTATAGAACTGGACAGGATAAAACTTTACTCATGCCAAGTATTTCTTTATTTGAAACAAAGATAAATTCTGCACATTTTTTTGAAAGGTGCAAATTTAACAAAGACTAATAGGGGAAAATCAATGGTGGTATTACACCTCATATGGGAAGCTGTATATGCACCTATGGCCTTGTGAGTAATCTCTTGTGTTAACATTTCTTGCTATTTTGAAATAATACAACAAATGTAATATTCTGAGTGGATTCAGTCTTTAAAACACATTTTATGAAAAATTGTCCTGAAATAGGACTGTACAATGAATATTCAGTAGACAGAACAAGCCATACTAAGTGCACATATTTATTTTTTTGGAGGGGGGAGGGTTTTTTCTCCTTATTTCTTATATTTTGCTATGGTATAACATTTTCCTAGGTAATACTTAAATAAATATATAGTTATAAGTAGATGGAATTATTTTTAATGTTGTAACAACAAGTTATTCACTAAAAGAGAAGCCTTTTATGTCCCTCTTTAGAACGCGGCGTAAATTTAATGTTTACGTAAGGACTTATTGAAACCTATTTGGAGACAGTACACTTTTATATGGATTGTTCATTCTGCTAAAATGCTTCAATTACTCATTTCATAACATTTCTACCATAAATGAGTGAAAGTTACCCCAATATTTTTATTTATTGGCCTGAAAAGTTGAAATTTTGAGGAAATGAGAGGTATAAATTCACCCAAAGAGACCTTATAAAGAAGACAAAGAGGTTTATTAGTGGTATTCTATCTTCCTAAAATCATATTGTGTATCGTTTCCAACTGTTTGTAGGCAGATAAGATAGATATTTGATCATTTATTGGTCCACACTATATTCTATCTTGATGCGGCTTGGTTTGGATTTGTCGTAGAAATTTTGCTCGAATCGCTGTAGATGTCGTCTTTCATTATACTAGATTTTTCTCAAACTATTGAACTGATTATGACAAAACTTGACAGAAATGCTTGAAATAACCAGTATTACAAAGGGAAAAAGTCACATTCAGATTATTGAACAAAAAGGTCTTCTTTAGGTGTAATACCACCAAATCATGGTACGTCACATCCGGGAGAAATTTGATTGATTAACTTCCAATGATGGTTATTTTCTTATATGCAATGGAATGTTATGTGAAACTTTTTCTATAGAACTAAACAGGATAAAACTCTACTCATCCTACAAATTTCTTTATTTGAAACAAAGATAAATTCTGCACTTTTTTTTGAAAGGTGCAAATTTAACAAAGACTAATAGGGGAAAATCATTGGTGGTATTGCACCTAAATCGAACTATGAAGATCTCGTACTAATATGGTTTTGGCCAAATTTAATATTACGGAAGTGATATACATAAATCGGAATATTGCCATCCTGAACGAATACGGTTTCGGCGAGATATATTATTACGGTAGTGATCTACATCAATCGGACTATTAGGCTTTTGAACTAATACGGTTTCGGGCTACTATACTGTAATAGTGATATAAATAAATCAGACTATTGAGATATCGAACTAATACAGTTTCGTCCTATTATACTATTACGGTAGTGATCTACATCAATTCAACTATTTGCATCTCGAACAAACATTGTTTCGGCAAAATGTATTATTACGGTAGTGATCTACATAAATCGAACTATGAAGATCTCGTACTTATATGGTTTCGGCCTAATTTACTATTACGTATGTGATCAACATAAATCGGAATATTGGCATCCTGAACGAATACGGTTTCGGCGAAATATACTATTACGGTAGTGATCTACACCAATCGGACTATTGGGATATCGAACTAATACGGTTTCGTCCTAATATACTATTACGGTAGTGATCTTTATAAGTCGGACTATTGGGTAGTAGAACTAATACGGTTTCGGCCTAATTTACTATTACGGTAGTGATCAACATAAATCGGACTATTAGCATCCTGAACGAATACGGTTTCGGCGAAATGTACGATTACGGTAGTGATCTACATCAATCGGACTATTGGGATTTCGAACTAATACGGTTTCGGCCTACTAGAGGTTTCCAGATTTGCTACGTATCAGATACGGTTGGTACGTAACACAACCGTTGGTGCTGTTTGGGAGGTTTCATTTAATGCATGAGATTATTGTATGTATCATGATAAAAATAGAGAAACAAAATTTCATATCAGTGCTAAAAACCGTTATCTTTTATTTTATTACGATTTCACTGCTTCAAGAATACCTTGCACGTGATATTATACGATAAAATTTATTTTGTGCACAAGAGAATGAATCAAACAGTCCTTACTGGAACTGAGTTGCCTCGACCTTTATATTCTAAATATAGATTTGCGTTTCTGTATGGCTATATTTCTGTTTTTTGTATATTAAGAAAAGGATTAGAATAAAGAATGTTTTCTAATACTTGAATATAAATTGGAATAATTAGAAATTACTTATTAATACTTGTACCTTACTGGTGTCGTTAATGACTACATAGACGGATCCAGGGGAAGGGGGCTTGGGGACCGCCCCCCCCCCCCTTTTTCGTGGCAAAAATTTGTTTGATTATATAGGGAATCGCTGAAGCATGGATGGAGCGCCCCCCCCCCCCCCCCCCCTTTATGAAAAGTTCTGGATGCGTCACTGAACTAGTACACGTGCTAATGGCAAAAATGAGTTCAAAATTGTATTGATTTCTAATTAAATAAATTTTTATTAATTAAGCTATCTTTTCGATCATTTGAGCAACATTTTTCATCGTGTTAGCTTATTTCTGTTATGTCACTAGATATTGTTATTACATTAATATTTGTAAATATTGTCGCGAGTAAAATTGCACATGCCTGCGAGTAGTATAATATAATCTACGAGGGGTAATATTAAACCAATATCCATCCGTTAATCCTTTTTTCGTACAGCATTGCCAGAAAAACTTCATACAACACAGCGTATTTTGTTCACTGATAACGGCAATGATTTGACGCTATATTTACACTTAGTCTAATGCAATATGAATATGTCTTCCAGTCTATCTCTTCGTAATGTTCTACGGAAAATACTGTGTTGATATATAATGTCTTTTGCACCATTTACAACACGACGGGTGCCGCATGTGGAGCAGGATCTGCTTACCCTTCCGGAGCACCTGAGATCACCCCTAGTTTTTGGTGGGGTTCGTGTTGTTTATTCTTTAGTTTTCTATGTTGTGTCATGTGTACTATTGTTTTTCTGTTTGTCTTTTTCATTTTTAGCCATGGCGTTGTCAGTTTGTTTTAGATTTACGAGTTTGACTGTCCCTTTGGTGTCTTTCGTCCCTCTTTTACAACTGATTTATGGACTCAAAATTAAGGATCATTTTCATCGGTTGGTAAATGTTTCTTTGTAATTTGGTTCAGGTTTATATGTACTAGTATCATGAAAACGATATTACTTAAAATAGTTTAACTCCAGTTTTTCTGAGTTTTCTCTCTCGGCTTACTGCGAAAAAGATATTAAAAAAGGGCATGTTTCTAAAATTTATAGAACATATTGATTTTATGAGGGGTTTTTTTATAAAGAAAAACTTTAAGCCCGACGGTAAAGATAATTGTCCAAAAAGGAAGGATGCTAAGTAAATACGATATCAGCCATATCTCTATGCATAATTGTTCAAATTGAAGATGTAAACGACTTTGTATTTTTTATAACTTCATTCCGGATGTCTGATTTTTTTTTTTTATCTTTATTCAATTCTTCAACATATATATACAACAGATATATTACATATTACACAAAATTATCACAAGGTAATGTTATTAAGTAAAATGACATTCATAATCAATTCAGTAACCAGAAATCACGCGTTTTGACACCTTCGGTTTTTGTAACAGCTAGAGTATTAATTTTAAAAAGCATGTCTGATCATGTCTCCCTGGACTTTTTTTTTATTTTGATTCTATATTTATTGACAAAGTGTATAGACCTCTCACGCACTGACTGATCGCAGATTTGGTTTAATATTAATTTTGCCATTTTTCTTTTGTTATTAAGGTCAATTTATTTTGTTCAAATACATTTTATTTTATCATGTTTTCTAAAAACTTACCAAAATAATACAAAACTTTAACATTTTATTATGATATATAAAGTTATTTCAAACAAAATTTATAAAGTTTTAAATTTGTTTTGTAATTTAGCTTCTTTGTATCTATGTAGTTTCACGGGGAAATAACTCTTAACTATAAACCTTTCGTACCGACGGTTACTTGCAACGGTTGCTTGAAAGCGTGATAATCGAGTGCACACACTATTGTTTCCTGCGAATACAAGAAGAAACCACATGAAATTAGTCCCAAACTACAGCTAAAATTCTCTAAACAGTTATGCATATGATTCCTAAAACATTTGTTGATATAAAGTGTATACATCAATAATTTTCAAAAGTTAAATGACGGCTCCCACTTCGTACTACGGTTGGTACGGTAGCAAATCTGGAAACCTCTAATATACTATTATGGCAGTGATCTACATATATCAGACTATTGGGATCTCGAAGTAATGCGGTTTCGGCCAAATAAACTATTACGATAGTGATCTACATAAGTCGGACTATTGGGTAGTAGAACTAATACGCTTTCGGCCTAATTAAATACATAGATCGGACTATTTGGACCTCGAATTAATACGATTTCGGAATGATTTCTATTCCGGCAGTTATTTATATAAATCGGACTATAAAGATCTCGTACTTAAACGGTTTCGGCCTTATCTACTATTATGGTAGGACTATTTAGGAGTCGAACTAATATGGTTTCGGGCAAATTTACTATAACGGCAGTGATCTATATAAATTGGACTATACAGATCTCGTACAAACGGTTTCTGCCTAATTAACTATTAGGGGACGACCAGTTGATATTCTTCGGGGGGGGGGGGGGGGGGGGGCAGGAGGCTTGAAAATATAACTCAGCCTTGACAATCTCAAAAATAGATGGTTTGTTTTGTGGTAGTTTGAAAATAAATTACCTGACTTGCAATGTATTGAAAATAAATAACTCAGCAGGTCTAATCAAAAATTCATCAATTCATCTGTTTTCCTGAAAAAATTCAGGAAACACTTCCAAATTTTTTTAGTAATAAAAGTATAAATGTCTGAAACTTGGTTTCATTTAACTTGAGGTATATTGTCTCAGTAAACCTTACCTCACTTTTATTTTTGCCATATTCATATGTAGGAAATTTCAAAAACAAACGCTTGTCTACATTTCAAATTGTGTTCACGGCGAATGCCTTGGACGAAGAAAGTTCTGTTTTCCCTCAGAGGTAGCCCTGATATTTCGGAACAATGTTTCTTATTTATTTGTCTTTTGTTCATTGATTCCCCTTCTGTATTTTGTTGGTGTTGCATACCTTTTGTAATAAAGCAATTTTGTAATGAACTTGATCATGAGTTTTAAAAAAACAGCAGTTGTCACAGACTTAACTATGTGAACTCCATTTTTGCTTTATCATGCAAATTGATCTTTTGATGTTGACCCTAGAAATTTATGTCTTTCACTGAATTTATACATTTTGCTTTGGAACCACAATATTGTCAAAAAATTAGAAAAACAAAACTTGCATTTTGAGATTATCAAAGGGTCTTTGGGACACCCAGAAAGCACGATTTTTCTGTATTTGTTCTATAGCTTCTTGGGCCTTCAGTGGCTCCAAAACCCTTAAAAAATGTGCCTCGCTCCGCTCGGCGAAATATGTTTGCCAATACTTTAAATAGAGGCTAGTTACAACCAAACTTTTATACTAAGTATGCATACAATACATGTATATGCAATTGAGAATATAAAAGATTAATTTCTTCAGAGGAGGAGGATTAATTCTGATTAAATGGTACATGTTTTATTCATAGTAAACAAATCATTTACAAATTTTATGTTTTTTGAATATCAATGTGGTATCAGTCCCTTGCTTTAATTAAAATGACAAATCTTACTCTAATAGTGCAGAAAATGATTAATCTGTCCTCTTAGTTTATAAAAATAAATAACCGATCAAAACAAATCCTGCTCCCCGCCCTGAATATCAAATGGTCGTCCCCTATCAATAGAGATCTACATAAGTCGGACTATTGGGATCTCGCACTAATACGGTTTTGGCCTAAAATACTATAACGGTAGTTATCTACATAAATCGGACTATTGGGATCTCGAACTAATACGGTTTCGGCCAAATAAACTATTACGGCAGTGATCTACATAAATCGGACTATTGAGATCTCAAACTAGTACGGTTTCGGCCGTAAATACTATTAAGGCAGTGATCTACATAAATCGGACTATAAAGATCTCGTACTAATACGGTTTTGCCCTAATTTTATTATTACGGTAGATATCTATATAAGTCGGACTATTGGGTAGTAGAACTAATACGGTTTCGGCCTATTTTACTATTACGGCAGTGATCTACATAAATCGGACTATAAAGATCTTGTACTAATACGGTTCCGGCCGAAGTTACTATTACGGTAGTGATCTACATAAGTTGTACTATTGGGATCTCGAACTAACACGGTTTCGGCCGTAAATACTATTACGGCGGTGATCTACATAAATCGCACTTTTGGGATGTCGAACTATTGGGATTTCGAACTAATACCGTTTCGGGCTTTTAAAATTTTCACCACTTTCTAACACTGCCAAATATTCTACATAAACAGTTAATGGAAGTACTTACATTATACTATTCAGACATGAATTTGAATATGTATCATGACTGATTACTTTTTTGGATACCTTTATAAACCTAAGGCCACTAGTGCTGTTATGTCTTTTTTCATGCAGTGGATACAATTTTTGTTTTAAAATCTCAATAAATTCATTTGCTGAGATTATGTAAAATTGATTCATTTTTTTCTACACCTGATTCATAATTCAGTTTGGGAAAGGACTCGTATATTCAGTTGATACTGTAATTTTTGTCCAATCACACAGTTCATGTACATTGACTTAAAATGCTACCTATACAGAAAATGATTTATCCTATCGATCTTTGCATTAAAATATTACCTTTTAATTATAGGTAACATTTTACGGTTCTTGAGAATGTTTTTGGCAAAAGAAATATACTATCACATTATATTATTTCCTCTGATGCGTATAACACCTAAGATTTCGGAAATATCAATAATGTAAACGGCTGCTTTCATTTTTGTCCACAATTAAATCCATTAAATCCGTCCACTCGATGTTGGTCAACTTAATACTTTTTAAATCTTGACAGATACGTTGACGTGAATATATATATATGGGATATATTTAAAAAATATGACTACGATTGTAAATTTAACATGAAGTCTTAACTTCACTACAATAATAACAAACACAAAGCAATGCATTTAGCCGTGCAGACTAACAGAGCCGGCGTTTAATGTATATTTCATATTATAAATCATGATATATATGAAATACAAATACATTTCAAATGAGGTACACAGAATGAATAAACACATCTAAACCAGGTTAACTCTGAATCAATAAAAGCCTATATCTCTATGTATATATGTATGTATATATATCCGTCTTTAACGTAACCTCGCCGCCCAGGGAAAACTATAAAAAAAACTTTACTAAAGAAAATTGATATGGAAACCTGTGTTCGGAGCAAGTGCAAGGCACGCCCCGGGACATTGATGCCAAACTCCATCACAAGAAAAAACAGCAAAATAATATACAATATCAAATACTATGAAATATTGAAGTTAAGGGTTGAACGTCTGCGGCTAGAATGTTTTTCTAACACCAGCTTTCACTTCATTAACATAAGAATACTTATTAACACAATCCAAATGATTGATCCACGTAAACACGGGTACACGTGTATAACAAAACCCGCCAAAAACATACCGTTTAATTTTTGAATTGTTGTTTGGATGGAGAGTTGTCTCATTGGCACTTACACCACATCTTCCTATATCTACGTTCTTATAAAAACGTTCCTTTTAGACAACATTTTCCCGCTATACTCCAAAACGCGGGAAAATACATTTATTTGGTGAACTATTTAGAGATAACGAAGGATATTAAAATATGAATACTTTGGACAACGTGTTCAGTTGTATTGTTTATGCTTATGTTTTGATTCATAGTAACTAATTGATTTGCTTCAATTTTCTATGTCGAGCTTTTTTGTATGATATTATTGTTGGGGGGGGGGGGGTGAAGAGAGGCGCTATAAAGATACGTCATACTAATTGATTGGACAAATAAAATCCCAATCCAAATTATCCCTGATTGGCAACACAACCAAAATCGAGAGTATTTTTAAGACTTGCAGAATATAAAATTTGTTTAAGCCAATGAATTTAAGATTTTCTCATTGCTACACTTCCATATATAAGATTAAGGCCGTGTTCACACCAAACGCCGTGTAGAGTAAACATGTTTACGATTAGATTAGTGTAGTGTACACTGGTTTCTCATTACATTAGTTCACATCTATACACCTTGTTTAGCTACCTGTACATAAGATTTGTTCCCATTTGTAAACTATATGTCATTTAAATGTTCATGACGTAGAACTGAATTCAAGGAAAAATTTTCTAGCGGTAAGGGAACAACCATTTGACTTCAAAAGAGGGTGGGGGATGGGAATGGAAATATTCCGATCCCCAATTTGATAAAAAAATAAAATGGTCATACAGATTATAAAAAAATGTATTCTGAATCAAGAGTTTCCCCATACATTATAGTGTTAAATATTGAAAAAAAGTATGTTTTCACCAGCATCGAAAAAAAAATCATAAAAACGTACGGGCGAAAACAAATCTGACTCAGATAAAAAAAAAATAACCCTCCCCCTTTTTTAAGTTAAGTGGTTGCTACTTTATGAAAGCCATTTTTATAATTTGATTGAATATACTAGAGATATCTCGATAACGCATTAAAAAACGTTAGCTGCAACAGCGTGCTTACAGCCGAAAAAAAAGGATTGAGATATTAGGGATCACTACATTTTTATCTTTTCTTTTGTTTCAAATGGTATTTATTCTCCATGGAGTATTTGGTAAAGAAATAGGGTAACGTTTATTTTTTGATTTATTTTACGTGATATTTAACGGATCTGAGATACTAGACAAACATATCATTTACCTCACACTTTGTTTAGTCATGCATTTATGCGTGAATCGTTTTTTGAGTAAAGACCAGTGGCGAATATGTCTGTGTACGTCAAGTCGATTCGGGAAGACCTTTTCAAATGAATTATGCAGCAACTATTTACTTCATTTTTTTGTGGAGGGGGAGGGGGCGTGAGATATTGATTTTTTTCAGGACAAATTTTGGGGACAAGTCGAAATCAATTTTAGCATTATATATAGTGGCAGCTGAGGGTGAAACAAACATTTTTTTTCAGGGCCAAAAACTGGAAACATTTTTTGTTTCCAAAACAAAATCCATAGCTCACCACCCCTACCACCTTGCCTTTATTTTTTATACTCAACTATAATAGACCCCCCCCCCCGTAAATCAGTTGGTTGCTGGCTTATGGGTTCGGCAATGATGCTGCTTTGAGTCTTGATTAGGAGTTATTAATTAAAGTACGTTAAAATTTAAAAAAAACAAATCTGTAAAATTTAGACAACTAATAATTATCAAAAATGGTTTCCTCGTTAAATATATACACGATAAAACTAATGTCCTGAATGCCTAGTTTTTGTGTACACTTAACCTACACAAGGCCTACATTGACTATCGACTGTGTGTAGGTAAAACATGATTTAAACTACATGAAAACATTGAGTTCTATCAATGGGAACGCAATTGTGTTTAGTTTACGTGTGAGTTACACTAACACAACACCGAATTTAGGTCAATGTGAACACGGCATAAGAGATGAACTCGATCATTCAAAAACATATAAATGAAGGCAACAGTATTATACCGCTGTTCAAAAC
Organism: Mytilus trossulus; assembly: GCF_036588685.1. NCBI lineage: Eukaryota > Metazoa > Mollusca > Bivalvia > Mytilida > Mytilidae > Mytilus > Mytilus trossulus. Next base: position 62,856,929 of record NC_086385.1, on the reverse strand, counting down.
TCATAAATCCATGGACAAAAAACAAAATCGGGGTAACAAACTAAAACCGAGGGAAACGCATTAAATATAAGAGGAGAACAACGACATAACACTTAAATGTAACACACACAGAAACGGACCGAGCATCAGACAAAATCCCACGAGAATAACAAATATAACATACCTGAAAGGAAAATATAAAACGTTCAACAGGCCACCTTTTTTTAACAAAAATAACTGTTGATGATTATATTTACGAGAAATTTGAACAGGACATTCTTTGTAAAACTTTGCTAATAAAAGCCAAATGTATATTATTCATAGTAACTGATCTAAATAGTACACTTTACCTTTTTAATGAAGTCTTATTTAAAACTTATGTATTTGACAAAGCAGTTATCAGACTCGTCAAATACACTCAAATCAAAATAGTTCTTAAACCAAAGAAGTACAAAGTTGAAAAGCAGGAGGACCCAAAATTCCAAACAAACTACTACGACTAATGTATTTTATGTCTGGGATATGAAAATCCTTAGTATTTCGTAAAATTCATACTTTTGTAAACAGGAAAGTTATGGATTGACTACAAAATGAAATACATGTCAACACCGTAGTGCTGACTAATTTGCTGGTGTTACCCTCGGGATCGATACGTCCACCATCAGCGGCATCGACCAAGTGGGGTAAATAGTTATCAAAGGTACCAGGATTAAAATTTAATACGACAAACACCACTAAAATAAATCTAGAAAAAAGATTTTATTAATCTAGAAAAAAGATTTTATTATTTATGGTAAATCTAGAAAAAAGATTTTATTATTTATGGTTCTCATTTGCGCGCATTACCATTACATTTGCGCGCAAATATCATTACGTTTGCGCGCAGCTTTTGATTACATTTGCGCGCATTTTTTGACAGGTAAACGCAGGTAAAATACAGGTTATAATACTTATTTATTTATTAATTTGTTCAAGTATCATTACCCCTTCCGTTCGTATAAATCTCATAAAGCAGGAAAAAAGAGATAAAGCGGCATATTTTTTTTGATATTCAGATACAATTCAAAAAGTCAAAGGTGTACGCAAAATGTTTAGAAAATCTGTGACATAGCCAATTTTATTGTGACTTTTAAAAGGTCAAATTATGAAAAATACATAATTTGAATTTACAAACTATTTTTAAATTTAATAATTGATAGTCATATCCGTTATGAAAATACAGAAAAATATGTATTTTGTAATGTGTTTATTGGCCAAAAAAATACATATATAAATAATCATAGTAAGTATATAAGGCCATAGTACATCAGCAAAATCGAGACAAGTACATAAAGTTGATATTTTGAATCATTCAATAAACTTGTAATATAAATAATATTAATTTCAAAAAAGAAAAGAAAATTCTAAACCTGAGGTAGCATTGATTGGGTAGATATTTTAATTACGTATAGTTTGCTTGTAAAGTCATTCTATTAGTTACAAAAAAATATAGTCATTTATAATTTAATTTGATTTTTGTTTATATTTTTACCTGAGATTACCTGTAAAATGAATGCGCGCAAATGTAACCAAAAGCTGCGCGCAAACGTAAAACATTTTAATCCCCAAATGCGCACAAACGTAGTGCGCCCACGGATTAATACTTTAAAATTGTCGAACTTCAAGTATTACAATATCTACGTTCCAGGGCACAATATGCCTCAGTTTATTATCGTCAATTTCAAATTTTGTGTTTGGATGTTGTTTTTTTTTTTTTTTTTTTTGTCATTGGAAATTTGTTTCTGTGAAAGTACTTTTTCGTGGGGTACCAATTTTCGTGGTTTTTGTGGATGACTTTATTCACGAATTTAAGTGTCAAAGGAATTAAAACAACCATTGTCCAAATCAAGGCATGGAAAGATTCCCATGTATGTTTGACTACTGATATGACCAAGAGTATGTTTTAAGTATCGCCAAATCTGAGAATACTTCAATAGCAGTCACAGAACTACACCTGCATGCACGATTATACCCATTCAATCTTTAATAACATAAACTGACAACTTTTAATTCTCATAGAAAATATTTTTGATCGATGAAAGTCAGATTTCAGGTATTAATATGCTAGCACATTGGAAATAATAATTTCATGCTGGCCTTGATTTTGATAAGAATTATTTGACAATTCAAAATACGTTTATAGCATTTGCTTATGCTACTGTTTCCTTTCGGTGACATGTGTATAGCCTAATTAACAACTTTCATGGTCTTTAATCTGTTGATCACTTTATCTAGGGTTAATTAGTGTTGTCACTACGATTTACACGGGCTAATGTTTACTTTTCAATTTCCTTCAATCAAGACTATCTGCAAACTAAGTGTCTAAAGGCTTTATTTTTCAATTTTTTTTTTTAAGAAAACTAAAATCCACGAATTTAAAAACCCACGAACATGTAAACATTGCTCAAACAGCGGAAAAGTGATACCCACGAATTAAAGTACTTTCACAGTATCGCAATTCCGTTATTATCGGTAGTAAGAATGGTACCAAATTTTTAAGAGCAGATGCGCACTTTGACTTTTCTACTTCTTAATGGAAAAGTCAACATTAGAAATTTTATTAAACTGATCAAGCATCAAAGAACTGGTGGAGAAAAAAAGTCAAAACTTAGAACACAAGAAAGAGCTTCCAACTATAAATAATCATTTAACGTTGAAAGCTCGTTCTATTCAATTTCAACGATTTGAAGCCCATTTTTGGTTTCAAGGAATGAAAATAATGTTTTTCCTTATATAACCCGATAGAAAACCAACACATAATCTTATCGGATTATGATTTTGGTGTGGAAGCTTTTCTAATTTTGTTTTACAATATAGGTCTATTGAATTGAACGCTAAACATGTCTTATCTATGAGAGCAAATTTTGGACGCATTTTTCTTACTTTTACAATGTTTTCATAAGAAAATCGTTGAACAAATTTACGAAACTTTCTATGATTTCTGGAATGGATATTTACAAAGTGTGTATTGACATGTGTAAATCAATATTCCAATCTCATACATTAACCAAGAAGACAGACGGGGATCCGAAATCAGAATTAATCAGAATGATCGAGTAAAAATCAGTACAGTCGAGAACAAATATTGTTTATTGTTCAATTTCAGAATAATTGAAAACAGTATTTATGGTATGATATAATCAGTCTAGGTATATTCTGAATATTAACAAAAAATCAAAATAATAAAAGTATAGAACAGCAAGGAATATGTTTAGTCAATTATTTTTTTTTCATATATAGATTTGAACATGCTTAAATGGTGAAGCTGAACCTCAATTATATGTTGGCTAAATATAAGACCATTTACTATACGTATTCTGCGTCCTATTTGCCTTATGCATTTTATAAGAAACGTGTTATTCCATCAGTACAAAGGACGAGATCAACGATTTGTGGAATTTTTCATTCAAAACAATGAGAATTTTTGACATGAGAGAAATATATTTGAACATTCAGGATAATTATATATCGCTTATTCCCAATTTTTGTTAATGAGCTTAGACATTTTAGATAGCAATAATTAAATTCACACAAGACATGTTTAGCAAATAGTAAAAGAGGCAAAATATTACTTACCAGATTATGAAATGTTGATAAACTTTCAAGCAAACTTGGCAAAATATACATGTTGTAGTATGTGTAATTGTTTCCAAGAGTTCTTGTGTATACTGACAGAAAAGTCGACAAAATTTTGCAAACTGATTGTTGTACATGTTCTTATATATCATATACTGAAGATTTTCACAGTTAAGTGCATTTGAATGAAACAAAAGAACACACGTGGTCGCATAATACTTTGTCACCACCTTAATTATTATCTACCTGCCCACGGGTTTTAGATTTCAGAGATATTCAAGATACGGGGAAAAAATTAACAGGATGTCGATTGAAATAAAATTCATACCATTGCTTATCATGCGTTTATGTGTAGAAAGAGAAAACAAATATGACCGCTCAAATAGTTTACACCTTGTATCAAGTATAAGTCCTATTCTGCAAACATTATTTACTGTTTTTCTCCTAAAATATACCATTGACTTATAAACAAAAGTGATCGTTGATCCTCTGTTTTAATATATAGTGGTATTTTTATTTTTATATGTATTCTTAGAGCAATCGACATTTAAGGTGGTACGGGAGTCTAAAATAAAAATAATAGAATTTGTTCATACTTTCATACTTTGCCATAATGTAGTATCTATTGATATATGTTGAAAAATATAATAAAAATGAAAGGTCACCGCGCATTTTCTCAAGCTACAGAGCGTGACAAAATGACACATTTTATATGGATTATACAGGAAAAAACACCTTTTCGTGATTAGAAACAAAACAAAATGATAGAATTGTTAAATACGTAAGGAAAAGATAGATTCCAGACAATGCTTTGAGAATATCAAAAGAAAAGATAGGGTCACCGTACGTTTTTTCCGGCTAAAATACAAAATAGGAAAATTCCATGTAGAATCCTTAAGAAAATGCACAGTTTTAGAGTTATCTCCCCTTTAAATGCCAATTCATTTATTTTTTAAAAACAACCAAAAATAATCAACATTTGCAAAACTATTAATATTGATAAGTTTTATTCCTATAAATTGGTTCTTTTAAATGAAAATTCACGTTAAATATCTGCATTCCTGCATCAATTTTTGCTAACTCGATAGAAAATCTGGACCTTTGATTCTCTGTTTATTACAATCCAAGATGGAGGAAGACACCCATACCACCTTAAATGCATAAATCATTAGTATCATAAGTGTCCTTCAAACATAATCACAACTTACTAAATATACTAATACACATATCTTTTTCATTGATCCTAGACGTCCATTATCGTCCATCAAACATCACATCATACTATTGACACCTATCTCCGTCATTGATCTATTAAGTCTACTATCATCCATCAAACATTAAATTATTAATATATACGAAAATGTGATCTAAATGCCAAGTTACAATTTGTAAAAGTAAACCGTTATAGGTCACACACGATTTTCAATACAGAAAATTTGCTCACAGTGAACTACAAGCTTTAAAAGGTATACGACATAGACATTTAAGAAAAAAAGGGCTAAAGGAATTCATGTCTTGGTTAGAAAACCTTCAATTTTTCAGACAGGTTCACATTTTGTTATCATTACATTAAAAGAAAATGTACACAACTAGGGCTGACTACTAGGATAGTGATACAATCGGGGTTAAACGTTCCAAAAGTTGTATCCAAGAAGTTGTAAAAACATATTAGTCACAAGTTGATACACTAAACACGGGTTTATCTAAATAAGACTCAACAGAACAAATTAAAGAGCTTTAACAACAGAAAAATGATAAAGATGTGTTGGTTACGACTAACACAATTAATGTCTGGGGTTAAAAAAACCAAAGTGTCTTAAACAGTTCAATATTTTATACACATAAAATGACGTACAATAAACGTATCATTGATATGCCATGTCATTACAAAAACTGGACTTGTGATTTACTCGGGAACAAAACGTGCACCGGCTGTGGCAGGGCTTAATAGTCTAAAACATCTCGGGAGTGCGTTGACAAACTTAATCTCTTACCGCGTGAGGGTTAGGATTAGGGTTAGGGTAAGAGTTTTTTCGATGCCGTCTGCAATACTTATTCGTCTAACTAAATCTTTAAAACATACACTTTTCTGATATAAGGTACCTTCCTGTATATACTCCTAATATAAAAATAAACGGTAGAAATCTGCAATTTTTTAATATCAATGTTAGATAAAGCATTAGTCAGATCAAAAACAGAATTTTGTTCGTGATGAGTAAGATGTTAAAAATAAGATCTGTTTACGACAAAACAAGTAGTTTGATTTCAGATATTATTTATAAGAACACTAACGTCTTATTTAGCCTCCGAATTGTATCTGTGGTAAATCTTTCACGGTCATGCAATGTTATCATTGTTTCAAGATTTAAATCAGAAAAATACCACCAAAGATATTTTATCCCTACTTTGTTTTATATAAGAACAAAAGAGACAATACACACTATTTAATTATTTGATTTTTATCAATGGTTTGGCACCACTTGTCTTCGTGTGAACTCAATAAGTATAAAATAAAGATGACTAAAAGATGACATTAGATTCAATAAATTATATACGCAACAGTTATTGTAACAATGTCTTTGTCGTAAGATTTAATCATAGGACCTAGTTGGGATTGACAATTTTCTTTGGATTCATTATATTTAGTCATCTTTTATCCATATAAATATATCTCAGTATATGCCTGTTTAAAATTAAGATGCCATGAGTTTTCAATTAATTGATTTCTATATGTATATTTTCTTCAGGAAAGGTTGACCGTAGATGAATTAAGCGTTTATTGCAAAGGTCCGATCCTAACAAACAAACGCAATTATGCGATGTAAACGATGCGAACGATGTTAGCACAAATTTATTTATTTAGTTGGAAAACAATATAAAAGAGGGACGATGTTAAGAAAATATCAACAACATTATGATGTCTATCATATATAAACAATGTTAAGAGAAAGGTATAATCTTAAGCTTGGTATGTAATATAAAACTATATTGACTCGCTATTGTCAGCATTGTGATACTTACAATATTGACACGATATCGTGTCAACATCTTTAACATTGTAAGCACTCTTAAATACTGTTTACATAGTCAATAAATTCATCAAAAATACCAGGACTAATTTTTGTATAAACGCCAGACGCACGTTTCGTCTACAAAAGACTCATCAGTGACGCTCGAATCCAAAAAAATTAAAAAGGCCAAACACTTCGATTTAGACAATTGAAACGCAAGTAAAAAAATATATTCATTTGATGGTGACAAAGATAAATAAGATCAACACGATATTATTCAAATCGTGTTGCATACCATGTGAACGATTCAAACACCGAAGGTAGAGACTTGATATACAATATAAGCATGAAGCTGCTTCCCTATTGTAATTATCGCGATGTCTACGATGTAAACGATGAAAAGACAAAAGTGAAGACTTGGTATTCAATTTAAAGACGATATTGATTATGATGAAAGTATTTTCTTATTCAAGGCATATATTACCTTAGCCATATTTGGCACAACTTTTTGGAATTTTGGATCCTCAATGCTCTTCAACTTTGTACTTGTTTGGCTTTATAAATATTTTGATATGAGCGTCACTGATGAATCTTATGTAGACGAAACGCGCGTCTGGCGTACTAAATTATAATCCTGGTACCTTTGATAACTGTTTAACGACCCTTACTGGTTTTATTAAAGGATATGAACAAATCAGCCCTTATACGGATAAATCAGCATGTGTAATACTAAAACGTTCCACTGTCGATATAAATAAAAAAATAATATTGCTTTTCGAACAGGACCAATACGAAAAAAAACAGGGCTAATACGGAAAAAAGCCGTATTGGCCCATGGGCTCAAACGGGACACTTCCGGTTTCAATTTTCTTACGCCATTACTTATCTTTTGTGGATTAAAACATTTGTATTATATTTTCTAAATAAAAATCGTGAAATAAACAGGTGAAATAATGAGCAATGTTTTGTGACGTCTTAAAATCTTGAAACGGAAAAAAACAGGGCCAATATGGAAAAAGCTGTATTGGCACATTAGCTAATTCGGGTCGTTTACTTGTTGTTTTTCTTTTCTTATAACCATTAAATAAAAGTGTTTTCTCGTTTTAATTGTTTTACATTGTCTTATCGGGGCCTCTTATAGCTGACTATGCGGTATGGGCTTTGCTCATTGTTGTATGCCGTACGGTGACCTATAGTTGTTAATGTTTTTGGTCTAGTTGTCTCATTGGCAATCATACCACATCTTCTTTTTTATATTATGAGCTAGCTGTTTCTGAATTTGCCCTGTTATAGTTTCGTGGTAAGCTTTATTGGACCCAAGACTTGTCCGGGTGTTATTGTTCTGTGATAATACTCGTTATCTTGTCTTTTAGTGCTACTACTGTGTTGTCTATATGTCTTTGTGGTTTCGTTGATACATCTGACCTGATTCTGTATTTATACATCCCGTTATTGTGCTATTGTAAAATATTATTGCATTCTTGTCTTTCGTTTCTGATAACTTACATTGTCTATATGCGTTTTGTGTTTCTTAGATACATATATGACTTTATAGCTCTGTACTTATATATCCCGTCATTGTGTTTTTATACAATGGTAAATTTGTGTATTCTTGTCTGTTATTTGATTACATGCTTGGTCTATACGCCATTTTGTGCTTCTGTGTTACATATGTGTTTATTGTAGAGTGATTAAGATTATAACACAATGGCGACTGCTGTGTCCCAATTTGTATCATTTTTAAATACCACGTCTTTTTATTTTGCTCACACATTGTTGTCAATAAAATGGAATGTGATGCCATTGGCATACAAGTGATAAGTTAAGCTAGTCCAAAACCTAGGTTTCATCCACCACTTTCTACATGAGATAATACCTATACCAAGTCAGGAATAAAATAGTTGTGATCCATTCGTATGGTGAGTATGCAACTATCATATATTGTTTTCATTTGTTTTTGTAAATTGTTACCTCTTACCGTTTAGTACTTTTTTGTTATATAATTTTCGTGACTCGGGCTTATGCATCCACAATGTGTTGTTGTATTGTTGTCGTTTTCTTGTTGTTGTATTGTTGCTTTCTGTTGTGTCTATTTGCCCGTTTGTATAATCTAATGTACAGTAGGTGTCGTCTGTTTTGGCGTTCATACGTGTTTCTCATTTCTCGTTTTCATAAAGACCGTTGGTTTACTTGTTTGAATGGTTTTACACTAGCTATTTTTGGGACCCTTTATAGCTTGCCGTTCGGTGTGAGCCAAGGCTTGAAGGCCGTACCTTGACCTATAATGGTTCACTTTGATAAATTGTTTTTTGGATGTAGAGTGTCTCATTGGCACTTATTCCACACCTTACTACATCTATTTGTTGATATTGTTGTTTCTTTTCATAGATTTCAATGTTATAACGTGATGTTGACTGTTAAACAGAAAAAAGAAGACCAAATATAACGTATTACGAATCCATCTTTTCAGACTGTATATTTCAATGTGTTACTTAACAAATACTAACATTTAAAGCAGCGTTAAAATAGCATTTCAAAAACTGCTATATTCGAGTTTGAAAGACCTGGTGCTATCAAATGTAAATCTATTGAAATGATATATGGTCTGCCTAGTCAATAGGCTTGATTTTATAAGTTATCGTTTTGAATAACATATCTTTACAATATGCAGAAGCTGCTTACATAGAAATTCAGAAAAGGTATCAACAGTCATAAAAGTACATGGAGACATGAAAAAAATGTTTAGCCCTCTCTCTTTTTTTTCATAGTCAAAGTAACCCTATATTTTGACAATTTTACCTGTTATGTCATTTTTATTTGATCTCAAAGTGTTGTAAATATGTGCGACTTCCATACAAGCGAGATATTTAGCTAGCTAAACACCAGGTTCAATCAATCATTTTTTACATGAGAAATGTCTATTCCAAGTCCCGAATAGAATCGTAGTTTTCCATTTGTTTCATGTGATTGATGTGTTTGAGCTTTTCCGATTTTCATTTTTGCACGGTGGTCAGTATTTTGATATTTTACTTATATAATAAAATTGAGAATGGAAATGGGGAATGTGTCAAAGAGACAACAACCCGACCAAATAAAAAACAACAGCAGAAGGTCACCAACAGGTCTTCAATGTAGCGAGAAATTCCCGCACCCGGAGGCGTCCTTCAGCTGGCCCCTAAACAAATATATACTAGTTCAGTGATAATGAACGCCATACTAATTTCCAAATTGTACACAAGAAACTAATATAAAAATAATACAAGACTAACAAAGGCCAGAGGCTCCTGACTTGGGACAGGCGCAAAAATGCGGCGGGGTTAAACATGTTTGTGATATCTCAACCCTCCCCCTATACCTCTAACCAATGTAGAAAAATAAACGCATAACAATACGCACATTAAAATTCAGTTCAAGAGAAGTCCGAGTCTGATGTCAGAAGATGTAACCAAAGAAAATAAACAAAATGACAATAATACATAAATAACAACAGACTACTAGCAGTTAACTGACATGCCAGCTCCAGACTTCAATTAAACTGACTGAAAGATTATGATTTCATCATATGAACATCAGGCACAATCCTTCCCGTTAGGGGTTTAGTATAATACCATCATAACATATATGAGAAGAACATAACCCGTGACATGCCAACAACTGTTTTTAGAATATATGTCTTTAGTTCCGACCAGGCCTGGGGCCATTACATTACAATTACTTTGTGATTCTTCCATTACAATTACAATTACAATTACATTTTTTCTAACATGTAATGCATTACATTACAATAACTTTGCCTATGTAATGCATTACATTACACATTACTTTTTCAATATAAAAATAAAAGCATTTTATAAGAAATTGATAAATATTACAGAGGTATATGTACATATGTCTACAGTGTTAGTGACATAGACTTAAAATACTGGTTTATAACTAATATGTCCATTGCACTTAATCATCATAAGTGGTTTAAATGTGATGCCATTAAGAGAACAGCATTCAGTTCTGTACACCTTCTGGCAATACTTAAAAGCCTTTCTACAGGTGCTTATGTGTGGTAACTGGCTAAATACTTGATAGCTGAATTAGACAAAGAAAAAAGGCACACTGAATTTGACTTCCATTTTTCCAGTGCATTGATTAAATTTCTTCACTTGGCTCAGACAAGTAGATGTCAACAGCATGTACTGCACCCTACCTGTGTCTACACTTTTGATGGAGTAGTAGGAGGCATGAAATTGAAAAAGTCACTTTAAAAAAAATCATCATACAATTTTGTTTCTAACATTGGTCACTTAATATAATCATTAGGACATCATTAAGGAATTTCAAAGGGATATAATAAATGTGTCATTAAAGGATTATCTTGTGAAATGCCTAAGGGCTCTGTGAGGAAAAACATAAGTTGAGAAGATTTGATTGCAATAAAAACATTGTGATATTAATTAGGTGAAATAACAACACAGACAGGAACCATACCACAGTTTTGTTTAAAAATGTTGTTTGATATATTCAATCTTTCATTGAAATACATGTAAGGTGTGTATAGAATTATGAAATTTTCATCTTCATATTTTTTCCATTCATCTACTAGTATATAGTTTTCTTTGATCGTTTCTTTTATACGATTTTTCATAGACCACCAAACACCAAAATATTTCCAATATCATTTTAAACAAATATCAGTGTTTCTCGTTTTGTTTATATAGATTAGACCGTTGGTATTCCCGTTTGAATGTTTTTACACTGTTAATTTTGGGGCCCTTTATAGCTTGTTGTTCGGTGTGAGCCAAGGCTCCGTGTTGAAGGCCGTACTTTAACCTATAATGGTTTACTTTTTAAATTGTTATTTGGATGGAGAGTTGTCTAATTGGCACTCACACCACATCTTCCTATATCTATCAGAAACAAAGATCAAAGACTTGATAATTTTTACCATTTTATATTTCTTACCTTAATGTGTGTTTTAAAGATTGATGTAATTTATTTAATACAGTAATTAACTGTGAAAAAATTTTTATACCATACTTTCTTTTGTTTTTGTTTATATCTTATTTTTATTATACAATATCCTTCAATTTTATCTATGTTACCAATTTGTAATGAAAAGTAATGTACTGTAATGGAGGCATTACATCAATTTTTAACTAAAGTAATCATTACATTACATGTAATTGTAATGCAGAAAATGTGCATAACAAATTACTTTGCAATACATCCAAAAAATGTAATATTACAATGCATTACAATTACAAATTATCATTACCCCAGGCCTGGTTCCGACGGAAAGACCTTATCAGTGACTCAATATTAACGCCAAAATATGCAATCTTTAATGACTTGACAACAGTATCGTAATTATATCCCTTCTTAATCAGTCTATTTAAAGGTTTTGTAAGTTTCTGAGGTGAATACTGACACCTTTGTGCTTTATAAAGAATATTTCCATAAAAAATTGGATGTGAAATACCTGAACGTATAAGAAGTCTGCATGTTGAGCTATATTTACGAATGATGTCTTTATACCGATGATAAAATTTAGTAAAAGTTTTGACTAGTTTGTGATATCGAAAACCCTGGTGTAATAATTTTTCAGTAATACATAAATTTCTCTCGTCAAAATCTAAAACATTGTTACAAACACGAGCGAATCGTACAAGTTGAGATATATAAACACCGTAAGATGGTGACAAGGGAACGTATAAGAATATAAAAATATCTATTAAACGAGTTCAAATACACAAAAGTGAAAACTATTCAATACCTTACATTTATATATCGGAGGGATTTTACACCTGTTGATTTATTTAATCTGAGTTCCTCTACCAAAACACTCATTATGAATTATACTTGTTTTCAAGTGTGTTTTTCATCATCTCACTAGTTAGTTCTTCGGTAACAAAGCTGTCTGAAATTGTCCGTTTATAAAATGTAAAATTATAAAGAAACCAAGACTGTAACCTTTTAGGCAACATGGACCTCAGATAAATTTGGCTATTCTAATGTTAATTATTTTGTACGCTTCAGACGCTTGGAATTATTTAACGCGTTATTTTTTTTAACGACCAGTCAGTCCCCGAAGGTATCATTTCAGTAATAAGTACATCAGTACTGGCATGATTATTAACAGTCCATCTTACAATTGATCGTTCATACATTTTGAAATTATAAAGAAAACTAAGGTTTCAACTCCTCCAGGCAAAGTTGGCCTTCGATGGATTGGCTATATGTTATATACATATTTGTTTTGAAATATATTCGGTGCTTATATTTAGTATTTTTGTGATTTTATGTTTTAGATATGCTTGACCTTTGGCGTTCCTGGTGAAGGTAAATTCAGAAAAGCGCTTCAGTCGAATACATTTATTTAACCTGTTGTTTTTATTTTTTAGGTTCCGTGCAGATTCTTAAGTAAATGTTTTGTTCGATAGGGTTTTATTTTTGTTTTCAACATGGATTGATAGGATAAAGTAAAATATGAAAAAGACCGCACGCCGATGAAAATTCTGAACGGAATTGCTTCGGGAAATGGCAAAATCAAAAGCTGAAACACATCAAATGGATAGATAACAATCGTCATATTCAAATTGATTTATAGGATGATATATTTTTTATGTGAAATGATCTTTGTTATATTGGACAATTGATACATTGGCATCTAGTAAAATAGTTTTAATTTTAACAGTCAAATTAACCATGATACATATTCAGAACGTGTACATATGATAAATGCCAACAAACACCTGTACGCAGAGCTGATGATTTTTCCGTATTGATGTACTCGGTTTCTTACAGCTTGGATTTTTCCATTTCTTCTTCAATTTCATTAGATATGACGCATAAATAAAGGCAAAAGTAGTATACCGCTGTTCAAAACTCATAAATCCATGGACAAAAAATAAAATCGGGGTATCAAACTAAAACCGAGGGAAACGCATTAAATATAAGAGGAGAACAACGACATTACACCGAAACGTAACACACACAGAAACGGACCAAGCATCAGACAAAACACCACGAGAATAACAAATATAACAAGAAAACCAAATACATGAAATTGGGATAGACAAGTACCGTGCCACGTCTTATCTCAATATCTGAAAAATAAGAGAAAACACAAACGACTCAACGTTAAAATGCAACACACACATAAACGAACAATAATATAACAATGGCCATCTTTCTGACTTGGTACAGGACACTTTTAAAGGGGAATAAAAGTGGTGGGTTGAACCTGGTTTTGTGGCATGCCAAACCCCGCACTTTAATGGCAAAGTTAAATATAACATTGAGATGACAACATAATATTACAGGACTACAATAAAAATAAATAGGAGAACATGTTAGACAAAGAAAAACATGATTAATAGATAACAAAAAGCATCAGGTTTAAAATTCAATACGCCAAAAACGCGCCTTGTCCACACAAAAATCAACAGTGACGCCCAGATATAAAAGATCGAAAGTGAAAAAAGTACAAAGTTGTACAGCACTGAAGATCAAAAGTTGAAAAGGTTTCGCCAAATACTGCATTATGTTTATGCCCGGGATAAGAACATTCTTATTATATAGAATAATTCATGCTATTGCAAACAGTAAATTTTAACAAATGTATATGAAAGAGTTAACATAAAGAAACTGAAGTATTAACTAATTTCAGAAAACTAAACCCGAATACATAACGCCAAGATATAAAAGATCGATAGTGAAAAAGGTACAAAGTTGTACAGCACTGAAGATCAAAAGTTTCAAAAGGTTTTGCCAAATACGGCATTATTTTTATGCCCGGGATAAGAACATCCTAATTATATAGAACAATTCATGCTATTGCAAACAGTAAATTTTAACAAATGAATATGAAAGAGATATACATAATGAAACTGAAGTATTAACTAATTACAGAAAACTGAACCCGAATACATGATGCTATTAAAGTTTAACAAAGAATAGACACAACCGAATCAGTCCAGGCGTCAACGTAATTAAAAAAAATGTGACGTCACATACGATGGCGAAACGACACAAACGTTATGTCACATTTGAATTTATAATTCATGAAATTTAGAAACAGCATGACGTCACATGAAAAACTATCAAAGTGAGATAGAATTAGGATTGATTGAAGATTATATTAGAACTAAATAATGATAATTCATTTAAACAAAATGCATATAGCAATACTTATAAATAGCAATTAACTGTAATATAAATATATATATATATATATGTCCAGTTTGTGATGAATCCAACTTCAAACGTAAATAATCGTTCAAAATTTAATATAATTAATAAAGGCGGTGATTAATTTTACTTTTTTTATTTTGTTCTGCATAAAACATTAAATCTATTAAATGTAAGTCAAACTGTACATCACCGTTAGGTTTGTACTTTAACATATTTTGTATTGTCATTCATTAGTATCATAGTCAACTTTGTAAATGTTAAATGCCTCATTGTCATTTTGAAACATATTATTTGTAATGATAATACAGAGGTTAAACGTTTGACCTGTGCACGATAAAACAGGTAATTTGATTTTAAATATTATCAATTGTGAATACTTTGTCTTGCGTCGATTCCGTTAAAGTATATGTATTACATTTCTTTGTTCATAACATGTCATTTATTATATTTTTAATTTGAATAATTTGATAAAAGAAAAAATATGTTATAAATTTGCTACCACTACTTGTTCTATTAAAACAATTAAGGAAACAATTAACAATGATTTGTTCCGTTCATATAATACTTTTGATAAATATCAGTCGATTTGGCAAACATTTCCTCTGCGTGATTTAAATAAGTATCCAAAAGATGATCTTAAATTCAATAACAATTTAAATGGCGTGTTGCTAACCATATAGTTTTATATGTATATAATAAGCCCGTCTTAAATTATACATCAGCAAATAAATAAAATCATGTATCAATGTAAAAAATTTCGGAAAACATATCCTTAATGAGTTAGATTCTTATCATGACATTTTGTTGTCACACTGTAATAGTTGTTTTGATCACAAAAGATAGATTCTTCTCCATTGTGACTGCAAAAAAAAGGGGACGGAATATACCAAAGGGGCAGCCAAACTAACAAACCTTCATTTTCACCTTTTGTTTTATTAAGACCAAGACATAGTAGCTGAATAGATGGATATGTGAAGCATTTAAGTTGTAAAAGGTTTGACCTTTCTCCTTTTACGCTGTGAAACGATCATAGCTTGCGATTTGCTACTGTGCACTAAAATGTAGCAATACATTATTTTCTAAAAATATATTTCTCTGTTATTTTTTGAAAAGTTTACTGACTAGCAGCTAATGAATGGTCAAATTAATGGTGTAAAACACAAGAATCCATTTATACTCGTAAGAAGTGTGATATCTGCTATTCCTGTAACATGTGTAAAAAAGAATGATAATGACATATATTAAGATGCCTTTAATGTGGGATGTTGACTAATAATGTAACAATATCAAATGTTTCAATAAGAAGTTTGTCCCTTTTTTCAAGTCAATGACATGTGTCTTACAGCGTCGCATGTAGACACAATTTTGTTCTGCCTAAAAGAAGTGTAGTCCCTTGTCAGATTTACCTTTAAACGCTAAGTTGCTGCTACTTGTAAATAATGCTTATATAGATCCAGCTGTGTCTAGGTATCTGTAAAAGACAATTAACAGTGTATATAAAGTGCGAATCCAGTTTGTTCATTTTTACTGTTATATGCGAGTATGTCTATTGTAGAATAAAGGATAAAGGGAAAAACTGCGTTTGTTTACTTTTTGAAAGTACGAAAAAAAATGTATGGTTGACACAATTTTATAAAAACATAACTTTCTAGTGTATCATCACATGATGTAAGTCCAAAAAGTGTAATTAAAGCAGCTGAATCCATAATATTGTTGACCGGATGCTATTCATTGCAACTATAGATGTGATGAATTGTCACTGAAAGTGCTTTCATTTCTGATGTTGAATTTTTTTGGAAGTGCGATGAATTTTCATTATTTGTTAATATGATAGTTCGACATGCAACAACTAAAAATAGTCTCAAAAAAGACTATAACACTGATGATATTTGCATTGCAAGCTGGTCGTAGATTCTCATTTGAATAAACACGGGTATAATCAACTCACAATGGTTAGTTTTGGACATTGTTTACTGTTTATCTATATTTTTTCTGTACCTCTTTTATGTTTTTTTTCGACAAAGTTTTGTACCGACCGTTCGTAAGTAAACCATCGTGAACATAGTTAACAATTTATGAGAAATTCAAAAATATATCAAGGTGACTCGATTGTTGCTCGAACTTTATTTACTGTTAAGATGTATATAAATGGCTTACAAAAATTAAGTATGTAGCCATCCATACGCCAAATGTAAAGAGATGAAAACGTTACCAGTCAATCAGTCGTGAAATGAAGATCTTTTTTGACTGCTCTTTGATTTGCTAAGCATCCATCGGAGCTATTTTTATAATACTTTTAGTTAAACGGTTTGCTTTTTTTGGTATAAATGTATGCTTAATTTTTTAATTTACAATGCATCAGCAAACATAAACGAAACAAAGCAAGCAAGCTATAAGTATCAGTTGTATATTTATACCGAAATCGTGACTTGACTGCTTTTCCGGTAGCAACCATTTGATCTTCTCGGGAAGCGAGGTGATGTTGTCATTGATATATGGATTTTGATGGAAAAAAAATTTGTTTCTGGTAAATGTGGAATAATTTTTTCCCCTTCCAAAAAGTAACTATTGAAATATAATTTACTTAAGAGCTCAGAACTTCCTTTTACTTGAAATGGAATGGCACACTAGTTTATATCACAACATATTTCATTTTGGAAGAAGAACTTTATTAACGTTTTATTGAAGAAAATGAAAACACTTCTAATATTCAAAATTTCTTGGGTGAGGGAGGCATTAACAGAAACCCTCCTATCAGGTTCGGATCACTTCGTAAAAAATATATTTGATTTTTATTGGCCCTGAAAAAAAATATAAGGTACTTTGCCTACAAAAAAATAAAGATTACTTCGGCCCAATGAAGCCCCTCCCTCCCCTTTTGAAATCAAATGGTTGATGCCTTAGCTGACCAACACATATGAATAGAATGATGGTGTGTCATAGGAAATGATATATTTAATCCTACATACAGATTTGGGTCTGAAAAAATTATCAAAGAACCATAATTGACATTTCAGCAATCAATATCATTTTTACGGAATTTATTGACATATCACTTCAGACTTTCACTCACAAAGTATACATATATGATCAATCCTTCTGACTTCATAAATTATGTTAGAGAGTTGAATAAATTACGACTTTATATGATGAAAATTAATTAAAATACTTCTGTGAAAATGCATCGCATATACAACAGGAATGAATCGCTCTACAGTGAAAATGAAAGTCTGGTATCATTATTCAACAGTAAAAATGAATCGCATCACGAAAACAACAAAGTGGAATTTGATTCAATATCAACTTTATGAACATCAAAACCTGTGTTAAGTTATACTAAATTCTAAATCATATTAAAACGTACATTTTTCTACAAATGAAACTTGACTGCTACTTTTAAAACTCGTGCATGCTCGGTTCTTAAACTTTTCTTAATAGTTATATATATGTGTATCAATTAAACACCTTGATGGCTGTAGGCGCTATTTAAACTCAACCACATCAAAAACATTTATCATGAATTTATAAAACAGTAAACATTGTATATTAGTTCTTATTTTATTCAAAAATCCATAAATTATCGTCTGTTTATTTATCATTCTACTTAAGAAATTCATCACGGATACAGTGAAAATAGCATTTCAGGATTGGCACATTAGATACACTGACTTACCTTTATTTTCACAATTGTTTCTAATGAAATTGTGTATAAATTAGTTTAGGAACTTCTATCATACATCTTATAAATTGCGTCAATATGCTTAATTGATTTCACACATGAATTGAGGTTATGGTTTCTTTCTTCTATAGCTCAATCAATATCGTAAATATGTTTCGAAGCCGATACATTTTTACATACATGTATGTGGTTCAATTTTCGAAGTCTGATTCTCTTTTCCGTAAATTAGCACACTCCGAAATCCCGACTCTCTTTGAGGCGCATTTGGAATCTTTTATAGTCTAAATCTAGCTTCCGAGAATAATTTACGTTTTGCAAAGAAAACGACAGATTCATCCAAAAGCTAAAATCAAAAAACTGTCAATAACCAGCAAAACTAGAAAGGAATTAATTTGCACATGAGGCTTGAGAACTTCAACAGCCTCACAATGAATAATACTGATAGAAAACTGGAAACGTTTAAAAACTCACATCCGGTTTTTGTCGATTATAAACGGAAATCGTAATAGATATTAAAACAAATAAAGAAAATAAATTTACAAAACAAATACATCATTATCAGGAAGTATACTCTAAAACCAAGATTCAACTGCAATTCACAATCTAATAAATACCATAGTAGAAACCCCAAGGAATCAGCACAAAACAACAAATATAGTGGGAAGGAGTTAAAAATTATACCTCGAAATGGACAAATCTGCCATTGATCAACAGAAACAAGAGGGCATACCAAAGAAACTATACAAGAACACTAACGAAGTAAGAAGTAACGATAAATGCCATCTAGATGAGTTACTATTATAGAATATATTAACAAGGAATTGCAATATATTCATTCACCTTGTAAGAATGAACAGGAAAAACAAAATAAAAAAATCAAATAAATACTTTGGAAAACCGCTGTTCAACAATCATATAAATAGAGTGAGCAAATAATAAGTCGGGGTTACAATCTAAACCCGAGAAAAACACGTCAACTGTAAGGAGAACGCAAGGGAACAACAGAAACACTGGTGCTGCAACAAAATCAAACGCCACCATACTAGAAACGAACACCTTCCATATTCCTGACTTGTTACAGGACATTTCAAGAAAATAGGGTTGGTCAAATCTAGTTTAATAACTACCAATATCGAATCTTAACGTAGAAATATAAAATAGAATAGAAATAATACTCTGAGAGTCATATATATATTGTACCATACATTAGAGAGACATAAATGTTCCAACATTATTTTTGTAGGGAATCTTCAGTAGAAAATATCTGAACGGAAACTCTCATTTCAAGCAGAAGAACCCGATGAATAGGAACAGGCACAGTCAATATGAACTAAAACAGCTATAGACAAACGTTTTTCAAAAACATCTTTATTGATGATGGGATTTTGACGACACTTTTTATAACTCTTCAGTTCTACAAAAGTGAATAATAGTATGCACCTCCTATTTAGTAGTTTATAAGAATGATTTGGCGGGTGAGGGGGTTATATTAAGCATCTCTGAACTTTGTGGTTACGAAACTTTCGTACAAATTGAATCCTTTATGCAATTAGTTCACACATATTTCTAGTGGATTTTGAAACAAGTCATTGGAACTTATATTAATCAGTTCCTCTTTGCGGGTGCGAGTTCTGTCTTGTAGCGGTATTCGTCTGCTCTTTCTTTAAAAATACAATGGTGTCTTTTACGTGCAAGATATCTCATATCTTGTTATGCCATTGTTTATCTCCTATTCCATGGTATGTCAAACATTACAAAACGTTCAGGGACATTTAATTATCTTTGAACACTGGTTAATAATAGTTTTGTGTAAGTCAATTTGCAGTACTATAATATAGACGTATCTCTCACATCAGCAACAATGTTATCCAGAATGTCATCTTCTATCAAAAAGCCTACTAGACTAGAGCTATATATATAAGGAGAGGGTTGACATCTCACAAAACATGTTTAACCCCCGCCACATGTTTGCGCCTGTCCCAAGCCTCTTGCCTTTGTTAGTATTGTATTTTTTTTTATTTTAGTTCATTTATATGTTTTGAATTTAGTGTGACGTCCATTTTCTAGTCACACTAGAGACTAGAACTAGTACACAATATTATATAGGGACCAGCTGATGACCATCACCGCGTGCGGGATTTTCACGCTGCGTTGAAGATCCATTGGTTGCCTTCGGCTGTTGTCTGCCCTTTGGTCGGGTTGTTGTCTCTTCGACATATTTCCCATTTTCATTCACGATTTTACTTTAAAAAAATCATGAAAACTTCGAATATATTTTCTTTTGCCATTACATTTTTTGTATATCTAACAAAATATGTGTTTTATATTTTGGTTCTTTTATATATGTAAGGGAGTTTGTTATGGCGTCAATTTCGCTGAACTAGTATACATTATTAAAGGGCTAATTGAAGCCCACCTTCGAATGCGGCATTTTCTCGTTAATTAAGATGAATACCCATTAGTGGTGTATTGCTAATTTCTATTCTTTTGATGAGTTTTTGTCTCTTTAACACATTCCCCAATTCCATCTATTTAAAAACACAAATGCTTATATGAAGGACTGAACGCAATCAGACAACTACATTTATGTGTCGTTGTACGGCCTTCGTCATATTAGAACAAAGCACACAAACAAATTGAAAAAAAAACAATCAATGATGCATATGTTCACATTTTTAAGAAACACTTGAGTGAAAAAAGGCTTAAGGTGATGATTGAATGTTAAACTTCAGGCTGCAAATATTATATGCAAATAAGAACAACAAAATCTACAGCAGGAATATGCCATGCATTTACGATGTAGGGGATAGGGGTAACAAAGGGATATAAACGTCTTGCCAATTTTTCAAAATTGTTCATCGGAAAGTACTGAGACATTATAGATAAAAATAGGGTGTCTGCTTCATAAATGATACAAGATATACTAGACTACTTATATACTATAGTTGCTGCAGTTATGTATATTTTTATTTCACTTTGGTTTTCTCGTTATTTGTCTTTGTGCTATTATGGCTAATTTAGGTCGTATGCCTTTTGACGTGACTTGGTAATTATGCATTCCATCAACGGGGTTTCGACTTTTTAACTTAAGGCATTCCTAGTGCAGGTAGGTCCTGATGTGGAATTAAGACACTTAGAGCTTTTAACGCCGTTTCAAATTTGTTCACCTTTGTACTTATATTAACTTACTTTTCACGAGATCAAAAGTGAACACTATTTACGATATGTACTATCAACAACATATACTTTTGTGTATCAACGTCAATTTACTAAAACCTTTGTTTGAAGTTCTCGTTTTAAGATAAGTGTGTATGTTTGTTTGAATTTGTTAGTCAGTTGTGTTGTACATCTGCGATGTATGTTTGCACCGTTTTGTCTGCTAGATCCCAATTATTGTTACGTTATCTTATTATGTCTATTTAGGTTGATTACCAAACTTTGTATATGTAACGAAACATTAAACAAATTTTCCAACGAGTGAGATGATAATCAATCTATCAAGCCAAGTTTAACTTATTATTATTTTCTGAAAAAGTATGTAGGAATACAGGTATATGGCAGTTGTTTTTCACTCTTTTCAATGAATAAAAGCGTTGAATTTGTTATTTTTTAATGACCTCCATTTTTAAGATTTGAGATCGATATTTTTGTTTTACTTTTTATATTATAGAATTGCTAAGTGTAACTGTAGCATTTAGTTATTTGTCTGCTTAAATTGCAATGAGTATATTTGTTAACATAATTATATCTTTAAACATAGGTTTTAAACACCATGCGTTCATAAGCGAAATCCAAGCTATTTTCGTGACAAATAAAGAGAATCATCCATACAAAACAACCATCCTGTCAATTTCAGGTAACGCTGATTATGTTATGCTTCAGAGATTTACCATTCGGCAAATGAGAATATATCTGAAGTGTTATAATAAGGCTTCAGTGGAAAAAAATATGGGGACAACATCAGACATATATGAGAGATAAAAAAACATATCTAGAATATTGTAAGGCGGGTTTATTTATTTTTCAAAAAGCATACGAACAATCCATTTTTGCAGGTTTTAGGGTATGCTCCGATACAATTAGGTTTCACGATTTAAACATATAAAGTAAACAATACTCGTTCTTTTGTGTGATAAAATTGAGAATGGAAATGGGGAATGTGTCAAAGAGACAACATCCCGACCATAGAGCAGAAAACAGCAGAATGTCACCAACAGGTCTTCAATGCAGCGAGAAATTCTCGCAATCGGATGCGTCCTTCAGCTGGCTACTAAACAAATATATATACTAGTTCAGTGATAATGAACATCATACTTAACTCCAAATTGTATACAAGAAACTTAAATTAAAAATAATACAGGACTAACAAAGGCCAGGGGCTCCTGACTTGGGACAGGCGCAAAAATGTGTTTGTTCATGTAACTATCACTATGAAAACCCTTATTTTTTAATATGTTTGAATTTAACGAATTCGATTGTACACAGAATGACATTCCACCATTCCTGGGTACGTTGATCTTACTTTTTAACGTGTAAGATCACAAAGAAAGAGTAAACAGAGTGACATTCCTTATTCCCGGATACGTTGATCTGATTGTTAACGTGCTAGATCACATTTTTTAAAACTTAAAACAAATCTATTTTCTGAGAAATGTATCGTTATTTGATTTCTTTGTTGTCAATATAACTAGATTTTGAAAATTTCCGTCAAATTTTGAACATATAAGACACAAATGATATAAACAAATATGTAAGGGTTCAACCGAATCCAAGTGTCTCGCCTTCTTTTGCTGTAAGCCGCAGGCTCATCAATAATTGGGAAAAATTATCAAAATTTCCTTAAGACACTTGATGAATCTTTTGATTGTAAGACACTTCTGTTCAAGTTTGGTAAAAAAAAAACTAGGATGGTTTATGAATCTAATAAATGTTTTTAAAACTTTAACTGCAATCTATATGTAATGTTAACTGGAAGAAAAACTTAGTCCATTTTTAAGTAATATACAGAAAACGGGAAATGAGTTTTTATAAAATTCCTTCTAAATACTAGCTTTTGTTCAAAAAAGCTCCTGTCCAAGTTTGGTAAAAATCACGGATCATTCGATAAAGTCGATAACGGAAATAATTCCGGAAAATTTAAGATATAAAAAAAAAGACAAGAAATTTTTAACAAAGATCTGTATGTGTATTCACAATATTTATTTAATATATTTGTGAAATCAATTATACTATAGATACTAATATTATGAATAAGTTATATCTTACCAAATAGTGTTTTCCTACACTTCTAGGTAAACTAACATGAGGGATACTACGTTACAAGCTGTAAACTTGGTAAATTGTAACAGCAAATTTGAAATAAAGATATGTATTACGTTTAAAAAAAAATCAAGGATAGCTTCAGAAAATTTTTAAGAATTTAAAAATGTAACCACAGAGTGAAAATATGTAAACTGGCAAAACAACTAGGTCTATTTACAGTAGAATACGGATAAACAGTTTTTTTACAATATTTACTTCTGGATACATTTTTTGTACTTACTTTTGATCATAAATAAGCTTCTGTCCAAGTTTGTTAGAAATCCATGATAGTTTGAAAGGGACGAAAAATACCAAAGGGACAGTCAAACTCATAAATCGAAAATAAACTGACAACGCCATGGCTAAAAACGAAAAAGACAAACAGAAAAACATTAGTACACATGACACAACATAGAAAACTAAAGAACAAACAACACGAACCCCATCAAAAACTAGGGTGTTGCTTATTTGATAACAAATACGGTAAATAGTCTAGCTCGGTAGGTCACATTCATGAAAGGGAACGGGATTGTAGTTACGACGTAAAGAACATATCCGATATCATTTGTGAAACGGTTATTCCATAACGGTCAACCAACTCGTGATTGCGTCCTTAAAATTTACGTAGTGATGATTTCAACTTCACCATTTGGAACTCTTGGTTTTTAGCTTCCTTGTGAGCAGCAAGCCTCTATCAAGAAAATCACGATAGAAAATGCAAGCACGGGAGTTTCGTATCAATTTGGAGATATATACACCGTATGCAAGTGCCGCTGGAATGTTGCTTCTTAGAAATGGAAAGTTTACAATTGGAAAGCTGAAATCATCTCTTTTGTCGTAAAGTTTTGTTTTCAACCGACCCTCATTGTCAATTTCTAAATGTAAGTCAAGATATAAGGCCGACTTAACTGTATCTGTTGTATCCTTTATTTCTACTTCGATGGGATACATGCGTTCAACATAGTCACCAAATTTTGAATTATTAAGTGAAAGAACAACATTTATATAGCGGAAAGTAGAGTTAAAGGATATTGCTAACTTCTTATATTTCTTCCTAAGCAGTTCGTGTATGCAGTCAGCCTCATATAGAATTTTTTTTAAAGTCGGCAAGAAGAGGGGCACAATTTGTTCCCATTGGAATGCCGACAGTCTGAAGAAAAACACGTTCTCCGAACGTAACAAATATGTTGTCGATAAAGAAATCAGGCATTTTGATAATATCAGTTTCAGAGAATTTTGGTTTGAATCAAAGTGATCCTTTACAGGGTAGGATTTATCCCTCCGTAAGACAAGATACCTGTATCTACGTTGGCCATTCTTTTATTCATTCGTTTCTGAAACAAAGCAATGCCAACTCTTTCAATTTGCCTTTTAGTTTGGAATGTGGAATATTTGACTGTGTAAAGCGTAGAAAAGTCAAATGTCTTAATACTATTAGAAGATGAAACAGAGTTAGTTTGTATGTACTCTAAAAGATCTTTGGAATTTTTAAGTATCCACATATGATTCACGCCACCTCTAGAATAGGCAGTTTCACAATAACTTTGAAGCCCGTCTTTAATTGCTGATAGAATAGATGTTAAGAGCAATTTTCTGTAATCACCAAATTATTTCGGCACGCACTAAAATATATTTGTTTTAAACTTTATTAGTTCAATAGAGCCCCATGAGCTTAACAACAAATATTACTACACTAAGCCTCTTATGTTTACCGTTTCCATGGTAACAGGACTTAAAGTGGCAAAAAGGGGGAAAATGAGGTGTTTACAAATTTTGAACAATTATGACTTATAAAAAGAATATAATATAAATATTCAGACATTTATAAGTTTTTTCAGTTAAAATAAAACAAATGAAAATTGTATTCAGTAGTAAACTTTCTTTAAAAAAAATCTATTTAGCTTAAATAGGGTAAAAAGTGCAATAAAAGGGGGATTTTAGAGCCTATTTAGATCAGGTGTTATAAAAAAATGCAGCCATTTCTTATATTGTTGATTATAAGAATAGAGAGAATGCATTCAGTTTAAACAAGAAAACAAAAAAAATCAGTGGGCAAATTGACTGTGTTGAAATAAATTGACCCTGAAAAGTCGAATTGTCCTGTATTTACCTAATGAAATTACCTCCCTTTGCTGAGTTCTGGTAGAGAAACACATTAAAACAGGTGGGAAAATGTAAACAAATACAGACAACAAGGTTATTTTACGATTTTTGTCATGTTTTATATTCAAGTATAATGGGAAATGGATAAATTTTACACAGTGATGTTCGCCTACACTTTTATATATATGTTAAAGTTGGTATGATGTGCTCATATTATGAAAATATTGTCTGAACAATGGAACTATGTCTATAGACAGAGCATAACTCTGCTTGCCGTAACAAACTTTTTTTTTGTGTATTTATTCATACATGTCATGCATGTATAATCTATAATCTTCGATTGATAAAATGAGTGGCTTACAAGATTTCTACGCAATTGTGACAAGTGCAGTGACGACAGGTATTTTTGAAACCGCTTTCATTTGAAAGAGACATACATGTATAATTTTTTGTCAGAAATATCTTTACTTAAATCTGACACCCCGTTACATTGTACACCACAACTGAAGACCTGTAATATTCATAGAAATGTTATCATCCAAACAACTTAAAAGAAATATAGATGGAAAATTGTGGTGTGCCTTCAGTAAATGCTACAAAAGCTGGGGATCGACATGTTGCACCAAAGATGTTTCAAAGACTTGTTAAAAAGACACAGACATTTTCATTCCTATTTGAACAAGTAAGTAGATAATATTTGCCTAATAATTTGTTTCTGTAAAAAAGATACAGTTATCATAAATGCGCTTATAAGACCAAAAAGTTTTTTTTTAAACTATTAAACATAAAATAATGTGAAGATTTTTTAATCTTAATTTTGCGAGATAAAAAAAATAACATAAATGCTGTTTCATGTCTTCTTTCCTTTACCATATTTGTAAGGTTTAGTACATGATAATCACATCATTTCATGCAAGTCCTTATGAAATTAAAAATGTTGCGGCAAGAATGCTGAAAATTGTGACTTTACAGCCGCAACCTGATGAGGGTTGTCAGAACATTGATGCAGTTGTAGTGCTGAATGATGCCACTACTGACATCATTCTGGCTGCATTGCAGCGCTTTTTCAATCCATGACAAAAAGTGCTGCAATGTTGCCATAAAGCAAACATATAATTTTCTCATTTAAATATACTAAAATGATGCCAGAATAAGCCCATTAATGATGTCACCATATGTTGCTTGAGCTTATGATTTGAGTGAAGAATTGGGTGTTCAATTATTGTGAAGACTTGTATGAAAATGTAGATTAACATGATTAAGTAAATGCATCATATTAATGAATTAAAGATTAATCTCTCATTTAGTTAAATCAAGGAAATTTTCTTATCCTGATAAACCTGAAGAGCATTTTCAAAAAATTGTAATTTTCTCTAGGGACGAACTATCATGTAATGGGTCGAATTGGTACCTTCTGATACATTAGTCGTCGTTTCCCTTCCCTTTCTTAATTTACCCCTCACTAAATTTTGAAGTTTATGCAGAAAGAAGTTTGGTCAATTGTGTCTTTGTAACCCTCTATAGTCAGCTTGAAAGATTCATTTGTTTGAAAAAAAAAATGAAGTATAATCACGAGTTTTAAGATTGCTAATTAGACAAAACATAACACCTTTGACTGAAGTGAGGGGGCTCCTGTTGGGATCCTGGAAATTATGTTGGTGTTATTGAAGGTATGATCAGGTATGGATGTTGCATGTTTACAGTCCATGAGTTACACATTTTAACTTCCCTCTTTTAATGTGGGAATATTAAGTTCATTACATTGATTTTGTACATATAGGAATAACCTCTGAGGATAAACATTTTCTTTCTGTAACAGAAAAGGTTATTATAATAAGCCTGAGTGTACAAAAAAATCATGATGTAATTAAAGAAGTAATAAAATCTTTTCTCAGTGAATACTCACGACTATTCGAAGGTACCTGGTTAGACATTACTTGACCTTTGTCACTAAGCATCATTTCAGCAACAACTGCAACATACATGTAGCTGTAATGTTGCCACAGTTATGTGCCAGAAGGATTTATAAGGGCGAACAACCTTCTTTCATTGATGTTTACTTTAGATAGTATTTAAAATTTATGTTTTTATGTACATAAAAATTGTAAAAAGTTCTGATAGTTATCAAGAATGAGATCAATTGTGTATCTTATTTCTTTTATATTTCAGCAATTTGTAGACTGTGTAGAGAAAAAAAATACTTGGAACTAACAGTATTGAACATGTTGAGGAGGTATGTCTTTTAATATAAACATGTATATAAAAATTTTCCTGTACACATGTATACTCATTAGTCAATAGTGAGTTTATTAACTACATGTCAAACTTCTGTACTCATATGAAGTTTTACTATGACAAGAATAAGAAGGTAATCTGGTTTCATCATTAAGCGTTAGTTAAATCTATTAAAATAAAAAAAAATAAGGTTTCAATTTAATGGTGAATTTCTAAATCTTTTGTGTATAAACATGATAAAACATATTACCTCAACTGAACACTTATATAGATAAAGGAAGATGTGGTATGGGTGCCAATGAGACAACTCTCCATCCAAATACCAATTTAAAAAAAGTAAACCATTATAGGTCAATGTACCACCTTCAACACAGAGCCTTGGCTCATACCGAACAACAAGCTATAAAGGGCCCCAAAATTACTAGTGTAAAACATTCAAACGGGAAAACCAATGGTCTACTTATATAAAAAAACGAGAAACGAGAAACATGTATATATTACATAAACAAATGACAACTACTGTACATCAGATTCCTGACTTAGGACAGGTGCAAATCTGTGTAACCCATTCATGTATTACTAACTCCTCTAAGATAGGTGACTAAGTTTGTTGTTTCTTTCATTATTATATGTATTCCAGAATTTATTATTGTTTCAATTTCAATTTGTACTAATATTACCTTGTTTAAAATACTCTTAAACAGTTTTTTTCTTTTCTTTTTCTTATTTTAGAAGAACACTTCTGAAGACAAATACAAAGATTGCAGAACCTGAAATACTACCACCTAAAAGAAAAAGGGTAGGTATAACTGTATATGAAACAGTGTCATACATTTTATAGAATGTCTCATAAATTTGACTTTTAAGCTCACCAGCCCAAAATGCCAAGTGAGGTTTTCTCATCACTTGACGTCTGGTATCCGTCATCTTTATAATCCGGCGTCATCTGTTAACTTTTACAAAAATCTTCTTTGAAACTACTGGGTCAAATTTAATTAAACTTAATTAAAATTAGCCAAAATCATCATTGGGGTATCTAGTTTAAAAAATGTGTCCGATGACCTGTTCAACCAACCAAGATGGCCACCATGGCTAAAAATAATACATAGGGATAAAATGTAGATTTTGGCTTATATCTCTAAAACCAAACCATTTAGAGCAAATCTAACTTGGATAAAAATATTTATCAGGTCAAGATCTATCTGCCCTGCAATTTTCACATGAATTGGACAACCCCTTGTTTGGTTGCTGCCCCTGAATTAGTAATTTTAAGGAAATTTTGCTGTTTTGGGTTATTATCTTGAATATTATTATAGATAGAGATAAACTGTAAACAACAATAAGGTTCAGCAAAGTAAGATTTACAAATAAGTCGGAATGAAGGAAATTGTCAGTTGACCCCTTCAGGAGTTATTGCTTTTATAGTCTATTTTTAACCATTTTTCGTAAATCTTAATAATCTTTTAGAAAAATCTTATCCTCTGAAACTACTAGGTCAAATTAATCAAAACTTGACAACAACCATCTTTGGGGTATTTAGTATAAAGAATGTGTCCGGTGACCCAGCGATCCAACCAAGATGGCCGCTGCAGATAAAAATAGAACATAGTGGTAAAATGCAGTTTTTGGCTTATAACTCAAAAGCCAAAGCATTCAGAGAAAGTGTGACGGGGTTAAAATGTTTATCAGGTCAAGATCTATCTGCCCTGAAATGTATCAAATGAATCGGACAACCTGTTGTTAGGTTGCTGTCCCTGAATCAATAATTTTAAGGAATTATCTTGAATATTGTTATAGATAAGAGATAAACTATAAACAGCAATAATGTACAGCAAAGAAAGTTTTAAAAATAAGTCAACATGAGCAAAATGGTCAGTTGACCCCCTAAGGAGTGATTGTCTTTTTAACAATTTTCATAAAATTTGTAAATTTTTACTAACATTTTCCACTGAAACTACTGGGCCAAGTTCATTATAGGTAGAGATAATTGTAAGCAGCAAAAATGTTCAGTACAAACACATCACAATCACCAAAACACAATTTTGTCATGAATCCATCTGCGTCCTTTGTTTTATATTCAT
Source organism: Mytilus trossulus (assembly GCF_036588685.1). NCBI lineage: Eukaryota > Metazoa > Mollusca > Bivalvia > Mytilida > Mytilidae > Mytilus > Mytilus trossulus. Next base: position 62,826,741 of record NC_086385.1, on the reverse strand, counting down.
ATAGACCAAAGTGAGCAACACAGGCTCTTTAGAGCCTCTAGTTTAAGTCACCTGGCTTACTTTAATTTCACCTGGCACCAACTTTTTCAGAAATCTTCTGATGCTACTGGGCCAATTGGAACTAAACTACATGTATATATAGTAAATTTGTATTTCACTAAACTTTATTTTTACTTATTTATTTTAAGGAACAGAACAGGCTCCAAAACAACAGAAGCAGACATTCATTTGTTCTATGGATGACTGCATTTGAAAGTTCAAGAAGCAGATCAGACTTGATCAACATCTCTGTCAAGGCAGCTGTGAATATAAGCTAGAGAGAGGACCATTTAAAGATCAGACATAAGTTCTGTATGCCCAAAAGCTGTCAAATTGTTTACATCATTATCCTGACATGCAAGCAGTCTTAGTAGAAAATGCATGTACTATAGACATCAGAGCCAACGAAATGGGATGAGCATTGAAAGTGAAAAAAAGCATCAAACAGAAAGAATTGTTGACAGATTTATTTAATTAAGGGGGAAAATCTAGCTCTAAATTGGCCCTTATACAGCTGCAGAAAGTATGAGATTGGGTGTATATACCTTTAGGAAAGATGAATTCTTACCTGCCCAGCAGATAAATGGGTTCTTTACTCGATTGACACAACAACAGAAAAAAAGATAAGCATGACTATAAATCAGCTGAGTCTGAAATTTTTAGAGCACAATTGAAAACACAGATTTTTGAGACAAATGAAGATTGAATTTGAACACCACTAAAATTTATATTGCAATGTCCTATGATCATAACAAGATATGGCCATACAATATGTTTTCTCAAACACAATGCTTCAAGTTTTTATATGAAATGCATGCATCATGGAGATGTATAATATTGATATTTTATTTGTTACACATTTGAATGTATGAACTTTTCATTTTAAAACTGTTAATCTTTTTCTTTTGGTCAATATGTTCAAACTTGATAAGGTGATATTTCTGTAACCAAAGCAGTTTTAACTTATTTTTGAGAATAGCTAGTGTCTTGAAAGTTTTGTAATACCTGTACAAAGTCTTTGATATTCTTGATGATTTTATGTTATTCTGTAAAATGTAGACATGTTGGCATAGTAAGCCGATTAGTTTTAAGTTAACCCATTTAGCATTTTTATAAAGCTATGATAATGTACTTTTTCTATTGATAACTCTTCAAACTTGGAAAAGGAATATTCCAATACAATTTGTTTGTATCATTTGAATTTTATTGGCTATCATTCTGTGTAAATTCCACAATATAACTACCATGACTTAGGCTCTTTTTGAAATGATACAAGAAGCAGTCACATTAACCACATCATATTTACCCCCCTCTGTAGTCAATTACAAATATAAATCTTAAAAAATGAAAAAAAGTACATACTAAATTTGAAGAAAAAAAATTGTAAAATTTTGGAAATTTGGTTACCATAGCAACCATTTTTATTAAATTTCATTAAGCAAAAATATTTCTCAGGACTGAATTTTTTTACTGATTAGTTTATTTATACTGTAAGGAATTTAATGCCATGTTTGTATTGAGTAAATATGTAAATTACCTGGATTATTATTGACTTGTAGAAAAATACAATTTACGAAATTTGAAAATCTTGTGTTTTTCATTCATCAATAATATTTTTTACAATTATTTGCCCATTGATTTTATTTTATAATTTGAAAGCCCTTCATAGGTTCTTTCAAAGTATACCTCACATTTAACTGGGAGACGCTGCATTTAAGAAAAAAATCCACTTGGACATCCTGTATTTAGGCATTTTTTCACTGAAATCAAAATTTGCCATTTGATCATATCTTTTCTAGCTGGTAGCCGAATAACTGATAATGGTAAATGTAAATCATATATGAATTTTAAACAGCTTAAAGGTCATTTGTATTATATTATTCAGAAAAAAAGGTTATGATATACATGAAAAAAGTACTAAACAGTGCAAAATGTCGTTTTTTCACTTTTTTAGAGTTAAAACATGACCTTTTTTTGCTAAAATCAACATATGGGATTTCCATGGCAACCGGAATATTCCGGAACAATTTGTTTCCTGTTATTGGCTTTAGGTAAGGTACTGACTATTACATATAAGTTTCATCAAAATCTGAGACCATGTGTGCCAGACCCTATTAGAATTTCTTTGGTGGTTACAGAGAATTGCTCTTAATAATTTAGAAAGAAGTTTCGTGGAGCACTTGGAAGACCTAGCAATATACCGTTGGTTGTAAGGACACTTATGTAGTTTAGGTATCCAATACAGTGATGTAAGATCCAGTTCTCCATCTTTGGTTGAAATTCCAAAGGAGCATAGATTAGACCTTTGATTGTCCATGATTTCATCTTTGGTAAGTGTCGTGAGGGTATATGTTGAGTTTCCATGGAAATTGTCAATACCTAATTCGTTTATCAAGCAGTTACACACAAACACGATGTTGTTTGGGGCTTTATCTGCGTGGGCAACAACATATTTGTCATGAAGGTAGGATAAGTGTTTTGCAACATTTGAATCTTAAAAGATAGACGTAGCATGGATATTGATAGACCCATTCAGTTTCTTAATTCTAATTTGTATCAACAACCTCACTGCCTTAATCCATTCGGAAAAAGTGTCTACTTCTTCCTTCTCGCGCTTAGCACATTGCCTAGCAAAATCCTCGACTGAATCCATAAACATTGTATTTCCAATTAATGGATTAAGGCTCACGATATTTTGGACCTTTCGAGTACACATTTCGTAGGGAAGTGTTATAAACAATGTTGAGGTCACCGGTAATAACGTGACAAGCCGGATTATATTTGAATTGGGAACTAACACAAGTGCAATCAGAGGTTAAGACTTGAAGTCGTCAATTTTAAGAAAGTTATTCAAATTTCAAAAACTTAAAGCACTGAGCGAATATTTGGAGACACCGCTGCAGACACGGTAATGTAGGATCGCTATGTCCCGCTTTTGCAACAAAAATATATGATTTGAAACATGTTTAACACAATGAGAGCGATTCAAAGTAGACACAAAAATAGGTATTTCTTTAAAAACACAAATATAAATTACTGTATTGACAAAATAACAACTGTACATAAATATTAAAAATTCAATAATTATGTTATTTTAAACATTTAAAAATAAAACAAAGTTTTGAATCTTCGAAATGTCAAGATATTATAATATAAATATGAATATCCTTCGTTTGGAATATTTTAAAAGTTAACACAAACAATATGTTAGCACAGCAAAGAAGCGTCTCTCGCATAATACTTTGTTGTATTGAAGTTTAATTTAACGAATTGAATTAGTACTTTCTTTATAACCGACTTTATGAATTATAAAGTCTGTAAACTTCAGTTACATAAAAATCATGCAATCAATGTACAGTAAAAAAAAGGAATCAATATACAGTAAAAAAAAGGAATCAATGTACTTAAAATATACAAATACAAAAATAACCCTAACCCTTACCCTGTTACATGAATATTTATATGCAAACAATGTACAGAACAAAATCACAGCCTAAAATAAATGTACTAAAACAATAAAAATAAATGACATAAGGAAAAATACCTACGACCTTTTACATTTCTACAATAATGCAACATCACAACACATGAATAATCAATATTTACATAATAATAAACATATAGTGAACTTTTTATGTACCTTGTAAAGTAGTCATACATTTAGTATAGTATTGCATGTTTAGCTTAACATCAAATATTAAAGACAAACCTGATGACCTGACTTGTCAAGCAGGTAGACGTAATTGAAAACAACTAAGTTATGATAGAATTACAATGTTTACAAAGTGTGGTACAGTTGTATTCATTGGTATCAACAAAGTGCTTTACTGTATTTAAATCTAAAATGTTTCTTCTATTTCTTTAATACAATAAAATTAAGAAATATTCATGTAATATGAATCTAAAATATAGATACAAAGTAATTAAATGAATAGCTATAATTAATATACAAACTTCAAATAATCAACCATCAGCAATCTGATGTGCTGCATGATAGTTACATGTCATCAAAACAAGCACCGACAAAACAACAAAAGTTTAAAAGATAAGATTTCAACATGCGTGTTTTATCTATATATTTCATAGAAAGCAACTGACTAAAGAACAATAGTTAAGAAGAAATTTTGTCCTCCTTCTTCGTTTGTTCTGTTAACAAGACTACTATCGATGTATATCCATTATTTGTTGCAATGTGTAAAGGCGATTGCCCATCCAGTTTACTTATCTGTGTATCTGCTCCTTTATTTAACAATAAACGTACAATATCCTCGTGTCCTACTTCACATGCATAAATTAATGGTGTTGTTCCATCTTCTTTTGATATGTTGATGTTAGCATTGTAATCCAGAAGGCATCTGACAACATCTATTCTACCCATAAAACAGGCAATGTGTAATGGAGAGGAACCAGCTACTACATTAAAGGCATAATCTACTGACTTTTTATTGACATAATCTTTTACATGTAATGATGTATTCTTTACAAGGCTATCACATAAGGACTGTTTTTCCTTGTCCAATGTTATACCCGGATTTTTGGTAACTGTATCTTTTATGAAGAGTTCACTATGGATACAGACATACCAATCAGCATTATTCTTTAACAGTAACTTTGTTATATCTAAGTTTCCATTTTTTGCACAGAAATACAAAGCATTACCTCCGTCATATGTCTGGGCATTAATGTTTGGTTTATGTGTAATCAAAAGCTGTACTATATAATAGTGGTTACCAATACAGGACATACTCAGAGGTGTAAAGCCAGCTTTGTTACATATATCAACATTTGAATCATTCTCTAATAGTAACTTTACTATATCAGTATTACCTTCCTGACTTGCCATGTACAGAGGACTACAGCCATCATTGTCACAGAGATTAATATTCGGATCCTGCTCTAAAAGTAACTTCACAATATCAGTATGATCTTCCTGACTTGCAATATACAGAGGACTACATCCATCATTGTAACACAGATTAACATTAGGATTCAGCTCTAACAATAACTTAACAATATCAGTATGTCCTTTATAAGTTGCCCAGTACAGAGGACTCCAGCCATCGTTGTTCAATTGATTAACATTAGGATTCCTTTCTACCAGTAACCTTACGATATCAGTATGACCTTTATAACTTGCCCAGTACAGAGGACTACAGCCATTTTTGTTAATAAGATTAACATTAGGATTTTTCTCTAACAGTAACCTAACTATATCAGTTTTCCCTTTATAACATGGCCAGTACAGAGGACTACATCCATCATTGTCACATTGATCTACATCAGAATTCCAATTTAATAATAAATTTACTATATCCGTATGTCCTTCCTTACTTACCATGTACAAAGGACTGCATCCATCATTACAACATTGATTTACGTTTGAATTTTTCTTTAATAGTAACTTTACTATATCCGTATGTCCTTCCTTACTTGCCATGAACAGAGGACTACAGCCATTTTTGTTTACTAGATTAACATTAGGATTTTTTCTCTAAAAGTAACCTTACTATATCAGTATGTCCTTTTTTAAATGCCATGTTTAGAGGACTACAGCCTGTCTTGTAACATATATTAACATTAGTATTCCTCTCTAATAGTAACCTTACTATATGGGTATGTCCTTTAGAAGTTGCCATGTATAGTCCACTACACCCATCATTTCTACACTGATTTAAATCCACATCAGTGTGTAACAACCTCTGTATCATATCAGTATAACCATAATAACAACTAATTATCAATGGGGTATTACCTGATCCTTTGCTCCATCTTGGTAACAATGTATCCTTTGTATTGGCTAATGTAACTTGTTGTGATTTATCAAGTTGTAGTAAGTACTGTAAAAAAAGTTGCCTGAATGATAATACTTTCATATTATTGTTACTGAAGACAGATGTTACCTTTCCTGCTGACCAGTCCCTAATATACCTCTCAAAATATGATGGTAAATAATCATTTGGTATTTCAATTATAAAGTCTATGTTGCTTTTCTTGTCATCTGGTGATTTCAGCCAAATGAAACGTTCATATACCAACTCATCATCACCATGGTCTATTAAACATTCAATCATTTTCTGACCAAAGTAATATGCAAGAAAGTCAAAAAGTGTATCATGTAGAGTTCTAAAAATACCGTTCGTTTTACATACAATTGTGCCATCTAGAGTGTGTAAGGCCTCTTTCAGTTCTACCTTGGAAGTACTTCTGTTTAATCGACAGGCTCCACAAGTATCTTCTATGATTTGTCGCTGTTTATATGTAACTCTACCCTGGAACCATTTTTTTTCCAGTTTATTATTAAAGAGAAGTAATAAAACAAGACTGCATATCTTATAATTCCCTTCATCACCATGTCTACTTAAACTATCTAGTTCAATCTGATAGACAATGAACGGATGATATAGAGAGCATAAAAGAGGGAAGAACTCACTATTTTGTAAAAACTCATCAATTTCCCTTACGCTTATATAGATCCCATATCTTTTTGCTATTTTCTTGTTTTCTACAGATGTGAGGCATAACTTATTTGATATTAAGTTACATGCACATGATTTAAAAGGCAATAATATATTAAACTTATCATCTTTATACACTTGTAATCTACATGATACAATCTTACAACATTTGTCTTCAATAACTCTGTTAATCACAGGTAACAATTGTTTCCAGTTCTCAATCTGTTGTTGGTCCACAGTGAAATTTCCACAAATATCATCTACAATGAAGACTGTATGTTTACCAGGCTGATAGTAAGTTTTAATGTCTGATGGTAATTCCACTGGTATTATATTGTATCCTTCCTTTTTCAATACAAGTGCTGTATGTCTTGCAATAAATGATTTTCCAACTCCTGATGGGGCGGTTAATGTCAAACAACTGTTGTCCTGTAACTGTTTCGTGACATAATCACTGGCTCTTGTAGACACAAACATCTTATCTTTCTTTTTCCAGTCTTTTATTTGTTTCTTTATCTGGTCTGAAATATATGAAGTGCAGCTACTTGAAAATACAAAAAGACTTCTTATTTGACATATACATAACCATTAAAAATAGGCAAATAGTAAAATAAGTGAAAAGTGTAAGTTATTCCACATATTGTTATTTGCATGACTTTTCATACCTTACTATACAGTATCGGTTGTGCTCTATACAATTGTTGATGACCTGTGGTTATACAGGTGGATTTGTCTCATTGGTATTCATATCACATGTGGGTTTTTAATTTGAAAATGCCCCCTTAAAATTACTCTTAAAAGCAAGACACATATATAAGGCATTGTATTGTCTAGTATAACTATAAATCAGTACCACAGGCACTTGTCTCTGAAATCAAAATACTTATAACATGTATAGAAGAGGGACGAAAGATACCAAAGGGACAGTCAAACTCGTAAATCTAAAACAAACTGACAACGCCATGGCTAAAAATGAAAAACACAAACAGAAAAACAATAGTACACATGACACAACATAGAAAACTAAAGAATAAACAACACAAACCCCACCAAAAACTAGGGGTGATCTCAGGTGCTCCGGAAGGGTAAGCAGATCCTGCTCCACATGCGGCACCCGTCGTGTTGCTTATGTGATTACAAATCCGGTAAATAGTCTAATTCAGTAGGTCAAATTCATGAAAGGGAAGGGGATTGTAGTTACGACGTAAGGAAAATATCCGATATCATTTGTGAAACGGTTATTCCATAACGGTCAACCAACTCGTGATGGCGTCCGTAAAATTTACGAAGGGATGATTTCAACTTCACCATTTGGAACTCTTGGTTTAATAGCTTCCTTGTGAGCAGTAACCCTCTATCAAGAAAATCATGATAGGAAATGCAAGCACGGGAATATCGTATCAATTGGGAGATATATACCCCGTATGCAGGTGCTGCTGGAATGTTGCTACTTAGAAATGGAAAGTTCACAATTGGAAAGCTGAAATCATCTCTTTTGTCGTAAAGTTTTGTCTTCAACCGACCCTCATTGTCAATTTCTAGATGTAAGTCAAGATATGAAGCCGACTTAACTGTATCTGCGTAACAATGATTTCTAATGTCGTAAATTTACATTAAATTATCTACAAACTGGTGTATATGTATTTGTTTAAACGCATTAGACCAACAGGTCGCATTTGACTAAAAGGCCGTAAAAATTGCTGGTTTTAACCTCAAAATTTTTTAGATAATCTATTTCCTTATCGGTAAGGTTGTTAGAATATTCCTGTATCAGTTTTCTTATTTTCGACATTGTGCTTTATGTTATTACTCATAATCTAAAGGATTTTTACCTATTCTACATAAATCAAAGAAAATAAAAGATCTTGTCGACAAATCAAAGCTTATTGGGAGCCGTCGACAAGAACCAAATATGCAGAAACTTCTCACACGAGCACAATTCAGTAAACAGAAGGTAGCAGAAATACAAAAAAGCGGGGATCCAAGATTTAGAACGTGCGAAATGCTAGACGTGGGACAAAGTAAAACTCTGAAATCCGGTACATTTATCAAACCGAATAAAAGCATGAACTGTAAATCGGAAACCGTCACTTATTGTGCAACCTGTCCAAATTTTAATAAAAAGTACATAGTTCAAACAAATAGACTAATCTTTAGAGTGAGAGTTCAGAAACAGCAGATAAAGGACCCGTCAATTCGAAAGTCTCCCTCTTCTGAACACTTTGACCGATGTGGAAAGGGAAAATTTAAAATATATCTATTTTTTAAGATGTGGACCGAAGATAAAATTCCACGTGAACTTTATAAGCCGACATTAAATAAGAAGTGAAATGCGGTCCGTTAATGAAATTCCGTTAGATATATACAATTACTGCATGACTTTACTATAACGTAACGTCACAAGTCGTTACTATAACGTAACTTCACAAGTCGTTGCCATCAACGCCATCAACGATAACAATTCTGTCTGATGAACCGCAGGAGATGCGGTGAAAGCGCTAAGAGAAACAATGTTCGATTTATGATGTGATTTTTTGTGGTTTTGTTTTACTTTTAAACTATATTTTCTGTACCAAGGACTTTTTATTTTAAAATATATATATACCTTTTTTTTAAAGAAACATTCTGTTTTATAAACATAGTGAATTATAACCCGTGCATTCCCAATAGTTTCGAAGAGATACTCGAAGGAAAATATTGCTTTAGGATATTCGAATTAACAATCATTACTGAATAACTCTGTATCGGAAATTTTCCAAGAAGAAAAGATTTTGCTCGATAAAGAATTTCATGCAGTACATGCATCAAACAGTCAGGAGTTCAAGAACCTTTGTTGTAGAATTGACTTTTGTTTTATTAAAACATAAGTATAAAAAATGATAATACCACAATGCATAACCAACTCCCCACAACAGCTATATTTGTCATATCAGAGCATAAGAAACGTTGATATTTACATCACGTAAAAGACAATAACTTTAAGCAGTTGTTCGTTAATGTTTGTAAATGCTGATCTCTGAATACATTTACATAACATTTGCATACCTTTTTAACTCCGAGATTTCGTGTTCGCGTATAGAAATAATTAAGTCAATAAAATAACAACGCCAAATTATTTTTGTAAATATTGTGGTATATCATATCATCACAAAAACAATAAATGTAAAGCAAGATATAAGGAGTGCTCTAATCGGAAAAAGGTACGATATTTAGCAACAGTCTGTTTTACTAAGTCATATATTACTGTGTTAAAACTTAACCTTTAAAAACCAGGCAGAAACAACACAATATTTATAAAGATTTAATATCTCATATTGAAGGAAAAATTGTAAATGTTGATATATGTGGGCAAAAATTCAAATACCCGATTTGGTTGATAATATCAGAGCAGGTTAAACTTGAGCTGATGTATAGTCAACACTTTTTTTCTGATTTCTTCTGAATGCTTTGTTTTTTAATATTAAAATGAAAAACGGGCATTATACCCTGTGTATTATATTCAGTCATGAATCGATTGAGACAGAAAATAATCCGGGTTCTTTATAATTTTTAAGAATCCATATGTGGTTAATATTACTACACGAGTAAACATTTTTTTGTTCTTCAAAGGATTTTCGAATTTATAATAGAACAATATCATTATGACATAAACAAGAACAATACCATTATGCTGGCATATTTAAAAATGCAGTGTCATGTCATATAAACCATAGAAACACAAAAAGATCAACATACAAAACACTCCAGCAGAGAGATAATACAAAAACATTGACGGGATGTTTAAGTACCGAGCCAGGTCAAATTAATATCACATAAAACGGACCAAACAGTCAAAGTAATAATAATAATAGAACAAAGACAAATAAAAAACAATATAAGAATTTGTTAAGATGATAAACAACGTCAGTACGCAGAATCTATACATCAAGTGCATCATGTACTATTTGTGAAGTTGATACAGAATATTTATCGACAAGGTCTTGGTACCTTCCGATAAACTCTTTAAGAAAACAAGACAAGACGTTCTGTGCCATACTTCTGGTTCAACAACTTTCTGATCAGACACTGATGACGTTTGATAAAGTGTGAGTAGGAGCTGCAAGCACCAAAAGACCCACATACAAAACACTCCAGCAGAAAGATAATACAAAAACATTGACGGGATGTTTAAGTACCGAGCCAGGTCAAATTGATATCACATAAAACGGACCAAACAGTCAAAGTAATAATAATAGAACAAAGACAAATAAAAAAACAATATAAGAAGTTGTTAATATGATAAACAACGTCAGTACGCAGAATCTATACATCAAGTGCATCATGTCCTATTTGTGAATTTGTATTCCTTATATCGAATAGTCGTATAATATGATATGCTTATATGTGATTAACCCTTATTATACTTAGTTCGAAAAGCCGGACACGATTATGTTTTCAAAAATATGGCAATCTAAATTTAATCGTAATATATGCATATTTGTTGATTCCTGTTTTGAATCTAGTCGATTACCCTTATACTTATTTCATCAAAAGTTGAGGTCACATCAATGGCATAACAATACATAACTTCGTCAAAACTCGTTACACCATCATACTAAGTGACATTAAAATAAATCACTAAAATACTTAACTCCGAGGAACTTTCAAAATATAATGTTCCTAATCAAATGGCAAAATCAAAAGCTCAAACACACCAATCGAATGGATAAATAGTTATCAAAAGTACCAAGATTCTAATTGTATACGCCAGACGCGCGTTTCGTCTTCATAAGTCTCATGCAAGTAAAAAATGCAACTGAATCGGAGTGTTTTCAAACAGTGGCATCATAGAAGTTACACTTACTTGAACCGCTTTAGAAGAGCCTCGATTTATAGAGTAATGAGATGAACTACGATGTATACCAGTGTTCCCTGGTAGTGCATACCAATCGCTCTTTATGAATATAAATAGCTTGTGCATGCGCAAAATTGTTTTACGCATGTGTTTCATTACCTTGAAAAATGTTATCAAATTCATTTATAATAAAAATCCAAAAACACTGATATATAGTAAATAGTTCAAATGTTTTTGAATAAATTCCGAGCATTAGAAAACCCTGGATATGTCAAATATTCATTTCTAGTAAATACGTCGCACGAAGGTAGTCACCAAACATGGCAATTGTTTTTTAACTGAAAGAAGGTCAAAGAAAAGTTTCAAGGAAAAATCAGTATTTTCAAACTGAAAAAAAAGTGTAAATTGCATCAATATTAAAAATAAGGGTCATGTAGATATCCCATAGAGCAAATTACACTGGTAATTTTTATTGACCATTTGTTATATGGTCGTGTTCTAAGCGACTGGTACATGCAGGTCATGTTTCTGAACGGACGCAAGATGTGTGCTATCATATGACAAACCTTTTGCTACTGAGCATAAATGTTTAAACTGTTAAGAATATTTCCATGTTATGTTAGTAGCTGAAATCCGTTGAACTGTGTAGCCAAAAAAAATGTATGATATTGATGTTATAAAATTGCTGATCACGCATAATGTGACATCGGATGCAGTGCAATAAGTGATGCGCTGTTGTTTCTATAGCACCACATAACCAAATTTGCGAGGCCACTATATTTTAAACAATATATACGAAGTCTTGAGTGATAAATTTGACCTAATCGCTTACCAATGTAAAAGTATTTGGAGGTTAAGTTACCCGAGACTGAACACAATTCCTGAATGCCCTCACCGAAGTACTGGTCTGCGCATTCTCAGGGAGGAGATTTTATGAACGTACAGTTGCCGCTAAATAATAATTCGAACAGGGGGATTAGGGACGAGATTCTCGTGTTATGATTATGTATGGTTGCATGGGATTCTGGAACTAAGGTTCATAAACATTCTGGAGTAATATTATTTGTCATCTTGCAAAAATAAATTGATATGTGGGGCTCCCTTCGATCTTTGAGCTTTTCCCAACCCGTTTCGAGATAGAATATCTCTAGGGACACAGACCTAGTACCCCCAGTTACGATCCTGGCAGCCTCTGTTTGTACTTTTTCAATCTTATCAATCAAAATATGTGTGTTGTTGTCCCAGATGACATCAGCATATTCTAATATTGGTCTTATATATATTAGGTATATAGGAGTGTTCGTCTGTCAAGGATGATTTTTAATTTTCGTAGAACCAAGGTTAGGGGAGGGTTGTGATCCCGCTAACATGTTTAACCCCGCACATTATTTATGTAAGTGCCTGTCCCAAGTCAGGAGCCTGTAATTCAGTGGTTGTCGTTTGTTTATGTGTTACATATTTGGTTTTTTTTCATTTTTTTTTTACATAAATAAGGCCGTTAGTTTTCTAGTTTGAATTGTTTTACATTGTTTTATCGGGTCCTCTTATAGCTGACTATGCAGTAGGGGTTTTGCTCATTGTTTTTTTGTTTTTTTTTATCTTTATTATGATCACACTTCATATATACATATCACAGTTTGAAAATACACATCTAAATGAAAACATTCATATAACTTATTGTCCTGTCTCTGAAATGATAACATTCGACATTTTATATAACAATATTGCGTGAAATATTTTCCACTAACTTCGAATTCACTGTCAGATTATAAAACTTTTCTTTATTTTTTCCTTTTTTTCTTTTTATATAAACAATAAAAAAAAAAACATTTGAAACAATTCAAGAAAAAAGAAAAAAAAAACATTAAATGTTTACATACGCAAAAGTTCTATTTTAATTTTATTGTCCATGTGATACATAAAAACGGTTGGTTTCCAGACCAGAATATTGATTCACCGGCACAAAAATTATTTAATAAAATTTCCGTGTATAAACATATATTGTTTTCCATCTTAACTGTTTATTATTCGAAACATCATGAACACAGTCTATATTTCTCCGCGTATCTTTCCATCCTTGGAATGTCACGTACGTAACAGTCAATGTCACAAGTGTCCCATTTTCTTACGTCGTTAAATCTATTAACGCAATACATTGCGTTTTCAAAGTCCGATTTCTCGCTGACCAAATTTACATGTCTGATTTCTCGTGTCGCTAAACTACACATAACTACGGTGTCTCTGTTTTTCACTTTTCCTATTATGCAACTTCCGTCAGATCGTCTATTAAATACAATTTTGTGATAATAACTGTCTGTACTAAGATTGTTCCCAGTAATTATCAATTTCGGATCGATTGTTTTTATTTCGTCTCTTTCATTATTTTCTATATTTTCAACTTCGGTGTATACATTCTTTTTATTTCTCGAACCGTTACACACTATTCTTCCCATTATTTCATTGTCCTTACTTGTTTTGACCAGCGATACACTAATCGGCTGAACACCTTTCATCACAACCGGTTGAACAACATTCCTTACAGGTGTAATGTTTATCTGCTTAGGGGCTACTAATGGGTGATCTAAATGACCATCGTATTGTAATTCACCTTCCGAGTCCATTATAACTTCTGAATTATCCTGATTATCGCCATTAAATGTCTTATCAACGTCATTGTTTGTATTTTCTGCTCTTTCCTTCCATGTTTCATCCTTTTATTGTCTCTCTCTCTATTTGATCTTGACTTATGTTTTACTCCACGATTCACGTGTATTAAATCACCTCTTGTCCAAACCAATGAAATGCGCATTTTGTCACCTACATAATGAGAATTCCATGTCAGTTGCTCATAATCATCAATAATTCTGTTAATTAAGGCGACTAAAGGCTTCGGCAATTTTTCCATAATGATTTCCCTGATAGGTACCTAAATTTTCACAAGAAGAATAGTAAAGTTCACAAAACAACAATAAAACGCAAAATAATTCTCAAAAATGTCAGTAATTTAACTTACATTACTGTTATAATAGTTATATTTACTTAATCCGGCTGGTAATATCCAAATCCTATAGAAATAATAACACAATAACAGGAGCAATAAATTGTACGTCTATATCAATGTAAGGTGCACTCGACCCATCTGCGCATTGTTGAAGGCATTGTTGAAGGCAGTACGGTGACCTATAGTTGTTAATGTTTGTGTCATTTTGATTTTTTGTGGATAGTTGTCTCATTGGCAATCATACCACATCTTCTTTTTTATATATTCAGTCGTTTTTATGCCTTTTCGGTTATTAAATCAATATGTTTATGCCAAGTGCCATCGTTTGAAATATGTAATCCAAGGTGTTTGAAAAAGGGTGGAGTAAATAACCCCAGCAGCACCCCCTATCAATAAAGTATTGAAGTAGAACCCCCTCCCCCAGGAGTCATATGCTATAACACAAAGAACATTGAATATTAAAAATTGTCACACTGTATTATGACGTTTGAACTACAATCGATCACAGTTTTTTTTATACATATTTTATACTGTATACCATCAACTTATAATTAATTATCTTAACTGTTAACTTGACATGCCGTACTTGATGAAATGCGGACGTGGAAGAAAGCACTCTTCACCAACGCGTCAATTAATGGAGATTTGTCATTTATTAAACAAAAACCGATATCAAACATGTGTAGAAGATTGTACTAAATTAACAACAGAAACTACACTGTCGCTGTCGTCTGACATCAAATTCCATGAAAATCATGGTCAAAATGATACATGTTTATTGAGGACCGACGACAATCACTGACATTGTATCCGAGTTAGAACAACCATACGCTGAATGATAAAACTATTTTAACAATGATAGAAACAAAATTTCAAGATCCTCATTGAATGTGGGTTTTATTTTTTTTTCGACCACCTGCATGACCTTATCATTTGAGATACCAAGATTCATAAACATCAAATGAAAAACTCTTGCCCTATAGTCATGGTAATCATTATTCAAAGTGAAATGCAAAAGTTGATTATTATATGTACCCTAAACCATTTTCATGGTAAACAAATGCATATAACCTTTTCCATTCACTGACATTATTTGTGCATTGTTGAAAGCACATTTCATTTTGAACTGAAAACACATCTCAAATATTAAGAAAATGTTTCCATAAAAAAAATGAACATGTTATAAGATATTTATTCAATAATTAGTGGCACCAAAAAACTGGTTAAAAGAAGAATGTTATAATTTAAAGCAGAAAGGGAAATTATATAGGCCCTGATTTACAATGCATTTTGGGAAACCCTTGTTTACTACTCAAACTTAATCATATGATTAAAAGTTAATCGCATGATTAGTAAATAAAATGATTCAAATAAGTTGAACAACAAAATTTAATCATTGTATTTACTAATCACGCGATTAACTTATAACGACTGATTGAAATAAATCATATGATTTATTTAATCACAAGTTGAACAACAGACCCCTGATCGTTTACCAAAAAAAATAGAATAAAATAAAAAGTTTGCCATGCCTAACTATTTTCATGATGTAAAGAGAAAGCAGCAATCAAAAAGTATTACCTTAAGACATAAATACATTTTGACATCACTAAGTAGATCAACAGATCAACATAGAATTAAAGCATGGACAAATATATGATAAATTGAACAGTTATGAAAAATTTACCTTCAGCTATCAATAATAATCTACTTTGATCTGTATCAAATAGAATACAATACCTCTGATGTTCTTTGGTACTGGGTCTTCTAAAATTCCGATAGCTTCTAAGTGTTCTTTCTGTAAAGTTGTGTGGGATGTTTGTAAATTACTGTAGGAGGTTTGTAATTCTATTAAATTTTTTGACACTATTGAGTGTTCATTTCCCAAACTGTCTATTAATTGTCTCAGTTCTTTCATTTCTTGCAGCAATTGTTTGATTTCCAATATAATTTCCTGATTAGTCTGATCTAAGATTTTCAGCTTAAGCTTTTGACACTCTTGATTCATTGTTTGACCTCCCAATCGACCGACAGCCTAGAAATGAATAGATGGTGTTGGTAATACTTTTTAACATTATTATTTATCATAGCTATATACCATAATGATGTTTAATTCAATGAAATTAGCCTACCCTGTAAATCAAGATTGCTAGGACTCGGTTGTGTGAATGATTGATATATTGAAGCTTCACACTACCTTCAGCACTTTGTGTGAATGAGGATTGACTTGTGTGTCAATATCCCATAACTGTTCATACAAAAGGTTGCACCAACATATGGGTATACCATGCACTACAAACCAGTAAAAGTCTGAAATTACCTATATCTGTACTCGACTGTACTGCTTTTTACTCGACCAGTCCGAAATATATGTTTTATTATAATTTGGAATATATTATATATAATATACAACTCGTCTAAACATCAACCCAACAATGTTAGATCTGTAAATTTGCTTTCGCGAAAGCAAATTTACAGATCTAACATTGTTGGGTTGATGTTTAGACGAGTTGTATATACATTATGTACACAATCATGTATCACCATCATTGATGGCGATCCGATGGATACATCTGTTGTAGGGTTGTCACTGACTCAGACGTACTTATATATAATATATATATCAAAAAGGGATAAAAACTAAAGGAATTAATCAAATAGTTCTTCTGGTTAGTATTGAAGTATAAAGTTATACCTCATGCGTGTGTAAACTCATTAAAAAGATCATATCTGTTCAGAGAGTATAAACTCTAAATCACCTTTATCCAAAATGCCTCGTCCTGTAAATCGCAAGGCCTTTTGAATTCACTAGATAAGGAATACACATGTTTAAAAAAACATAGAGCTTTCTTTTAAACTGTACAAAACACATGTACCGAAATAATTAAATCTTATTAAAGCGCTTCTTGTATATGTCATTCCTTCAATTTGGAAAAAGGTTATTTAACTTGAATTGAAATAAAATGTTTGGAACACATTCACTTTTTTAAAAAGTTATCAAGGATTGCTATGGAAATTATGATATCATAATTATCTTGAATTATTTATTATACAAAATAAATTAGGATTCATTATTCATTTCAATTTATTAAATAGCTTTACATGCTGTTTAATTTATATTTTAATAAAAAAAAATAATGTTAACTTCACTAATTATATATATATATATATATCTGTAACAATAACATCTCCATGCTTTATATATCATGTACTGTAGTACGCCGCTAGATTAAAACTGACGTGGAAAGGTAACACATGGCCAGCGAAAGCTCTTTTTTGAGAGCCCACGTGGTCGTGTGGTCTAGCGGGACGGCTGCAGTGCAGGCGATTTGGTGTCACGATATCACAGTAGCATGGGTTCGGATCCCTGCGAGGGAAGAACCAAAAAATTGCGAAAGCAAATTTACAGATCTAACATTGTTGGGTTGATGTTTAGACGAGTTGTATATACATTATGTACACAGCCATGTATCCCTATCATTGATGTCGATCCGATGGATACATCTGTTGTAGGGTTGTCACTGACTCAGACGTACTTATGATTATAATTATTTTCTGTGACTGTATCTTACATTAATCTGTAGGATTCTTTACTATAGATCATTTAGCTGATCTATAACATCTTCATGCCTTATATATCATATACTGTAGTACGCCGCTAGATTAAAACTGACGTGGCAAGGTAACACATGGCCAGCGAAAGCTCTTTTTTTGAGAGCCCAGGTGGTCGTGTGGTCTAGCGGGACGGCTGCAGTGCAGGCGATTTGGTGTCACGATATCACAGTAGCATGGGTTCGAATCCCGGCGAGGGAAGAACAAAAAATTTGCGAAAGCAAATTTAGAGATCTAACACAATGTTAGATCTGTAAATTTTTGGTTCTTCCCTCGCCATGATTCGAACCCATGCTACTGTGATATCGTGACACCAAATCGCCTGCACTGCAGTCGTCCCGCTAGACCACACGACCACCTGAACTTCACAAAAGTAAAGCTTTCGGTGAAATCATCTTTTAATTTTCTTAGATTAAAGATGATTCATTTAACATCAGAATCAAACTGACGAAGGATATCTGTTATCCGAAATATTTATAAATAATTACCTTTATAGTTCCTTTTGGTGTTATTGGTGTTGTTTTGTACACTTTTTAGGCGTTTATATATATATAAATATATATACGAGTCTAAATTGAAAACTACGTTCAAACCTATGAATGCGTTGGATAAAAACCGCAATTGTTATACGTGTGCATGTAAAACAAATTTCGTTGTAGAAGGGTCTAAAAACAGCACAAAAAGACCAAAAGAGTGAAAAAGTATATTTAAACAAAACGCATTTGACAAACAGGTCGAACAACTGATGTTTTTTAACCCTTGACTGCCATTGGCGATTGCCAAATAATATTGATCACAAGATGTAACAAAATGGATCTTAATATAAATTTAATACGTCACAGAAAAAAAAATTGTTAACTTGTGGACAGGATGTTGTGCTAAAAACATTCGGTGTATAAATATATGTATATATATAAATAACTAAATGGGCCTATCAATACCCACGCTACATCAATTTTCAACGACCCAATTGTTTCAAAACACTTGTCCTACCTCTATGACAAACATGTTCTTGTCCCCGCAGGTAAAGCCCCAAATAACATCGCTTTTTTGTGTAAATATCATTACATAAATGCTTGATAAATGTATAAGGGATTGCCCATTCACTTGGAAACTCAACATTTACCCTCAAGACACTTACGAACGAGAAAATTCTGGATATTAGAAGATCTGTTCTATGTTCCTTTGGAATATCAACCAAAGATAAAGAACTAAATCTTCCATCTTGTATTGGATACCTAAACTATATACATTGTAAGTGTCCTAACAGACAACGGTATAGTCCTGGGTCTTCCGAGTGCTCCACGAAACCTCTATTTAAATTATTAACATCATGTTATCAGCAATCAAAGCCGGGCTTCAAAGTTATCGTTAAACTGCCTATTCAAGAGGTTGCGAGAATCAGATGTGAATACTTGCAAATTCCAGAGATCGTTTTGAGTACATACAATCTAAACCTGCCAACCTCTGAGTCCTTCAAAGCGGGAGATATCCCCGTCAGCTATGGCAGTTGAAGGGGAGAATTTGCACGACCTTCATTTTCAAGTGAAATATATGGCCTTTATATTTATTCATTTACAAAACACATATATAAAGAGTTAATAGATATAAATACTTTATTTCTTGAATCATGGTTATATCCTCTACAAGGTGCAATGTTTGTTTATTTCCTGTTTTATTATCTTTGACATTTGCATCCTATCAAGACAGCTTTTCAATATGATATGTCTGTTTCACAACAGATAGTGTACTATATGTATCACAACTGCATTTCATAAAATATATTGAAGATTTTAACAACCGTTACCCTGACCGGCTAAACAGACCTTGAACGGTCGGATTATATTTCATTAAATGTTCAATTCGTTTCTAATAAATTTCAATTTAAACATTGAATAGAAGTAAAGACCTTTTAATTGATTTGCAAATTATTTTTTGTTTGTCCTAAGCCATAAAAAATCATTTAATTTTAATCTTTTTATGATTCTTTGTTCAATAAGTATTTATATAGATATAGGAAGATGTGGTGTGAGTGCCAATGAGACAACTCTCCATCCAAATAACAATTTAAAAATTAAACCATTATAGGTTAAAGTACGGCCTTCAACACGGAGCCTTGGCTCACACCGAACAACAAGCTATAAAGGGCCCCACAATTACTAGTGTAAAACCATTCAAACAGGAAAACCAACGGTCTAATCTATATAAACAAAACGAGAAATAGTTTATATTGTTTTATCAATTCACATTTTTAAGGAGGGTCATTTAAAACAGGATATAACAAGGGGAAGTAACCCGAAATTTCTTTGAAGTGTTTTCAATAACACAAAGCTTGAGGCAAAAGTCGTTAATGATCGTCTATAAGTCTTTTGTTTGACACCCAAACTGTCAAGTGAAGCCGTTTAATTTCTGATGGTACAGGTAACAGCAACCCTCATTAGTGACACAAAAACGTGATTAATGTTGACTATTCATTCAATGTTAATATATTCAAAAGCGGGAGTGTGCTAGCAAGTTTGAGATTTTCACAATTTAACCTGGCTGAGCGGGAGGGTTGGCAAGTATTATACATTCTAAGACTATCTCATCTTGCAGTAGTATTAACACATTTGACTTTTTGTAACCTTTCCTCAACGCTCAAGTATTTTCAATTTCAAACTTACAGACAAATTGAAAGAGTTTGTATAGATTAAATAACAAAAATAATCCGAGGAAAACTCAAAACAAAAAGTTCCTAATCAAATGGCAAAATCAAATGAAAAAACAACTGTTATATTCCTGACTTGGTACAGACATTTTCAAATGTAGAAAATTGTGGATTGAACCTGGTTGTATAGCAATAAACTTCTCACTTATATGACAGTCGTATCAAACTCCAATATATTTACAATGATGCGCGAACAAAATAGACATAATAGGTCAAATTGTCAAAATATGGGTACAGCAGTCATCACTGTGTAACAATCTAAAAAACAACAACAAATATTTAACACAGAAGCATAAAAAGCATCCACCAAACTCAACAAACACATGTATTGCTTTGTGTGTCTGACTTTGTTTCATTTAAAAGAATAGCTAACGTAGATATAGTATTTTGTCTTGGAAAGAGATAAATTTTGCTTTGTAAAAAAAACACTTTGATTCAAACAAATTTTCTTTGAAACTGACATTATCAAGATGCTTGATTGACAACATTTTTGTTGCGTTTTAGGCGAGTGTAATATTTGAAAAAGAATTCTAGTTAAGGACTTCAATGCACCCACCTACCACACGGCGAATTTCTTTTTTAAATTAAAGAATAATAATTTTACTTTGATTTTTGCCTGGTTGTCACAAAATCGTACTGTACAGTTTTGGTAAAATTGACGTTTATTTCAGAAATAAGTTGAAAATTATAAAAAAACGACATATTTTTCAATGGGAAAATGAAAAGATGAAGTTTACAGAAGACTGGATCGATGAATATGAAAAAAATGAAAACATCCTATTTGAAAATACAAAATATCATAAGAGTTCCTATAACCGTTTCAAAAGTATTTTTTGACCGTACAAAGACTTTGTACTACATGTACCAATTCTACCGACCAGTCTCTTCTCGTATATTAACGAGGGTAGTAGATCTACAACTCATTCTGATTTGTTTGTTTGTATATTTTGCAAAAATATGAAGCCTATAAGCAAGGTACACAACGTCATAAGGTTTCCTCTGAGGAGCAAACTCAAGCTGTTTTGAGTGATACTACATATATCTACAATGATCTGATTTACAAAATAAATCATGATAATTTTACTATTAAATCTTTATACCATCGATCTTGCATCTCTAAATATTTGCTACAAAATTTGAAATCAGAAAATAAAGAACTATTAAATTCTTCAGAAACCACAAAACAGCTTTTACTAACATTTCAACTATTACAGATGACGTGCCTGTACACAAGGACATATTCTGGTAAGCAAATATACTGATTACTTGATCAGTTAACCAGGCTTAATTTCTTCTCGATGATCGCCGCCGAGAAAACTACACAACATATTATCAGCTTCAACAAAAACTAAAAATATATGGTTAATTTATAGTTATATGTATACAGCCTCAACAAGACCAAAGTAAATCCAATATTGTATACAGTATCTCTATACTGTTGTCTTATGCCATAATGACGGAAAATTACCCGTTTAAAATTACTGTGATATAAAGTCTGTCAATTTTAAATATCTGAGCAGTGACTGCGAAACTGTTTGCAAGCACTTTATGCAGCTACTAGTATTTTACAGAAGCAGATATAGGGTTAAGTTGTAATTCAATCAGATGAATATCCATTATCTAAAAACATTTCACTGGACTATTCAATTGAGCTTATACCACCTGCTTTAAAAATATTGCGGTATTGTCTTTTGGATGATGGCGCATCTGCGGCAGTCAATAAACAGTACAATATTCCTATTGACAAAGTTCTTAGATGTATGACTTTAGCAGAATGTATATTATCTATAAAAAAAAAAATCTCTTTTTCATTTATGTTTATCTTTATAAATGCACCGTATTTATGGACACACCTTTGATAACTATTAACTAGTTTGACTGATCAAGGGATAGAAAAATTGAAAATGGGCAATACATTCTACATGGCATTATTTTTCTTCTTGGGGTCACATTTTATCCAAGACAATGTCGACCTAACAACAGAAACAATAAGTTCTGCGTATGACTTTGGTTGGCTAACAGGCAACGTCGGTTCGGTGTGATGTCATCCTACTTTCTACAAGAGTTGATCTGTTCACGCATTGGTATAGGTATAGGGGTAGGTTGAGATTTCCAAAAACATGATTAACCCCGCCGCAATTTTGCGTTTGTCCCAAGTCAGGAGCCTCTGGTCTTTCTTCGTTTGGTTGATTTTTAATTTTAACTTCTTGAGTATATTTCGAAGCTAAGTATGACTTCCACTATCATTTCAAACTAGTACAGAATCATTTGGTGTATCTTTGGTCGATACCTGCTTTTTAAACGGGTTGGTGTCTCTTTGACAAATCCCTCATGTCCATTCCAAATTTTTAATTCAATCTGTATATAGTAGATCTTGTGTCCGCTTTGAACAAAACCTCTGCTGTAGTGGTATATGCCAATGCAAAGGAAGTAGTCTTTGTACAGTAGTTGTCGTTTGTTTATGTAATATATACGTGTTTCTCGTTTCTCGTTTTGTTGATATATATTAGACCGTTGGTTTTCCCATGTGAATGGTTTAACACTAGTAATTTTGGGGCCCTTTATAGCTTGTTGTTCGGTGTAATCCAAGGCTCCGTGAAGAATGCCGTTCTTTAACCTATAATGGTTTACTTTTCAAATTGTTATTTGGATGGAGAGTTGTCTCAATGGCACTCACACCACATCTTCCTATATCTATTTGTATGAATATGTTGACCGATAAGAATGATGAGATTACAAGTTAAAATGAAGCTATGATATTCCGATATCGCAATATTCCGACACCTAAATGGTCGAACATCCCATTGGTCAGGACACAAGTTGACCGTTATGGAATAACCGTTTCACAGATGATATAGGATATGTTCCTAATGTCATTACTGCAATACTCTTCCCTTTTCACGAATGTGACCTACCGAATTAGACTATTTACCAGATTGTAATGACATAAGCAACACGACGGGTGCCATATGTTGAACAGGATCTGCTCCTCAAATCACCAGACGTTTTTTGTGGGGTTCGTGTTGCTTAGTCTTTATAACTAGTTTTCTATGTTGTGTCTTATGTACTAGCATGTGTCTGTTTGTCTTTTTAATTTTTAGCCATGGTTTTGTAATCTATGAGTTTCACTGTCCTTCTGGTTACCTTTTTTACTCTTTTTTTGCTTTACTCAATTGACGTCATTAGTATTATTCTATACTAAAGGATCACATTAATGGTGAACATTGTCAAGTAACCATAAAATATGTCAGAAACATTCAAAAAAAGTTAAATAACATTGAAAATAGATATAAGTTACACTTCAGTTTTGAGATAATTTAATCAGCTTGTTTTACTTTTATTTTACATGTGATATGTATTTATATATATAGAGTACAGGTACCAGCCCCGCTCGTGGAGGAAGTTACGAATCATATCTACTCTAACATCGTTCGCTTGATTTTCTAGGCACTTTAAACATATAACGCCTGGTATTTCTTAATCTTAAGAAATCAGATGGACAAGGTACAATTTGCAGTTGTCATTAGAAATTAGGCAGAAATATACATATATTAATTTACAGTGACTTTTTGCTTCTAAAATAGATCAGCATCCTGGAATTATACTGAAGAGATGAGTAAATTATCATTTCTGTACACTAAAAAGAATACTTCGTGTATTGTAACAGAGATCGTTGTTTAATTCCTACGAGAAGAATCACCGCCAGAAACGAAAACTTATTTCAATAAACTAGAGTTAGAGGAGGAGATAAGGTATCTGCGCAATGCTAGGCGGGGTTGTCGTAAAAGTTAGAAATTTAAAGTACAGGTTCCAGTCCAGCTCGGGGAGGAAGTTATGAATCAGATCTACTCTACCATCGTTAGGTTGATTTTCTAGGCACTCTATATAAATAATCAACTATAAAGCTTTCAGGACGATAGATAATGTAATATGATTCAGTACACTACAAAACATAATATATAAAGAGTCAAAAAGGGTACACCATCGCCATAGAAAAATAATAAAATGAACAAATATTAGATATTTCGGATAACAGATATCCTTTCTCGGTAGTAGCCGAGTTCTCTGAGTTCATTATTTTTGTGATTTTCCTTTTTTTTTTATAGCACGATGTCAAATGAATCCAAAGACTACAAAGATATGCCAAAATAAAAAAAAAATAGTTATTTGCGCTGTGAACTGACACAACTCTAAATTGCCAAAGGTGGTGACAGTTGAGATTTTACAACAACTGTAAATCCAGTACGGAAGCCGGAGTTACTGGAAACAAGTGATAGTAGGGAAAAAAGTGATAACAGGAAAATTAGTGATTCATTCTATGTTTTTTTCATTTATGCCCTCAGGGAAACTGTCCTTAACTTTCTTATCCAAAATCTTTCCCGAGTGACTCTGTCGACTTTTGACCAACCCTCGTTGTTGTCTATGATTGTGATGGTTAGGTTTTTGAGATCAAATTGGTCGTGTCCAGGTGATCTCAAATGACGACTTACAGGTAAGTGTAGTCACTTCGATGACCATTCATGCGTTTGTTGAATGGCTGCTCTGTCTCGCCAACATACTGCATGCCACATCGACACTGAAGGAGGTATATAACCTAATGGGTTTTGCAAGTTACATTGCAAAGTATAGTGTGCATAGACCCAGTCGAGTGGCAAGTACATGTTTGAGTATTTAGTATTGTTGACAAGTCAGATATCTATTACCACATGACATGCACCATCCTGCAGTTGAACAGCTTTTATTTGAGGAGACGTCAGCTCTTACAAATAAGTCTTTCAGACTTGCTGGTCTCCGAAAAGCTAAGACAGGGGGATTGGGAAAGATCTTGGATAACTTAGTTTGCCAATTGGTACAGACCAAACGTGAAAGGTTAATAAAGGTCGGATTGTATGTTAGAACAAACTATTTTGCTGCGTCTCTTTCGTTTGTACTGTAACAGGTCATTGCAGCAGTTATTGTTAGCGAGAAATCCCTTATCTATGTTCAATTTCTTATAACCTCGTTTGGTCAAAAATCAACGAAGTTCCTGTAACCGTTTCGTGACAGACTCCTCAGAGGAGCAAATCCGCTTTACTCTGAAAGCTTGACTCACGGGTTACTGTTTGTACAGAGTTTAAGGTGACAGCTTTGGGGAGAGAGGTACTGATGTTTATCTGTAGCTTTACAGTAGAGGTCTGTTGATATGACACCGTCCATTACACATGTAGTTGTGTCTAAGAAAGATATTGTAGAATCAAAATTTCATACGTAAATTTAATTGACTGATAGACGTTGTTTTCATGTCTGATGAAATCATCCAATTTTTGTTGGGATTCAATCCATTTAATGTCAACATCATCAATGAAACAGAACCAAGACAGAGGTCTTGATAAAGATGTTGAAATAATTGTTTTTTTCTAATTTGCCCATGAAAATATTGGAGTAAGACGGTGCCATTTTCGTCCCCATCGCTGTCCCGTTTTTTTTTTAAGGTAATGATCACCATTTAAGGTGAAATTATTGCATTTCAGGACAAGAGTAAGCAGCTGCACTAAACATTCAGTGGTTGGTTTGAACGTGTTGCGCGAGTCCCATATTTCCTTCCAAGATTGTATGCCGTCATCATGAGGTATGTTGTTATACAGTTAGATGACATCTAAAGTAACAAGGAGGATTTCCGGAGGAAGAGGGTTCATGGATTCAATTTTACGAAGATAATCTGTAGTGTCTTAAAAGTGAGAAGGAAGATTTTCGACATGAGATCTTAAATGGTTCCCATTGGAATGCCGACAGTCCGTTGAAAAACACGTCATCCGAACGAAACAAATATGATGTCAGTGAAGGAATCAAGCATCTTGACAATGTCAGATTCCGATATTTTTTTTTTTTTAATCAGAGTGATCCTTTACATAGTAAGATTTATCTCTCCCTAAGACAAGAAACTTGTATCAACGTTGGCAATTCTATTTTATGAAACAAAGCAAAAACAACTCTTTCAATTTGTCTTTTAGTTTATAATGTGGAATACTTGTGTAAAGTGTAGAAAAGTCATATTTTTAAATACTATTGCAAGATGAAAAAGAGTTAGAATTATGTACTCTAAAAGATCTTTGGTTTTTTTTAGTATCTACATCTGAATCATGCCATCTCTAGAATATGCAGTTTTACAATAACTTTGCAGCTTGGCTTTGATTTCCTCTTTGGTAAGTGTGGTGAGGGTATATGTTGAGTTTTAAAGTAATTTGTCAAAACCTAATTCGTTTATCAAGCAGTTCATGTAATGAGTGTTTCAAACAAAAACGATGGTGTGTGTGGCTTTATCTGCGGGGACAACAACATATTTGTCATTGAGGTAGGATAATTGTTTTGCAACATTTTGGGTCTTTAAAGGTTGACGTAGCATGGGCATTCATAGACCCATGAAAAGTGACATATTATGCAATATTTCATATATTTTTAATATTTAAGCTTGAATTTGAGCGACTGTAATGACTAAATTAATTTAAATATTTCACATAAACTGATTGAGTCTACTATAAGACACGGCATGAAATGATACGTCTACAAAATTTATTATCATATTAAATTTCTAGTTTCAAAATTAAGGTCTGATTTACGAAGAATTAGTTTAGTACTTACGAAAATTTAATGCTTTTGTCAAAATCCAAATCACAAAAAATGTCATAGAGATAGCCTTGTTCTAAAGTTTATATCTAATGTTTATAAATAAAGGCAACAGAAGTATACCGATCTTTTTTTATATGTCTTAAATTCTAACCCTTCAATTTCTTATATAAATTAATTCAGATGCATTGCCATTCTTTACATATAGGTAAATGCATACTAACAAAATGATATTGAGCTCTGCAAATGAATGACTTGTATTCTTTGGATTATAGTTATAGTTTCATCTTAAAAGTACAGCCTTCAATGTCACTGACAAATTAAACATTTGCACATACATGTATGGCCATTTCAAGCCACAAATAGGAGTTAGAGGATCCTTCGTATTTGTTCAGTAGCTACACAGTTATAATCATTGAAACTTCCTGTTTTTCCTAATTTCTGTTTTTATTTAATTAGATATTTCCGAACGGGATATTTGAGTTAAAGGGAAAATAAATCCCCTACATCCCTCTTACACAAAAAAACAAGCAGAGAGAAACATTCTGCTTTTTCTTTATTTTACATTTCAACTATTGTTTTGTAAGTACATCAGTTATACAGGATTTATATTGACTTTAAATTGAATAAAAGAGGGACGAAAGATACCAAAGGGACAGTCAATAAAATGTGATGAAAGTTCTAAGTTGTAAACAAGAAATTTATTTGAATTTACATGTTATTAAATTACATATTTATTCAAACTTAATTTATATCTAAATTTCTTCAAATTTGAACTTTATTCATTTTTTATTTTAAGTAAAAAAAATAATCTGAAATTGTATTCAAATTTGATTTATATAAAAAATCTTTCAACTAGAAATTCAATCAAATTTTCTATATCTAAATTCTTTAAATTAGAAATTTATTCAAATTTAGTCTATATCTTAATTCTTAATTTAGAAATGTATTTAGATTTTAAAACTTCTTTAAACTATGTTGAAATTTGGGATTTTTTTTGCAATATTTAATTTTGTTTAAATTTATATTAAATTAGAAATTTTCCAAGTGTAGTAAATGCATAACATTTTTTTGTAATTTGAAGATTAATATGCATTACATATGCTTTTAATTTTATATTCAATGCATCATTTCGTGCACTGGGAGACACTGTAGTGTTTAAATAGTGTCCAAAACCTTACATCAGATGATCCTGAAATTTGATGCCATTATCTGCACTTACTGGACCTACTCCTTTATACACCATATCTGGTTTTCGACAATTAATTTCTTTTCAGTTATGTTTAAGGTTTCGAAACTGTATTTGTAAGGCTATTAATTTAACCTGAATTTAGGATAGGCTCTTAAATCTAAAAAAGTCGAAATAGGATGAACGTAAGTTAAAGTGTTCATTATAACAGCAAAAGTGCAATAAATCAGATTTTACATAAAAAATACATATTTTCTTTTCAAATTGTTGTTGAAATATCTAGCCAGGAGAAATTGCTGTTGTTAAAATATTAGATAGATACTAAAACAATGTCAATGTTGGTTAAAATTGGGGAAGGAATGGTTTAATCTAGGTCGATTATGGTTCAGACTTGATCGAACATTACTCAGAATAGGTCGGACATGATTCAGACGCGTATGAAATTAGTAAGTACCGGCTGAGTAAAGTTCGAGAACAAGTTCAGTCTGTTAAGTACGATTCAAACTACAGTCGTACTAAACTCCGAAATATATATAAGAAACTAAAATAAAGAAAATCATACAAGACTAACAAAAGCCTGAGACTCCTGACAAACGCATAAAAGCGGCGCGGTTAACTCTTTTTTTTTAGATCTCAACCTGACACTATACCTCTAATTTTAAAGAAAATAAGATCTTTCTTTCAAAACTGTCAGATGAGTACTTATCAATAGGCTAAACAAGGTGTCATTGGTGTCCAATAGTGCAAAAACTGTCGAATACAATAGTCCCTATAAATATGAGCCTTTAAATATAGCGGTAAAATGCAATAAAGTATGCATAAAGGCGCACAATCCTACAAAGTACGAGAGCTAGTCTCAAATTAGTTGTGTTTATAATGAGTCATTGAGCTAGTAAAGGTTCTTCAACCAACAAATAGACAATACATATGTCAATAGAATATGAAACTATCCTCCAAAGTATGCAAAACAGGAGCAAGATATACCAGAGGGAAGTCCACACTAATTTGTCTCATTGGCACTCATTCGACATCCTCTTGTATCTATAATTGATAACACCATGGCTAAAGGAAAAAGGCAAACCGACAATTGATAGTACACATGACAAAACAAAGAAAACTGAAGACTAAGCAACACGAAGCACAACAACAACTGCATAGACACGTCAACCTTTGATCACAATCATATGTTGTATACTCTTGTTGGTCCCTTAGAGTGAAGATCAATAGTGAAACTGCTTCATAAGCTGTTAAATTGAATATCGTTTTCAACATCATCGATTATTATGAATAAACTTGTCTCTGGGTTTTTTTCTCCGACGACACTCCTTTTTTTCAAAACGGCTGTGCATTGGCCACAATGACGATTGCAACAATACACACTTTATAAAGTTATAAAATTACCGTTTTCAATTATTCCAGACGTTGTCAATGTATTTGATTAACATTGAATGTTGTTATTATTCAGATTAAATGAAGTAGCTTACAATGACAACGGTAATGACTTGTGATATAATTATATACCTAAAGTTGGAACAGACTATACAACTGTATGTTCATTTTACCTTTTGTCTTCGTTGATTTCTTTACTAATATATAACTGGTAGAATTTAAAGTGGGCAAACCACAGGCACACCGTCCCAGTATCCCGTTAACATGTTGTTACGGCCAGAAATCGCCTTTAAATTGTAGCCAACAAAAGACACAAATCAATAGTAAAATTTAACAATATTTAATATACAAAAGTTTACAAAAGGTATTACACAAATATTACTGTTAACTTAACTGTCAAAATATGAGTCCAATCTGTTATCTTTATCTGTATCCGGAAATCTTTCGGAATCCAATTTGAATATTACGTTCTCTACTAATGTCACAATCCAGTATGATGTTGTTTGTAGAATAAAAGTGTCAATCCAAATGCTGTGAATACTAATGTCTATCAATGTCTATGTCCAAGTTTAATTATGAGAGTTTAACTTTAGTGTCTGTATATATAGTGTTGTCATGGAAAATTCTAGAACACTCTATAATGGAACATTGTGGAAAATCCTGGAAAGTTACAACGGAAGTTTCTGGAATAACGTAGAAGTTTAAATTACGCATCTTTTATAAGGATCATTCTAGAAAGTTCTAATCATTCTGTGATTGTTCCAGTGATTCCTAAACTGCACAGTTACAAGATTATTTGGTAAACAACTATCAGGCCATACAACATAAATTAGGCCAACATAAATAAACATAATAATTACAATATCATAACACCTCCCCCCTTAAAAGAAGTTTTTGTGTAACAAAAACTTATCAGGAATAATATGAATAAAAATACATAATATATACAAAGTGATTTAATAAGCTCTAGATAAAGCATCAGCTATAACATTATCTTTACCCTTAATATGTTTTACAATTACACCTAGTCAACCTCTGATTCTTGTTTCTCATTTTATGCATGAAGGTGAGAGGATTATGATCAGTATAAACCAGAATAGGATATACAGTGGGATTCAAATATACATCAAAATGTTGAAGTGCTGACAACATTGCAAAACACTCTTTTTCAATAGTTGAATAATTTTTCTGATGTTTATCTAATTTCTTAGAAAAATATGATATAGGTTTTTCAACATTATCATCTGTCTCTTGATATAAAACAGCTCCTATTCCTACATCGCTTGCATCAACGGCAAGTTTAAATTGTTTTTCAAAGTCTGGAGTAATCAGAACTGGACTATTAATTAAAAGTGATTTGCTATTTTCAAAAGCGTTTTGACAATTTTCACTCCAGATAAATTTAGAATCTTTCCGTAAAAGATGAGTCAATGGTTGAACAACAGTAGCAAAATTTGAACAAAATTTCCTGTAAAATCCAATCATGCCTAAATATCTCATAAGTTGTTTTCTATTTGTAGGAGGAGGAAATTTGGAAATAGCTTCCACTTTAGCCATTATAGGTTTTACTTGACCTTGGCCAACTGTATGCCCTAAATAATCAACAGTGGCCTGACAAAATTCACTTTTACCAAGATTAACAGTCAAATTTGATTTTGACAATCTATCAAAAGTATCATACAAATGTGTTAAATGCTGTTCCCAGCTATCACTACATACAATAAGATCATCAATATAAGCATAACAACAGTCTAAATCTTTTATAACATTATTGATCATTCTTTGAAATGTAGCTGGAGCACTTTTCATGCCAAATGGCATTACAGTATATTGAAATAAGCCATCTGGTGTAACAAAAGCTGATATTTCACGAGCTCTCTGTGTCAATGGAACTTGCCAATAACCTTTCAATAAATCAAATTTGCTCACAAATTTTGCTTGACCAATATTGTCAATACAATCGTCTATCCTTGGAATCGGATAGGAATCAGATTTTGAGACTGAATTTACTTTTCTGAAATCAGTCACGAAACGAAAAGTTTTATCTGGTTTTGGCACAAGGAGACAAGGAGAGCTCCATTCACTGTTACTCGGCTCAATAATATCATTGTCAAGCATATATTTAATTTCTTTTCTCATAACTTCAAGTTTGAGTGGATTGAGCCGGTAAGGATGTTGCTTAATTGGAGAAGCATCTCCTACATCAACATCATGACAAACAGCAGTTGTTTTGTTAGGCACATCTGGAAAAAGATTTTTGAAAGAAAATACCAAAGTTTTTATTTCTTCTCTACGATCAAAAGACAGATGTGTAAGTTTTGAATCTAAATTTGACAAAATTTCTGAATTTTTCAATCTAACTGTCTCTTCCATAGTTTTACAACTAAAAGTTGGTTCAATTACATCTGGTTTGTCATGATTGTTCTCAAATTTAACCATGCCTAAAGTGGCAACTGGTTTACTATCACATAGTACATTAGTACGCTCAAAATATGGTTTTAACATATTAATATGACACACTCTAGTTTGTTTGCGCCGACCTGGAGTTTTTACAATATAATTCAAATCATTAATTTTACTCTCTATTGTATAAGGACCACAATATTTAGCCTGTAAAGGATGTCCAGGGACTGGCAAAAATACAAGTACCTTATCACCAGGCTCAAAAACTCTGTCCCTGGCATCTTTATCATACCATATTTTCATCTTGTTCTGTACATTTTTTAAGTTTTTCTGAGCAATTTGACAAGCAGTAAACAATTTTTCTTTAAATCTAGATACATAGTCTAAAAGATTCAAGTCAGTATGTTCAGTAAGCCACTTTTCCTTAATCAATTTTAACGGTCCCCTTACAGTATGACCAAATACCAACTCAAAGGGACTAAATCCAAGGGATTCTTGAACAGCCTCTCGGACCGCAAAAAGTAGAAAGTGAACTCCATCATCCCAGTCTCTGTCAAATTGAAGACAAAAAGTTCTAATCATGTTCTTCAATGTTTGATGAAAACGTTCTAAGGCACCTTGAGATTCTGGATGATAAGCACTTGATCTGTACTGAGCAATCCCTAACTGGTACACGACTTGCTGAAATAAACCTGACATGAAATTTGATCCCTGGTCGGACTGTATAGACTTAGGAAGTCCTACTAATGTGAAAAATTTGATCAAAGCTTTGACGATAGTCGGTGTCTTGATATTTCTGAGCGGAATAGCTTCAGGAAAGCGAGTAGATGTACACATGATTGTCAATAAATACGCATTTCCAGTCTTGGTCTTTGGTAAAGGTCCAACGCAGTCAATTAGAACTCTGCTGAAAGGTTCGTCAAAGGCTGGAATAGGCAGAAGTGGTGCTGGTGGTATTTTCTGGTTAGGTTTACCAACAACCTGGCATATATGGCATGATTTGCAGTATTCTGCAACATCGTTTCTAAGTCTGGGCCAGTAGAAATGTTGCAATATTTTTAGGCAAGTCTTCCTTATACCTAAGTGTCCAGCCAAGGGGGTGTCATGGGCAAGACCAATAATTTCTTGCCTATAAACTTTAGGCACCACCACTTGGTACACAACTCTCCATTCCTCCTCTGGGGTAGCATCAGGAGGCCTCCACTTTCTCATTAAAATGCCGTCCTGATGGTAATAGCATTCGGCCACTTTGTCTGCCTCCTCCTGTGGTTGAGCTCTCTGGCTGAGCTGAAGAACCTCAGGGTCTTTATGTTGTTCTTCAGATAAATTTTCTCGGTCTAATGAATGGCTGTTAACGTCTGGCCATGGCATAATAACATTCTTGTTAACACTAGGTGGTTTTGTAATGGCCTTTTCTGAGCTACCAGGACCTTCAATGTCAGCTATAAAAGTGTCAGAAAGGTCCATGTAATCAAATTTGTCTTCTTGCAAATTCTCATTTTGTTGTTTTCTAGCCATCGCCCTAGTAACAACACAAGCTGGATACAATTCAGCATCATCTTCAGGTGATTTAACATCCACCACCGGTTCACTGGTAACAATTGGTTCAGCAACCACTTTGTTCCTAGCTAGATCATTTCCTAGCAATAATGTAACACCCTCAACAGGGAGATTAGGACGAACACCTACAACAACTGGTCCAGTTATCAAATCTGACTTCAGATAAATACGATGAAGAGGAACATCTATACAACCCAACTCTACACCTTGTAACAAAACGGAGGCACCAACAGAAGTCTTCTCAGACAAAGGCAACACACCTTCTAACAATAAAGATAGAGAAGCTCCAGTGTCCCGTAAAATCTTAATAGGCTGAAGAGTGGTATCATCAACAATAGCAACAAACCCATCAGACATAAAGGGTTTATATTCCTCCAAATAATCACAAAAACTGGACTTAAAAGCCTGACTCGCAGGACATTCCAATGTACTGGTAATATAAGGTGTCGTACAAGCACTGGTCTTCGGCTTATTATCTCGTTCATTCTTCTTCTGGAGTCTAAAACAATCAGCCATCAGGTGACCAATCTTCTTACAATAAGCAAAAGTCAGTGACTTCTTCTCAAAAGTATCAAATTTTGGACTAGACATATTATAACTGGACTGACTCTTATTCTGTGGAACAGGCTTACTATCAGTATGCTCAGTGCTTTGATTTTTGTAATTTCCACTGGAAGTATTAACATATTGACCCTTGAAACTTCTTTTATGTGAAAGAGTATAATTATCTGAAATAACAGCTGCATCATGTATTGACTGAACAGTTTTGTCGTCTAAATGTGTTTTTAAGTCTAAATGAACACATTGTTTGAACTCTTCTAATAACATCAATTGTCTTAGGTTATCAAAATTGTTATCTGTTTTCTTTGACGTAAGCCATTTATCAAATAGATCTTCTTTTTCCCGAGCAAATTCCACATATGTTTGTGAATCAAACTTTTTATAGGATCTAAATTTCTGTCTATATGCTTCTGGTACTAGTTCATAAGCTTTCAAAACTTCCTTTTTTACCATATCATAATCAGAACTTTTTTCTGATGGAAGTGCGGAATAAATTTCAGCGGCCTTACCCTGAAAAACACTTTGCAGCATCGTAGTCCAATATGGCTTCGGCCATTTCAAATTATTTGCAATTTTCTCAAACTGTTGAAAATATTTATCAACTGTTTTTTCACAAAATTTAGGAACCAAACGTATATTTTTTGCTGCATCAAAATAATCTGATTTCGAGTGAACTTTAGTGTTGCTTTCTTCTTTGACCATTTCAATTTTCAGTTTTTCCATCTCTAGCCTTTCTCTCATTTCAAGTTCTTTTAATTTAAATTCATCTTCTTTTTCTTTTCTTTTCTCTATCTCCAACCTTTCCTTCATTTCCAATTCTGCTTGCAATTGTTTTAATTTAAACTCATGTTCTAATTCAAGCTGCTTTAATTTAAAGGTGTCAACATTTTCGACCTTAAGATCAAGAGCCTCTTCACCTAAAATTTCTGCGTCAACTAATTTGTCTATAACCAAATTTTTTATAATTTGTTTTCTCATAGATACTTTAAAAACTAATTTCAGTTGTTTAGCAAGCAACACTAATTCCTCTTTCTTTAAATTATCAAAACTCTCCAGGTCTGGCGTTTTCAAAAATTTACCAGCATCAAATGCCATTTTGTAGAATTTTGTTGGCTAGTTATAATAAAAATACTAATCAAATTTTGAATAAAATATTTTTAAGATCCCGGACGAGCCCCCAATTTCTGTTACGGCCAGAAATCGCCTTTAAATTGTAGCCAACAAAAGACACAAATCAATAGTAAAATTTAACAATATTTAATATACAAAAGTTTACAAAAGGTATTACACAAATATTACTGTTAACTTAACTGTCAAAATATGAGTCCAATCTGTTATCTTTATATGTATCCGGAAATCTTTCGGAATCTAATTTGAATATTACGTTCTCTACTAATGTCACAATCCAGTATGATGTTGTTTGTAGAATAAAAGTGTCAATCCAAATGCTGTGAATACTAATGTCTATCAATGTCTATGTCCAAGTTTAATTATGAGAGTTTAACTTTAGTGTCTGTATATATAGTGTTGTCATGGAAAATTCTAGAACACTCTATAATGGAACATTGTGGAAAATCCTGGAAAGTTACAACGGAAGTTTCTGGAATAACGTAGAAGTTTAAATTACGCATCTTTTATAAGGATCATTCTAGAAAGTTCTAATCATTCTGTGATTGTTCCAGTGATTCCTAAACTGCACAGTTACAAGATTATTTGGTAAACAACTATCAGGCCATACAACATAAATTAGGCCAACATAAATAAACATAATAATTACAATATCATAACAATGTTTAACCCGGTCACTTTATGTATGTTTTTGCCTGGCCCAAGTCAGGAGCCTGAAATTCAGTGATTGTCGTTTGTTTATACATATTTGTTTTTCGTTCATTTTTGTACATAAATTAGTAAGTATTCTTCTTTGATTTGTTTTACATTTGTCATTTTGGGGTCTTTTAGGTGACTATGCAGTATGTGCTTTGCTCATTGTACGGTGACCTATAGTTGTTAATTTCTGTGTCATGTTGGTTTCTTGTGGAGAGTTTGTCTCATTAGTAATCATACCACATCTTTGTTTATGTTAGTTTTTCTTTCAGTTAGCATTACATATAGTCTATTTTTAAAACATTTATTAAATTAATAAACCATCCTGGATTTTAACAAAACTTGACAAAAGCCTCTAATGATCGAAAGATATAGTATCTATATTAAAATGTCTAAAATTGTTTCCCCATTTTTGTTGAGCCTGCGACTAACAACAAAAGTAGGCAAAACACTCTGTTTCCGTTAACCCCTACGATGTTTTAAATGATTAAAAGGAAATGTTAAGATTTACGATTAAAAATACATTTTTACTTTAAAAAAAAACATATACATTGCAAAAACTACTAAAATACCGTTTGACTATTAATTATTAAGATAAGAGCATTTTCTAGAATTGAAAATTATGGTATTTTGCTGGGTTTGTCTACTCGATCCTATTTCGGACCCCCCAATTGTAAGAAGGCGTTTCTAGTTAGTCATGCCAGATTTGCTTTTAGTAAATTGAACATAAACTTAAAGATGTACAATGGGTAAATAAGTTCGAGGTACAATGAGTAGACAATAGAAATCCTTTGTGAAATGAGAACGTCCCAGGTAGCTTAAATAAATATTTTGCGTTGAATAACTATGAAAAATGCACGGGCAGATTTGTAAGCTTCAGCTAAACATCAGATGAACCAATTATAATCATAGCATATATTACGCATTCAATCCTTTTTTCATTATTTTAGCATTCAATCCAATTAGCATTATTCTAGCCTGCAATTATTCTAACATAGTTAGAAACCTACAAGCAATACTTCAGCCTGAAATCCTCTCAGCATTATTTTAGTCTTACATTCTCTTAGCATCATGTTAACCATCATTTCTTTTAGCATTATGTTAACCATCATTCCTTAGCATTAGTTAGAATTATGCTAGCCTTCGATTTTCTTAGCATAGTTTAAGCCTTCAATTCACAAAGCGTTACCTCAGTCACTGATTCTCTCAGGATTAGTTTTTACATCGATACTATTTTAGAATTATTATGACCATCAATGCTGTTCTCATTGTTTTAACCTATAATCCTCTTAGCATTATTAAAACCATCAACTCGTTTAGCTTTATTGAAACATTAGTTTAGCATTATATCACCTAAGCATATGTTAAACCTTCAAACCTTTCAGCATCAGTTTAACCATCAATAATCGTAGAATAATCTTAGCCTTCAATCCGCTTATCAATATTTTAACCATCAATCCTTTTCGCATTAATTTAACTATCAATCTTTTTAGAATTTATCTAACCATCAATCTTTTTAGAACTATTTAACCTTCAATGCTTTCATTATTTTCTTTCAGCTTTCAATCTCAAGACTAACAAAAATATACAAAAAACTCTAAAAGCATCTATCAAGTTAATAATCACATTCCTTGTTTCATCTGTTGAGCGTCAGAAAATGTAAACGTCACAAAAAAAGGAATTTTGACGTTCAATGTCTATTCAAAACAAGTTACAGAGTTCAAAAACCATTCGTTTGTGATCAAGATTTACATTGTATAATTTAATATTTTCACGTTTTTGCTAGGCTCTCTTTAGACCTTTAAAATCAGTTGAAAGGATCAGAAAAGTAATAAAGAGACAACTGGCATGACGAGGTCTGTTAACAAAGGAGCCCCAAAGGGCACTTAAACCAATTTATAAAAGAAATACCCTTAAGAATTCCATAAAATTATCACAAGACTCAAAATCAGACTGGGTAATCCGTTCAAAAGGATAAAATTGAATCTAATTGTATGAATGATAACCTTATAGAACAATCAGTCCTTTATTTGATTTATTTATATAGATGAGTCATAAATATGCAAATTTAGGTTTCTCATTTCTTAAAATTGACTTTATTTCTAATAGTTATACATAAATACTAATCATACTTTGATGATAAGCCACAAAATCAAGCTTTAAACAGGGCAATTACTCCTATATAGAGTCAATTTACATTTTTAGCCATGCTGACTAATTTGTAGATTGTATTGTCCAGCTGATCATCATTTATACTTACAATTCGTCTACATCTTATATTGTTCTGCATATCAGAGAACCCAAATATTTTTGTTGAAATTAATAAACGTTAATTATTGAACCCCGATTTGGAAAAATTTGAGAAAAATATAAAACAACACGTTTAATAATGTAATGCGTCCAAGGCGCTTTTCTGGATTTACCTTCATCAGGAACGCTCAAAGCCAAATATTTTAAATCCGAGGATGTATAGGTTCCGAAACCGTTGAAAAGCTATATGTAAAAATACCTAAAATAAATAGCCAAATTCATCTATAGTAATTTGAGAAATGGGGTTTGTTTTATCAATCCAAACACATGCAAAGCTTCAGCAAATCAAAGATCTCCGATAATTATTTTTTTTGTATTAAAATCAACACTAAACAATTCAAAATTTGGTGACTATGTGGATCACATCTATCCCATCGAATTGGAGATGAAGGATACTACAGATACAGTTAAGTCGGCTTCATATCTTGACTTACATCTGGAAATTGACAATGAAGGTCGGTTGAAGACAAAACTTTACGACAAAAGAGATGATTTCAGCTTTCCAATTGTGAACTTTCCATTTCTAAGTAGCAACATTCCAGCAGCACCTGCATACGGGGTATATATCTCCCAATTGATACGATATTCCCATGCTTGCATTTCCTATCATAATTTTCTTGATAGAGGGTTACTGCTCACAAGGAAGCTATTAAACCAAGAGTTCCAAATGGTGAAGTTGAAATCATCCCTTCGTTAATTTTACGGACGCCATCACGAGTTGGTTGACCGTTATTGAATAACCGTTTCACAAATGATATCGGATATGTTCCTTACGTCGTAACTACAATCCCCTTCCCTTTCATGAATTTGACCTACCGAATTAGACTATTTACCGGATTTGTAATCACATAAGCAACACGACGGGTGCCGCATGTGGAGCAGGATCTGCTTACCCTTCCGGAGCACCTGAGATCACCCCTAGTTTTTGGTGGGGTTCGTGTTGTTTATTCTTTAGTTTTCTATGTTGTGTCATGTGTACTATTGTTTTTCTGTTTGTCTTTTTCGTTTTTAGCCATGGCGTTGTCAGTTTGTTTTAGATTTACGAGTTTGACTGTCCCTTTGGTATCTTTGGTCCCCGTTTTTTTTAACCCTTCGGAGAAATTTCAAAGTTAAATAATCAAACTTGATACATAGTTAGAATCAGTTTATCAACAAATGAGCAAAGAACTCTAACAATTGATTTTTTTATGAAATCAAACAAAGTTTAAATTGAAACTTTTTGTACTTCAATGCGGTCCAATTTAAAACATGTCAAAATATCAACATCTTAATACACGGTAAGATTCAGCGTTATTAATAACACCCTGAATTTAAAATTCTGAATTGAAATTGGTCAAGAAATGATCAAAGTTTACGAAAATAAGAAAAGTATTGTATAAGACTCCTTATTTCTTAATTTTTAGAGGCATTTCCCTAAAGAATATATTGAAATCTTCCTTTATTTCCTTTGTTATGCACCTTTTGATACAATTGCATAGAGATCAAGGAAACATGCTTATTTTGAGCCTTTTTTGCGCCCAACTCCTAAACAAGTTAAGAACAACGGATTGACGACGAACGTACGTGAGTCGGAAATCTTAAAAAGGTCTCAGATGTCAGGTCATTCTGATTACTTTACTCAAATATTATTTACTTATTCTTTCCATTGACAATTGAATAATTTGCAACGTCTTAATCAGAAGTCGAAGTAATAATGTAATGACACACTTACATCTGATATAGCTCTCCAAGCTGTATTGAAATAAGCAGTATCTATTGTATTACTATCATGATGAGCTAGTGTATTCCTGTACCATTTGATCCTCGCTAGATCAGATCCTGGAGTTATCTCCCCTGGTAGTGGTAGACTGTCAAATCCATTGATTGGAGGATTGATAGATGTCAAGTTTCGGATTAAACAGATCATCAACGTAACATCAAATGTTTTTGAATCTGGAACCCCTGTAACATCAAAATCAACAGAAATGTTAAAGTTCAAAAATCAAACTTTTTTCATTACGAATTTTATTAATTACCTTTAGTAGTTGTTACTTTATCATACAGTACAAAAATCATTCAAAAAACAACAATTCGTGTCGGTCCAAGGTGAATTTTAAAATGAAGATATCATTGAAAAAGCTCCAAATTATCTCCCTTTGGTGCAAAAATGCCATTTTTTGGCATTAAAATTTAAATATCTTTTTTAAATCATCGGTGACCCATATTTTTTAATGATGTTTTCGAATAAGCTGTACATAAACAAAATAATTGTAAAATTTAAGCGATTTCTGTAATTTAGTTCTTTTTTATGTCGATATTACCGCTTTTTCTTCTATTAGTTCAACAGAAAAAAAGGACATTAACAAAAATGTATGCCTCTTTCGAAGGCAGATTGTGAGCGTAAATGAACGGTGATCCCATTTTTTTATTTCATTTTTCTATTAAGTATAAGTTAAAGTTCATTTATAAAAAAATATAGCGAAATCCTATATTGAATAAAAAAAATGATTTAGACCCGCGAGCCCCCTTAAATATATTATGCTGGAGTATTTCACGTACCAATTCGAATATTACGTAACACTAACTAAATTTGAAAATAAAACTTTAAATTACTTTCACAAATATTACTTTTAGTAGGATTTTTCAGATACATATAGTTTAGTTAAAACAGATTTTATTGTTGACAAAATGACAAACGGATTAGGCACAAGTTCTTCAACTTAGTAACGTCTTCTCAATTAAAGACATAAATAAACACATGAATGAACATAACATTAATCTGACGTTAACCAATCATAATTTTAGCATCAACATATCAAATTAAATTACATACAAATCTTAAGGATCGAATAAATGGATATTTACCACTTAATATAACCAATCGAATGCGCCTATTTTCAGAAGAAATAAATACAAACACACCAAACTGTGTAAAATAAAATTTGTTAGTGTACATGACAATTTATGTGTGTGAATTTGTTTAAATGTAAATTACACACTCATAGTTTATAGTTACGAGTTAACAGTAAAACAGAATAAATCCACACGTAATTGTAAGTGTCAATTTTGTTTTTTGCTTAAGGTTCATCATAACAAATGAACAAATATGGCCGTATTTTCACCTCAAAAACTACTTTGTGTACAGACTTACTTGTGCTGTTTGAAAGTTTTTAGGCCTAGCATCCACTAAATATATAAAAGTTAATTGCATTTTGTGTATAAGAAAGATCAAATCTTTTTTGGTTTTTTATGGGCATTTTTTTTTCCTTTCTGCAGAAGGTGTAAAAATAAAAAAAAAACATGTGAATTACTTTGATACTGTCCAGTCAGCTAATCTCTTTAACTCACCTATAGTTGTGAAGATACATATTGTCCATGTCAATTAAGGACAATCAAAACAATACAAACCAGATTTTACCTGAGGGAGCATCTCAAAGTTGTACCACACCTTAGTTAATTTTCGCATCTTATGCATGAAGGGAGAAAAATGCCCGTCAAAATCCAAACTAGATATTATCTCTCTCTAAAACACAAAATTCATTTAACTTTTATATATCTAGTGGACGCCAGGCATTAAAACTTTTCCATCTGGACAGGTAAATAAAATCTGTATTCAGAGTAGTTTTTTACATGTAAATACAACCATATTTGTCCGTTTATGATGAACCTTAAATCCATTGAAACGTTTCAGAAAACAGAAGTCAATCATAAAGCTCATTCGATTATTGTACCCCTAAGGGCATACATTGATCATGTTCTAGTAAGATCTGTTACAGAATAAGGTTGTCAAAATTGAGAAAAACGCTTG
This sequence comes from Mytilus trossulus, assembly GCF_036588685.1. Classification (NCBI taxonomy): domain Eukaryota; kingdom Metazoa; phylum Mollusca; class Bivalvia; order Mytilida; family Mytilidae; genus Mytilus; species Mytilus trossulus. Next base: position 62,784,467 of record NC_086385.1, on the reverse strand, counting down.
GTACTTTTTATATACTTTTGTACAGATAGAAAAACACTGTAATTTTCTTCAGAACTCAAAGACTCATCACTAGAGAGCAATAACTCAATTGTAATATTGAAAGCAAAAACATTGATTTAATTCATCATTAAAAGCCTTTGTGATGAAAAATTGTTACAATATAATAAATAATGTTTAGCATCTTCATTGATGAAGCCACATAACAATTGGCATCTTGTACTTAGATTGCATTGAACAAATCAGATAGAAGATTCGCAACCGTGCATGTAATACAGATAGTAAGCGGTCGCCAGAGTAAAAATGTCTCGGCGGTTTTTTATTCTCATAGTATAACATGTGCAATTAGCTTTTAAATAATGAAAATGTAGGACTATGTCTAATAAAAGTATATAAAGTGTTCCACAATGTTATGGATGCTGGGAAATAAGAATATTGCTAAACCGACAAACGATTCACTGGAATAGTGATATTGTGTCTGTTTCGTAAATTGTAATTACTTATATCAGATACAAATTCTGGAAACAAGTCAAGATAATCTGGAGCCTAATTGTTAATTATTTTATAAAACATGGCCAACTTTTTTTACCTCTCGCCTAACGCTTAATTTTTCCCATCCCGTCTCCTTGTAAACAACGTTTCGGCTATCTTAACTTGGTAATCCAGGAACTATGCGAGCAGCCTCGATTTGGATATGTTCTATCAGATCAGAATTTATGTTCCCACAATTATCCCAAACTTCTGATAAGTACTCAAGTATCGGACGAATAAAAATCATATAACTTTTTTCCAAATATTCTCTTTTTTATCGATATTTTAGTTTGCGTAAAACATTAAGCTGCTTTGTAGTCCGAGATTACTCTGACGTCCGACAGCTGTTTTGCCAGACAAGCTGGGTGAAACTTACATAAATGAAAAGATAAATGAAAAATGAAGAGATTGGTGCACGATTTATATAATTCCAAGGGGCCCTCAGTCGGCTCCAGAAGTGACAAAGCAGCGCATCTATTTTGGGTGGACAAATATCCACTTTTTGATATGGGAAGAGCTCTGACGTCCCACGGCCCCAGCTTGTCTGGCAAAACAGCCGTCGGACGTCAGAGTAATCTCGGACTAGATGCTTTGTAGTTTTCTTAATCAGTTTTATCAACATGCTTATTCCATTTTCAATCATTACTAAATATGACACCTAGATATTTGTGCACACTAACTGGTTTCAATGTAGCACCACCAAAATCAAAATGTAATATCACTGTATATATTTTTCAAACTAAATATCAGATTATCAGTTTTTTTAGGATTAAACTTCACTAGCTATTTTTCTGACCACTTACTTAAATAATCAAGATATCTATAGATTGAATTTTGTAAAGTGGATTCATCAGGTGCAGTATGACCTATTGAAGTATCATCTGCAAAAAGCCTTCCGAATCCAGATACACCATCAGCTATATCATTAATGTATATTAAAAACAACGAGTGTTAAGTTTTCCAATGTTTGAAAATGAATCTTTCTTAGATCGTCTAGACAAGTTACTTATCAACCAACATAGCAAGTCTCCTATTATACAAAATTTCCCAGGTTTATGTAATAAAGCCTTAATCCAAACAGTATCAAAATGCTTTGCTTAAATCAGCAAATGTAATGCTTGTTAAAAGCTTTTCATCTAGTGCACTCGAAATTTTGTTATACAATTCTATCAACTGATGCAAAGTTGAGTATCCTGGAATAAATCCAGATTGATACGTGTATAATAGTTTATTTTAATGTAAATGGTAGAAAATATTTTTAAAAACAATCTTTTCTCAGACTTGACTCACACATGACAATAAGGAGACTGGCCTGTAGTTAATATCAATGAAAGAAAACAAGAAATAATTTCAAAGATTGTTATTGTGAAATAATATCATGATTAAATAAGGTAAGTGAGTTACATGTAAAAGTGAGTTGTTTTCAGATCTCAGTACAAATATAAATTAAAACGTAAAGGTAGAAATATAGTTGCATTACTGCTGTTAACAGTAATGGAAGAATTTGATTATGATAATATTTTTAACTATATAGTCTGAGGACAAAGATCTTGTTGTTGATTATATGGAAATCAGATAAATTATACCATAACAATATATTGGAACAAAAGCAATTTTAACAGCTGGCTAGTATTTACCTGTGAAATAATATCTGTCTTATTAAAAATGTATGTTGTAAGTCATCTTGTTATATAAATGAATATATAAAAAATAAGATTCAAGGAAAAATGTCACTATGAAATAGGTTCAGGAATATATTATATTAATATCTTTAAAATATAAGTTGCTCATAATTACCTCCCTTTAATAAATTATGCAAATTTGTTCTACCTTTGTGAAAATTTTTATAATTTAAGTCAGGTATATATCGATTGCGAGTAACTTACATACTAGTTAATGGGAGTATATATCACAAGGATCTGTGAAACATGATACGGCAAATATATACCAGTACATACTAATCCGCATAACACAGGTAGGTTTTCACTCCTCTGGAAAAATTCTACCTGTGAAATACCATGCCTGGAAAAAAGATTACCGTGACAAATTATCCTCATGATAAAATATCACAGAGGAAGAAATAAACCGTTACAGTATCACTTTTAATTAACATATTAACTGTTTTCCAGTATTGTTTTACAGTTTGTAACATTTAGTTCATCTAAATTTTCATTAATACTGGTAACAAAATATTGTTTATCTTGCTTTTTCAGGTTATTTACTTTGTTCCTTTGTTGTTTAAATTTCTTTTCTGCGGATGTATTATTCGAGCGAATAAAAATATTACGAAGCCTGTCGCGTTTTCTCGTTTCACACCGCATATTTGAATCTTACCAAACTTTATCGTCACATCTTATAGTTAATTCCCCTGTAGGTATACACTCGGAGGCTATATTAGGAATGAGTTCGTGAAATTCGTCGCAGCAACATGAACGTCACTTGCATCAGAAATAAAATATTCCCAATTTGTTTTAACTACTTTTTTTTGAATAAGGTCATATAAACCTTTTTTATAATCCCATATCAGTCTATTATAAGTTCGTCTTTTACTATAACCACAATTAATTGTGACGATTGTTCCATCATGATCACTAATACCTCTATCAAAAGGTATTGGGTCTTTATCTAAAACCGGTATCGAATCAGTGACTAAAATAGGATCAAGTAAAGACGTGCTACCTGTTCGTGTGTCAAAATGAGAAGCTGTGTCAATTATGTTAACAAGGCCGCTGTCTAAATGGGTTTCTGTTAAGAATACGACATCGTAATCTTCAATAATATCGGCAATATAATTTAGTTTATTTCTAAGGTTTCTTACATAACCATGGAAAATTGACAATGTTTTCTCATATATTTCTGATGTGCGCTCAGGACCCAGGTTCGGTTCGATATCACTGCATATTAGCAACAAACATAATAATAGTATTTAAAATGAAATCATATTAACAAAAGATCTGTATAAATTATAAATACAGAGTTTGAGTTTTAAACATTCGTAAATAAAACGGCAAGTAATTTATAAACTGAGAACGATACAAATGTTGTTGTTTTTTTCTGAAACGACCCAGACTTATCTTTTGATAAAACAGTCCTATTGTCATTCTATATGCTACGATGTCATTACCCATTGTTAAATACAAGACAATACATGTAAATGACAATCAGAAAATAGGACTGCTTTGTAAAACATGATGCAAGATATAAACACATATAATTCGAATGATCATTCATGAAATGCAGGCAAATAAAAAAAATAAGGGAAAACAAAAATATATGTACAAAAAGTAATATTGGAACATCATAAGAATGTTCGATGCAGTTGTAGTGAAATCATGGAAACTAATTTAGTTTCGATGTCATTTTAAGGAGGAAACAAATTATTAAAAAAAAATCAGAAAAAGAAAATGTGAAGATTTTGTTTTTTAAAAACGGGAGCTCTTTTGTGAAATGCTATAAATACACAGGCAATTTTTTCCAACGTGATTTTAACATGAGAATCACGTGATATTCACGTTGTCCACACCACGTGAGTATAACGTGAAACGAGCAGAAACGTAATATTCACGTTGTGAGCACAAACGTGACAAAACGTTGTTCACACGTGATATTCACGTTGTGTATAACGCCACATGATATTCACGTTTAATATATACCACGTGATATAAACGTGATAATACAACAGGACATTTATGTGAAGCAGCCATTGGAAAATATGAAATATTGTCTTTGTTGTACTTATTGACATATCATTTTTTTCTTGGTCATCTTTATTTGAAGATGATTCTCTGGTTCTTTATCTTAAAAGTAGGGTAAAAGTGATGTTAACATCAATAAATTGTCTTGTAGGTTATAACTGATTATCAGCTTCCTCATATGCATGTTTAATGTACCTGTTATCATCCTGAATATGTATGTAATATTTGCAGCTGGATGTTAAGCATACATCAAAACTTAACTATCATTACAATATATTTTAATCCAAATCTTATTTTCAATGTTTGAAAGGAAGTTGAATTCGAAATAGTACAACAAATTAACCAAATGTATACCAAACAGCATTTCAATACAAACAAACTAGTTTACAATGTCCATTCTTTAATTTCCTCAATGCTCTTCAACTTTGTACTTGTTTGGCTTTATAAAATATTTTGATATGAGTGTCACTGATGAGTCAAGATTGTGTAGAGGAAACGTGCGTCTGGAGTACTAAATTATAATCCTGGTATCTTTGATAACTATTTTAAAAGAGTTATGTCCCTTGTATGTTTAACATGATCTAAAAATAATCAGCTTATGACTTAAAAATTGTCCCTATCAAAGACATATATTACTAAATGTTAAATAAGAAAAAAACACTTTCCAACTTGAAATTCAATTATATTTATATTTAAGAATATGTTCAACAGTTCACATTCGATAAGTTATAATTACTGAAATAGTAACAAATAATATTTGAATGTTCTATCTTCTAAAGGCTCCACTCTTTGATTTCTTCTTCATCTGAAAGGATAAAAAAAGAATTCTATTTATTGTTATAAGTATTATCTTATATTAGCATACATAATGAAAGCTTTACTAGTATTTTAATTCTAATATGAATGTTGCTGTTGCTTAAATGTAAACAACAATGTGAGGGCTGATCCAAAAATAAAAGTAGATAAGGGGGAGGAAGGCACTTTACATTTGACCCCACCATGCAAACATTTTAATTTGGATATTTCATTTAAATGTTCAAGCAGTGTTCTTAAATAATTCCACCCATCAAATTTTAATAAAAGTTCTTGGAAAAAGTCCTATTAAAATTCTCAATTGATCCAGCTTTCGGTAAATGGAAGTACTCTCAGAGCTTTACTTACTGTCTTTTTGTTGTTGGATGTACAATTACAAATCCATGTCTACTTTGTGTTTTTGTTATATTTGTATTTCTATTTGTATCCATCTAATATTCTGTATGTATGTGCCTGTCCCAAGTAAGGAGCCTGTAGTTCAGTGATTGCTGTTTGTTGCTGTGTTACATAATTTTTTTTTTATTGTTTGGTACATAAATAAGGCTGTCAGTTTTCTCAATTGAATTCTTTAAAGTTTGTGATTTATCATGTAGCTGACTGTGGTATGGGCTTTGCTCATTTTTGAAGGCTATACAGTGACCTATAGGTCATATTTTCTGTTTTATTTGGTCTCTTGTGGAGAGTTGCTTTATCAGCTAACGCTCAGGATAACATTTGAATATCACAACTAAGGCCATGTGTAAATTTCCAACAAATCTATGGCTTCCATGAATTATTTCTTAAATAAAAAAATGTTTAACCACAGACTGAACTATCTATATAGACAACTATACATTATGGATTTTTTTTCATTGTTATGGATATACAGTTGCCCATAATTGCTCACATTCACTTTATTTGAACTTTGGTAGATAGTTGTCTCATTGGCAATCATACTGTATCTTCTCAATTTAATCATTTCTATTATAGCCATTCAACTTATCAGAATCTAAATAAGTGCATTTTGTATTCTATTTTTTTAAAAGTGTACACAAAAAAATTGTGGTTGGTTTTAAATATTCTAAAACAATAGAAATTCAAACAATGACATAACATTATTTCAATTTTTGTGTACAAACAATAAGATTATCCATAATTGTTTAGATTCTGAAATGATTTCTTATTTCTTCTTTCCTTTTGTAATATGTACAATAAACACTTCAGATATAATTACTTACAAGTTCAGCTATCAACAAAAAAACTTGCTTTAATAGTCTGACTTGAATAGTGAAGGTGTTGCCTAGCATCTGTTTTACTATGAAGCTGTAAATTAAAAAAAAAAATACATCAGATAATGACTGAGATTGTCAATATGTGCTTAAGAACAGGATTGAAACAGAGCAATAAGGAGAAAAAAGGCAAACATTCACCTGGAATTCTTAACTATATTTTATAAATCTCAATGCTTTGAGCCTTCCATTTAAATCTTTGTCAATGAATGAATAAAGCGTTCATAAAATAAAACAAGGTCAAGAAAAGGATTATATTATACAGTTTTTAAGATCAAAATGAAATTCTAGATATTCATCAAGGTACTGAGCATCAGTTTCAGACTGCTGTTAACTTTTTATGTGAATTTAGCGTTTTAGCTATTGTTGCTGTCAACATGGTAAAATCCACAATTACTGGACAGTCATAACTTTAGATTTCAATTTTGAATGAGCTGTCAATAATAAAATTGAAAATGGAAATGGGGAATGTATCAAAAAGACAACAACCCGACCATAGAAAAAACAACAGCAGAAGGCAATTTATGAATTACTGAAACTCTAAATATTCAATCATCTTTGAGGAGATTTCTTGTATGCAAATAAATAAATAACCTGCAGTATGAAGGATATAATCATTATTTGTTTATGGGTTGTTGAACATTATTGAACAATGTAGCCAAAAAAATGTATACACTTGTTTGCTCTCTCCTGGCAGAAAGATCAAGTAGATTATGCTGTATGGGCTTTGCTCATTGTTGAAGGCTGTACAAAGACCTATGAGACAAAGTCAAAGGTGTTAATTTCTGAGTCATTAACTCATTTGGTCTCTTGTGGAGAGTTATCTCAATGGCAATCATACCACATTTTTTTTTATAGAATATACATAGATAAAATAATTGTATTTTTTTCTTTTTCTTATATCTAATTATTAACAGATTATATACAACATGTTCTAAACTTAAATGATGCTTTATCAAACAAATTTTGACTCTTACCATTACTTTTATACCAAAAAAATGACCCCACCCCCCAAAAAAAAAATCTAAGGAAATGGAATGCAAGAGAGAAAAAAGAACTTTATCCTATTGTGACCTAAACATAATTTTTTTTTTAAGTATACCTGAATAGGGAATGTTTTCTTGTTTTACTATAAAATTACCTTCAGGTTAACTTGATTACAATCAAAATTCTTCATACTTCTGTAGTGTGATTCTGAAGCACTGCTAGAGTATCATGTCTTCTATTCATCTTACATATATATATTTGCCTCAAAATCAGATTTCATTTTCTGGAGAAAAAAATACTTGTTAATTAACATAAAATTTAATACACATATTACATGTAGTATGCCTCCTTCTATTGACTGAAAAACAAATGTCACATATTCATCTTTAGTAATGTTGATATTATGAATATTTTATATCATTAAAGATTGGCATCATTGCACAGGGATTTTATACTGCGAGACTTAAATATTTTTTTGTCTGTATATAAAAATTGCTTTTTTCTTCTCTCTTGATTTTACATTCCTTTGTTATTAATTTATATTAAATTAAGAGACTTAATTGACTAGGATTGTCAGGTCCTTATAAAGGTCTTAGTTTTCTCTACTAATAAAAACAGGATGCCACAAAATAGCACCATGGTGTTTAAAGTGGCACTCAATATCTCAATTACTTTTTAGTATGAGGAAATAAAGACATCAATGAATCAATAAATGTCAAGTGTGTTGAAAATAAAATAAACAGCTGCAATAGGAGTGCACGATTGCAAGCCCTCCAATTTATATCAATTATATTTAAAGTATAGAATGAAATATTGTAGAAGGCAGTACATTTTTGTAGAAAATTTGATTTATCATGTTTATAAATTTTTGTATGCATTACATGACATCCTTTAGTTGACAAGTAGCAAATAGTTAATTCAGAGCATTTTGTTGCAAAGTTACTTAAGTATCCTATGTAGCATTAATGTAACAAATGAAATATATTCTTTCCTTGCACATTTGCTGCAAGCCAAAAGGAATGTTGTTGTTTTTTAGAGCATACTATTTTGTTAAATGCATAATATTTAATAAAATGGAATAAGTGCATACATATCTGTTGGAACTTTGCTGAATTGTCCTTCTAACATTGACCTGGACTTCTCCCTCCGTCATTTTTTTTTTCATGTCAGGAATTTACAAACAGATCCTCCATAATCAAGACTTCATTCAAGACCTGCTTAATAACTGTCATATAAAAAAAATGCATAAATATTCAGCATTTTATTTACAGTTATACACATACAGTTATTGTCATAGTCTGATAAAAAATTTAAAGGAAAATTAGTGACTACCTTAAGGCATCTGTAGCCATGTTGCAATTTGGGCATAACATAATTTGATTTCAACCAAAATTGTGTGATAAATAATGGGACAGTGAAAGTTAATTGCCTGATAACTCAATTGTCATTCTGTGAACAATCTTGACATGTATCATCATAATCATGTATATTAAATTGTTTGTATCCTCATAATCATGTACCGGGTATATTAAATTGTTAAAGGAAAGGAGTTAAATGTTCAGTATGCGACAAGCATGGCAAGTGAAGTTTATATACCACTCCAGATAGATCCAGATGGATCAGTGTTATACATGTACATGAACATTGTATATCATAACCTGCAGTTGAATATAAAAAAGGCCTCCTGTATTTGAGTTTTTGCCAGATATTCAGATTCCTCTGGCTTTATTCATGACATTCCAAAATAAAAAAAAAATCCTCATAACCTAGCTTTACTTTTCTTTTCATAATCAATGATAATACCACAGTAAACTAACTTTATATAGATATAGGAAGATGTGGTGTGAGTGCCAATGAGACAACTCTCTATCCAAATAACCTGATAACAATTTAAAAAAAAATAAAAAAAGTAAACCATTATAGGGCAATGTACGGCCTTCAACACGGAGCCTTGGCTCACACCGAACAACAAGCTATAAAGGGCCCCAAAATTACTAGTGTAAAACCATTCAAACGGGAAAAACCAACAGCCTAATCTGTTTAAAAAAACGAAAAGCGAGAAACACATTTATATTACATAAACATTTAGTTATCTTTTAAACTTCTGAAGTATATGTATATTTTATTTGGAAAAAGGGGATCCAGGATTTTCAAAAGTGGCATCAAGATATCTTTTTACAGAGATTATACAAAGTTGTAGTGTCTTTGGTATAAATTTTCTTTCAAAAGAAAGTCGAAGACTGTGTTTTAATCAACTAATTTGCACTCCTTTGGCACTCCACTTTTTTTACATTCTGATCCACACCACCAAAACACAAACAATAATAAAAGTCAATATGGGAAAAGAAACATTTTTCCCTACCATTGCATACGTAAAATATGAAAAGGTCTACATTTTTTATAAGGCTAATTTATATAAAAAAGGTGGGGGTAACAAAACCACAGCAGCACACCCTATCAATTAAGTATTGAGGTCACCCAGCTGGACCCCAACCCCACCGCTAGAATTAACTAGACTAAAAATTAGTAGTACTATTGTCAACATGCCTAAATGGGTTGTGAGATAAAATATGATATCTGTTATATCTTCATTGACTTCAAGAGTATCTGCATGGCTTTAGTTTAGGACAAGCAAGGCAGATCAGTTTAGCTACCTTCCTCAATCCTCAATCTTATGGCCTTACGGCACAACTCTTCTCATTGGTGCATATTACGCCCTATGTGTATCTTCCTCCATGTATTTTCCTTCATGTACTTTAATTTTGTTTTTGCTGTTACGATTGATGTTGCGGATGTTCGGGTAAGTGATATTTCGTGATATATATCGTGATATTTCTTACAGTACTTGCAACCTTAGGCGTTACTATTTCAGCGATCAGTCAGCGGTCATCGATCAGTCACCGATCAGTCAAGTTCGCGTCAAACTCACGTCAGCAATCCGTCAGACTTATAGTAAAAGTAATTGACTGATCGGACTGATCGGACTGATAGAACCGATCGACCTTGATGACGGATTGACCTGTAATACGTCACATGATAAATTAATGCAAATTACGGAATCTTAGTTTCGTTTAATTAAAATGGCGACAAGTGAAAATCGAACGTTCAATGATCATGATCTGTACGGGTGTGGAGAGTATATACGTCCCTGGTTAATTTAAATAAAAATGAAGTTAAAGTCTGTTTGATTTATTCATAGATAAGGTAGGACATATACTTATTTAAATTAGTAGATATTTCATATAGGACAGAAACTTTTTTTAAGAGAGAAATATGAATTGCACCGGTCCCAACCCCCCAATAAATATTGACCTGTCCCTAAGGTTAATAAGGCTTTTACCTTTATATTGGGTAGGTATAATTAGTGGTAAAGAATTAGTTGTCTTTTCTTTTAAATGTATATCCTTCCATGGAACTTCATATTTTATGTACTTTTATTTTCAACTGAAGCATGTGGAGTTTAGAGAAATAGAATATATTTTATCAGCTTTGAACAGCAATCTTTTATTTTATGTTTAGCCTAAACATTTATGACATTACTACAAACTTTTAAGGTACATATGAAAACTATTTAAAGTTATAATTCTATTGTGTAATAAAATTATTAACCAAACAATATTACCATTATCATGATTATAAAAATGAAAGATATTTTCCATCAATTGAATAATTTGATTTATCTTTAAGGGATACAACAAGTCTGCAAGTCCCTAGATATAAATGAACAGAGAAATTATTGAGGAGATCATTGGGGAAAAAACTCAACAAAGGAAATGTACTATGTTAAGGAGAAGTGAAAGAAGGAGGTACTATATATTATTGATTAACTTGGCTGTAACATAAATAATCAAACCATTGCGATAAATGTCTATATATTTCAATAAATCAGCACGTAGAAAAACAACAAAATCAGTAGCGGCATTTGTTAGTTTATACATTTACAAAGACATCAATATAAGTGTCAATACAAATGTCAAAACAAATGTCAAAAAAAGAGGAAGTGGTATGATTACCAATGAGACAATTCTACTCAAGAGACCAAAGGATACAGACATTAATAACTATTGATTTGGCCTTCAACGATGAGTAAAACCTGTACTGCATAGTCATCTTTAAGTTTATAAATAAATATATAAAATTTCACAGAATGACAAATGTAAAATAATTTGACTGTTTTTGCTCATGAATATTATGTACATGTATCTTAGATAGCCAAAAATCTCTTTTTAAAAATGACAAAAAGTGACTGGCGGTTAGAGATATAAATAAAGGCTATACAGTATATATTAACTTGTCCTGCAACCTCATTATGTGCATAAGGAGGCCCAACAGTACTAGTATGATTGTTTTTGTCTCATCATCCATTCCAAAATTTTCTTCAGTGTTACTGATAACTTTGTATCAGGCAGGCTTGTCATTTAATGTATATACATTGCACATTATATATTTATTTTATATAAAGGTCTAACGGTATGCAGTTTTTTTAATTTTTTGGGGTATGGTAAATATCTTGCATTCATTGAACCTCCAAAAATTATTTTCTCCATCCTCATTTGTTTTTCATTAGTTCTATTTTCCAATCCCTTAAATAAATTTTTATTCAAGATTATATTATTCATGATATTTATAAAACCTTGCAACCATAATGATATTATGGTATGGCATCGTCGTTCAAAGACTTTTGTTTCCAGGCAATAACTTTAGTAACTAAATGGATCTTTATGAAATTGTACCACATGGTTCCATACCCCAAAAGGAGGTTGGGTAGGGGTAATGGCTTAAAAGTTTATAAACAAGGGGCCAAAAACAATACTTCTTTTCTTGACCAATACATGTATAACTTTTCTTATGTTTGTAGGGAAAATTGGCGGAGTGTAACATCTATTAGCAATAAAAAGAGGAGATAAAGCAGTAAATCATTATGACTGTGAAAAGAAGATATCTGAATATGAAATGAGTTTATTTCAGTTAAAAAGACTTGCTACAGAATGTTCCTCTTGTAATTTTATTGAAGACCAGACCATTGTCAACTTTAAGTAAAGGAAGATAATAAAACATTGAAGACGAAATGAAGGAAAAGACTTAATCATCAAAGAGCATAAAAAAGCATAATTCAAAATAACTCTTGTGAAGGAATCATATTGTACAGTAAACAACATACAATAACATATTACAATTTCATTTTTTGCAATTGCTGAATTTTTATGCTGTACTTTCAAAACTTTGGTTGCAGTACAGGAGTCTGTTTTCTTTTAAATATTAATAAAACTTCAGAATTTTAAACTTTTGCTTTAAATCATGCAACGCTAGTGATAATAACTGTACATTAGTCATTTAAGTCTTGTTTGAACTGAAAGTAAAGTAACATATTATATAATACTACTTTTCTTGTGACAGTAATTTGAAGGTAAAATTTATATGATTTATGATGCACATGCATTACCTTATATCATGTATATATTCATTGATACATGAACATCAAACAAGTTTTTTTCATGGCCAATGAAAAAACAACTTGCACTTACATAAGTAATACATGTGATATTGATATAAATTCATATCATAATCATGTGAAAAAATAGACATGAAAATAACACACTTTTTACATGTTAAAATAAGGTTGAAAAATCTACATGTGAAATTAACACAATATTTACACGTTAAAATTTTTAAAAGGTGATAATAATGTTATATTTGAACGTGAATATCACGTGATCAGATCAAAACGTGATTTTCACGTGAGAATATCATGTTTGTAAATTACACGTGATATAAACGTTATAAACGTTTATCCGGTGTGATACACACGTGTGAAAAACGTTATTCTCACGTGATGAGCACAAACGTGAAACACACGTTGGAAAAAATTGCCTGTGTAGGTAAATAGAGTATTGCTATTAAATCAATACAGGTAAGCTATAAAAACGTTTGAAGAACATTTGAAGAACGTTCATTGATTAAGTTACAGGAACGAAACAAGTTCACGTATATAAGTGATTAAAACGAGTATATCTATACAACTTACAAGTGTATATAATTAGATTGATAAAACAATTGAAGTATTGTGTTTTTAAACAAATGCAAGTCAAAAACACATAATAAAAATAAAATTGAGAATAGAGATGGGGAATGTGTCAAAAAGACAAAAACCCGACCATAAAACAGACAACAGCAAAAGGTCACCAACAGGTTTTCAATGCAACGAGAAATTCCCACGCCCGGAGGCGTCCTTCAGCCGGCCCCTAAACAAATATATATACTAGTTCAGTGATAATGAACGCCATACTAAACTCCAAATTGTACACAAGAAAGTAAATTTAAAAGTAATACAGGACTAGCAAAGGCCAGAGGCTCCTGACTTTGGACAGGCGCAAAATTGCTATGATGTAAACGGAATGTCTAATCTTCTTTCTGGTCATCACCTTCAAGGACTTTCTAACCAAGCTTCTATATGTCTTGCCTTAAAATGACCACTTTCGGACGAGAATTCTCGGATTATTTAATCCATATGGACCCGTCATGTGTCCAAAACGAATTTATTTGACCTTTCTCACGCAATGTGTTTAGTCTGTGAAAAAGACTGTATCTGTGTTTTGTAAGGTTTTCAGCAATGAAAGTTTTGTTTATGTTTCCTTTCAATTTGCGTTTATTGCTGAATACTAACTGCCTCTGACGATACTACAGGAACCGTACAATGATGAAATTTTCCCCGTCTTATAATCTCACCTATGGGTTGGGATCTGCCAATATCTCTCGTGTCTAACTTCAATTTCAAGTGTTTATGGCAAATACCAAGGATCAGGGAATCTGTGTCTATAGGCTTGATAATACTGCCTTTGTCGTCAGTTAGTGCAGGAACATTATGGAATCGTAAACTGGTTCTTCGAGAATACTGTTCCTGATCCTCGACTCTGGCTTCGATCTTGTCTAGTTTGCGGTTTAAATAATTTATTTGATCTTTTTGAATGTTAAGTTCAAATGTTTGGATTTCAAATGTTTGGCTTTGAGCGTTCCCAGTGAAGGTAAATCTAGACACAAGAAATAATTAAACGTGTTGTTTTCAATTTTTAATATCTTTCAAAATAAGTGCTTCTTTATTGATTTTAATTGTAAGAAAATCCTTCAGAACTGTCATGGTCAGAAACAATACAGCTATTGAGAGATGAATCAAGGTTGTTTTGTTCTTTAGATTAGGGGGTCTACGCGTCATTTAAGCGGTCTCGGCTAGGTTTTCACTATACATTTCTTTTTTGGGGGCTTTCCATAAATATGTATATCTTTGAAGGGGACATTAAACGATTTTCTACGTATCTTTTCACTACTCCTAATTCTGAAAATCATGCTTTAAACGTTATCAAACATTTGAAATTTCTATGATTTTCAACTAAATTTGAATATCGAACCGATTGCTAGCAGCCGTTTGAATGTTGAATATCGAATAACGAACCGGCTGCTAACTTAACACGCATCGAATTCAGTATTCCTGTTCAAGTTTCACAATCACTTAACATTATCAATGTTCTATACAAATGAGGTCAGAGTCTGATAAACCATGCCAGACAGACATAAACACTTTACATTCATTCCATACACCAAATATAGTGGTCCTATTCCAATAGTTCCAGAGAAACAAATTAAACCAGAAAATCTAAACAATGACGGTGACCAAATTAATAAAAATAAGGTCAAGGTCACCAAGCTAGACAGACATGTAATTTGTTGGGCTCTTTATAGCTCTTTATAGCTTGCTGTTCGGTATGCGCCAAGGTTCCGTGTTAAAGACCGTACTTTGACCTTTAATGGTTTACTTTTATAAATTGTAACTTGGATGGAGAGTTGTTTCATTGGCACTCATACTACGTCCTCTTTTATCTATGTTCACATTACAATTATTATAGTATACCCTGAATTAAGTTGACCTATTGCTTAAGTAATCTGATCATCTGACAAAGTTATGAAAAATTATCGTTTACCAATGACCCCTGAACATAAGGTCAAGGGTATATGAACACTGACAGACAGACATGATCTATACACTAAATTGATGTATTGTTAATAATATCTGAGAGAGAAAATCAAACAACAAAAACTACTCAAAGCATAAATGTTAGTGAAACTGCAGCCTATCAGATGGACATGTTTACCCGACAATCATTCCATACACTTCTAGGGTCGCTATAATTTGAAAAGTAAACCAGAAACCACAAAAAACTTAACATTGTCCAATGAAGCATGAATTGATATCAAGGTCAGATGAATACCGTCAGTTGGACATTAACACCTCATGATCATTCCATTTACAGAATATTCCAATTATAGTTGATATATCGTTTGCAGTATTTGAGAAACAGACTTGACTGCATAACTTTAACCTTGATCACTGATCCAAGGAATAAGGTCAAGGACATGTTAACCCTAACTGACGACATGTAGACGTTGCAAGGAATCAATCTATTGAATATAGTTATCATATGACTACAAAGCGAGTATTTCACTTACAAACAAAATCTGCATTTTTTACAATCAGTTTATGAACCATGAAAATGAGGTGAATAGCAATGGACGTATCACAGACGGAAATTTCTTAATATAAGGTATCTGCTTATTGAAATATGAACAAATAGTTTAAGCAGTAACCCTACTGTAGAATGTCATTGAAGTATATTATATCACTTTAAATCCAGTTTTCAAATATAATTGGTTTCTTATGAAATGCAATCAATTTATTTCCCCAATTGTTTGTTTTCTTATATCAGCATATGTCACTGCTTGTTTTGTTTGCCCACCCCCAGTCAAAATCCAGGACTTTATTACTTCTCTATAAAATTCTAGAACATGTTTAAAATATTCTAAATGTTTTATATTAAATATACCTAAAATATTATTAGACACTTTTAAATATTTAAAAGGTATTAGCTTCCAGTTGGCAAATTTATTATGAACTAATCTATATACCCATGATGCTTTAAGCGCTATAAAATAACTTTTAAAATCGACCATTTGTAGGCCTCCTGTTTCATAAGGAAGTGTTATCAGGTTTCTTTTTACTTTGTCTGGCTTCCCATCCCAAATATATTTAAAGCTTCTTGTTGCTATTTCTTTAAGATAGTTTTCAGGAGTAAAGCAGACACTTCCCAAAAACGTAAATAACGGCAAAATTAATGCTTTAATAATTAGTATTTTCCCTAAAATAGATAGATTCCGTTTTTCCCATGTCTTGAACAATTTCATCATTTTCCTTATTTTACAATTCCAATTTAATTTTTCGCATTCATCTTTATCATGTCAAAAAAGTAAAAACACAAAAATACCGAACTCCGAGGAAAATTCAAAAAGGAAAATCCAAAATCAAAAGGCAAAATCAAAAGTCCAAACACATCAAACGAATGGATAACAACTGTCACCCCTAATGCTTTAATGGGTTTATCTCCCCAATTAATCCCTGCAATTTTATCTTTACATGATTTCAATTTCCCGATGCACAATCCTTCTGGGTTTTTTTTCTATTTACCAATAGTCCTGCAAATGAGCCAAAAAATTCGATTATATTCATTGCAGATATTACATTGTTTTTTATCTTTACAAAATAATGTTGTGTCATCTGCTAGTTGTGACATTTTAATGCTGTGACTTTTCCCATCTAACTTAAAAGTGATTCCTTTTACTTCGTTGCTGTTCATTAACTTAAGAGCCATAATTTCAACAGCCAAAACAAACAATAATGCTGATAAAGGACAGCCTTGTCGGATTCCCCTTGAATTTTTGACATTTTCTGATACCCACCCATTGTTCACAGCACATGTTTGAACATCTGTATACATAGTTTTAACCAAATTAATGAATGAGTCATTAAATCCAAAATGTTTTAAAGTTCCAAGAATAAAATCCCATTCTAAAGAATCAAATGCTTTTTTAAAATCCACAAAAACAAGTGCTCCCTCTATTTTTTATGTTTCTGAGTAGTCTTTTACATTTTGGATTTGCCTAAAATTAAACCCAATGAATCTATTTTTAACATAACCGGTTTGATCCTCATTTATAACTTTTGGAAGTACCTTTTTTAAACGTTGCGCAAGAACATATGACAAAATTTTAAAATCTATATTAAGAAGTGATATTGGACGATAGTTTTCTAAAAGTAATGGATCCCCCTTTTTAAATATCAAAGTTAATATACTAGTACGTTGTGAATATGAAAGACTGTTTCTGTCGTATCCTGTATTTAATACATTTACCAGTAGTGATTTAAGTTTATTCCAAAAACATCTATAAAATTCTACCGTAAGTCCATCAAGACCTGGAGATTTATTTAATTTCATTTTAAAGATACCATATGTGCATTCCTCCATTGTAATCTTCCTATCGCATATTAGTTTGTCATTTTCATCAACGGTATTTTCTAATTTTGTATCGGTGATATATTCTCCTGTTAAATCTTTATTTAAACCTTTTTTGTTATACAAGTTTTCATAATAATCTTTTATTTTGTTTTAAAGTTTCTCTTGATCCGAAATAATTTCCCCATTATCTCCCATTAGCCTACTTATAAATTTTTTAACTTGTCTTTTTTTCTAACCCAAGGAAGTAAGAATTATTTGTTCAACAAACTCTACCCATTTTTCCCTAGATTTCCCTTGAGCTCCCTTCGCTTTTTCTTCATATATCGTATTTGGCTCTTTCCTTAATACCATTAATTTCTTTTTCTATATCATCGTCATCTATATTTGTCTCATCTCTAAATTTTATTTTTTCTTCTAATTATTTTTCCAGAGTATATCTCCGTCCCTTGAATTGGTTAACTTTGCTTTATTTTTACAATAATTTGTGGTTACTTCTCTTATCGCGATTTTAAACCCATCCCATAATAGCCTACAATCTAATGTTTCCTTTTCGAAATTATATTTATCAATCAAAGTATTAATCAGTTCTTCGTAATCTTTATCTTGCAAAATTGAATTGTTAATTTTCCAATACCCATTGCCCCTTTCTGATACCCCTGGCTTAAATTTTAGAAATACAGAAGTGAACTTAATGAACAGTCTAGTCAAAATAGACCTCAAAAAAATTGCAACAGAATTTGTTTTGGTATTTTTTAATTTTTAAAGGCATTCTTTCGTAACACTCTTAAAGTCTACCAAGACATCTGAGTGGGAAAATAGATTTTTTGGGTTAAAAATAGCAATCAAAATTCAAAATAGTGAAAAACTGGGAAAAGCTTGCTAAACATTTATTTTAGAAGATAATCATTTCAAACCTTTTGAAATTGCCCTGAATCGGTTGGTGGTGGTAAACTTTTCACCTTTAACATCTTTGACTTTCGTTTAAAATATCTTGTTGGTAAAATAATAGTATGAACTTAAGCATTGCACTTTTTCATGTAGTGAATATAAATTGATTTTCACTGGCATTTAACTGATTTTCTGCAAACCTATGAATTTTATCAGTTTTTTGCAGTTTTTGACGATTTTTTGCCAAATTTAGCTTTTTTCACCCAAAATCAGTTATTTTCATATTTGTTTTACAATGAATTTTGTTTGACCTGATTATTACAATATTAAGATTTGCATTTTTCTATTTTGGAAAGATTAAAAAACAGTTAAAACTCCAAATGGGTGTTTTTCCAGTTTTTAACGATTTATGGATGATTTTGCTATTTTTTTACCAAAAATCATCATTTACCCAATTAAGAATAGCTGTTAAGTTTTGAAATGATTAAAACAAAGGTTTGTGTCTTTTCTAAAATAACAAAAAGTAAAAACACAAAAATACCGAACTCCGAGGAAAATTCAAAAAGGAAAATCAAAAATCAAAAGGCAAAATCAAAAGTCCAAACACATCAAACGAATGGGTAACAACTGTCATATTCCTGACTTGGTACAGGCATTTTCTAATGTAGAAAATGGTGGATTGAACCTGGTTTTATAGCTAGCTAAACCTCTCACTTATATGACAGTCGCATCAAATTCCATTAAATTGTCAACGATGCATGAACAAAACAAACATACTCAAAGAGTAAAAATGTCAAAAATAGGGGTACAACAGTCAATATTGTGTTATCATCTTAATATCTCTACATAAACAACAAATGTAACAAAGAAGCACAAAAAGGCATACATTAATTTAACATTCTCATTTTGCTTTTCTTATACGGCTGAATTTATCTATGTAAAGTCTACCCATAATGATAGAAGGTTTCAAATGAACTTCTATTACCATTTTTTATATTTTTCCTGTCTGTTTTTGTTATCAAATGACGCTTTGTGAATTTCAAATTCCAACAAAAATCTGATGTTTTCACCTAAAATTTTATATTTTTTTTAAATTATGTCATTTCATAAACACTATATGAACTGTAGAAAAACTCTCGGTTTGAAATTATTACCTTTAAAATTTAACATTAAACAAGCTTTTTCCCGGTGTTTCACTATTTTTGATAAATTGTGCTATTTTTCTTCCAAAAATCTATTTTCCCACTCACATATCTTGATAGACTTTAAGTATGTTACAAAGAAAGCATTTTAGAATTAAAAAACACCAAAACAAATTCTGTTGCAATTTTTTTGAGGTTGGACACATTTTTCATCTGTTTTGACTAGACTAGAAGCAACAACTAAATTACAAGTATGTAAAACAAAATATTGGAGGTATTCATTCTTAAATACGATATTTTATTTTTTTGATTAAGTAACCATCACCAGTAAAAAAGATATAAATGAGATCTTAATACAAAAACATACTGCAGCCACATAAATACATACCATTTCTTGGAATCAAAAGATTCCACTGAGCCTGATTAATGATTTTCTTTACTTTTAAGTTCAAAAGAGAGTCGTTGTTTGTACTTAATGTTGAGGGTAGAGATGTAGATGGAAATTCTCTATCAAAATAAGTACGGACAGCTCTAGGTGTTACTCCTTTTAACAACAACGCTAACCGGACATAATTCTCCTCTTCTTCAGAAAGAGATGTCATGATTTCAAATTCGTTTTATATTAGAAACCTTGAGCAGTTTTACTCAATGGTTCATGAATTCCTGTAAAAAGAAACGATGTCACTATACATGAAAGAGATATTGTGATAGTAACTAAAGTCTTCAATAATGTTAATATGGAACATGGAGGGAACAGCATGATTATAATTATATGTAACAAGCAATCGATTGTAAAAATATGTAGATTATTCATTAAAGGTCTTAGGTGACATCAACAAAATAGCGTTGTCTCATAATAAAAGAAAATACCAAACACAACCAAAAAACACTATAAATACTAGTGCATGTATTAGTTTATGCATCTCATAAACTTAACTGCGAAAAGAATTATGTACAAAACATACTTTACATGCAATTGTGACAGTGGTTTGATTCCGCCAATGTAAATTATTCTGAGGATGACAATTCCTATCATTTTTCACAAAGATTCACTATGGTTTAATTCGAAATTCATTGTAAAATATCCACCACTCATCTTAAAAGGCGTAGGTTCAGTAAGACCTCTTTTTGGCCCCAAAATATAGCAGTTTTACAAAATTGTGATAATGTAATCATGAAGCTGTTTTTTGGAAAGTAGAATGATTCTGCTAGATAAATATGGGCTTTTTTTGACAATACAATGCACATATATCGGGTACTAACATCATAAAGTCATGCTAAATTACTGAAATATTCACAAAATTAGTATTTTAGTTAAATTTTAGACGGTTTCTGTCTAAAATGAAAGTGGCCGCATTCGTGTTCATTCATTATATTGAAATACAAGTTGTATTTGACGATAATACATAATATATATAAAGGTTGAGGATGAACACGGATGCGGCCACTTTCATTTTTGACAAACACCATCTAAAAAGTGACGATTTTTGGCAAATTTGATAGATTTTTCATATTTAAGCTTGAATTGGAGCGTTTTTAATGACTTAATAAGTTAAAATCTTTCACAAAAACTAATCAAATCAATTGAAATAGACACTTAAGTGTTTAAAAAGTGTCTAAAATAGTTCGTTAGATAAACTTGAAAATTGAGGCCAAAATCGGCCCTTACCGGACCTACTCCTTTTAAAAAACGTGTTTTTGAAGGTAAAATATCTATACAAAGTCAATGAACTATGACTGAAAGTACTGTGCTTTACAATCTCTATGGAAATCCGATGTAACCAATCTTATTCAACTGCATTCCAAAAACAATTGACTTAATATAAGTCGCTCCAATAAATCAATCCTTAACACAAACATCAACTTGTAAACTATGCAAAAGTTTTAAAGTCTATGAACCATCATCATGATCAGGTAGGGTGGGGATATATAATCGTCTAGGTAATTAAGCTTAACATTTGCTTACCATATACTAATGACTTAACATTAGGGGTTCATCTTAAACTGACCTTATAACAAACTAATACATGTGAATTACGCAAAAGTTTTAATGTCAACCGTGACTGAGGGGAAAGAACCAAATATACTCGACGGAAATGAGATGTACTTATGATTATACAACTGCATACTAATTAGCATTAACCCACTGGTTAAAAATGTTTTCCCCTTAAACAGATCTAATCACAAACACATACATGAAAACTAAGCATAAGCCTCAAAGTCGATATACCATGACTGGGGTGGTGTTTAGAAAACTAGAGGCTCTCAAGAGCCTATGTCGCTCACCTTGGTTTATGTGCATATTAAACAATGGACACAGATAAATTCATAACAAAATTGTGTTTTGATAATAGTGATGTGTTTGTAGATATTACTTTACTGAACATTCTTGTTGCTACAATTATCTCTATCTACAATGAACTTGGCCCAGTAATAACAGCGGAAAGAATTTTCTAAAAATCTACAAAAATTTATGAAAAATGTAAAAATAAAATTGACTATAAAGGGCAATAACTCCTAAAGGGGTCAACTGACCATATCGGTCGTGTTGACTTATTTGTAAATCTTACTTTGCTGAACATTATTGCTGTTCACTGTTTATCTCTATCTAAAATATTATTCAATATAATAACCAGAAACAGCAAAATTTCCTTCAAATTACCAATTCAGGGGCAGCAATCCAAAAACGGGTTGTTCAATTCATCTGAAATGTTCAAGGCAGATAGATCTTGAGGTGATAAGCAATTTAACTTCATGTCAGATTTGCTCTAAATGCTTTGGTTTTTGAGTTATAAGCCAAAAGCTGCATTTTACTTCTATGTTTTAATTTTAGCCATGTCGGCCATCTTGGTTGGTTGACCAAGTCACCGGACACAATTTTCAAATTAGATACCCCAACAATGATTGTAGCCAAGTTTGGATTAATTTGGCTCGGTAGTTTCAGAGAAGAAGATTTTTGTAAAAGATTACTAAGATTTACGAAAAATGGTTAAATAAAGGCAACAGTAGTATACCGCTGTTCAAAACTCATAAATCCATGGACAAAAAACAAAATCGGGGCAACAAACCAAAACCGAGGAAAACGCATTAAATATAAGAGGAGAACAACGACACAACACCGAAACGCAACAGCACACAGAAACGGACCAAGCAACAGACAATACACCACGAGAATAACAAATATAACATCAAAACCAAATACATGAATATGGGATAGACAAGTACCGTGCCACGTCTTATCTCAAAAATAAGAGAAAACAGAAACGACTCAACGTTAAAATGCAACACACACACAGAAACGAACAATATTATAACAATGGCCATTTTCCTGACTTGGTACAGGACACTTTTAAAGGGGAATAAAAGTGGTGGGTTGAACCTGGTTTTAAGGCATGACTATAAAGGGCAATAACTCCTAAAGGGGTCAACTGATCATTTCGGTCCTGTTTACTTATTTGTAAATGTTATTTTGCTGAACGTTATTGCTGTTTACAATTTATCTCTATCTATATATAATATTATTCAAGAAAATAACCAAAAACAGCAAAATTTCTTTTAAATTACCAATTCAGGGGCAGCAACCAAACAACAGGTTGTTCGATTTATCTAAAATTTTCAGGGCAGATAGATGTTGACCTGATTAACAGTTTACCCCCCACCTCAAATTTGCTCTAAATGCTTAGCTTTTTGAGTTATAAGCCAAAAACTGCATTTTACCCCTATGCTCTTTTTTTAGCCATGGCGGCCATCTTGGTTGGTTGACCGGGTCACCGGACACAATTTTTAAACTAGAAACCCCAATTATGATTGTGGCCATGTTTGGTTTAACTTGGCCCATTTGTTTCAGAGGAGAAGATTTGTGTAAGAGTTAACGAAGACGGACGACGACGACGACAGACGCCGGACGCAAAGTGATGGGAAAAGCTCACTTAATAAAACTGCTTAGTGAATATTTTGAGTTGAAAGTGCCTAAACTATAGAATAATGTTTAAGTAAGCGAATGATCATCCCGTTTTTAATGATTAAGTATGAACGTTAGTAAGTATTTACCATGAAGTAACGGATTATCAACAACATGTAAAATTTGGTGTCTACCAAGGTTCTTTACTTTGTCCCCTTCTGTTTGTATTACTTATAAACGACCTTCCCTTATGCATTGAAAATTGTCAAACAGACCAATATGCTGATGACACCACTCTTTATAAATCTGGGAAGAACATAGAAAACATACCAGATGATGTTCAAGAAGATTTATACAGGGTTGAAGAGTTGTGTTAAATGAACAACATGTTCATTAATGCAAATAAAACAATATGTTTAGGTTACTGGAACAAAACAAGAACTATCAATTCATGTGAAATATTATTAGGTGTTAAAATTAACAACAAACTTTAATTCAAAAATCAAATTGACCAAGTTTGTGCTAATATATCATCCAGAATATACCTTCTTTCTAAAATAAAGACATTTTAGATATAAATGCAAGGAAAACATATTAGATTGGGTATATTTTTCCCTTAATTGACTAATGCTAGATTATTTGGGGTGAATGTAAAAATGAAGGGAAAACAAGCTTTTTTAAAACTCCAAAAAAAGGGCAGCAAGATTAATTCTAGATGCAGATCCTTTATCCCTCTCAGACCCATTATTTAAAAAACATGGGTGGATGACAGTTGACAATTGAATAAAATACCACAAATATTTACTTCTATATAAATGTATTGTGGTGCCGCTTGTGTATACATAGAAGAACCAGTCCAAATCTTACAGTATGTCTAACAATACCTCTGGACGACTGACGTCACCAGGAATCTCTTCGACTTCCGCTTACTTTATGATCAACACATGTTTTGTATTTATGCTGTCTGCTGACTAAATATATTCACCAGATTTACAGATATTAAAGGTATTCTGGTTATAACACATACACCTTACTTATTTGTACCAAATCGGCACACCATTGGCGTCGTACGACAAAGAACTAATACACGAGGGCGCCTTTGCAGATTTGAAAACTTTTGATGCTTCATGATTTGTAAATTCACTACATGCGCATTACCATAAATTTACTTCAGATTGATTGTAGATTTAATTGCATCAAATTTTCACAGTTTAGCACGTATGAAATCTTCATATTTGACATTTTCATCAGATAAGACTAGGAGCTTCCAGTTATCGCCATTAGGTCCTTCTTCACGGAGGTCACTTGTCTGCATTACTCCATTGCGCAGACGCAAACCGGAAACAGTCTTGATTTCAGTAACTTAGTTTCGTACATTATTTTATACTTAATTTAGACTTATATTTTATATTAAAGAAGGTATACTCATAAATATTAATGAGCAACATATAATACACCGTATAATAAAGTACAGTGGGTCAGCTGAGTCTCTGTTCCAGTTCTGTCCTATTTTGATGCCTGCATTTTTGAAATTGTAAAAGTAGTAGCTTTTATAAAAAAAAAAAGCTGCATTGTTTATGTCTTGAATCGCACATAAAAGTTGTGATTTTGAGATTTATGCCTTGAGTAATAACTCAGTGCATATCATATTGTTTTGAGTTGCATAATATTGCAATTTGAAATATTTTACTGCAATTTGAGAATAAATTGTGATATTCTATAAACAAATTAAAGGACCAAATGGCAGGAATTTGGGATGATAATGAACTAACTCAGAATGAAAACCTTGATGAGTTGGCACAAGTAGAGATATTAAACAAAGAAAAAATAGCTGACCACACTTTAACTGAACACAAAAACAACATGTCATTATAGCAGCTTTACCAGGAATTTAAGGAAGAGAGAAAGGCAAACGAAAAAAGAGCTGCTGAGATGGATAGCAGGGTCAAACAAAGCGAGGAACGCATTAACCAAATATTCAATGGTTTGTTGAATTTCAAAGCAGAACAAAGAAGCAATGAAAACTTGTTCAGAAAATATTGGAGCAATATCCCGGCAAGTCCAACAGTCGGAACATAGAATTGACCGGAAGATAGATGACAACGCTAAGCATTTAGAAGAATTAACATCTGAAAAGTGTAATGCCTTAGCAAGAAAGTTGGACAAAATGGATCCATCGCAGGAGGCGAGTACAGTCAAATTTAAGAGTGCATTTGAGCAACCAGGATCATTTCAAGAGATGACATCAGTGGTTAGTGATTTGCTTACCAAGTGGAACAAAGAAGTCAAACTCCCCTCTTTGGATACCCAAGTTAAACAAAAAGTTGAACCTAGTCAATATATTGCCAGGACACAATTAATGCAAAATAAGCCACCTGCATTTGGCTTCTCAACAATCAGTTCAATTGACCATACAACTACACTGCCTGAATCCAAAGCAGGTGTACTTCCACTTTCAAGTGCCAAAGGTAATGTGTTAGAGCCTTCGGGTCTACACATCACAGTGTTGTTTCCACAGCCTTATGGCAAAGACATGCTAGAAAGTGTTGGTACTGAGCAGGAAACTTATCACATGCAAGGTTCACTGTCGCTACCTAGTAACAAGGGTAACGTGCCAGGGCCCTCGGCTCTGCACGGGACTACCTCAGGTATGCTTACACAGCTCCATTCAAAGGCACAGAAGGAACATCCACAGAATATAGACCAACACATTATACAACTCCAGCAATGGTTCCTTTAACATCGTCCTATATATGTTGGTACACCATATGTAGCTCAAAGTACACATGTTAGAAGTACACCATTGCATATAAAACAAGCTGTAAGTAGCGAGTCACATGCAGCTTCATTGGTGCTGAATAGACCAGCCATGTACACTTATATGGAATCAATGGTACAACAAACCCCCCCCCCCCATTCGGGTTCATGACCCCTGTGATGACAACAGTCTCATCTACAGACCAGTCACCAAAGCAAATTGATACAAGAAGGTCAAGATCGCGCAGTAAAAAAAAAACAGAAACGAAGCCATAGCTCTTCCTCAGATTCCTCTCTTGATAGGGAGTACTCAAGATGGCATGACAATTCTGGGGCTAGGGACAGAAGCATTAGTCCTCAGCTTCCGAAGATGCAAGTCTTTACAGGAAGAGGATCCCTCAATTGGGAAGCATTTGTTTATCAATTTGAAGGGACTGCAGGCCGGAGACAGTGGGAGGATCGGAAGAAGGTTTGCAGACTGTTAGACTGTTTAGCAGATGTGGCATTAGAATATGCCCGCAAAGTTAATATCAGTGAGGATTATAAGGCGCTACGAGAAGCCCTTAAGCAACGTTTTGGCAGAAAGGATGAACCAGTTTCAGCAAGACGCCAGTTACAGTATTTAAGGCAACAGGACAGTGAAACCCTGGAAGAGTTTGTCGAACGTGTCCATTTTATAGCCATGGACGGATACAATAAATGTGACAACTCGGTTATTGATCAAATCGGTACAGAGGCATTTCTCAAAGGTTGCAAAGATAAGGAATCTACCCGTCACGTAATAGTAGGAAATCCAGAGTCTATCAACAAGGCATTGAAACATATGAAAACGTCTATTGCAAACCAAAAAGCTATATATGGGTCAAAAAGTCCGAATTTTGTCAATCGACAAGTTTCATTTGCTAACAGTATCAATAACTTGACTGACATAGTACATGTCGATTACAGCCCATTGGAGGATTAAGTACAAAACTTGACAGAGCTTGTGTCTAATTTATCAGATGTTATGCTTTCCTCAGATCAATCTGCTTCTAGAAGATCACCAAAGTTCAATGTATATCGAACAATTACAACCCCACAAATTCAAAGGTCATATACATTTGTAGTCCTTCACACTAGCGATCATCATCACCAGGACCAAACTATAAGATTTCAGGATACTCCAGACAACAGTCTACGTCATCCAATGGCAGTGTTAAGTATAGCCCTAATCCATCAGCTGAGTCTCTAAACATCAGCGGGAAGAGTGGGTAGGTCAACGCTCAACCCTTAATTCTGATGGCCAAAATGTAATGACAAATGACATATCAGAACAGAGGCCCACGGCCTCGTCTGATGTTGTTAGAAGTTGTGTTTTGACAGTAAGGGTTACATCGTTAGTTCCAAATGAAAGTATTATTGTGAAGAATGCATCGACAATGACACTGATGAACAATACATTGAGGCCAACAGAGATAGGCTATGAAACTGTTACAGTGATATTTGGCTTAAGCAAAAAACTAGTTATTAGCCAATTTGGAATGAAAACACCCTTTGAATATTGATGGAATACAGATATATTTGTGCATGGCATTACTGCTGTCACGCTGTGAGGTTGGGTAATCCTCGCACGTGTACCTGCAATTTGTAAAAACGTTAATTGATTGTATTTATATTCAGTCATTTGTGAATCTGCTTGAATGTTCAAGGATGTTTCTAGTGACATCCTGCACTTTGGGGTGCAAATGTAGAGGGTAATGTCCTTATGTTTTCGGTAGTGTTTTATCTTGTTTTTTAGGTTTATTTTATAGTTTAAATATGTGACTGCTTCTACATGAAGGGGACGAATGTGGTGCCGCTTGTGTATACATAGAAGAACCAGTCCATATCTTACAGTATGCCTAACAATACCTCTCGACGACTGACGTCACCAGGAATCTCTTCGACTTCCGCTTACTATATGATCAACACATGTTTTGTATTTATGCTGTCTGCTGACTAAATATATTCACCAGATTTACAGGTATTGAAGGTATTCTGTTTATAACACAAACACCTTACTTATTTGTACCATATCGGCACAACAGTATGCGTATGGAAGCACCAATGAACCTAGTTCAAAAGTTTAAACTGAAATCAGATAATAATCCTTACTCCTTAAGGTTTATGTACCCTTCTCTGGCTATTTTTGTACGAACTTTTCAAACTTCAATTGTATCAAAACTACAGATATAATGAAAAATAGAGATAGGCCATTTTGTACATATTCCAAGGGGAAACTTGATGTAAAGCATTATTTTTTACTGTTCCATTACATTTAATAGAAAAAGAGGACTTTGTGGCAAATAAATCAAGATTTTTGTAGAAAATCCACAGCCTTTATCTTTGAACTCTCATATTTGGCAATTTGATGACTGATAGATATAGGATTATTGCATGCAGTGCTAGCATTGATTTCCTTAAAACAAGTTTATAAATATAGTTATTGGTTAAAACAAATATCATTATGGCCAAAATCAAGTACACCTTTTAGGGTGCGCTCGACTTTAGTGACTCAGCACGAGGTGTTTTGGAATTTACAGGTTGCTTAGAACTTTTTGTAAAAAATGAACACTAGCACATCATAGAAAATCAAGTGAGTAATTTATGTTTCAAATTTTATAACATAAATCTCTGTATTAAAGGCTGTGGATTTTCTATAAAAATCTTGATTTATTTGCCACAAAGTCCTCTTTTTCTATCAAATGCAATGAAACAGTAAAAAATAATGCTTTAAATCAAGTTTCCCCTTGGAATATGTACTAAATGGCCTATCTCTATTATTTATTATATCTGTAGTTTTGATACAATTGAGGTTTAAAGAATTCGTACAAAAATGGCTACAGAAGGGTACATAAACCTTAAGAGGTGTCACTCAATGTAATCAGTCAGGGGCATTACTTAAACAGGTAAAAATTAAAATTACCTTTACAAGTAATGTTGAAAACGAGGCTAATTTAAATATAACTTATATAAGTTATTTTTCTGAATATTATTTTTATAGGTGTCCAAGAATACAGATTTTACTAGCTTTAAATAATTTTCACAGTTATCTGGTTATTTTTCCGTTGATATATAAAAACTAATTCTTCAGAAACACTAATTAACTTTCCGACGCACTTATCTTTCATACCTACGCTTCTGGGTCAAAGATTGGTCTCTTGGGACTATTAAATTGTATTCGGTTCTGCTTGTAAAGAGGTAGTAAAACGTTTATGTTTGTTACAAATGTCATTTGCATGCTTTGTAAACTTTGGCAAAGCATTTGACAAAGTTATAGATATTTTAATGTACAAATATATGTTGTATATTGTAAATCAATGTATACAAATGACAGACTGTGTGTTAGGATTGTTTAGAAAATCTCTTTTTCTTAATCATGATAAATGAAGCTTTAGATTTTGATATCTTTCAATACACTTGTTTAGTATTTTTAAATCAAGTTCACAAGATAAGACAAGAAAAATGAGACAAAATTTATAATCAACAAATTGAATTGTTCCTCTTTCTCGAATCATGTAACGTGTTTCCATATTTGTTCGTTAATAATCATTTTTAATTATCAATAACCAGTATGTATGTTAGATTACATGTGCTGTTTGTGTGTATTTGTTAGACTTTTTGTGATTTGCGTTGATTAATATGCTTTGTATGGGCCCTTTAATTAGATATTTGAATTGATATATGTTCTCCAACAGTGTGGGGATTTACATGAAGAAACAAGTGCACCAGTGTGCACAGAAACTAAAGTTGTCCAATGATTTATACTTCTAGCGTCTAAGATATAAGCGTATTCCCTATTCTGCCCGCATTCTACATATAAAATTATATTCTGTCAAGGTGAGCATGGTTTAACACTTTTTGAAATTATAGTGTTGGTATCCAGATTAAGAATTTAATGGTGGTGTTGGCGGTCACTATTAAATATAGATATCATGTGAAACTGAACACATAGATAAACAGATTGTAGATAATCTCTTTCTTACCTTGTTTCTTTTAAAGTTCACATAATTTACTTTTTCTGCAAAGAAATTATCATAAAATATGAAGAAGAATTCAGGAATTTTACCAGGAAGGAATTTACGTAGCTGCTTTCGGAACTATGGGGAAATTACTCATTTAATCAACAAGTATTTGAGTTGTAATCGCGCAATAATTCAAATCGCTGTAAACTTTAATTCTTATGCAATTTGTATGTAACAATTGTTTTCATTGGATAAAAATAACCATGAAATCCCCAGTTGACGTGTCGTTACTAAGGAGGGACCCGCCATTTTTAATTGCTTGGATAAACAAATGTTCGCTTTCGACAGTATTATCAAAAAATAATTACATTAGATGTATGTTTCATTATAATACTTTATTTTGATTGGCTAACGGCACATCACTTGTTTTTCCGTAAGCAATTGCATCACTCAATAAAACTTTTCATTCATGATAGCACATGGTCCCACAATAAAGTGCACAGGTGAATAATATACAAAATTTATAAAATTCGTGTTTTCATGATCATAGCTAAAAAATGTTATTATAAGTATTGAACGCTTCTTTTTGTAACTTTATAGGGTTGTAAAAGCGTTGACCGTGCTTCCGCGCTTCATACAAAATGTACTTCTGTCAACGCTTTTACACCCCAATAAATTTACAAAAAGAAGCATTCAATTCTTAATTAAACAACACCTACCCTCAAAGTCAGTTTAGTTTTCAATTGTTTGACGTCTTGGCGTCAAAATCATTCCTGAAGTTTGCGAAATTTTATTTTACCTCAAATTTATACATTTGTCATGTTTGAAGCAGAGTGATTTTGTATTTAGATTATATATATTGTAAACACTTTATTAATATAATTATGACAAAAGTTAATATATTTTGAATATTAAATCCAGAGTTTAAATTATTACTTGCAAACCTTGAAATTGTATATAGTCACATTCACTTTATTTTGCTATGACTATTTACTTGAATCTTTGTATCTGTATTTAGTGGTCAAGTTAAATTTCCTTTGTTCTGGAACTCGTACATTTCCACGTGACGATAGCCATGATAGTCGCTTATATTTATGTCCCGTTTATATTGACCACATAGTTTACCTGTAATTCTAATATGACGTGCTTCGTTCACTTTGTGAATAAACCCATGCTCTAAATCCAATATAATGTGTTTGCACATGCGTATATTGACTTCTGCAGAATAATGAATTTTATCAAATTGGCATATTTGACCTAGATACGACAACTGTTCATGCTGGTCGTTCAAAACTCCTCTCTCTGAAACATCAGATTACCTCGTTTGCTTGTTTACAATCAAAAAAGGGAGGTTCATGGAAGAGCCTACACAAAAGCTATACACCTATACATATCGGACATAGAAATTAATTGTCCTAATCAGAATCGAAGTAAAACATGAATAGGCATTATATATATTCGTGTTATTTTGGCCCTCAATATCGCTCGGGTAAAAATAATCAGGAATATAATGCCTACCTTTGTTAAAACTACAATAAAGTATAGCTTGCATCACTTATTTCTTAAACCTTATTATTTAAGAAACAACATATTTATTCATTACTGAATATAAATGATTTACTTATATAGATAATAAAAAAGAAGATGTGGTATGATTGCCAATGAGACAACTCTCCTCAAGAGGCCAGATGACACAGAAATTAACAACTATTATAATAGGTCACCATATGGCCTTCAACAATGAGCAAACCCCATACCACAAAGTCAGCTATCAAAGGCTCCGCAATGACAATGTACATCAATTCGAACGAGAAAAATAACGGTCTTATCTGTGTACAAAAAAATGAACGAAAACAAATATGTAACACATAAACAAACGGAAACTAGATGTTATGGTGTGCTGTTAACCAGTAAAACTCATACCGCAAGTGATTTATTCAAACTACTGGTAATAGACATCATTAACCTATATCCTCGTTATAGGTGTTATACATCAAACAATCTACTACAATTTTAGCTCACTTGGTACAAAGGGCCAAGTGAACTTTTCTCATTACTAGGCGTCCGTCGTCCGTCGTCCGTTAACTTTTACAAAAATCTTCTAATTCAGACTATTGCATAAAGTTTTTTAACTTCTAGACAAATACTGATATAACATGCTAATATCACTAAAACCATATCATTGAGGCCAAATCTGACATGGGTAAAATTGTTCATTAGGTCAAGATCTATCTGCTTTTAAATTTTTTAACTATTCAGGCAACCCGTTGTTGGGTTGCTGCCCCTCAATCGGTAATTTTAAGAAAATTTGCCGCTTTTGGTTATTATCATGAGTATCATTATAGATAGAAATAAACTTTAAACAGCAATAATTTACAGCAAAGTAAGACTTAAAAATAAGTCAACATGACCAAAATGGTCAATTGACCCCTTAAGGATTTATTGCCCTTTATAATAAATATTTAACAATTTTCATAAATTTTGTCAATTTTTACAAAATATTTTTTACTGTAACTACTAGGCCAAGTTTATTATAGATAAAGACAATTGTAAGTAGCAAGAATTTTCAGTAAAGTAAGATCTACAAACAAATTTAGAGCCTCTAGTTTTAAGTTTCTGACATGATATTTCTTTTTGAAGTAATGCATTAGAATCGAAATTACAGTACTGTAGTCAAAGAGTTGCCGCTGTCACTTTTGATTTGGCCGTTTGAAAACTCTTCAACAACAGTATTGTTACATGTATCCTTTAAAAATACGCCTTTAGGCAGCACATTTTATTAAATATCACAAGGGTTTTCCGCCTGTCAAAAATACCAACAGGACTTTTTATACAGTTCCAAACTGAAAATGTAGATGCCGGAGCCCAGATTTTGGAAAAGAGTAAAATCCCAAAAATACGGAACTCCGAGGAAAATCCAATAAGGAAAATCCCTAATCAAATGGCAAAATCAAAATTCAAACACATCAAACGAATTGATAACAACTGTCATATTTCTGACTTGGTACAGGCATTTTCTTATGTGAAAATGGTTGATTGGACCTGGTTTTATACCTAGCTAAACCTCTCACTTGTATGACAGTTGCATCAAATTCCTTTATATTGGCAATGCTGTGTGAACAAAACAAACAGACATATTAGGTAAAATTGTCAAAAAGAGGGGTAAAGCAGCCAACATTGTGTTGTAATCTTAATCCCTAAATAAACAGACAAATATGTAACAAAGAAGCACAAAAAGGCATATAGACCAAGCAAGTTAGAAATTATTAAAGACGAGAATGGACAATTTACTATAGTACAATAACACAATGACAGGATGTATAGGAACAGGGCCAAGTCATAAATGTATCAAAGAAACATAAAAATGCATAAATTATAGAAAAGAACATAGCAAAAATAAACGACAAGCATACAAAAATGTTTTACAATAGCAAACAAATGTGATGTATAAGTAACACCAAAAGGCATACAGACCAAGCACATGTACATTAGTAAAAATGAAAGACAAGAATACGAAAATATGGAAAAAGGAAAACAAATGCATTTACACAACAAAAAAAACTTTTAATGTTCAAAATAGTATTTCATACAAGATGTAAAAGTTTCTACGGGCGATATCTGTTGACTTGGAGTAAGGGGGTAAAATCAGAAATTGATGAGAAAAATAGGAGTTTGGGACGAAAGTGGAAATCAAGACCCCAGTATAGTACTAGTGTACTGGTTGACTTCAAAATACATTGGTAACTTTACTCTTTGCTCTGTGAACATAAAAACATTGAAAGTTTATCATTGTTATCTATGGAACGCCAAAACTGACTTGTTTTGCCCATCTTTATTATACTATGTGCATTAATCATTATATGAAGTACAAGCACCTTTATGTGATGCGAAATCATCTTACATGATTTGCAAATATCCTCATATTATGTGCAAACATCCTTATATGATGCGCAAACTGCCTTATATGATGCGCAAACATCCTTATATGATGTGCAAACATCCTTATATGATGCGCAAACATCCTTATATGATGCGCAAACATCCTTATATGATGTGCTAATATCCTCATATGATGTGCAAACATCCTTATATGATGTGCAAATATCCTCATATGATGTGCAAACATCCTTATATGATGTACAAACATCCTGATATGATGTACAAATATAATTATATGATATATAGATGATATATAGGAAGATGTGATATAAGTGCCAATGAGACAACTCTCCATCCAAGTCACAATTTATAAAAGTAAACCATTATAGATCAACGTACGGTCTTTTACACGGAGCCTTGGCTCACACCGAACAGCAAGCCATAAAGTGCACCAAAATATTACTAGTTTAAAACCATTCAATCGGGAAACCCAACGATCTAATCTATATATAACAAAAGAGAAACACTTATGAACCACATCAACAAACGACAACTACTGAACATTAGATCTTATATACTAACATGATGAGCAAATGTACTTAAATGATGCGCAAACACTCTTAAATGATGTGCAAAAATTCGTATATGATGTGCAAAAGTTCGTATATGATGTGCAAATATCCTTGTATGATGTGCAAATATACCTATACTATGTAGGCACTTTAACTTATAGAATGTGTTGATATCCTTATTTGGTGTGCAAATATACTTATCTGATATGCATATATACTTATATGATGTATAAATATACTTATATGATGTGCAAACACCGTTATATGATGTGCAAATATACTAATATGATGTGCACAACTATTTATATAATGTTCCTATATCCTTATATGATGTGCATTTTCGCTTATATCATGTGCAAACATTTTTTATGATGTGGATGTGTAATTATATTATGAGTTTGCAACACTATATGATTTTGTTTGGTTTACTTCATTATATGATGTCGAAACGTACTTATATGATGTGCTTTCGTCGTTGGCATGGTCAATGAACATGATTACGATAAGAACAATTACTAGCTACGTCATAACTGATTCCGGTCTGCTTCTGCGGAATCACGATTAACCCGGTTCCAATCTATAGCTTCCGTTTGGAAAATAGTTGAGATTCTAAAAGAGATAAACCTTGGCATGTTTGAACCTCATTTTAAGAGGGAAAATATCACATCTGATATTGTCGGGAAAATGTCAAAATATGCATTGAAAAGTTTAGTTTTAATCGGTGTGTTAATAATTTTATGCAATACACTATGCTTATTTTGGGTAGACACGTTATATTTGTCTTTATACCAAGCGTTAGCGTTTTTTCTATTAGATTACATAAGTTTCCTGTATGTTCATGTTTTGTAAAGTGTCCCTTGTTGATCATTTTAGCTGTTCAATTTTCTCTTTATTTATTACTTTTCTCAAAATGAACACACACAATAATCGGACATTGATAGAGTGAAGACTTATAATGGGTACCGATCATTTGTAATCCAAAATAGAGGGGAAAGGAAGAAATTAAAGGGACCTTGAAATATTGCCTTTAATTGATTTCTTTGGAATGAAAGGTTGGTATTCAACTCTTTATATTTATAGATTTGCTCCCGTATAATGACAAAGAGAAGACATTTTGTTGCCAAAAAAACTTTATGAATTAAGTGCCAAAACGGAACCAAAACAAGCAATGTTTCAGGTCAATCGCTTGTGTATGGATCTCTATAAAATTCTACCATGAGGGTCCATACCAAAAAGACAAATGTTTACAAACAAATGTTATTTTCTTGAACAAATTTGTTGAAATTAAGACCAAGTCCATATCCCAAATCAATATGAAAAAGGTAGGTCGAACTATCTAGACATTGCTCTAGATCGTGTAATGATGGACATTCTCAACTGTTTATGGATTCTACGTTAAATTTATTTGTTTTTTACCAATCTGATTAAAATACAGATATTGTGTGTCCAAGCTTTGTTTACACACGGATCTGAAAACACTTCATTCTGTTTTCTGTTTTAATGACCGTTGAAAAAATAGTTTGTTTAAAGTTTTTGGAGCCAAACAACAGATAGATTTTCGCCACAGTTCTAATCCCGCACATGGCAGGTATGCTTGACTCCAAAATTAAAAGGCTCTTTTCTTAATTTCGTCTGGAGATTTGCTGATGTTTCTCCTTAGAAAGTCTAATGATCTATTTTATTTTGCTGTGGTGTTATTGGTGTGTGTATCCCTTCTCATGTTGTTGGAGAACTGAACTCCTGAATATTGGATTTTGTTCCAATTTTTTTTTATTTGGCCATGCATGTGATAGTTGTGTTTCATGGGATTTTCCTTGTTGATTATTCTTATAAAAGATAATTTTGACGCATTAAATTTCATCTGCCATTTAGATGCCCAGTCGACCAATTTATCCAGATCTTTTAATAATTGGTTACACACATCATCGTAATCTACGAATAATCAATTTAAGACATATCACTTTAGTCTCAGTTTCTCAAATTTTTCGTTTGTAAGTTCTTGTCTTTAGTCCTTGGTGTAATAAATTACTTTAAAAGCTTTACTCTTCACCAATACAGTTCAATGCTTCTTCTTATATCATGTAAAGCACAACAACATAACTTGTTTCTAATCTAAGTTTTATTCAACTCAAATTATATACTAATATAAGTATATAGTATTCAACTACATAATACTAAGTACAGAATTGACAATGGCATGCACATGGAATGTACCTTGACTTGTGTAACATACATATTTTATTATTTGTTACTAAGAACTAATTGTATATCGTTTCAACACCATCTACATTTGTAACGCTTCATCTTTATCAGATGAAACCAGTTAAGGGTTAATTTAGACAAAGTTATAGATATTGACCAAGCAAGTCGGTATTTAGGATTTAATCATAATACAAGGCAATGTTGAGCAGGAACTGATTTTCCTTCTTTGCCGCATGCATTGATCTACGAGTTTTCATGTGTTCCATGTTGCTCAGTGTTTAGTTAGCAATAACTGTTCTACATGCAATAGACACCCACGAGTCGATTGTAGATAGAAAATACAATCAAAAATGTCAATTATTTTTCGGATAAAGTAAATCTAATGAGGTAAAAATAATTTGTTTCACACATTATCCAGCAAAACTTGATAAAATAACCAATTTTATTAGCCCTCATAAGTTTGGAATCCTTAAAGGCACACTTTGCATTTTCTCCAAGCTAAGAATCTTACCATGAAAATTGTAGCCATTCCCACAATATTATTGACCGACATAAAGATATAACCAAAGCTACCGATGATAATTGTTAGATATCGTGATCACACAATATTATAACAAAAATATCTAAATAAATCGCTGAAGGTTGCTCAGGTCTATTCAATGTTTCTGTAAAAAGTGCCGTTTCTTTGTTTTTTTAATCTTTTTATAGAGTGAATAAAATTGGTTAAAAAATAGGGGGTCCTGGACCATTGAATCTCAAAATATTATTTTTAAACAGGTCTGTAAAAGGGACCATTTTTCGATGAAATGATAGGGAAAATAGAGGTGTTGACATATCTTTATCGGAATATCAAAAAATCTGTCTGTGACACTTGGTCCAAAACTGTAATATAAAAAGCTGAAATATAGCTTCAACGAATTAGCAAATATAAAATAAAGGTCACCGATTAGGCCTTAAAACCCAAAATTTTGGCCGGAAAATGGTGAAATTGGGTGAAATGTCATTTTGAGCCTTTCACAGACCCACTTAAAAAAGATAATATTTTTTAAGTGACAAAAATACAATAGTTTTACATTTATAATCATTCAAAATATTAAAAAAAGATAAAAGGGCTTTCTACGACACAAACTTTTTGTCTGCATGGAAATTCATGCTTGAAATTATGCGCAGTCGAATAGTCCCGATCCCCCTTAAAGTCATAACATTGTTCTTTACAAATTTTATATGTTGTTTGGTTGCTGCCTCATTGACACAAACCCAGGACAGGATACCAGGCTATGTTAAAGCAGTACACGATTATTTGTAAAGTATAATATGATTAACAAGAAAAAGAACAATGAAAATACAATGAAAATATACTGAAACTAGATTCGTGTTATTTCACTAACTTCGTCCCCGTTCATAAGAAACAACAGCCTCGATTATATTGCAATACTAGTAAGACAGATTTAAAATGCGATTTGATTGGACAATGACCAAAATGATGTCACGTGTGATGTCACGTGTTAGAAGCTTCATTGTTCCTCTTCATTTCAATTCCAATTCCTTTATTTTGTTCTTTGAATCTTTCTGATTTTACGTAGTTTTTCCACAGTTTAATTACAATTTCCGATGCAATTACTTGATTGGTTTTATTGCTGACAAACCAAATGAGAAAGACGCCATCATGACGCAGATACTCGAAAACAAAGTTTTGTTGGAGATTCTCTTCATATTCAGGTGTCTCCTCGGGGCGGCCATCACGAATACCTTCCATATCTAAAAACTTCCGTACATAATTTCTATTACGAAAAGGCAAAAATATGGCTACCAAGTTGTAGATAAAATTTGTTCCATTTATGAGAACCATAGATACAAGCATCATCCAATTGATGCAGAATATTTTTTCG
Organism: Mytilus trossulus; assembly: GCF_036588685.1. NCBI lineage: Eukaryota > Metazoa > Mollusca > Bivalvia > Mytilida > Mytilidae > Mytilus > Mytilus trossulus. The sequence continues at coordinate 62,745,623 of NC_086385.1, read as the reverse complement.
TTAAAAAGATTTATTGGCAAAGAACACTGAACCGTCCACGTTTGGACATTGGTCATCTGTCGAACGTCAAGGTCACAAAATGTCACTCGAGGAAAACGGAGATGGTCTTCAAAAGACTTGCCGCTAAATAAAGACTTTAAAAAATGAAAGCCAAGTGTTTTAAAATCATTGCCCAAAAATGCATCGACGAGGATTATTTGGGCGACGGCGTTTGCAAGATATAAAAATGAAGTCACCATGAATAGGAAACAGAGATAATTCCCATAATGTACTCCCGCGTTCGCCATTTTGGTTTTGACCGTTTCCATTTTCTTATAAGGCGATGAAATACAGTTTCTGACTTTTATGTACTTATCTAAATACATAGCAATGTCGTTCAAAGCTTCATTTCTTTCCGAATGAGTCATAAAAACAGCTTCATCTGCACGGCGGAGGATCTGTTTAACGTTTATATAAGAACCTCCACCAAATCGTTTCCAAACCATACGAGGCAAATAAAACAGCAATGCTTGTAACAAAAATATCAAAGGAACCCACTGATAATATTCTATCTCTTTATCAACTCGTATTTCTCGCTCGATTGGCAATGAGCTTTCAAAGTCAACGTAATACGTGTTGGCTATCCAACAGTAATTGTTTGTGTAGGCCACGTGACTTTTTTCAAATACTGCCGGGCACCAGCATTGTATAGGTTCGCCGACATATTGTTTAGCACTAACGATGACGACGAACACAATGAGTACTACGACACAGTATAGACGGTTCAGTAGGTGGATACGTGAGTCATCAGTTAATCCGACTTTGAAGATTTTACCTCCGTGGTCTTTAAGATCCTCTAATCTGTAAATAAAATAAAATACATATTTAGCATTGGGTACTCACTTATATTAATACTATGATAAGCATCGGGTATTCACTTATAATTATACATCTCATGAACGGCCAAAAACGATGCTTAGGCTTATTGTAAAAGTTAAACTCAGCTTATGTTGTCAGTAACGTGATTGAAGGTGTCGCGCTAACAACATCAGCCCAGATAAACTTTTATAATTTAAAGACAAAAAGGTCAACAAAAGAGTGCCGTTTGTACTGACTTGCCATCCCAAATTTTGTTATCGCACCTTATCCGCAAATTTTGAAAAGAAATCTTAAGATATATCGATCTTAAACTATCAAATATCTCTCCTGTGCCACCTGTGCTGACTTTCCGTAGTCCAAAATCACCAAAGACTTGCTAGTGAGAGCTGTCTTGTCCTCTAAATAATTTCTTCGTCTGTGGGCTCTTGTAAGGGATGCGGAAACAAACGATATCTGACTTGCAACCAAATACTGAATTCCCAGACTTTTAACAGTCATTCCACTGGTACGAAATACACCACTTTTTGCAATGATATATTGCTATGTATCTTCTACCGTGTAAATGATGTATATATTTGCATATTTGCGAGTCTGAGTAGCCATTTCACAAGTGTATGAAAGGACGTCGTGGTGCCAATGTAGGCAAGCCAGACCTTCCTCGCAATCGACATCTGAGATCCTCTGACAGAACTAAGGCAGATCTCAATCGACTGACCATAACAACCATACACTGCTTGGTCTAGGTAGAATAGACTCCTCGGGAGGAATTTTAGATGAGAAAATTTAAAACATTGGCACCAAATGGGATCCATACTAAGGTGTAGTTTTAATTTTCAATCGTGCTTTTCATTTATTTGATGTATACATTTATTGTTAACCGTGTCAATCAAGCACCCTCGTAAGAAACATCGTTTACTCATATCTAAAAGTTTTATACATATTATAACTCTAAATTTGTAAATATCACCACGACGATGTTAAATTTGCCGTTGCTAATATTTTGTTCTTCCCTCGCCGGGATTCGAACTCATGTTATGGGGATATCGAGACAATAACACCTGCTCTGTGTCCACTTTGTCACCTACATTTGTAGACTGACCTATAATAGTCAGTTTTCGGTGGCCTAGTGTTAACTGTCCTTGTCAGAAGAATCTATATAAATAGTCAAATGCGTTTTGTTAAAATATACATTTCTATTGTTTGGTCTTTTGGAAAATGTTGTTTGTGCTGTGTTTAGACCACTCTACCAAGAACTTTGTTTTGCATGCACATGTATACAATTACGTTGGTACGTTGTTTTCGATTTAGACTTGTTTATATATTTATATGTTTATATAATAATATAATAACAGTAAATAGTTTAAGAGTCCCTGGTCCTCATTTTTAATGACTTTTTAACGTAGGAATCCAATTTATTTACTTGTGATGGTGTAGGTGAATTGAGCATAAAAATCACCTTTCCAAACAATTCAATGGAACGGATTTAATTTTCACGATATGGTAAGCAAGGTTAATTCGCCTTTAAAGTTTTCTTTGTTCCCTTTTATCTCGACTTTTAATTTAATTTCGCTTTATAAAAGTTTGTGTCAACTATCCATTGTATGTCATTTATACACATATAGGTCATATTTGAAGTTTCAGCAAGTCCTTTATATACGGCCTTTATATCATTGTATTTTTGCCTAGTTTTTTCAGTAACATAACATCGTACTCTTGACCTAATTTACCCTGAGTTTGACTCTGCGTTTTGCTTGGGTTTTTTGTTATTCTATAGGCTAGAGGTATACGAGGAGGGCTGATATCTCACCAATTATGTTCAACCCCGCCGTCAGGTGCCTCTGGCCAATGTTTTTTTCTTATTATTATGGTTCATGTATCTGTTTCGGAGTTGAGTATGATATCCATTTGCTCTGACCAAGTACATAATTTTGTTTAGAGTCCAGCTGAAGCCCGCCTCTGGGGTTCGGGGTTTCACGCTGTGCTAAAGACCCATTTGTGTCCTTGACACGTTTTTTGCTCTTTGGTCGGGTTGTTGTCTTTTTGACACATTCCCCGTTTTTATTCCAAATTGCATTGACGTTTTTTCAAGCCATAATGGTTGGTATTGATGCTGGTGAAATAACTACTAAACTTGGTACAATATGTAACGTTCTTCTTCAAGGGATATATTGTCAATAAAATAGAGAATGGAAATGGGTGATATGTCAAAGAGACGACAACCAGACCAAAGAGAAGATAACAACCGAAGGCTACCTATTGGTCTTCAACACCTTGAGAAAAATCACGCTACCGAAAGGTGTCCTCAACCGGTTTCAAAATAACAGCCATTTTCACTAACTTATTTGACTACTAAGGGTTTGTTTTACGGATTTTTCTGCCATATTCATTAATCACACAATGTAAACACATTCATATTGCTTTGATTCAACACGAAAAATCCTTCCAAATATATACATATGTATGTATTTTAAATCGGTGTTGAATTTCCGTCTTAATATGTACTTAAAAGATCAAATTTGTAATTTAAAGTAAAATAACACGCACGCACAAATAAATAATTAAATGTGAACAAAGGCAATACACAACGAACTGGTGGAAGGAATTTAAATAATATACCGGTGTCGTTACTTATATACTTGTTTTACAAGAAGTATAGATACTACAGTATAAAAGATAAGACAGTCAAGATAAAAAAAAAAAACTTTTATATTAGACCAATTTCAGGGGCTACTTCATAGAATTAAGAAAATCTAATAATAACGAACAGAATCATATTTTATTTCATTAGTCAAGCTCAAAGCCAAATAGTTGAAAGCCTGGATGAATAAATACCGAAAACGTGAAAATTAACATGATCAAAAGTCAATTAATAAAAATATGAAACTCCAAGGCATGTTCACAATGGAAAGTCCTCTATAAAATGGCAAAATTAAAAGCTCAAACACATCTTAAGAATGGTGGAAAGCAATTGTCATATTCCTGACTTGATACAGACATTTTGTTATGTAGACAGAGAGCTAAAAATATTAGTAAATATACAAAGCTGATAGAAGGCTTATATATATAAAAAAAAAGAAGATGTGATATAATTTCCAATAAGACGATTCTCCCTGACCGAATGGCACAGACATTAACAATTATAGGTCACCGTATGGCATTCAACAATGAACAAAGTCCAAACCGCATAGTCATCTAGAAAGTGCCTCGAAATGACAAATATTAAACAATTCAAACGAGAAACCTATTGACATAATTCATACATACAAAATAATGAACGAAAATCAAGTATTTATACAAATACAGTAGACCACTACTGATTTACAGACTTTCCGTGACTTAGGAAAGGTACATTCAGAATATGTAAATATAAAAAAGAAGCTGTGGTATGATTGTCAATGAGACAACTATCCACAAAAGACCAAAATGAAACAAACATTAACAATAATAGGTAACCTTACGGCCTTCAACAATGAGCAAAGCCCATACCGCATAGTCAGCTATAAAAGGGCCCCGATTATTTATGAAATATGTTTATTTCTTCTAGTTGCTCTATACGGAAATGGTAAAAACTTGTACAAAAAGATCACGTGTTTCGCTTTAAAAATACTTCGATGTTTCTGAAAGTTAAATTCAAATTAATGTGTATTTAAGCTGTATTAAAATTATGTTGAAATTAAAACATTTAAAGTCCACGCTATTGAAAAATGTGAAATTAGAATTTCTTTGTCGAATTATATTGCGAAACTATAACATGTAGGAGGGTCAGGAAGGGATCCTTCATTTTTCTGTTTTCTCTTATTTGTTGCTTATTATCTTTATAAAAAGTAGTTGTTCTGTAATGATGATAAATTTATTCTGCATATTTTGCTTTTCTTAACCAGTGTAAGTTATTCTTAATTTTTGTAGTTATTCTTTATATTTTAGCACCCCATTATTCTCTATTCTTATCATATTTTTTTTCGTTTTGTTTGTTTAAAATTGAGAATAGAAATAGGGAATGTGCCAAAGAGCAGAAAATAGTCTAGGGCCACCACTGGGTCTGGTTTGTTGTTCCAAGGGGCACCACTGGGTCTAATTTGTTGTTTTGGTCATTATTCCCTATTCTTTAAACCCCACCACACCCTCATATATAGATTATCGCCCCTGATTAATGGCGGTTGGTGGAAAAATTCACTGGTAAAATATTCTGAGAATCCTGGGTTTTTTAACAGTTTCCATCATTTAAAATACACCAAATATTTATATCAGAGAGGAAGAAACACTAAGATAACTTCCGATCGATCAATTATATTTACAAACATTTATTTACGCTGATTTACGTGTGTGCACATATAACTATATAAACACGTGTTGACTACAAGCCGGTCATCATGGTAGATTTAGGCAAATTGAAAATTGACCTATCGATGGACAAAACCATTAATGACTATCCTCTTTCATCTCTCCCATCAAAGCAAAACAAGAGGACTGGTAAAGCAAAATTAAGCCTTTTCGAGCAAATTGACCCAAACTTGTATGATGAACATGCTAAAATCATCACATTCTACACAAACCTTGACAGAATCCAACCATGGATAAAAACACTAGATATTTACTATTATGACAATCTTGGAAAGGAACCTGATTATGATATTGAATGGTATGACGAACCCAAAACATGGGAAAACCGAAACAACAGTGGAAATTCTGTGATGATTGAAGTATTAAAAAAGGGGGAACTTCAATTTAATATTACGTTTTTTGTCACAACAGGAACAATAAGAGTACAAGGCAGTCATTATTATGAGTTTGTGGATATTCATTTTCCAATTCTGAAAGATATTCTTGATAAAGTTCTTACAAACATATCACAAACCAGTCCTACTAATACATGTATTTCACACGAATGTCATGATGACAATAACAATACACACATTAATGAATTATGCCCTGTTGACAAGGTCACTTGTGTATTACCTGACTCCCAGACTGGGTTAAAATCAGTACTAGTACAAGAAGATCAACCTCAAAAAGATGATTTTCAAAGGCTTGAATTAAATTTAGTTGACACGCTGGCTAAAATAGAACACAGTCACAATGAAAACTTCAGCAAAGTATTAACTGCTGTTAAACAATGCAATGATGATGTTCTAGTCTTGGGAAAAGGTAGAAAAGACGACAATGAGATATCAACATTACAATTAAAATATAAAACCGTACAAACAGAAAAACAGACTTTGGAAGTTAAATTAAAACACGAGCAAAGCAATATTATGTTAATTAAAGCTCAACATGAAGATCAAATGAAATGTCACAATCAAATACTGGAGGAGACTAGAGCAGAAATGAAAAAGGTATTAACTACTTCAAACTCTGAGATGGACTTTCTATCGGTAAGCCTACAAACCAAAAATGAAGAAATTGACAAACTAACTGATACTCTAAAACGACATACTCAACACTTGGAGAAATTACAAGAAGAAAATATCTCTCTCCGCTCCCAAATGATTTCTCGATTTGAAGATTTTCATCTTGTTAATGCAGACACGAAATATACTGACAAATCTAAACTTGACATTGATAACAAACCAACAATTATTTTAATTGGTACATCCAATACGTTTGGTATCAATGCAGAGAAGCTATCGCCATCATTTACAACCAATAAGGTTACTGCTTTCAATTTAGAAGAAACTAAACAAGCTATTTTGGAGATATCGGTATCGGATATAATTCCAAATCTAGTAGTGTTTCATTCCCTGACGAATGATTTGAAAATAAAATCACCACAGCAATGTGTAGAAGAAATACAAGATATTGTCAAGCTTGCACTTCAAAAATGGCAAAATAGTGGTTGCATCATATCTCTTACTACTCCTCGACTCGACAGTGTAATTTTCAACACAAATGGACAAATCATAAATGCCTTGTTGAAACAAATATATGATGACAATAAAGATGTTCTACTTGTTGATCATGGCAATATGTTGCGAAATGGAAACCCAATTGCAGAGTTACTAAGTGAAGATAAATTTCATCTCTCTGACTCTGGCGTGTCTCAGCTATCGGCAAACTTAAAGCGTGGAATACACACTGCCTTAAACATTCCCATGCCAAATTCAAGAGGTAGATCCAAATCGCGCAACACAAGAGGACGTGGACGTGGACGTGGACGTGGCAGAGGTCATCATGAATAACTTGCTTTTTACTATTATACATATTACCATATCATTATGTTGACTTCCTTTAACATGTTTAAAGTCATTTACATATAAATTATATATACATGTACAACTTTATATATTTCTTCTTTTTTTTTTTTTTTGGGCTGATAAATTCATATTCTCATTTGAATAGATTTTTCAAATGAAACAGCCATTATGTGAAGAAGTCACACTATTACATGGTCATATATATGTAACCTCTGCTAGGTATAAAAGTTCGCCTTTTTTATTTTATTTCATTCATTTTTATTTTTAGTTTTCACATTTGAATCATACTTTTGATCTTGAATTAACCCAGGATATCAGGTTATTCAACCCAAATCAGTTTAATAGTTATTCAGTTAAAAGAGGATACATAGAAAAGAAATTATCTGTCATTATATCATAGACTATTTGTATTTAGAAAACCATTGTAAAAACTATCCTCTAAATAAATCTACTTATTTCAAATATTTACATTTCTGAATATTTTCCTTGTTGTCTCTTCCTTTTATTTAGAGACAAATTTTTATTATTTTTTTTTTATAGATAGAAAATCTATTCTATTATTTATACCAGATTTAATTGTATCAACCAAAATGCCAAAATCAAACCAATCATCTGTAAAATTTGGTTATTGGAATATAGGTGGCTTATTTTCAAAGGGCATGAATAAAGCAGAGGATCCCCTTTTTCTGAAACATATAGAGAATTACGACATTGTTTTTTTAGTCGAAACTCATGTGGGATATAATTCCCAAATACACAATATTGGTAAATTTCATTATCATCCAATATGTAGAAAATTATCAAATAATAACCGTCATTTTGGGGGTATAGCAATTCTACAGAAAAGTCACGTTAAACCTCATGTCAAAATATTGATTAACAGTAATCCAGATTATCAATGGATTAAATTAGAAAAATCCTTTTTTGGATTTAAAAGTGACCTATTTATTTGTGTACTGTACAACCCCCCTGTTACGTCTAAATATACCCAAGAACTCTCTTCTGATATTTTTGAATGCATAGAAAAAGATATCTTTCAGTATAAAAAAATGGGTGAAATTTTGTTATGTGGAGATTTTAATGCCAGAATAGGCTCTGAAAATGACTTTATAGTAAACGATGATTCAAAATTTACTCCAATTTTTGATACATACCCTACTGACAAAAACATTATGACAAGAAAAAGTCGAGACCAAAAAATTGATCAAAGAGGCAAAGAAGTTTTGGATTTTTGCATTAGTAAACAAATAAGAATTTTAAATGGCAGAGTTCTTGGTGATACATTTGGTAATTTTACTTGCTATACCCCCAACGGTGCAAGTGTGGTTGATTATGTTGCTGTGTCGGAAGAAATTCTTGAAAATGTACTGTATTTTAAAGTATCCAGATTTATTCCCACATTATCTGATTGTCATTGTAAACTTGAGTGGGAATTATCTGCAAAATATTGTGTTCCTGGAGAAAATGATATTCCAATCCAGTTGAAAAATATGACACCTAATTATATCTGGACTGACTGTTCAGCAATAAAATTTCAAGAAACACTTTCTTCAGATACACTACAAAACTACATACTAGAATTCAACAACAACACAATTCAATTTACTCAGACATCAGTAGATGAAGCATCATCAAAACTTTCAAACATCTTTTTATCAGCAGCAAATCTATCACTTAAACGACCTTTAAAAAAACACACAAACAAACAAAAAAACAAAAAGTGGTTTGATGCAAGTTTACAACAAGCTCGAACTAACTTGCTTAATTATGGAAAAATTTATTCAAGATTTCCATATGATCCAATTATCAAAAATCACTTTTATAAACTGAATCGTGAATACTCCAAACTAAGGAAATATAAATACAAACAATACAAACAATCATTGATTAGTCAGCTGGACTCCTTGCACGAAGAGAATCCAAAACTGTATTGGAACTTAATTAATGAACTACAGGAAAAAAATGAAACTAAAAAAAAATGTGGAGTACAACCTTCAACTTTGATATCACATTTCCAAAAGTTGTCACAACTGAAAGGTGAATTTCAAAGTAGATATACAGAGCTATGTGAAAAACTGAAACAGTTAGAAAACTCAAAATGTTTCAACGAGTTGGACTCCGTTATCACTGAGTCCGAAATATCCAAAGCCATTTCACACTTAAAATGCAATAAATCATCAGGCTTGGATAACATTAGTAATAATATGATAAAGAATGGACAGACTTTCCTTTTAAAAAGTTTTCAACAGATGTTTAATACTTGTCTGTCTTCAGGTATATACCCAACATCTTGGGCTGAAGGTTATATTACACCAATTTTTAAAAGCAACGATACAAGTGACCCTAACAATTATAGAGGAATAACAATAACAAGTGCAATTGGAAAGCTTTTTAATAGAATATTAAGTCTAAGACTGGACAAATTTCTTCAGGAACATAATATTATACATGATAGTCAAATTGGATTCACAAGGAAAGCCAGAACTGCAGATCATATGTTTATTTTAAACTGTCTTATTAACAAATACTGTAATTCAAAAGAAGGTAGACTGTTTGCCTGTTTTGTTGATTTTCAGAAGGCTTTTGATACTGTTATACATACAGGGATCAAGATTAAATTACTAGATATTGGGGCTGGGTCTTATTTTTATAACATTATTAAAAGTATGTATGAAATTAGCAAATCATGTGTCAAAATTCAAAATCAAGTAAGTGATTTTTTCCCATTAGATATTGGAGTCAAACAAGGTGACAACCTCAGTCCGAATTTATTCAAGATATTCATAAATGATTTGCCCAGATATTTGTCAGATACTAGAGACCCAGTTAATGTCAATGACAAAGATCTACATTGTTTAATGTATGCTGATGATATTGTTTTATTATCTACATCAGCTGAAGGACTACGAGAAAAGCTAGGAATGCTTGATAAATTTTGCAAAGATTGGTGTCTCAATGTGAATACTAATAAGACAAAGGTGCTGATTTTCAACAAGGCAGGCAGACATGTAAAACAGATATTCACATTTCAGAATATAAATCTGGAATGTGTTTCAAAATACAAATACCTAGGTTTATATTTAAGCTCATCTGGTTCATTCAGTTATGCTCAAAATGAACTATACAAAAAATCCCTGAAAGCTCATTTCAAATTAAGGAAAGATCTTTTATCACTTAATCCTGATGTAAAAACAAGTATTCATGTTTTTGACCACACTGTAAAACCTATTTTATTATATGGTAGCGAAATATGGGGGATGTTTAATTCTCTTTCCTCTAAATGTAAGAAGGAAGATATATCTTTTGAAAAATTATATTCAGGTTTACCCTGTGAGAAACTTCATATAAAATTTTGTAAATTTATACTTGGGGTACACAAGAAAACAACAAATGCTGCAGTGTTATCTGAACTTGGAAGATTTCCAATATATTTTAATATTATAAAAGGAATGTTATTGTACTGGTATAGATTAGAGAATTTAGGTGATCATTTTCCTCTATTAAAAGAGGCATATACACAATCAAAGACACTACATCACATGAATATAACATCATGGTACGGTTCAATAAATGTTGTTTTTAAAATACTTGGTATTGACTATAGAAATGCCATAAATGCTCCATTTTGTGAATCCTTATACAAATTTAAGAAATATATACAAACCAAGCTATCAATATTGTTTATTAGCTGTTGGAAAAAACAAATAGATAAATTTTCAGACAGTAAACTGAAAACCTACCTTTTATATAAAACAAATTTTGGTTTTGAAAAATATCTAACATTGATCAAGAATTTTGAACTTAGAAGAAGTTTTACTAAATTACGTGTATCTTCTCATAGATTACAAATAGAATTAGGTAGATATCAGGGTATTCCCCGAATTAACAGAATATGTAATAAATGTTCTTCCAATACTGTCGAAGATGAGGCTCATTTTCTATTTGATTGTAACAAATTTGAGGATGATAGAAATTGTATGTTAGCTAGTATTGCACAATATAATTCTTATTTTAATCATATGAACAGTCAAAGCAAAATTATCTGGTTATTTAGTGTAGAAAATGTTGAGTTACTTAAAATAATATGTAATTTTATATACAAACATCTTCCTTAGTGAAGATTAGTTAAAGGAGATCTATGTGTGTATATACATTTGATTGGACATAGAAAATTATATTCATCTGAATATCACAAACATACTAGCCGATTAAAAAAAAAAATAAAAAAATTGTTAAGATATATTATTTATTCAAATGTTCTCTTATATCCTTGAGGCATCGTCCCCTGGTATCAACTGCATTCAAGTTACCTATGATGCTTCCTTGTTTGCTTTTGATACAGGTAGGAAAGAGACATTTACACACATTTTACATGCCTATGGCCCATAAGGTATCGCCCCCTGGTGTCAGCTGCCTTTAGGAAACCATAATGCTTTCCTATTTGCTGCTGACACAGGATGAGTCATGGACATGTTTAATTTCTACTTTCTTTTTGGCTAATTATTATATATTTAATTGATCCAACTTTTTGTGTACTATACATATGTGGATATCTATTTTTCTTTTTTTCTTTTTGGGCTACTTGTTTGTTATCTATATCAACCACACTTGCAATAAAATGCATTAGTATTAAAAAAAAAACATACTATAGATTCTTTATCTACGTATTCTTTAAGAACTTAAATAGTTCTTGTTTAACTTTTTTTTTTTTTTATCTCATTGTTTGTATTGTATTATGAAAAAAAATTATTGATGTTGTAATGTTTATGCCCTTTGGGGCCCATAATTGGAAAATAAAGTATCTTATCTTATCTTATAGAAATAAAAACGTAGATAATTTAATCATAGCGGTAGATAGATGTTCTTGTCCTAAATCACCAACCCCCCTTTTTTCTCTCCCCAAACTTTATCACATTTCTATGAATAATTTATGAATGTTTAGTAATCAGATTTAGGCCACTTCAAGTTAATTTCAGTTGGGGAAAAAATAAGTGGTACAGCTATATTTGTATTCTTGAAGATTATTTTAAAAATGTCTTTAACCCTCAGGGTTATAAATGTGCATTTCATTAATAAAATGGATATTATAGAATGGAAAATCTGAACTGAAAGTAAACATCAAATCTGACAATCATTTGTGATTGTTCGATTATTTCGGAAAGATAAAAATAAGGTAGATTTATATGATGTTCACTCCCGGGAATCCGTAAGTAGAAAGTTTTTATGCAGAAGAAAAACCTGATAAGAATCCAAATTGAGATAACAACAGTTTAGTGAGAATTTAGCGCCAAATAATTATTTACTCTGTTTAAATTTTCGTTTCTGCGGATTTCAATGTACACACACAATTAAATCGTTGGAAAGGACACAATACTTTGTTCCTGTTTAAACTTTCTTACATAAATGATAAGTTATTTCACAATTGAGTCATGCGTAATATTAGTTCACATCGATATCAGGATTCAGTGTATAGAAAGCCGGAAATGTATGAGGACATTAAAAATAAAACTTAATCAGAAGCGATAAAAATAAAAAGTTTTAAAATTTGACTTACGCTCCCATTTTCTGTGGCTGTAATTTTTCCCAATCTTTTACATTTTAAGTAATATTCCTTTTTTTCATTTCATCATACGCACTGTTTAGTCAACTTTGTCAACTAAGTTAATAATAAATACAACGGGGTATAGTTTGACCTGGATAATTACACAGGTAAGGGGAATACACGAAGGTAGATTGAATGATTTGGGTGATTTAACGGTCATATCAATGGAATTCTTTACAATACAGTGGTATGCGCAGTGGTATGCGTGGGTCGGTTCTTTGTTTACATTTTATTCGTGTCGTAACAGACAGCACTCCTAAGTTTTGTCTCCTTTGTTAACGGTATATAAAGGGAAGCTATTACGTTAAGTTATTACTTTTTGCAGTTTCTATAGATAGACATGTAAAAAGATAATATGTAAGAATGCCTAATCCTTTGAAAGACTTACGTACTTTGCATTCTAATTCAATATAGATCTCTGAGTTTTGTTATATATAGGCTTATAATGCGAGCAGGCGAGTCTTCATTTAATAGTTCCGAATTATAATTCAATTGACGAACTTACTTCTATATAGAGGGATCTAGAGATAAAAGGGGGAAAACACTCATCTGCGTGGGAGAGATGGTATAGAGAAAAGAAGGAAGAGGGAGAAGGTAAATTATATGCAAAAGAGGGACGAAAGATACAAAAGGGACAGTCAAACTCATGAATCTAAAACAAACTGACAACACCATGGCTAAAAATGAAAATGACAGCAGACAAACAATAGTACACATGACACAACATAGAAAACCAAAGAATAAACAACACGAACCCCACCAAAAATACGGGTGATCTCAGGTGCTCCGGAAGGGTAAGCAGATCCTGCTCCACATGTGGCACCCGTCGTGTAGCTTATGTGATATCAAATCCGTTAAATAGTCTAATTCAGTAGGTCACATTCATGAAAGGGAAGGGTATTGTACATTGTAGTTACAACATAAGGAACATATTCGATATCAAAGGAGGATCGATTTGTGACAGAAGTCCAGTCGAAAATATTGCATAAAACTAATTCGAGATTGAAAACAAACGCTTGAGTGTGAAAAAAGCTTGTGCTTTGAAAAAAACATCACAAAAAAAACTGAACTTAGAGGAAAATCAATTCGGTAATTCCATAATCACATGGCAAAATCATATCACAATACGCATCAAAAACAAACTGTCATATTCCTGACTTGGTACAGGCATTTTCAAATGTAGAAATGGTGGACTAAACCTGTTTTAATAGCGCTAACCTTTTCACTTTGATGACAGTCTCATCCGATTTCGTTATATACATTGTATTTACATTGATGCGTTAACTAAACAGACACAATACATAAAATAGTCAAAATATGGGTACATCAGTCATCATTGTATAACAATTTTAAAAAGAACAATTTAACAGAACACAAAAACATCTATCTACAAAAAAGTTTGCGGAAAGATTTGGGTGATTAACACAATAACGTTAACATTTGAGCACACATTGACACATGAAAATTGCATGATTATTTCTTGCGCCTGGCACATACTACATTCACATGTTAACGCCAGAAAACGTAAATTGTTATGCATAAATAACCATTTGCTTGATATTATTTGGTTTGACCTAACATTTTTGAAGTCTTTGATTTCAATGCAGAGTTTATAAACGTTGATGTTAGTAAAATTTCGCATGCTGATTTATCGCCTTTAAAAAAAAACTAAATTATCTCCCAAAATAATATAAAATTTTGCAAAATGTGTCAAATGCATAATTGAAGTAAAAAGTATCATGATATCGAACTGCACAAATATGTATTACTATATATTCTAATTTCAAACTATGATGATGATATATTTGGAAAATAATAGTCAAGATCAAACTTTAAATTGTTATGGAAAATCACATGTACGTATATATGGTATATCGTCAAGACGAAAATTGACCGATTTATAATAAATTTATTGCTAAAAAGGGAAACACTGACGGGTTCAATGCAAACAGACTAAAGACCATTAATGCATGAAAAAAGTGCGAAACAAGTCAGGTTAAACGTGTATTTGTATTCTATAGTATAAGAAAATTTGAGAATTGAAACGAGGAATATGTCAAAGAGACAACCACCCGACCAAAGTGCAGACAATAACCACCAATGTTTTCAACGCAGCTTGAAAATCCTGCACCCGGAGATGGTCATCAGCTGAATAGAATCGTTTACTAGTTTAGTGAAAATGTAAGTCACACTAGACTACAATACAAATATAATTGATCTAAAATTAATAAAAAATAATTACAGGAGTGACAATGTTAAATTGAAAGGCAAGAGGCTCCTGACTTGGGGCACGCGCAAATATAAAGCGGGGTTAACTAACCCCTATACCTCTAGCTAATGTAAAATTAAAAGAAAAAACATAGCAATACGCACAGTAAAACTCAGTTTAAACAAAGTCCGAGTCCGATGTCGAATCCGGTAACAAAAGAAACTTATAAGCAAAATGATATTCATTTTAACTAACAAACGGCTACTAGCAGTTAATATTATGCAGACCTTAATTTAACTGATTGAAAGATATTGTCTACATATCGTTTTGAGTTTAGTATCAGACCATCATAAAATTAAATGAAAATTGAAAATACAATGGTCAGAAAGTAAAATTAGAAGTTAAAATTCAAAAATATGTTTTTCTAATGGAAACATGTTCCAGTGATGTAATCTATACAGTAGGATAAATCATTAAGAAATACTTACTTTCAACCAGCTAAAGATTTAAAGAAGTATGGTAAAAGAAAATGTAAAATAGTTGAGACTTAAAAATTTGTTGAGATGATAAAAGTGAAACAAGAAACAAGAATTTCGGAAATATGTGAATGAAATTGATAATTATACCCATGCTAGCATCAATATATATAGCAACGACAATTTTGGTATCACCAGCCCAGTAGTCAGCACTTCGGTGTTGACATGAATATCAATTATATGGTCATTTCTATAAATTTTCTGTTTACAAAACTTTTAATTCTTCGAAAAACTAAGGATTTTCTTACGCCCAGGAGTAGATTACCTTAGCCGTATTTGGCACAACTTTTAGGAATTTTTGGGTCCTTAATGCTCTTCAACTTTGCATTTGTTTGGCATTTTAACTGTTTTGATCTGAGCGTCACTGATGAGTCTTATGTAGACGAAACGCGCGTCTGGCGTATTAAATTATAATCCTGGTACCTTTGATAACTAATTGAACCTAGAAATTTAATTAAACACTGCCAATCTTACGGCGACAGGTAAGAACCTGAAAATAAAACACATTATGAAGGGATTTATTGTTTTTTATAGGAGTTATTTGCCGTTTAAGAATTTAGAGCTTCGTGGGTAATACTTTTTAGTGTACAATATCTGACGTTGCGTCTGTACGTCCTTCAACAATGAAACGAACCCATATAGTAAAGTCATCTACATATGGCACGTCATGTGAAGCAGTTCAAACTAGAAATCAAACGGGCCGATTTCTAGCAAATATTAATATCATTAATCTTCTTCTAATTCTGTGCAGTTCAAAAATCACAAAAACATGTTTTTCTTCGCACCACCCTGGTCTCACATATAACACTTTAAAATAAAATAAGAAACTCAGGATAACGACGAGATCTTTACTAATTCAATCGGCTGACTCCGAAACATTTAACTAACTTTACTAACACACTTGTCATCAGGACTTTACTAACACACTTGTAATCATCACTAAACTAACACACTTCTAATCAGCACTTTACTTACACACTTGTCATCAGCACTTAACTAACACACTTGTAATCGGCACATAACTAACAAACTTGTCATCAGCACTGAACTAACACACTTGCAATCAGCACTTTACTAACACACTTGTCATCAGCACTTAACTAACACACTTGCAATCAGCAATTTACTAACACACTAACGCACTTGTGATGGGCACATAACAAACATACACTTAACTAACAAACTTGTCATCAGCACTTTACTAACATACTTGTAATCAGCACTTAACTAACACACTTGTAATCAGCACTTAACTAACAAACTTGTCATCAGCACTTTACTAACACACTTGCAATCAGCACTTTACTAACACACTGACGCACTTGTGATAGGCACATAACAAACATACACTTAACTAACAAACTTGTCATCAGCACTTCACTAACACACTTGTCATCAGCACTTTACTTACACACTTGTAATCATTACTTTACTAACACACTTGTAATCTGCTCTAACTAACAAACTTGTCATCAGCACTTTACTTACACATTTGTCATCAGCACTTACCTAACACACTAACACACTTGTAGATTAATTATCGCCCCTGTAATGGATGCGCCCATGATATTTTTATAAGAGTTAGTTTTTGAGGCATTTATACTGTTGAGAGGGGCAGAGACACTTATGTATGTGTTAGATATGTTTATGTGCAGTTAATGCAGTGCGTGTAAAAACAATACAGTACAAAAAACGATATAATTTACGATTTTCAATGATATTCCCAATCGCTATGATGCCAATGTTACATGTACACTATCGTGACTATTGAAAGTGTTTTTGTAATTTACGCTTGACTTTTTTGACTACTTGATATGAATTATAGAATTCACATAATTTGAGAAACGAACCATATATATCTAGACTAAACTCCGGTGTCGTACATAGATGAACAATACTGTATACATGTAGTAGCAACTGTTTACATGTAGTTTCAAGTGTGTGAAAATATTTGAAAGTAAGCAACCTAATATAGCATCTTTTCATACAATTTAAAGAATATCCAAATTACATATTAATATTAATATGGCATCAGCTGACTTTAAAGAGCTCAAAAGCCTCATAATGGGAGTTGATAAAAAAGTAAGTGACTTTTCACAGCAACTTAAAAAAGTTGAACATAATTTAACAGGCATGATCAATGAAGTGAAAACTGACGTTAATGTACTGAAAACAAAATACAATGAATCTCAGGTAGAAATAACCACTTTGAGACGAGACTTCACAGAGTTGGAACAGGGTGTTGCAGGTATGGATCTGCAAATACAAGCAATTGAAGGTGAAAAATTACAAAAACAAAAATATGAGCTTCAAACCCAGATGAATGAGTTAAAGGATCAGGTTACAATGCTTGAAAAGCACGAAAGAAAATATAATGTTATGATTTATGGTATTGATGACAGTAATGCAGACGAGAATATCTATTCTGTTACTCGTCAGTTGTTTAGCGAAAATTTAAAAATTGAACAGAGAAAAGCAAATGCCATTCCAATTGCTAATGCTCACCGCGTACCAACAAGGGGTAGTGGACCCAAACCAATTATTGTTCGATTAATCCACTATGGAGATAAACAACTCATTATGTCCAGTGCCCACAATTTAAAAGGTAGTCAAATTCGTATTCTAGATGATCTACCCGTATCCATGAAAGAGGAAAGATTCCTTCTGTCTCACGTAGCCTACAAAATACGCAAAAAAGAAAAATTGCAAACACGTATTCGAGATGTCGGGGCACATATGACACTGGAAACCCGTAAAAATAGAGGGGAACCATGGAGCACAAGAGAATGATCAGCGATACAAAACAATATACCTTTTTCTAATAATTTACATGTCTTTATACAAAATTTTACTTGTAAAACAATAAGCCATTGCCATAGTTATTTGTTTAAATACATACATGTACATGTATAACCTTTTTCTTCATCATATTTTCACAGATACCATTAATAAATTGATACCAAATTGTAAGTATAGAACAGGGAATTTCATTCCAGCTTTATAATCTATTTATGCAAATACTTAATTTTTGGTTTGTGTTTTTTTTTATTTATTTTTTATTTGTTATTTGCTTTTTATTACTTTAGTTTTGCTTGTTCTCTATGCTTTCTTGCATGATTATCTGCAATATATTGGCAGACACATATCAATGTAAATGCTAATTCTGATTTATATATACATATACTCATTTTCCAATTTGCTGAGTTAAAATTTTTGCCTTTATTATTCATTTATATGTTTATTCTCTGCTGCTTATACATGCATAGTTATTTATAATTTTGCTATTGCTAGTTACTTACTTTTATTCTGAACTGCTATAATGTGCTTAATGCTGTGGTTGCTATATGCTTTACTTTATTTTATCAAATACAGACTGACACAAATGAGTTGAAGTTAGAATATGTAAAGTACAGACCACTTTTAAAGTGATGTTTATTTCATATTTAAGAATGAGACGCTTGTTTAAAATTATCTTTCCTTGGTTGTGTTTATGGTACATGTACATTATAATGAAATGACTTTACTGTAGTAAGTTTTACACAATCTTTGCTGAAACTTACTCATTAATAAGATATGCATACACACACTCAGAATGTGCAGTCTGTGTTTGACTGTTAGATAGTTTTGTTAGTTTTCAAGATATATTGATCATGCGTTAATTTGATTTACACTGTGATACAAAAGTTTTGCTACATATATATAGTGACACTACATTTGAAGTCAGTCAGAGTTTTTAATTTTTTGAAATCATCTCTCAACTACGCACTGTTCTTTTAAGCAAGAAATATTAATATTTAGATAAATCTTATATATTTACAACTGCACCTCATAATATCATAAAGAATATTGATCTTTAATGGTACAAATGTATCAGAGATATATTGAGTATAAAACATCTCTGCCTTCTTAAATAGACATAGGATTATATAAATCTGTGTATTTGACTTGGGAGTTTTAATACATAAATACAAAGGACAAACATAGAAATTCCAATATCTACATGTAGTCAATTGAACAACTCTGACAGTCTTGAAATATTGTACATAATAGGCTTATTTAGAATGCATCTAATAGTTCATTTAACTAAAACTGTTTTTCAAAATGAATGAACGCGTTATAAAGACAACATCTTATGATAAAAATATTGACAAATCTGACTGGATCAGATTTGAAGGCAGAACAATGGACATTTGTATACTTGTGCTTCTTGTGTGATCTTTTCTTTTTTGCCATAACCACATATAATGGAAAAGTATCTGTGTGTGTTCGAAAGAATGACAGTAAGAAAATTAAATGTAATATGAAATTATAGGAATGAAATAATCTTTCAAAATATGTACATAACATGAACTATACAGATATTCTCTGTTGGGTGCTCAAATTAAATTTCCATCTGAATCCAATGTATTTATTGAAATTTCTTCTGAGTTATCTCCCATAGACCATTTAGAGTAACTATCCTATACAACAACAGTGAATGTCTCAGAGTGCAAATTTAGTATTTGATTTTAATGTTGGACTTTGTCTTGCTATTGTATTTTATGTTTTCTTATATATGTATTTATTGTAAATTACAAATATGTCTTAAGGTTTCACAGATCTGGAAAAACTATACAGTTTTAAAGGAAAAGAACTTTAAAAGTCCCTTGATTTCACAAATTTCATGGTATATTTATGTATACTCACTAATCATTAGAGTTATAAATATTGATAAAGCTAAACGCATGCATGAAGGGTGATATTCTTAAAATAATTTCTTATAATTGTCAAGGTCTGTATACAAAGGAGAAACGGAGAGATGTTTTGAACTATTTAAAGTCGAAGAATTTTAATGTATATTGTCTTCAGGACACACATTTTACAGAACAAGATGAACTAAATATTAAAAATCAGTGGAAGGGAGAATGCCTTTTCAATTCATTTACATCTAATCAGAGAGGGGTGGCCATCTTTTTTAATGAAAACTTTGATCTTCAAATTCACAAAGTTAAAAAAGATGAGGGTGGAAATATTCTTGGATTGGACATTACAATTGAAGAACAAAGAATTACTTTAGTAAATATTTATGGGCCAAATGTAGACACTCCTTGCTTTTATCAAAAGGTGGCTGACATTATTGAGGAATTTGATAACCAATCTTGTATTCTTTGTGGAGATTTTAACCTCATTCAAAGTTTTAATCTTGATACCCATAATTATGTTAATATCAACAACCCAAAGTCTAGAGAAAAAGTATTACAGCTAATGGAAGACTTTAATCTAGTTGATCCATTTAGAGAATTATACCCCAATCTGAAAAGATATACTTGGAGGAAAAAAAAAACCTTTAAACAATCTCGTTTAGATTTTTTTCTGATTTCTGATAATATTTTTCACTTTGTTAATGATGTTAAAATTGATAATAGTTACAGGTCTGATCATTCACCTGTGGTCTTTTCTTTCAAGATTAATGAATTTATAAAAGGCAGAGGCCTTTGGAAGTTTAATAATTCTCTTCTTCATGATACTGACTATGTTAAAGAGATAAAAAAAAACTCATAAATATAGTAAAAGAACAATATGCCGTCAAGATATATAGAGATGAAAATTTACAAAATATTGACAACTCTGAAATTGAATTTACTGTTGATGACCAGTTATTTTTAGAAACTCTACTCACAGAAATACGTGGCAAAACTATTTCATATGCCTCTTAGAAAAAAAAGGCGGGTATAAAAATTGAAAATGAAATTATTTCAAAATTAAAACAATTAGAAGAAAATGCTCTAACAGTAGAAAATCTGGAAGAAATTGATCAGAAAAAAGCAGAACTTAAAATGTATAGACAAAAGAAGGTTCAGGGACAATATGTTAGGTCAAGAAGTCAGTGGATTGAAGAAGGAGAAAAACCTACTAATTTTTTTTTAAATCTAGAGACTAGAAATTATATTGATAAGACTATTCAAAAACTTACTTTAGAAAATGGTGTTATAGTGGAGGAACAAAAAGAAATCTTAAATCAGACAAAGGTGTTTTATGAAAAACTTTATAGAAAACAAGATTGTTTAAAAAAGGTTGATTTAACACGGGAATGTTGTTATGAGGAGATACCAAAGCTTAGCGAGGATGAAAAGCAATTATTGGAGGGAAATATTAATTTTTCTGAATTAACTGCAGCATTAAAGAGGATGAAAAATAACAAAAGTCCTGGATCTGATGGTTACACTGCAGAATTTTTTAAATTTTTTTGGATTGATATTGGTAAATTTGTCCTTAGATCTATAAATTTTGGGTATGGGAAGGGCCAAATGTCTGTCACCCAGAGGCAGGGAGTGATTACATGTATTCCAAAAGATGGTAAACCAAAACAATTTCTTAAAAATTGGAGACCTATTACTTTACTTAATTCTACATATAAATTGGCATCAAGCTGTATAGCAGAGAGAATAAAATCTGTTTTGTCAAAATTAATAAGCTCGGATCAAACTGGTTTTGTTCCAGGTAGATATATAGGCGAAAATTGTCGATTGATATATGATATTCTACATTTTACTGAAGAAAATAATATTCCAGGAATTCTCCTGCTGATTGATTTTGAGAAGGCATTTGATTCCATATCTTGGTCATTTCTTTATGATACATTAAGATATTTTAATTTTGGTGAATCTGTTATATCCTGGGTTGAAACCTTCTATAACAATATAACAGCTGCGGTGACACAAAACTGCTGTCTGTCAGAATTCTTCACTATAGAGAGAGGCTGTAGACAGGGAGATCCTTTATCCCCTTATATTTTCTTGCTATGTGCAGAAATATTAGGCATTTTGGTAAGAAATAGTAAGGAGATAAAGGGTATTACTATAGATGATACAGAGTTTGTACTTTCTCAATATGCAGATGATACATCCTTGATATTAGATGGCTCGCCAGAATCGCTCGATGCATCTCTTCGTGTTCTCCAATTGTATGCTGAAATCTCGGGACTTAAGATAAATATAGAAAAAACAAGTGTTATTTAGATAGGTAGCAAAAAACATAGTCAGGATCAAATTTGTGTAAAGTGGGGATTGAAATGGGGCTCCAGTACATTTAAACTACTTGGAATTACTTTTTCAGTCGACCTAGATAGAATGATTAATTTAAATTATAGGCCAGTTTTAGATAATATAGACAACACTTTGAAAAAATGGTCAAAACAGTATCTCACCCCCTTTGGAAAGATTACCATTTTAAAAACTTTGGTCATAGCTAAATTAAATCATCTGTTTCTATCTATCCCTAGTCCAGATGAGAATATGTTACTTAATTTAACAAATAAAATGTATGCTTTTATCTGGGATAATAAACCAGATAAGGTCAAGCAAGATCTTTTATGTCAAGATTATTATAAGGGTGGTTTAAAAATGCTAAATTTAAAAGCATTTATACAGGGACTAAAACTTACATGGGTGAGACGTTTGTATAATTCGAATTCAAAGTGGGTGAGATTAGTCTCTATTGTTGAGCAAATAAATTTTATTGAAATAAGTTATATTGGGCCTATTAAAAGGTCATCAAATAAATTTTGGCAAGAAGTTTTTGATGCTTGGAAAACCCTTAATCAAATTAGAAAACCAAGATGTATTGATGAAATTCTATCTTATTCTTTATGGGAGGTAGAAAACTTTAAAATTGGTGGTTCAAGATTCTACTATAAAAACTGGGCAAATGCGGGAATTTGGACAGTGCAAGATTTGTTAGATGACCAGGGCAAAGTTATGTCATTTCAAAATTTCCAACAATTATATCAATTTAGGCCAAATATTTTACATTATTATGGAATAGCACACTCGCTTAATGAGTGGTTAAACACGATAAATATTGAAGTAAACGAGAGAAAAATTCATGCAATAATACCTTTTAACATAAGTATCTTTTTTGAATCAAAAAAAGGTTCAAAAGACATGTACAACATATTGAATGAAAAATATATTACATTTGCTGCAAAGGAAAAATGGGAGAACCATCTTAATATGACTGGTATTAACTGGAAAAAAATACACACTTCGTGTACAAAATATAGTAAAAGCACTAAGCTTAGCTGGTTCCAATATAGAATTATCCATAGAATTTTGGGAACTAATTCACTACTTTACAAGATGAAAATAAATAGTAACAACATGTGTACATTTTGTAAAGAAGGACCAGAGACCATAGAACATTTATTTTGGTGCTGTCCGATGGTCGCCAGTCTCTGGCATGCACTAAACATTTGGATTTTTGAAATGACAAATATTGAACTGCCTTTGAATATTATGATTATTTTATTTGGTATCTTAGAAAATGTTAAATTGAATTTTGTTAAAAATAAGATTATTCTTTTTTCAAAATACTACATCTACCGAACAAAACTACAAGAAGTTTTGCCAAATTTAAATGCTTTAAAAAACTATTTAAAGGAACACTTGAATTTAGAAAAATACATTTCATTTAAAAACCTCTCTGTAGAGGAATATAACAAATACTGGAGTCCCTGGGCCCCTATCATAGAATAAATAATAATTGTTAAAATTTGATTGAAACACCACTTAATATGCATATCGCAAGAACAAGTAAGACGTCAATGTTATAAGATATTTATTTATTTTCAAGCTACTTTTGCACCACCATATATATTCAATTGTTGTTTTATTATATAATACTTCTTATGTGTTAAAATGCCATTCTGTACACCTTTGTGCATACATGTTGTGCTAGTCTATTTGTTACAATAAAGAAAATTCATTATAAAAAAAAAAACACACTTGTAATCGGCACATAACAAACATGCACTTAACTAACAAACTTGTCATCAGCACTTCACTAACAAACTTGTCATTTGCACTTCACTAACACACTTGTCATCAGCACTTTACTTACACACTTGTCATCAGCACTTAACTAGCAGACTTGTAATCAGTACTTTACTTACACACTTGTCATCAGCACTTAACTAATACACTTGAAATCGGCACATAACAAACATGCACTTATTTGTCATCAGCACTTAAATAACAAACTTGTCATCAGCTCTTTACTTACACACTTGTCATCAGCACTCAACTAACACACTAACACACTTGTAATCTGCACATAACAAACATACCCTTACCTAACAAACTTGTCATCAGCACTTAACTAACACACTTGTAATCGGTACATAACAAACATGCACTTAACTAAGACTTGTCATCAGCACTTAATTAACACACTTGCCATCAGCCCATAACTAACATACTTGTCATCAGCACTTAACTAACAGACTTCCAATCATCACTTAACTAACACACTAACACACTTGTAATCGGCACATAACAAAGATGCACTTTACTAACAAACTTGTCATCAGCACTTTACTAACAGACTTGTCATCAGCACTAAACTAACACACTTGTCATCAGCACTTTACTTATACACTAACACACTTGTAATCGGCACATAACAAACATGCACTTAACTAACAAACTTGTCATCAGCACTTTACTTACACATTTGTCATCAGCACTTACCTAACACACTAACACACTTGTGATCGGTACATAACAAACATGCACTTAACTAACAGACTTGTCATCAGCACTTAATCAATACACTTGTAATCATCACTGAACTAACACACTAACACACTGGTAATCGGCACATAACAAACATACACTTAACTAACAAACTTGTCATCAGCACTTTACTTACACATTTGTCATCAGCACTTACCTAACACACTAATACACTTGTAATCGGCACATAACAAACATGCACTTAACTAACAGACTTGTCATCAGCACTTAATCAATACACTTGTAATCATCACTGAACTAACACACTAACACACTGGTAATCGGCACATAACAAACATACACTTAACTAATAGATTTGTCATCAGTGTAATGACTCCCATCTATTCTTTGCGGGCATTAAATAATGGACTTCATTAAAGATAACCGTTTTATTTATTGTCATATAATCCACTCTATTAACACAATGTAGCATGAATAACAAAGTTATGCTGGTGCTCAATGAATGATTACAAATGTTGACAGGTAAGTATAACTCCAAACTGAACGTGAACATCAAACGGTAAAAAGCTGAAAGAACAAATAAAAACTTAATATAAAACCTATCAATCAAAAAGATTTGCCAAAACATACAAAAATACAAAGTTGGCTTATGACACTAATTGTGTTCCATACATTCACATAAAAAATACAAGTATTAACAATATATCAAGTTTGGTAACATAACTGTGAGTCAAAACTGAGTGTGTACAGCTTTTAATGTGTTGAAAACTCGACAAGTATAAAAAATTATGTATGCAAATTATGACACGAATTGCTTTCCATACTTTAAAAATATCGAAATGAGGGGGGTGCTATGAATCATACAAAAATTACCAAAAAGGGTATTTGAATGTTTATAGAACATTTTTTTAGTTTAAATGTTCTCTATGTGTTTACAAGTAATAACAAACGGTTGTGAAACAATAAAACAAATAATCTGGTGACGTGGCATATTTTGTCATCATTATCATTTACCCAACGTTTTATACGTCATCAAAACACTATACATGTTATATATGTTTACAATAAACAGTTCTTCAGATTGTCAATATGCTATAAACTTACACTGTGCCGGAATCTGGCAGATATATCAATAACTAATGCTGAATCATCAACGTGAGCATGTAAATATGGGGAAATTACAAAAGAGGGGAAAGTAACGAAGAAGATAGTAAATGTAAGTCAACTTTCGGAAACATCATGAAATAATTACGGACGATTCAGTACACTCCCGTCTGGCATGCTATTTATGCCAC
This sequence comes from Mytilus trossulus, assembly GCF_036588685.1. Classification (NCBI taxonomy): domain Eukaryota; kingdom Metazoa; phylum Mollusca; class Bivalvia; order Mytilida; family Mytilidae; genus Mytilus; species Mytilus trossulus. Next base: position 62,719,420 of record NC_086385.1, on the reverse strand, counting down.
TACACTATTCACAAGTTCTTGACAATAGCACAAGTTCTGTCACTGGTCTAATGAAGAAAGCTGGTTTCACACAGTCTTTGTCCACAGTACGCACTATACGAATTTCTACCTTACGTACTAAATTGTCAGCACTAGGGAATGTTTTAGTGACTATTCCCATTGGCCAACTTAAGCGATTAACTTGATTGTCCTTGAGCAACACGACATCTCCTTCTTGAATGTTTTCTCTTTCTTGTGTCCATTTCTGTCGAACTTGTAAAGTTTGCAAGTATTCCACTCGCCATCGTTTCCAGAAAACGTTCGAAAGGTATTGTACACGCTTCCACTGTGCATAATACATGTCTTTACAATCTAATGACACATCCTTTGGAATCAATACACTAGGCTTTTGAGTGATGATAAGATTAGGTGTGAGAGGTAATGGCTCATCTGAGTCCGTAGGTACACAAGTTAAAGGCCTGGAGTTAATTATTGCAGACACTTCCGCTAACATTGTTTCTAACACTTCATGTGATAGTTCTTTTCCTGGAAGTTCTGATAACATAGAGTCCAGGATTGATCGTGTTGTTTTTATCATTCTTTCCCATATACCTCCCATGTGAGATGAATGAGGTGAATTGAAATGCCACTCTATGCCATTACCATATAAATGTTCCTTTATTGGTCCATCTTCTACATCAATACCTAGTTGGTCAGTGGCTCCGACGAAATTAGTACCTCTGTCAGACCTAATTAGTTTTACTTCCCCTCGAATAGCTATGAAACGTTTGAAGGCGTTAATAAACGACAAGGAAGTCATTTCCTCCACTACTTCTAGGTGAACACCTCTTGTGACTAGACATGTAAAAATGATGGCCCAACGCTTTGCTTTCGCAACGCCACCTCTTGTGCGTCGGCTTATGACGGACAAGGTCCGAAGGTGTCGATACCTATAGATGTAAATGGTGTTTCGGGGATCACACGGTCCTCAGGCAAGTCTGCCATTTTTTGTTGTTCGGTATGCCTGCGAAGCTTGCGGCAAGTTATACACTTGTAAATTATTGATGAAACAAGACGCTTTTCACCTACTATCCAGTATCCTCCTGTTCGTATCGCTCCTGATGTAAATTGTCTTCCTTGGTGTTTTATCTTTTGATGAAAATACCGAATTATCAAAGTTGCAATCCAATGTCTTCTAGGTATCAAGATTGGATTCCTTTCATCGGGTTGTACATTTGCCATTTTGATACGCCCACCAACACGCAGAATGCCTTCATTGTCGATAAATGGACTTAACTGCAACAGTGCACTATTTCCACGGAGTTGCCTGCCATTTTTAATACAATCGATTTCGTCTGAAAAGATCTCGCTTTGCACAACTCTAACAACGAACATCTCTGCATCTCTTAATTGACACCTAGTTTCTTTTGAGATTCTATTAACAAGAAAGTTCTTTATCAGCGCAATTGATCTAACAAGTGACTTCCAGTTTCCAAATCTTTCGAATCGTTGTGATCCCAAGGAGAGTTTCTCAAGACTCGTTGTTTTTCTAGTTGTAATGTCAGGACGTATTTCTTTATCGGTGTCGGGATTGATCAGAGAAAATTTTTCAATAGTTTGATCGGCATCATTTTTTATCACCGGACCGGATAGCCATATACTATTTTCTAATTTCGAAGGAATAATTGATCGAGTTGCCAGATCGGCTGGGTTGCCATCTGTATGCACATAAGACCATTGCTCGGAATTTGACACTGTGTGGATTTTCGCAACACGGTTTGACACATAATTGTAAAATCGTCGTGATGAATTGAAGATGTACCCTAGTACAACTTTACTATCGGTATAATACTGAATATCAGACAAAGGTATATCTAACTGGTCGGATATTGTTTGTCCTATTTCTGTTGCTAGCAAAGCTCCACATAGTTCTAAGCGTGGAATCGTATGACTGTGACTGGGTGCAACCTTTGCTTTCCCCATAATAAAACCAAAATTGTTATCGTCATCTAGTTGTAGGTAACCAACTGCGGCTATTGCCTTCTCTGATGCGTCGGAATAAACGTGAATCTTCCTTGTTTTTGCTGAACTAAATGAAGTAGATACAAACCCCCTTTTGAATTTTACTTTTTCAAAATCAAAGAGTGACGTTCTCCAAGATTCCCACTCGTTGTAAACCTCTTCTGGTAACGGTTCATCCCACATGATCTGTCCTGTCATAACTGATCTTAGCAGTAATTTTCCTTTAATAGTTACTGGCGCTAAGTATCCAAGAGGATCAAATATACTGTTTATTATTGACAATAATCCTCGACGAGTATACGGTTTGACATCTCTATCGATGCAGTACATGAAAGTATCAGTTTCAAGGTCCCAGTTCATACCAAGGCTATGTTGTATTGGAAGAATATCGGAACTAAGGTCGAGATCCTTAAGACTTTTTGCAAGATCTTCATTATCAAACGAATGCATGACTTCGTCAACATTTGAAGATATCTTGTGTAGTCGAATGTTACCAATAGATTTTAAAGCTGACTTGGTTCTCTTCATGAGATCAATTGCTTCGGCGCTAGAAGGTTTCGAAGTTAAACCATCATCAACGTAGAAATCTCTAGTGAAAAAATCTAGCATATCGGAGCCAAACTCATTTTCTCCTTCCATGGCAGTTTTTCTAAGTCCGTATGATGCAATAGCAGGACTAGGACTATTGCCGAATACGTGCACACACATGCGATACACTGTTAGAGGTTCGTCAAAATCATTGTCGGTGTACCAGAAAAATCGTAGATAGTCTCTGTGTTTTTCATCAACTTTAAAACTGTAAAACATCCATATCACCCATAATGGCCACTTGCTCCCTACGGAAGCGGAGCAAAACACCGATAAGATTATTCGTCAAATCTGGTCCACTAAGCAACACATTGTTTAGAGACACTCCATCAAATTGTGCAGAGGAATGAAACACAGCACGAAGTTTCCCAGGTTTCTTGGGGTGATAAACCCCGAATATTGGCAAATACCATTGTTCCTGATCATCGTTGATATGTGGGGCCTTCTCAGCATGACCCTTTTCTAGAATTGTATTCATGAAAGTGAAGAAATGTTCACGTTTCTGAAGATCTTTGCGAAGATTTGCATCTAGACCTTTGGCTCTTTTCCATGCTAGATTTCTGTTATTTGGTAGAACTTGACGATCTTGTCGAAACGGTAATGGGGCGGACCAATTACCACTTGAGTCCTTCCAAAAGTTTGTATCCATAGATTCTATAAATTCTCTGTCATCACGAGACAGTCCAGGTTTATCATCATCAGGACGGCGAATAAGCACATCTTTGCCAATGTTGTCGTATGCACTTTCATTAACTTCAAGTGTACGCACTTCATCAATTTTAAGTTCACTTGTACACGGTGGAAATATCGATATTCTATCGGAAGAAAGTAAGTATGTCTTTTTAACACGAGTTTCGTCCGGATAGTTCAGTTTTCCGAGACAAGTTTCACCAATAACTGTCCATCCCAGAGAAAGTTTCTGTGCATAAGGCGCATTCCCAGATCCAATTCTTTGATCAAGCCCGTGATGAGCAGAAATGAGATCACGTCCAATTAAGAGCAAGATTTCGGACTCTTCGTCAAGAGGTTCGATAAATTCCACGAGATCACTGAGATGATTATGAAACAAAACAACTTCTTGAGTAGGTATTTCGTCTTTAGAATCTGGAATGAGGTTACACTCTAAAATGTCAGGCACATGTAATTGAGTTTGTTTATCTAATGACTCGACGACTAAACCACTAAGCTTTCGACCAGATGCTTGAGATTTTCCGGAACATGTTGACAAGGTAAAATCAGAGACACTCGTTGATCCAAAGTAATCGAAGAGTTCCGATTTTCCTAAAGTCCTATTCGATTGATCGTCCATTAAAGCATATACTTTTAGCCTTCTATCAGGATTGTCACTACGATACACTTCTACCGGTATTATCTTTGCGCATGATTTGCCACCAAATTTATCCATGCAAATCTGTGTGCATGCTGATTGTATAGGAGTTTGAACTTCATTTTCCACATCAACAGGCTCCCCGCCATGACCTGATGGCTCTGTAGACTGTTAATCTCGATTTTTTATGTGCAGGGCTGTAGGGTGATCTGTTTTTCCACACTCCCCACATTTGATTGCGTTAGGACAGTTCCGTTTAAAATGTGATGCTGACAAGCAACATCCGAAACATAATTTGTTCAACTTCAAAAATTGTCTACGTTCTTGTATTGGCTTTGACTTGAATGTTCTACAATCATTAAGTGTATGGTTTGTACCATGAATCAAACATTTCTCACGAGGATCGACACTTTGACTCCTTTCATTTTTTGTTTCAGCGAAGTCTGTTTTCCTGGTACGAACGTCATTAAGTTTCCCATTTGTTGTTGGTAGTTTATCGTTAAAACCAGTGTTTGCCTGTTGACTGTCATATACAAAACTTGGATTGTTCTTTACCTTACTTTGTTGCTGAATAAACTGAGCAAAAACATGAAATGGCGGATATATTGTTTTGTTTTTATCGTTATAATTAACGGCCATACTAGTCCACCGTTCCTGAAGCTGATATGAAAGCTTAGCTACGATTGGCGTTACACCAACTGATGAGTCAAAATAGGAAAATATAACTTTGTAATTGTCATTTTCTTTCACAGATGATATCTCTGACAAGATGTCTGACAGATCATACAACTTAAAATAATATTTGTTTGTAATGCTTGGAAAAGCTGCTAGCTTTGTCTTGAGTGCACTATCGATAAGCTCTGGGCTACCATACCTTTCATTCAATCTCTCCCAGATTAGCTTTAGAGCTCTTGAGGGATTGTTAGTATTCGCAGCTTTGATACTTTGGACTTGTGTTTTAGAACTAGGACCAGTCCACTTTAACAATACGTCTATTTCCTCACTTGAATCTGCATCAATCTCTTTCACTATTTTCTTGAAACTGTCCTTCCAAGATGGATAATGCTCAGGTTTGTCATTAAAAATATTAAACCTTGACATTAAGAGATCACGTTTTAGCAAGAAACGTGTGAAATCAGTAGCAAGAGTTCTATCACTCGGATAAGGATGATTGTCTGACACATGCGTATCTGCAATAACATTTTTTCTTGGAATGAACGAGTTGGCGTGCGGGTCTAATGTTCCACTAACATGTGTGTTTTCTTGATCGATATGAGTTGAATGTTTGTTTTCTTTATCGACATGAATTTCATCAGTGTTTTCTTTGTCCATCTGAATTAAACTAATTTGTTTCTGAACATGATTAATATATGCAGCAGTTTTAGATTTCGAATCAAGCTGTGGTTGATCAGGCAACACTTGTGACATATTTTCATCGCATTCATTTTGCAAAGCTTCAGCCTCTGCTTCAACTGCTGCTGCTTCCTTCTGTCGAGAAAGCAGGTCTAAATCAGCTTCAATGTCGGCTTTCTTGCGTTCTACTTTTGCTGATTCTATCGACTTTTTTTCTTCTAGAAGAGCCTTCTCCTTCAATAATAAAGTTTCTTTCTCTTCAAATTGAACTTTCACCTTTGCAGCTTCAGCTTTGGCCCTTGCTCTTGCAAGAACTGACGAAGGGGAAGAACTATGTGTTTTTCTGGATGAGTGGCTTCTCCTAGAACTTCTGCTAGCCAATGAATTTTCTCTCTCTATAGCACGTAAATCATTAATGAATGTGTTCATTCGTTTACTTTCTGTTTCAACAAAGTGTGTAAAATCTTGCATTTCACCTGATAGTTTATGATCCTCATCCATGCCTTCAGCAGTGTTAGTCCTCGACAGAAAATCTAAGTATTCTTTACAAATTGTGTCATAACGTACAGTTCCACTCATAAATTCTGTTTTTAGCTCCTGTAATGATGTTAACTCATTTGAATACGGTTCAATGTTTCTTGCTAAAAGCTGAAGGTCACTTTTTACTATTTGCATTCTTAACAGAAATTTTCTTTGTTTGTTTTCAAAAAGGTCTTTACCACTCTCAGTAAGTATGCGTAATCTTTATCGGTATCCGCAGTGTTGATCATCTCGGATGTAGTACTTGACGCAGAGTCAATATTGTCTTCTATACCAGCCATCTTGAATGCCGGGTAAGTTATATCACTAGCCAAATAAATCTCCTTAGTCTTTTTACTGTAATGACTCCCATCTATTCTTTGCGGGCATTAAATAATGGACTTCATTAAAGATAACCGTTTTATTTATTGTCATATAATCCACTCTATTAACACAATGTAGCATGAATAACAAAGTTATGCTGGTGCTCAATGAATGATTACAAATGTTGACAGGTAAGTATAACTCCAAACTGAACGTGAACATCAAACGGTAAAAAGCTGAAAGAACAAATAAAAACTCAATGTAAAACCTATCAATCAAAAAGATTTGCCAAAACATACAAAAATACAAAGTTGGCTTATGACACTAATTGTGTTCCATACATTCACATAAAAAATACAAGTATTAACAATATATCAAGTTTGGTAACATAACTGTGAGTCAAAACTGAGTGTGTACAGCTTTTAATGTGTTGAAAACTCGACAAGTATAAAAAATTATGTATGCAAATTATGACACGAATTGCTTTCCATACTTTAAAAATATCGAAATGAGGGGGGTGCTATGAATCATACAAAAATTACCAAAAAGGGTATTTGAATGTTTATAGAACATTTTTTTAGTGTAAATGTTCTCTATGTGTTTACAAGTAATAACAAACGGTTGTGAAACAATAAAACTAATAATCTGGTGACGTGGCATATTTTGTCATCATTATCATTTACCCAACGTTTTATACGTCATCAAAACACTATACATGTTATATATGTTTACAATAAACAGTTCTTCGGATTGTTAATATGCTATAAACTTACACTGTGCCGGAATCTGGCAGATATATCAATAAATGATGCTGAATCATCAACGTGAGCATGTAAATATGGGGAAATTACAAAAGAGAGGAAAGTAACGAAGAAGATAGTAAATGTAAGTCAACTTTCGGAAACATCATGAAATAATTACGGACGAGTCAGTAAAATCAGCATTTAACTAACACACTTGCAATCAGCACTTAACTAACACACTTGTAATCAACACAACTAACACAATTGTAATCAGCACTTTACTTACACACTTGTCATCAGCACTTAACTAACAGACTTGTCATCAGCACTTACTCAATACACTTGTAATCATCACTGAACTAACACACTAACACACTGGTAATCGGCACATAACAAACATACACTTAACTAATAGATTTGTCATCAGCACTTAACTAACACACTTACAATCAGCACGTAACTAACACACTTGTAATCAACACTTAACTAACACAATTGTAATCAGCACTTTACTTACACCTTGTCATCAGCACTGAACTAACAGACTTGTCATCAGCATTTCATCAAAACACTTGTAATCAGCCCTGAACTAACACTAACACACTTGTAATCGGCACATAACAAACATGCACTAAACTAACAGACTTGTCATCAACACTTAATAAATACACTTGTAATCATCACTGAACTAACACACTAACACACTGGTAATCGGCACATAACTAACATACACTTAACTTATAGATTTGTCATCAGCACTTAACTAACACACTTGCAATCAGCACTTAACTAACACACTTGTAATCAACACTTAACTAACGCAATTGTAATCAGCACTTAACTAACACACTTGTAATCAGCACTTTACTTACACACTTGTCATCAGCACTTAACTAACACACTACCACACTTGTTATTGGCACATAACACACATACAATTAACTAACAAACTTGTCATCAGCACTTAATTAACAGACTTGTCATCAACACTGAACTAACACACTTGCAATCAGCCTCTTACTTACACACTAACACACTTGTAATCGGCACATAAAAAACATGCACTTAACTAACAAACTTGTCATCAACACTTAACTAACACAATTGTCATCAGCACCTTACTTACACACTTGTCATCAGCACCTAACTAACACACTAACACATTTGTAATCGGCATATAACAAACATGCACTAAACTAACAAATTTGTAATCAGCACTTAACTAACACACTTGTCATCAGCACTTTACTTACACACTTGTCATCAGCACTTACCTTACACACTTACACACTTACACACTTGTAATCTGCACATAACAAACATGCACTTAACTAAGAAACATGTCATCAGCACTTAAATAACAAACTTGTCATCAGCACTTAAATAACAAACTTGTCATCAGCACTTAACTTACATACTTGTAATCATCACTTAACTAGCACACTTGTAATCAGCACTTAACAAAAACACTTGTCATCAGCACTTAACTAACACACTTGTCATCAGCCGTTTATTTACACACTTGTCATCAGCACTTAACTTACACACTTGTCATCAGCACTTAACTAACACACTTGTAATCAGCACTGAAATAACACACTAACACACTTGTTATCGGCACATAACAAACATGCACTTAACTAACAAACTTGTCATCAGCACTTAAATAACAAACTTGTCATCAGCACTTAGCTTACCTACGTGTAATCATCACTCAACTAGCACACTTGTAATCAGCATTTAACAAAAACACTTGTCATCAGCACTTAACTAACACACTTGTCATCAGCCCTCTATTTACACACTTGTCATCAGCACTTGACTTACACACTTGTCTTCAGCACTTAACAAACACACTTGTAATCAGCACTGAAATAACACACTAACACACTTGTTATCGGCACATAACAAACATGCACTTAACTAACAAACTTGTCATCAGCACTTAACTAATACACTTGTCATCAGCACTTAACCAATACACTTGTAATCATCACTGAACTAACACACTAACACACTGGCAATTGACACATAACAAACATACCATTAACTAACAGATTTGTCATCAGCACTTAACTAACACACTTGTAATCAACACTTAATTAACACTTGTAATCAGCACTTAAGTTACACTCTTGTAATCATCACTTAACTTACACACTTGTCATCAGCACATAACTAACACACTAACACACTTGTAATTGGCACAAAACAAACATGTACTTAACTAACAAACTTGTCATCAGCACTTAACTAACAGACTTATCATCAGCACTGAACTAACACACTTGCAATCAGCACTTTCCTAACACACTTACACACTTGTAATCGGCACATAACAAACATACTTTTAATCAGCACGTAACTAACACCCTTGTAATCAGCACTTAACTAACACATTAAAACACTTGTAATCAGCACTTAACTAACACATTAAAACACTTGTAATCAGCACTTAACTAACACACTTGTCATCAGCACTTTACTTACACACTTGTCATCAGCACTTAACTAACACACTTACACATTTGTATATCGGCACACAACAAACATGTACTTAACTAACAAACTTGTAATCAGCAATTAACTATCAAACTTATCATCAGCACTTTACTAACAAACTTGTCATCAGCACTTAACTTACACACTTGTAATCATCACTGAACTAACACACTTGTAATCAGCACATAACAAACATACTTTTAATCAGCACGTAACTAACACCCTTGTAATCAGCACTTAACTAACACATTAAAACACTTGTAATCAACACTTAACTAACACATTAAAACACTTGTAATCAGCACTTAACTAACACACTTGTCATCAGCACTTTACTTACACACTTGTCATCAGCACTTAACTAACACACTTACACATTTGTATATCGGCACACAACAAACATGTACTTAACTAACAAACTTGTAATCAGCAATTAACTATCAAACTTATCATCAGCACTTTACTAACAAACTTGTCATCAGCACTTAACTTACACACTTGTAATCATCACTGAACTAACACACTTGTAATCAGCACTTAACTAACACACTTGTCATCAGCACTTCACTAACAAACTTGTCTTCAGCACTAAACCAACACACTTGTAATCAGCACTTGGCTAACAAACTTGTCATCATCCCTTTATTTACACACTTGTCATCAGCACTTAACTTACACACTAACACAATTGAAAACGGCACATAACAAACATACACTTAACTAACAGACTTGTCATCAGCACTTAACTAACACACTTGTAATCAGCACTTTACTTACACACTTGTCATCAGCACTTAACTAACACACTACCACACTTGTTATTGGCACATAACACACATACAATTAACTAACAAACTTGTCATCAGCACTTAATTAACAGACTTGTCATCAACACTGAACTAACACACTTGCAATCAGCCTCTTACTTACACACTAACACACTTGTAATCGGCACATAAAAAACATGCACTTAACTAACAAACTTGTCATCAACACTTAACTAACACAATTGTCATCAGCACCTTACTTACACACTTGTCATCAGCACCTAACTAACACACTAACACATTTGTAATCGGCATATAACAAACATGCACTAAACTAACAAATTTGTAATCAGCACTTAACTAACACACTTGTCATCAGCACTTTACTTACACACTTGTCATCAGCACTTACCTTACACACTTACACACTTACACACTTGTAATCTGCACATAACAAACATGCACTTAACTAAGAAACATTTCATCAGCACTTAAATAACAAACTTGTCATCAGCACTTAAATAACAAACTTGTCATCAGCACTTAACTTACATACTTGTAATCATCACTTAACTAGCACACTTGTAATCAGCACTTAACAAAAACACTTGTCATCAGCACTTAACTAACACACTTGTCATCAGCCGTTTATTTACACACTTGTCATCAGCACTTAACTTACACACTTGTCATCAGCACTTAACTAACACACTTGTAATCAGCACTGAAATAACACACTAACACACTTGTTATCGGCACATAACAAACATGCACTTAACTAACAAACTTGTCATCAGCACTTAAATAACAAACTTGTCATCAGCACTTAGCTTACCTACGTGTAATCATCACTCAACTAGCACACTTGTAATCAGCATTTAACAAAAACACTTGTCATCAGCACTTAACTAACACACTTGTCATCAGCCCTCTATTTACACACTTGTCATCAGCACTTGACTTACACACTTGTCTTCAGCACTTAACAAACACACTTGTAATCAGCACTGAAATAACACACTAACACACTTGTTATCGGCACATAACAAACATGCACTTAACTAACAAACTTGTCATCAGCACTTAACTAATACACTTGTCATCAGCACTTAACCAATACACTTGTAATCATCACTGAACTAACACACTAACACACTGGCAATTGACACATAACAAACATACCATTAACTAACAGATTTGTCATCAGCACTTAACTAACACACTTGTAATCAACACTTAATTAACACTTGTAATCAGCACTTAAGTTACACTCTTGTAATCATCACTTAACTTACACACTTGTCATCAGCACATAACTAACACACTAACACACTTGTAATTGGCACAAAACAAACATGTACTTAACTAACAAACTTGTCATCAGCACTTAACTAACAGACTTATCATCAGCACTGAACTAACACACTTGCAATCAGCACTTTCCTAACACACTTACACACTTGTAATCGGCACATAACAAACATACTTTTAATCAGCACGTAACTAACACCCTTGTAATCAGCACTTAACTAACACATTAAAACACTTGTAATCAGCACTTAACTAACACATTAAAACACTTGTAATCAGCACTTAACTAACACACTTGTCATCAGCACTTTACTTACACACTTGTCATCAGCACTTAACTAACACACTTACACATTTGTATATCGGCACACAACAAACATGTACTTAACTAACAAACTTGTAATCAGCAATTAACTATCAAACTTATCATCAGCACTTTACTAACAAACTTGTCATCAGCACTTAACTTACACACTTGTAATCATCACTGAACTAACACACTTGTAATCAGCACATAACAAACATACTTTTAATCAGCACGTAACTAACACCCTTGTAATCAGCACTTAACTAACACATTAAAACACTTGTAATCAACACTTAACTAACACATTAAAACACTTGTAATCAGCACTTAACTAACACACTTGTCATCAGCACTTTACTTACACACTTGTCATCAGCACTTAACTAACACACTTACACATTTGTATATCGGCACACAACAAACATGTACTTAACTAACAAACTTGTAATCAGCAATTAACTATCAAACTTATCATCAGCACTTTACTAACAAACTTGTCATCAGCACTTAACTTACACACTTGTAATCATCACTGAACTAACACACTTGTAATCAGCACTTAACTAACACACTTGTCATCAGCACTTCACTAACAAACTTGTCTTCAGCACTAAACCAACACACTTGTAATCAGCACTTGGCTAACAAACTTGTCATCATCCCTTTATTTACACACTTGTCATCAGCACTTAACTTACACACTAACACAATTGAAAACGGCACATAACAAACATACACTTAACTAACAGACTTGTCATCAGCACTGAACTAACAAACTTGTCATCAGCACTGAACTAACACACTTGCAATCAGCACTTTACTAACACACTAACATACTGGTAATCGGCACATAACAAACATGTACTTAACTAACAAACTTGTCATCAGCACTTAACTAACACACTTGTCATCAGCACTTTATTTACACACTTGTCATCAGCACTTAATTAACAGACTTGTCATCAGCACTTAACCAACACACTTGTTATCAGCTTTTGGCTAACAAACTTGTCATCAGCCCTTTATTTTCACACTTGTCATCAGCACTTAACTTACACACTAACACAATTGTAATCGGCACATAACAAACATGCACTTAACTAACAAACTTGTCATCAGCACTTTACTAACAGACTTGCAATCATCACTTAACTAACACACTTACACACTTGGAATCGGCACACAACAAACATGCTCATCACTAACAACATATACATTTTCATGGATCTACAATCTGTCGATACCTGTAACTTGGCATTGCAAAAGGTCATGTTTTTCTCTGGCTGTTTATGACGTCTTTACACTAAATCCGTTGTATGTTGGATGTGTACGGATTGATTGCTTAGTCTAATAGAGGCATGATTTTTTTATTAGTTGTTAATGACTTTGAACTAGCTGTCAGATAACTGCGTGTTCATTGTGATTTTTTGTGTCGGGATGTATAAGTACCCGGCCACGTCCACTTGTATTTTTTGTCTATCTGATGAGTTAAGCATTTTTCAACTGATTCTTATAGTTCGTTCTTATATTGTACTGTTATACCACTTTTCCAGGTTAGGAGCGGGTTGGGATCCCGCTAACATGTATAACCCCGCCACATTATTTATGTATGTGCCTGTCCCAAGTCAGGAGCCTGTAATTCAGTGGTTGTCGTATGTTTATGTGTTATATATTTGTTTTTCGTTCATTTTTTTACATAAATAAGGCCGTTTGTTTTCTCGTTTGAATTGTTTTACATTGTCTTATCAGGGTCTTTTATAGCTGACTATATGCGGTATGGGCTTTGCTCATTGTTGAAGGCCGTACGGTGACCTATAATTGTTAATGTTTGTGTCATTTTGATCTTTTGTGGATAGTTGTCTCATTGGAAATCATACCACATCTTCTTTTTTTTATTGTCATCAGCACTTAACTAACAAACGTGTCATCAGCACTTAACTAACACACTAACACACTTGTTGTCGGTACATAATAAACATGCGCTTAACTAACAAACTTGTCATCAGCACTTAACTAACAGACTTGTCATCAGCACTTAACTAACACACTTGTCATCAGCACTTAACTAACACACTAACACAGTTGTAATCGGCACATAACAAACATGCACTTTACTAACAAACTTGTCACCAGCACTTAACTAACACACTTGTCATCAACACTTAACTAACACACATGTGATCAGCACTTACCTTACACACTTGTAATCAGCACTTAACTTACACAGTAACACACTTTTTATCGGCATATAAAAAACAAGCACTTAACTAACAAATTTGTCATTAGCACTTACCTAACACACTTTCACACTTGTAATCGGCAATTAACTAACAAAATTGTCATCAGCACATAACATACACACTAACACTCTTGTAATCGGCACATAACTTACACGCACTTAACTAACACACTTGTCATCAGAACTTAACTAACACACTTGTAATCAGCACTTACCTAACACACTAACACACCTGTCATCGGCAGTAAACTAGCAAAATTGTCATCAGCAAATAGCATACACACTAACACTCTTGTAATCGGCACATAACTAACACGCACTCAACTAACACACTTGTCATCAGAACTTAACTAACACTTTTGTAATCAGCACTTAGCCTGTGCACTTGTTATAAGTACTCAACTAACACACTTGTTATCACATTTCAACTAACACACTTGTAATCACCACTCAACTAACACATTTTGATCAGCACTTATCTAACACACGTGTAATCGGTATTAAATAACACAATTGTAATCGGCACTTCAGTTACACACTTGTAATCAGTGCATAAAGAACACACTTGTTATCAGCACTTAACTACCACTCTTGTTATCGGGTCTTAACTAACACACTTGTAATCAGCACTTAACTTGCATACTTATATTCAGCACTTAAATAACACACTTCTTTTCAGCTCTTAACAAACACACTTGTTATCAACACTTAACATTTTTACTTGTAATCGGCACTCAACTATCACACTTGTTATCAGCACTTAACTAATACACTTGCAATCAGCACTTAACTAACACACTTGTAATAAGCACTTAACTAACATACTTGTTATCGGCACTCAACTGTCACACTTGTAATCAGCACTTAACTAACACAATTGTAGACGGCACTCAACTGTCACACTTGTTATCAGCACTTAACTAACACATTTGTAATCGGCACTCAACTATCACACTTGTAATCAGCACTTAACTAACACAATTGTAATCAGCACATTACTTACACCCTTGTAGTCAGCAGTCAACTAACACAATTGTCATTGAGTTCATGTTGAACGTCTGTGATATGAAGGTTAAGCTACAAGTATCAAAGAACCTATCATTATCAATGTTCTATGTAAATGAGGTTACAGTACTAAGATGAACCATGAAGACAGACATACACAACTAACAATCATTCCATACACAAAATATAGTGATCCTATCATTAATATTACTTGCGAAACAGAATAAACTTCAAATATAAATATTGACCAGTGAACTATAGAAATAAGATCAGGGTCAAAGATCCCTGTCAGATAAATCTAGAAATGTGCAACTTTGTACCATATCATGCCATACACCGATTATGTGTACGTCATACTAACAAAATTGTGAAAACTTATCATTTACCAATGAAACCTGAAAAAATGTAAAGCCACAAAAATACTGAACTCCGAGGAAAATTCAATCGGAAAGTCCCTAATAACATGGCAATATCAAAGGACAAAACACATCAAACGGAGGTTAGATCAAAGAATCCTGCTAGACAGACATGTTCATCTTACAACATTCAATACACCAAATATATTTGACCTGTTGCTTTAAAGTAACTAAAATATTAACAAAATTATGACAACTTATTGTTGACCAATTAACCATGAGACTGAGTGAAAGGTCAATATACCAATTAACCATGAGAATGAGTGAAAGGTCAATATACCAATTAACCATGAGACTGAGTGAAAGGTCAATATACCAATTAACCTTGAGAATGAGTGAAAGGTCAATATACCAATTAACCATGAGAATGAGTGAAAGGTCAATATACCAATTAACCATGAGACTGAGTGAAAGGTCAATATACCAATTAACCTTGAGACTGAGTGAAAGGTCAATATACCAATTAACCATGAGAATGAGTGAAAGGTCAATATACCAATTAACCATGAGAATGAGTGAAAGGTCAATATACCAATTAACCATGAGAATGAGTGAAAGGTCAATATACCAATTAACCATGAGAATGAGTGAAAGGTCAATATACCAATTAACCATGAGACTGAGTGAAAGGTCAATATACCAATTAACCATGAGACTGAGTGAAAGGTCAATATACCAATTAACCTTGAGAATGAGTGAAAGGTCAATATACCAATTAACCATGAGAATGAGTGAAAGGTCAATATACCAATTAACCATGAGACTGAGTGAAAGGTCAATATACCAATTAACCTTGAGACTGAGTGAAAGGTCAATATACCAATTAACCATGAGAATGAGTGAAAGGTCAATATACCAATTAACCATGAGAATGAGTGAAAGGTCAATATACCAATTAACCATGAGAATGAGTGAAAGGTCAATATACCAATTAACCATGAGAATGAGTGAAAGGTCAATATACCAATTAACCATGAGAATGAGTGAAAGGTCAATATACCAATTAACCTTGAGAATGAGTGAAAGGTCAATATACCAATTAACCATGAGAATGAGTGAAAGGTCAATATACCAATTAACCATGAGAATGAGTGAAAGGTCAATATACCAATTAACCATGAGAATGAGTGAAAGGTCAATATACCAATTAACCATGAGAATGAGTGAAAGGTCAATATACCAATTAACCATGAGAATGAGTGAAAGGTCAATATACCAATTAACCATGAGACTGAGTGAAAGGTCAATATACCAATTAACCTTGAGAATGAGTGAAAGGTCAATATACCAATTAACCATGAGAATGAGTGAAAGGTCAATATACCAATTAACCATGAGAATGAGTGAAAGGTCAATATACCAATTAACCATGAGAATGAGTGAAAGGTCAATATACCAATTAACCATGAGAATGAGTGAAAGGTCAATATACCAATTAACCATGAGACTGAGTGAAAGGTCAATATACCAATTAACCATGAGAATGAGTGAAAGGTCAATATACCAATTAACCATGAGACTGAGTGAAAGGTCAATATACCAATTAACCATGAGACTGAGTGAAAGGTCAATATACCAATTAACCATGAGACTGAGTGAAAGGTCAATATACCAATTAACCATGAGACTGAGTGAAAGGTCAATATACCAATTAACCATGAGACTGAGTGAAAGGTCAATATACCAATTAACCATGAGACTGAGTGAAAGGTCAATATACCAATTAACCATGAGACTGAGTGAAAGGTCAATATACCAATTAACCATGAGACTGAGTGAAAGGTCAATATACCAATTAACCATGAGAATGAGTGAAAGGTCAATATACCAATTAACCATTAGAATGACTGAAAGGTCAATATACCAATTAACCATTAGAATGAGTGAAAGGTCAATATACCAATTAACCATTAGAATGAGTGAAAGGTCAATATACCAATTAACCATGAGAATGAGTGAAAGGTCAATATACCAATTAACCATGAGAATGAGTGAAAGGTCAATATACCAATTAACCATGAGAATGAGTGAAAGGTCAATATACCAATTAACCATGAGAATGAGTGAAAGGTCAATATACCAATTAACCATGAGAATGAGTGAAAGGTCAATATACCAATTAACCAATAGAATGAGTGAAAGGTCAATATACCAATTAACCATGAGAATGAGTGAAAGGTCAATATACCAATTAACCATGAGAATGAGTGAAAGGTCAATATACCAATTAACCATTAGAATGAGTGAAAGGTCAATATACAAATTAACCATTAGAATGAGTGAAAGGTCAATATACCAATTAACCATTAGAATGAGTGAAAGGTCAATACACCAATTAACCATTAGAATGAGTGAAAGGTCAATATACCAATTAAACATGAGAATGACTGAAAGGTCAATATACCAATTAACCATTAGAATGAGTGAAAGGTCAATATATGTATGCACGTTGGGGTTTTAACGCCCTATGTCTCAGGTTAGAGTTGTCAATACATTTGTTCCAACATTTTTTTTTTATCATAGACCAATCTTATGGGTTCAGTTTATGTTCACTTATTTTTGTTTAAATGTCTTTTTGATCGAGTCAGCCATTCCAAATTATATTTTAGAGGTTTTCCTTGTGTTATAATGTTCACTTCTGTCTTAAGTTAGGGTGAAGGCTGACGCTTGTTAAAACGTTACCTGTCATAAGTCAGGAGTATGCTGTACAGTCAATTTCGTTTGTTAGTGTAGTTCAACAATATTAAATGTTTCTCGTTCTTATATATGGATTGGACCGTGTTTTTTTTTTTTTGGTTTATACTTGTCATTTTGGGTCGCTTTAAAGCTTGTTGTTCGGTGATAACCAACGCTCCGTGTTGAAGGCCACACTTGGACTAATAATTGTTAACTTTATATTCACTATAACTTGGATGGAGAGTTTCCTCATTGGTAAACATACTGCATCCTCTAGTTTATATGTACACCTTATATTCATTGCATACACCAAATATAGCTGACCTATTGCTTATAATATCGGAGAAATAGACCAATTCACATAATCTTAAATGTGTCCAAAGAACCACGACAATGAGGTCAAGGTCAGAAGAAAACGGACATACGGACATGTACGCCATATTCAAGGATTCCATTTAACTTATATAGTTGTCAGTATCTGCGATAGAGCTGTTTCGGGGCTTTAACACTCCCTTTTTGTTAACAGACAATGCATTTAAATGGGAACATATGGTTAAAATCCCCTCCTCCTTTTTTTGTTGCTGGATCCGCCCCTGGAAGTCCCTTCGCGAAACTAACAACACTGCAACCAGATATTCGCTTCATAAGGTCTCATAAATGTCTATTTGAAATAAGAAAATAAGTAAGTCAGAAACATCTAAAATATTCATTCCTTCTATAGTCGTTCTCAGAAACAATGGGGACCCCAAACGTGAAATGTAAAACTGTAACCAGATCTTCGTGTCACTTTGGTTTCATCTAAACAGATAATTTCAAAAAGAAATGAAACAAATCCTTATACTGTTAATAAATCAAACTTGAAAACATTAGGAACCTTACTACGCTTAAATATACATGAACACCTTCGTATCTCTCGGGTCTCATTATAAATGAATAAATAAAACAAGAATTCTGAAACAGTAAAAATATTTATTTCTCCAAAGGTTTTTAGCTTCACTATGTATCATTCTCTTCATCAGTTTCTGGTAGAAATTTAAATATATGAATGCCCTGCATTAAAATTATATTCAATAATAAGTATAATATAAATATATATATACGTAATGAATGCCCTGCACTAAACACTAGGATTAAATAAGTTACGGAATTCTCGCACTAAAAAAATGATAACATGTTTGAAGCGCTTTGCACTACAAAAAATGAACAGACGAAACAGGTCTGTTGCATATAGTTTAAAAACACTACAGTCTTCTCAGAAAAAAACAGAAAAATTCAGCATGTCATGTTATAACCAAAATACCAAAAAATGTAGCTTTTGGGTCCTTTTATGACTGTAAAATGCAGAATCATCGGGATTTTGCTCATTAATGAAGGTAGTACTGTGATCTATTATAGTAACTCAAAGCCATGTCATTTTGGTCATTTGGACTCTTATATTATTGTCTTAAACAATATTTATGCAATCATACAAAATCTCCTTTTATTGTAAAACTGAACAGCGTGAGCGCTTACATTGAGAACTGCACTAGTGAAATATCCGGAATAGGTTTTTGTTTTTGCTTTAGGATTACCTTAAATAATGGTTGGTGAAATTAACCAAATTGTATGTTGTTATTTCCTAAGTGATTGGCTGTATATATACTGACCACAAAAATGTATAGAGAAGGACTAACAAATAGACATGTAAATATTTGGTTTTCGTTCATTTTTTTTTATATAAATAAGGCTGTTAGTTTTCTTGTTTGAATTGTTTAACATTGTCATATCGCGGCCTTTATATAGCTGACTATGCGGTACTATATATAAATATACGGTATAGAGTTTGCTCATTGTTAAAGCCGTACGGTAACCTATAGTTGTTAATGTCTGTGTCATGTTGGTCTCTTGTGGACAGTTATCTCATGGGCAATCGTACCACATCTTCTTTTTTTTTATATGTAGATTGAATACTTTAGTTACATTAGCGTCTCACAAATCCTACTGATGAAAGATAACATTTTATGTTATAATAATGATCTGGGTAGACAATAATGGACTAAGTATTACAAAAAAATAGACTAAACAGATAAATAATGGAGACAAATATTTTAAAAATTAAACTATAAAGAAAAACAGACCAAAAAAAAGAATAAAGAAAAATGTGGTGCTAAAAAATGAAATAGAACAATGGGGTGCTAAAATGTAAAGAATAGAAAATAACAGGGTGCTGACAAAAAACTATAAAAGATAGAGAACTTTTTAAAAGGAAAAATGACAGATATGAAAAAGGACCCCCCTTTGTCGAAAATATGATCACACGAAATAAAGGATTTCAATTGTTATTCCAATGACAATGCATAACATGACTTTCTCTTTCAAAAAAGTAAAAACAAAATGAGGCTGGTCTTAAAAAACAAAGCAAAATATTATTAGCACCTTTTAATTTTTTTAAAGAAAATATGTCATCAAGGCCAATCTATATAAAACAATTTGCTAACTAACTAATTATAAGATATATTTTGATGTATAACAATACATGTACATACAAACAGTAAAAAATGTTCATTTAGACCTTTCGGTAAAGCAATTATCTGCACGGGATGATTTGGACGGTGTAAAAAAATATAATTAGACCAGATCAAATATAAAATGCCAATGAAAGTTTTAGCCTTATAATTTCCAAAATGTCTGTATTGCAACCAAAATCTATATGGATATTTCCCGACCTCAGTGGCGGATCCAAAAAATGTTAAAAGAGGGGGGCCGCTCCAGTCATGATTCAGTGATTCCCTATTTTTCCCTCAAAAGAGTAGCCCGAGTGAGTCCCCTGTCACCCCCTAAATCTGCCTCTTGACCTATATAAGTGTGTGTCAACCAATAAAAAAAACTTCTAACAATATATACTGGCAAGCAACTGTGTCTTTTAAAAGCACCATAGAGACAATAAGTAAAATGTCTACTTAGTATACATTATAGTGCAACGTTGTTTATAACGTTCATTTTAATTGGACAACGTCACTAATTCTCATGGCATCAATTCACAATTGATGCCGAGTAAATAAATGTCTATCATACATTATAGATTATAGTTGTCGTTTGTTTATGTAATATATACGTGTTTCTCGTTTCTCGTTTTGTTTATATAGATTAGACCGTTGGTTTTCCCATTTGAATGGTTTTACACTAGTAAGTTTGGGTCCCTTTATAGCTTGTTGTTCGGTGTGAGCCAAGGCTCCGTGTTGAAGGCCGTACTTTAACCTATAATGGTTTAATTTTTAAATTGTTATTTGGATGGAGAGTTGTCTCATTGGCACTCATACCACATCTTCCTATATCTACTTAACTTACAAACTAGTCATCAGCACTTAACAAACACACTTTTAATCAGCACTTAACTAACACACTTGTAATCAGCACTTAACTAACACACTTGTCATAAGCACTTTACTTCCACACTTGTCATCAGCACTTAACTAACACACTTACACATTTGTAATCGGCAAACAACAAACATGTACTTAACTAACAAACTTGTTATCAGCAGTTAACTAGCAAACTTGTCATCGCACTTAACTAACAAACTTGTCATCAGCACTTAACTTACACACTTTTAATCATCACTTAACTAACACACTTGTAATCAGCAGTAAACTAACACACATGTCATCAGCACTTAACTTACACACTAATACACTTGTAATCTGCACATAACAAACATGCTCTTAACTAACAAACTTGTCATCAGCACTTCACTAACAAACTTGTCATCAGCACTAAACCAACACACACTTGTAATCAGCACTTGGCTAACAAACTTGTCATCAGCCCTTTATTTACACACTTGTCATCAGTACTTAACTAACACACTAACACACTTGTAATCGGCACATAACAAACATGCTCTTAACTAACAAACTTGTCATCAGCACTTAACTAACAGACTTGCAATCATCACTTAACTAACACACTAACACACTTGTAATCGGCACACAACAAACATGCTCATCACTAACAACATATACATTTTCATGGATCTACAAACTGTCGATACCTGTAACTTGGCATTGCAAAAGGTCATGTTTTTCTCTGGCTGTTTATGACGTCTTTACACTAAATCCGTTTTATGTTGGATGTGTACGGATTGATTGCTTAGTCTTAGAGGCATGATTTTTTTATTAGTTGTTAATGGCTTTGAACTAGCTGTCAGATAACTGCGAGTGCTCTCAGATCTGTTCATTGTGATTTTTTGTGTCGGGATGTATAAGTACCCGGCCACGTCACTTGTATTTTGTCTATCTGATGAGTTAAGCATTTTTCAACTGATTCTTATAGTTCGCTCTTATATTGTACTGTTATACCACTTCGCCAGGTAAGGGGCGGGTTAGGATCCCGCTAACATGTTTAACCCCGCCACATTATTTATGTATGTGCCTGTCCCAAGTCAGGAGCTTTGCTCATTGTCGAAGGCCGTACGGTGACCTATAATTGTTAATGTTTGTGTCATTTTGGTCTTTTGTGGATAGTTGTCTCATTGGCAATCATACCACATCTTCTTTTTTTATTGTCATCAGCACTTAACTAACAAACTTGTCATCAGCACTAAACCAACACACTTGTAATCAGCACTTGGCTAACAAACGTGTCATCAGTCCTTTATTTACACACTTGTCATCAGCACTTAACTAACAGACTTGTCATCAGCACTTAACTAACACACTTGTAATCAGCACTTTACTTACACACTTGTCATCAGCACTTAACTAACACACTAACACACTTGTAATCGGCACATAACAAACATGCACCTAACTAACAAACTTGTCATCAGCAATTAACTTACACACTTACACATTTGTAATCGACACACAACAAACATGTACTTAACAAGCAAACTTGTCATCAGCAATTAACTATCAAACTTGTCATCAGCACTTCACTAACAAATTTGTCATCAGCACTAAACCAACACACTTGTAATCAGCACTTGGCTAACAAAACTTGTCATCAGTCCTTTATTTACACACTTGTCATCAGCACTTAACTTACACACTAACACACTTGTAATCAGCACTTTACTTACACACTTGTCATCAGCATTTAACTAACACACTAACACACTTGTAATCGGCACATAATGCTAATGCCGCTACAAGGCAGCACTCGCACCCGCAAAGTGGAAAGGGATTTATATAAGTTGCAAAACTTGCTTCCCAATCCACTAAAAATAAATATGTTTAAACTAAACTTAGCCTGTGCACTTGTTATAAGTACTCAACTAACACACTTGTAATCACATTTCAACTAACACACTTGTAATCACAACTCAACTAACACATTTTGATCAGCACTTAACTAACACACTTGTAATCGGTACTCAAATAACACAATTGTAATCGGCACTTCAGTTACACACTTGTAATCAGTGCATAACGAACACACTTGTTATCAGCACTTAACTACCACTCTTGTTATCTGGTCTTAACTAACACACTTGTAATCAGCACTTAACTTGCACACTTATATTCAGCACTTAAATAACACACTTTTTTCAGCTCTTAACAAACACACTTGTTATCAACACTTAACATTTCTACTTGTAATCGGCACTCAACTATCACACTGGTTATCAGCACTGAACTAACACACTTGCAATCAGCACTTAAATAACACACTTTTTTCAGCTCTTAACAAACACACTTTTTCAACACTTAACATTTCTACTTGTAATCGGCACTCAACTATCACACTGGTTATCAGCACTGAACTAACACACTTGCAATCAGCACTTAACTAACACACTTGTAATTAGCTCTTAACTAACACACTTGTAATCAGCACTTAACTAACACACTTGTCATAAGCACTTTACTTCCACACTTGTCATCAGCACTTAACTAACACACTTACACATTTGTAATCGGCAAACAACAAACATGTACTTAACTAACAAACTTGTCATCAGCAGTTAACTATCAAACTTGTCATCGCACTTAACTAACAAACTTGTCATCAGCACTTAACTTACACACTTTTAATCATCACTTAACTAACACACTTGTAATCAGCAGTAAACTAACACACATGTCATCAGCACTTAACTTACACACTAATACACTTGTAATCTGCACATAACAAACATGCTCTTAACTAACAAACTTGTCATCAGCACTTCACTAACAAACTTGTCATCAGCACTAAACCAACACACACTTGTAATCAGCACTTGGCTAACAAACTTGTCATCAGCCCTTTATTTACACACTTGTCATCAGTACTTAACTAACACACTAACACACTTGTAATCGGCACATAACAAACATGCTCTTAACTAACAAACTTGTCATCAGCACTTAACTAACAGACTTGCAATCATCACTTAACTAACACACTAACACACTTGTAATCGGCACACAACAAACATGCTCATCACTAACAACATATACATTTTCATGGATCTACAAACTGTCGATACCTGTAACTTGGCATTGCAAAAGGTCATGTTTTTCTCTGGCTGTTTATGACGTCTTTACACTAAATCCGTTGTATGTTGGATGTGTACGGATTGATTGCTTAGTCTTAGAGGCATGATTTTTTTATTAGTTGTTAATGGCTTTGAACTAGCTGTCAGATAACTGCGAGTGCTCTCAGATCTGTTCATTGTGATTTTTTGTGTCGGGATGTATAAGTACCCGGCCACGTCACTTGTATTTTGTCTATCTGATGAGTTAAGCATTTTTCAACTGATTCTTATAGTTCGCTCTTATATTGTACTGTTATACCACTTCGCCAGGTTAGGGGCGGGTTAGGATCCCGCTAACATGTTTAACCCCGCCACATTATTTATATATGTGCCTGTCCCAAGTCAGGAGCTTTGCTCATTGTCGAAGGCCGTACGGTGACCTATAATTGTTAATGTTTGTGTCATTTTGGTCTTTTGTGGATAGTTGTCTCATTGGCAATCATACCACATCTTCTTTTTTTATTGTCATCAGCACTTAACTAACAAACTTGTCATCAGCACTAAACCAACACACTTGTAATCAGCACTTGGCTAACAAACGTGTCATCAGTCCTTTATTTACACACTTGTCATCAGCACTTAACTAACAGACTTGTCATCAGCACTTAACTAACACACTTGTAATCAGCACTTTACTTACACACTTGTCATCAGCACTTAACTAACACACTAACACACTTGTAATCGGCACATAACAAACATGCACCTAACTAACAAACTTGTCATCAGCAATTAACTTACACACTTACACATTTGTAATCGACACACAACAAACATGTACTTAACAAGCAAACTTGTCATCAGCAATTAACTATCAAACTTGTCATCAGCACTTCACTAACAAATTTGTCATCAGCACTAAACCAACACACTTGTAATCAGCACTTGGCTAACAAAACTTGTCATCAGTCCTTTATTTACACACTTGTCATCAGCACTTAACTTACACACTAACACACTTGTAATCAGCACTTTACTTACACACTTGTCATCAGCATTTAACTAACACACTAACACACTTGTAATCGGCACATAATGCTAATGCCGCTACAAGGCAGCACTCGCACCCGCAAAGTGGAAAGGGATTTATATAAGTTGCAAAACTTGCTTCCCAATCCACTAAAAATAAATATGTTTAAACTAAACTTAGCCTGTGCACTTGTTATAAGTACTCAACTAACACACTTGTAATCACATTTCAACTAACACACTTGTAATCACAACTCAACTAACACATTTTGATCAGCACTTAACTAACACACTTGTAATCGGTACTCAAATAACACAATTGTAATCGGCACTTCAGTTACACACTTGTAATCAGTGCATAACGAACACACTTGTTATCAGCACTTAACTACCACTCTTGTTATCTGGTCTTAACTAACACACTTGTAATCAGCACTTAACTTGCACACTTATATTCAGCACTTAAATAACACACTTTTTTCAGCTCTTAACAAACACACTTGTTATCAACACTTAACATTTCTACTTGTAATCGGCACTCAACTATCACACTGGTTATCAGCACTGAACTAACACACTTGTAATCAGCACTTAACTAACACACTTGTAATTAGCTCTTAACTAACACACTTGTAATCAGCACTTAACTAACATACTTGTTATCGGCACTCAAATGTCACACTTGTAATCAGCACTTAACTAACACAATTGTAGTCGGCACTCAACTGTCACACTTGTTATCAGCACTTGACTAACACAATTGTAATCGGCACTCAACTATCACACTTGTAATCAGCACTTAACTAACACAATTATAATCAGCACATTACTTACACCCTTGTAGTCAGCACTCAACTAACACAATTGTCATTGAGATCATGTTGAAAGTCTGCTTTATGAAGGAGACAAGTATCAAAGAAACCTTACATTATCAATGTTCTATGTAAATGAGGTTACACTACAGTACTTAGATGGACCATGAAGACAGACATACACAACTTACAATCATTCCATACATAAAATATAGTGATCCTATCATTAATATTGTTTGCGAAACAGAATAAACTTCAAATATAAATATTGACCAGTGAACTATAGAAATAAGATCAGGGTCAAAGATCCCTGTCAGATAAATCTAGAAATGTGCAACTTACAACCTTATCATGCCATACACCGATAACGTATCCGTCATACTAACAAAATTGTGAAAACTTATCATTTACCAATGAAACCTGAAAAAAAGTAAAGCCACAAAAATACTGAACTCCGAGGAAAATTCAATCGGAAAGCCCCTAATCACATGGCAATATCAAAGGACAAAACACACCAAACGGAGGTTAGGTCAAAGAACTCTGCTAGACAGACATGTTCATCTTACAACATTCAATACACCAAATATATTTGACCTGTTGCTTAAAAGTAACTTAAATATTAACAAAATTATGAAAACTTATTGTTGACCAATTAACCATGAATAAGAATAAGAATAAGAATAAGAATAAGAATAAGAATAAGAATAAGAATAGAATAAGAATAAGAATAAGAATAAGAATAAGAATAAGAATTTTATTAGTTTGAAATCCAAACAATAGGATTGTTACTAAAATACACAACAAAAAAACAAACAAACAGGCATATTAAAATTACAAAACGATAGTCAATAAACAGTTACACTACAAACATGTAGCATTGAAAGAAAAACAAAAACATAGATCAATAGTATAAATTATAATACTATTTTTGACCATGAGAATGAGTGAAAGGTCAATATATGTATGCATGTTGGGTTTTTAACGACCTATGTCTCAGGTTGGAGTTGTCAATACATTTGTTCCAACATTTTTTTTTATCATAGACCAAACTTATGGGTTCAGTGTATGTTCACTTATTTTTGTTTAAATGTCTTTTTGATCGAGTCAGCCATTCCAAATTGTATTTTAGAGGTTTTCCTTGTGTTATAATGTTCACTTCTGTCTTAAGTTGGGGTGAAGGCTGGCGCTTGTTAAAACGTTTAAATCCGCTGCAAATCTAAATACCTGTCATAAGTCAGGAGTATGTTGTACAGTCATTTTCGTTTGTTAGTGTAGTTCAACAATATTTAATGTTTCTCGTTCTTACATGTGTATATATGGATTGGACCGTGTTTTTTTTGTGTTGGTTAATACTAGTCATTTTGGGTCGCTTTAAAGCTTGTTGTTCGGTGAGAACCAACGCTCCGTGTTGAAGGCCACATTTGGACTAATAATTGTTAACTTTTTATTCACTCTAACTTGGATGCAGAGTTTTCTCATTGGTAAACATACTGCATCCTCTAGTTTATATGTACACCTTATATTCATTGCATACACCAAATATAGCTGACCTATTGCTTATAATATCGGAGAAATAGACCAACTCACATAATCTTTAAATGTGTCCAAGGAACCACGACAATGAGGTCAAGGTCAGAAGAGAGCTGACATACGGACATGTACACCATATTCAAGGATACCATTTAACTTATATAGTTGTCAGTATCTGCGATAGAGCTGTTTCGGGGCTTTAAAACCCCCTTTTTATTAACAGACAATGCATTTAAATGGGGATATATGGTTGAAATCCCCTCCTCCTTTTTTTGCTGCTGGATCCGCCCCTGGAAGTCCCTTCGCGAAACTAACAACACTGCAACCAGATATTCGCTTCATAAGGTCTCATAAATGTCTATTTGAAATAAGAAAATAAGTAAGTCAGAAACATCTAAAATATTCATTCCTGCTAAAGTCGTTCTCAGAAACAATGGGGACCCGAATCGTGAAATGTAAAACTGTAACCAGATCTTCGTGTCACTTTGGTTTCATCTAAACAGATAATTTCAAAAAGAAATAAAACAAATCCTTATACTGTTAATAAATCAAACTTGAAAACATTAGGAACCTTACTACGCTTAAATATACATGTACACCTTCGTATCTCTCGGGTCTCATTATAAATAAATAAATAAAACAAGAAGTCAGAAACAGTAAAAATATTTATTTCTCCAAAGGTTTTTAGATTCACTATGTAACATTCTATTCATCAGTTACTGGTAGAAATCTAAATATATGAATGCCCTGCATTAAAATTATATTCAATAATAAGTATAATATATATATACGTAATGAATGCCCTGCTGACTAAACACTAGGATTAAATAAGTTACGGAATTCTCGCACTAAACAAAATGATGACATGTTTGAAGCGCTTTGCACTACAAAAAATGAACAGACGAAACAGGTCTGTTGCATATAGTTTAAAAACACTACAGTCTTCTCAGAAAAAATAGAAAAATTCAGCATGTCATGTTATAACCAAAATACCAAAAAATGTAGCTTTTGGGTCCTTTTATGACTGTAAAAGGCAGAATCATCGGGATTTTGCTAATTAATGAAGGAAGTACTGTGATCTATAGTAACTCAAAGCCATGTCATTTTGGTCATTTGGACTCTTATATTATTGTCTTAAACAATATTTATGCAATCATACAAAATCTCCTTTTATTGTAAAACTGAACAGCGTGAGCGCTAACATTGAGAACTGCACTAGTGAAATATCCGGAATATGTTTTTGTTTTTGCTTTAGGATTACCTTTAATAATGGTTGGTGAAATTAACCAAAGTGTATGTTGTTATTTCCTAAGTGATTGGCTGTATATATACTGACCACAAAAATGTATAGAGAAGGACTAACAAATAGACATGTAAATATTTGGTTTTCGTTCATTTTTTTTTTATATATAAATAAGGCCGTTAGTTTTCTCGTTTGAATTGTTTAACATTGTCATATCGCGGCCTTTTTATAGCTGACTATGCGGTACTATATATATTTACGGTATAGACTTTGCTCATTGTTAAAGCCGTACGGTAACCTATAGTTGTTAATGTCTGTGTCATGTTGGTCTCTTGTGGACAGTTATCTCATGGGCAATCGTACCACATCTTCTTTTTTTATATGTAGATTGAATACTTTAGTTACATTAGCGTCTCACAAATCCTACTGGTGAAAGATAACATTTTATGTTATAATGATCTTGGTAGACAATAATGGACTAAGTATTACAAAAAAATAGACCAAACAGATAAATAATGGAGACAAATATTTCAAAAATTAAACTATAAAGAAAAACAGACCAAAAAAAGGAAGAAAGAAAAATGTGGTGCTAAAAAATGAAATAGAACAATGGGGTGCTAAAATAAAAAGAATAGAAAATAACAGGGTGCTGACAAAAAACTATAAAAGATAGAGAATTTTTTAAAAGGGAAAAATGACAGATATGAAAATGGACCCCCCTTTGTCGAAAATATGATCACACGAAATAAAGGATTTCAATTGTTATTCAAATGACAATGCATAACATGACTTTCTCTTTCAAAAAAGTGAAAACAAAATGAGGCTGGTCTTAAAAAACAAAGCAAAATATTATTAGCACCTTTTAATTTTTTTAAAGAAAAATATGTCATCAAGGCCAATCTATATAAAACAATTTGCTAACTAACAATTATAAGATATATTTTGATGTATAACAATACATGTACATACAAACAGTAAAAAAATGTTCATTTAGACCTTTCGGTAAAGCAATTATCTGCACGGGATGATTTGGACGGTGTAAAAAAATAATTAGACCAGATCAAATATAAAATGCCAATGAAAGTTTTAGCCTTATAATTTCCAAAATGTCTGTATTCCCATAACAAGGCAACCAAAATCTATATGGATCTTTCCCGACCTCAGTGGCGGATCCAAAAAATGTTAAAAGAGGGGCTCCAGTCATGATTCAGTGATTCCCTATTTTTCCCTCAAAAGAGTAGCCCGAGTGAGTCCCCTGTCACCCCCTAAATCTGCCTCTTGACCTATATAAGTGTGTGTCAACCAATAAAAAAACCTTCTAACAATATATACTGGTAAGCAACTGTGTCTTTTAAAAGCACCATAGACACAATAAGTAAAATGTCTACTTAGTATACATTATAATGCAACATTGTTTATAACGTTCATTTTAATTGGACAACGTCACTATAATTCTCATGGCATCAATTCACAATTGATGCCGAGTAAATAAATGTTTTTTATACATTATAGTTACGGGAATGTTTTAAAACAATAATAAAATGATCACTTGTGAAAATGATATAAATTAAAGCAATAAAACAATACTTGATACATGTTAAATATGCAGTAAAAGCAAAACAGCATCAGAAGCATATACGGGATTTCGAAACCAGGGGCCCCCAAACTAGACCACGTTAGGAGAAGAAAAGGTAAATATGTAGCTCCCTAATAAGGGGTAATTCATGCCACCTTTCCCCTTAATCCACCTCAGAACCTCACGACGATCGTAAAATTAAGTTAAAAAAAAATAAGTTTGGTGTGCTATGAATTTATTTGGTCTAAAGAGCGAACACAGAAAACATGGTTTCTCGATCCTGATGAAATGAAAATATTTGAATTTGAAAATAGACTATGTTAAAAGAAATAACAACTTATCCATAAACCATCTGAAATTTCATAAAAACAAAATGCCTAAAAAAAAAATATTCCGCCTTTTTTTCGTCAAAACCAAACAATTATAACAAGCTCTATACAGAACTAAGTGATCAAGTAGAACCCACAAATATCTTTAGATCTAATACACAGTAAGAATGAAGCTGTACAGAACTTAAATTCAAACACCTCCACATTTTATATCTGTAGTGGTTTAGCTAATAAAAATAAAAGAGTTTCGTAAAATAAATCTATCGTTCATTGACGACCTGCCGTCTTCTTCTTTTTCTTAATAAAATATTTAATTAAATTACACATGTTCTAACTACTAGTATCTATATATACAAAATACGTTGACATGGTATATGCATAGAACTTAACTACAAAGCATATGAAATAATACTGCACAAACAATGTGCAATGCATAAAAGTTTAAATAAAACTTAACTTGATACAAGTATTGACACTCCTACATATCACCAAGACTACCTTACAAAGATACCAACCATTTATCTTGTGTAGGTGGCATAGGTTTTTCTCGAGGCAAAATTTGTTTTCTCGAATTTATTCAAAACCTAGATAACGCCAGCTAAATTCTATTCTAAAATACTACAATTTAATTCTAAATTCCATTTTTTTTTTAAAGTAAATCCTGAAAAAAAACGTTGATGATGACGTGTTAAACCCAAGGTTAAATTATTTAATAAACACACAGGAACAAATTCTGCTGGTTTTGTTCAACTCAATGTCGGTAAATTTTGTTTTACCAAATTATCAAAGGATACTAACTATTTTTGTATAATTCTAACTTTTAAACATTTTCAAAAAAGGAAATTTAAAGTCATTAAACTCGTTGAACAACACCAACCCCTTACAAAAGTAAAAGGGTGGGTGCTATGGATTTGAGGCTTTGGAGACAGTGCCCCCTACAAAAGTTAAATGGTTGTTGTCTATGGATTTGAAGCTTTGGAAACAGTGCCCCCTACAAAAGTTAAATGGTCGGTGTCTATGGATTTGAGGCTATGGAAGTAGCGCCCCCTACAAAAGTTGAATGGTTGGTGTCTATGGATTGGAAGCAGCACCCTCTACAATAGTTCTATGGATTTCATGCATTTGAAGCAGCAGTAGGACTCAGATATTCGTCATCATCGGCGTGAAGCTTGGCCTCAACAAGTCCTTCCTTTGTATAACGCTGCCAAAGTTTGCTGACAATTTCTGATGCTATAACTTGATTTGTCTTGTTGCTAAGAAACCAAATAAGAAACACACCATCATGGCGAAGATATTCCCGCACAAACTCTTTCTTAACTTCTCCATAGCGTGGTGATTGTTTCTCATTAATTCGACCAGCGCGGACGCCTTCCATTTCCATGAACTTAGTGACGTAATTATCAGTCCGGTAAGGTAAAAATATGGAAATTAGATTGTACAAAAAATTTACTGAATTTATAATGACCATGGAGACTAACATCAACCAGTTACAAAAGAAAAGTTTCTCGTTAAAGAGATTGATTGGTAGGGAGCATTGTACTGTCCACGTCTGGACATTGGTCATCTGTCGAACATCTAAATCACAGAAAGTAACACGTGGAAAACGGCCGTAGTCTTCAAATTTCTGTCCCTTGAAAATCATCGATAAAAATTCAAATCCAAGATTTTTAAAATCGTTTCCAAGAAATATATCCACCACTATAATCTGGACTGCGGCCGTCATTATGTATAAGAATGACGTCACCATAAACAAAAATACCAGGTAGTTACCATAGTGAAGTCCAAGTCGCGACATTTTTTCTTTTGCAATTTCCATTTTATGATGTGGCGATGAAATGGTATTTCTGATCTTTATATACTTGTGAAGATAGGCCACAATGTCGTCCAATGCTTTGTCTCTTTCTTCTCCTGTCAGATATCCAGCACTGGCGGCCATATTTAACATCTTCTTAATATTCAATAACGTATAACCTCCAAATCTCTTCCAAAACATTCTTGGCAGATAGAATAAAAGCGCTTGGAAGACTAGGATTAAGGGTACCCACTGATAGTACTCAATCTCTTTATTAACTCGGATTTCTTTTTCAAGCGGAAGACTACTCTCAAAGTCTACGTAATACGTGTTTGACACCCAGCAATAGTTATTGGTGTATTTGACATGCGCACCCGTAAACATGGCTGGACACCAACATTGTATAGGATTTCCGACGTATTGTTTACTACTGACCAGCATGGCTAGAATGATGAGGAATACTACACAGTATAACCTATTCAATAAATGTATACTGGAGTCATCTGTGATACCAACTTTAAATATCCTGGTCCCCTGTTTCTTGAAGTTTTCTATCCTTAAAAAAAGGTAAATAAGGGGTTATAAATAAGCGTCTAAAAATTTCGACGGAGAAAATACAAACGAACAGAAAAAGTCAAGTTAATCACAGTCGCTTGAATTTTAGTGAAAAAAGAAAAAAACAAATTTCATATATATATATATATATATATATCGCTAAAATTCAAGGGAACGTGGTTAAATTCACATTTCACGTATGCATTATTAACAATAACTTTTTATACATAATGTGTTCTGTTTTGCACAAAGATTAAAGGAGGAGCTCTGTATTTGATGCTCTCTTCTTCACTATAGGATCTGTCAAAAAAAAAAAAGTAAAAACACAAAAATACTGAACTCCGAGGTAAATTCAAAAAGGAAAATCAAAAATCAAAAGGCAAAATCAAAAGTCCAACCTAGCTTCTTTGATCTTGGTGTTAAATGTTTTATCTCACTTTAAAGTTCATTACAGTTGTCCGTCTTTCAATTTAACGCCATTGTTTGTGTAAAGTACAGTCATCAAAGCACAGTAAGGGGCTGCGACACTTTATTTAGATACTTCTACATTTTGTAAGATATCAAAAGTATATCAAGGAAGAGACAATCGTAATGAAACAATGTTGTTCAAATTTAAGCAAAACAAATTTTATCTGCTTAGAAATTTTTCAAAAAAAAATGATAACTTTTGTGAAATATTGACCAAGCTTATGAAAAGACTTAATATAAAAAAAAGAAGGAGGCAATCAACACAGGTCAGACGGCAAATTTAAAGGCGGTAGGGAAAATTTTTTTTTTAATTTTTATTCAACAACAAATTGCACTTTCTGCTGTTAACAATGTACCTCACCAGTCCAGCATACCAGTGAAGAGTCCCTGTTTGTTAATACCAGAAATCCAGGGTTGTTTTCTGGTAAGCATCAATATATTAAATCAACATTAGTATTATAATCTAACAGCTAAGTTATAAAATAATCAGCAATGAAATAATAAACAAGTAAATATCAGCGAGATTTATTTGTTTACCTATACATATAAATAGGAAAAAATACTATTTGGATATCATCTAGCAATATAAATGATTTTTGAGTATAGTTTCCGGAAACTTTCCATATTTTCTCCGTTAACGTGTGCATTGTTTTTCTATCGAATAACTTCCTGGTTTGAAACAAAATTGTCACACCGGTTTATGCGGCTTTAAAAATAGAACAAACAGATGTGATATAGCATTATAACAGGTATGTCTAAATCAAAATTTATCAATAGTGTAAAGAAGATCAAGAGTAAGACTGGTTTCTTTTTCAAATCTTCTTTTTGTAACGGTAAATTGATATAAATAGCCTCGATATTAATCTTAACATGTGGCGGTGAACAGTAAAATTTATATTACTTCATCAGTTCCTGATGCGTAATTTTAAAAATTTATATCTTTAATTAAGTTCTTTCATTTATTTTTGCTAGATCATATATTTCTCAAACAAACAAAAAATTATTTCAACAATTTGAAAGCTTTTTCTAGGAAACAATTACAATGTGTAGTCTTACATTTTGCCTGTAATTTGTAACTATACATAAATTCTGCTTTAAATACAGCATAAACATTTATAGCTTCTGTTTTCTGTTCAGACATGTAGTAAGCTTTATATATACAAAACATTATTAATGTAATCAAATAATTTATTTCATAATATTGTTCATCATTAATTTTATAACCAAATACTAGATTTTTCAATGTTAGAATATTATTATCAATATTCAGTTTTCCAAAAAGATTTTTAATTTTACTAAAGAAGTCATCAAGAAAATGACATTTCAGAAACATGTGATCATAATCTTCAGTGGTATTGCAAAAATTACAATTTGAAGTATTGCAGATATTCCACTGTTTTAATAAAGTTTTACAAGGTAGAATAAAGTGTAACAATTTCCAACGAAACACTTTATACTTATTTTCTTTCAAATAATGGTGAACAAATTTCAATATATTACAGACTGAACTCTTAATATACTCAATATTTAACACTGTTTTCCATCGGTTAAAACCAACAGGAATTTGAATCTCATTCTGAATGAATGTGTTATAAATTTTTTTTGTTTCTAACTTGTCTAATGTTTCTGTATAATTACAATTTCTCTTAATAAATAAAACATAATCTGTTTTTACTTGAGTTTTCTTTGAATTTTCTTGTCTTAAAATGTTTATCCATTCTTTTGGTAAAGCTTTCTTCAATTGAGAAAATTCTGACAACCAATTACATTTTATATTGAGTTTTTGTAAAATATATTTCTCTGATATGTTACCATTTTCATCTATAATGTCATTTACATATATGATTTTGCTATTTATCCAGTTTTGAAATATAAGGCTTTTTTTTTTAATCTTGATGAATTGATTTCCCCAGATTACTTGTTGTCGAATAGTTTTAAAGTTTTCTGGTTGCTCTATTTTTTTGTTTTTTACCCATGCTTTTAATATATTCAAATAAAATTCTGGCAGCTTATTTAAACCAGGAATTGAGTTAATACCATCAATGTTCATATGAAAAATAAGGAAATTCTTGCCAAATTTATTAAAATAAAATAATGGTATTACTTTCCAGTTGGCAAAATCTCCATATATTAATCTTTTAATCCACCCAATTTTTAGAGATTCTATGTATTTATCTATGTCAATCATTTTTAAACCACCATCTAGCAATTCATAGCTTAATACATTACGTTTAACTTTTTCTGTTTTGCTTTTCCATAAGAATTGAAATACAATTTTTTTAAATTTATCAATATATTCTTTTTCTATGTGAGAAACAGATGCTAAAAAAGTAATATTGGGTAGAATCAGTGATTTAATAACTGTTATTTTTCCCAATAAGGTTAGATTTCTTTTCTCCCAGTTTTTAATTATCTTCTCAGATTTTTCTAATTGTTTTTCAGCATTGAGCTTTTGACAATCATTTTTATTACAACCAAAAAAAACTCCTAAACATTTTACTGGTTTGTTTGTAAAGTTAATGTTTTCATATTTTTCTTTACAATGTTTGTGTTTTCCTAACCATATGCCTTCTGTTTTTGATCTGTTTAATTTAAGTCCTGATAATGTGCCAAAGATTTCAATCATATTTAAAACTTTTGAAATGTCTTTTTGTGATTTTAGAAAAAGTGTTGTATCGTCTGCAAGTTGGCTGACTTTTAATGAATGTGTTTTCCCATCTATCTTAATTTCAAAGCCTTTAATGTTATGGTCTTGCCTTATGTTACAGGCTAATATCTCTACTGCAATAACAAAAATTAATGCACTGCACGGACACCCTTGTCGTATACCGCGTTGAATGTTTATGGGTTCAGATATCCATCCATTATTTATTACTGAGCTTTTTATATCTGTATATAAAGTTTTAATCCATTTAAGCATAGAGTTTTGGAATCCAAATTTTTTTAAAGCTGAAAACATAAAATCCCATTCTAGAGAGTCAAATGCTTTAGAGAAATCTAAAAAAAGTAGTGCCCCCTCTATGTTAAATCTTTCTGCATAATCAATTATATCTTGGATTTGTCTAATATTATAACCTATATATCTATTTTTAACATAACCATTTTGATCCTTATGTATAATATTTGGAAGTATATTTTTAATGCGTTGAGCCAATGAATATGCAATTAATTTTGTATCAATATTTAATAAAGTTATGGGTCTATAATTATTTAAGCAAAGTGGATCATTCTTTTTATGTATTAGAGAAATAACTCCTAGTTTTTGAGAACTTGTTAACTCCCCTTTTTTATATGAATAATTAAATGTAGATACAGCAAATTCTTTTAAATCATTCCAAAAAGTCCTATAGAACTCAACACTAAGTCCATCAATTCCAGGTGATTTATTAAGTTTCATCTTGAATAACGAACTAGTACATTCTTCAATGGTTAACGTACCTTCCATTATCTCACTCTCTTGTTTATTTAATTTATGATCAATATTTATATCATTAATATATTTATCTATGGATTTTACATTTGGACATGTGCTATTATAAATATTTTGATAGAATTCTTTTTCTATTTGTAAAATTTTAGAAGACTCTGTATGTATATCTCCTTTTTCATCTTTTAAAGCAGTTATAGTCTTTCTGGTCTGTCTAGCTTTTTCTAGTCCCAAAAAAAATTTAGTATTTTTCTCTCCTTCTTCTACCCATTTAATCCTTGACCTTATTTGAGCTCCTTTACTTTTTATTTCATAAATTTTTCTTAGTTTACATTCATTATAAGTTAATTCTTCTTGATAATGTTTAATAACATCATCTTTACAGTTTCTGTTTATATTTTCATTTAATTTTTTTATCTTATTTTCCAATATATGTATTTCACTTTTATTTTTATTTGCATTTCTTTTACAGTATGCAACAGTATATTCTCGAACTTCAATTTTGAACAGATCCCATTGATGGCCTATTTTATCAGTAAGTTTTGTTTTATTTTTATATTTCATGATAAGACCTTTTATT
The DNA here is from genome assembly GCF_036588685.1 of Mytilus trossulus. Lineage (NCBI taxonomy): Eukaryota > Metazoa > Mollusca > Bivalvia > Mytilida > Mytilidae > Mytilus > Mytilus trossulus. Next base: position 62,681,562 of record NC_086385.1, on the reverse strand, counting down.
ATATTTTTATACTCTGTATTATCTAAGATACTGTTATTAATTTTAAAATAACCTTTCCCTTTTGATTGTGATCTCCCTTTTACCTTTAAAGATATAGCTTGGTGATCTGTATGTGAAATAAGTGCAGGTCTTATATCTGTTGAATAAATATGTGACCTTATTTCTGGACAAACAAGAAAGTAGTCTATGCGTGAAGCTTCGTTTATCTTATTTTTCCGTCTCCATGTAAATTGTATATTATTTCTATGTATGTCTCTCCAAATATCTATCAGTTTGTGTGTTTTGATTAACCCCTTTAAACTGTTGACTGGTTTTTGTTTTCTTTTATTATTTCTGTTGTTTTTTTTGTTGTCAATATTAGATAATGTATCATTCATATCTCCCCCTACTATGACCATACCTAAACTGTTTTTCTGTATCATGTCATTTACTTTTTTGAAGAAAACATTCCTATTTTTAGGTAGATTTGGTGCATAAATATTAACTAGAGTATATATACTTTCTGAAATTTCTATGTTAATCAAAATTATGCGCCCCTCCTCATCTTGAAATTTATCAATTAATTGATAATCAGTGTGATCACTTATAAAAATAGATACCCCTCTTGATTGAGAATTTCCATAACTGTGGTATGTATCACCTTTGAATTCATTTTTAAATTTTTCCTCTAAAGTAGAGGTAAAATGACTCTCTTGTACAAATAAAATATTACAATTCTGATACTTCATCCACATATGAAGCCTTTGTCTTTTATCTTTTGAACCAAGACCTTGGCAGTTTAATGAACATATATGTATTTTTTCACTCATTGTTTACCATAGATTTCTAGTTAAAAAAAGTAAAGTTTCTTATATATAATATAACCATAATTTGTTTACAACATGGTATATACAGCTAGTATTAATATTAATATACACATTGTACATAACATTGCCAATAGTGCTTACAATAATATTGCAAATAATCATTTTAACATTTCTAGTATGATAACTACATTGTTTACTTTTATTTCATTGTCTATTTTCAGACCGCATATGGCCTTGACATTACTCAGACACTGACCCAGATTCTGATTAGCAAATTGAAGTGGTATGTCTGAACACCAGATGTTATTAAAAGAAAAGTTAAACAATTTCAGTGATGGTTTTGTGATATACCATATTCCAAATATTAGCCAGAATAGAAATGTATCATTATTGGATTTACCTGTGAATGTTAAAAAAACGTGGATGGCTATACATTTAGTGTCATGTTCTAAAAATAGATTTGGATTTTCCTTTTCTATACATTGAAAACAAGTGTGAAGAATATTACCACTCTGGATTATAAACGTGGCATAAATGACTGATGGATTTTTTTTCACATGGAGAAAAAAAAGTTGGATATAGATATGTGTATTTCTTGCAATTTCAATATCAATGATGTGGTTTTTACCAAAGATACATTCAAATTCTAATGTTCTATTTATAGCGTACCATACTAACAGGTGATTGTTTGAAACATAAACGTTTTTTATGATAAACATATATTTGACATTCAAATAGTCATAATCTTTTGAAAGTATGCAATCTTGCATTGCATCACAATCATTTTTTTGTTTTTTTTTAATTAATAAAATAAAAATAATAAATTCTATGAACATATATTTATATTTGAGCATTGTAGTGTTTTAATTATTTAACAATTGCATTGTAATGGATTTACATATTGTACTTTATATATATATATATCTTTATTCTCACAAACCAAATTACAAAGGTATAGAGATAATTATACATATTTCAAAATTACATAAATAAATAATGTACGAAAGTAGATAGAGGCATTCACAATTGTTCACCCAGAAAAATTCAATTTGTTATTGATCTCCTTAATAAGTTTACATAGTTCGTTCAGTTCTGAACATTTTTTTGAATTCATTAAGTCATAAAACTTCAATGTATTTGGACTATTTCTATAGTAAAATGCAATACATTGTTTTCTACAGTTATCAAAAGCTGAACAATTAAAAATGTAATGGTATTCATCACCAATGGCATCTGAATTACATAATACACATTTTCTGTTTTCTCTTTCTATTTTTTGCCATCTTCCAGTTTCTATTGGAAATTTCATGTTCAAAGTTCGAAATTTAAAAAATAAGGATATTTGCCTATCATCCAAAATATTAAAATATTTTTCAAACTCCAAAGTATCTTTAAATAAGCGATAATTTAATGCTTTTGGTGATTCCTGTAGGCTTGCTAGCCATTTTTGTTTGAATTGATCTATTAAATTCTGTTTGATGGTTACATGTAGCCATGTTTTATTGGCCCTACGGTTTAAATGTCTTTTGTGCAGGACCTGTACGTTCTTGATACTCTTCTGTTGGGGTTGTTGCGTTTCTCTTATCGGTTTTATTTCTTGGAGTTTGGTTCGTTCCTTGGAAATATTGGCTTATATCTCCTAGTGTTTTCTTTTGATTATTAGTCAGTTTTTTTTTCTTCTTTTTTTTGTGCGAACCATCTATTGGAGTGTTGGTGTTTATAGCTTCCAATCCTGAGTCATGATTGTTCATGTATGTATTGTCGTTGTCTGCACTTTTGTTGGTAGAAGTGTCTGTTTGATCATTACTGAGTGGAGCTATAGCTGATACTGTTTGACTGTCATTGGGGATTGGTTGCAGTATTGATTGTGATGTCTGCACCAAGTCTTCTGTTTCTGACTTATCCTCATCTGAATTGTCGTCTTCTGTGTCGTCACTTTCACTTAGATGCGAATTACACTCTGCTTGTCTGTGTCCTTGTTTCTTACAATGAAGACAAACCCAGTCATTTGGACACTGCGAAAATTTGTGACCTTTCTTTAGGCATTTATTGCATGAGATTTCAGCTTGATTGTGATTTTCTTGTCCTTGGTGAATAACTGTTGCTCTGTATTTACCAATAAGGACAGATCTCGGTAGAGCTTTACTTAAAGGAGCTACCATTGCGATTCTGTCTCCAGTTTGGCAATTTGATAACAGGCCATCTACTCGCAATCGTTCTCTGTACATTTTAATAACCTCGCATCCGTGGTATTCTAAGCTTCGTTCAATCTGTCCGTCCTCAGCGGAACAGGGCACATTTTTTACACGTACTTTCAGGTAAGTTGGTCTTTCATTAACAATTATCCTTGGGTTTCTACTGTAAACCTGGATATATTTATTCCGAATTGTTATGCCAGACGTAATGAGGGATTCTCTATCGATATCAGAATCAAAATAGATTCTCCACAAACCTCGAACACGCTGCAACCCTTTGAGATGACTGGCTGGGCATATTGTAGCGTCAATGGTTTTGTACAGTTCTATGTGTGTTAGAAACTGGTCTCTGCTTGGTTTAGTGTTGCCAAACAAGTCAGTTTCTAATATGAAAACTGGTTTTACATCCTCAACATCATAATTGTTTTTTGTGTTTTGTTTTTGCAATATAGAAGAGTAAGTCTCGATGGTGTCCGCCATATTGTTTTTGTCATTGGTTTGGTTTACCTCTGAATTTTCAACTGTAGTATTTGTATTATTTGCTGAATTTGACATCTTACGACTGTAAAAGTTTCCAACTTCTATTACAACTTCGTCTGATCAAAAATTAGTTATCAAACCACATCTGATACACATTAAATCATACTTTTTGTGGGAGCCGTGACATAAAACCGCCTTAGCAATCAAGCCCCGGATGTCCCGGTAGGGAAAATTAACACAGTGGAGCTTAAGGAAAGGTAGACAAATTTAAAGAGGGTATGGCTAATTAACACAGAGCTTATAGAAAGGTCTTAACAAAAAACAAAGGTTGACTATATTAAAGGTGTTATATGACGAATTTACACAAAAATAATGGACAGGTCGACAAAACCAAAAGAGATTTGTATGACATTTACCTTTTAAACACAGAGATAATGGGAAGGTCGACAGAGAGGTTGGACGAATTTATAATAAAATGAACATTAGATATGTCGAAAAATACTAATATGACTGTACTAAATTGCACAAATATGTTTAATTTGTGGTTCGACCTATCAGGCGTTTATATAATTTGCTGATCTGTTAAGAAATAAGCCATACTATTGTTACAATATTGCACACACTTGGATATGATACTATGAATTTTGGTGATTGAATGGAACGCTTTTTAAAAATGCCTAATTTTTTTTTACATAAATAAGGCCGCTAGTTTTCTTGTTTGAATTGTTTTACAGTGCCTTTTACAGCTGACTATGCGGTATGGGCTTTGCTCATTGTTGAAGACCGTACGGTGACCTATAGTTGTTAATTTCAGTGTCATTTTTGTCTTGTGTGCATAGTTGTCTCATTGGCAATCATACCACATCTTCTTTTTTATATTAGATAGGAATTATTTCAGGGGAAATTGGCCTTACCTCTTGGAAGGTATAATTTGATTACTGATTGTTCTTATTGTACAGTTTTGTACATTTAACATGTTTAAGAGATACATACAGTGTACTGTGAATTTGGCAAAATATGTCAAAGTTGCAGTTAAGGGTACTAATTTGCTGGTGTGTTTAGAAATAAATCACAATATTATTAGAACCTTCAAGTCATTGGACTGTGATGCTTTGAATTTAAGTACCGATTGAAGGCTTTTTGAAATAGTATTAAAGAAAGGAATAGGCCAATAAAGACTCCTTTGAGGCCTAAATTGCATTTTTGATTAAATTTTGCATATATTTATTAATAAGCTTGAATTTGAGCGTTTTTAATGACTAAATCAATTCAAATGAAATCCTACACATACAATAATTGAATCGACTGATGTAGACACTTAAGTGTTTAAAAAGTGTCTAAAATCTTTCATCTGACAGATGAACCTGAAGTTGGAGGTCAAAATCGGCCATTACCGAACCTACTCCTTTACTTGTTTAATAGAAACAATAAAATGAGCCAGTATTTGCATAAAAACAATATAAGTTCTGACATGCATTATCCATTGAAATTCTCTGTGTAATCTCCTTTGTTGACAGGTACTCTGTTTTTGAATTATTTTATCTCTAAATATTTATCACGAATCAAGGGTCTGTTTTAAAGAGTTTTTACCTGGCCGGAGTCTTTATTTAATGGATTCAATATTTTTCATGACTTTTGATCTTGGGTGGGGGCTTTAATTCTCTTATAATAAATTTCTATATATTTAAAAACCCAGTCATTCTCAGGATTTCTTTAGTTTTAGCCCTTTCGTCAAATTTTTTTAGGGCCATTATTCTCTTTTCTTACAACCCTTCTCAGACCCCATTTAATATTCTAATAGGTTAAACTGAACGTGAACGCCCCTTCCCACACACATTTTACCAAAATTGTATAAATCCCATGGTTTGGTTACAAATATGTCATATATGATAAGGTTACGTAACAAATGACTGTCATATTGCTTTAGGTTAAATACATGTATAATGTTGTTTTAACATTCCATGATTTGTTATTTCGATTTATTTAGAGTTAAAATGAGAACATTCAACTCTACTGAAGTACAAATAGGTTATGTCACGTTAAATACATGTACGTGAGTGTTCAGTCTAGTCTGACATTTATTAAATTAAATACATTATAAATAATGTTAGATACTCTGTTATGGGTGTGTTTTACGTGCAACAAAACATTAATAAAATAAGAAATATTTTTCAGTTCTCTTTATTTCAAAGACTCAAGAATGTATAATATTATGTAAACTTAAAAATCAAATTAAACTAAAGGAGGTGTCACAAATGGAGGACACATATATCTTATCAGTTTCAAAATTCAAGTCCTCACCGTCACCAATCTGATTTTTTTCGTGTTTTTTTTTTTTAAAGTTTTCAATCTTAATATGTTATCTTATACTTTGAAAAAGTCTGCCAGTAACAATAAATTTAGCATTGAAAGTAAAAAAATCATCATTTGAGTGAACAATGATTAAGACAGTATTTGAACTCAGACCTATAATGGTTTACTTTTTTTTAAATTGTTTAATATTTGGATGGAGAGTTATCTCATTGGCAATCACACCACATCTTCCTATATCTAAATCTAAGTAATTCACAGTCTTATTTTGCAAGTTTTTTTTGTTGTGTTGTGTTGTGGTTTTTTTTTTGTGTTTGTGTTTTGTGTTTTGTTTGTTTGTTGGTTTTTTTTTTGGTTGTTTTTTTTTGGGGGGGGGGGGGGGTATTATGTGTGATCCATCGAGGATAAAGAAAACAAATGAGCATTGTACTGAAACATGCATTTACCGTCTATAATTTGTGTACCACCGTGCTAGATCCCCTAGATGTTTCCATGATAATATTTCATCAAACAAAAGACAGTCAGTCAGTCATGTAACACGTAATATGTAAACATAAACAGTAAATATTTATGGTCAACAAGCACATCAAGTATCAAATTCTCACCCATTTAAAAACAATTCCCTTGTAATATTATAAATTCATCATTTTGCCATTTTTTACTTTTTCATATAAAATTATTGATAAACAACTAAGTACTTACTCTCCCATGGCTATCGACTTTTCTTCTTCACTTTTTTATCCTTTTTTAATGAATTAAACTTTCTTTTCTAAAGTTTTACACTTTTCAAAGCTCCTCCATCTTTTTTTTCGAATGTTCATCAACAAGTGAGGTATGACAAATGTGTACAGGTAGAAAATATACGAACATAAAATCAATGACGGCCGTAGGTGGTTGCCTTTCCCTTTGACAACTTTATCATAAGGTGACAATGTTTTATCGAGGGTGACAGTATGTTATCGTGATGACGGTGTCGTAGATTAGTGAGATTGTCTTCATATTATCTAGGTATAACAGTTTTACTTATCTATAAAGTATAACAGTTTTACTTATCTATAAAGTATAACAGTTTTACTTACGGATCATTGGGGCATTGTTTAGACCATTGTCTAAAATACTTATCAATATACCCTAAATTAACAAAGATTATGTAATTACAATTTACTGGAGATTAACATTTATTCTAAATACGGATTACTGGTACATATTGTTTTAGGCCATTGTCTAAATAAATATTTATTCTATACACCTTAATTTTACGAAGATTGTGTAAAAACTATGAAATTACAAATCATAAGAACAATAGGTTGAGATCAAATATTTATTTTTCAGACGGATTATTGGTATATTTAATGTTTGAGTACATGAGTACCCATTGACTGACCCCTCTTTTTTAATGACATTCGATTTGAAACTGTATGCAGAATATTTTTATCCACTTTTTATGAAGACATCTCTTATGATTTTCATTTGAACTACAAAAATATAAATTAAAAGTGACGGGTTTTTTTGTAAAATCATGGAAATTAACGATTTTTTACACAAATTAATTGCATGTATTCCAAATCTTTTAAAATAATCCGCATGCGGTTATCTTTTGATACAAAAAAGATGAACGTCTTGTCAAAAACTAGAAATGTCCGTGTAACAATAAATGTTAAAAGTGTTTCGATCCCACAAAAATATGAAGCTTAATATTTTATTACACATTTGAATTAGCCAGTTGATAATTGCTAGCATGTACAATTTTATAAAATCAACCACCGTGGGATCAATACTGTAGCGTATGCCCCGACATTGATTAAGTGTTATTTACCTTTGTCCGTCCGTCTGTACGTATGTCTTAAAATTGGTTTCCTTTCTCTATAACTTTAGTTTCACTCAACCAAATGTTACTAAACGTACACATAATGCTTATTACCAAAAATCACAGACCAAAGTTAGAATGTTATTAAACGTACACATCATGCTGATTACCACAAATCACAGACCAAGTTAAAATATGTAGTCACTTTGGGCGCATTTCATTTGCGCCGATTTTTGAAAATTATAATCTTTCATTTGCGCCACAAGGTAATATTTTATTTGCGCCAAAAAATAAAAACTTCATTTGCACCATTTTACAGGTAATTCAGGTAAGCAATAGTGGATAAATATGCATTGCTCTAAAATGTTTGTCTCTACAGTATTTCTCTGGATAATGGGGTGAGTTCAATGCCACAATCATTTCTGAAGCCGAGAGTCACTAAGTTTATAATTGGGGTGAGTTCAATGCCACACTCATTTCAGAAGCTGAGAGTCACTAAGGTTTATAAATATATAAAGTGTTCACATGTTCGAGGTGTCAATATGGACATTTTCGATTTAGACATACAACAGGAGAATAATTTAAAAGTGTGTAATATTAAATATATATGTTTTATCCTATTTACCTGTAATATTGGCGCAAATAAAAGGTTTTATTTTGGCGCAAATGAAATATTGTTTGTGGCGCAAATGAAAGATTTTTTTGGCGCAAATGAAATACCAATTGGCGCAAAAGCAAAGCACCGGTCACTTTGACCGTTCTCGATTTATGCCTCTTGAGACACCATTTCTTTCCTAAAACAAAACTCTTTGTGAATTGAAATTGAAAACAAAAGCAACACATTTGATAAATAGTTTCTTTCGGTAAATAACATTAGTTGAAATATGCTTAACATGGTTTAATGATATATTAGATTAGTTTTTAAACATAAAAATATATATAAATATGAAGATTTGGTATGCATGTCATTGAGACAATTCTCAAATCAAGCAAAGTACAGCATTAAACACGAAGCCTTAGCTCCCAACGAATAGCAAGTTATAAAGGGCCCAAAAATTAATACTATTTGTGTAAAAGAATTTAAAAGGTTGAGTTCAATAATATATATGTAACAACTAGTCTATAGCTACACGTTCAATAGTCAAAATCTACGTAGCACTACGTAGCCGCTACGATATTGAACTCAACACAGGAAACCAAAATCTCTATTGAACGTGTATCTAGCCTAGCTTTTACATAGATATTGATAGCAGCAAGGCTAGCTACTCTTTCGATCGTCATAAATCTACGTAGTACTACATAGCCGCTACATCCCGATGTACACGGTAAAATACCAAGCCTCAAGTTAATCATCTGTACATTTTACAGAGTTACCCTCTTTGAATGGATAGGAATATATAACTTTAATTATCTTTTGGTAGAACCTGTCGCAATTTTTGGTCCTAAATGCTCTTCAAAATTATTCATATCTTATTCGTACTTTTTTTGGCCTGTTTATTATTTTTTGTACTTGAGCGTCATTGGTGAATCTCTCGAAAACGAACAGCTTTTCTGGCGTACCCACATTGTACAGAATCCTGGCCTATATGTAATGAGTTTATTTGATCAATTTTCTAATCCAATGTCTCCTGCCGTGATTTTATTTTGCGCATAGCAATATAATACATGTACAATACAAATAATTCCGTCGAAACAGTCTTCAAGATGATTTACGTCAAGATAAAGAAATTCAGATATATATATATTAATTTTAAATATCTTCTGTATTTGTTTCAAAGTTCAAGGTACGAGGTCGCCTCAATGGTTACGATCTCGCGTAAGCGGGTTCGGTTTGAGTGCGAGGGATTTTAATAAAATTAACTGTACCAATTTTCTGGCACCAGATGCGCATTTCGACAATACATGTCTCTTCAGTGATGCTCGTGGCCAAAATATTTGAAATCCAAAGCTTATATAAAAGATGAAGAGCTATAATCCAAAATGTTTCTAGTTCACGTGTCCCTATTGAAGGTAAATCTAGAAAAACGCTTCGACTTATACATTTTATATATAGTACTACTAAGAACAATTTGATAACAATTATTTTACAACAAAAGTACTCGAGAAATGGTGGAAATACAACACTATAAAATATTTGTATCTGAACTAACTTTTAATCCGGCACCAGGTGAATACACCAATGAAAATGTGGAGATTTAACACTATACAATATTTGTATCTGAACTAACTTGTAATCCTGCGCTATTTGAATACGCCAATGTAAATGTGGAGATACAACTCTAGAAAATATTTGTATCTGAACTAACTTGTAATCCGGCACCGGGTGAAAACACCAATGGAAATGTGGAGATACAACGCTATAAAACATTTGTATCTGAACTAACTTGTAATCCGGCACCGGTTGAATACGCCAATGGAAATGTGTAGATACACCACTATAAAATATTTGTATCTGAACTAACTTGTAATCCGGCACCGAGTGAATACACCGATGGAAATGTGTAGATACAACGCCATAAAATATTTGTATCCTAACTAACTTGTAATCCGGCACCGGTTGAATACACCAATGGAAATGTGGAGATACAACGCTATAAAATATTTGAATCTGAACTAACTTGTAATCCGGCACCGAGTGAATACACCAATGGAAATGTGTAGATACAACGCTATAGAATATTTGTATCTGAACTAACTTGTGATCCGGCACCGGGTGAATACACCAATGGAAATGTGCAGATACAACGATATAAAATATTTGTATATGAACTAACTTGTAATCCGGCACCGGGTGAATACTCCAATTTAAATGTGGAGATACGTATACACCACTATAAAATATGGGTATCTGAACTAACTTGTAATCCGGCACCAGTTGAATACGCCAAAGTAAATGTGTAGATTCAACACTATAAAATATTTGTATCTGAACTAACTTGTAATCCGGCACCAGTTGAATACGCCAATGTAAATGTGGAGATACACCACTATAAAATATGGGTATTTGAACTAACTTGTAATCCGGCACCAGTTGAATACGTCAATGGAAATGTGGAGATACACCACAATAACATATGGGTATCTGAACTAACTTGTAATCCGGCACTGGGTGAATACACCAATGGAAATGTGGGGATACAACACTATACAATATTTGTATCTGAACTAACTTGTAATCCGACACAAGTTGAATACGCCAATGGACATGTGGAGATACACCACTATAAAAAATGGGTATCTTAACTAACTTGTAATTCGGCACCAGATGAATACGCCAATGTAAATGTGGAGATACACCACTATGAAATATTTGTATCTGAACTAACTTGTAATCCGGCACCGAGTGAATAAACCAATGGAAATGTGAAGATACAACACTATAAAACATTGTAATCCGGCACCGAGTGGATACACCAATGGAATTGTGGAGATACAACACTATAAAACATTTGTAATTGAACGAACTTGTAATTCGGCACCAGATGAATACACCAATGGAAATGTGTAGATACAACGCTATAAAATATTTGTATCTGAACTAACTTGTAATCCGGCACCGAGTGAATACACCAATGGAAATGTGTAGATACACCACTATAAAATATTTGTATCTGAACTAACTTGTAATCCAGCACCAGTTGAATACGCCAATGTAAATGTGGAGATACACCACTATAAAATATTTGTATCTGAACTAACTTGTAATCCGGCACCGAGTGAATACGCCAATATAAATGTGGAGATACACCACTATTAAATATTTGTATCTGAACTAACTTGTAATCCAGCACCAGTTGAATACGCCAATGTAAAACCAGACAAAAGCTAGCGAACAATAGCTAGCGAACAATAAGCCAGCGAACAATAAGACGATATATCGAGAAACCAAAAAACAGAATAAGACAACAACGGCCGTTAAATAAAAAAATATTCCAAAAGGCAGAAAATCAGTTAAATTATAGCAATTTTAACTCAATTTTGAAATGGTTTTCATCCAATCTATTGATTTAACAAGTCGCATAACTTGTTAGGCTACTATTCAGTACCACAATAACTCTGCATCTATCAACGGATTATCTGTAGGTGTAGGGCCACCTATGCACCCTCTTCAATTTAGAACGTATGTAAAAGTAGTCCTACCCTGTAAAATATAGCACCTTTTATATCATTGTTTAATCTAGACCTCAAATTTTGAAAAAAATGTCAAAAAATTAGGGGGGTCGGCCTATTCCAGGGCTTCTAGAGAAAAATAATGAGGGGTGTCACGGGGTATGACTATATAGGTCCCTACCCCCATTTTTTGGACATTTTTTTTCAAATTTTGAGCTCTAGTTTCAGATTTTTGAACATAGCACCCTTCGATACCTAGCGCAAAAGAAGCGCCTGTTTCTCCTCTACAGGACCTATATAGTCATATCCCGTGACACCCCATATTATTTTTCTCTAGAACTCCTGGAATAGGCCGACCCTACCCCCATTTTTTAAACATTTTTTTCGAATTTTGAGCTCTAGTTTCAGATTCTCGAACATAGCGCCCTTCGATACCTAGCGCAAAAGAAGCGCCTGTTTCTTTTTTACAAGACCTTCATAGTCATACCCCGTGACACCCCTCATTATTTTTCCCTAGAACTCCTAGAATAGGCCGACCCTACCCCCATTTTTTGAACATTTTTTTCAAATTTTGAGCTCTAGTTTCAGATTTTTGAACATAGCGCCCTTCGATACCTAGTGCAAAAGAAGCGCCTGTTTCTCCTCTACAAGACCTATATAGTCATACCCCGTGACACCCCTCATTATTTTCCCCTAGAACTCCTGGAATAGGCCGACCCCCCTAATTTTTTGACATTTTTTTCAAATTTTGAGCTCTAGTTTCAGATTTTTGAACATAGCGCCCTTCGATACCTAGCGCAAAAGAAGCGCATGTTTCTCCTCTACAAGACCTTTATAGTCGTACCCCGTGACACCCCTCATTATTTTTCTCTAGAAGCCCTGGAATAGGCCGACCCCCCTAATTTTTGACATTTTTTTCAAATTTTGAGCTCTAGATTAAACAATGACATAAAAGGTGCTTTATTTTACAGGGTAAGACTACTTTTACATACGTTCTAAATTGAAGAGGGTGCATAGGAGGCCCTACACCTACAAATAATCCGTTGATAGATGCAGAGTTATTGTGGTACTGAATAGTAGCCTAACAAGTTATGCGACTTGTTAAATCAATAGATTGGATGAAAACCATTTCAAAATTGAGTTAAAATTGCTATATTTTAACTGATTTTCTGCCTTTTGGAATATTTTTTTATTTAACGGCCGTTGTTGTCTTATTCTGTTTTTTGGTTTCTCGATATATCGCCTTATTGTTCGCTGGCTTATTGTTCGCTAGCTATTGTTCGCTAGCTTTTGCCTGGTCAATGTAAATGTGGAGATACAACTCTATAAAATATTTGTATCTGAACTAACTTGTAATCCGGCACCAGTTGAATACACCAATGGAAATGTGTAGATACACCACTATAAAATATTTGTAATTGAACTAACTTGTAATCCAGCACCATTTGAATACGCCAATGGAAATGTGGAGATACAACACTATAAAATATTTCTAATTGAACTAACTTGTAATCCAGCACCATTTGAATACGCCAATGGAAATGTGGAGATACAACACTATAAAATATTTGTAATTGAAATAACTTGTAATCCGGCACCAGTTGAATACGCATATGTAATGAGTTTGACTGTCCCTTTGGTATCTTTCGTCCCTCTTCTCTTGAATTGATGAGGATATATTTTCAAACTGATTAAAATACAGACTCATTTACAGTTTAATTATAAAAAAGAAGATGTGGCATGATTACCAATGAGACAACTATTCACAAAAGATCCAAATGACAAACATTAACAACTAAAGGTCACCGTACGACCTTTAACAATGAGCAAAGCCTATACCGCATAGTCAGCTATAAAAGGCCCCGATAAGACAATGTAAAACAATTTTAACGAGAAAACTAACGGCCTTATTTATGAAAAAAAAATGAACGAAAAACAAATATGTAACACATAAACAAACGACAACCACTAAATTACAGGCTCCTGACTTGGGACAGGCTCATACATAAATAATGTGGCGCAAGCTTTGCTTACGAGGATCTGAAACACTGCGTTTTATTTTCTGTTCTGGTAATTATCACACCAGCCAATGCAATGTTAGCCTTCAAATTTTTACAGGTGTGTATTAATCCGACAAAACTAGAGGATACCGACAGGACTTTACAACAAACCGTAGAACGAAACGTATTTCACAGAGGATCTGTATTTAATCGGATTGATGTGTTTGACATCCGTATTGTCGATCTTTAGTTACAAAAAATGTAATAACAAAAACAATGCACAACTCAATTAATTATGTTTGCATATGTATACATGTACATATCAACTGCGGAAGATTTACAGGTTTCAAACTCATCATTCTGTCAAAATAATCGCAACTAGTTTACAAAATATATGTACTGTTACCAGTGTTGATTTTTTATTGTTTAACAGAAATTCTATCGACTTTTCATAAGTTTTCCCGGACTATTTTTTATTGCTAGATTTTTGTACTTTGAAGTTCGTTACTGTCCCCCTTACCTTTTTGTTTCCTAAATTGAAAGCATGAACGTGGTCACAGGCATTTAAAAGTATCGTAAACTACGCCAACTCACAATCTTTTTACCAACATCACAGCACACATATGTAGAACTTGTTATTTCATGGTTTTCGAAATAAATGATATACATTACTGTGGCTTATGGTTATACTAGTATGCACTGAGGCAGAATAGTAAAAAGATTGCAAAGACACAGTTCGATACAGAATAACATGCAGTAGTTCCTACAAACAATTTTATGAAATGGCTCAATCACAACCACTTCCGCCTGAAACAACAGTAACACATGAACATAAAATGACAGAGAAAGGTAAAGAACTTTATCATTCACATAAGATAAAATACCTTAAACAAATTTACGGTTCGTGGGAAACTAGAAAATTTACTCGAAGAATTCTCAGAGTGCTCGAAGGAGCTGAAACCTCTACGCAAACTAGAGAAAAACATTTTGAAGTCTTGTGAAAAATACTGTGAAAACTCAAATCAATATATTGAGTTTTTGACACGCAAGAATAATGAAGACAGTAATGAAGCATTACCCACCTTCAAGACTGAGTTTAAAAAGTGCACTGAAATCATTGACAATACATTACAACAAATTAAGACATTGAAATTAACCGCAGCTGAAACTATGTCAGTAGTTCCTGTAGAGTCTGTCCGTTCAAACAATAGTGGTAAAAGCGGCTCAATTTCGAGTTCAGCTATGGCTAGGAAGCGTGTAAATGCTGAAGTTCAACGAACAAAGTTACAATATGCGGAACAACAAACAAAATTAATGAAGCAAAAGGCAAGATTAAGTGAATTAGAAACACAGTCTAAAGCTTTAAAGGACCGTGAAAAAGCTGAAGTTGATGCAGATTTAGCACTGCTTAAACAACAGACAGAAGCCGCTGTCGCAGAGGTCGAGGTCAAAGTTTTAGAAGAAGCCGAGAGCGATAGAAGATCCTTGTCGTTACGAGAAGACAAAGAGTCTTTACAAAAAGTGAAAATGACACTAACATAAAAGTATGTAAATGAACAATTTAATGAAGTGGAACAACAAGACAAGAATAATAATGTTCCGCAAGATATTTCGAACAATCAAGACAAATTTAGTTCACATACTCCGGCACCTTGGAACCAGTTAAACATAATTCCTACGCCAAGGAATTTGCCAAAATTTCAAGTCGACGATTTGGATCGATCGACTGTTGAAGATATCAAACCAGAAATTCGGCAAAAACAAACATTAAATCCTTATGCAGCTGATTTTGAATTAACTCAACCACCACTGCCACCAAATCATGATCAGTCTGTAGTGTCTGACTTGACAAAGTTTTTGTTGAAGAAAGATTTATTACTTTCTAGATTTCAGAATTTCGATGACTGTCCCGAAACTTATGCTTCATGGAAAGCTACCTTTAAAAGTATTACTGAAGAACTCTCAGTTACGGCTTTCGAAGAAATGGACTTATTTGTTAAATGGCTCGGCCGTGAATCTTCAAAGTTTTCGCAAAATATTCGTGCGTCAAATGTGAACGATCCAAATGCTGGTCTTCGTCGTATATGGGAGCGTCTTGACGAACGCTATGGTAGACCTGAGATGGTAGAAGCTGCAATTAAAACAAAACTACAGAAGTTTCCAAAGTTAACAAACAAGGATCATAGTCGACTTTATGAGCTATTAGATATTCTCACACAAATAGAATCTTCGAAAGAGAATGAGACATTTTCAAATTTATTGTCATATTTCGACTCTTCTTCTGGTGTTTTACCAATTGTGGACAAGTTACCATATAATATACAAGAGAAGTGGACAACACGTGCATCGCAATACAAACTGAGGAACAACGTACCATTTCCACCTTTTTCGTACTTGGTGCAATTTATCAGAGAGGTTAGTGCTGTCAAAAATGATCCCGCGTTTATTTATAGTAATACTGAAACGTCGTATTCTAGGAAAAATGAAACACGGAAAGTTAACCATGGTGCAACGTCAGTGTTTAACCGAAAAACAGATGTTAATATTAAACAGAAGGAAGAGAAAGAGACAGTACGTTGTCCTATTCATAAAGCCAATCATCATTTGAATACTTGTCGAGCCTTTAAAGCAATGACTTATGAAGAACGCAGAAAGTATCTGAAGGACAATAATATTTGTTTCAAATGCTGCCATTCGACAACTCATATGTCACGAAATTGCACTGTAACTGTAAAATGCGATCATTGTGGAAGTAATTATCATATAACCGCTATGCATGTAACTGCAAAATCTAGTTGTCCTGACGGCGGAGAGAAATCATCTGATACAACGCAAAATGCTAATGATCAAACAGTGTCATCCAAGTGCACGTTTTTATGTGGATTTAGTGGTAAATCATGTGGAAAAACCGTTCAGGTCCGTGTGTACCCGAAGAACTTCCCAGATAAAGCCGTTAATGTGTACGCTATACTAGACGACCAAAGTAACAGAACTCTTGCTAAGACTGAGCTGTTTGATCAATTAGGTATAAATACATCGGCCATTCAGTATACTATGTCGTCTTGTGCTGGACGCACTATCATGAATGGTAGATGTGCAGAAAGTCTGATAGTTGAGTCATTGTCTGGTAATGGAGAACTTGAAATACATTCAGTAATAGAGTGCAGTGCAATCCCAGACAAAAAATCAGAAATTCCGACTCCGGATATTGCTAAATCCTATCCCCATTTACGGGAGATAGCTCATCAAATGTTAGATTTGAATCCAAATATAGACATTCAACTTTTGATTGGAAGAGATGTCCCAGAAGCGCACCACGTGTTTAGACAGTTGACAGGACCGAAGGGCACGCCATTTGCCCAGGAGCTCTTTTTCGGTTGGGTAATTATAGGCGTTGTTTGCTTAGGCAAAGTACACAAACCAAATTTTGTCAATGTCAATAACAATGACTAATGTAATGAACAATGGTAGAGGAACTATATTTGAACCTTGTACTAACACTTTGTATGTAAAGGAAAACACTGAATTGGCTCATATCAGAGATAATGTTAATTCACAAAGATGTAACAATGACCCATTGTTTATTAAAACCAAAGATGACGACAAGATTGGCACATCAGTCCAAGACCGCTTGTTCCTTAATCTCATGGATTCTAAATTTAAGAAAGATTCAAATGGGCACTGGACTGCACCCCTCCCTTTTAAACCAATAGACAACGATTGCCGAACAATAGGAGTCAAGCATGGAAAAGGGCTCAAATACTCGATAAATCTTTCCAACAAAATTTTACAAAAAAGACTCATGTTGTAGAATTTATGCAAAAAGTATTAGTTAGCGGAGCAGCGGAGGTAGCTCCCATAATCACAGATGAGGAGTGTTGGTATCTCCCCCTTTTTGTTGTTTACCACCAGAACAAGCCTAACCAGATAAGAGGCGTATTTGATTCCTCAGCATCTTTCGAAGGAGTATCTCTCAATAGCGTTATGATGTCAGGACCAGATCTCACTAACAACCTACTTGGTATTTTGTTGCGTTTTCGCAGTGACCAGTTTGCGGCCACTGCTGATATAGAACAAATGTTTTATCAATTCTACGTGAGAGAAGAAGATAGAAACTTTTTGAGGTTCTTTTGGTACAAGGACAATAACCCAGATAATCCGCTTATAGAACATCGGATGTGTGTCAATGTTTTTGGCAATAGCGCTTCTCCTGCAGTGGCAACGTACGGATTACGCAAGACAGTTGAAAACTCTAATGAAACGTTCGGCTCAGATGTTAAGACTTTCGTTAACAGGGATTTTTACGTAGACGATGGGCTCATTTCCTTGCCTGAATGTGAACAAGTAATTGATCTTATAACAAGAACACAGATGGCGCTAAAAACAGAAGGTAACATTAGGTTACACAAGATTACATCAAATAGTAGCGACGTAATGAAGGCTTTCCCTACCGATGATATTGGAAAGGATCTCAAGAATTTAAACTTGTGTGAAGACTATTTTCCGGTACAACACAGCCTTGGCCTCGCTTGGGACTTAAACACCGATAGCTTTATATTTACCCCATTACAAGATGATAAACCCTGCACCCGTAGAGGTATTCTTTCGTCATTGAATAGTATTTTTGATCCGATTGGATTCTTGTCACCACTCACAATTAGCGGAAAGAATTTGTTGCGAGATGCATCACCACCGGGTACTGATTGGGATGAATGTTTTATCACAAAGTTTTCAAGAGAAATGGAATGAATGGAGGATCTCTGTTTTGTCACTTCGAGAACTTAGTATACCGCGTATGTATATACCTATGTCAATCAGTGTTATGGACAACTTAGAAGTACATGTATTTTCAGACGCTTCAGAGAAGGCAGTTGCGGCTTCGGCATATTTAAGAGCTATCGACACATATGGGACCAGTACCGTCGGATTTATTATGGGAAAATCGAAACTAGCACCTCTTAGCGGAAACACGATACCAAGATTAGAGTTATGTGGGGCTGTCTTGGCAACCGAAATTGGAAAAACAATATCTGAAAATTTAGATGTTCCGTTGGACTCTATCAAGTATTATTCTGATAGCAAAATTGTGTTAGGATATATCACTAATCAGACCCGACGTTTTCACACCTACGTGTCAAACAGAATTGAACGCATTCTGAGTGTATCGTCGTCAAATCAGTGGCAGTTTGTCCCAACACATTTAAACCCATCAGATTGCGGTACACGTTACTCAATATCTGTTGATATGGAAAACAATCCATGGCTTCTTCGGCCGAAGTGGATGAAGAACTCTGACGAAGAAGCTCAATGTGATGTCAAAATATTATATCCGTTAGTTAGTCCAGATAATGATAAAGAGATTAGAAAAGAGATAAGTGCATCGAAAACGTCAATAGATGCGCTTGCGCCAATAGTGGGGCGTTTTGAAAAATTCTCTAGTTGGAGACGGCTTGTGAAAGCTATATCATTTTTGCAACATGTGGCTCAGTCATTCAGTTTAAAGGATAAGTCGTGCCAAGGTTGGCATTTTTGTCAAAATGTCATGTCAGTTGATAGTTACCAAAAAGCGGAATTATTTATCTTGAAGGAATGTCAGAAGGAAGTATATTCGCAAGAGATAGAATGTTTGGCTAGAGGCACAAACATTTCAAAACAATCATCTTTAATCTCTCTTTCGCCATTTTTGGATTCACAAGGTTTGATTCGTGTAGGATGACGTTTGGAAAAGGCAAAGTCTTGGCTTCCGACAGGAGAAATTAACCCAATTATCATTCCGAAAAATAGTTACATTAGTAAGCTTCTTATAGACCGCTATCACAATTCAGTGAAACATCAGGGTAGACATTTAACTGAAGGTGCGTTAAGGAGTGCAGGATACTGGCTAATTGGAGCTAAACGATTAATTTCTTCATTTATACAAAAGTGTGTAATATGCAGGAAACTTCGAGGAAAGTTCCAGGAACAAAAAATGGCGGACTTGCCTTCTGATAGACTAACACCAGGGCCTCCGTTCACATTTGTAGGTTTGGATACCTTCGGACCTTGGCAAGTATTAACTCGTAAGACACGTGGAGGTTCAGCAAAAAGTAAAAGGTGGGCTATTTTATTTACATGTATGACTACGAGAGCAGTTTATATAGAAGTGATAGAATCATTAAGCAGTTCCTGTTTTATAAATTCACTTCGTAGGTTCCAGTCATTACGCGGACAAGCCAAAGTGTATCGATCTGACCGTGGGACAAATTTCATAGGTGCCACAGATGATTCAAATATTGAAGCTATAAATGTTGAAGATTTGACAGTTAAAAACTTTCTATGTGAATCTGGTTCAGTATGAAAATTTAACCCTCCCCACTCTTCCCACATGGGAGGAGTGTGGGAAAGGATGATAGGTGTCACACGAAGAATATTAGACGCTGTTATCTTAACTTCTAGTAGTAAAAGTTTGACTCATGAAAGTTTAACAACATTCTTAGCTGAAGTGACCGCTATTATTAACGCAAGACCCATTGCACAGATATCATCAGATCCAGAAATGCCTTTGATTCTAAGCCCATCAATGCTCTTAACTGGAAAACAAGACTACTTACCTGTGATAACGGACACATACAATCTCAAGGATATGTATCGTGCACAATGGAAACATGTGCAAGTTCTATCAGATATATTCTGGAAGCATTGGAGGTCAGATTATTTACAATGTTTGCAACAGAGACGTAAATGGCACGTTGACAAAGACGATATCAAAGTTGGTGATATAATTCTTATGAGAGACAAATCTATTTACCGAGGAGAGTGGCCACTAGGCATTGTGGAGGAAGTTTTCAAAAGTGATGATGGAAAAGTACGCAAGGCTCGCCTCCGCATTTACAAGGAAGGAAAAGCTGTTACATATACTAGACCGATTAGTGAGATGGTTTTATTGGTAGACTGATCGTGAATATTGACAATATTGAACAATTTATAAATGGTTTCAGTGAACTGTTGTTTGTATTTTTAGTGTGTTTTTTATGCTGAAGGAATGTTCTTCGATAGCATTGATTTTTCGTAATAGTCAAAATTGTGACTTATTTTTACATTTGGTATATTTGCATAAATTTGTTGTAAAATATTATCATGGGAATGATAATAGACGGGGAGTGTACTGTTACCAGTGTTGATTTTTTATTGTTTAACAGAAATTCTATCGATTTTTCATAAGTTTTCCCGGACTATTTTTTATTGCTATATTTTTGTACTTTGAAGTTCGTTACTGTCCCCCTTACTTTTTTGTTTCCTAAATTGAAAGCATGAACGTGGTCACAGGCATTTAAAAGTATCGTAAACTACGCCAACTCACAATCTTTTTACCAACATCACAGCACACATATGTAGAACTTGTTATTTCATGGTTATCAAAGGTACCTGGATTATAATTTAGTACGCCAGAAGCGCGCTTCATCTACATACGACTCATCAGTGACGGTTGAAAAAACAAGGTATTTATAAAGCCAATCAAGTACAAAGATGAAAAGCATTGATGATCCAAAAATCCAAAAAGTTGTGCAAAATACGTCTAAGGTAATCTATACCTGGGATAAGAATATCCTTATTTTTTCGAAAGTTTTCCCGGACTATTTTTTATTGCTATATTTTTGTACTTTGAAGTTCGTTACTGTCCCCCTTACTTTTTTGTTTCCTAAATTGAAAGCATGAACGTGGTCACAGGCATTTAAAAGTATCGTTAACTACGCCAACTCACAATCTTTTTACCAACATCACAGCACACATATGTAGAACTTGTTATTTCATGGTTTTCGAAATAAATGATATACATTACTGTGGCTTATGGTTATACTAGTATGCACTGAGGCAGAATAATATAAAAAAAAATATAAAAATAGGGAGATGTGGTATGCCAATGAGATAACTATCCAGAAGAGACCAAATTAAACCGATATCATTTGTTTGTGCTTTTAATTTTATAAACGATTTTTTTATTTTCACTTTGAGTTTGGAATATTTTTGTTATTTTACTTTGTTCAGTTAGATTTCTGCCACACACACTTCATGTATGTACGAAAACAAAATGAACTGACAGGTACAACATCTATGAAGCTTGTTACTTACTATTAGATTTCTGCCACAAACACTTCATGTATGAATGTATGTACGAAAACAAAATGAGGTCTGGAAACAGGAAGTAGGAAACTTGAATAGTATACTGCTTTGATGAATAGTTGCTGATGCATTAGGTCAAACATTTGCGGATTGACGTCGGATTAGATACGGATACGATGCGGCGACATTCGTGGCAATCTGTAGTGGTCCGTGGATTTCCTCACCGTACCCTTAGGCATATTGCTATATGTATCATTATTCTGCATTGATTAGAGGTATAGGAGAGGGTTGAGATCTCACAAAACATGTTTAACCCCGCCGCATTTTTTGCGTTTGTCGCAAGTCAGGAGCCTCTTGCCTTTGTTAGTCTTGCGGGTTTTTTTTAAATTTGAGCTCAGTCATATGTTTTGGTATTTATAGTTATCAAAGGTACCTGGATAATAATTTAGTACGCCAGAAGCGCGCTTCATCTACATACGACTCATCAGTGACGGTTGAAAAAACAAGGTATTTATAAAGCCAATCAAGTACAAAGATGAAAAGCATTGATGATCCAGAAATCCAAAAAGTTGTGCAAAATACGTCTAAGGTAATCTATACCTGGGATAAGAATATCCTTATTTTTTCGAAAAATTCAAAGTTTTATAAACAGGAAATTTATAAAAAAAAAAAATACCACATTATTGATATTCATGTCAACACCGAGGTGTTGACTACTGGGCTGGTGATACCCCTTCAGACGGAACGTCCACCAGCAGTCTCATTGACCCAGTGGTGTAAATAGTTATCAAAGGTACCAGGATTATAACTTATACAAAAGAAAATGTGGTATGATTGCCAATGAGACAACTGTCCACAAGATACCAAAATGACACAGATATTAACAACTATAGGTCACTGTACGGCCTTCAACAATGAGCAAATTCCATACAGAATAGTCAGCTATAAAAGGTCCCGATAAGACAATGTTAAACAATTCAAACAAGAAAACTAACGGCCTTATTAATATACACATGGAAAAAAGAATTGCAACACCAAATTCAAATTCAAATTAAAAAAAAATAAAAAAAATTGTTAAATAATTTGTTGAAATAGAACTAGTTAAACATTATTTAAATATCACATGCGTTTAATCAATAAATATCGACTCTATCAGTTTTTATCTGCACATGCAGCTACTGTACTCGTAAACACTTAAACAGATGTTTTCATCCTCCTTGTTTTCAACACTTAAAATAACCAAGTTTATTAATTTATGTTATTGACACCTTGCAATTGGTCATCCACAACTCATAACTGCAGCAAGATGGCAGATATCCAGCATGAGGGAAGCAGGTATGACGCTGTGATAATTGCACGTATTTTTGGTCATCACCATTCCACTATTAGTCGTTTTGAGAATAAAAATCAGGCATGAAACGATGTTAAAGACCTTCCGAGGTCCAAAAGACCCCCTATAACTTTTCTAGGGAAAATAAAGCATGATGAAGGTTGGTCAGAAGGAAACCTATTGCAAACATAACAATCCTAAAAAGAGAATGATGACCATACAGGAGCCTTTAAACAAGAACTGTTCGAGATCGGCTCATCGCTACTGGTTATCGCGCGATAAAACCATTTTAGGGACCTTTGACTACGAACAGACACACAGATACCCGTATCCAATATAGTGCAGAGCTGGCCAAAGTTGTAAATTAGCGTCGTGGAGGAAGAACTAGTGTTCCAATGAAATTCGGTTCATCTTCCTTGGCCCAATCGTAGCCCGAATTTGAACCATATCGAGCATATTTCGGACGCTTTTGGGCATCAAGTGCATGAAAGGACACCCCAGTTCAAACAAATCATGAAATAAATAATAGCCTGCGTCAAGATCGGTTTCTCCTAGCTTAGCAACAAATTAGTCGACTTATGGCAGGAATCAGAAGACGTTAACATGCGGTTATAAGTTTTAAAGGAGACTGCGCACAAAGTACTAATTCTTTGGCGTATAACGATCAACCATGATGTGAACAATCATCTAAAGATTAATTTTGAAATGTCTGACATTATAAAGTTTGACTACAGTAAAAGTTTTAAAATGCATTTTCTTTGGACAAAAAACACATCATTTTGTTATAAAATATTTGGTTAGATAAAACTTTTTTTTTCATACATTTTTTGATCGTTATAAAGCCAATGTTATCATTAACTACGTTTTAATATTATTTTACACATATTTTATCATATTCCATCCAAAATAAGAGACTGATTTTTCAAGTATTAAAAAATCAAGGTGTTGCAATACTTTTTTCCATATGTATTTAAAAAAAATGAACGAAAAAAACATATATGTAACATGAACAAACGACAACCACTGAAAAACAGGCTCCTGACTTGGAACAGGCAAATACATAAATAATGTGGCGGTGTTAAACATGTTAGCGGGATCCCAACCCTCCCCATAACCTGAGACAGTGGTATAACAGTACAACATAAGAACGAACTATAAAAATCTGTTGAAAAAGGCTTACCTCATCAGATGGACAAAAATACAAGTGAACGTGGCCGGGTATTTATACATCCCGACACAAAAAGATACAACAAACAGATATAAGAGTACTCGCAGTTATCTGACAGCCAGTTCAAAGCCACTAACAACTAATAAAAGAATCATGCATCTAAGACTAAATTGTTAATCCGTACACATCACGTTTCGTCTACATAAGACAAATCAGTGACGCTTATATCAAATTATGTATAAAGCCAAACAAGTACAAAGTTGAAGAGCATTGAGGATACAAAAAATCCAAAAAGTTGTGCCAAATGAAATACGTCTAAGGCAATATATGCCTGGGATAAGAATATCCTTAGTTTTTCGAAAAATTCAACGTTTTGTAAACAGAAAATTTATAGAAATTACAACTTTATTGATATTCATATCAACACCGAGGTGTTGACTACTAGGCTGGTGATACCTTCGGAGACGTCCATTTTAATTGAATTCAAACACATTTTTTTAGGGGCCAGATGATCATGGGGACCACTTCCGTGTGCATTTGGTGACCTTTTGCTGTTGGCTGCTCTTTTGTCGGATTGTTGTCTCTTTGATATTTTCCCCATTTCAATTCTCAATCTTACATATAGAAGTAAAGTTTTATGACGGTTTCAAGAATAAAAAAAGCTTATATTCCACAACGGTTTGTGTTTTAAATCCACGACATTTCTAAACACAACAATGTTACAACCAACTCCCACAATTGTCTGCATCAGTTACGTTATTTCCATATTACATCTATACACTAAAGATTTTCAAACTGTTCCCTTCGTCAAATGTCACTGCTAGTTCTTTAGTCTTATCATTGAAATTGATATGTGTTGGGTTGGTGATCTCATCCTTATGGAACGTAGAACGTTGTTTGGTCGTGAGATCTATTCTAAAGATGGTGTTTCTTTCCTTCTCCATGAGGAATATCAAATTATCTCCTGCTGCAATTCTACAGCTTTTTCTCAGATCTAAGCTGGTGTAGCATGTTTGAGTAGAATTAGCAAACGTTGTGCATTTGATTTCGTGTAAGTTACTTAACGTACAGTATATCTTATTATCAAATACATCTAGATCATAAACATTCTCTTCAAATTCAACCCTTTTCACACTTTTTCCATTGTAATCCATCCAAGAAACCCAAGTATAATTACAAAATACCAGAATCTGACTTTCGATACAAGTTATCCAGTTGCAGGATACTGGCCATGGTGATGAACAACCAGTATACTTGATTACTTTAAGTGTACGATAAATATTCTCTAATTTCAGGTCAATAACGTGAACACTATCATCTTGAACAATTAATATGTTGTTTCGATCGAACCAGCAAATAGTATCTTTACATATATTATTGTATGTATGGTCAAGTTGGAAAGCGTGTGACTTGCAATCCTTCAGGTTAATGATTCGCAAGTATATAGTTACAGTAGTAAAAGGACTAGGATGCTCCTCACGAAGTGATTGTTCTTCGATTATTCCAACCTTGTTGTCTTCGCTGAAGCAGCATGCATAAAATTTCGAAGACTTTCCTGCATGATAAATTCCCGTTTTTTTAAGACTTTGTTGTTCATCTAAATCCACGCGTAATTGTGACTGCCTGGTCTTACTCCTACTATTTTGGATTTTTAACGACGTCGTTTGAGCATCATGATCAAACTCATTAAACATTGCATCTACTTTGCCAATGAAAGTCTCAGGAATAAACTGTAACGGTATATTGCTAATATCATTCTCTAAAAGCTGAAGATTTTCCTCATCTGACAGTTGACTGGTATCGAGATGTTTTACGATATGGAATAAGTTGACTTGGCTCTCTTCTATTTCTGCCTTTTCAATGTCTTGCAGGTTGGCTTGTGTTGTTTGTGCTAGAGACTTTAATTGTTCTGTGTTGCTTGATATTTTTTCAACGCCTTGGTTATAATGGGTATCTATATTTTTCTCCAATCGATTCAAATGGTCTCCAATGGCTGAATGTAATTGTTTTAGTCTTTCTTGTTGCTGCTCCTTGTCTTGGCCTATCTTGCTAGACAGCTCATGGTATTCCTCCTTCAACTTTTCTATGGTATCTTTCTGGTTGTGTATTCGTTGTTTCAGATCATGTATTGCTGAGCTGTCCTTAATTCCCTTGGCAGCTTTCTCTATATGGTTGATATCACACTCTTTATGTGATTCGGATATACAGACATGACAAACAATTTTATCGTGAATGATGCAAAAAAAGATTAATGTCTGTCCAGTATGTTCTCTGCAAATCTTGGTTATGGTTTTGCTAACGTTGGATATATCTTTTATATCAATGACGTCATGAGGTACAGCAAATCTCCTATGGGCTTTATCACAAGGTCGACAAACTGGTTCCCCACAATCATTACACCACGAGACAGCAATCTCTCTTTCATTAACTCTGAGACAACCGGCACAAATCTCGGTATCTGTCATTACTGAAAATGCAGTGCATAAAATTAGATTTATTTTCATGCAGTTTGTTTAATGTAAATTTTAACACTACTGGGTATATCATGTCTTTTGTGTTTTAGGTGTAGGAAGACGGAGTGGTCTGAGAGTACCCGGGACCTTTGAAATGAATCGCTTTTGGTTATAGAAATAAGATTAACCATAAAATACCAAGAAAGTATATTTACGGAAGCAGGAAAAGATCAGAAAGGAACTGTGATTTCACAAATTTATAGAGCCTTATTATCTTATAATATTAATTTAATAAATGATAACAACGTTACACTCATGTTGTGGGGGATATGTTGGAGTAATGGATGGAGATGTAGGGCGTTTCTGCTACTGTCAGATGATGACTGAGCCTTTTTTCTCCGTAGGTTTAGAACCCACGAATGAAAGTGTTTCATTAACCCCTGATAATGAAATTGAGAATTGAAATGGAGAATGTTTCAAAGAGACAACAACCCGACCATATAAAAAAAAAAACAACAGAAGGTCACCAACAGGTCTTCACTGTAGCGAGAAATTCCCACACCCGGAGGCGTCCTTCAGCTGGCCACTAAACAAATATAAACTAGTTCAGTGATAATGGACGCCATTCTAATTTCCAAATTGTACACAAGAAACTAAAATTAAAAAAAATACAAGACTAACAAGGCCAGAGGCTTCTGACTTGGGACAGGCGCAAAAATGCGGCGGGGTTAAACATGTTTATGAGATATCAACCCTCCCCCTATACCTCTAGCCAATGTAGAAAAGTAAATGCATACCAATATGCAATCATGGTTGGAAAAGGAATATTTGTGATTATATACGAGAAGGCTGTGGTATTAGCATGGAGGCATTTGTCGTGCATGTTAATCGACGGTTGTTTATGGAATATACATACTGAAAATTACACCCAACAGTTTTAGAATTAGATTTTTCTGCTGACAAAGTTTTGTCCATCCCTCAGGGGGATTTTGATCTCTTATCTTAATACACAACAGCATCAGTCGCATAGCCTCCTGACCAGCGCTCTATACCACTCGACCACATCCGCTTAATAAAAATATAATGTCTTTAGTCTTACTAGTGTTACCTTACGGGGGCTCGCGGGTCTAAATCAATTTTTTATTTAATATAAGATTTCGCTATATTTTTCTATAAATTGACTTTATCTGATACCTAATGGAAAAATTAAATAAAAAATGGGGGTCAGCGTTCATTTACGCTCACAATCTGCATTCGAAAAAAGCATACATTTTTGCTAATGTCCTTTTTTTCTGTTGAACTAATAGGAGAAAAAGCGGTAATATAGAAATTAAAAAAGAACTAAATTACAGAAATGGCTAAAATTTTACAACTATTTAGTTTATGTACAGCACTTTCGAAAATAACAATAAAAAATATAGGTCACCGATGAGTTAAAAAAGAAATTTAAATTTTAATGCCAAAAAATGGCATTTTTGTAAAGGGAAGATAATTTGAAGCTTTTTCAATGATATCTACATTTTAAAAGTCACCTGGGGCCAACACGTATTGATTTTTTGGAATAATTTTTGTACCATATGATAAAGTAACAACTTCTTAAGGTAATAAATAAAATTTGTAATAAAAAATAAACGTTTGATTTTTTTCTGAAAATTTTATACCCGCGAGCCTCCTTAAGACGGAAGGTGCATCTAGAGATAGACATAAGACATGTACATATTTAATTTGGTTAAGTAGAAAAGACAATATAAATGGTACTATTCAAGACAAAAAGTCAGTGTATGCACAGCAGAAAACATAAACAGCAAAGGAACAGCGCCGCTTAAAGTGTTGTGATCTTACATTCGAGCTTTTAATATTTATCATAAATATATTAAACAATCAATTTGCTTAGGTTTAAACATCTTACCTTGTTCATTAACCAACAATACAAATATCGATTAAAGAACCTCACTACAGGTAAGGTACATAACACGTCGATATGTGTATATGAATCATATGCAGATTTTATTGAAATGATTTTAAATGACTCCACAAAGTCAATCGTCAATGATTTGATTTCGTTTTAATTGAAAAGGTTTAATTTTCAGCGAATAAGATATGCAAGTGGCAAAACAAAACAGCGCAGCAAATGTTGTCATTTTTCTGAAATTGTGAAGAATGGAATTAACACCCCAGTTCTATTGTTTTACTTTATAGTTTCTATTTCTAAAACAACTGTAAATTGAATAAATCTATTGTTACGAAGACCAATGGATTTTGACCACTGGGTGTAACGCACGGGATTTCTGGAAACATCTTCATTTACATCCAGAAAACACAGTTCGTTGATATGTAAAAAATCCCTTCACAGGCTTGAGAGAAACATCAAACACAAAATAAAAGAATTAGGAAACATACAGTTATACATCTGGCTTGGATAATGCGACCTGGCCTAAATAAAATAAAGCCTATATCCTTAGCAAGCCAACATTCTACTGCAACTTATAATATATTCAAAGAACATTACACGCTTCACATACGTATCCAGCATTATCCAAATTCAATATTAACAAACGTCGAAATTCCACTCTATTCAATAACCAAATGAAGACCACGTCAATCAAGATAAAGATTTACATTAAAAATACAATAAATAATCAAACATTTTCAGGAAATCAAAGATATGAATGCATCCCTCAAAAGTATGATCACCACTGTTCAACCCTCACTTAAAGGCAAATAAAAAATAAAAAACGGTATCTTAAACTATCAATGTTAAATTTAAGAAATAGAAACATTTGTTATATTTAAGAACAACAGTAGTATACCACTTTTCAATAGTCAAAAATCGATTAAGCAAAAATAAATCTGGGTGATAAACCAACACCGCGGGATATACATCATTTATAGGAGGATAACAACAGAATGACAAAACAAATGAACTGATACAAAATCAATTGATAACAGGACTCACAACTGAGCTTTATAATTTCTGGAAATAAGTTCCAAAAGTAATGGTGTCGACCAATAAGTGGACTTACATTATATGGTTTGTTGAGGTATTTATGGTCATTTGTTTTTTGTTTACAGTTCTCTCTTTCTGTTATAGATTTAAGACCAATACGTTAATAAGGTAAATAATCGTCCTTTGTGGATATAACAACCGTAGGGAGTTAACCGATCATGTCTGTTAACTTATTTGTAGATCTTGGCACATTTAAGCATTTTTGCTTTTTTTTTTTAATTTGACTGCCCATAATTCATTTTAGTTTACAGTTTTCAAATGTTTATGATACAGTATTGGATACTACTACTAAACATCGTTGTTTAATGTCAATAACTCTTATAAGGAGTCGATTGACAATTTTGGCTCTATTGATCAATTTGCAATTAATATATACTGACCGGCTTTAGAAACGCAACACTAGATTATTCTTTGTAGTTCCCATTTTCAAATATTAAATTGTTTGTAAACAAACTTATGAACAGAAAGTTTTTTCATTACTTCAATGTTTAACAAAAATGCCAGGTCAACAATTGAATTAATTTTGTCATTTTTAACGTTCAAATATTGTGCTATACACTGAAACTATGGTTTTACCCTTACCAATGAACGTGCAACCGTCAGAAGCAATAACTGCCTGTGACAAACGCCAAAATGATTATCAGAGAGATCAACCAATAATGTTCGGCACGTTTTGGGTTCAGTTTTTCACTTTCTGATTTACCGTTGTTCCATCCATTACAATGGGTTTGGCAATTATGCGGTTGAAACTTTAAGGCTTTGAATGTTTTTTTCTGCAGTCGATCCTTTGGTAGTTCAGTTAATAGGAAACATTTAAGGCATAAATCTGTGCAAAATGGCATTCGGTAATTTGATTAGCAGTTGACGTCACGGCCGTAGGTCTGTCTCGCAAATGACGTTGCGTATTCAAATTCTATTGACGTTGCATTGTCACTACATGTTGATCTGGTCACTAATGGTCTTCATCAAATATCTTCTACCGGTATCATTGTCGAAAGTACAGTAAGATGAGTTTCTGACTTCAAATTTTCTGGTTGCAGCACGTTCACGTTTTCCGGTTTGCAGTATTCTAATGGGTTGATTCAGTTTTTTATTACTCAGTATTTGCAATATGGGGATGCAACATTTTTTTAACTGATTTCAGTGTGGCCAAGGATTGAAAGAACTGTTTCACAAAGAAAACAAAATGAAAAAAATCTGTTATTAGCTCGAAATTTTGCTTTCTGAAATTCGTGCGATCTCAATGATTCGGTATGTTTAATAACCAAAGGTAAGTCAGATGTTGATTTTTTCGAAAGAGAAAGAATTATGATAAGCATGTATAGTAGTTGTATTCGGATCAAACATGATTTGGTGAAAATAACATCTACAAAATGATTGTTGCGTTTCTAAAGTCAACCGGTATATGTTGTGTTTTTTGTTTCTGTTGATCTTTTTTTTAGCCATTACATTGTCAGTTTATTTTCGATTTAAAATGTCACTGTGGTATATGTCTCCTCTCTTGTAAATATTTATGGTCATTTTTGTTGTTTACATAGAATTCTAGGCTTTCTTTGTAAGGTTGTTTTTTTTGTAAATGAGCAAATGAGCAAATGAGTGGAACATTTTTCATAAAGTTCCTGTCTATTTGTTTGAGGATTGAGAAAACGCAAGGAGTTGATAACAATCATCTTATTTGAGTAAACAGTTCTATAATGAGTCGACTGACCATTTCGGTCATGATGAGTAATTTGTTGATCTTGCTATTATAGTAAAAATGAGAAGTAGTATGATTGTAAATGGGGTATCTTAATATTGACAACAGACAAAATAAAAGCTTACCTTGCTACTTGATCTAAGTTGCCATAGACAACCAGTACAAACATACTATTGTTTTATTTGACTTCAAATTAGGTAAAATATTTGATTAATAACATTTATATAATATAGATAACTATTTATGGGCATAATAGTGTAGTGATTTTAAAATTTAGCAATTAAAAGATATATTATAAACACAAACAAAGTCATAATATGAAATATGAATTGAATTTATTAAAGACGCACACATATAACCCATTCTGTTTAGTGTTTATTGACCATGCGCCAGAATATATATAAATCTACATCATAAACATGATATACATTGCAATCAATAACCCTTAGTAAGTACTTTAAGTTAAATGTAAAAAATGTTCACGCCTATATGTGACGTTTCATTTATCCTTTTTTCTTTTATCAATATTGGTATTTCAGAATAAAAATCAGAAAAATATCAGAAACAAAAATATATCTTTACATTAACCTCACTTTCAGGTCAAGAATCGATTTTTTTTTCTGAGACAAGTGCTTGTGAACATCCTCAAAAACTTGCAGTCATTCAATGTTCAGTACTTAAGTACTTTGATTTAATGGTTAAAACCCCATAATTCGGAAATGTAAAATTTAAAATTTGTAAAAATCGAAAGGGAGCTCATGTCAATAGATATAAGCAATTCCACAAAGTTTCTTGCAAATTGTTGGAAGCATTTTTAAGTTATTATCCGAAAACAAGAAAGTGAAAATGAATTAAACCCCATAACTTGGAAACGTAAAATAGAAAATTCATAACAAAAAACAACGAAAAGGACCTCACGTCAATAGATATAAACAGTTCATTATTGTTTTATGCAAATTGGTTAAAGCATTTTTGAGTTATTGTCCGACGGATGGACAACGGTATATCATAATACGTTCCGTAAACGGGAGTATACAAATAATTGATATATGCCAGAATGAGCATTAGAGGGGTTACGGAGGACCTAAATACCAACATACACGTGAACATTAAAACAAATTGTAAGAACAGTAGGTTGATCTTAACATTAAAAATTAACACAATGATGATTGGTACATGTAGTTTAAGGCTATTATCCATCATATATAGCTAGATACGAAAGTTATGTGAAAACTATGAAATTGCAAATTATAAAAACAATAGGTTGAGGTCATATAAGTTTTATGTGAACGGATTATTGGTACAATGTTTAAGTACATAGACCCCTCTTTTTTTTAAATGGCATACAACTTGATATATAGTCTTCGTTCCTAAACATAACATTCGTTAAGTTGAAATCAAAATGAAAATTGAGTTTAATTAATAATTACTTTCTCGGTAAATAGCATTAGTGGTAATATGCTTATAATGGCTTATATGATAAATTAGTTTGTTAATATGTAAGAAAGACTTGTATATAGATATAAGAAGAAATAGTTTGAGTTTCAATGAGACAACTCTCAATCCAAGTTACAATTCATAGAAGTAAACCATTATAGGTTAAAGTACGGTCTTCAACACGGAGTCTTTGCTCACACCAAACAGCAAGCTATAATGTATCCCAAAAAATACTTGTGTAAAACCATTCAAACGGGATAACCAGCGGTCTTATCTATATAAAAAAGAGAAACGAGAAACACGTAAGAACCACATAAAACAAACGATAAATACTGAACATCAGATTCCGGACTTAGGACAGGTGCAAACAACTGCAGCAAGTTTAAACGTTTAAATGCATGGTACCAAACTTTCACCATTATCTGAAACAATAGTGTAAGATCACAACATATATATTGTTATACCAAACACTATCAAAGCTGGTATATAGATATTGTATGTGTATAATGTACTGTATTTTTGTACCTACCCGAGGTCCCATCAGAAAGCCTATACAGATTTTTTCTCAACAAAATTTTACAGTCTGGTGAACTACTTTCTGGACAAATTATATCAAAGTGATAGAAAATCCATCAGTTATAACGCTAAATATAAATCATTTTGAGGTCGAAGGTGGTCTTTCCTTTGAAAGTGACATTTATTTATTTTTTTATCTTTTTAACAGGACCAAACCCTTACATTTCCCATACATTCATGACCTTTTTTTACTGTGCAATTTCATTTGCCTATTTACTATTGGAGGCACAAAACATAAAAAAATAAATCGGGATAGCGTATGAATAATACTTGTCTGTAATACACCGTCGTACCAGGGACTATATTGTTAAAGGGTGATAATGGTAATCAAAGGTACCAGGATTACAATTTAATACGCCAGACGCGCGTTTCGTCTAAATAAGACTCATCAGTTACCCTCAGATCTAAATAGTGATAAAGTCAAACAAGTACAAAGTTGAGGAGCATTGAGGACCCAAAATTCTAAAAGGTTGTGCGAAATACGGATAAGATAATCGTTTCCAGCGATACGAAAATCCTTTTGTAACAGGAAATTTATAAAAAAAAATAACCATATAATTGATATTCACGTCAACACCGAAGTGCTGACTACTAAGCTGGTGATACCATCGGGGACGATACGTCTACCAGCAGTGGCATCGACCCAGTGTTGTGGATAGTTATCAAAGGTACCAGGATTATAATTTATGCGCCAAACAGCGGTTCCGTCTACATAAGACTCATCAGTAACGCTCTGCACAAAAAGGTATAAAGCAAAACAAGGTTGAAGAGCATTAAGGACCTAAATTTCTAAAAATTTGTGCCAAATATGGATAAGGTAATCTATTCCTGGGATAAGAAAATCATTAGTTTTTTGAAAATTTTATAATAGGAAAGGAGAAGGTCCGGTAAGGATCGATTTTGGCCTCAAATTTCAGGTTCATCTGACGAAAGATTTAGACCACTTTTTAAACACTTAAGTGTCTATTTCATTTGATTCAATTAGTTTATGTGACAGATTTTAACTGAATTAGTCATTAAAAACGATCTGATTCAAGCTAAAATATGAAAAATCTACCACATATGCAGAAAAATGTCACTTTTCAGATGCTTTTTGTCAAAACTGAAAGTGGCCGCATCCCTGTTCATCCTCAACCTTTATATATGTTATGTATTATCATCAAATACAACTTACCTTTCAATATTAAGGATGAACACGAATGCGGCCAAAATTAAACTAAAATGCTAAAATTGTGAAGATTTCAGTAATTTAGCATAACTTAATGGTGCTAATACCTGATATATGTGCGTTGTATTGTCAAAAATAGCCCATATTTATGTAGCAGAAACATTCTTCTGTCCAATAATAACTAAAAGTTTACATTTTAACAATTTTGTAAAACTGTATATTTTGGAGCCAAAAAGGGGTCTTACTGGAACTACTCCTTCATAAAAATTACCACATAATTAATATTCATGACAACACCGAAGTGTTGACTACTGGGCTAGTGATACCCCTCGGGAACGAAACGTTGTTTAATCAAGCCACTTTGACAAGATTTACACAGACAAATACATGTAATTATATACAGAGTTACTCCTCTTTGAGTAGAATGGGAATAGAGGATACAAGAACGAGATTATTCGTAATGCATTTTCCTTAAAGTATCAGTGGTGTTCCGTATTTAATTTCTCGGAGACCTAACAAACTAGGTATAAAAGGGTAGCATTTCCTGTTACAAGAAATGCCAGTGTTGCAGTACAACCAAAACCTTATACATGGTTATGCGGCTAAAATTGACTTAAGAGATTTGTTAAGGGGGTATCAATATCTAATATCCCATTAATGTTTTTGTTCCAATATCTCATATCCCTATAATTTCTACATTTAATATCCCAATAGAATTTTTGTTTTAAATATTCCATATCACTAAAACTATTTTTAAATATCCCAAAAAATCATTAATTCATTTCCAAACCCCATTTTTGTAAACAGCATTCATAAATACATTTTATATGTGTTGTATTTGACCTTTCGTATTATCAATATTAATTCTTAATTGGTCCTCTTTCTGCCTGTCATCTTTTAAGCATATATAGACATTTATAATGCACATATAGTATTTAGTTAATGACGGATTCAAGAATTACACCAGTCTACATTCCACAACAATAATTGTAAAAAATCGCTAAAATAAAATTTCTAAAACCAACGGTGAAATTTTAAAATCAACTTCAACACTTTGTCTGCATCAGTTGTGTTATTTCCATATAACTTCATACACTAAAGATTTTGAAACTGCTCCCTTTATCAAATGTCACTGCTAGTTCTTTAGTCTTATTATTAAAATGTATATGTGTTGGGTTAGTGATCTCGTCTTTATGGAACGTAGAACGTTTTTTGGTCGTCAGATCTATTCTAAAGATGGGGTTTCTTTCCTTCTCCATGAGGAATATCAAATTATCTCCTGCTGCAATTCTACAGCTTTTTCTCAGATCTAAGCTAGTGTAGCATGTTTGAGTAGCATTAGTGAACGTTGTGTATTTGATTTCGTGTAAGTGCTTGAACGTGCAGTATATTTTATTATCAAATACATCTAGATCATTAACATACTCTTCAAATTCAACCGTTTTTACACTTTTCCCATTGCAATCTATCCAAGTAATCCATTTATCATCACAAAATACCAGAATCTGACTTTCGATACAAGTTATCCATTTGCAGGATACTGGCCATAGTGATACCTAATTACGTTAATTGTACGATAAATATCCTCTAATTCAAGGTCAATAATATGAACACTATCATTTTGAACAATCAGTATGTTGTTTCGATCGAACCAGCAAATAGTATCTTTACATATAGAATTATATTTACAGTCAAGTTGGAAAGCGTGTGACTTGCAATCCTTCAGGTTAATGATTCGCAAGTATATAGTTGTAGTAGTAAAAGGACTAGGATGCTCGTCACGAACGGATTGTTTTTCGATTATTCCAACCTTGTTGTCTTCGCTGAAGCAGCATGCATAAAATTTCGAGGACTTTCCTGCATGATAAATTCCTGTTTTTTCAAGACTTTGTTGTTCCTCTAAATCCACGCGTAACTGTGACTGCCTGGTCTTATTCACACTATGTTGGCTTTTTAACGACGTCGTTTGAGAATCCTTCCACAATTCTGTCAACATTGCGTCAATGTTTTCAATGAAATTCTCAGGAATAAACTGTAACGACATATTGCTAATATCATTCTCTAAAAGCTGAAGATTTTCCTCATTGGACAACTGACTGGTATCGAGCAGTTTCACGAGATGGAATAAGTTTTCTTCGCTCTCTTCTGTTTCTGCTTTTTCAATATCTTGCAGGTGAGTATTGGCTGTTTGTGCTAGGGACTTCAAATGTTCTGTGCTGCTTGATACTTTTTCACCGCCTTGGTTGTAATGGTCATCTATATTTTTCTCCAGTCGATTCAAACGGTCTTCAATGGCTAAACGTTCTTGTTGCTGCTCCTTATCCTGGTCTATCTTGCTGGACAACTCATGGTATTTCTCCTTCACCTTTTCTATGGTATATTTCTGGTTGTATATTCGTTGTTTCAGATCATGTATTGCTGAGCTATCCTTGATTCCCTTGGCAGCTTTCTCTATATGGTAAATATCACACTCTTTGTGTGATTCAGATATACAGACATGACAAACAATTTTATCGTGAATGACGCAAAAAAAGATTAATTTCTGCCCAGTATGTTCTCTGCAAACCTTGGTTATGGCTTTGCTAACGTTGGATATATCTTTTATACCAATGACGTCATGAGGTACAGCAAATCTCCTATGGGCTTTATCACAAGTTCGACAAACTGGTTCCCCACAATCATTACACCACGAGACAGCAATCTCTCTTTCATTAACTCTGAGACAACCGGCACAAATCTCGGTATCTGTCATTACTGAAAATGCAATGCATAAAATTAGATTTAT
Organism: Mytilus trossulus; assembly: GCF_036588685.1. Taxonomy (NCBI): domain Eukaryota; kingdom Metazoa; phylum Mollusca; class Bivalvia; order Mytilida; family Mytilidae; genus Mytilus; species Mytilus trossulus. Next base: position 62,644,134 of record NC_086385.1, on the reverse strand, counting down.
TTTCATGCAGTTTGTTTAATGTAAATTTTAACACTACTGGGTATATCATGTCTTTTGTTTTTTAGGTGTAGGAAGACGGAGTGGTCTGAGAGTACCCGGGACCTTTGAAATGAATCGCTTTTGGTTATAGAAATAAGATTAACCATAAAATACCAAGAAAGTATATTTACGGAAGCAGGAAAAGATCAGAAAGGAACTGTGATTTCACAAATTTATAGAGCCTTATTATCTTATAATATTAATTTAATAAATGATAACAACGTTACACTCATGTTGTGGGGGATATGTTGGAGTAATGAATGGAGATGTAGGGCGTTTCTGCTACTGTCAGATGATGACAGAGCCTTTTTTCTCCGTAGGTTTAGAACCCACGAATGAAAGTGTTTCACCAACCCCTGATAATGAAATTGAGAATGGAAATGGGGAATGTTTCAAAGAGACAACAACCCGACCATATAAAAAAACAACAGCAGAAGGTCACCAACAGGTCTTCAATGTAGCGAGAAATTCCCACACCCGGAGGCGTCCTTCAGCTGGCCACTAAACAAATATAAACTAGTTCAGTGATAAAGGACGCCATACTAATTTCCAAATTGTACACAAGAAACTAAAATTTAAAAAAATACAAGACTAACAAGGCCAGAGGCTTCTGACTTGGGACAGGCGCAAAAATGCGGCGGGGTCAAACATGTTTATGAGATCTCAACCCTCCCCCTATACCTCTAGCCAATGTAGAAAAGTAAATGCATAACAATACGCAAGCATGGTTGGAAAAGGAATATTTGTGATTATATACGAGAAGGCTGTGGTATTAGCATGGAAGCATTTGTCGTGCATGTTAATCGACGGTTGTTTATGGAATATACATACTGAAAATTACACCCGACAGTTTTAGAATTAGATTTTTCTGCTTACAAAGTTTTGTCCATCCCTCAGGGGGATTTTGATCTCTTATCTTAAAACACAACAGCATCAGTCGCATAGCCTCCTGACCAGCGCTCTATACCACTCGACCACATCCGCTTAATAAAAATATAATGTCTTTAGTCGTGCTAGTATTACCTTAAGACGGAAGGTGCATCTAGAGATAGACATAAGACATGTACATATTTAATTTGGTTAAGTAGAAAAGACAGAATAAATGGTACTATTCAAGACAAAAAGAAACAGAAAACATAAAAAGCAAAGGAACAGCGCCGCTTAAATTGTTGTGTTCTTACATTCGAGCTTTTAATATTTATCATAACTATATATTAAACAATCAATTTGCTTAGGTTTAAACATCTTACCTTGTTCATTAACCAACAATACAAATATCGATTAAAGAACCTCACTACAGGTAAGGTACATAACACGTCGATATGTGTATATGAATCATATGCAGATTTTATTGAAATGATTTTAAATGACTCCACAAAGTCAATCGTCAATGATTTGATTGTTTTAATTGAAAAGGTTCAATTTTCAGCGAATAAGATATGCAAGTGGCAAATCAAAAACAGCGTTGCAAATGTTGTTATTTTCTGAAATTGTGAAGAATGGAATTTACAACCTAGTTCAATTGTTATTCTTTATAGTTTCTATTTCTTAAACAACTGTAAGTTGAATAAATCTATTGTTTTTACAAGAAGACCAACGGATTTTGACCTCTTGTTCTAACGAGCGGGGTTTCTGGAAACACCTCTATTTACAACCAGAAAACACAGTTTATTGTTTTTTAAAACAAATTCCTTCACTGACTTGAAAGAAACATCAAACACAAAACAAAATAATTAGGAAACATACATTTATACATAAGGCTTGGATAATGCAACCTGGCTTCAAAAAAATATAGATCATACTATATCCTTAGCAAGCCAACATTCCATTGCAACTATTAATATATTCGAAGAACATAAAACAATTCAAATACCTAATCAGCAATATCCAAATTCAATATTAACAAACGTCGAAATTCCACTCTATTCAATAACCAAATGGAATGCTGGAGCTACAAACCCGCATACTGAAGACCACGTCAATCAAAATAAAGATTTATATTTAATAAATACAATAAATAATCAAAACAATTTTAGGAAATCCAAGATATGAATGCCTCACTCAAAGTACGATCATCACTTTTCAACCCTCACTTAAAGGCAAATAAAAAATAAATATTTGCGATGCTTTACATAGACAACAAAGATAACACACGGTCAAAATACAAATATCTCTCCAACGGTAACCTACTAAATGAACATCGTGTGGATCTATATTTATTTGTCGGTAAGAACTACTCAAATCCCGTTTGAAACAAAGACAACCAGGACCCTTGCTTTTAATGATTTCAACCAAAGCATCAACGTTTGGATACTTTAAATGACCTTCTTCACCTAAATACCACCATTAACACACCCCACGGAATTCATTCGGTTTAACGAGAGAAATTATCGTGAAAGAATATCTAACGGCGGTAAAGTATTGAGAGACGATCGTGAAAGACATTTAATCGAGAAGACATATGAAAGGTCAATAAATATTCTAATCTAATTAAAATTACACAGACAAATTATCGACAAAATAAAACTGTCTGTCAAAATGGTTCAACATTATGATCAGTATGTGAGAATATCCAGTTTTAAAAGTATATAGTTATTACAAATTAACAAAAGGTAGATTGCTTCTCGAAATTTCAATGACATGAAAAATGTAAACAAACATGATTTTTTCACAAATTCGACTAGATAAACTACTTTTATCCGAATAAGGGCATTCTATTTGAATTAATCAAATTGTTATCATAGTTATTATAAGAACTACTTACACAAAAATAGATGTTTCGGATCGTGAAAGATCACGTTCCGCATATTTCAAGATCGTGAAAGGGATCGTGAAAGATCTGATTCTACGCAGATGTTCAAATTATTCTTCAATTATATCATAGTTAATATAAGAAATGTTTGACTTTATAAATATTTTGATGTGAGTCTTCTATAGACGAAACGCGCGTCTGGCATACTAAATTATAATCCTGGTACCTTTGACAACTAATATTGGTATTGCGAAAAGCTAGATATGTCAACATCCTCGATAGGTTTAAGTATTTCAAAGTATTAATATTTTCAGAAAATAAAATGAAAAATAGTTGGATGATTGTAGGATGAAGCTTTTTAATGTCATGTGAAGTACTCACTTATCACGAATATAGGATACCCACATTTTGTATATTGGATCCTATAAACTATATGGCCGTCGGACAGGATTCAATTGACCTCGAATTTGCCTCATTTCATGGATGAAGATTCATTTTGTGGTCAAGTCTGTATTGCGGATTCGTTAAGCTTTATGATAACTGGCTGTTGTTATGATTGTAAGTGGACATTTTCGACTTATGCAAGGTTTCAAATAACCTCGAACTCAGTATCATGCATCATTCTTCAGTGTTCGTTTGATGTTGTTTAGCCTTTTGGATTTATACCTGTCTGTTATAGCCCCAAGGTATTTCGTGTATGGTGTACATGTCTGTATGCATGTTTCATATATGACCATGTTACTTCAATTGTATTTGTTATATTGCATGATAGTAAGATGTCTATTTCTTGCTGTCGGTCAGGGTACATATACTTTTGACCTTATGTTCTGAATAATTTGGCTAAGCATAACTTTCACATTTGTCAGTTTCTAAGGCACTGTAAGAATCGAAAAACATGTATTTGGTGTATAGGATATTTGTAGAGATCTGTATGGCATTTTATTCTGACCTTGAACTCTTTTTATGAACCATGGACAATCTTAGGCGCATTTGACACTTCTAGTTAAACCCTTGATCTTATAGACATTTAACAAATATACTATCATAAGTAATGTAGACGAGACATTACAGCATTTGCGCTCTAGTATACTATAGTCTGTAGTATAAGGTTATATAAATGCACATCTGCGTTGTATACAAAGAATTTAAGAAAGTTCTGTTGCACAACATATTGGTTATCGTTCAATCTCAAATTACTCATGAAAGATGCTGTTTTGCTGAAATTTTTTGTTTGATGGATATCATTTTGGTTTGAACGTTGCATATCCATATTATTGGCTAAATAGTGTCGGTATGCCTAAATTGTACTTGACCGATTCTCAGACCTGAATCTTTCACACTTATTTAGCCACGTTTTAGTTGGTTTTTTTTTTACTTTCGAGGTAAAGTGTTGAATAGAAAAAAATAATAGTAATAGTAATAAAAAATGTCCATCCTTATCAAACTAGTTACAGGCTCCAACCAGTTGCAGGTTTAAAAAATGGTTAAAAAAAATACAGATGTCTGATTAGTAGTATAAAGTCTGGTCACGCATTATCTTTCACAATCAAAATAATACGTTGCCTGATCTTTCACGGTCAAGTTTGATAGAAATTTAACAAATTCAAGGTTTTTATATACAAATTATTGCCTTTAAGGGAAGAACATACTTTAATTTTACTGTGCAATCAGATACACCAAAGGTTAAATTTCAAATATATCATAAAAAACTGAAATATGACCATTACAGGTACATAAAGCGTGTTATTTGTAATTAATTTCATAGACATGCATTTCGCCTTTTGTGTTTTTTTCATAAAGTACTGCATATTTTCTTTATCTTATTTCACAGTTATGATGAGGAAATTTAACCATTTTGACAGACATGATTTTTTGTAAGGATTTGTTCCGCGTTTTGAAATTTAAGCGATTTTTTCAAAGATTCTGAACTAGAATTTACATGAAACGACTTTCACGATCCGTTACCAGAGCTTTCACGATCGTCTCTCAATACTTGACAGCCGTTATATATTCCTTCAAGATAATGTCTCTTGTTTAACCGAATGACATCCACCTCCATTAGTACTAAGATAAAAAAAAAACACGTCTTTCCATAGTATCTTTTTTAGGCCCGCTTTATTTAGATTATTCGTATGTGTATCCTTTGTATTGTTTTATATGAATATTTTGTTTGTAAATTATCTATAATACTAAAATAACGAGGTCCAATTTGTCAGCCGTCATCACGTAAAAGCGACGAATCAAAGAATTCAACTTTATATATAACTAATATAGTACAAAGGTGTAGATTTAAAATTACACCACTCTAGGTCCTTTTGTTTTGCACGTAATTGATATTGCCAATAATTAAGAAGTTCCGGGTCGAGTCCGATACCGATACCAATAGTATATTCACCTGTTACCTATTACCTTATCTGTACTTTCCGCATCTGACAGGCGCACCACCAAACGGTGTATTCAGGATTAATATGCTATGTACACGGGTTGGTCATATTCACAAGAAAAGCAAAATGAGTATGTTAAATTTGATGTATGCCTTTTTGTGATTCTTCGTTACATTTGTTGATTTTATAGTGATGCAAGTATGTTTGTTTTGTTCATACTTTTAACGACAAAATTATTTTTATGTCTACCTGTACGAATTTCAAACGCGCATTTTTACACCAGCAATGAAAACCTTCTTTCCTTGACGGGTAGACTTTATATACATAAATTAAGTGGTACAAGAAAAGCAAAATGAGTATGTTAAATTTGATGTATGCCTTTTTGTGATTCTTCGTTACATTTGTTGTTTTTATAGTGATATTAAGATGATAACACAATAATGTTTAACATACTCATTTTGCTTTTCTTGTACCAAGCAATACATTGTTTCGATCGAACGTGCATATTGTATATGTACATTAATCCCAACATTCATTGCGAAATTCATTGCTTATTTTTAAAGAATTGTATTTTCTACCATTCAGGTTAATCTTTTTCAAGGAAAGTGTTGTCTCATGAGGATACCAAGTGCTTATCTTTTTCATCCACTCGATAACTATAACCCCATTCTCGTCAATGAAGCAGCAGGCACACACTGTAGATGACTTTCATGCGTAAAATATTCGATTTTGACAAAGGGATTGTTTTTCATTTGTATGCAGATGTATCTGTGACTGTCAGGCTTAATTTCCACTGTGGTGACTTTTAAATGATGTGGTCTGAGCATCATAATCAAATTCATTAAACATTTCGTCAACCTTTTCAATGAAATTCTCGGGAATAAACTGCAACGACATAGTGTTGATATCATTCTCAAAAACTGAAAATTTTCCTCATCTTACAACTGACTGGTATCGAGATGTTTCACGAGATGTAATAAGTTTACTTCGCTCTTTTCTATTTCTGTCTTTTCAATATTTGCAGGTTGGCTTCCGTTATTTGTGCTAGAGACGTCAACTGTTCTGTGTTGCTTGATATTCTGTCAAAGCCTTGGTTGTAATGAGTATCTATATTTTTCTCTAGTCGATTCAAACGGTCGTCAATGGTTGAACGTAGTTTTATAAGTCGTTTATGTTGCTGTTTGTTATCCTGGTCTATCTTGCTGGACAGCTCAATATATTCTCCTTTCACTTTTTCTATGATACCTTTCTGGTTGTGTATTCGTTCTTTGAGATCGTGTAAAGCTGAGCTCTCCTTAATTCCATTTGAAGCTTTCTATATATGGTTGATATCACACTCTTTATGTGATTCGGATAAGCAAGCAGGACACACAATTTCATCGTGATTTACACAGAAAAAGATTAATTTATGTCCTGCATGGTCTTTGCAAGTCTTCGACAAGACTTTCTTTACGTTGGGAATATGTTTAATATCTACAATATCATGAGGTATGACAAATCTTCTATGAACTTTACTGCAAGGTCGACATACTGGTTCATCATAGTCATTACAACACGAGACAGTCATCTCTTCTTCGTTATCCCTGCGACAACCGACACAGACCTCGTTATCTGCCATGACTGCAAATACAATACATAAAATCAGATTATTTTTTCATGCATGACCCGTTTGTCAATAGTTATCAAAGGTACCAGGATTATAATTTAGTACTCCAGACATAAAACCCGTCAAATTGTATCAATATCCGTCATTGTTTTTGAATACTGGTATAGCAAAAACAAAGACATGAAATCTTAAAAAAGCATTTACACAAAATCATGCAAAAATTATTTATTATGTCTGTTTAGTACACGCATCATTGTAAATATAACGGAATTTGATGATATAAAAAAGAAGATGTGGTATGATTGCCAATGAGACAACTATCCACAAAAGACCAAAATGACACAAACATTAACAAATATAGGTCACCGTACGCCCTTCAACAATGAACAAAGCCCATTCGGCATAGTCAGCTATAAAAGGCCCCGATAAGAAAATGTAAAACAATTCAAACGAGATTAACGGCCTCATTTATGTAAAGAAAAAATGAACCAAAAACAAACATGTAACACATAAACAAATGACAACCACTGAATTACAGGCTTGATGAGACTGTCGTACAAAGTAAGAGGTTTAATGCTATAAAACCAGGTTTAAGCCATCATTTTCTACATTTGAAAATGCATGAACCAAGTCAGGAATATGACAGTTCTTGTCTCTTCGTTTTTGATGTGTTTTGTTATTTGATTTTGCCATTTGATTATGGACTTTCCGATTTGATTTTCCTCCGGGTTTAGTATTTTTGTGATTTTACTGTTTGTCATAAGTGTTGATACGATAAAGTATTATTGATTTGATAGATTTGACGGAATAATGGAATTACTGTCAAGCTATCAACAATAGATGGCGTTGATGGCCGTTTGTGTCTCTGTAATTTGATTACAACAATCAACACATTTGATCATACCGCCAAGATTGTAAAACGCATTAAAACCTTACCCTTCGCCTTAAATGTTTCAATGCAGCTGAGTTAGCACTCACATGAAGATCTCAAGTAGTCGAACTCTTGGTCGATATAGTAAAATGAATATTTCCGGATATCACTGCTTATTTTTCGACAATCTATTTGTCCTGCTGTTATTCGGGTGCCTATTACTTATCATAAATATAGGACAGTTAATTAGTATGCTTGGCTTTAAGTATCTTACCTTGTTCTCTGACTTCGTTACCCAGCATACAAATATCAATAAAAAAAAAACTCACTCCAGGTAAAATACTTGATGCATATAACGTCAATATGTGTATATCATATGAATGATGCATGCATTTGGAAGCTTATATCGAAAATGCGTCAATAGTAATTTGGACGTTATCTTCTGCTTTTTTTGTGAGAATTAAAGATGATAATATTGGGATGTTATGTAACGATTGATTCACTATTGATTATAATATTGCTTTATTTTCTTTAGGTGTTTCTTTATAATATTAAAAACAATTTAATTAAACTGTCGATATGATAATAATTGTAAACTTGTTTATTTTATGAGAAGTAATGCTTTATAAAATGATGGTATTGGACTATTATGAAACTACTATATCAGTATTAATCGTACTAAAGGGCGAAAGGTCTGGGGGCTGCCTAGGCCCCTAGTTGGTCACGACCAAGCACTGATAGGTGACCAGGGGCGAGTCCCCTACCCCCCCCCCCCCCCCCACACACACACACACATATATAACGTTTTAAGACGATTCAAACCGATTCGGAAAACAGGAAGTAGGAAACTTGAGTAACATGTTTAATCCCGCCACATTGTGTATGTATGTGCCTGTCCCAAGTCAGGAGCCTGTAATTCAGTGGTTGTCGTTTGTTTATGTGTTACATATTTGTTTTATGTTCCTTTTTTTTACATAAATAAGGCCGTTAGTTTTCTGGTTTGAAATGGGCTTTGCTCATTGTTGAAGGCCGTACGGTGACCTATAGTTGTTAATGTCTGTGTCATTTTGGTCTTTTGTGGATAGTTGTCTCATTGGCAATCATACCACATCTTCTTTTGTATATAGTATACTGCTTTGATAAATAGTTGCTGATGCCTTAGGTCAAACATTTAAGGATTTGACGTCGGATTAGCTACGGATACGATACGGCGACATTCGTGGCAATCTGTCTTGGTCCGTGGATTTCCGCATCGTAGCCTTAGTCATGCGTAGTATTATTTGTATTTACGTGACAAGTTTTGAACATGGGCAAAATTTTACCACGGAGCACACAGCGTAGTTAATCCTTACGAAACAGTACTAGAACGTACTGATCCGATTGAGTCCCTATTAAAACCGTATTAATCCGTTTTTATTCGTAGTCCCAAAGTATTTCTACGGTACTTCCGGATAACTACGCCGTACTAGTACGGTAACACCACTTATTATGTTAAGTGTAGCATTCGGTTTATTACGAATGTTTAACGGAACAGCAAGCTATAAAGGTAAAAAGTAAACCATAAAATGTCGAAGTACGGCATTCAACACAGAGCCTTCGCTCACAGCAATATGGTCCCAAACAATGACTAAAAAATTAAATCATCCAATCAGGACACACCCACGGTCTAATCTATATAAAAACGAGAATCACATATGAACCACAAAAAACAAACGAGAACGAATGAACAACTGGCTTCTGTATGCATATGCTATATTGGTTATCGTACCTATAGTTTGTACTTTTTCAACTCCAACTGCTTTTCCATAAAATGTATTACACATTTGTTTTACTGTGCAATTCTATCATTTGATACATAAAGCGCGAAGAAATAAATTTGGGGAGGCGTATGAATGATTATTGCATAGATTATTATACACCGTAGTTATCAGGGACTACATTGTCAAAGGATGATAATATTATCTCTGTGAACCAGATTTACACAGTCAAGGTTGCAGTCTTGTAATTGACTGCTCCATAGGCTTACATGTTAAACAGCTGATCTTTGAAAATAAAAAAATAAAAAATGCTACATAGAAAAAAAAAATCATGTTCATATCATGCATGTACTAATGTGAAATTGTGATTTAATCGAAAAAAAAGAGGGTGTTGCCACGAAGAATAAAAAGTTACGCAATCCTGAAGTCAAAACAATTTATTTCTACTTTCTGTTTGCTATTTTTACTAGGCCGCACCACTTCCAGTAAACATGATATCCTTCCACTTTCCTGGATTGATATCCCCAAAAGATGCAAGATTTTTTTTAAAGTCTATATATATGTTTCAATTCAGCATAAACCTATAATCAAACAGAAAAAATTGAGTTCAGAAAAAAATTCAGAAAAAAATGCACTATTTTGTTTCCCTCCATGTTTTGACATGCACCGGAAATTGGAGTTGTAATACAAGACTGGTACCTATAACATTCATGAAATGTCTTAAAAAAATAATTCATTTACTTAGTTTCATTAAGTAGCCATATTTGAACATAAAAAGTGCCATTATTAGAACTGTTTGGCTATATTAATGAAAATAACCCTACTATTTAAGCAGTACCCCTTTCTGAAAACAGGCAAAATTTGGAAATCAGTCATGTCTTCTAAATGATCTGTAAATCTCATTTTAGTCTATCTTCATGAATGTTTTTCTATTATTTGGATACTGTGGAGCTAGAAAAGTATTCTAATCTATTATTTTTATTTTTTTCCTCCTGTTTAAATGAACCACATTCAATAGTTTACCCCTCCCCCTTTTTTCAATGAAATCTACCCAAGTGGGCCTCTTGTTTAAGTCAAAATTGAAAAACTACCCAAAACTTTTTCATATTGAAGAATTTGCTACAATACAACTATCTGGACACAAGAAAGACCATACCTTTCTCTTGTTTGACTATACTGGTCTTCATACATGCCTACTATATCATGGTTTTTAGACTGTACTTGACCCACCAATGCATATAAAATTTGAAATAAAATTCAAGAAAAAACTAAATGAATACTCATGTGAGTGTTTTTGGTTAGAATATTGATTACTTGTCACACCTAATCACAAAAATCCATGTCATGATGAATAGTTTTAGAAAAATTCTACTTTTTAAACAAATTTTTAACCCAAATATGGAAATTTCAATTAACCATGCAGTGCCGCAGACAGGAAAAGAAGTATAGACTCATGAAAAATGAACATTTTATGAAAATCTTTTCACCAAAAGTTCATTTTATACATATGCTACCTAAATGTCAACAATTGAGCCATGAAAATAATAACCCTAAAGAAAAAACAGTACTTTTGTATGTAGCTGTCTCTTCAACTTTGCTCTTATTTTGAATAAAACTGTGCTACCAAATATTGCATCATAAGAAGAAGATTTCATTGAGAAAAAAATCTTTCTATGCTCTTTTTAATTGAAAATCATGTATGTAATACCATCAAAATCTCAATTTGCCTCAAACTGTTGTGCTTTATATCTATTAATACTTTTGAATGGTGTCTAGTATGAAAATGCATAATTATTACATAATTTCAGTTTTTTCAGTGCAACTTGATACCCCATAATTTTTTTCTCTTAAAAAGTTCTTAAATCATAATGTCTTATCATTCTGGGCACACATAAGTCCACATGAACTACTTCCTTGCAGTGAACATATGAAAAAATTACCCTATGCAGGTTGCAGTCTTGTAAAATTTGACTGCTCCATAGGCTTACATGTTAAACAGCTGATCTTTGAAAATAAAAAAATAAAAAATGCTACATAGAAAAAAAAAATCATGTTCATATCATGCATGTACTAATGTGAAATTGTGATTTAATCGAAAAAAAAGAGGGTGTTGCCACGAAGAATAAAAAGTTACGCAATCCTGAAGTCAAAACAATTTATTTCTACTTTCTGTTTGCTATTTTTACTAGGCCGCACCACTTCCAGTAAACATGATATCCTTCCACTTTCCTGGATTGATATCCCCAAAAGATGCAAGATTTTTTTTAAAGTCTATATATATGTTTCAATTCAGCATAAACCTATAATCAAACAGAAAAAATTGAGTTCAGAAAAAAATTCAGAAAAAAATGCACTATTTTGTTTCCCTCCATGTTTTGACATGCACCGGAAATTGGAGTTGTAATACAAGACTGGTACCTATAATCAAATACAATGTAATCATCTGCAGACTATAAAGAGTTACTTTTCTTTGAATGGAATAGGAATTGATTACCTTAGCTATATTTGGTAGAACCAGTTGGAATGCTACTAGCTCTTCAAGTTCGTACTGTACTTGGCCTGTTTAATTTGTAATTCTGGCATCTATATGACGAGTATCATGACGTACCGAAAGGTAATACAAGTAGAACAGTTAACTATAATTACTCACTTTAATGATATACCCTTGCTGAATGTTTATACAGCGGGATCATAATACTTTTAATAATTCAGTTAACCAGTTCTGTGATTTCTATTGACATTTATAGATGTCCAATTTCAACTTACTGGTATATTACGTCTTTTTTTAATTGAGGTCTTGAGCTGGCATGTCAGTAAATGCTAGAAGTCCTTTGTTTATTTATGTATAATTGTCATTTTGCTTAGTTTCTTTTGTAATCTTTTCTAACATCGGACTCGGACTTCTTTTAAACTGAGTTAACTGTGCATATTGCTATCTGTATCTTTATTCTGCATTCGCTAGAGGTATAGGGTAGGGTTGAGATCTCACAAAATATTTTTAACCCCGCCGCATTTTTGCGCTAGTCTCAAGTCAGGACCCTCTTGCCTTTGTTAGTCTTGTTTATTTTTTAATTTTGTTCAGTCATATGATTTGGTGTTCAGTGTGACGTTCATTTTAAATGAATTTGTACATATTTTATTTAGGGGCCAGATGAGGACCACTTCCGTATGCATTTAGTGGCCTTCTGCTGGTGACATCTCTTTTGTCGGATTGTTGTCTCTTTGACATATTTCCCGTTTCCATTCTCAATTGCTTATATTCCACAACGGTTATTGTTTGTTGTTTCCTAACACAACTATTAAATGTTAATATCAACTTCCACATTGTTTCTGCATCAGTTGCGTTATTTCCATTTTACATCTATACACTAAATATTTTCAAACTGTTCCCTTCATCAAATGTCACTGCTAGTTCTTTAGTCTTATCATTGAAATTGATATGTGTTGGGTTAGTGATCTCATCCTTATGGAACGTAGACCGTTGTTTGGTCGTGAGATCTATTGTAAAGATGGTGTTTCGTTCCTTCTCCATGAGGAATATCACATTATCTCCAGCTGCAATTCTACAGCTTTTTCGCATGTCTAAGCTAGTGTAGCATGTTTGAGTATTATGCGTGAAAGTTGTGTATTTGATTTCGTGTAAGTTCTTGAACGTGCAGTATATTTTTTCATCATTTATATCTAGATCATAAACATCATCTTCAAATGTGACCTCCTTCGAACTTTTCCCATTATAGTTTATCCATGAAAGCCTTTTCGAATTATATAACACTAAAATCTTGCTTTCGATGCAAGTTATCCTTGTACAACTTAATATCCGGCCTTGTATTTCTATTGTACGATAAACATTCTCTAATTCAAGGTCAACAACACAAATAGACGTTCGTTCAATCAGCAAAACGGTGTTCCGGTCGAACGTGCAAATAGTATCTTTACTTAAGGAATCATTGTTTTTAAGTTCGAAAGCGCGAGTCTTGCCATCCTTAAGATTAATCACTCGCAAGTACATGTATGGGTGTATTTTCGAAGATTGCTCTAATTGCTCTTCGATAACAACAATTTTTTTATCTTCGATAAAGCAGCAGGCGTAAAATTTAGACATTTTGTCCGGGTAAAACGTTCGTGTTTGATTAAGATATTGCTCTTCCTCTGGAGTTACACGAAGCTGTGACTGCTGGAAATTAACCCCAAATTGCTGACTTTTTGACAATAACATATCAGTGGCTTGACCAAAGTTACTAAACATTGTTTCAATATTCTCGGTAAAATTTTCAGGAATAAACTGAACTGACACACAACTGATTTCATTCTCCAAACACTGAAGATTTTCCTCATTTGACAATAGACTGGTATCGAGATGTTTCACGAGATGGAATAAGTTGACTTCGCTCTCTTCTATTTCTGCCTTTTCGATATCTTGCAGGTTGGCTTCCGTTGTTTTTGCTAGAGACGCCAATTGTTCTGTGTTGCTTGCTATTTTTTCAACGCCTAGGTTATAATGAGTATCTATATTTTTCTCTAGTCGATTCAAATGGTCGTCAATGGTTGAACGTAGTTGTATAAGTCGTTTATGTTGCTGTTTGTTATCCTGACCTATCTTGCTGGACAGCTCAATATATTCCCCTTTCACTAATTCTATAACATCTTTCTGGTTCTGTATTCGTTCTTTGAGATCATATATTGCTGAGCTATCCTTGATTCCATTGGCAGCTTTCTCTATATGGTTTATATCACACTCCTTTTGTGATTCAGATAAACAAGCAGGACACAATATTTTATCATGATTAACACAAAAAAGGAGCAACTTCTGTCCGGCATGTTCTTTACATATTTTGGACATGGTTTTGCTAACGTTGGATATATCTTTAATTTCAATGACGTCATGAGGTACAGCAAATCTCCTATGAACTTTACCACAAGGTCGACACACGGGTTCCTCACAATCGTTACACCACATGACAGCAATCTCTTTTTCATTATCTCGGAGACACCCGGCACATAACTCGTTATCTTCCATGACTGCAAATAAAATAGATAGTCATTCAATGTAGGTTGATATTGATTGATTAAAAGAGGGACGAAAGATACAAAAGGAAAAGTCAAACTTATAGATAGAAAATAAACTGACAACGCTATGGCTAAAAATAAAAATAAAAACAGACAAATAATAGTACATTGGTGTTTAACGACACTTTCAGCACTACAGGCTATTTCATGACCGTCAGTTATTATAGATTGGAGAAGCCGAAGTGGTCGGAGAGAACCACCCACCTTCGGCATGTATCGCTTTTGGATATGGAAATGAAAAAACACATTAAATTATTAGAAATTAAATTTAAAGAAGCAAAAAAAGATTAAAAGACTGAAACTTTAATAACAGAAATTTATAGAACTTATTGTCAGTGACTTGATATTGGGAAACAATGTTACACCACCTTGGTAGAAGAAGGTAACTATGTTCGAGTAATGAACGGGGGTGTAGGGCGTTTATACTACTGTCAGCTGAAGACTCAGTTTTTGTCTCCAACGGTTTGAAACCCTCGAATGACAGTGCAGTTCCAACCCCTGATGGGCATGCTGGGAAAAGGAATGTGTGCAGAAAAGTCGCTGGTATTTGTATTGAAAAATAAGCCGTGCAAGGTTGTGTTTGGTATATTTGAATAGACAAGAAAGGATTAGGAGTATCAATCATGAAACAAAATCATTGTATACACATCGAAAAACACAAAAAGCGAAGGAAAAGCTCTTGGTGGTCATTTGTCCCGCTGTCTAACATTTAAGCTGCTAATATCTATCATAAATATAATAAAATGAACCTGCTGGCACCTTTTACTAACTTAGTTACCAACTTACAAATATCAATAAATGGAACCTCACTCCAGGTAAAATACTTAACACGTCGATATGTGTATATCATAATAATGCAGATAGTATTGAATGTATTTAAATTACTTAATAAAGTCGATCTTTAATTGGTTAATTATTTTGATTGATAATGTTATTTCTCTTTCATTCACCAGATAATAAAATAAAAAAAGTAGCAAAACCCCAACACAATAGATCGTTAAAAGCCTTACACTAAAAGGGAGCAAATACATTGATACTGATAATGCATTTATGTCTTCAGAATTGTTTTCAAGCCATATTTGCTTTTCAGAAATGAAGGATAAACAAAAGAAAAGAAAGATTGAAATCATTTTGACAGATTTAGAGCTGTTATTTAAAAATAAAGGTAAAGTGTAAGTTATTTGCTGCCCTATTGACACCTAGGGTTAGTGAAATCAATAAGGGGATGGTAAGGCCGAAGTCCGAATCTCCTATTGATTCTACTCACCTTCTATGGGCCGAAGGGGGTCAGTAGTGAACTTTTTGTTTATATAGATTAGACCGTTGGTTTTCCCGTTTGAATGGTTTTACACTAGTAATTTTGAGGCCCTTTATAGCTTGTTGTTCGGTGTGAGCCAAGGCTCCGTGTTGAAGGCCGTACTTTAACCTATAATGGTTTACTTTTTAAATTGATACTTGGATGGAGAGTTGTCTCATTGGCACTCACACCACATCTTCCTATATCCGTATAACGAATTAATCGCACTCCAGACTTTTCCTGTCACGCGCCCTTACAAACAAATGTCCTTACAAAGAACTGGGTCTTTTTCGTGCTCGTCAAAACCTCTTATACAAGTCATAACAAAAATTTGATCAGCAATCAAAGCTGGGCTTCAAAGTCATTGTGAAACTGCCTATTCTTAAGGTGGCGTGAATCAGATGTCAGGGATACTGAAAAATCCAAAAATTGTTAAGAATTCATACGATCTAAGACTTTTTCATCTTGCAATAGTATTTAAGCATTTGACTTTTCTACAAATTACACAAGAATTCCCCATTTCAAACTAAAAGACAAATTGAAAAGTTGGTTTTGCTTTGTTTCATAAAAAATAATGGCCAACGTAGATACATGTATCTTGTCTTTTGGAGGGATACATCCTACTTTGTTAAATCATCTCTTTGATTCCATTAATGTCCAGTGTCTAAAGTAGACAATGTCGACACAATATTGTACAACGTAGTCGATATCGTTTTATACTCTTGCCTGCGTCGTTGACATTGACGATATCGCGAAGTAGACAATGTTGACACGATATTGTACCACGTTACGTTGTCGATATCGTTTCATACTTCTGTCTGCATCGTTGACATTAAACACGTCGCGAAGTAGACAATATCAACACAATATTGTAAAACGTTGTCGATATCGTTTCATACTCTTGTCTACATCGTTGACTTTGACGATATCACGAAGTAGACATTGTTGACACAATATTGTACCACGTTACGTTGTCGATATCGTTTTATACTTCTGTCTGCATCGTTGACATTGAACACATCGCGAAGTAGACAATATCAACACAATATTGTATAACGTTGTCGATATCGTTTCATACTCTTGTCTACATCGTTGACATTGACGATATCGCGAAGTAGACAATGTTGACACGATATTGTAACACGTTACGTTGTCGATATCGTTTCATACTTCTGTCTGCATCGTTGACATTTAACACGTCGCGAAGTAGACAATATCAACACAATATTGTACAACGTTGTCGATATCGTTTCATACTCTTGTCTACATCGTTGACTTTGACGATATCGCGAAGTAGACAATGTTGACACGATATTGTACCATGTTACGTTGTCGATATCGTTTCATACTTCTGTCTGCATAGTTGACATTTAACACATCGCGAAGTAGACAATATCAACACAATATTGTATAATGTTGTCGATATCGTTTCATACTCTTGTCTACATCGTTGACATTGACGATATCGCGAAGTAGACAATGTTGACACGATATTGTACAACGTTACCGATATCTTTTCAAACTCTTGTCTACATCGTTGACATTGACGATATAGCGAAGAAGACCATATAAATGCGGTGGAGTTTAACTGAGTTTTGTTAGATATCGGCAATGTCCACGATGTAGACAGCAAGAAAAACAATGTAGACGATGTCGTCACGTTGTGTCAACACCACGATGTCGACGATGTCAAAGATGTAGAAGAGTAAGGAGAACAATGTAGACGACATCGTCACGATATTGTCAACATCACAATGTCGGCGATGTCAACGATGTAGACAGAAAAGGGGACGATTTATATCGGCGATATCGTCACTACATCGTGCACTGGACATAAAATTGTCTAAAACTAATATTTTAAAGATACTGGATTTCTTGATTGACAACATATTTGTTTCGATTGGAGGATGTGTTTTCAACAGACTATCGGCATTCCAATGAGCACAAAATGTGTCCCTCTTCTTGACGATGTGTTACTGAATTTATGAGACTGACTTCATACAGGAATTTCTAATGCAGAAAGAAAAGAAGTTAGCAGTATCGTTTAACTGTCCTTTCCGCTATAGATATAGATGATGTTCTATTACTAAATAATTCAACATTTGATGAACGCATCTATCTAATTAGCTAGAGATAAAGGACACAACACATAAAATTAAGTCTGCCTCATGTCTTTGTTTACATATGAAAATTGGCAATATGAGTTAGTTGGAAACAACACTTAACGACTTTTGACTTAAGTCATGGAGAAGGCTTACATAGACGTTGTACATTGCCTAATCTCCTCCAAATGTATTTAAATAAAATACTGTTTAAACCTTCAACTTTACAACAAAAAATATGATTTCATCTTCCTAATTGTGGACTTTCCATTTCTACATGTATGTAGCAACATTCCAGTAGCGCCTACATACGGAGTATATATCTCACAATTGATACGATATTCCCGTGCTTGATGTTCTATCATGTTGTTCTTGAAAGAGGGTTGCTGCTCACAACGAATTTATTAAATCAAGAGTTCCAATTGGTGAAGTTGTTCTTCTACATAACCTACTGGGGTATATTTTCTTTTAAGAATGCATACATTTTGATTAAGTCCCTATAATTCGGTTGAGCATTCTCAGTGGATACGTATCAATCTAAATATGAAACTCAATTTGTTGTGAAAGAGGGTAAATTAAGGGAGTTCGCTTCTCAGTTTCAAAATAATTAACTTTTGAAAACACTAATTTATATTAATAGGGGATTAATAAAGGAATCCAAAGAGCAAAAAAAATATACAGGTCACCGTTCTTGTTTTCGAGATATTAGCCATTGAAATATTCGCGGGAAAATATTCTCTCTTGACTTTTCATAGCTTTATCATTGCAAAGTTTAAGTTCTAAACCAGATGCTCCGCAGGGCGCAGCTTTATACAATACAATACAATATTATTATTTTCCAAATTAAAGGGCCAACTAAGAGTCTAATATTTATTACAACATAAACATTACAGAGTGATTAAAGAAACATAAAATAATAATTCAAATGCATGAGGAAAGAATCAGTGGTCAAACCGACCGCAGAGGTCGAACCCTGAACAGTTGGGCCAAGTATGGACACAACATTAAAGCTTGATACAGCTCTGAATTTGGATTGTGATTAAATAGTTGACACAACATAGGTTTCTGACACAGAATGAATGTGGTCTAAGAACTTTAACTTAAAAATGTTAAATTGGACATTTACCTATTATGGTCCAATATCCAAAATCTAAATACATGGTTAAATTCAGCATATCAATTCATAGAACCGTCAACCCCAATAATTCAATTTTGATGTAATCAAATAATGTTCAATTTTAGACCCTTTAGACCTCAATGTGGACCAATTTGATAACCGGGTCCAAATATTATTAAAAATTTAAATACATGGTTAGATTCAGCATATCGAAGAACCCCATATATTAAATTTTTGTTGAAATCAAACAAAATTTAATTTTGGACCCCGATTTGGACCAACTTGAAAACTGGGCCTATAATCAAAAATCTAAGTACATGTTGAGATTCAGCATATCAAAGAAAACCAAAAATTCATTTTTTGTTAAAATCAAACTAAGTTTAATTTTGGACCCTTTGGACCTTAATGTAGACAAATTTGAAAACAGGACCAAAAATTAGGAATCTAAAAACTCGGTTAGATTTGGCATATCAAAGAACCCCAATAATTCATTTTTTTAAGAAATCAAACAAAAAAAGTTTAATTTTGGACCTTTTTGGTACCTAATTCATAAACTGTTGGGATCAAAACTCCCAAAATTAATCCCAACCTTCCCTTTGTGGTCATAAACTTTCTGTTAAAATTTCATAGATTTCTATTTACTAATACTAAAGTTATTGTGCAAAAGCCAAGAAAAATGTTTATTTGGGACCTTTTTTTTTTGGCCCCTAATTCCTAAACTGTTGGGACCAAAACTCCCAAAATCAATCCCAACCTTCCTTTTGTGGTCATAAACCTTATGTTTCAATTTCATAGATTTCTATTTACTTATACTAAAGTTATAGTGCGAAAACCAAGAAAAATGCTTATTTGGGTCCTTGTTGGCCCCTAATTCCTATACTGTTGGGACCAAAACTCCGAAAATTAATCCCAACCTTCCTTTTATGGTAATAAACCTTGCTTTTAAATTTCATAGATTTCTATTCACTTATACTAAAGTTATAGTGCGAAAACCAAATGTCTTAGGACGACGACGACGACGCCAACGTCATACCAATATACGACTAAAGAATTTTCAATTTTTGCGGTCGTATAAAAACTATCAAAAAATAATTAAAATTTGATAAGACTTTAACAGATGGCTTATCATTATACATGTAAAAGATTTACAAAAAGAAAAATAGGGGTCACCAGGAAAATTTGTTCAAGGCATTCAAATGGATAAAACCAGAGGATTCCAAAAATCTGACAAAAAATCCAAAACATGACAAGCCAGTTTCCATAATCTTGAGAAGTGGAAAGTTCACCGTTGGAAAATTGAAATCCTCATTCTAGATTAAAGTCGTCGATCTGTTTTAAGAAGCAAATTAACCTTTCGGTTCTTGCTCAAGTTCATTGAGGTACTAGTATGTAGTCTGCAAGCGCTGGTTGGAACGTGTACCAGTGACTGGATTTGGCGAAATACTATAAAACAAAATAATGTTTAATTGGCGGGAGACGGCGAAAAACTATTGAGCGGTAATTAGAAGTGACGTCAAGCAATTGATGTATTTCGGAAGTACCTCAAAGAATTCCTTATTTTAGTAAGTATTTCAATTTTTATTTTATACTGGTTATAGACTCGATGTGATGAAAAGTCGTTCATGTAATACCTAAAATTTCATTTATGATCATTTCATGCTTTTATATGTAAGATTTATTTATGAATACGATACTGTAAATCAAAAGAACTTAATTTGTATTTTATCATAAGTTATCTTACAAAATGATGATGATGGTGTCTTTATACTAACTACCCCCGCATCCCCCCCCCCCCCCCCCCCCACAAAAAACACACTTTCTTTACTGAACATATATTTTTTTACCTCTTTTCATGAATATTCTAAAAAATATTTGCCAATGGACGTTTGGAAAATTTATTTGCATCTATTCCTCTTAAAAAAAATAAAAGTTATATCTTTTGGAATTCAGCTATTTTTAATTACCTATATATAAACAGGGATACTTTCCCTATACTTCGTGACTTGGTTTATAAGTTTAATTTTTTATGCAATAATTCTTTCAAGCTATGGTAGGTATTCATAGAGTGCGATAACGTTTAATTCATTCATTTAACCTTCAACAATTGATTAAACAAATATAAAACGTGTTCTACGTCGATCTATAGTTGCTATATACATGTCTGGCTGATAAAATATTCAAAATGTTTCCAGTACAAAAAAATATGATCGAGGGTATGGAAGAGAAATTGTTGATAAATTTGAGAATGTATATGGGGAATGTGCCAAAGAGCTGAAAACAGCCGAAGGCCACCAATTGGCACTCAACACAGCGAGAAAATCCCGCACCGAAGGCGGGCTTCAACTGGCCCCTAGAAAATGTGTATACTAGTTCGTTGTAATTGGTCGATTAAATAGTTGACACAACATAGGTTTCTGACACAGAATGAATGTGGTCTAAGAACTTTAACTTAAAAATGTTAAATTGGACATTTACCTATTATGGTCCAATATCCAAAATCTAAATACATGGTTAAATTCAGCATATCAATTCATAGAACCGTCAACCCCAATAATTCAATTTTGATGTAATCAAATAATGTTCAATTTTAGACCCTTTAGACCTCAATGTGGACCAATTTGATAACCGGGTCCAAATATTATTAAAAATTTAAATACATGGTTAGATTCAGCATATCGAAGAACCCCATATATTAAATTTTTGTTGAAATCAAACAAAATTTAATTTTGGACCCCGATTTGGACCAACTTGAAAACTGGGCCTATAATCAAAAATCTAAGTACAAGTTGAGATTCAGCATATCAAAGAAAACCAAAAATTCATTTTTTGTTAAAATCAAACTAAGTTTAATTTTGGACCCTTTGGACCTTAATGTAGACAAATTTGAAAACAGGACCAAAAATTAGGAATCTAAAAACTCGGTTAGATTTGGCATATCAAAGAACCCCAATAATTCATTTTTTTAAGAAATCAAACAAAAAAAGTTTAATTTTGGACCTTTTTGGTACCTAATTCATAAACTGTTGGGATCAAAACTCCCAAAATTAATCCCAACCTTCCCTTTGTGGTCATAAACTTTCTGTTAAAATTTCATAGATTTCTATTTACTAATACTAAAGTTATTGTGCAAAAGCCAAGAAAAATGTTTATTTGGGACCTTTTTTTTTTGGCCCCTAATTCCTAAACTGTTGGGACCAAAACTCCCAAAATCAATCCCAACCTTCCTTTTGTGGTCATAAACCTTATGTTTCAATTTCATAGATTTCTATTTACTTATACTAAAGTTATAGTGCGAAAACCAAGAAAAATGCTTATTTGGGTCCTTGTTGGCCCCTAATTCCTATACTGTTGGGACCAAAACTCCGAAAATTAATCCCAACCTTCCTTTTATGGTAATAAACCTTGCTTTTAAATTTCATAGATTTCTATTCACTTATACTAAAGTTATAGTGCGAAAACCAAATGTCTTAGGACGACGACGACGACGCCAACGTCATACCAATATACGACTAAAGAATTTTCAATTTTTGCGGTCGTATAAAAACTATCAAAAAATAATTAAAATTTGATAAGACTTTAACAGATGGCTTATCATTATACATGTAAAAGATTTACAAAAAGAAAAATAGGGGTCACCAGGAAAATTTGTTCAAGGCATTCAAATGGATAAAACCAGAGGATTCCAAAAATCTGACAAAAAATCCAAAACATGACAAGCCAGTTTCCATAATCTTGAGAAGTGGAAAGTTCACCGTTGGAAAATTGAAATCCTCATTCTAGATTAAAGTCGTCGATCTGTTTTAAGAAGCAAATTAACCTTTCGGTTCTTGCTCAAGTTCATTGAGGTACTAGTATGTAGTCTGCAAGCGCTGGTTGGAACGTGTACCAGTGACTGGATTTGGCGAAATACTATAAAACAAAATAATGTTTAATTGGCGGGAGACGGCGAAAAACTATTGAGCGGTAATTAGAAGTGACGTCAAGCAATTGATGTATTTCGGAAGTACCTCAAAGAATTCCTTATTTTAGTAAGTATTTCAATTTTTATTTTATACTGGTTATAGACTCGATGTGATGAAAAGTCGTTCATGTAATACCTAAAATTTCATTTATGATCATTTCATGCTTTTATATGTAAGATTTATTTATGAATACGATACTGTAAATCAAAAGAACTTAATTTGTATTTTATCATAAGTTATCTTACAAAATGATGATGATGGTGTCTTTATACTAACTACCCCCGCATCCCCCCCCCCCCCCCCCCCCCACAAAAAACACACTTTCTTTACTGAACATATATTTTTTTACCTCTTTTCATGAATATTCTAAAAAATATTTGCCAATGGACGTTTGGAAAATTTATTTGCATCTATTCCTCTTAAAAAAAATAAAAGTTATATCTTTTGGAATTCAGCTATTTTTAATTACCTATATATAAACAGGGATACTTTCCCTATACTTCGTGACTTGGTTTATAAGTTTAATTTTTTATGCAATAATTCTTTCAAGCTATGGTAGGTATTCATAGAGTGCGATAACGTTTAATTCATTCATTTAACCTTCAACAATTGATTAAACAAATATAAAACGTGTTCTACGTCGATCTATAGTTGCTATATACATGTCTGGCTGATAAAATATTCAAAATGTTTCCAGTACAAAAAAATATGATCGAGGGTATGGAAGAGAAATTGTTGATAAATTTGAGAATGTATATGGGGAATGTGCCAAAGAGCTGAAAACAGCCGAAGGCCACCAATTGGCACTCAACACAGCGAGAAAATCCCGCACCGAAGGCGGGCTTCAACTGGCCCCTAGAAAATGTGTATACTAGTTCGTTGTAATTGGTCGTCACACTTTACTCCGCAACATATCTTTTATATAAATTCGTACAGGCACATGCTGGTATAGGTTGATTTAACTGATTGATGGTATGACTATAAGTGAATGTTTATATGCGATTTAGTTCAATGAGACAGGAACCTAACGACACTGAAAAAAAACATAAGACATAACGTCCGTTGGCACATATAACATCAGTATTTATAACGAGAACAAATTGAACACTATATTAAATAAGTAAGTTTTCGTGGGTGAACGATTGAAGGGGACGTGAAGTGAATGTTTATATGCGATTTAGTTCAATGAGACAGGAACCTAACGACACTGAAAAAAAACATAAGACATAACGTCCGTTGGCACATATAATTAAGATTGACGTTGTATTAATGTATGTAAAATAATTGTTATATCAGGTTGCACTATAAATAAAATTATATATATATATAACATCAGTATTTATAACAAGAACAAATTGAACACTATATTAAATAAGTAAGTTTTCGTGGGTGAACGATTGAAGGGGACGAAGGGTAAGTCAAGACTGACATGAGAAAAAGAATAATGGGCCAGGTGAGTTTTTTTAATCACTTGGCGTCCGTTGTCCGTCGTCGTCGTCGTCTGTTTTTACTTTTACAAATATCTTCTCCTCTGAAACTACAAAAAAAAATGTGTTCGATTACCCGGACCGCTCACCAAAATGGCCGCCATGGCTAAAAAAAAACACATGGGGGTAAAATATATAGTTTGGATTTTATCTCAAAAACCAAAGCATTTAGAGAAAACCTGACAGTTGTAAAATTATTCATCTAGTCAAATCTATCTGCCCTGAAAGTTTCAGACGTAACATTCATCCTGTTGTTGGGTTGCTGCCCCTGAATTGGTAATTTAATGGAAATTTTGAAGTTTTTGGTTGGTATCTTGAAAATTAGTATAGAAAGAGATAAACAGTAGACATCAATAATGGTCTGCAAAGTTTAAGCTCTACAAATATGTCAAATGACCAAAATGAACAGAGCTATTTCGAACCATTTATACCCTTGCCTCCCACTTCTGAACCTTTATACCACTGCCTCCCACTTCGGAACCTTTTATAAAAGAAATATGATACGTATTTATTGATTTTGATATAAATTACCAGGAAAACAATATATATCAATTCTGACAGCTTTTCTTTATTTAAAGTGGCTATAAACAGGTGAAGAGGTATTGATTGTTTAGGACTGTACAGTACTGATGTTAGGCTGCATACTGCATGCTAAAAACTTGTAATCAAGATTCCCGGGGATAGGATTTACTGATTCATTTTTGAAAACTAGCATTCTCACCGAAGTAAGAAGGTATGTTATTAATTTTACTTAATACTGAGTGTATTCTTTATCAGGAGCTGGCCAGACAAAATAGACTTGATAATTTGAGAGAAATAAGTTACACGTTTAATCTGTATAACGATCACTGTTACTTCCTAAAATTGGATCCGAAATAATTAAGAAGAAAAGAAGCCGGTGTTATATAGTCATTCTTCCCCCATGCCAGTTTTTCCCCCGGGGGAAAGACTGGCATGAGCCAATCTTTCCCCCGGGGAAATTTTGGATCATTGTGATTCTTCCCCTGCGGAAAGTTGACAATACGTATACATATAGTAATTTCCCCCCCATGCCAATCTTTCCCCCATCATAGATTTCACTATGTATATATAGAGTCTGGAAATTAAACCGAACAGTGTTAGAATTAGATTTATTTATAAATATACAAATTTGTTGTTCATTTACATTAACACAAATCTGTCTACAGGTTTATCAGTCTGTCTATGAGTGAACAATTCTGTCTTTCTGTTAAACAGTCTTTCTATGTGCTCCCTAGTCTTTTTTACATTTTTAACTCACTGTCTATATGTCCGCATGCAAGGAAAAAACTACTGACTGACCAGAAGTGGTTAAAGTAATTGTATTTATTTGGTCAATGATACCAAGTGTCCACGAAAGAGAATGGATGTGATCAGAATGTGCTTCGTGTGAAAAAATATACACATGGAAAAAAGTATTGCAACACCAAATTGAAATCGACTCATCGCTTCTGGTTATTGTGCGATAATACCATTTCGAAGACCTTTGTTTACGAACAGACACACAGTTTTCCGTTTCCAATGGAGTGCAGAGTTCGCCAAAGTTGAAAATAAGCATCGTGGAGGAAGATCCATTGTTCCAATGGAATTCGGTTCATCTTCCTTGGCCAGATCGTAGCCCGGATTTGAACCATATCGAGCATATATGGGACACTATTGAGCGGAAAGTGCGCGAAAGGACACCCCAGTTCAAACACATCAGGAAATAAACAATGCCCTTTATCAGAAATGGTTGCGGCTACCTTAGCAACAAATTAGTTGATTTATGGCAGGGATCAGAAGACGTCTAGATGCGGTTATCCGTTTGAATGGAGGCTGCGCACAAAGTACTAATTCTTAAGCGTATAACGATCAACCATGATGTGAACTGTCATCTAAAGATTAATTTTGAAATGTCTGACATTGTAAAGTTCGACTACAGTAAAAGTTGTAAATGCATTTTTTTGTACAAAAAACACCTCATTTTGATATTTAAACTGTGGTTATATAATTTTTTTTTTTCAATAATTTGTTGTTCGTTTCAATGCCAATGCTATCATAAACTATGTTTCAATAATATTATACAAATATTTTATTATATTTCATTAAAAAAAAAAGGTTTTCAAGTTTTAAAAAATCAAAGTGTTGCAATACTTTTTTCCATGTGTATATATAACATGTTATAGATATAGGAAGATGTGATATGAGTGACAATGAGACAACTCTCCATCCGAATAACAATTTATAAAAGTAAACCATAATAGGCCTTCAACACGGAGCCTTGGCTCACACCGCAATAAGCCATAAAGGGCCCCAAAATTACTAGTGTAAAACCATTCAAACGGGAAAACCAACTGTCTAAGTTTTATAAAAAAAAAAACGAGAAACGAGAAACACGTATACATTACATAAACAAACGACAACTACTGTACATAAGATTTCTGAATTAGGACAGGTGCAAACATTTGCAGCGGGGTTAAACGTTTTAATGGTACCAAACCTTCTCCCTTTTTCTGAAACAATAGTATAACATCACAACTTAGAAAAACACAAATAAATACATATAAAATGTATTTTCACACGATGAAGCTTTGGTAACTATAAACTGAGAAACAAGTTGCTATCATTTAAAAAATCTTATCGCGACGTCGCCGACGTCATATTACAAGGCGGAAAATTTAGCTTATCATGCTACTCACGGGGGAAAAATTGGCCTGATCCTAGTTTTCCCCTTATAACGCTGAGGGGGAAAAGTGGGATCATGCCAATTTTTCCGGGCGGAAATATTGGATCGATCCAGTATTTCCCCCCGGAAATTTTGGCATGGGGGAAGAATGGCTATAGGACACCGGTTTTGTAAGCGCACATCTTTATGACATCTATAACTAGGTTTTTATCAGCAATGTATGGAACACGTTCGAAAATCCGTTCAAACAACTATTTTTGAATGAGTGCCCTTGAAATATAAAGTATATGGATAATTGTATTGTAAGTGTCTCAAGGTTGCATTTTCTTATAAGAGTGTCATAAAATTTGAACGGTGGTTTATATCTGCAATCCCTAGTACTAGTTATAAATCAGCGCTGACCGATTATTTGTTACAGGAGTCGTGTCCCTCTTTAGAAATTTAAGTTCTATAGAAAATTCATTAAAGCGGTCTAAAGTGTACTATTCTGGCAGATATTTACGAAATTTGTATCAACGGTCTATACTAGCAATATTCATGTCGGAAGAATTCAAAAATCAGTTGATCTTTTACTATTAAAGGAGATTTGTTTCTTTGAATGCAAACGCTACATAAAATTTCAATGTATAAAGCCATATGATGGCATTAATATTGCACTGTCTCACACCTACAATTTTGAAGGATAGTAAAAAGTAAAATCACAAAAATACCGAACTCATAGGAAAAACTAATCGGAAAGTCCATTATCAAATGGCGAAAATCAAATCAAATGACAAAACACACAAAAAACGAATGGACAAGAACTGTCATATTCCTGACTCGGTACAGGTATTTTCAAATGTAGAAAATAAGGTTCTGCTACATACACCTGTTTAACATGATTAGTTACATTTGTCGCGGGGAAACTGTCTCATTAACTTATAACCTTCATTTTCTAATCTTCAGATCAAAATTAAATGACTTTTTGTATAAGTTATATATTTTTCATACTCGTCACAGATCATGCTGCCCTCCCCCTTTAAAAATTCATTTAGATATTGGTTTCCTAATCGAATTATTTTCTTCGATAAATTAAACGTAAACACGAACTGAAATAACCCCAAGGTCGATTTCCTAAACCTTGACAATATATACACGACATTTAAATGTTAGACGTAAAAAGCCGAACAGGTCAATACAGGTATAGTTCTATATCAGTATGTTATCATTGTTACTTTTTAAATTCATATACTTTTTGTTTTGTAAAAGACATTAGTGGAAACTTTAAAATGTATGTATATACATATATGCTGATATGCTCAATGCGATGCTTTCAGATATTCAACGTTACAGCTAAACATAAAACACAAAGGAGGTTCTAAATGGATGTGTTGTGTAGAAATTCATTTAGGAATAACAGAAATAATGAATTATTCAATAAGTTGAACACGTGAACCTCTTTCATACAAGACCAACTGTAAAATCTCGCTTAATATATCAGTTATAGTCTAAAGTAAAGTTTTACAAAGACAAACACATATTTTTATTTTATCAAAATAGTTGTAACTATATATGAAACGTTCGGTATATATCATAAACTCCTCCTAAATATTCATGATATATGTGCGAAAGGCGTCAGGCAATCAACAGTCAATAAACGAATCCGTTTTCTGTTAAAAAAAAAAGGAAAATGTGATAAGATTTCATACCGTAAGACAACCTTGTGATATGATTGCTATTGAGATATCTCATGCCGTGTGATAATCTCTTACAAATACGATGTGGTATGATTGCTATTGAGATATCTCATGTCGTGTGACAATCTCTTACAAATACGATGTGGTATGATTGCTATTGAGATATCTCATGTCGTGTGATAATCTCTTACAAATACGGTGTGGTATGATTGCTATTGAGATATCTCATGTCGTGTGATAATCTCTAACAAATAAGATGTGGTATGATTGCTATTGAGATATCTCATGTCGTGTGATAATCTCTTACAAATACGATGTGGTATGATTGCTATTGAGATATCTCATGTCGTGTGATAATCTCTTACAAATACGATGTGGTATGATTGCTATTGAGATATCTCATGTCGTGTGATAATCTCTTACAAATACGGTGTGGTATGATTGCTATTGAGATATCTCATGTCGTGTGATAATCTCTTACAAATACGGTGTGGTATGATTGCTATTGAGATATCTCATGTCGTGTGACAATCTCTAACAAATACGATGTGTTATGATTGCTATTGAGATATCTCATACCGTATGCCAATATCTTACAAATACGATGTGGTATGATTGCTATTGAGATATCTCATACCGTATGCCAATATCTTACAAATACGATGTGGTATGATTACTATTGAGATATCTCATACCGTATGCCAATATCTTACAAATACGATGTGGTATGATTGCTATTGAGATATCTCATGTCGTGTGATAATCTCTTACAAATACGATGTGGTATGATTGCTATTGAGATATCTCATGGCGTGTGATAATCTCTCACAAATACGATGTGGTATGATTGCTATTGAGATATCTCATGTCGTGTGATAATCTCTTACACATACGATGTGGTATGATTGCTATTGAGATATCTCATGTCGTGTGACAATCTCTTACAAATAAGATGTGGTATGATTGCTATTGAGATATCTCATGTCGTGTGATAATCTCTTACAAATAAGATGTGGTATGATTGCTATTGAGATATCTCATGTGTTGTGACAATATCTTACAAATACGATGTGGTATGATTGCTATTGAGATATCTCATGTCGTGTGACAATCTCTAACAAATACGATGTGGTATGATTGCTATTGAGATATCTCATACCGTATGCCAATATCTTACAAATACGATGTGGTATGATTACTATTGAGATATCTCATACCGTATGCCAATATCTTACAAATACGATGTGGTATGATTGCTATTGAGATATCTCATGTCGTGTGACAATCTCTAACAAATACGATGTGGTATGATTGCTATTGAGATATCTCATGTCGTGTGATAATCTCTTACACATACGATGTGGTATGATTGCTATTGAGATATTTCATGTCGTGTGACAATCTCTTACAAATACGATGTGGTTCGATTGCTATTGAGATATCTCATGTCGTGTGACAATCTCTAACAAATACGATGTGGTATGATTGCTATTGAGATATCTCATGTCGTGTGACAATCTCTAACAAATACGATGTGGTATGATTGCTATTGAGATATTTCATGTCGTGTGACAATCTCTTACAAATACGATGTGGTTCGATTGCTATTGAGATATCTCATGTCGTGTGACAATCTCTAACAAATACGATGTGGTATGATTGCCATTGAGATATCTCATGTCGTGTGACAATCTCTAACAAATACGATGTGTTATGATTGCCATTGAGATATCTCATACCGTAAGACAATGTCTTACACAATAAGAAGATGTGGTACGATTGTTTTTGAGATATCTCATACTGTATGACAATCTCTTGCACAATAAGGAGATGTGGTACTATTGCTAATGGGATATCTCATATCGTACGATAATCTCTTACACAATAAGGAGATGTGATACTTTTACTATTGAGTATCCCATATCGTATGACAATCTCTTACACAATAAAAAAAATATGATATTATTGCTATTGGGATATCTTATATCGTAGGACAATCTCTTATACAATAAGGAGATGTGATATTATTGCTATTGAGATATCTCATACTGTATCACAATCTCTTATAAAAAACAAGAGTGATATGATTGCTATTGAGACATCTCATACCGTGTGACAATCTCTTACAAATACGATGTGGTATGATTGCTATTGATATATCTCATGTCGTGTGACAATCTCTAACAAATACGATGTGGTATGATTGCTATTGAGATATCTCATGTCGTGTGACAATCTCTAACAAATACGATGTGGTTCGATTGCTATTGAGATATCTCATGTCGTGTGACAATCTCTAACAAATACGATGTGGTATGATTGCTATTGAGATATCTCATACCGTATGCCAATATCTTACAAATACGATGTGGTATGATTACTATTGAGATATCTCATACCGTATGCCAATATCTTACAAATACGATGTGGTATGATTACTATTGAGATATCTCATATCGTATGCCAATATCTTACAAATACGATGTGGTATGATTGCTATTGAGATATCTCATGTCGTGTGATAATCTCTTACAAATAAGATGTGGTATGATTGCTATTGAGATATCTCATGTCGTGTGACAATCTCTAACAAATACGATGTGGTATGATTGCTATTGAGATATCTCATACCGTATGCCAATATCTTACAAATACGATGTGGTATGATTACTATTGAGATATCTCATACCGTATGCCAATATCTTACAAATACGATGTGGTATGATTGCTATTGAGATATCTCATGTCGTGTGACAATCTCTTACAAATACGATGTGGTTCGATTGCTATTGAGATATCTCATGTCGTGTGACAATCTCTAACAAATACGATGTGGTATGATTGCCATTGAGATATCTCATGTCGTGTGACAATCTCTAACAAATACGATGTGTTATGATTGCCATTGAGATATCTCATACCGTAAGACAATGTCTTACACAATAAGAAGATGTGGTACGATTGTTTTTGAGATATCTCATACTTTATGACAATCTCTTGCACAATAAGGAGATGTGGTACTATTGCTATTGGGATATCTCATATCGTACGATAATCTCTTACACAATAAGGAGATGTGATACTTTTACTATTGAGTATCCCATATCGTATGACAATCTCTTACACAATAAAAAAAATATGATATTATTGCTATTGGGATATCTTATATCGTAGGACAATCTCTTATACAATAAGGAGATGTGATATTATTGCTATTGAGATATCTCATACTGTATCACAATCTCTTATAAAAAACAAGAGTGATATGATTGCTATTGAGACATCTCATACCGTATGACAATCTCTAACAAAACAAGATGTGAAACGATTGCTTTTGAGATATCTCATATCGTATGATAATCTCTTACAAATACGATGTGGTATGATTGCTATTGAGATATCTCATGTCGTGTGACAATCTCTTACAAATACGATGTGGTATGATTGCTATTGAGATATCTCATGTCGTGTGATAATCTCTTACAAATAAGATGTGGTATGATTGCTATTGAGATATCTTATGTCGTATGACAATCTCTTACAAATATGATGTGGTATGATTGCTAATAAGATATCTGATGTCGTGTGATAATCTCTTACAAATACGATGTGGTATGATTGCTATTGAGATATCTCATGTCGTGTGATAATCTCTTACAAAAACGATGTGGTTCGATTGCTATTGAGATATCTCATGTCGTGTGATAATCTCTTACAAATACGATGTGGTTCGATTGCTATTGAGATATCTCATGTCGTGTGATAATTCTCTTACAAATACGATGTGGTATGATTGCTATTGAGATATTTCATGGCGTGTGATAATCTCTAACAAATACGATGTGGTATGATTGCTATTGAGATATCTCATGTCGTGTGACAATCTCTTACAAATACGATGTGGTATGATTGCTATTGAGATATCTCATGTGTTGTGACAATATCTTACAAATACGATGTGGTATGATTGCTATTGAGATATCTCATGTCGTGTAATAATCTCTAACAAATACGATGTGGTATGATTGCTATTGAGATATCTCATGTCGTGTGACAATCTCTAACAAATACGATGTGGTATGATTGCTATTGAGATATCTCATGTCGTGTGACAATCTCTAACAAATACGATGTGGTATGATTGCTATTGAGATATCTCATACCGTATGCCAATATCTTACAAATACGATGTGGTATGATTACTATTGAGATATCTCATACCGTATGCCAATATCTTACAAATACGATGTGGTATGATTGCTATTGAGATATCTCATGTCGTGTGATAATCTCTTACACATACGATGTGGTATGATTGCTATTGAGATATCTCATGTCGTGTGATAATCTCTTACAAATACGATGTGGTATGATTGCTATTGAGATATCTCATGTCGTGTGATAATCTCTTACACATACGATGTGGTATGATTGCTATTGAGATATCTCATGTCGTGTGACAATCTCTTACAAATACGATGTGGTTCGATTGCTATTGAGATATCTCATACCGTATCACAATCTTTTGCACAATAAGGATATGTGATACTATTGCTATTGAGATATCACATACCGTATGATAATCTATTACACACTAAGGAGATGTGATACTATTACTATTGAGATATCTCATACTGTATCACAATCTCTTACAAAACAAGAATGATACAATTGCTATTGAGAAATCTCATACCGTATGATAATCTCTTACACAATCAGGAGATGTGATAATATTGCTATTGGGATATCTCATATCGTAGGACAATCTCTTACATAATAAGAAGATGTGATACTATTACTTTTGTGATATCATACCCGTAGCCAGAAGGGTTCGAACCCCCGCCCCCCCTTGAAAACAAATAAGCACTGTTAAAGTCAATGTTCTGTTCGAATTGTGACTGTTAAAGTCGAGTTTGTGAGTCAAACGAACCCCTCCTTGGAAATTCCTGGCTACGGGCCTGGATATCTCATACCGTATCACAATCTCTTACACAATAAGGAGATGTGATACTATTACTATTGTAACATCTCATACCGCACGACAATCTCTTACACAATAAAAAGATATGATACTATTGCTATTGAGATATCTCTAACCGTATGATAATCTATTACACAATAAGGAGATATGATACTATTGCTATTGAGATATCTCATACCGTATGATAATATATTACACAATAAGGAGATATGATACTATTGCTATTGAGATATCTCCTACCGTATGACAATCTCTTTCACACTAAGGAGATGTGATACTATTGCTTTTGAGATATCTCATACCGTATGACAATGTCTAACACAATTAAAAGATATGATACTATTGCTATTGAGACAACTCATACCGTATGATAATCTATTACACACTAAGGAGATGTGATATGATTGCTATTGAGATATCTCATACCGTATGACAATGTCTAACACAATAAGGAGATGTGATATTATTGCTATTGAGATGTCTCATACCGTAGGACAATATCTAACACAATAAAGCGATGTGATATGATTGATATTGAAATATCTCATACCGTATGACAATATCTAACACAATAAGGAGATGTGATACTATTGCTTTTGAGATATCTCATACCGTATGACAATGTCTAACACAATTAAAAGATATGATACTATTGCTATTGAGACAACTCATACCGTATGATAATCTATTACACACTAAGGAGATGTGATATGATTGCTATTGAGATATCTCATACCGTATGACAATGTCTAACACAATAAGGAGATGTGATATTATTGCTATTGAGATATCTCATACCGTAGGACAATATCTAACACAATAAAGCGATGTGATATGATTGATATTGAAATATCTCATACCGTATGACAATATCTAACACAATAAGGAGATGTGATACAATTGCTATTAAGATATCTCATACCGTTCGGCCCGTATGACAATATCTTACACAATAAGGAGATGTGATACGATTGCTTATGAGATATCTCATACCGTAGGACAATAACACAATAAAGCGATGTGATATGATTGATATTGAGATATCTCATACCGTATGACAATCTCTTACACAATAAGGAGATGTGATACTATTGCTATTGGAATATCTCATACCGTACGACAATCTCTTACAATGAAGGAAGATGTGATACTATTGCTATTGAGACATATAATACCGTATTCATGATTAAGTCATTTTGAAAAGACCTAGACATATCTCTTACATCTTAGGAGATGTTTTAAGATTGCTATTGATACAACTAATCCAAAGACAACCACTAAATTACATAAGTCATTTATTAGACGATATGAGACTACCCGTACTGATGAATCAAATCAAATAAAATGATTACTGCTTTTAATAAATCAAATAAGTAAACAAATGTAATGCAAAATACAAAAGTACATCAAAGTAAAGTGAAATGAACAGATGAACTAACAGTAACAGATCAATATAAAAATAAAAAGATGTGCAAGTGTACAAATCTCTACCAAAGACCAAATGACATAGGAGTAATATACCTTTCGAGAACAATGATATACTGCAGTGGATTCACAATGTATTAACTCTCAAGATAACACACAATTATGGTTCCAGTTTATCCAATCTTTGTACTTTGTTTAACGCTAAACTTAGTAGTTTTGTCTTTTTTGATTCAAGGTTGCGCTGATCAGTTTGTATTATTTTGATTTATGTTTTAAGGATAAACATTATCTTTTTTTTTACTTATGACTGGATTTTAGAGATGCTGTATACATATATAGTACCTTCAAACATTTAATTTGTTTATTTCAGGTAGAAATGTCCTCCAAGTCATGTGAACCTTGTCATTTCCACGGATCATTGAAAAATGCTGACTTTTGGTGTACAAATTGTGAGGAAATGCTATGCAAGGACTGTCGTAAACATCACCAGTCATCTAAGGCCACTAGAGGGCACCACCTCTGCACTGTTCAGGAGTATGAATTTATGGAGTCGCATCCTTTCAAAGTGCCATCACGTTGCACCACACACAACAAGAAATACGATGCCTACTGCATCACTCACGAGCAGCCATGTTGTATAATCTGCGTCACTGTCTCTCATGGAGCATGCGCAGGCGTAGTGGCATTTGAAGACGCGCTAAAAGGTTTTCAATCTAAAACTGCTCTTTCTGATCTGGACGAACGACTTGACAATTTCAGCATCAATGTAGATAATTTCAAACGCAGTAGGGAAAGAGTATTGTCTGATTTAGAACAACAGAAGGAGAGACTCGAACATGTTATCACGGAAAAAAGACGAGGGATTAACGAATATCTGGATAAGATTGAAGAAAAACTCCGAGGCGAGTTAAAATCGAAATACAACAAGTGCATAGGTGATGTTAAGATCCAAGCTGACAGAATAAAACAAAAGCAAGGGAAAGTTGGGGAAATCAAGTCAAATTTTGAGCAGGTAAAAGAAAAGAAAACAGGCGTACAATTGTTCTTAGCTACGGGAGAAATAAATGCAATGATTTTGGAACAAGAGAATTTCGTAGAAAACATTTATGAGAGCCTTCATAAGTATGACATGTCTGTTACATTTGATGACACAGCAAACAACTTATTAATGGCTTTGCCAAACTTGGGCAATATTCATGTCACTGAGTCTCCTTGTCGAATCTCTATGATATTGGGACAACCAAAGGCACCACTTGTAGATGTACCTTGGATTTTTAAACCAGTGCAACTCAAGCAGAAGAAAAAGATTGCTGTGAAGAAGGGGGATAATGGCCTTTATATAAACAGTGGGGTTATAATTGGGGATGGACGAATAGTCTTAACGGACAAATATAATAACCGTTTGATAGTCTATACAGAATCTGGAGTATTCCAGCGCGATATCCCACTGTCTTGTTCGCCATGGGACGTAACGGAAGTGGAGAAAAGTCACGTTGCCGTCTCCCTACCTGACAGCAGTTTGGTTGAAATCGTTGATATCAACAAGGGGAAAATTGTAAATAAATTCAACATTTCCGGACAATGTTCTGGAATATCATTTACAGGAGCAAATATTTGTGTAGCCGTGGCTGGCGACGGGATACAAGTTTTAGACATGAAAGGGCACAAAGTGAAGACACTCCCGGTTGATGTAACCAGGGAAACGTTCATGGCGGGTGACATTGATAAACTCTACTACACACACTACACGACACACACTGTACATTGCACAACAATTGACCATGAACAAGTGTACAAATTCAACCATGACGAACTCAATTTCCCACAGGACCTCAGCGTTGACGGAGAAGGCCACGTTTTTGTAACCGGATTCATTTCTAATACTCTTCTCTGCGTTTCCCCTGACGGTCAGCATAGACAGGTACTTTTACGACAATCAGATGGGTTAAATTCACCGACGGCAGTTTTCTTTGACAAGAAAAGGAAATTATTACTAGTTTGTACGAATTCGGCTAGTACAGTGTCACTTTATGAAATTGTGCATTAAAGACAAACTTCCAAGTAAATTTAGGACACGTTATCTAGTCCCATATCATAGTCTTACTATTTACGATTATGAAAGAACGATTTAATCGATGATTCTTTAAGGACAATATCCATGATTCTGAAAGAACAATTTCATCAATGATCTGTAAGAGCGATATCATTGATTCTGAAAGAAGGATTTCATTGTTAATTCTGGAAGAAATATTTTGCCAATGATTCTGTTAGAAAGATGAATCGGTAATTCTGTACAAACTATTTTGCGGATGATTCTGTAAGAACAATTTCATCGATGAAACTGTAAGAACGATTTCATCGATTTGACAGATATATAGTTATATTGTTATTTTAGAGTTACTTCTCTTGTTTCATAATAGTATTGAAGTTAACGTTGTATTGTAGTTTGAACTCTTTGTTTGTGTGTCACGAATTTACTAGGTTACATATTTATGTGTTATTTAAAATCATAAAGGAGATGGGGCAATAAGGCCCTTATTTGGCCCAAAATTACTGCAAATTTAAAAGTTTTCATGCAAAACTAGGGCCATAATGCCCCTACTCCTTTCATTTACCCTGACTGTCCTGTTTGTATTTGACAAAAACTGTTTCAAATATTCCCATTTGACACAAACATATCAATTGTTTATGTGTTACATTTTTGTTTTCGCTCGATTTTTCGTTCATTTTTTGTACATAGATTATGACGTTAGTTTTCTCGTTTGAATTATTTTACATTGTAATTTCTAAATGTTTAATCCAAAACCAGATTTTTTTATATATTATATTTATTAACGTTTAATCCAAAGCGAGACTTTCTAAACGTTAAATCCTAATCTTCATTTTGGCAAACACTTCACCGAAAGCAGTTGATTGGCTTATTACTAGGTTTTGTATACATGTACATTGTATATTTGTTCATATTTTTAAAACACACATGGCAATTACTTGAGACTTTGATTTAAGAAAATATCGGAAATGCTTGTTATGAAAAAAAAAATCAATAATGCGGAGGGATGTTACCGGTGTGGAAAAATCGTAATTGAAACACTGATTTTATTGCAATTTTAATACTTTACTATCGTCTGCATATAGCTATTAGAGATTAATGTGTTATATGCCCCTCTAATCATTATTGGCACGTTGTTGTTTCTTAATGAGCAAATATTTTTGTTCGTAAAGTGTTTGTCTTAAATAAAAATGAAATATTCTTCTGAACTGGTTTATATGTTAAGTGACAGCTGCGTTTCGTTAAGAAATAATTAGTACAACAACTGTAAAACTCTACCGGAAGTAAAATAGAATTGTGTAACAATAGAACAACAACTGTAAAACTCTACCGGAAGTAACTCTACCGGAAGTAACATAGAATTATGTAACAATAGAACAACAACTGTAAAACTCTACCGGAAGTAGCATAGAATTGTGTAACAATAGAACAACAACTGTAAAACTCTACCGGAAGTAACATAACTCTACCGGAAGTAGCATAGAATTGTGTAACAATAGAACAACAACTGTAAAACTCTACCGGAAGTAACATAACTCTACCGGAAGTAACATAGAATTGTGTAACAATAGAACAACAACTGTAAAACTCTACCGGAAGTAACATAACTCTACCGGAAGTAACATAGAATTGTGTAACAATAGAACAATAATATCTGATGTAGCAATTGAAGGAACAATTCGGAGAGATGTCAAAGATTTTCCAAAATGTTTATTAAACAAATAAACAAATCTTCATCTACAAAGCAATATCTTTTTCAGAAAAACAAAATATAAAAGTGATTATAAATTAATACATAAAAATATAATTCAAAAAATAAATGATAAATGCACAAACATATGAAATGCAAAATAAAGTAATAAAAAACAAAAACAAAAAATATAAAATGTGTGGTGTAAAAAATAATAGTAAAAAAAAATGTAATGGATGGAGTGAAAAATAATTTATGAGTATATATTACATACGTTTTTTAACGACTTTGACTGGCTGTAAAGCCCTCGCACGGTCGGTGAGTATATATATATGTTCAGATGTAAACAAGTCTTTTGATTTCAGTTCCTATGGTTACCGACTTTTTGTAAAAGTCTTCTGATTTCCGTTCCTCTGCTGTTAGACTGTATACATGTACAATCGTAGATGAAATGAGATATGTGTTCCATTTTCAACACAACGTCTTCCTTAAGCTTCCATCTAATTAAAAATTCTAGCAAGCACACTAACGTATTGCTATTTGGTGAAATGTAGAAAATATTGAAATGATGATACAAAAAACTTACAATAAAATAACTGAGTGACAGGTTTTTTTTACAAGTGTAGATCTCATTCAAATCATGATTTATCACATTAGTTTTCGCACCAAAAAAATGCCAGGTGCAATGTTTTTTTTAATTAACACAACCAAAATGTTAAAGACAATAATAGTAGCTCTATAACAATTTAAGTATCACAAACTATACGATCAGTTTTCACACATTTATAAGTTAGACTCAGTGTGTTTTACTCTTTAAAAAAATACTTTCATCTCTAAACATGCTAAATGTACTTGTTTCTGTTATACAAAACTTTCATTTGCTAGCGTCTTTTTAAAGTCTTTCGATAATGTCCCATTACTACTTCTATAAGACACGTAAGAGTTTTTATCGGCAGGTTTAGGGACTGTCCCGTTATTAATCTGAAACTGCCTATCACGATATAGGTCCCAGAGATGCTTTATAACATCTTCCATTACGGCACTGCCAACATTATTTGACATGAGCTGTAGTAGAAATATTCCGTCATGTTTTAAATGCAAATCTACAAATTTTTGTAGTAATTTTTTAGTTAATGCGTCTCGTTCTCTCTTCTCGTAAAGTTCGTTGAGTCGTAAATACTTTTTAATGAAGTTTTTCCTCGGCTTCTTCATTAGAGCGACGATAAGTGTATAAATGACGTTCAGAAAGGACATCACTGATATCAAAGTCATCCAAAACCATAGGATTATAAATAGTTTTTCGTTGTAAAGGTTAACCGGAAGTACGCACTGCATCGTGTACCTCTGAATGTTTGACAACTGACGAAGGTCAAAGTCACATAGCGTGACTCTTGGAAATCTCACGTGATTTAACGACCAATCTTGGCCAGCCAAGAATTTATTTATGACGTCATATCCGTAAACATATATATCATTTTGAAGAAATTCGTTAAGAAAGAAGAGAAGTCCGAATGAAACAGCAAAATACATAATTCTGACCATTATACGAATGCTTATCAGGTAGTTTCCATGGTGACGTCCACAGCCAATGTCACACAGACTTGCAGCCTGTTCACGAGTTGGAGCAAAAATTCCTGAACGATAAGCACGAACATTGACACACCATTTATCGATGTATTGAGCAACAAATTTTAATTTTTGTTCCCGGTCTTCTTTTGAATTGAGGTGCGTCTGTTTGGCCAATTCAACTAATTTCTTAATTCCTACTCCGCACCTATTAGACATATATTTCCATACCAACCGAGGAAATTTACATATAACCGCCATTATCAGTAGTATCAGTGGAACCCATTGGTAATAAAATATTGTGTTACTGTATCGGAACTCATATTCATAAGGAACAGGTTTAAATGGCGGGATATAGTAAGTGTTCTGAACCCAGCACACAAAGTTCACATACTTTACTTCCTCCGGACTGAGTTCAGCAGGGCACCAACACTCGATAGGATTCCCGACATATTCGGCTGTTCCCACGAGAATTGTGCCGAAAAATAGTCCAATAATCGTGTAATAATGGCATAATCGATCAATAAAGTTATCGTCAAATACAGTTCGATGGCCTTCGTAAACACCGATAGGTCCAAGAACTTTATCCAAGCTGCAAAGATAAAAAAATAATTAGTTGATTAATTCATTCATTCATTGGTTAAATGAGACGGTAATTTCTGTACTATTGGCTATTTCGTTGCAATCGTTTTGATTGGCGGAGGAAGTCAAAATGTCCGTTGCTGAGCCAAATAGTTCTTATTACAATAAGCAATATTCTAAAACCACAAATTTCTGACGAGCGTTATTTGATAGCCATCCCATTAACCCTAGGAATTTGGGCCAACTAGGCTATATATAAAAAACAGCCTTGGTTAGTCTTTTCACATAGGATTTATCTAGGTTTATAACCAAGTACATGATGCTTAATAGCAAGTGCGATATGACAGCATAGATCTGTTATGTTTTGTCTGATTATAAAAATAAGAAGTTGTAGTATGATTGCCAATAATACAACTCCCCACAAGAAGCCAATTGGGAGAAATTAACTATAGGTCACATTCCGGTCTTCAACAATGAGAAAAGCCCATACCGCATAGTAAGCTATAAAAGGTCCCAAAATGTAAAACAATTCAAACGAGAAAACTAACGGACTTATACATGTATTCACTAAAAAACGAAAATCAAATATGGCACATTGTAACAAACGACAACCATGGAAGGGCCAGTCACATTTTCAATATGGCTTGACTTGTATGTTTAGACGTGTATATCAAAATATATTCCTGATGTCGCGGCATGGGTTAATAACATCATATCATCCTTTACGACAGACCGACAGATTAAACATAGTGATGCAGTAGAATGTGTCCCCGTGCCTGTAGTGTACATTGTATGTCCATATTATTTTACAGTTCAAGGTTTTGCACGGTTGCTTGTGAGAGAACTGTCTTCATCTCTTTTGCAGAGTTGTCTCAATGGCAATCATACCACATCTACTTTTTATAATCAGTAACACAAGCTTAGAACGAATAGAACCTTTAATTTCAACAAACAATCTATGCTAAGTTAGAATATGGAGATATGGTGACTGCAACCTGCATAAAGGGGTAATTCTAAAGTGTGGTCGGTTGAATTATCATAAAATGATGGTTAGTTTCACAGTCACGTTGTAGTTCTAGGAGAAACTGAGATTTTTTCTATTGAATGTGAAATATGTGAAATCTTGAAGTTGATACATAAATAGTTTAATATTTAAAACAAAAATAATTTTGTCACGCCTATTTTTCATGAGACAATAGGTATAATTCATAAAATTGAGAATGGAAATGGGGAATGCAACCCGACCATAGAAAAAACAACAGCAGAAAGTCACCAACAGGTCTTCAATGTAACGATGCAATGCAATGGCGAATATACCCTTTTCTTTAACGATCAATGCATTTGACATATATTTGGACCCCCTTTTTTACTTCTGTGTTAAAACCTCGTTTTAAAAATGACTGCTTTGTCACTGGTCCCTGCATTGCAAATCTATTGTATTAGAGACATTCGATTGGGCGATTTAGTGTACAGAATGAGGATGAAGTTTGTCAATTCGGCAAAAATGTTGTATTTCTAGAAGTTTGTATACTTGTGTAACCTTTAAGAGGTCAATGAATTAGTTACCAACTGTGTTATACCAGAGTGCACTTAAGTTAGAATACTGTATATTATTTTAAACTTGGCAGCGAAACACTCAATCTTCAAAACATTATTTGTCTTGAGATTACTCAGGAAGGAGTTTCTAACTGTGACAGAATAAGACAACCGTGTGTAAATTATCATCATCTTGAAGAACGCCGCTTAAAATAGCAACACGTCTGCTAGTATTTAGTATATTTATATTTACAACTCGCAGACGATCGGTTGCACATGACCGTAATTCTTGTGAAAAGAAATGGAATTTGATACTTGTGTACTTACATTTTGACTAAAACCATTGTTTATGTACAATATCCCAATATTATTAATAGATCATATTGTTTGTATGTAAATAATATGGCAGTGTTGATATCATCATGCCAAAAATCTTTCGTCAAAAGTCGGTAAAAGTCGTAAGAAAATGGTGTATTCATGGTATTGCTCATAATGAATTAACCGCTAAAAAGAACTACCGATGCATGTATAAAAAGTAAATACACAGTTGAACCATTAAATACCCGCTTATTATAAAGTGATAAAGTGATTTATAAATCTGTCTAGTACCTTTTAAAAGTGCAGACGATTTACATAATATACCTGTGCTTTTAAATTTCAGATTTTCTCGTTCCTGGTTAAAAATAGACAGAAAAAAGCACACAGACATTTGGCTCATTTTGAAGTTTGAGCAGATTTGGACAAAGTTTGAACCCATTTAAGAACAATTGAATGTTCAACAAAATGTCTATGAAGTAATTTGTTTGAATAGAGGTAAAGTTCTCTCTTAGAATAAACAGCGGATGTCATCTTCTCTTAGCGTCGTGATCAGTCTAAAAAGAGCTGACAATACCAAGAAGAAAAAAACAAAAAAGGACATACAAATATATACAAAACACACCATAAAAAACTTAAGTCTGAGCAAAGTGAACCCTTTCAAAAAAACGGAAAGGATCCCAGGAGCTTCGGGAGGTTAAGCAAATCCTGTTTCAATTAATTAAAAGTATTTGA
This sequence comes from Mytilus trossulus, assembly GCF_036588685.1. Taxonomy (NCBI): domain Eukaryota; kingdom Metazoa; phylum Mollusca; class Bivalvia; order Mytilida; family Mytilidae; genus Mytilus; species Mytilus trossulus. The sequence continues at coordinate 62,600,454 of NC_086385.1, read as the reverse complement.
AAGTACGCAAATGAAGCTGTGATGTGGTGCATCAGTCATACATGTGATTCTTCCGGCGGGAGTTAAAATCTCCCGCTTTTCAGACCCTCTTCCGTCCCTCCCATTAAAATTTGAAATCTTCCGCTTTTGAAAATGTCAATCTCGAAAAAATTTCAGTAGACATTTCTTTTTACAAAATAGATACAGGCAGGGAAGAAGTCCGAGAAACTCTATTTTGATATGTGAAAAGTGCCATCTAAAAGTAGGCACTCGCAGCTGAATACCATGCATTAGAAAGTAAACACTTGTAGTTGTGATACTGTGTATTTAAAAGGTATGGATATTTTGCTCTGATCGAAGCTCTGAAGGCGGTCATTAAAAGCAATTATCAGACACAGTAATGTCGTTATTTCGAAGAAGATACACGAGGCTATGTTAACGTGATTTCAAGATGAAAATCAGCTTGTCAAACCCTAAATCAAGTTTAGAAAAAAATAAACGCTTTTATCAATTTTCTTATTTTGAACTAAAATCAATTGAAATTGGCCTTTAAATATATCTTTGTTGGACTTGTTGGTACAATATAAAAGTGTCATAATAAGATATCTATATATTAAATGCTTTATATTAAAAACTTTTCTTTTGTGTAATCAAGAGGGTTCAAAAATATTTCTATTTAAATAAATCACATATTAAAAATGATACATTTTAAAATATTATGCTTGAGTTTTCAAACTTAAATTCCAAATAAAGTGCGATAACTCTGAATTATTTTACTCTACTTTTTTGGCAAGTCAGTATTTAATTGTACAATATATATGTTGTCGACGTTGTTAAATATTTTTAAAAAGTTTATTGTGACGAATGCCATTGAAAAAGAGGGACGAAACATACCAAAAGGACAGTCAAACTCATAAATCTAAATCATGAAAAAGACAACCAAACAAATATTAGTACACATGACTAAACATAGAAAACTAAAGAATAAACAACACGAACCCCACCATAAACTAGGGGTGATCTCAGGTGCTCCGGAAGGGTAAGCAGATCCTGCTCCACATGTGGCACCCGTCGTGTTGCTTATGTGATAACAAATCCGGTGAATAGTCTAATTCGATAGGTCACATTAAAGGTTAGCACTTAATGGCCATTTCTATTCCATATCTGCCCACATCAGCAGGATTGAATTTGGTATTTACGCCAAACGCGCGTTGTGTCTACAAAAGACTCATCAGTGACGCTCGAATCACAAATAAATAAAATCCTAAATAAAATACGAACTTGAAGAGCATTAAGGACCAAAATTCCTAAAAGTTTTGCCAAATACAGCTAATGTAAGCTTTTCCTGTGATAAAAAGAGCCTTTGTAATTCAAAAATTCACAGTTTTGTAAACAATTAAATCATAATCATGACCATATCAGCAATTCCACTCAAAACGTGCCAATTACTGACATTACTACCTTCAACGCGACGCATTGGCTCAAATTGAACAGCAAGATATAAAGGGTCCCCAAAATGACTGCTGTAAAACAATTCAAACAGGAAAAACATAGGTCTTCTATATAAACAACAAATGACAACCACTAAACAATAGGTTTCTGACTTAGGACAGGTGCAAACAAAAAAAGCAACGGGTTTAAACGTTTTAATCGGCACCAACCTTCATCCTCGCCTGAAATAGTGTTGGAACATCACATATCAATTAAAGTACATTTTGTGGAAAGATATTGTCAGAAAAGAAAAAACACTAAAACACATTATATCAGCAAATAAATAGTTAACAAAAATATTGAGAAATCAAAATAAACCAGGGATTTACATTTGTCAAACTTCTATTAATGATAATCCATTTCCGGTAAAACGTTGATTACATTTTTAACTTCATTATTTTTCCATCAGCTACAAATACTAAATATGTAAATGGATCTTAGTCGGATGTTGTATTATTCCTCATCGATGATATCAAACGTGTAAATTGAAACCATTAAAACACAACACAGATCGTTTATACAATTGAGGTATTTTGTAAATGACATCTAATTGAGTAGTGTTATGTAAATGAAACTTGCTGTTGGACAAATAGTTATCAAATGTATTTGTACGCTGGAACGTTTCGTCTAAATAGGACACATCAGTGACGCTCATATCAACTAGTTATAAAAGTCAAACAAGTTAAAAGTTGAGGAGCACTGAGGATTTAAAATTTCAAAAAACTGTGCCAAATACGGCTAAGAAAATCTTCAAAGTGTGATGTTCTTTGAATGATTATATTTATATACGTATGACAGATTCCAAACTTATTGAAAATTTCTCAATTTCCTCCCAACTTTATGATTCCTTAAAATGGATGAAGTTTAATGTGATGGACCCAAAACTCAACCCAGATTTACTCGCGTCAGATTCTTAAATTTACATCAAATTACTTCTAAAAAAATAATCTCGATGGTCTTGGAAGTATAGATTATGGGTACTGACAATGTTTACAATGTTAATAACGTGTTATAGAATTCTTTTTTTTTTCTCCTTATGAATATAATATTTTCTCTGTTTTGGTGATATCCAATTGACGTGGCTATGTACTTATACATCCCGTCATTGTGTTACTATGGTAAATGACCATCTTAATAACCATGATAACGCGTTAAAGTTTTCATTTAATTTTCTTTATTAATATCACTTGTACTGTTTAGTCTATTTTTGTTGATATTCATTTGACGTGAATCTGTCCTTATACAGCCCGTCATTGTGTTGTTGTGTTAGGGTAAATTCTTGTGTATTCTTGTCTTTCATTTTGCTAATGATTATGTGCTTTGTTTATATGCCGTGTTTGTGTTTCTTTGCTTGTTTTTATAGTGATTAAGATTACAAAACAATTTTGACTGCTGTACCCCTATTTTGACATTTTACCTATAATAAATAACGAAATATAAAAAAGAAGATGTTCACCTCTTACAATGAATGTTATATCAAAACAAAACGAGTTATCTTCCTTATATTAACGACCAGTCTCCATAATGGCAGTTATGTTTAAAGTATTCCCTCTATGTTCCCCATCTGAAGAACTGAATACTGCTAACCTTTTATACTGAATGTTTAATCTAAACAATACAAGTTAAACATAAAATTCAATATTTTATCTTTGTATAAAATTATACTTCATTCAATTTAGCTATTAAATATCTTTAAACGAGAAATAAATATTTATATAAAGAAGACGTTTGGCTAATCATTAAATATGTCTATAGGTCGTCTGATAGGCTTTGTTAAATTACTGATTTTTATATTGTAGATTGAACAATAATGTTAAGGATCATAGAATGATATTATCTTTTGTAATTGTATGAAAGATTCCATTACGATAGATTTACTTTGAATTTAGTATTTAAAAGTTACAGCGTCTACCAAGGTAAAAATTGATCGACTTCAACTCACGACAAAATAAACTCATCATATGACTTTAACTCACGACAAAATAAACTCATCATATATACCAGGATTGATTTTGGTATTTATACCAGACGCGCATTTCGTCTACAAAAGACACATCAGTGACGCTCGGATCAAAAGAAGTTGAAAGCCTAAATAAGGTACGAAGTTGAATAGCATTGAGGACCAAAAATTCCTAAAAGTTTTGCAAAATACAGCTAAGGTAATATATTCCTGAGGTAAAAAAAGCCTCATATTTCAAAAATTCACAGTTTTGTAAACAGTAGAATCATAATGGCATTCTCGTATTTTTAAATTAAAACTTGATGTTTGAAATACATATTAGAGCCATTGAGACAACCTTCCACCAGGAACCAAATGAAGCAAAAGTATCCTTCCTTGTCTGTTCAATATGAAAGCACTTTGAATAAATTTAGGACCATACATATTAACTAAGTTGGGTTTTCTTGTTTGAATTGTTTTACATTGTCTTATCGGGGCCTTTTATAGCTGACTATGCGGTGTGGGCTTTGCTTATTGTTGAAGGTCGTACGGTGACCTATAGTTGTTAATGTTTTTGGTCTTTTGTGGATAGTTGTCTCATTGGCAGTCATGCCACATCTTCTTTTTTATATTGTTAAAGTTAAATACAACATTCGAAGTAAAGTTTTACACTTAAAACATAAGAGTTACAAAGAAACTATCATCAAAGATAGTAGGAATATGTTATTGAAGATAGTCGCGCATTTCGTCGACAAAAGATTCACCAGTGGCACTCGAATCAATAAAGGGCTGAGCTTTAGCGCATGATACGCCCGTTTTCTTTTAACTTGTCTTTTATGCTTTAAATGAAATTATATGATCAACTAGAAATAGTGTGAGCCCTGTCAAATAACCCCCCCCCCCCCCCCAAATAATAAATAAAAATGCACAAACAAATTGGCACTATTAAGGTCAATATATATAAACAATTTATCCAAGTTGCATAAAATTTTGTGAAAGTGTTAGTTATTGTTATTTAAATCCCCCCTTTTTTAAGCATACAATTTTTATAACACGGAAATGTAAAATCTGAAATTTATAAAAATTTAAAGGGAGCTTACATCAATAGATATAAACAATTCACATTAGTTTCATGGACATTGGTGAAAGCCTTTTTGAGTTATTGTCCGAAGTGTTAAAATTCCCCCTTTTTTATGAATAAAGCCCAATAAATCCAAAACTTAAAATCTGAAATTTAAAAAAAAATTGAAAGGGAGCTTACATCAATAGATATAAACAATTCACTAAAGTTTCATGGACATTCGTGAAAGCCTTTTTGAGTTATTGTCCGAAGTGTGGACGACGGACCACCTTTTTTTATGAATAAAGCCCCATAAATCCAAAACTTAAAATCTGAAATTAAAAAAAAACGAAAGGGAGCTTACGTCAATAGATATAAACAATTCACTTAAGTTTCAAGGAAATTGGTGAAAGCATTTTTGAGTTATTGTCCGAAGTGTGGACGACGGACCACCTTTTTTTATGAATAAAGCCCCATAAATCCAAAACTTAAAATCTGAAATTAAAAAAAAACGAAAGGGAGCTTACGTCAATAGATATAAACAATTCACTTAAGTTTCATGGAAATTGGTCTAAAAGACGGGCGTATAAAAAAGTTAAAAACGTACAAAGTTTAAGAGCATTGAGGATCCAGAATTTCAAAAGATATATTTGTGCTTTACCAAAGAGACAATTCGTCGTGTTTTTTTAATTTTTAGACAATATGTTGGAGCTTTACCATTACCAAATAGATTACTTTATATGTTCACCCTTCCAGATCACATGTTATCAATGAGTACTTGCCTACATCTTTTAGTTTAATTATATTGGTGTGGTCTACCTTTCGTTAAACCGTGTTTTCCATACCCGCTAACTTTCATCATTTTTTTCCTATACCTTTTCAGATAAGGTGATATCAATATACGCATGCTTACATCTTGTACTGGCATGAACATACGGATTTTTTGTGTTATTAAAATTTGCTGTTACAAAATGTTAGAAATTATTATAAATTAAGGAATGTATCTCCCTCATGCAAAGCTCTCATTCCTTTCATGGATCATTGGCTATAATTTTTGGACCTTTTGGATTATAGCTCTTCATCTTTTATATAAGCTTTGGATTTCAACTATTTTGGCCACGAGCATCACTGAAGAGACATGTATTGTCGAAATGCGCATCTGTTGCAGGCAACTTTGTACCGTTAATGTTATTAAATTAATTCTATTGTATCAGGTCACGTGATCATATCAATACCTACATGCTCACTTCTATCGTTATTTTCTACCTTCAAGATCACGTGATATCAATACTTACATATGTTATATTTATCTTTTGTCGATTCTATTGATGGTTTATACCCTTCCAGATCACATGATATGATGCCTGCTATTTTTTGTTTTTTACGCATTGTTGTCAATATACTGGAATTTGATGCGACTGTGATACAAGTGAGAGGTTTAGCTTGCTATAAAACCAGGCTCTATCTACAATTTTCTACATAAGAAAATGCCTGTACCAAGTAAGGAATATGACAGTTATCCATTTGTTTGATTTTTTTTTAGCTTTTAATTTTTCCATTTTATTAGGGACTTTCCGTTCAAAATTTTCCTCGAAGTTCAGTATTTTTTTATTTTGCTTTTTCAAATCATGATAACGTGAAATCAATGCCTGCGTTCTTAAACCCTTACACTATAAGTTATATGGTTCGCTACTGACCCCATACGGATCCATATAGGGTTAGTAATTTTATTCACCCTCTATGGATCCGTAGGGGGTCAGTAGTTAACCGTATAACGAATTTATCGGACGCTGGACTTTTTCTGCGTCGTTTTGTTGACAAATAAATAATGAAACGCAACAACATCAATAGATGACGTCGCCATTAACGCGTCATGAACCCCCCTATGAAACCTACTAACCCCCTACGGTCTCATAGGGGGTCACCACGTGACGGCGTATAACCAATCACAACGTGATAATTCATCTATGGTCCGATAATTTTAAATAGTTTGATTGTTTTCTAAGCTTCCACCGACCACCTGGTATTAATTCCAACAGTCCTACATTTTTTTAATTTTACTTCTATTGTTGTTTTCTACCTGTTATTTATTATTGTTATGTGTAAGTCAAAGGTATTATTCCGTTTGGATTCGTGCGATTCAATTTTTTAAATTTCATTCCCATTTTTAACCTTGGATTTATTTATATATTATAGAATATGATCTTATATTTGTACTGTACTTTCATATTCAATATTTCACTGGATGTAATTACTTTACTGTAAGCGTACTTTTTCTGTATTAACTTTTTCTAAAACAGACAAATGAACTCATTTATTTTAAGTACAAAAACCAAACTTCTTTTATCTTTTGATTATAAATTCATCTGTTTCAATGTCTTAATTCGCAAACATCTCAATGTTCTTCAAATGTTAAAACAATTTCTATTTTACATAGGAGCCAGAACAGCTATAAAGATATACAAGTTTGTTCGGTTCTTTACATTAAGAATGTGCCAAGTAAAATAGTTTCCATGTGTTTATAATACCAACATAACTAATTTTATTCATTTTTAACATTTAATTCTTTATCTCTGTAAACGTTAAGACAGGAACATAAGGAATGCCAAGAAAACCAAAATTACATCGAAATGTTATGATCATGTATCTTTGAGGTTTTACTGATTAAATTAAGGACAACAGTATCATAATTGATGTTTGGATTGGGGAGGGTGTACTTTGTTTCTTTATTCTTTAATTCTTTCTGAAATTTCGTTTCTTTATTCTTTGTATTTAGGCACCCAAATGTTTCTATTCTACATATTTATCACCCCATTTTTTTTCTGTTCTTTATATCTAGCAACTCAATTTCTCTATGATTTATATCTTTACACCTCATTATCCTCTATTCTTTATTTTTCACCACCCAATTATTGTCTATTCTATTTTTAAGGCCTACTTTTCTCTATTTTATGTTTAGCACTTTATTCCTCCCATTTTGTTCATTATTCTCTATTCTTCATTTGTTTGGCCTACCTATTTCTATTCTTTAATTTAAAACCATTCCTATCTTGTCCATTATTCTCTACTCATGTAATAAAAGCAGCAGTGGTATACCGTTCAATAGTCATAAATTGATTTAGCGAAAACAAACTCCCGGTCAAATTAAAACTGAGGGAAACACAATAACTATAAGAAAACAAAAGAACAACAATTTGAGTACCGAATAATTTACCATCGCAGATATTAACTTTTTTGTTTTAATATATGCTACAGATAATTCAACAATTTACCCAACGTCCTCACAAACATATTTTTTCCCTTTAAGATCCTTTAACGTTATGAAGACAGAGATATAATGTAGAAACTTCTCAAATCTAGATTCCTATTCAAAATATGAATATTCAAAACGGAAAGTCCGTTATCAAATGACAAAAGCTCAAACACTCCAAACGAATAGAAAACAACAGTCAGGTTACTGACTTGGTACAGGCATTTTCTAATGTTGAAAATGGTGCAATGTACCTGGTTTTATAGCGCTAAACCTCTTACTTGTACGACAGTCGCATCAAATTCAATTATATTGACAACGATGCGTGAACAAAACAAAGATAAGTATTGGGTAAAATGTCCCACAGTCAACATTGTGTAATAATTTTCATCACAATAAAAAAAACCAAGTATGTAAGATTTTAGATAAATCGCCAAAATGAGCTGTTTATTTATGAGGTAATCGAGATATAACATTGTTATTTTTGCCTCTTGACTTCTGCTCGTTATTTTGTAATTAATCACAAGAGAAAACATAAACAAAGTAAGACGAGTTTTGATCTAAATATATTTTTTTATAGTTTCCAGAGCTAACATATGAATAAAGTTACTCTAGTACAGTTATAACATTAACGTATTTGCATTGTAGGTTTTGATGATTGAGTGTTGGTGTTTAAGACTTTTAAGACTTTATACTGTTTCAAAGATGGAAGAAGACGGTGTAAATTTGTCCATAAGAGTTCATCAGTCTTTATCAATCTTTTTTTCTATTCGTTTGTCAAATGTTATTTTGGTTTGGTTTGGTTTTTTACCTCCTTAAACTCATCTCCTAATGAATATTCTGAACAAAACCCATCAAGAAAAATATTATGATATTCTTACCATCAAAAACTTTTAAAAAAAATATACCGATCTCCGAAAATTTAAAACAGACAAACACATCAAACGATGGATAAAAGACTGTCATATTCCTGACTTAGTACAGGCATTTTTTTAGTGTATTCATGTATTTGGTTTTGATGTTATATTTGTTATTCACGTGGGATTTTGTCTGATGCTCGGTCCGTTTCTGTGTGTGTTATATTTTAGTGTTATGTCGTTGTTCTCCTCTTGTATTTAATGCGTTTCCCTCGGTTTTAGTTTGTTACCCCGATTTTGTTTTTTGTCCATGGATTTATGAGTTTTGAACAGCCGTATGCTACTGTTGCCTTTATTTAACCTTTTGGAACTTTAAGATTATAGCTCTTCATCTTTTATATAAGCTTTGGATTTCAAATATGTTGGCCATGAGAATCACTGAACAGACATGTATTGTCGAAATGCGCATCGGGTGTAGAAAAATTGGTACCGTTAGTGTTATTAATATGTACAAAACGGGTCATTAAACCTGGTTGTATAGCTAGCTTATTATGTCAAAAGTTGATAATTTTCTTTGGTTTACCATTGTCACTGTAATCAATTAATAATTCTTCAAAATATTTGATTAACTTTTTTGTTAGAACAAAACTTTGATAGAAACAAAAGATCTAATATATACCTGTGTATCTTGTATAAAAATGTGGGATATAGTTTTCAAAGACATATAAATTGATATACCATTTTGTATACCTGATATATGACGTAATTAACTGTGGGAAAATGAGGACAATCGATGTCCATTTGTGTAATGAAAAATTAGTAATTTTCAGCAAGACTATCAATTATAAGCATACTTTATCAAGAGCATTACACTAAAAGGGCGCAAAAAACGGTTAGAACCGGTACAATATACTTTGATTGAAGGAGTTGTAAGAACACAAACTAAATGTGTCCCTGAAAGTAAAACCGCCTTTAGAAGGATAAACTTACAAATTATACACACATCTTTTGAAAATACAATAATATTAAGTTTATTCATAAGGTAGACGATTGTAATGATTATTGCTTCCGTTGTAAAATTTAACTAGCTAATACACTCTCAAGTATAATACTTTACAGATGCCATTTCTTATCAATTCTAATTACAATAAGCATCAGTAGTTTACTATAGACAAAAAAGCAAATACTCTAATATTTTCGGATCTCGTTTTATAGTTAACAAACTATTTACAATATATTTGATTCAAAATTTAATTATATTACACATTATAAGGTATTCGTCATTTATTAATGCAACGATTTTGGTTTTGTGAACTTTGACCAGTGACGAGACTGCGATCCTTTCCCTGTCTAAAATAAGTTTAATGGGTTTTCTGAATTAACAGGGGAAATCTAGATATCAAGGCGACAATACTTTCCCGATGTTAAAATATCGACCATTTGTAAATTCCAAAATTTTAAACGAAATGTTGACTAATAGAATGGTACTGATAATGAAGCTTTATTATTTTCACCACTCTGAATATTCGAAAACACATATACGTGAAGATATTTCGTCTTATCAAGTAACGATGTATGCGCAAATCGAATTAAAAAATGAATTAAACCAATGAAAGTTTGAAGAAATCATTATTAATATCGCTTTATAACAGTTTTTAATAAATACATAAAATTTACGGATGTCTCTGTGCTTAGTTTTTAATCTTTAATATATATGATAGTAACAATCTTAAGGAAACACCATTGAACCAATTTACCTTTGAATGTAACGTAAATGTACATTGGGGCCCTTTATAGCTTGTTGTTCGGTGTGAGCCAAGGCTCCGTGTTGAAGGCCGTACTTTAACCTATAATGGTTTAATTTTTTAATTGTTATTTGGATGGAGAGTTGTCTCATTGGCACTCACACCACATCTTCCTATATCTATTATAAAATAATCTAAAATTCCAATTTTGACAATGAATTCCAAAAAACAAAAAACAGGTGGTATTTCTACATTTAACATCTTAGCAAGCAACAAAAGAAACCGCATCTGCCAATTCCATGAATTCAGAGAGAAGAAAACAGATAATAAAATGTTCTACTTACAATGTAGCGTAAGGCATGTTCTACATTCCTCCAAATCAATGTATTTTGACTTATAACAATAATGTACAATATGTTTAAAGTCAATAGTAAGAACGTGAAGTGGTAAAATGATTACTGGTCGAACAATTAGTATGATATTGGTTATGGATCATTTCCCCCGTTACAGAGTTTGATAAATGATAATAGAGGAACCAATTGGGGAATTTAAGATAATTCATTTAAGTTTCACATACTACTTTATTCTATGCTATGAATAAATAAATATTTGTTTGTTGGGGGGGAAAGTGCGTCCAAGATATATGATTGTTCTCTTATTGAAGAAAAGTATATGTAGTTTTCTCATTATTCACATTTCGTTTTATGCAATCCAGAAGAATTATTTAGTTTGTTGTTATTATTTTTCAAGCGTCAAGAATTATAAAGGAGATTATTAGGGATTAATTTGTTTATTATTGGGTTTGTTTTGAAAAAACTTCATATCAGTTGTCACATTTATTTTTGGAAAGAAAAAAGAAATGATTTCCTCAGAGTAAAATTTCAAAGATTTAATACATTAATTTTTCAGCATAGAAGAACATATAACCGTTCCTTGTTATATATAACTGAAATTGTTTGAATTCACATGCTGTATCAGATTGTATTTATTAGTTCAGCCTATTCATAATTGATGTCAGTCGTAATAAAAGCATGGAACTAAAGATAAGAGCATGTACAGGCAAAAAGTAGAGTAAACAGTATGCTTACGTTATTTTTAGTTTAAAAGTGCATTGCCATAAAGAGAGCAACTTTCTGGTAAATCAACTGTGATATATAAAAATTATTGAGTGAAGGAGACGTATAAAGACCAGTGGTTGGGGTAGATGCAAACACCATTGATTTAAACAGTTACTGGGTCAGACGTATTTATACCTTGCTTAATGCAGATATATTATATAAACACCATATGCTTACGCAAAGGGAATGCCGCAGGTAAGAATTGGAAGCTGAAGATAGACACATTAAAACGTTAGTTGTGCATCATTGATATCGATATTGATACCTTTGAAATATCCTTAATATTAAGTTGACCATAATATCAATAATGTTGTACTGATATACAAAATTGAGTATTGAGTAATATTATTAATTCGTATATTTTAACAAATTTGATTCGTTTAGGGATAGTCACATGTTAAACTATATTTTCGAAGGTAGAGAGAAAACGGCGGATAGTAAAAAGCATATTGACCGGCAAAAGGCATATTGCACGGTTATTTTTAGAATATCTAAAAACCGATATACTTTGTGACGTCATGTAATGAATTTCAGGATATTGTTTAACGTTTTGAAACAAATGATATATCTGTGATCGATCATTTGACGAAAAAAAATCTTCAAATACATAAGATGTCCAAAAAAAAAGTAAATGAAATAACAACTAATATGTTTTTATTGTCAAGGAGACAATGTAATATCTATAAAGTTCCAACAAACCTTAATGACGATTTTGATACAAACATGGTTGGAAATTAATAATATAACAAATATAGCCTTTGTATGAGGTCAATACAGGATATATCGACCCAAAGAAGTATATCGACCTCGGACTTCGTCCTCAGTCAATATACTTCTTTCAGGTCAATATATCCCTGTATCAACCTCATACAAAGGCTATATTTGTATAATATTATACTGGAATGAAATATCTTGGTTATCATGCAAATAAGCTGGTTGCGCTGACGGAGTATATCAGTCCATATACAATTTGAACAAAATTTAAGATCAGGGAGGCATATAATGTTGAAATCAGACTATTCCTGTATAAAATAATTGTTATTTAGGTTTCACGTGGAATATGGTTTAATATTTTATTTGAAGATCCCGAATGATATATAATAGTACACTTATATGCATATCTTATAAGTACAATATAATCTATTTTTTATTCAACTTCAGGAATAGATGAACTAAGCTGTATTTAGTAAAATTTTAGGAAATTTTGATCCTCAATGCTCTTCAAGTTCGTTCTTTATTCGGCCTTATTGACTATATTTGATTCGAGTGTCATTGGTCTTTTGTAGACGAAACGCGCGTCTGGCACAAATACATAATTTGTATCCTGATGAGTTTATATATACAGGTTCAATAAAATGACGCCAGCAGGTGGCACATTTTGTCTCAATTAGAATAGTCCGGCTGGCATGTGATAGAAGAAACATTTGATTTTAAATGCTGATGAAAATGTACATTAAATAAAACGGAACTCCAATTTTCAGGTAAATGCAGAAAGAGGAAGTCCATAAAACTGACAAAATCAAGTTTTATCAATTAACGCAATAGGTTTTAGTACCGCCATTTGTCGAAGAAAATGGTGGGTCAAACATTTTCTTAAAGCTAGCTTAACCCCTCATTTGTAGTTTTGTTATATTGACAGATAAACAAAATTTGTAATGCCATTTACAATGCCCAACACGTGTGTCGTAATTTTTCCCTCTAAAGAGCCCCTCATCTAGATCATCTGCAGTCAGTATGAATTTCGACCATTGAACTGGTGATGTTTAACACATTTTCAGATGTTATAAAAAATATAAACTTTTGTATTTGTTGGCATCACTGATGTTTCACATTATTTGTCTATCTGTAGATCAGTAGGTATCCACTGATTGATTGACTGATAAACGGGGTTCAAACATTCAATAAAGATGGCGAAAAGTTCTTGTCGGGTAACTGTTATTTTGATTTCATGTGTTTTCGATCCACAGGACTGTTACAAAAATGGTGTGTTAGTCCTGAAAGCTTAAGACTTAAAACGCAAAATTCAAATATATGAATTGATTCCAGTGCATTATAAAATTATATTCAAACGTTTGATAAAAAATATTTGAAAATGGGATTCCAATAAATGGCACTTCATTGATGTGTTGGTCCAGTTCAGCATCATTGACAGGGAACCGACCTAGTGTAGGTATAACAAAAATGATAATGACATTATTGAAAGTAATAGATTCAAGGTTTGGCCACACAAAACAACAGAGACATGTCAACCAAAAAAACAAAGAAGGAAAAACTACAAGAGTGGTGATGTGAATGTGACAACGACAGAAGAATTGTAGAAGGGATATGCGCTCTAAACAAACGGAGGAAAATTGTAGAAGAATGGGAAAAGTTTCGACACGGTCACTTTTCGGACCACACACATTGATTTACAGTTTCCTAAAACAGTAACACTAACGTTTCCCTTGAACCTGTATGATCCTCTTTCAGGACATTTGTATAAGTCTTAAAATATTTCAATGTATTACAAATGGTAAAATCTTATAAACCCTCTTACTGTATTTAAAAGTTATAAAGCCTACAAAAGATCAGCCATTTGATCATAATCTTTTAGAATTATTATCCAATTTAAAACCAGTGCATTAAAAGCCACGGGTTTGTAATTAAAACATTGATAGTATCATATTTACTTTTTTAATTGTAGTCACGAATTATACCTACAAAAAACGACAAATAACGACAAACATATGTTTGCATTAGTATGTTAAAGGTTAAGGTATTGTGTCTATTGGAAAACTTTCTTATATTACCACTCAGTTGTCTCTCCAGTTAAAATGAAATAATTCATACGTTGATTTTTATATTTACATAAAAGCTTTATAAAGCATTAGCATATGTTCAAACTATTGGTAAAGCCAAACCAAAAATGTGACGGATTATGTAGCTTAACATAATGGTACCTGACTTTTGTTAAGGACGGTATTTTGTTTTAAAGGAAACAAACAGAAATACTTTATAGAACACATAGTTTTAATTTACATCTTTCAGTTCATGTTTTTTTACAACAGTTTGCAAAAAATGAAAAAAAAAATCAGTTAGCACTTATTTATCGTACCGGTAGCTGACAACCAAATGATCTTATAAACATATGACATTATGAACCTTATGCAATAAATATCCAAATGTGTGCACGCACTTTCACAATTTAAAACAAATCTTAGTTAGTAAACGATATCATTAGCTATTTAAAATGAGCTAAAAGAAAACAAAATGAACAATTGCTATCTAATGTAAAATCAATCTTATAAACATGCTATCCGTCTTAACCTGTAATCTGAAATCTGAAAATCGTCATTGCGTCATTGCGTCATATTGTGCTATGGTAGTTCTGTGTATTCTTGTCATTCATTTTTGCTTATGTGCTTTTATTTTTGTGTTTCTTTGCAACATATTTTTCTGTTTTATTGTGATTACTCTCACTACTGCACATGTTGTATACCTATTTTGATATTTGACCTATTTTGTTTGCTTTGTTCACACAACGTTGTCAATATATCAGTAATGAAATGTTATGTAACTATGATACAAGTGAGAAATAAGCTAGCTTTAAAACAAGGTTTAACCCACAATTTTCTACATAAGAACATGCCTGTACCAAGTCAGGAATATGACAGTTGTTATCCATTCGTTGGATGTGTTTGAGCTTCTGATTTTGCCATTTGATGAGGGACTTTCCGTTTTGAATTTTCTTCTGAGTTCAAGTAATTTTGTGGTTTTACTTTTTTTGGGAGAAAATATCACTGTCACAATTCGAAAATAAGTCTTGTTTTAAATAAATGTATATGCAGGTTTATTGTACTCTGTCATTTCTTGTAATCTGAGAGTCTGAGAATCTTTTTCGAAGAAAGAAAAAAAAATCACCTGTTGTCATTTCTTTTGTATCCCTCTCTGTCTTAAAGATCCTGGATATAGATACAATATTTGCCATCGGACGTTAAGAAAACATTCAATCATTTAAATCCAAATGTCGATTTATGCTTCCGTTTCATTGGATTTAAAATTTCTAATAAACTGTTGACAAATTTACTCGACGTCATACCCTCTTTGTTGTTTATAGAGCGTAAATATATCCTACATGTATTTCCTGTTTTGAGATATTTACGAACTTTATTGTCGCTTTTTCTAAATTATTGTTTAATTCACGCTACAAAATGTTTCATGATTCTCCATTTTAATTACACAAACGTTTCATTAGGCTTCATCACTTTCTTTTCCGTAGACACTTCCGCATGACTTCGTCCGCCTGAAACAAATGAGTCCCGGATATTATGTTTTTGTGTGCCATTTTGTTGAGAGTCTGCGAAAGTGTTTGATTGCAGATTCATCTGATATCTGTTTCCGGTTCGATGTGTTAATCCCGAACCGTTTACGGAAGACGATCTTGAGTTTCCGATGCTGTGTAATGACGCAGCCGATGATCGATATGAACTTGTTTCACTTCCGGTTCGCTGTATGCGAAACTGTTCGTTTATCTTGATGTTGAACTCTTCCCAGGTATAGCGAACGATATCTTGCGTGATTGCGCTTCCTGCATTATTGGACAACATTTGCAAAAGAAATATTCCATCGAATTTTAAATGGCCGTATATGAAAAGCTTAACCTTTTTATCAAGGTTACCAGTTTTTTCATCATGCACATCGATATCGTTCAATAATAAATATTTGATAATATAATTTTCCCTTGATCGTGAAGTTAATGCCATGATTAATGTGAATGCGAAGTTTAGAAAGGTTACAACCAAAATAAATGTCAACCAAAACCACAATGCGATGAAAACCTTTTCGTTGTATAGATTGATAGGAAGAACACATTGTAATGTGTAACGCTGAACATTTGTCAGCTGCCGCAAATCAAAATCGCACAGCGTCACCCTTGGAAATCGGTTATGATTTAAAGCCCAATCCTTTCCCGCCAAAAACTTTTCCATAACGTCATATCCGTAAATGTAGAAATCGTCTGCTAAGAACTCATTCAGAAGTATCAATTGTCCAGCGACATTAACCAAATACAAAAATCTAACAAATATCAAGAGCACCATTAGGAAATTCCCATGATGTCTTCCAATTCCGAAGTCGAACAGTTTGTTTAATCGTGTTCTACCTTCTTTCAGGTGGGCACCTTTATTTGCATCAGAACACCAAATGCTGATATATTTCCCTAGTGATTGTAAAACTTTTTGGCGTTCAATCTCCATATCATACCCTGGCGGGAAAAAATCCATTTGGTCCATTGGAGGTTGTCCTGCATTGGCTAAATTTATTTGATGCGTTCTTCGTGCAGCAAAAAACATTTCTGTCTGTGTGTCTTTTGCTGTCGTCATAAATTTCTTGATTCCAACGCCACATTTTGTAGACAAATATTTCCAAATCGCCCTTGGCATTTTAAACAAAAATGCCATAACTAAAAATATTAATGGCGTCCATTGATAATAATATATCTTGTTGGTTTGTCGAATCTCGTAACTCATGGGGACAGGTTTGCTCATAGGGATGTAATATGTATTAGAAATCCAACATATATAATTTACATATTTTACCCAGACATCGACGTCATTAAAATTAGCATTCTCCTCATAATCTTTGTTAAATTCGGTCGGGCACCAGCACTCAATGGGTGTGCCTACCAGTTCCGGTGTTCCTATGACAACGACAAACATAAACAACATCATACCGGTATAATAATGGTTGACTCGGTCAATCAAGTTGTCGTCGTAGACAACTCTGTCCTGGTAACTGGCACCAAATACTTCGAGGGTTTCGTCTAATCTGGAAAAAATAACAATGATGTTAATAAATGTGTCAGGATAGTCAACCAGTTGACGTTGGCCGCTTACTGAAAGAGGAAGAATAAATTGCCTTGATCATGAATACACGGGTTTTTCGCGAAGAGATAATTTTTTGCGTATCTGAGTATGTATTTCCAGTTCTTTATCTGTTTTGTTCTTGACCAGTAAATGAAGTTTGCGCTTAATCAAATTAACACTTGCGCTACTATTATAGTGTATGACCTAATCGGGTTATTGGGTTTTGTTTGGTTTTTTTTATTTACTCTCAAAGAACATTTGTCTACAAAACAATTGCGATGTATCAAGTACATTTTATATAAACATTCACAAATGTGATTCCGAAACAATCAACAAGTACTAAATAAATATAAATCTGTCTCCTATATTTGCCTTCATCAGCACTGCTCAACCCCAAACACTTGAAAGTCTAAGGTGTACAAATATGTATAAACAACCCGTCATTGGATCAAAAAAAAAAGGCAAATAAATTTCTGTCCGACTTTCTGGACAACCAATATAAAAAGTAAAATAACAAAAATACTGAACTCCGAGGAAAATTCAATTGCAAAGTCCCTAATCACATGGCAAATTCAAATGACAAAACACATCAAACGAATGGACATGAACTGTCGTATTCCTGACTCGGTACAGGCATTTTCAAATGTAAAAAATGGTGGATAATAAAATTGAGAATGGGAATGGGGAATGTGTCAAAGAGACAACAACCCTACCAAATAAAAAAACAACAGCAGAAGGTCACCAACAGGTCTTCAATGTAGCGAGAAATTCCCGCACCCGGAGGCGTCCTTCAGCTGGCCCCTAAACAAATATATACTAGTTCAGTGATAATGAACGCCATACTAATTTCCAACTTATACACAAGAAACTATTTAAAATTAAAATAATACAAGACTAACAAAGGCCAGAGGCTCCTGACTTGGGACAGGCGCAAAAATGCGGCGGGGTTGAACATGTTTGTGAGATCTCAACCCTCCCCCTATACCTCTAACCAATGCAGAAAAGTAAACGCATAACAATACGCACATTAAAATTCAGTTCAAGAGAAGTCCGAGTCTGATGTCAGAAGATGTAACCAAAGAAAATAAACAAAATGACAATAATACATAAATAACAACAGACTACTAGCAGTTAACTGACATGCCAGCTCCAGACTTCAATTAAACTGACTGCAAGATTATGATAACATCATATGAACATCAAACACAATCCTTCCCGTTAGGGGTTTAGTATCATACCATCATAACATATATGAGCAGAACATAACCCGTGTCATGCCAACAACTGTTTTTAGAATAAATGTGTTTAGTTCCGACGCAAAGACCTTATCAGTGACTCAATATTAACGCCAAAATATGCAATCTTTAATGACTTGACAACAGTATCGTAATTATATCCCTTCTTAATAAGTCTATTCGAAGGTTTTGTAAGTTTCTGAGGTGAATACTGACACCTTTGTGCTTTATAAAGAATATTTCCATAAAAAATTGGATGTAAAATATCTGAACGTATAAGAAGTCTGCATGTTGAGCTATATTTACGAATGATGTCTTTATACCGATGATAACATTTAGTAAATGTTTTGACTAGTTTGTGATATCGAAAACCCTGGTGTAATAATTTTTCAGTAATACATAAATTTCTCTCGTTAAAATCTAAAACATTGTTACATACACGAGCGAATCGTACAAGTTGAGATATATAAACGCCGTAAGATGGTGACAAGGGAACGTCACCATCTAAAAGGATAATTAACGATAGGAAATGAAAAATCATCCCTGTTATCATAAATTTTAGTATTCAACTTTCCGTTAGTGATATAGATATCAAGATCGAGGAAAGGGCAGTGGTCATTGTTAGTATTAGCCTTATTTAAAATAAGTTTAGCAGGATAAATTTCATTAATATACATAATGAAGTCGTCATTATTGAGAGCCGAAATATAATCCAAATATCTAAAAGTATTATTGAATTTGTTTATCAGATGTTGTGTTGATGGGTCTTTGCTTATTTTTGTCATAAATTGTAACTCATAACAATGCAAAAAGATGTCCGCAATAAGTGGTGCACAGTTAGTCCCCGTTTGAATTCCGATAATCTGACGATATACGGAATCCCCAAAGCGAACAAAAATGTTATCTAGTAAAAACTCAAGGGCATATATAGTATCAAAGCATGTCCAATTAACATGGTTGAATAACCTGGTAATGAATTCAATATAGGAATGCAGTCTCCGTATTTAATTCGATGACTGGGACAAATATGAGTTCTGTGATGGGATTGCTTCCCTTAGTCTATGAAGTAGATACTTAGGCAACTCGATGACTGGGACAAATATGAGTTCTGTAATGGGATTGCTTCCCTTAGTCTATGAAGTAGATACTTAGGCAACTCGATGACTGGGACAAATATGAGTTCTGTAATGGGATTGCTTCCCTTAGTCTATGAAGTAGATACTTAGGCAACTCGATGACTGGGACAAATATAAGTTCTGTAATGAGATTGCTTCCCTTAGTCTATGAAGTAGATACTTAGGCAACTCGATGACTGGGACAAATATGAGTTCTGTAATGGGATTGCTTCCCTTAGTCTATGAAGTAGATACTTAGGCAACTCGATGACTGGGACAAATATGAGTTCTGTAATGGGATTGCTTCCCTTAGTCTATGAAGTAGATACTAAGGCAACTAGATGACTGGGCCAAATATGAGTTCTGTGATGGGATTGCTTCCCTTAGTCTATGAAGTAGATACTTAGGCAACTCGATGACTGGGACAAATATGAGTTCTGTAATGAGATTTCTTCCCTTAGTCTATGAAGTAGATACTTAGGCAACTCGATGACTGGGACAAATAAGAGTTCTGTGATGGGATTGCTTCCCTTAGTCTATGAAGTAGATACTTAGGCAACTCGATTACTGGGCCAAATATGAGTTCTGTGATGGGATTGCTTCCCTTAGTATATGAAGTAGATACTTAGGCAACTCGATGACTGGGACAAATATGAGTTCTGTAATGGGATTGCTTCTCTTAGTTTATGAAGTAGATACTTAGGCAACTCGATGACTGGGACAAATATAAGTTCTGTAATGAGATTGCTTCCCTTAGTCTATGAAGTAGATACTTAGGCAACTCGATGACTGGGACAAATATGAGTTCTGTAATGGGATTGCTTCCCTTAGTCTATGAAGTAGATACTTAGGCAACTCGATGACTGGGACAAATATAAGTTCTGTAATGAGATTGCTTCCCTTAGTCTATGAAGTAGATACTTAGGCAACTCGATGACTGGGACAAATATGAGTTCTGTAATGGGATTGCTTCCCTTAGTCTATGAAGTAGATACTTAGGCAACTCGATGACTGGGACAAATATGAGTTCTGTAATGGGATTGCTTCCCTTAGTCTATGAAGTAGATACTTAGGCAACTATAGGGAAGTACCTCTTTAGCTCATTCGATTAGAGTGCTGCCTTGTAACAAGATTTCAGGTTCGAGTACCGGCGGAGACAATGTGATTTCCTTGTAACAATCATGAATGATCTTTGGTTTCAGTTGATTACAAAATATTTTATAACCATCCAAGGGTGGATCCATGCAGCCATTTTAATAAGGGGGTCCCAATCCAGGACAAAGAGGATGTTCCAACTATATGTCCCCATTCAAATGCATTGATCGGTAAAAAAGGGGGGTTCCAATCCCCGGAACCATCCCCTGGATCCGCAACTGCCATCTTAGTGGTAGTATATAAAATAAAGTCCAGATCAGTAAATAACTATGTTAAATGCCGAATTCTGAGTCAGTGATCGTCTGTAACTAGATACATTTGTAATGGAGAAACGACTCGTTTACTTTTACTATTTAAAATGTCTCCTGGAATTTAAACTAGTGAAATGTCTTCTGATAAATTAACAAGTGAAATGTCCCTTGATACTTTTAGATTGAAGTAAAATGTATCAGTATATAAAACTAGTGAAATCTCACCTCAAATATGACTAGTGAAGGGTCCTTGATAACTATTAAACATGGTGGAGATTTGATACCCTTTTCGCGATAGATAAAAGATACGTGCTAGTAAATTTATTTAGTAAAAGAATGTTACTTACAACGTAAAATAAGGCATCCTGATCAAAAGTTAGTTAAAAAATGAAGGAAATATAAACTACAGTAAAACTTTACTACCCCTAACAATGAAAGTACGATCAGGTCTGTTGAATCTTTTGTTTATAAATAAAATGATTTATTGAATTGGAAGACTAACTGTTTGTCCTCTAGCTCATATCTTTGATTCAATATTCTATGTACATAAAACTTTTATCATTATGTACAAAGAAATATTTGAACGTTTGTATTCCTGACAAAGTTTCACTTTTGACAGACCCGATTCTTTTACAGAAATAAAAAAAATCGTCTATTATTCAAATCTATATATACGTCAAAAAAAATATCATTATATTCAAAGAATTTTTTTTAACGTTTGTATTCTTGACATAGTTTCCGAATCGACTTAAATATACCTACTTCTTTCACATCACATCTTTTAGATGTCTTTAATTCAATATTATAAATGCATAAAACTTTTATCATTATATACAAAGAAATATATAAACGTTTGTATTCTTGACATAGTTTCAACATAAACAGACCTCCTTGGGGGTTCTTTCCCATGAATTAAAGTGTTTAGATATGAATGTGATTAAAATCTATCTACTTTTAAAATGGGAACAAGAAAAATATAGTTTGTTATTTGAGTATCATTCAAATAAATGCATGCATAGGTTGAGAGAATTTTTTTTACAAAAGTTAAGTATCATAGTATGTTTATTTTGAGTCAATATGAAATATAGGTCACTGAACAAACAAATGTTCTCCATCATTATTACACCATGCTAGTGAATGCAATCATTCCGTTATATTTAAATAAAGGCAACAGGAGTATACCGCTGTTCAAAACTCATAAATCCATGGACAAAAACAAAATCGGGGTAACAAACTAAAACCGAGGGAAACGCATTAAATATATGAGGAAAACAACAACACAACACTAAAATGAAATACACACAGAAACGGCCTAAGCATTAGACAAAATCCTATGAGAATAACAAATATAACATCAAAACCAATTACATGAATTTGGGATAGATAAGTACCGTGACACGTCTTATAGTAATGTGAATTGACACTTAAAAATAAGAGAAAACAAACGACACAACGGAAACACAACGTTCAAATGTAACACACACAGATTTACGTCGAGACAAACATCCAGTACCCTTATTTATAGAATAAGTCAACTAGAATTTCAAAAGAAGAATAACATTCGCGAGGCATTCCAAAATTCTATTCAAATTCACATTCACCACGGCACAGATGGATGAGTTTGCTTGTTTGATTATTTGTTCATTTTTTATACGGTCTAGGCCTTTAAGTAAACAATAACAAAAACTGAAATCTATTGAATTTATAAATTTTGTTACTATTTGAAAATAACTAAACGTTAATTTAAGATTATACACCGGTTTAAGGGAGACAATTCTGACAACGCTTAAATTGGCTTTTTCAAATTGGAACATAGTACAAAGGAATATCACAGCCTGGATACTAAATGCTATTTTTTTATTTTTTGCTCTTCTCAAGGTACCTATTTTCATTGAATATTTTGGGGTTGTAGCACTCAATTATACAGATGTGTGTCCAATAAGCTCAGTTTGCAACAATTAATTTCACAGTCGGTATGTAGTACATGGACTGCAGTAAATCAAACTTAAGCATAAATGTTCATAACTAATCATAACTACCAATGTTCATAACTACCAATGTTTATAACTACCAATGTTCATAACTACCAATGTTTATAACTACCAATGTTCATAACTATACCGATAAATGAGACACTGTAAACTTTTGTTTACTCCGAAAACTTATTCTAAACTAGAAATGTACATGCTTCTACCTGAAACACATTCTACAATATCAAATGAATAAATGTTACTTGTTGTTTTTGAATACATTTTGATAATATTGCCGATCGGCTAAATGCATATATTTTAACATGGCTTTCAAGTCTTTCACTTTATCTGCTGTTAAAATGTTTGATTTCGACAAAACAGACACTTTTGGCATAACAACAGGCTTATCTTTTTTCCTAGTTTTAGGAACAATTGACACATCATTGAAGTCATCATTAACAAAAGACTCTTTAAAGGATACTTGCAAAGGATCTTGAACATCTAGTCTAATGTATTTCACCTTAGTAAAGGGAACTTCAGAGAATTTGAAAGACTGACTAGTCGCTTGAAAATTAAGAAAATCACCAGGCTGCAACTCGATTATTTTCATGGATTTTTTCCTAACTTTTGTTAGCACTCTAAGAAGGCTGACTGGGCTATATATCTCACTAACACTAAGAGCTTTTTCAATCTGGCTATGCACACTGACAGAGTCCACTTCTTGGATGGAAGAGTGACCCGGCTCACAAAACTTCTGTTCAATGGTCTTAAGGGCGTAAAGGTTGTTTTGCAAAAAATAATTCAATGCAGTAACCATTATAGAGTTCCGGTTTTGCGGAACGCAAGAGTCAGACCATAGTGTTATATTCTCTAACAAAGGAAAATCCTGTACAACTTTCTCAAGGATTTTTAGTAAAGCACTTGAAATTTCGTTTGCTCCTCGACCTGCTTGATGTTCGGACCACACTGCATTGTAAGCAGTTTTATTTAACGACATATGAGCAGTAAGGTTATATACATTGAATTTCCTTTTATAGAAAAAATTTGATATGTTAGCCCTTGGGCAAGTAAGCACATTCTCCATATCAAAACAAAGGACTGGTTTCTCTGATTTCCTGTCATTGTCCCTTTCAACTTTTGTTTGTGTTTTACCTAAGACATGAGATTCGTATTTCTGCTTCAGCTCTTTGCTAACCTGGTTTATAAAATCATTTGCTTTGTATTCCTCGCACATATCACATCTGTCTTTTTTTGGAAAATGAAATCCCAGATTGAAGTCAAAATTAAAAATGTTTTTATAGGTGTGATATTTTTCTGGACTGATGCCTTTAGAATTACACTGAAATTCATAAAGCTCATAAATTTTGGAAATTGTAAGACATGGGTCCAGATATTGCCTTTTTACTGACGACCGACAGTAATGAGACTCGACACGAGGAAAGGAGTTTATATGATCCTTTATAATGACTTTAGCTTCATCGGACACTTTTCTCTTGACATGTTTACCCCTTTTATCTTCAAAGGAAGGAAATTTTTTCTCAAAAAACCACTGAATTCTACGAGGACTTATGTCTAATGTAGCAAGGAAAAATTCCTTGCAAACACGAACTTTCCCGCAGGATTTAGGGAAATGATATACATATGAAAATTTCCGCCTTGAACTTTTGCTATCTGTTCGAGTTCTACCCTTTTGGATTTTGTCAATGCTGCTGCTATAGAATGCATTTTTTTCGCTATCGTTATACGACCAAAAACTATGAAATATATCCTTTCGTTCAGCATCAGAAAATGTTCTACATTTAAATTTGCAGGTTCCATTACAACCATTTCTTTTTATTTCCCTTTTACATCGTTTTTTTCCCGTCGTGGCGACGTATTCAAGGCCTGCCTGTCTTTTCCTTTTCCTTATAGTTTGTTTCCACATGTCGGGATTTCTTTTCCTTTTTCTGCTTCTACTGTTAGTGCTATCCTCATTTGATTGGCCTTCTGTTTCTTGTATAGTTTCGACTTGTTCGATGGCATCAAAATCATTAGCAGTTTTCTGTTTGGTTTCATTGTGCAGAGGGACAGCAGTATATAATGCATCAGGTTGATCAACTACTGTAGGCACTTTTTGATCCTGATCAGCACTAATATTTGGTAAATTTGTAATTTGTACATCTGCATAAACATGACCTTGGTTCGACTCGACAACATCATGTTCAAAAGGATTGTCTCCGTTAACAATAATTATGGTACAGTTTTCATCTGAGTTTTCAATAATAGATGCCAACTGCTGGTCACTGTAAACATGAATTAATTCAGGTACTTCGTCCGAATTTTGTGTAGTCATGACTGTGTTGGCTTATAAACGGTGTATGCAAGGTCAGTATAATTAAAGTGCATAAATCTGGCAAAATCGTTTTCGTGAACAGTGGAATCAAGACTAAGATAAAATGTCATCAGTGACTTATAACAGTTATCAAGAATATTGATCACATGAATGTATTTTAGATGTATCCCACAAACGTCTAGCACTTGTATGTTTGGTATGTATGTCACAATATCTCTTATCGTCTTTGGAGATATTTCATTGAACGAAATATATAAACTGTCTAGTTTAGTGCACAAAGATACAGCATGAAAGTCACAGTCTTTCAAATTTAAACATGTAGAAAGATCTAGAATCTCCAGATTAGGCATAAACTGTAAAAAACACGTAGTTGAAATGGAAGTCTGGCATAAGTTTAACCAAGTAAGATTTCTGGCACAACTCAGTTTTGAAACACTGCTAAAATCAAAAGCCGGAAGTCCACCAGTATATTTTGAGTAACCAATATTAAAAACTCTGAAGCTCCTACAGTGCTGAAAAATGTATGGTAAATCCTCCTCTCTAATCACTAAAGGCCCATAAAACTCAAAAATACTCCATAGTGTAGGTGTAAATTTTATCAGGTTATAAAATCTTCTACAAACTCGGTTTACATTCAGTAAAAGATCCTCTAAGTCAATGAAAAAGAAGATTCGAATTAGAGGGACATCAGGTAGGTCTTCTATTGGAAACCATCTATAGCCATCACTGAAATACATGAAATGGGTATTGTCAGTGTCTTAGAATAGAATTAAAGCAAAACTGAACTATTAATATATGAACAGAAAATGTTCTTGAAGTAAAATTTTATGGACTTGAAAATTATGAAAAGTGCTCTTGTTTTTTAATTATTCTTTTTGTAAAAGTATGACTGTGATAAAGTGTTCAATTTCCCATTAAAATGTTTGGAATGAACACTAAAATTAAACTGGTGTATCTACATTGAAAATGTTAAATGAGAGTATTATACTGTTTTATCTCCTTTTACACCCAATTTTTCAGTGCAGGTTCAAATTAGTACCGCATGAATTAAGAAATTATGTAGTTAGAGGCTTCCTCCAGGGGGTATTTGCAACAAGGTATGATAATTCTATCGGAATATACATAAAAAGGGCTGAAAAATTACTTACATTTCTGTCATGGCTTCATACTATCTCCATTAGTAAACTTTTGTCATGTGACCCAGAATCCGTCAATTTCATTGGTTTGTACTTAGATCACTATAATTCTGAATACAACATTGTACTTGTAGATATATCATTTTAATACTACTGTTTAGGCAAATTTGAAGATAATTAAGCCTGGTTAAATATATAGGGAGATAGAACATTGCAGCACGAAACTATTGACACCCATAACTCATTTCCATTGTAAAATGGACTTATAACATTATAATATTCACACGACGCGTTGTAATAAAGTAAAACTGCGAGCTACTGCTCACTGATGATACCCCCGCCGCAAGTGGATAATACTAATAGTGTAAAAATATGCAAGTGTTCGGTAAACAGGAAGTTGTCGAGTGATGAATCTGAAAACGCATCACACGGTATAGCTGACTTAAATAAATCCTGAAACCAAATTTCAGAAATCCTTGTATT
This sequence comes from Mytilus trossulus, assembly GCF_036588685.1. Taxonomy (NCBI): domain Eukaryota; kingdom Metazoa; phylum Mollusca; class Bivalvia; order Mytilida; family Mytilidae; genus Mytilus; species Mytilus trossulus. The sequence goes on along the minus strand of NC_086385.1, from coordinate 62,573,495 downwards.
GAAGTTTCTGAGAAAAAATGTGACGAACATTTTCAACTTGGCTATCATGTGTAAAATCATACAAGTGTTCGGTAAACAGGAAGTTGTCAAGTGATCAATCTGAAAACGCATCACACGGTATATCTGACTTAGATAAACCCTGAAACCAAATTTCAGAAATCCTTGTATTGTAGTTCCTGAGAAAAATGCGACGAAAAATATTAATGGGACGGACGGACTGACTGACGGAAGGACAGACAGAGGTAAAACTATGTACCCCCTTTTTTAAAGCGGGGGTATAATAAGTATCTTTAATCCACTACAGTTTCTGTCCTTTCGGAAGATGTTATATCCAGTAGGAAATATTTGTCTGTCCGTGATCCTGTTTCTGAGTCAAATATTACACCTGGGTTCATGCTTTCAGTATGTACTTTGCCTTGTTTACTTTTCATAGATTGAAAGTTTTAAACGTTTAGTAATTTTAGATGTGTTTTAGTTTTCTGTGAAGTTCTTCTATTCTTGTTTTAATCGGGAGTCGTTGTATGTACAGGTCTTATCTAATTTGAAGACATTGGACTGGCAAGAGAAGTGGAAGACAAAATGCTGAAATGATTTGATGTGCTAAGAATAGTTTTTAATAATTAGAAAAACCACACATGATACAGTTCAAAGCAATTGCACTGTAATTTGCAAATTCATGGTATAATTCAGTGGTCATAGACTGGCATGAGACATGGTATCATTGATTGCATATTTATTTCTTTGTCGTTCCATGTAATAGACCCCTTTCGAGTTCACCCGTCACCGGAAAAAACTCGTCAATTAGACGCGCGTGACGTCATTTACCAAATAGAGGGAATCGCCTGTATCCCTGAATTATTTACGTTCATCAAGCGTCTTAGTGATCGTCATTGTGGAGGATAAACTAGAAATAATTTTTGTTTTGTTAGTACTTTATCACAGTTCCCTATTGACAGTAGTGCCGATTGTCAATTATGAGATGCCCTAAACGCACGAATGATGTTCACTAAAACAAGAGTATTTTGACGGAAATCGGCATCGAAATCGAAAGTTGTCTATTGGGTATTCACAAACTCTAAAACAGAACTCTACAACCACCACTTCATTCCAGAAACTTCCAACAAATTCTTTAGTGAGAAATTATGATTAAACCTATATAAAGCATTTGAACTTTTATGAAAAATACTATTGAAGAAAATTATCTCCCCATCATGATGAAATGTTAGGAAAATTAACCAGTCAGAGTCAGTGATATTGTTGGCTTTTCCAAAACTACCTCTACCCTTTTTTATTGGGAAAATATGTGTCATTTTCATCAAATTGGGATATTTAAAAGAATCAATGAATTTGACTGAAACTTCAAATTTACAGACCCATTTTTAAGAGTCAAACCCTGCTTTAAAATTAGACCCCATTTTGTCAGTGATGATACATAAATATACCCTCAAATATGCACATACATGTATATATAGTCATTTTAGGCATGAACTACTGATACCGCACTGTTTGGGAATATGCTTTATAATGCTTTCTTTAAGTTGTATTTCTTGTTTTGTAGATATTAGTATGTTTGTATGTTGTATGTTTTAAATAATAGTCCTTCGACCTCTCTTCGTCTGATTATATGAATTATTAGAAAAACTGAAATTTCAATGGTTTATCAAATTTGGTAGATTTTTAATTTGATATTTTTTTTAGAAAAGGGCGAAAGCAATTATGCAAAGTGACATTCAAACTCATAAATAAAAAATCAACTGACAACGCCATTGCTGAAAAAAAAGGCAAACAGACAAATAATATTAAACAAAACACAAGATAGAAAAATATATACAAGACAAAACAACATAAACCGTACCAATAACTGGGAGTTATCTCGGGTGCTTCTGAAGGGTATGCAAATTCTGCTCCACATGTGGCCCCCGTCGTGTTACTCATATCAGTTCAAATCTAGTAACAAGTATAATTCATGTCACGTGTGTGAAAAGGGGACGGGAAATGCATTCTCTAGTGAGTCTGTAGCTAGCAGGTTGCCATCATTACAATTCTTGAAAATGGCATGTGTAGATAATTACTTTCTTATGATTTCATTCTTATTACATTAACAATCATACTTCGTATGTTTATCTTCTTATTAAACGTATAAATATACTTGTACTTACATTTTCGTGCTCATTTTTATATCTCATTAAAATATCGGTAAGTGATAAAACTTATATTTAACATTTAATAATTGCATATCTCATATAAATAATTTAAAATCGTTGTGTGATAATACTTATGTTTAACATTTTAAAGTTTAGCTTCGATAGTTTTTTAAATATTTGTATAATTTTTCCTCCGTAAAATACCTTTCTATATACAAACATTATCTGTTTTAAAAACAACTTTTAATGTGTATACTTAATACAAAAAAGAGGTTAACTCACGCACACAAATAAGTCACGCGCAATATCGAGGACAAGTCACGCGCATAAATATGGACAAGTCTCGCACTGAAATACATTGGGTTGTATCTAAAAATAAAAGAAAACGTCGATAAGACAGCAGCCCAACATAATGGAGAGATGAATAGAATTGATGGATTTACAACTGTGGTTTCGATTACGGGCTCTAAGAAAAAGTCGACATCTGTCTGATTAGTTTCAGAAACCTTGTCATATATATTTCATCTCAATTTCTGCCTTATCATGCATGGCCATCTTGAAATAATGAACTACTTCAGTAGCTTATCCAAGTACATCATTACAAAGCAAGAACCATTGAATTGCAGGCTCACTACTTCGGACAGGCACATACCGAATTTGGTAGAGTTTAACATGTTAGTGAGCGCACAAATATCCCCTAACCTGTTAGTTCTCTCTTCAAACGTTTGTATTTAAGTGATATATAGATACTACAACTACTTCAACACACATACGTACACTTTTAGAGTCATATTTTCACGTTCTTCTTCCTCATGTGTAAATGGTGGATAATCTATCTATATATGTATATGTGTGACTTTAATTTTGGTATTTTAACACTGAAATAATTATGTGTTAAAGTTTTTTTCCGTCAAATATTTCTTTTATGGTTTTTAATCGAGTATATAATAGTATTTTAATCTGTTGTCGAAGGTCTTTGTGTAGATTTAAATAAACTAAACAAACAACCCCCTGTTTATTGTAACGTAGTCGCAAGATATCTTAGCAGGTTTTGAATAATAAATTGGTAATATTAAATTGCACGCTGACTGTATGTTTTTCTCGGAACAAATCCAGTTCCATGAATTAAACCGCTGGCAATTAATTTGTGTACATAAATATAGCCACTGAAAAATTAATTCATAGTTTTTCGAATTCGTTCGCTCAAAAATGTCGGAAACCTTAAAAACAAAAATGTTTACCGCCATTCCTTTTAAAAATACTTAACTATCGTTCCATTTAAATGAAATCAACAATTATATTTGCAAACTGCCATTGCTCGCCCCTGAGTTAGCCTGGCATCCTGACCAAATCTAATATTTTGTCGAGCAGTGAGCCAGGATACAATATATACTAGCAGGATACAAGACTAGATCTTGGATTTACAGTGGAATTAAAATTGGTGTTAAAAAATATTTGCAACCTCTGAAATCAGCAGTAAAATTTAAAATCAATGTCTTCTCACCAAATTTCTAGAATCGCGTGTTATATTTATTTTTGGGGAAACAAATTAGTCGCTCGCTCCATTATTTGTCACGAAAAGTTGTTTTTTTAGTGCATGGCCTTTAATAACAGGTAAACATGTAGTATACTATTAGTTTTGAACGTATTTTAAATGTGAAACAAGATAACAATAAAAAAATTCTATAAGATAACTGATACACCTTTGAATGTAGTTTTATTATGCATTGTAAATTATACCATTAGTTTGCGCCAAATTTCCCGGAAAATCTCACAAAATGCCGCGATGTCAACCATGAATATAACAAATAATCATGCATTCTGCCCCTATGCAAATTGGTAAAAAAATAAGCAGATGACAAAATAATTATTCTGAATCCAGGTTTTTCCCCACATCTTATGGTGTTAAATTTTGAAGGAGAACAAATTTCTGACTCAGAAAAGAAAACCTTAACCCCCACCTCCTTGAATTAAATGGTTGCTCCCCAACTGAACTGTTAAAATATACACTAGCATTTTGACAGTACTATGAGAGAAAAAACATTTCGACAGGAATATCAGAGAAAACATTTCGACAGGAATATCAGAGAAAACATATCAACAGGAATATTAGAGAAAACATTCTGACAGGAATATTAGAGAAAAAATAACGACAGGAATATCAGAGAAAACATTTCGAAAGGAATTTCAGAGAAAACATTTCGACAGGATTATCAGAGAACACGTTCTGACAGGAATATCAGAGAAAAAATATCGACAGGAATTTCAGAGAAAACATATCGACAGGATTATCAGAGAACACGTTCTGACAGGAATATTAGAGGAAACATTCCGACAGGAATGTCAGAGAACACATTCTGCCAGGAATATCAAAGAACACATTCTGCCAGGAATATCAGAGAACACATTCTGAAAGGAATATTAGATAACACATTCTGACAGGAATCTCAGAGAACACATTCTGACAGGAATATCAGAGAACACATTCTGACAGGAATATCAATAAAAACATTCCGACAGGAATATCAAAGAAAACATTCAGACAGGAATATCAGAGAAAACATTCAGACAGGAATATCAATTTAAACATTTCGACAGGAATATCAAAGAACACATTCTGACAGAAATATCAATGAAAACATTTCGATAGGAATATCAGAGAAAACATTCAGACAGGAATATCCGAGAAAAAAATTCAAACAGGAATATCAATGAAAACATTCAGACAGGAATATCAATGAAAACATTTCGACAGGAATGTCAGAGAACACATTCTGACAGAAATATCAATGAAAACATTTCGATAGGAATATCAGAGAAAACATTCAGACAGGAATATCAGAGAAAACATTCAGACAGGAATATCAATGAAAACATTTCGACAGGAATATCAAAGAACACATTCTGACAGAAATATCAATGAAAACATTTCGATAGGAATATCAGAGAAAACATTCAGACAGGAATATCCGAGAAAAAAATTCAGACAGGAATATCAATGAAAACATTCAGACAGGAATATCAATGAAAACATTTCGACAGGAATATCAGAGAACACATTCTGACAGAAATATCAATGAAAACGTTTCGATAGGAATATCAGAGAAAACATTCAGACAGGAATATCAGAGAAAACATTCAGACAGGAATATCAATGAAAACATTCTGACAGGAATATCAGCGAATCAATAAAAACATTCCGACAGGAATATCAAAGAAAACATTCAGACAGGAATATTAGAGAAAACATTCTGACATGAAAATCAGAGAAAACATTCTGACAGGAATATCAGAGAAAACATTCTGACAGGAATATAAGATAAAACATTTCGAAAGGAATCTCAGAGAAAACATTTCGACAGTAATATCAGAGAAAACATACTGACAGAGAACACATTTTGAGATGACCATGAGAGACATCGTTAGAGGTTATTGGGGTTGGAACTCTTTATACAGGGAACCTTCATCTTACTGCAAAAATGTATGTAAAGTCTTATAATTTAGGAAATAAATACACAACATTGCCAATTGACTTCTGAATAGAATTTAATCACACACAACTCTTAGGGGGAAAATATAAAAAAATCTAGGTAAACCATCAAACTAATGTTGTTTATATAATGGAATACACATGGGAGGTTTAACTAGCTATAAAACCAGGGTTGACCTTCTGTTTTCTTCAATAACTATATTCTTATATTATGAATATGAATTGAAAAAATAAATAAATGGGGAATGTGTCTTTATGGACACAGATGATGCCCCCGCTGGCATATAACTTAATAAATGGACACAACTCAAGAACTGGAAAAGTCAAGCTGCCAAAATTTAAAATTAAACTGAGTTTAGTGGTAATAAGCATTATATATACATTTCATTAAATTCAGTTGAGACAAACTTAAGTTAAGAGAACAGAAACGAATAAAAACCAGCAGGTTTTCCTTTTATAAAGGGGCATAACCCTAGATTGGTAATCCAAGAGCTTGTAAGCACTGTATGGTAGATTACTTTAATTTTATCAGTTGGTAGTAAAATTAAATATTGCATTGTATAAAGCATTGGTTTTAGTTGATTCAACGAGCATTCTGGACACAGATAGATAACTCTAACTTTCAAAGAAGATTTTAAAAGTGTTGATTGTAGTCGATTCAACAATAACTATGGACATAGGAAGATACCTCAAATTTAAATCAAATTAACTTGATTGATATTTCTGAAATTTTTCAGCATTTTTCCATTTGAAAAGAGAATAACTCTAGAACAGTAAAAGAGACGGCATCAAAATTCAAACTTGATCTGTATATTGTATTAATAAGCCTTGTGTAAAAGATTCATTAGTTTTGGTTGAGGCAAACTTAAGTTAGAGAATGGAAACGAAAAAAATTGCAATTTTTCTGTAAAAGGGGCATAACTCTTAGATGGTAAAAGTGACGCCACCAAAATTCAAACTTGATCTTTATTTAGTGGGTATAATGTGTCTATTAAGAAACTTAGTATTGGTGACTGGTCTTTGTTTTTTTATTCTCACTTTTGTAAAACTAAAGCTTATGCAATTTATTAGTTGGCATAAAATTTAGAACACTTATATAGCTAGACAATATAAGGCTTCTAAATATATTTTGGGGAGGGTTTTCTGTCTCTTTAAATGTTTACCAAATATCTTGTTTTAGATATTTAAGGTTCCCATATTACTAAATATAGACCCAATTTCTTGTTTATATTTTTGTTGAGTGGGTGTCATTATATAATCATTTAAGCAGTATATATATTTGGTTTAAGTTTGTTGGGTTGCTGTCATACATATGTGTACATAATAACTTGTTTTAGTTTGTTGGGATGATTCTGTCTCATTTATTGTAAACCTAACATCTTGTTGGGTTGCTGTCTTATAAATTGCATACATAATATCTTGTTTTAGTGTTGGGTTTCTGTCTTATGAGTTGTATATATAATATTTTGTAGACTAGTCTGACAGATAAGCAATCTACCTATTAAAAGGACTAGACTATTCGAAAGGAGGGTAGTATACCTTACTTAATAATGACTTCACTGTACAGCTAACAAGCAAGCTAACCAGAGCTATTACCTTTACCTACACACTCATTGCAATCAATTATAACCATGAATGAGGGGGTAAGGCCAAATAATCTCCATAGAAATGAGATGAACCAATACTAATACAACTGTAAACCAAATTTCATTGACCTACCACTACCAGGTGGCCTTAAACTAGACCTAACAACAATCTAACACATTGCAAATCTGTAAATTCTGCCGCCGTTTTGGGAAACAGATACTTGTCTCCCTTTGTCTCTGTCAAGGCAATACAAGATAACGTAGTAAACTAGAAAATGTTTCTATTGGCCACATGTGCCGTCGCTTATAACATGATTGAGTCCACTTCCACATACTAATGCAGCATCCAAGTAGTTTAGACTGTTTGTGCCGCATTGTGTATAAACTAAAAAAAGTCATAAGATATATTCAATTTCTTTAATTATGAGTTCATTTGCAAGCACTTTTTTGTTGCATAACATAAAAATGATCACATGATAAACATGTGACAATACAAAGTTCATCACAGGTCACATGTCTCTATGGTAATTTGCATATTTATAGGGATACATTGACTACAGTTTATATATATCTAACAAATAAATCTGAAACTTAAAAAGTTATATTGAGTTTTAAGACTATGAAATTCTTCATTGAACAAATCTTTCGTAGAAGTTTTATGTAGGTTGTGAGTAACCAATAATTCAGCAAATTACCAAAAGTAGAGACAACAAAAGCATAAACAACAAAGGACCACCAGCAGTCATAAAGATTCAAAATATACAGAACTAGTAATATTACAAAAAAAATATATAATTTATCATAGTGACAAAAATGAGATTTCTGTCCTGACATCACAGACTAAACAGGCAGAGTTATCTCTCCTGACAGAGCAGGTAGAGTTATCCCCCCTGAGATCATATTAAAGCTTTTTTTATAGTATTAAATATATATAATTTAAAGCATTCAAAAGATGCAATTTTATATATCATGAAGACGATGAACTAAACATTCCATAAACACATAAATGGAAAATAAAAAAAATATTCATAAGCTTAAAAAGTTTGAGGCCATTATAGATTTTTAGCAAATGTTAAGTGAAATGGTTTAAATGATCGTAAAAATTGCCATTTTCAGACGAAATCAATTTAACAAACATTTAAGGGCCAGTACTCTTTTTCCAAACACCGATTAATTCAAGAATCTTCAATGTTTTTAAATGAACTTAATAAAATGTATAGTTTTGACAGTAAGATATGAGCCTGTTTCAAATGCTTTAAAATATAATTATTTCTTTTACTTCTCCAGAAAAGCACATCAATAGAAAATAAATTCTTCAGCAGTAAAAATCTGGACAATACATTTACATCACTAAGATATACATCTTTGATACAAAAATAACATAAATAGAATGTGGAGTTACTCCCCTTTACACAAAAGGCAGAATTTCTTCCCCTGACATAATAATTACCATATAAATACCATTTAAATGGTTTGAAGTACTTGCAAAAAATCATTCTTCTCCAGGGGGATAACTTTGTCTTTGTGTAAGGGGAAATAACTGTATAGATACAAATTTACATCTTGAATGCACAGACACTAAAATAAAAACTTAAAATCTTTTCCGATATGGTTCTTAAAATCTGCCATATAAATAAATATGAAAATAGAACTGTATATAAATGCCACAGTTTTCTCACAAACATATAATTTTTATACATTCCTGCCATGAAAGAAAAACAAGCAGCTTGTACAAAAAGCTTGTACCTATACAAATCTGTTTTGAGTTATGACAGCCAACAGAATATCTCCACTTAAACCATTTTATTTCCAGTTATCAAGTCAATTAAACATTATTTATATTACTTCATATCTTAGTATATAAGTATATAGATATAGGAAGATGTGGTGTGAGTGCCAATGACACAACTCTCCATCCAAGTCACAACCTATAAAAGTAAACCATTACAGGTCAATGGCATTGTTTCCTAGTGATATTTTGTATATTGTAACTGTTGTCAAAAAGTCTGTATACTATCATCTCTCATGTATACATTCTCTGGACATATAGACATGACTCTCTCTGTTGCAGAACTTAAATAATGTAAAGTTATATATATAGACACTTTTTACTTGCACTCTCTTTCTCACTCTCTCTCTCTCTCTCTCTTTTTAACAGAACTAAGGTCAAAGATATACATCATAGACATACTAACATCAACAAACAAGCAAAACATAATAACAAACAATAGTACACACATATATTGCAATAAACAGCAACATTAAGGGGAGAGAAGCACCATTAATTTATCAATGAGGAATATAGGAAACTTGATATTCTTTATGGAATCTATTTTTAGCTGTTTCATTATTTACATTTACATCTTATCTAATAGCATGATGTCATAGTACTATAAAAACCCTTTAGAAATGCATGTCTCCATGAGTCTGTTTCTGACATTCTTGTAAAACATAATAGGTAAAATAAGACAAATGTAAATAATCAATAATTTAACAGCATTTAGTACTATTGGTGTCCTGGTTTTTATAATTAGAATAAATATGTCAATAAAATTTAACATGTATTCAATGTCATGTTATTTTCTTAATAACTGTCTAAAATCCTAGTGAAATCATTGTTATAGAAAATAAATTTTAAATTATATAACAAACTCTACAAGTCAAACTGTAGCTGTTGGTTTATGTCAGTAACATGGTTAAAAAATGAATAAGTTTCCATAAAAATGAAAATTCTTTGTTTGGAAGACTATGTAATCATTGCATGATGATTTGAGCATTGGATAAGTATCAAATGACTACGGGAAAAGCAATGGGACGTTAATTCTGTATCACATGAATAGGTAATTAAGTCTCATTTTGATGAAACACTCAAAGTACATAATCTTCTGTTTGTTATTAAACAGATTAGTTACATGACTTCACTTCCAATGTAAATTAGTCATTGACTAAACTACACATGTGAATTAGTTACATGACTTAACTACACATGGGACTAATTCACATGACTTAACTACACATGTAAATAAGTCACATGGTTTAATGTAAATGCCTCAGTAACAAGTTTAATGACATAGATATAAATGCATATTACTTTAGGCTATCTCAATGCTAGATGAAGATAATGCCAGATGAGTGTGAAGGATTTTCTTGATCTTAATCTAATATTGCACACAAAAAGGTTCACCTCACTGTTTTAAGTCACTTTTGTCTAAAACCTCCAATGGGAATAAGACTACAAAATGATGCATTCTGGGTCTTTGTTTAAAATCTCCAATGGGAATAAGACTACAAAATGATGCATTCTTGATCTTTGCCTGAAACCTCCAATAGAAATAATGGCAACAACAAATATGCATCTGGGTCATTATCCTGCTCAACCTTTAAAATGTTGCAAACCATTGGTGCTCGGTAACGCTTTTTTTCTTTTATGTATTTGTATCATTCCTATGTATAATTGTTCTTTATGCCCTTGGATCATTCTTAACAATGTGGATATGTAAAGTGATGACCTTGAATTTTGAGAATCACTGGTATGTTTTAGTTTGTCAACCATTTTCAAAAATATATTTGAAGCTTTATAAGTAACAAAGATGTTTTCAAATCTGTTTTGCATGAATGCTTAATATTTCTGATGAAACTAGTTTCCGTTACAAACTTTTTCGTGACTTAAACCAGTTACATCCCTTTTCAACCTGATTTGTTCTAAATGCCCTTTACATTTCCTGAGTAAGACAGTTGTTGTATGGTTGTCATCTTCTTGAACTGGACAAAGTTACTATCACAATTACTGGAGAAAGACATGGGTAGCATCTACCACTATTTACTTGTATGTCCTAATCTCATTAAAACAGTCCTACATCCTTCTTCAATGCATGTTGTTTCCAGGCAGGCAGTGCGTAAAATTCTTCTTTTGTCATTTGTAGAAACTCCTACAAAAACAAAACTTCAATTATAAACAATTGCTCAAAGCATTAGTTTTTTTTCTAAGATTGTAGTCTGTTGTATGATTTTGAATAACCAGCATCTACTAGAGACCAAAGTATAAGATAAAGTATCTTACTGAGTGTTTATAACTGGATATCAACAATAAAAGTTTAATTTATTTAAATGTCTTTTCTGCTTTCTCTATAATGATTAAATTCATTTTGTAGGTCTGTAATATAAAGTTTTACACTTAACATTATTAACCATACATGAAAATGAGGTCACAGCCAGATGAACCCAGCCAGAAAGACACACACATATTACAATCTTTCCAAGTATCTCCAACTTTTGTTTTTAATATCTGATGAACAGTTAAGTTCACAAAAACTAAACATTGACCAGTGAACCATCAAAATGAGATTAAGGTTATATGAACCCTGTCAGAGAAACTTGAGACTATTTTATAATAAAAAAAGAGACAATAATGAACAGCAAACCAACACCATAAGCATAACAAAATCTGATATTTTCCATATTTTCCTCAGTTTTAATATTTTACCTCAAATTCTTCATCTCCGAGATATGATTCAAGACGTAAAGCATCAACACCATCTGGTAGAGGGCGCTCTTGTAGCTCTTCAAAAGTATAAAGAGTTTTCATCATCTTTTCTAATATTTCTTCTAAGGGAGTTAACTCCGTGTACTTTTTACCATCCTGTAAACAGAAATAAAAATAAGTTCTCCCATTAAAGGTCGATTAATTTACTGACAGGGGTCAAAATGAATAAACTGTAAGCATCTCTTAAACATGGTTTTAAGTCTGTTACTATAGTGGTAATACAGTAAATGTTTTTGTTTAAATGGCTATTCTTAGTATTTTAAGCAACTTTGACCCTCATCTCTGACCTGATTACATCAAAATTATAAGGTTTCATCCCTTTTCTACTATCATTAACTTATACAAGTTTGATTAAAAAGTTTTTCCCAATATTCAAAAGTCAGACAGAGTTTGTTACTTACTTCCAAGATTAATAGAGATATAGAGCTTACTAGTTACTCCCAAAACATACATGTATTTCCTATTTCTTCAAATAATAGTTACTTATAAAATTTGAACCTGGCATGAGAAATTGTATGAATGTTTAGAAATGACTGTAACCCCAAACACTTCCACCCCTAATAAAGTGTGTTACTCAGAATGTATTGACTGACCTTGAGGTTGAGTTCCCTGGCTGTTGTGTTCACCTCCCAGTAAGGAAACAGATTAGTAAATTCTAATGGTTCCAGTCCAGCGAACACAGCGTATGATTTTAATGGATTATCTGGTGATTTAACTGAAATGATAAGAGAAAGTCTGACATAAACACAGATTTCTTTCATATACAAAATTTGCCTTTTTGACATTACCCTGGACTCATTATTTATCTGATTTATATTCATTTACTTATTGTGAAGTTGTAACACAATTTTACATAATAAGAAGGAAACGTTTGCCTTAAAAATGAAATTTTCATGTACATGATGTGTTAATTTGTAATGTATTGTGGAAAACAAATATGTTTTTAAGAAAAAAAAGTTTGAGATAGTCAAATAATACTCCACAGAAATGAGGACTTCATCATTTATAATGCTCCAAAGTTCTGAGGACTTTATCCTTTATATTGCATCCAAAGTGCTGAGGACTTTATCCTCTATTATAATCCAACTAATAAAGACTTTATCCCAAGTACTGAGGACTTTATCCTCTATAATAAGTCATGCTACTAATAACTTTATCCCAAGCTTTGAGGACTTTATCCTCTATAATAATTCAGGCTACTAATGACTTTATCCCAAGCTTTGAGGATTATATCCTCTATAATAATTCAGGCTACTAATAACTTTATCCCAAGCTTTGAGGACTATATCCTCTATAATAATTCAGGCTACTAATAACTTTATCCCAAGCTTTGAGGATTATATCCTCTATAATAATTCAGGCTACTAATGACTTTATCCCAAGCTTTGAGGACTATATCCTCTATAATGCTTTGACTGATTATTTACCTTTACAATATTCTATTGCTGTCTGTATTGCACATTGCCGGTCAACATTATACTTGGCCTGAGCTGACCCTGTCTGGACGTTCTCCACTTCTGATGTTCCTTCTGGCCACCACCCATGCCACAGGTAGACCACATCACCACTGTCTAACATAAACAACTCTGAAAAAGATTAGATCATTCAGAATATGTCTTCAGGGACACTTTATTGAATACAGACAAGCCACTGCTCTTAATAAGCCTTTCATTTTGAGATACAGACAGTGTGACTGACAACTCCTATTATGAGTATAATATTGCAGTTTAAATTATTTAAGATTCACACAAATTCAACTTGAATAGATTGTGGCTTGATATATTTGGCAGTCCGCAGAATTTATTCAAAATTTGTCTCAACTGAAGGAGTTTTTTAACATGTCTTATGGGATGTGGACTTGTCCATTTGACCTCAAGATGGCTATTTTGGTTAGCTGGAGTTGTTGACTTGCTGTTTTAATGATTTCATAACATCTCTTTTCATTCACACTTATATTACTTACGGGGGTTTTAAACACCCTTGAATAGATATAAAGCCACACTAGCAACAACACATATATTGTGATTTTGATCATATATCATTACCTGGCTGAGATGTTCTGTAGATATCTGATTGTAGAACAGGGAATGGACTGACTAGATCTGGTACCCTAGTGGGATTAAGTATGTCTTACCTGGCTGAGATGTTCTGTAGATATCTGATTGTAGAACAGGGAATGGACTGACTAGATCTGGTACCCTAGTGGGATTAAGTATTTCCTGAACATCAAATATCCCTGACACACTTGTCATGTGAAACAATCGGATCGACTGAGAATCTTTAGATACTGAAAGAAAAAAACAAATATAAAATCTTAGTGATAATAAAGAATAATTAGAATCTAAAATCATTTAAATACTTAAGCTTGCAGGGCAACAAACTTACAACATATTTTGCCAAAACTAAGTAATTTGCATGATGTATGCAGACCTACAAATTGAATTTCAAAAGACTTATTCAAAACAGTTTAAGTTCCAGAAATATTTTTGTTATTCTAATATAAGAATTCAAATAATATTAGCGGTTTTTTTTTTTTTTTGTGAATGCAAATGTAAAATTATATATAGGAATTTAAAGCATTTCTTCCTAGAAAGTGCCTCAATTTTGAAATGTCCATCTTTCCTCTTTCTAAATAAAGAGGGTGTTTTAAAAAAATTATATACTTGAATAAAAAAGTAATTTGCAGTAAAGGGGAAGTAACTCTTGGCAGGAATGCTTGTACCTGTTAATAGTGAATTTTGAAAATGTTAAAAAAAGAAGCATACATATATCAATAACTTACCAAAAATGAAATCAAAATAAGATTATTTGCTCACCTGTTAATAACGATGAGTATGATGAACGATCGTTACGTGTGACATTCATAACTCTCCAGAAATCTAACGATTCTTTTCCCTCCTCTAATTCAGTCATAGATATGGTAGCCTGTTTGTTTAATCCTACTTCTAATGCACACCTACAATTATAATTTTTATTTATTCATAAATCATATATCATTACCTATTTCATACTGCTCAGTCTTAAGTTCTCTATTACCCAATAAGGAAGGTTTTTTTCATGCTTTTTATTGTGTTTCATCTTTTGCCATGGTATTGTACTTTTTTCTTTGAGTTATCATTCATTTATTTTTTATGACCTCTTTGGGATAATCTGTATTTTTTTTTTTTAAATATTTAAGGTAGTTTCATGGTATACCGCCATATTGGATTGTACTATTGTAGTGCACAATAAGTCTAGTTATTTGCCCAAATCTGCAAATTTGTAGACAGATGAGCAATTTAATTGGTTAGACTGTTTATATGAAGAAAACTTTCTGATTTATTGCATTATCCAAAATATTTAAACAAATATAATGTATTTGTGTTTAAGAATAATTTTTTTCAACTAAGCCATTTAAGGTGAGATTACTTGTTTAGTTAACAATTTATACTAGACTGATTGGGAATTTTTATAATTTTTACTTGTAGCAAGAAAAGTTCGGTGACACCATTTTTTTTTTTAATTTTCTAAAAACATATCATAAAACCTATCTTTTCACAATTTATTTCAAAATTCTATCTCATAGATTTCTTTTTATGCACAAAAATGTGTTTTTCATGATCATTCTTAGCAAATTTAGGCAATTTTCAATGACTCCTAGCTTGAAAAATAGCATGGTGACCTATCATTTTCATTGTATTATTGAAAAGAGCACAGTAAAATCTTCATTTTGGCAAAGTATAAGAAAATTCTATTTCGAGAAACATGTACCGATGATCTACCTTAGTCGATGGTAAAATTCCAATAGTATGAAAAAATAAATAAATAATAATTTCAAAAAGGTAAAATAAAAGGCAAAATGTTTATTGTACATTCAGAAATAAAAATTGAGAACAAATTAATGTTTATTAATTATAAACCCTTATTTTAACAAGACACAGATACAAAACAGTC
Source organism: Mytilus trossulus (assembly GCF_036588685.1). Lineage (NCBI taxonomy): Eukaryota > Metazoa > Mollusca > Bivalvia > Mytilida > Mytilidae > Mytilus > Mytilus trossulus. The sequence continues at coordinate 62,557,799 of NC_086385.1, read as the reverse complement.
TTTGATTAAACTTTTCTGTGAATCAAAGACATAATACCTGATTCAAGTAGACAACATATAAAAAGTAAGCATAATAGATCTATCTAATTTCTCTCCTTTGTCTTTATTCTTCTCAATACAGATGTGACTATGATATATAATATATAATATATTTTTTCTATATAACCTAAACAATGTAGAAAGTACATACCTATTTTTGAGTTTGTTAGCTGCTGTCACCGCTAGGTTCCGTGTATGTTTAGGAGACTGACAACCGTGCCACACATATAATTTCCCAGTCTGAATGTTCAACAATAAAAACGAAGCCCTACTCCTCAAGCTTGATATATCTGCCGACACTTCTATCAAACAGGTTTCATCTTCTAAAACATTTCTAACACAGTAACATTTCCACGGTCCTTGAGTATTAGTCGATTCTTCTTCACGTTTACCAATATGTATTAATGTTTCTCCGTTAAATAAATTTAGAAAACATGGTATCTCCTTCCCTTCGTCAACCCGAATCTGAAAAAAAATATTAATATATATTTCTTGAGGTTTATAACATAAATGCTATTTATCATATTTGTTTTCTGGTTATTTTCATAAATTAGGCAATTGACTTTTTCTTCAAATTGTTTAACATCTTGCTATGACAAATTAAAGATGACTATAGGGTACAGATTTTGCTCATTATAGAAGTAAATACAGTGAACTTAATTTGCTTACATCCAATTTGTTTGTTTATGAAGATTTTGACTTGGGACAGATACATTAAAAGGTTTATTAAACTTGTTTGACGGTTGTTAAATCACTTGTAGATTTTACAGAGATCAAAGATAAAATTGAGAATGGAAATGGGGAATGTGTCAAAGAGACAACAACCCAACCATATAACAGACAACAGCAGAAGGTCACCAACAGGTCTTCAATGCAGCGAAAAATTCCCGCATCCAGAGGCCTATTTCTTCATATAATTTAACATTAATGAGAGCTGATAGGATCTTTACCTGCCTTTTAGATTTAACATACCTGAGGTCCCCTTTCTTCATCGAGTTCCACTGTCATAAGAGCTGATGCCCCCTTTTCGTTGATGGTAGAATTTTTACCCTGCCAGAAGAAGTATGCACATCTTTCTCTACCAACCAGAGATCTTCTGGACTGGGAACCTTTCAAGTCCTTAGATTCTATAAATAGAAATAAATCTGAGTAAAACTATCATTGACATTATAAACCTTTCAAGTCCTTAGATTCTATAAATAGAATGAATCCATAGTAAAGACGATCATTGACATTATAAACCTTTCAAGTCCTTAGATTCTATAAATAGAATGAATCCATAGTAAAGACCACCATTGGCATTAATCTCTTGTACCAATATCAATAAAAAAAATATATAAAAGATTGAAATTTGACAGTTAATTATAAGGTGAAGACAGGATGAACCGCACATAAATAATTTAATGTAATTAAAACGTTTAGCTGACTTTACAGAGTTATCTCCCTGTAGTGTTAGGTACCACCTTAAAGTTCATAGCTATTCATGAATGAGACTTACAAACCTACCTTTATTTGTAATCATATATTGCCATCGTACAACATAGGTATCACCATCATGGAATTGTCCGTAACTTGTCTCTTCTAATTCAAAGTGGTCATACTCCAGCACGTGCCAAACTTTGACCCCTAACGTAACGATACTCTGTTTCCTGATAAATCCATCCATGTCCTCATCCCTGTAATACACAGTTGTATACATGTACAGTAAAATATTCTTATAAAGGTCACCTAGGGGACCAGAGAAAATTGATCTTACTTTAAATTCAGGTTCATATGCAGAAGTACTATTACAGTTGAACAATATGCATATGATCTAACAAGACAGATTGTTTGCTTTAAGGAGGTTTGACTGTAGTAATATAGTTTATTTCACAAAATGTATTTTCTACATGTTTGCTACTATGAAAGTTAATACAGCCAATCAGAAGATGTGTAACATCCAAAATTATTGAACATTGACTCGAATTATTTTTCTAAACAAATTATTGTGTTTACCATTCTCTTCCTCTGCCAACATTTGACCCCTCGAGAACTAAGGTCACAGGCTTAGTGTTTAGTCGTAACATCAGGTTAGCATCAAAAGGCTTCAGGTCAGCTAAGTCCATCTACAAAAAGAAATTGTTTTTATCAATTCAAGTCCAATTATGATTTTAAACCACTTTGAAACTGGAAATTCTTAAACCAATACTTGTGGGGTGGGATTGGTGTGCTATGTCATAATTGGTTGGGACGCACAGTTGAAAAAGGTCACTTTTTGAAGTCTTATGTTTTATGAAATGTTCCAAAAATAAAATCAAAATATATTAAAAGGTTGCTCATTGAATCAAAGGTATCTGAAATTAATTTGATTAAGATTTTTTTCACTGATGTTACTAAATACCTCAGAGGTAATTGCATTAGATCTTTATCTCTCCATTAAATATTGTATGTATCATAGCTAAAAAGTAATCTTTTTAGTAAATATATGGGGAATGTGTACATGGGACACAGAATAGGCCTCAAAAAAGAAGTGCAATACCGCAAAGCACATAATACAGGCCCCCAAAATGATAAATGTAAAACAATTCAAACAAGAAGACAAACAGTCTGATCAAGTTTCATGTTTCAACAGTAAAGAGGCTTACCTTACTGCCTGACATATCATCTGGACCTTTGACCTTGATTAACCTTGAATTGTCTGGCCAATCAGCAAACTTCTCTCTAAACAAGATGGTTTCCATATTTTGGTTGACTTTACCAAACAATGCCCATTCTGGTCTCTTTGTACTGTCCATGGTTAAACCACCACACTCCTCAGCTGAAAACATCAAATCACATTCTCATCACAAATCATTTAATGGCATTCCATAATTTTATATATCATATAAACATTTTGGAACATTTAAGGAATGACTGTAATATTTTTTCTGTCTATAAAGGAATAACATAAAAAAATTGGTGCACACACAATAACGCGTGTACGTCATTTCTTATAATTTAATTCTAAATTCCATTTTAAACCGTAGAAAACCAGGAAAAACCATTGATGACGTCACGGTCACATAACTAAATAATGTCTATGGGCTGATAACAAAATAACATTGTTAAGACGTGTTACATACAAAATTAAATCATTCAAAGATGAAATAAAAAAAATCTTTTTTGTAGGGTCTTTACATATACTCAATTTGTTCAAACAGTTACAGACTTTGCAAAGGGATTTTTCAACACTAAATAAGTTAACGGATGTATTGATATTCATGTGTATAAGATTGATAAATGTTTGCTTGTTACAAAGACTTACTTCTGAGTGGACAGAGAGGGTTAATCAGTGCAGCTCTGTAGTCATATCCATTCTCCCACAACTTCCTCCCTAACTTGACACCTAGTTTTCTCTGGTCGGGTTTAACAGCCTTCCCCTGCCAAACATACAGCTCACTTCCAAAGTCAAATATAATCACCTGAAGAAGAAATAAATAATTATATATAGTAGCCATGCATTATAGTATAACTAATCGCTGTTTTTGAATATAAAAAATAAGACAACGCATGACCGAACGACACATGGTTGTCACAAGTTGTCTTATTTTTATATTCAAATACGGTGATTAGTTGTACTTTTTATAACATTGGCTAATGGCTTTTTTTATGAAATTAATGAAGAAAATGTAAGGAACTATATGTTTTTCCTACGCATTCACAATTTGTTTTGATCCGACGTTATCGACGTCTTGACAACGCTTATTGTTGTATGCATCAGAAGATTGAAATAACCACCTTTATTTCACATTTGAAATTATCGGTTTTTATTTAACTGGGAAATCAATGTAGATCTATTGCAACCAATGTAATTATCTGGTTTAACAGCCGTCATATTATACATCATCAAACAAATATTTTGTGGAACCTGTTCTGCATTTGTTTATATGGAATATTCATGCTGTAAATAAATTGAACGCAGGACAAATTATTAACTGTATGTTACACTGTATACCAACTTTTAACAAGAGTGCTCCACAAGAGTCTGAGTGAAGGGTGCAATAATTACATGAACCAAACAAGAAAGACTAAATTTATTTTTCGTTCATTATTTTGTACATAAATCTGACTACATGTATTAGTTATCTAGTTTTTTCATTGATATTTCAGGCCTTTTATAGCTGACTATGTGTTTTAGGTTTTTCTCATTGTTGAAGGCCATACATTAACCTATAATTGTTAATAGCTGTGTCATTTGGTCTCTTGTGGAGACTTGTCTCATTGACATTCATACCACATCTTCTTATTTTATAACCACGCAATGATGACATTGTACAAACTTTAATGAGAACATATGCATACCTCATCCTTTTTGAGCATTTCTATTTTTGGTACACTCCCCCAGAAATCTCTATAGGGAACCAGAGCATTCTCTTCTAGTCTATAAATCATGTTAGTTTCTACGATATGATTTTCATAGAGTTCATCTTCCTCTTGTGGTCCCGCTGACCCTACTGTTCCCTGCCCACCTAGAGCGGACCAGAAATGTTTCCCTGCTCCCATGAACTGTTTCTTTTCCTCAACAACTGCTACGACGGTTGGTGCTTTACAACCAAGATCTTTCTTCTGTTGGATGAAAGATGCTACATCTGCAGCCTTAGCTTTCTCTATAACATTGGCATACTCTCCCACCCATTGGATGATTTTATCAGGTGTGACAAGAACATAGCAATCACCACTGTTAACAGAGCTAGCCACAGGTTCTACAAGTCTGACTTGTGTACGTCTACGACCTTTGACATGTAGGAGCATGAGGTCCTTGTATGGATCGATGGAATTAAGGCCTTTCATGGAATCAGTTCTACGCAAGTTAACACTGGCAAAGTCTTCTGTACTGGCAAGTCCTGCTAAAGCTGCCTGGGCAAAACCTGCACCTTTAGATACTGAAATAAAACAAGATGTTGTACACTTTACTAATTTATACCAAGCAAAGATATTGCAGTAAGATTTCAGCTGATATAGCAATAGTATGTGTATATCCTTGTATGTGTATGACCTATCAGATATACAGTTAAACTGGCTGTCCCATATGTGTATATCTTTGTATGTGTATGACCTATCAGATATACAGTTAAACTGGCTGTCCCATATGTGTATATCCTTGTATGTGTATGACCTATCAGATATACATTGGCTGTCCCATATTGGCTGCCCTGATGCACTACACCTGAATATTGAAAAAAAATATTTTTATGGGAATTATTAAATCACTGGACCCTGTCTTTATGTCTTAGGTAGGTGGGAAAGATTTCTTTAAAAACTCCTTCTTTAAATATGTTGTCATCAATTTTTTCATTGTTTTCTTTCAAGAAAACCAATTTCCATGGTTTGTGGCATAAAACGTGCATTCTCTGCTTACTTTTTTCTGTTTTAATTCGTTTAATCTCTTTCTCAGCCAGTCCAGTGCTGACCTCCTCATACTCAGTTTTAATCTCAATGGTTCTACACTTACTTTTTTCTGTTTTAATTCGTTTAATCTCTTTCTCGGCCAGTCCAGTGCTGACCCACACTTACTTTTTTCTGTTTTAATACGTTTAATCTCTTTCTCGGCCAGTCCAGTGCTGACCTCTTCGTACTCTGTTTTAATCTCAATGGTTCTACACTTACTTTTTTCTGTTTTAATTCGTTTAATCTCTTTCTCGGCCAGTCCAGTGCTGACCCACACTTACTTTTTTCTGTTTTAATACGTTTAATCTCTTTCTCGGCCAGTCCCGTGCTGACCTCTTCGTACTCAGTTTTAATCTCAATGGTACTATGGATGGATCTGAGAGGATTCTTGAAGCTTCCCTGGTGTTTCCTCTTAGGACGGATTCTCTGAATGGACGGAAGCCTATAAATAGAAATATAAAATAACTCAGCATCTCTTTTTAAAAAATTGAAGCAAATTAAAAATTTGCTGTTCAAACTTTTCGATAATAGAGATTCTACTCATATAAGTGTTAAAGGCTGTGTAAAAAATACACATTTCAGAAAGCCATGTAGTTATAAATGTTGAAAGTTTGAATCAAGATTCTATTCCATAATTATAAACAAGAAAGGTTGTTTACGAATGAAGAATTTCAATACATATTTCATCAAAAGGCAAAACATTTGATTCTAACTTACATATCATTGGCTAAGATAAATAGTTCATTGAAATCGTCGATAGATACGTCCACTTTCTGTGTGGATAATTCTGTAACTTTTCTGCTGTGGAAGAAAGATCTTATAGATTCATCGTTATTATCAGGAACCGTAACTCTAACTGGACCCTTTGGTTCTTCTTCTTCTATTTCCTTCTCAGGGGGTGGTGCTGATTCCTTGGGCGTGATTATAGCGGTGGGATCTAGAATAAGAAAATTAACAATCAGGAGAGAGATAATAAAGTCTTTCTTAACTAAATATGCTTTAGAAATGAAAAAATATGTCAACTTTTTTGAGTGAAAAGACGATTTGTTTTACATGAAGACAACATTCAATATCTTTTTTCTGAATTTACTATACTCACTAAGTAAAATTATTCATAGCAATAAAAATCCTTGTAAATTAAAATGCTAGTCGACAAATGAATTTATGAAACTGATTTGAAGCATCAATGAATATGCAGATAAAAAAGCTGAAGCTTCTTACACAATTCTATAAATAGAAATGGGGATAGATATAAATGAAATAAAGTTCTTAGATATAAAACAAGCAAGTGAAGAGCATTAAAATAAGAAGTTGTTGTCATAGAGTTATTGTTTCTCATGTTTAAAACATGGTGAAGAGCTTGACACATTTCTATATTTATTCAAATACATTTGTTTGAAATGAGGTATGTTTTTTTCTGAAAAACTATCGAGCCCTGTGATTAAATAAATTATGAATTTCTAACACTTCTCATATGATTTAATTATACTGTAACTTCATCATAAGAACAAGTATCTCATTTCCCAAAATGGAACTAGACAATTCATATACCACTATATAAGGTTCATTAATAATGATCTATTTTTTTCACAGAACTGACTGTCCATGCATTGAAAGGTTAGAATTATTGCCCTGTCATACATGCTACTCATGATGGCAAGTCTTCATGGGTCATCAGTATGTTTTAAATAAAGAATAAAGGCATGAGACATAAATGGAACAGTTTGACAAATAAAAACATCCCAGACTAACAGTCTGTTGAAATAAGATCAGTCAGGATCCTACTTCGTCAAAATTATCTCCCCATTACGCCAGTTCATTTTCACAATCGTAGAAATGGAAGCCATTGTAGCGATGACGCGCTACCAATTTTGCTCTTGGAAACTGATAAATTTATCCACATTGCACCAATACGATCCTTATATGTCAGTTATATTTTAAAAGACAAATGTATCAACTAGCTAATGAGCATCAGTTAATGATCTTGTCTGCATTGATTCAACTTAAAACTATTGTCTGATCGGTTGTCAGGTGGAATTTTCGAAAAATCAAAAACATTTAAAAAAATTCTAATTAAATATTTCGTGGAAGGTCAGACTAGATTTTTTTAGTGGTTGAAGACTATAAACCCTAGTTATCACACACAAAAAAATAGAATTTTTCGAAGATATGCATTTTCATCATCCAACTTGTAAGACTGTCCTCAAGTACTTTCAGTAGAAAAATAGCTATTCAAACACACCTTCCCTGTTTTTGTGACTCATTAGATAGGTATTTCACTTGACCCATATATTTCATCTTTTAGTACTGTTATTTTTTTGTGTTATAAAGTCAAACTGTAGCTTTAATATATAAAAATGATAGAATCTGAAGCGAGACGATGTATGAAATATTCTTACTTTGTACGATATCAAGACAAAATACTCAACTCAAACACGCCCTAACATAAATAGGTGCACTCGATTTTCTCTTTCGATACAATTGGTACCTATTTTTTGGAATTTTTTCTTCAGACACATAATGGATGGGCAGACACGAAAATTACTGAACTAATAGATCGACATGTTTCCGTCCGTGGTAATTTTTTCAAACTAGAGGCTCCAAAGAGCCTGTGTCGCTCACCTTGGTCTATGTGAATATTAAACAAAGGAAGCAGATGGATTCATGACAAAAATGTGTGTTGGTGATGGTGATGTGTTTGTAAATCTTACTTTACTAAACAGTCTTGCTGCTTACATTTATCTCTATCTAAAATGAACTTGGCCCAGTAGTTTCAGTGGAAAATGTTAATAAAAATTTACAAATTTTATGAAAATTGTTAAAAATTGACTATAAAGGACAATAACTCCTAAGGGAATTGACCATTTCGGTCATGTTGACTTATTTGTAAATCTTACTTTGCTGAACATAATTGCTGTTTACAGATTATCTCTTTCTGTAATAAAATTCAAGATAACCAAAAACAGCAAAATTTCCTTAAAATTACCGATTCAGGGGCAGCAACCCAACAATGGGTTGTCAGATTAATCTGAAAATTATAGGGCAGATAGATCTTGGTCTGATAAACAATTTTACCTCGAATCGGATTTGCTCTAAATGCTTTGGTTTTTGAGTTATAAGCCAAAAACTGCATCATACCCCTATGTTCTATTTTTAGCTGTGGTGGCCATCTTGATTTTAAAGTCGGGTCACCAGACACATTTTTAAAACTAGATACCCCAAAGATGATTGTTGCCAAGTCTGGATTAATTTGGCCCAGTAGTTTCAGAGGAGAAGATTTTTGTAAAAGATAACTAAGATTTACGAAAAATGGTTAAAAATTGATTATAAAGGGCAATAACTCCTAAAGGGGTCAACTGACCATTTCGGACATGTTGACTTATTTGTAAATCCTACTTTGCTTAACATTATTGCTGTTTACAGTTTATCTCTATCTATAATAATATTCAAGATAATAACCAAAAACAGCAAAATTTCCTTAAAATTACCAATTCAGGGGCAGCAACCCAACAAAGGGTTGCCTAATTCATATGGAAATTTCAGGGCAGATAGATCTTGATCTGATAAACAATTGTACCCCATGTCAAATTAGCTCTAAATGCTTTGATTTTTGAGTTATAAGCCAAAAATTGTATTTTACCCCTATGTTCTATTTTTGGCCGTGGCGGCCATTTTGGTTGGTGGACCGGGTCATCGGACACATTTTTAAAACTAGATACCCCAATAACAATTGTGGCCAAGTTTGATTGACTTTGGCCCAGTAGTTTCAGAGGAGAAGATTTTTGTAAAAGATTACTTTAATTTAAGAAAAATGGTTAAAAATTGACTATAAAGGACAATAACTCCTTAAGGGGTCAACTGACCATTTCGGTCATGATGACTTATTTGTAAATCTAACTTTGCTGAACATTATTGCTGTTTACAGTTTATTTCTATCTATAATAATATTCAAGATAATAACCAACCAGATGCTCCGCAGGGCGTAGCTTTATACGACCGCAGAGGTTGAACCCTGAACGGTTGGGGCAAGTATGGACACAACATTCAAGCTGGATTCAGCTCTAAATTTGGATTGTGAGTAAATAGTTGACACAGCATAGGTTTCTGACACAGAATGAATGTATTCAAATGAACTTAAAATTTTTGTTTTCTCTTAGAGCAATTCACTATGCTGTTGAATATTAATCCTCTCAAAAAAATGTTTGAAGAAATTTTCTTTTTATTTATGAAATTTCAAATGAGAAAAATTTAACCCAATTTTTTATTCACATCCCCCTTTCCCTTATTCCAAAACTAATTTCAATTAAAATATTCAAATGGAGTTTGCAACAATTACTACTCATTTAAATACATGATGTAAAAAAACTGCTTGTTATCACTGAATGGTAAAGATTATTTAAATTTATCAGTTGGTAGTAAAAAGTGAATATACATTGTATATTGTATATAACAAAGATTAAAGTTGATTATGGACAAAGAAAGATAACTCCAATTAAAAAAAAATTCTTGCAGATATTTCTTGCTTACTATACTGGACAAAGAAAGATAACTCTTAATTAAAAAAATTTGCTATTTCACAATATTGTGAAATTAGATATTTCTTGCCATTGCACAATACTGTGCAATTGAAAAGACTTGCTATTGCACAATACTTAATATAATAATTTTAGATCCTGATTTGGACCAACTTGAAAACTGGGCCCATAATCAAAAATCTAAGTACATGTTTAGATTCAGCATATCAAAGAGGCCCAAGAAATTATTTTTTGTTAAAATCAAACTTAGTTTAATTTTGGACCCTTTGCACTTTAATTTAGACCAATTTTAAAACTGGACCAAAAATTAAGAATCTACATACACAGTTAGATTTGGCATATCAAAGAACCCCAATTATTCAATTTTTGATGAAATCAAACAATGTTTAATTTTGGACCCCGATTTGGGCCAACTTGAAAACTGGGCCAATAATCAAAAATCTAAGTACATTTTTAGATTCAGCATATCAAAGAACCCCAAGATTTCAATTTTTGTTAAAATCAAACTAAGTTTAATTTTGGACCCTTTGGACCTTAATGTAGACCAATTTGAAAAAGGGACCAAAAATTAAGAATCTACATACACAGTTAGATTCGGCATATTAAAGAACCCCAATTATTCAATTTTGATGAAATCAAACAAAGTTTAATTTTGGACCCTTTGGGCCCCTTTTTCCTTAACTGTTGGGACCAAAACTTCCAAAATCAATACCAACCTTCCTTTTATAGTCATAAACCTTGTGTTTAAATTTCATAGATTTCTATTCACTTATACTAAAGCTATGGTGCGAAAACCAAGAAAAATGCTTATTTGGGTCCCTTTTTGGCCCCTAATTCCTAAACTGTTGGGACCGAAACTCCCAAAATCAATACCAACCTTCCTTTTGTGGTCATAAACATTGTGTTTAAATTTCATTGATTTCTATTTACTTTAACTAAAGTTATTGTGCGAAAACCAAGAATAATGCTTATTTGGGCCCTTTTTTGGCCCCTAATTCCTAAACTGTTGAAAATAAAACTCCCGAAATCAATCCCAACCTTTATTTTGTGGTTATAAACCTTGTGTCAAAATTTCATAGATTTCTATTAACTTAAACTAAAGTTATAGTGCGAAAACCAAGAAAATGCTTATTTGGCCCCTTTTTGGCCCCTTATTCCTAAAATGTTGGAACCAAAACTCCCAAAATCAATACCAGCCTTCCTTTTATGGTCATAAACCTTGTGTTAAAATTTCATAGATTTCTATTCACTTTTACTAAAGTTAGAGTGCGAAAACTAAAAGTATTCGGACGACGACGACGACGACGACGACGACTGACGACGACGACGACGACGACGACGACGCCAACGTGATAGCAATATACGACGAAAATTTTTTCAAAATTTGCGGTCGTATAAAAACTGCAAAATTTCCACAAAATTACCAATTCAGGGGCAGCAACCCAATAACGGGTTGACCGATTCATCTGAAAATTTCAGGGCAGATAGATCTTGACCTGATAAACATTTTTACCCCATGTCAGATTTCCTCTAAATGCTTTTGTTTTTGAGTTATAAGCCAAAAACTGCATTTTACCCCTATGTTCTATTTTTAGCCCTGGCGGCCATCTTGGTTAGTTGACCGGGTCACGCCACACATTTTTTAAACTAGATACCCCAATGATGATTGTGGCCAAGTTTGGTTCAATTTGGCCCAGTAGTTTCAGAGGAGAAGATTTTTGTAAAAGTTAACAACGACGACGGACGACAGACGCCGGACGCCGGATGCAAAGTGATGGGAAAAGCTCACTTGGCCCTTCGGGCCAGGTGAGCTAAAAAATCGGAGGTTATGCATTTTCGTCATCCAACTTGAAAGATACCCATGTCGTCGACTTGATATCTAATTGTTCTGCTTAACTATGTACTAGATAATTTGAAAACTTATGCAAATGGTGTTTTTAAAATAAAACACCTCGTTATTGAGAAGAAAATTGCAGTTTTGTTTGTTTCTATTAACTTTAAAAAAATTTGTCACTGTAGTAAACAATACAGTAAACATTTATCGCCTTCTCTAATAAAGAGCTTCGATTCTTTTGTTCTATTTCAACCTGGTTTCCGACTGAGATAGCCCTACTTTTTTTTCAATCTTTACTTCTGGTATTGTAGGAATAATATAAAAGCATGCACTATATAGTTCTACAACATGCACTATAGTATAGATCTAGTTTTTACTAGCTTAATTCAAAGTTACTACAGTTTTTTAAAATGCTATAAATAAATCCTGAACAGTGACCTTTTCTGCAAAGGAACTTAAAAATTGTGTCAAATTTCTTTTTTTATTGTTTTTATGTTGCATACTTCCCATTTCTCTATATTTAATTATTAGTAAAATTTCTTTTAAATCTTCAATGTTGAAAAATAACACCAAAAAGGTGCGCTCAAAGACATATATTAAGGTATAATATATAGATGATTTGTCTAAAAATTCAAAGCAATCAAACACTATATCTTTGAAAACTGTAGTAACTAAAATCAAACAGAAAAATGAAATAACATAGAAATAATTTATTGGAATAACAAAAGAATTACAGAGGGATTACAATATCAAGGGGAGGGAACTCTTTACTTACCAACTATCAAAGTTTGAGGGATAGGAATTTTTGGCCATTCTTTCTGGGATGGGGTACTAGGAGAAGATAACTCGGATCCAGACTCGGACTCAGATTCTGAAATATCATTAAAAACAATTCTGGTTCTGTTAGTTGTGAGTTGCAACAAAGCAAAGCACAAAATGTAGAAATAAAATGAATTAGATGTTAAAAAACAGTGATAAAAACAAGTGATTGGTGATAAATTTAAAAGTAAATCCCCCATTTTGTTTCTCATCTATCTGTAAACTAAGCTTAAATTCTAGCTTCTACTGTTCTATTCAAAAACAAAAACAGAAACACTGGAACATTAATTATCTCCCTTTAAACATACATGTAGATTATCTCCCCTTTGTACAGGTTATATATTCTAATTACATTTGTAAATTAAAAAAATTCTGTTCAAGTCTTTCATTACAAAATTTAAACCACCCTATTTTCAATAGTTTCGAAAAAGCAGCTTGATTTTATTTATAAAACTAATAAATTAAACAAAATGTTTCCAGTGTTTCAGATTTGTCAATTTATATTTAACCATTGTAAGCTTGTCCAACCACCTATACATTACACACCCATTCCTGACCCCTTTCTCCTATAATATGCTAATATAAACTAAAGCTTTCAAATTTTACCTAATAAAACCTTATCTAGATAATAATTTCTACCATATCTCAAGATATACAATGTTTTCCGCTAATGGTTTGTTAAAATATAGGATTTAAGAAACATATGAAAATTCCTAATGAGATTTCAACATTTCAATATATACAATATTCTTGATGAAAGTTCAACAATTCTAATTGCTTCTGTTTACAAGAAATGTCTTTCAGTTGAACAAAATAAAGTTTTGACTTCTTGAGATATGGTACCAGTTTCCCCTAAGCATTTGATGTAGCTTGGCTCTCCCACAACAGTGACACAAACCAAGTGATCAGATAATACAGTAACATACATATTGTTGTTTCTTGTCAATCCAAAAGTTTTTATTTCTATTTTCTATTTAGTTATACAATTGCCCTAGTTAAACACAGAATTACACATACTGTTTTATCAAATAAAACTAATTTATATTTTTATTACATTTCTGTAATTTGTATGTTACAGTATTATCATCTTTATATAGCTCTGGTCAGTTGTCCACTTTTGTTATAACCCATACTTAAACTATTTATTACTTATTTTAATATTTGACTCCTTCAAATTGTTGGAACCATAATTTTTTGGCAATTTTCATTTACAAAACATTAATCTTTGAATTTACTATTTTAAATAGAGTCAATTTTTCTCCAAGTTTACAAACAACATAGAAACCTTATTCTATTTCAGACCTGTATTTCCAGACTGACCAGAAAGTAACTGACCAAAACTATGTACTATAAACATAAAACATGTGAATGTAAACAATATTAAGCATTATGTACCTCTCTTAGTAAGACCTTTCAACTTCCTCACCAAAGGACTGTCCTCTACCTGACCTGTAAAATATTGTGGATTATCTCCCTTTAGTTGTTAATTTTCCTAAGTCTATCTATCATATTTCAAATCTACAGATCTACAGCAAAAAGTTAATCATTTCTGAGAAATTTAAAAAAAAATGTATATTAGTATATTTTTGTATCAGGATGTGTTTGTGGCAAATAGTGACAGTTCAAATTACCACTCAACATAATATCATTTTCAAAACACTGTGATAGCAAAGGTCAATCATATCCACAGAAACATATACGAGAATAATTTCGTGTCAGGATGTGCTTGATTCTCAGAAGAGAAGTTAATCTTTTCTGTGTTCACTGGTCATATCTCACACAATCAAGTATTTTCTATCTTTGTTTTTTTTAAAGCACAAAAAATAAACGAGTGCACATCAATTGAAAGACAATTACCAGCCAGTTTATGAGCAACTGTGAACGTCTTAGCGTCTGTCTCTTCCACTCTTCCTTTCCATCCCCCTTGAGCTGTGGTTAGTAGATTGAGACGATCAGCTATACTAGACGGACGTGCCGTGGAAGCACCTACTTTCTCCCTAAGCTTGATCTCCATCGGTGATTGTTCTATATCTGAAGGTTTTTGTACCCTTTTTTTCCATTCTTCCTCTCCATTTTGCTTCAGAAGATTGAGCCTACAGAAAAATAAGAAATCAAGGTTTTAAATGAAATAAATCTAGCTGTATACAATTGTTTCGGGTAAGGGTGAAGGTTGGTACCTATTAAAACTTTTAAACCCACAGCATTTGTTTGCAACCACCCTAAGTCAGGAAGCTGGTGTTCAGTTGTTGTCATTTGTTGATGTTTTGTAACTATCCTAAGTGAGGAACCTGATGTTCAGTGGTTGTCGTTTGTTATGTGGTTCATAAGTGTTTCTCATTTTTCATATAGATAAGACCCAGTTGGTTTTCCTATTTGAATTGTTTTACACTAGTCATTTAGGGGCCCTTTATAGCTTACTGTTTTTGATGTGTGTCAAGGTTCTTTGCTGAAGAAGATCGTACTTTGACCTATATTGGTTTACTTTTTCTAATTGTGACTTGGGTGGAGAATTGTCTAATTGTCTAATTACCACATCTTCTAATTTCTGTTCAAGTCAATACTTTACTTTTATGTCTTAACTTTCACCTCATCAACAGATCAAAAAAAGATAAGGAAATCCCATTCATTTTAGTAAATTAAGTCTGTAGGTCATGGAATATTCTTTAAAGGGAACTAATCCAAAGTCGTGAATCTGTATTGGAGGTTAATAAGACAATTTGATTTAAATTATTAATAAAACAAGAGGGAATTTTATCTTAAAGATTACAATTCAAAGTTTTATATGAGCAGGACAATATAAATAAATTGCAATGGATGTTTGGTGTAACTACTTCTATTATGACTAAATTGCAGCTTTGTCAAATGAAGTAGGAGGTTATTATCATAATACACTGTAGAAACAATAATTTTCATGGTGTTAAAATATCATGGTTTTATTTCTAAGTTTTTATGGGGATTTAATTCTGTTGTATCTTTTAAATGGAAGTTATATTATACATGTTATATATATGTAGGTTCTATTTTCGTTGGTATATTTAATATCGTGGATATTTTCTTTCCACCAAATGATAGACATTAAATTCTCCACAAAACTTTCTGCTTTTACAGTATACTTGTGATTAAAAATGTGACTGTAACCACCAATATTACTAGAGAATATGATTATAAAACAATAAGCCTCTTACCTGTCTTGGAGACTCCCACTCCTGGAGACGTCAGAATCAATTTCAGCATCCCGTTTCTCCTCTGGTGTAATAGGCTGAGTTTTATGTCGCCCAGTATATTTGAATTTTCTAGGTGTTTCTGGAGATTTTTCTTGTGCAGTATCAGCTGGCTGAGTCAAGTATCTGAAAAACAAATATATACTCTAATTAATTCCACGAAACAAGCATTAAAAATACATAAATAAAGTTCAAATTCTTTCTTTATCACAACTGTATATGCATATAGTTTATTATTAGACCTGGCCTTGCAGTCATAAAACTTTCTGCTACATCATCCAATCCAGGCGTATCAAGGTCGGGTCAAGGTCACCCGACCGTGCAGATTAAATCAGATTTACTGACTTGCTTGGTTAATAACTATGACAAACATCAAATCAAAGGGAAAATGTTCTAAGAGGGGGAGGGGTCCTGATCCTGAAATTCCCGAACTTAAAAACATGAAATCCTCAGGTCCAGAATTTAAAGAAGTTTAAATACTGACATCCTGAAATTAGAAAAAAAAAAAAGAACTTTCGAAATCCCAAAAGGGTCCATCCGGAAATCCCAAGCTTCCTGATCCCGATGTCCTGTAAAAGATCCTCAGCCCCCTTCCCCTCCCCCTTACTAAGTTTCATCAAAAACTAATTACTTGATCAAAAACTTTAACTTTAAGCAGAACAGACAGACATATGAACTGACAAATGAACAGACACACAGACCTTAAAACATAATGCACATAAACATCATAAATGGGGCATAAAAATATACACTGATCAAGCTAATTGGTTTTGTCCTGATCAATACACTTAAATTAGATTTGTAAACCAGATAAAATGGTGACTTACATTTGTGGAATAATGAGTCTACTAACTCTCCGGCCAGATATATAGTTTTCTACATCCATTTTTTGTGAAAACATTTTATTCCAGTTAGGTGTAGCAATCTGCTGTGCACCTTAACAAGACTACTTGAGGTCTCACAGACTGATGGAATAGTCCACTATGATAAGGTCATTTAATTAAATTGAAAACATGTCCACAAAGGGGATTTTTACTATTTATTTATTTTCCCTATTTATTTTTATAATAATTCAATATGTCCATCAGTACATGATAAATATTTATTCAAAAATAAATTTCTGTATTCTTTTATTTTTGTATATAAAATAAATATTTTACAATTTTATGTTTTTAAATTTTGAAACCCCTTCAATGGGCCTCAACCTGTGAAATAAAAAAACAAAGTGTTCACATCCTTATACAGTGATCAATAGTTCAATACATGTCATAGATCTGACCTCCGTGGATAGGTTGTTAACAACCCAATCCTGTTATAGCCTTAAGGTACATGTTTACAACTCATCAACAATCAATTAAAATTATAATCAAAACTAATTAGTGGTAATTAATGGTACTTATATCTATTGAATAAATCAAACAATTGAAAAACTATGTTCAAAAGACTGCTTGAACAAAAAGTTGTGACTCAAAGCCAGTGGCAAATATTACATATATTATTTGACATGTTCAAGACCATAACATCCAAACTTTAAAGTTTTCACTTTTCAACAACTCTCGTTTTGCAATTTTATAACGACAAGCTTTTATAAGTGGAGGAAGCAAGATTGCCTGGAGAGTGCCAGCGACCTGTGACAGCAAAACTAACAGTTCTAGTCTATTAAGATTTCACGCCAAGAGAACCTGTCTTTAGTAGGGTACAAACTCACAACCTAAGCGTTGACAGGTTAGTGATATTACAGAAGTATCTAGACCACTGGGCCACCAAGGCACCAACTAAACTTAGACCATAACAATAAAATCATACCTTTCTTTGTCAGCAGGATCCCTCCCTCGTCTAGTCTTGGCTACATTTCCTACTTCCTCTACCACCTCTGATTCTAACTCCAGCGTAAGGGACACCTCAACATCGACAGATACATCCTCTTCCTCTGAACTTTTATGTAAAATGCTGTGAAGTTTTTCCTCCTTTACCTCCCGCGAAGGAGATTTTTTCATTGAGCTTTTTTCAGGCTCGTTGACTTTTGTTTCAAAACTACTTTCCTTTTTGAGAATGCCTTTAGGTTCAGAACACAATTCTAGAGATTTCTCCTTCTTTAACATGCCCCTTACATCCCCACTTTTTTCCACCGTTTCCGTGTGTTTAAGTATAGGTGTCAGATGCAAGTCCTCTTCAATTGATTTCCGTTTCTTGTCGAAGTCCTTAGATTTCACAGGATCATCTAATGCATCAAGATGTTTTAATATTGGTTTAACCTCTTCACTTTTATGTTTTCTTTCAGTACTTTCACTTTTACGTAGAATTGCTTTAACTGACTCATCATTACCATGACGATAAGTTTTCTCTTCATCCTCATGTTTAAGAATCGGCTTCTTTGATTTTTTGTCTGTGTCTTGTAATTTTTCGTCATCATGTTTTAAGATTGGTTTTACTGACTTTTTATCGTCATCTTTGGTCTTAACTTCCTCTTCATGTTTCAGAATGCTCCTTTGTTCTGTATGTTTAGTTTCAGAAGAAGTCAAATCGTCCGTGTGTTTTAAGATACTATGGTGTTCTGTATCAGCGTGAATATGATCAGGTTTCAGAATACTTTTCACGTCTGTATCTGGAGTTTTAGCTTGTTTGTCTTTTAAGATACTATGACTCACCGACATTTCTGTCACCTTTTCAGCAGATTTTAAAATACCTGAAAAAAAAAATGTGAAAACATGAAAAATAATAGATGATTTACAGATAAAAGTGCTGACCTTAAGCTGCCATTAAAGATACAATTTTGCCATCTGGTAATAAACAATAGAAGCTTTAAAGGAGGCAAAATAACTGTTACATTGATAAACATTACTGGTAAAATCTTTTTGAAAAAACTGTGGGGGGACGTCATGTCAAAGGTAGTGTATACTGTCATTTTGGATTGTACAATACTAGAAAATAATCAGTCTAGTTCTCTGCCGTCAAATTTTAAGACAGATTTGCAATTTCTGTGTGAGACTGATTTGTTTGTATAAAGAACAACAAGTAATTCATTGCATTGTCCATAATGTAAAACACAACTTAACATTTATGATTAGAATCAAATTTTCAGCTTTGCCGTTTATGGGGAGATAACTTTTAATAGTATTTTTTTATACTGTCAGATAGGCTTTTCGTCTACAAAAGACTCGTCAGTGACGCTCGAATCAAAAAAAGTTTCAAAGTCTATTAAATTACAACTCAGTCTTATGACAATAAGTTAACTTTATTTGTAAGCTGGGAATATGTTCTTAAGGAATGTCATCATTTACAGGAATTACACTTAATCACATTTTAATGGACACTTGAAACTTTTGACATCAAGCTTCATTAAGGGACTACTGATATAAAATGTCCTTTTAGTAATATGACTATAAATAGATTTCTGTTGAGAGGGCACTTATCTTCAGAGGACAATCTTAAACATCTTGAAAGTTCTCTGATAGGAAATATCTTAATATATAATATTTGACATAATCAATTAAACTTTTCTTTTATAGTTAACAATCCATTATGGCACATGGCTGCCTTATTACAGAAGTCACTAAATCAGATGTTAACATTTGTAATGTGACACTTGACTTTTTCTAGAGAAGAAACACATATGGTGCAACCAAGTTCAATACATGTTATCAGAAGTAAAGAGTTTTACAATCTTGAGTTTTCTGTGTTGAATTTTGTGTTTTGTTTATCTTGTCTTTTTTTTAAAATTCAGCCACAGTATATATGTTCCTGATCTGACCAAGATTTTTTACTGCGCCTTTGTATCATATTTCTTGTTTTTCTTTTTTTAATAGTACGTTTTTTTTTGTGTTTGTTTTGGGAAGATGTGAGGGAGTAACACTTATTCACCATACTCAACGTTCCACACTATCTGTGGAGGTATAGAATATTTATTATATATTTATTACATTGGTATATATATATGTATTGACCAATGAAATTATTATGACCATAATAACATACCTGAATTTTTCTTTGAGTCTTCAGACAAATCACCCATTGACCCATGTCTTGATGATGACCTTGACCCTGGTTGTGAAAGTGAAGCTTCAGCATGTTTGGCCATGACCTCACGCTGGCAACTGAGAGAGAGACCTTTTAATATTTCTGGGTCAGGTGGTTTGGCTAGACTCATGGCCAAGGGGGAGATTTTAGCTGCCTTTTCTACCTCCTCAAAGGTTACAGGCTGAAATTATAAATCATATGGATAATACTAATTCAATTTAGGTGTAATTTCAGCAGTAACCAAGGAACTGCTTATGGTAACTAAATTATAAATCATATGGATTATATAATTCAATTTAGGTGTAATTTTAGCAGTAACCAAGGAACTGCTCATGGTAACTAAGATAATAGAAATATCCTGAACTTGACCTGTTCCTATACTTTTAATATTAACAGGAAAACAATTAATATATATTTGAGTTGTGGTATTGTTGTTTCCCTGAAAAAAATTCTCAATCAGAATGAACAATATTCTGATGTAGGTTTTGCTCATTGTTGAGAACCATAAGAGGGATACTGTTACAAAAATCTGTATATAGGACCGGATGTTTTTTACACATTTGTACAAAAGATGTTAAACAACATTTAACTACCCATGGTGTGAGGGGGGATAGGACCTTTATCGGGACTCCGGGATGGGGTGTTTTTAAGCCCCTTTGGCATCCAGGAATTCTTTTTTTTTTAATTTCAGAACCTTGGGATTTCATATTTCTAACTCCGGAATTTCGGGATTTCGGGATTTCAGGATTTTGGAACCTTAGAATTTCATATGTCTAAGCCCAGGATTTCGGGATTTCGTGTCTTTAAGCCCGGATTTTGGGATCAGGACCACTCCTATCCCCCCTCATGTGTGTATGATTATATCACAATGCTGGGAAATCTTAGTTTAATAGAGACCACTTCAAGCCTTTTTGTAAGTTTTAATTTGAATTTGTTTGAGTATGTACTGGATTGATTTTCTATATTTTTCAAGGACAAAACAATATGATGAAACAGCTCATTTCATAAACGTTACAACTGAAACACAAAGAAAACAGTATTTTATCATTGTTCTTCATTTTGTTACCATGATGTTGGTTTTTTTTTAAGATATATTGTTATGTCACTATACCAAGAGATATTTCATCCATTAAATACACATGATCACGATGTTTTAGTGACATTTCAATCATGACAGTTTTCTGACCTACATTATTCTTGAAATAAATAACTTTATGACACTACAGGGATTATAACAGTTACAGATAAATAAGCAGAAGACATCATTTACTAAGAATGTCATAATAGTTTATTAGAGTACATAATATAGGTGTAACTTCCCGTCTTTTTACTGAAATCTTAATAACTACCTCAATGATCATAATATTGAGACAGTTCACCGCTAATGTTACAACCATTTTTAAGTGAGAGGTTGTCTTTGGGGAGTACTTGTTGCTAGACATTTAGTTTCTGTGTTAAGTATAGTGTGAACACCTTTTTCATTTATTGGTGTAATATCCATTACTGATAACATCCCTAGTTTTGGATGGGATTCAATGTTGTGTAAGGTGATGTCTTGTGTGAATTTTTCACGACTTTTTTTTTATATTTCATTTATTGGTGTAATTTCTTATGGTTATTTCATCTTCAGGTTTTTTAAAACCTAGGGTCGTTTCTCAATGTGAAAAATTCCTTTTTGAGGACTATTTTTGTCTTTTTAAGATGTTCATTGAATAGACTTTTCAGTGTACACAATGTTGTAAAATAAATGACATATTATAATTCCAGGTGTACTAATCTCTTACCTGTGTACTGAAGCGTGAAGCTAACTTCCTGTTTTTCCGCCTGGCTACAGGTGGTGGAACCTTGGACTTTTCTGCAGGTTTTTCTTCTTTTTTCAAGTTCTGGAATAGTTGAACCTTCTCTGCTAAACTCCGTCTAAAATTAACACAGGATAAAATGTACAAGAGAAATAAGACGAAAATGAAAGTGAATATAAGATCCATTTTGTATGATAGTAAAACCCAATGTTAATAAATATTCTTCCTGTGTTTAAGTCCTTAGAAAACAAAACTGTTATTTGTCATTCTGACTAACATGTTCAGAAGCCAGCGTTGATTAACGCTACACAATATTTCCCACAACATGTCCTTAGCTTCAGTTTTACATTATAAAACAGTTTTTACACTATTTTTATAAAGGAAACCACAAGTATCCTTCCTGTATAGTTATCCTTCAAATAGCTAGGAAATTACTTGTATCTTTTAAAACATTTACATGTGCCAGCTTTAGCCAGGAAATGTCTTATTCTTAGAAATGACGGCCTTTATAAATACAGTAAGTTAAAGCCTTTAATTCCTCTGTATGTGCATTTATGATTGATACTGTGAATTCATAAATATTTGTGATAATTATATTATTGTAACAGGTTGGTTTAGCAAAATTGAATTTTAACTTTAATAGTATTAGTTATTCATATACAAAATTCCTAAAATCCCAATAATTGATCTTCCATTTTCATGATTTTGGGATTTTGTTCAAAAATCAAAATAAGCAAAAATGTGAAGGTAATTTCCACAGAACCCTGCGATTGCTGCTGTCAGTATTAAAGTGTAAAGGTCAATGTGAGTCAAGGCTCCGTGTTGAAGGTTTACCTTGACCTATAATGGTTTACTTTTATAAATTGTTACTTGTATTAAAAGCTGCCTCATTGGTACTCATACCACATATCTGTCTATATCTACCAAAAAATGAGTTCATTTATAAGTAAAATATAAAATTTTTAAAAAACAAAACTTTTTCTTTAAACACTATTTCTAGTCTTGAATATAAGATTTTGTCCAAGTTTCATGACAATCCATGAAGGTTAGCAAATTATCATGTCAACAAGACTGAACCTAAATGTTGACACAGCTAGTGAATGCTGGTGCTGCGGATGGAATCTAGGGCCGCTATATGCAGACATGACAATAAATTGACGCTTAAAATCAAGAATATGTTAATAAAATAGAGAATTGAAAAGGATAGTGTCTGTAGTTTCAACAACCTGACAAAAACAAAAGCAGTCCAAGGCTGCTAAATGTTTCAAATGAATAAAAACTTTAAAGGCTGTATTTTTCTCAGGTGGACATTAATATATTTTGTGGACAACAATCTATTTTGATTTAAGATCCTCAATTCAAAGTACTGCACCCAACTGACTCACAACGATGAGAAAATTTATAAAAGTTGTTGAACTCAACTTAAAAACACTTAAAGATTATACAATAACAAATACCAGTACAACATTTACAGGAAAGCGTGAAAAAAAAAAACATAACTACTAAAATTTTACCTTCAATTTGTCAAGTTTATAAACAAACACTACACTCAAACACACAAACAGTGATTAAAATAAAAACAAATAAATCTTGTACAATGTTGTAACAGCCTGATTTGACTATTAGGTTGTAAGTTTTTGCCATGTTAAAACATAATTAATGTGGATGTCAACTTTTAAACCTTTATTGATAAACATCATATTGATTTATATGAAATCAACAAAGTATTTTAACATTTTGAATGACTTATAGGTATGTCCTACAGATTGTTAATCTAAAATAAAATACAATTTAAAGTTCTTTATTTAATGTTTAGGATATATATATACCAACATGAAAATTCAATGAACTAGGTGACCAAGTAAATTAATTAAGCGTTAATGTTCTCTTACTTTGTTAGGAGCTTAAAAAAAAATTTCAAAATGCCTTCATTCTTCCTTGTTTTATATTTTGAAATTAAAAGTATTTCAAGTCAGGCTTCATAAAATCCTGCCATGCCAGTTGCGATGTTACATTGCTTGATCAATAAAAATATGTAATCCTTGAATTGTAAATATAAAGAGGATATCATTTCCCACCCACCTTCATTCAGCCCAAGGTGCTCATTGACATTAAAAATCTTAAGTTTATAAAACAAAAAACATTAGTCTTACCTTAAACAACATAAAACTTTATTTCCCTCTCTCTCTCACACAACACATCAAAACCTCATAAAACATCTACATTGTGTAATAAAACACATGGCTCATATCTCAATGTAGGCCAGCTACTTAATGTTAGAGAGAACTATGTGGGTGACATTCAATTGTATGTCAGTCCGACAAGAGATCCTTAAAAAACATGGCTACTATTTTTATCAAGACTTGTTGATTCTATTTATCTTTTTTTGGTTTAATAATGATTGATATTTGACTGAGGAAATACCTACACATGCTATAGATATCTGTAAACAAAGTCAATTTTATCTTAAATATCATGACCTATATGGTATTATTAACTATAAGTTCTATAGAGGCTACTGAAAAGGGTGTTTTGTTCTATATAATTATATATAAATGTCTTGTTTTTTTATATTGAAAATGGAAAAGGCTCAAATATATAAAAAAAAGAAGGTGTGGTATGATTGCCAATAAGAAAACTGTCGACAAGAGACCAAAATGACACAAACATTAACAACTATAGGTCACCATACTACCTTCAACAATGAGCAAAGCCCATACCGCATAGTCAGCTTTAAAAGGCCCCGATATGACAATGTAAAACAATCCAAACGAGAAAACTAATGTTCAAAGACAGTAAAAGTACTTCAGATTCCGCAGTATAAACCACTAAGTCCCTATTTACTTTCTATGGATCACTCAAGATGGGGGATTTAGAGGGGGAGGTGAGGTATGCTGCACCCTTTGTAGGACAAAAAAAAGTTATTTATATAGGGAATCTCTGAGGCATGATCCCCCACTATGCACAGATATGTTCTGAAGGCACACACTGGAACTCTAATTTTCATATGTGTCAAATTACAATGTTTAACATGTTGACAGCATTGTAAGTTGAACACCCTTAAGTATATTTTGGGGCCTCAGATAGATGAAATATAATATATGCCTATATCAAATTTATCTTAATTCAATACAAAATTTAAAAATTTAATCCCTTATAAAGATAAATATACATGATGAGATAGGGTCAATGGGGAACATGTAGTTTTCATGAGAAAAGAAAGATTTCAGAATGGTTGTTCCATGTATTGGTACCTGGATTATGACACCTTTAACAAACAGAATAAATATCCTTTACATGACAGCCTAAACTTGTACATGTAGTTGACTCTCAGATAGGTATCGGGGCCCTTCTGTCATTTCTTCTTTTAATTTCAATTTGAAAATAATGAGAAAACTGTTTCCCTTACAAGTGGCACATCAAAAAATGTGTGTAATCTTTTGGAAAAATACTTGCACAACACACATGATACAGTGTAAGGCAATCAATAAAAAAAAAATCCAATGGCATACATAATGATATCACATCCAAATTTGCTATTATAAAGTTCCTATACTAGCTATTATTGTCTACTCTGGCCATAATTTCTGAAAACCCTCTGAATAATACACAACATTATACATATTCTGGTGAAACAAACACACAACACAAGTTTGGTTACATCAAAACAATAAACCTAAACCAGCAGGGAACATCTCAAAGTTATCATAAAGTTGAGTACTTTTGAAACAGTCCCTGTAGCAATACTTACTTTTCCGATTGTGGTGAACTATAAAAATGTGTTTCAGATAAAATCTATAAATTTTAATCCGTCTTTAAATTATTTCCTCTTTAGTGAATATAGAACTTCCTGTTTAAACTTCAAACAGATATTTTTACTGCACATATGTTATTGCACTTTATGACGATAACTACATAACTATCAAACGTGACAGAGAAATTCTAACGTGACAGATAATTCTATGTACAATAATCTTCCTGATATATGAATAGTTAACTTGAAGTGTTTTGTTCGTTTTTCATCCAGTACGATTTTAAATTAGCTCATTTCATATTTTACAACTTTATTGTACGATTTAAATTTGATGGGTCGTTATCTGTGTGTAAACAACATTTTCTATGGTCTGTTTAGATGTGCAGAAAATTAAGGAGGAAACTTAAACCGTATTAAATCTGAATACGATCACCCTGAAATCAGCACAGTACGAAATTGCTTTCCAAGGTTATGGAAATTTTGTAAAAAAATATACACATCTATATATATATATCATTGTGTCAGGTATGATTTGCATAAAAAAGTTTTTTGACATTTTAAATCACACCATGAAACGCAGTAATTGAATACGAATAATTCAGTAACTTTTTACCACATCCTGTTGTATACCCCTGTTTTGTACACTTTAAAAAAAAGTTATAATCATTCAAACTATTGTCAAATATTCCTTAACACCTGGGTCCTGGGTTTAAGGACAAGAAAGGAGGGATAATACAATATTTATCATTTACATTTGTCAGCATAATATTTTAGAGATTTGTACCCTACAGTTGAGAACAATAAAAACATACTTTGATTTTTCATCATGGATTCCTTCGTTTTCATCGACCTCAACAGCCTTTCTTTCTGCCTCAGTGACTTCCACTTCTCCATCTGCTATTTCTGCTGCAGAATGAACCTCGTCATCTGTTACTGGAAGTGTCCTTGACCTCTCTCTCTTCTTCCTGTCAATATAACGCTTTGCTCCACTGGCACATTTCTTTGGTTTATCTTCGATGATATTTTTAAACATGGACGCCTTCGCTGAAACACTGAGACGTGCCGGATCATCCTCCATTAATTCTGCCTCTAAACTTAAACTTCGTGAACTGTCAGATCGGGCCGAATCATACCCTTCTAAATCTGACCCTGACACGATTCCAGAATCGGCTTTAGAGTCCCTCATTCCACTGTGACGTGACTTTAATCTGTTGGACATCAGTCTAATCTCTTCAGATTCTGGCACAGAGCCAAGTTCTGCTGCCGTAACAGGTAATGTTTTATGGCGGACACTACGACCACGCCTCTTCCTCTGCAGGTGCTGAGGATATTCTGTTTTCCTGTATACAATCTGTTTATCTTGTTTACTGAATTGCTGAAACACATTTGATGAAGCTTTTCTTAAAACTTCTGCTCGGAAGGCTTGGACAGTGGCAAGGCTGAAAGAAACAAATAAATGATAACTTCTGCTCAGAAAGCTCGGACAGTGGCAAGGCTGAAAGAAACAAATAAATGATAACTTCTGCTCAGAAGGCTTGGACGATGGCAAGGCTGAAAGAAACATATAAATCTGACATTTTGAATGATGTTACTATAGGAACATGATCTTGGTTATAATTTATATCTATCGGAAATATTCAATAATCAACAAAAGATCAAAATGCAGAGCAGATAAATGAAAGATTCGTGGTCTTTCTGTATAACTTTTAAATGTTGATTAAAATAAGAAATTTATTTATGTATTAACTTGAAAAGATCATTAACTGACTTTTAATGGTCATAATACCATCTGAGTCCAGCACATCTTTTTAAAATAAAAACATCTGCTTAGTTTATGAAAGACATTTGATGAACTAGATCTTTGTATATGGCAGATTTTACAATAAGAAGGAATTATTGTTTTTTTGTATCCATCAAAAAAGCAATTGCTGAAACTGTGAAACAGACTGTGTAATGGAGTAATGCATTATGTTATTGAATAAAATGTGTCTTTCTGAGTAAATAAAAATAAAAATTACTCTGTGCTTGTGTTTTTTGTTAGAATTAGAGGGTTTTCAATTTCAAAATATTGGACATGGAGTAGACATCATGACCTACTTTACTGACATCCAGCTTATTTGGAGTGGAATTTTGAAGTATTATTTATAAGTTGAGCCTTATCACATGGACTTATATTTTAATAAAAAGTCTTCTTTTGTGTTTTAATCATAACTTTAAGGCAGATTTTTATTGGTAAAGGCTAAAAAAGGTAATTTAATAATATTGTTGCTAACGTCACGTCTTTTCCGTCCATTGTGGTATGTCACGATCGCAATTTTCTTGTTGGTTCTCAGACAGGCAATTGTAGTTATTTTTATCCCGGGTTTTATAAATAATTGAAAATAGCAATCATATTAAATTTGGATGACGTAAGGGGGTCAAAGGACTTGAGGAATCAATATCATTGGCTGTTTTATTTTTTGCGAACGTTACTACTTGAGGTTTCCGTCCAAATCAGTGTCACGTGAGCAACATATATTTAGATCTGTAACTCTCCTGTATAGGAGTTACGATATCGCCCTTTGCAGGATTAGATTCGGAGTCAGTTCCTTCACATGATGGGGTAGCAAAGAAGGTTAGTTGTATGTAATATCGTTACAAGAGGACCTTAAATGTATTCCGTCCATCAAAAAGACGTTCGCAACAAAACGTAATGTCATGATAGTAGATGTTGCTAATGTTACTATTACGAATTGGTTTCTTGTGTATTCATTTGATATAAAGTACACCTGCAAATGACATTCTGTATATTTAGAAATTCTAAACCAGACTGTACAATTTTATTACTTCAGGCATATATTAAACATCACTGTGTGCATACATTTGAACTTTTAAAGATGTTGTTGCTCATGTTACATGTCCAAATGTCGCTAACGTTACTTATTTTTGTCTCCGTCACGTTAGCAACATGAAAGTAGGAGACAGAACACAATACTGTAAAATCTGCCATATGCTCTTTATTTTATTTTTCCAATGTTTAATGCCTCAGAAATTTTTTACTTCAAATAATAGATCATAAAAGTTATTTTAAATAACAGATCTTAAAAGTAATTTCAATATTAGAGCATTTAAAATTTTTCACAAATTCACTATACTTTGGCATAATTATCTGAGAAGATGAGGTTTTAAAAAAAAAAAAAAAATTTTGATGATTATTTTTCTGAGTTATCTCCCATTGACCAAACTTGTTTCTATAGTAAAATCAATCTATTTTTCCATCAAATCAAGTTGAAATGAAATATATAAATTGCATATTTGGTAAAAAAAAACACGGTCAAATATCAAATATAAAAATGTTGGTCTGTAATATTCCAATAATTGAGAAAAATTAGTCACATTTTTACCAATTTCAAACAAACTGTATTAGATTTTGATTTTTTGTCCAAATATCTTGATTTAAAGTATCATTGAAAAGATATAAATTGTCTAAATACTCATCTGGTGCAGAACAACTGGAACCCTTAGCTTAAATTTCATTTTGTTCAGAGCTCCAGATAAGAATTCACAAATTGGGGTTTTTACCCACAATTTTCTTATATAATTGGGTGATAAAGTTTTTTAATTGCATTATCAATTCCAATTCACCCCTCAAGTTGATACCAAATTGGGGTTTTCACCACCAAGCTCCTTAATGTATTGGGTTTTTTCATCAACACAATATTAATATTTAGGCAATATCAACCCCAGTTTTTTTTCCATCTTAAATATGTTTCTTTCTTTGTTTAGCTGTTTTATTTGGTTAAGGGTTAGGGTTATTTGCTAGCTGTTTTATTTGTTTTTTTTCACTGTGGAGCAATTTTAGGATTAATTTGTGTCCCGTTTCAAACCGTCGGCCATTTTTGTATTTTCTCACAAAAACGGATATGTGTAATCACAGGCACTCGTCTTATACCTTTATATAATAAATTGTGAGACCAGAGCCTGTGTGTGTATTCATTAATTAACCGTAAAATGAAAGAAAAAAAATAGTATAAAAACTCTAATTATACTTAAATGTTTTTGTTTTATTCAATTTACATAAATCTGGGTTTAGCTGTGTTTTATTAGAAATTTTAGTTTCTGATGCTATATCATGTCATAATTGATTTGGCCATTTCACTTTTTCCAACTGATTTCGTTTTTGACGAAACCCCGTGTTTATAATTAGCAATGTTTTCGTTAAGGTACACACACACACCCGTGCGTTCGATGAACGCTTCCTAAAACACTGGCTGAGTCTTGCTATTGTCATAACTTTCCCTCAGCTTTTCAAAAGAAGCAGAAAACATGCTTCTATTCAATATTTTAACCGGACATTCACTTTCGTTTTAATTCAATGTATGTTATGATAAATCCGGAGCAATGCGAAAAAAATATGACTAAATAACACACACTAATTGGATAAACGCCGAGAAGATCGAAATGTTTTCAAAAACACGTGTACCTATTGATCAAGAGAAAACTCCAACAGGGACCCATTTGAGCTGCTTGATGCAGGGATCTATTTTTAGAACGAAAGGAAATTTCCAATTATAAATATTATAAAAATAGATTTACGCGACGACTGTAAACAGATAAGGGTAAATAACGCAAACGGTAGCCAATAAAAGGGTTGAGAACTCATGGTTTTGGTATATAATTGGGTTTTCCTTTGAAGTAATTGGGTTATTGAACCCTGCAATGGGCAATTGCATTGGGTTTTTTATTATTTGTATTGCGTGATCACGCAAATACACAGCTTATCTGGAGCTCTGTTGTTTTATTAACTGGTACCCTTAGCTTAAATTTCATTTTGTTTTGTTAACTGGTACACTTAACTTAAATTTCATTTTGTTTTATTAACTGGTACCCTAAGCTTAAATTTCATTTTGTTTTATTAACTGGTACCCTAAGCTTAAATTTCGTTTTGTTTTATTAACTGGTACCCTAAGCTTAAATTTCATTTTGTTTTATTAACTGGTACCCTAGGCTTAACTTTTATTCTGCTTTGTTAACTGGTACCCTAGGCTTTAACTTTATTCTGCTTTATTAACTGGTACCCTGGTTTATTTGTAACTTACTTTCCTGCCTCCTCTAACTCCTCGATGGTAACAGGCTGTGTCCGTGTTCTCCAATCATCTCTGGGACGTTTCTGAAAACTTTTCCGTTTGTCTTGTACTGAGGATAATCTCTGCTCGGCCAATGTATTCAGTTTCTGTAGCAAATTATTACCAGTTAAAGTTGAAGCCTCATCTTGGTCAAAAGACTGAGACGTGGAACTACTAGATCTGAAAAAAATAACAAAATGGGATTATAATTTTTGTTGTAATATTCAACTGTTTGGTCCTAGTTTTTAAAGTGTGAAAAGCCATAATTTTAAAGACTTTATCGAAATCAATGAACAATTTTTGGTAAATTAGTGAAATCAGTGAAATAACAATTACCACTAACATCTTTTTAGTTTTTATTAGTAACCTCAACCAAAACTTGCTCCTGAAATACAATTAATTTTTTACTGTTAATTCAGAAATTCTGCATATGTACATTTATTATTGAGAATCAATAACCAAACATGAGAAAAGTAATAAATGTTGTTCCAAACATTTTACAAAGGAAAATAATTATAGAAATTAAGGAAGCAAATTTGTATAGGTCAATGAGGAAGTAATACTGTCACATTTTCACATTAATAAAAAAAACACCACAATAATTCCATAGTACAGAGTAGCTCTGCGAAAAAAAATATAGCAGACTAATCCATATTTAACTATAGAGTTTTAATTAAAAATCACTTTAATACTAAACCATGCAATTTAAGATATATAAATAAAAATTACAAGGATATTACCTACAGAACCCAATCTGTCCAGACCCTACTTAGGAAGCTGCTGCAGCATACTGTCTGTGTATATTCTAGTTAATTGTTTTATCATAAATCAACAACAAGTACTAATGAATTACTGACCATCTGGACATCTGGACATCAGGTCATAGGGGTCAGATTATTATCATAAAGCACAAAGGGTCAGATTATCTTGGTATAGCACTTAAGAACTAATGCATTATAGTCAACAAACAAAACCAGAAGATTCATTAATTATAATTATTCCTGGGCTACAAATTTGAGAATTTTATGAATTTCAACAAAAATACAAACATGTAAATGTTATTGTAGTGGACACAGAATTTGCTAAAAACAGAAGTAAAATTATTTATTCCTGGACAACAATTAAATTTGAGGATTTATGATTTTCAACAAAATACAAACATGTAAATGTAGTGGGTACATAATTTGCTAAAACCAGTAGATTCATCTTCAAATTTGATAATTGTGGATATAGAATTTGTTAATGTATATAAATGTATCCATGGCAATAAAAAAAGTATTTCACAATATTTATTTTTCGTGACATCATTCAGAATGAATGACTCAATCAATCGTAAAATGTCAATACAAAAGAGGGGATTGAAAGATATTTGAAAAATAGGAATTTCGAATACTATGAAAATTGACAAAAATATCCCAAAAAGCAAAACTTGTGCCTCAACAAACCTTCAAATATTTGTATACAATAAGTTCCTTTCTTATAGATGTATATACATTTCATCAAGATGCATCTTGAGACGACAATCAGAACATAGCAGAATGGAGCCAAGACAACACTCAATGATGTATATAAATCATGTGATGTCATGTTTGTGTATTGACTGTGGGAGAGATAATATGATGAATTATAAAAGTCTGCCAAAATCACTAAGTCTTGTATGAGACTATTACTTTTGTCAATACTTTATTTTATCTAGCTTTTGATATGTCGGTTCCTTCATGTATACCTTACTTTATAATTATGGTAATAAATGATATACCTCCCACCAGATGTTAAGTCACAAACAACAATTCATAAGTATAGGAGGTACTGCCCCTGACTTGGATTACGATGTGACTGGAAATCCTCAATTGCAATTTAAAATAAATCAAACACAGATTGTATAGGGTAAATGCCCTTCAAAAAGACCATGATCTTGAAATGAATAGAAACACTTGCATGAAGCAGACAGGTATATAAAATACATAGTGTTTGCAAGTTAAGTTGACCACTTTGTTTTTGGTCACCAGATATAAGTACCTTACCTATAAAATGCAGAAAGTTTAGGAGTTGTTGCTCCGACCTTGACTTTGGTGTTATTGGACATGACCTTGTTTCCTCTAACTTTGTAACTTACCTATAAAATGCAGAAAGTTTAGGAGTTGTTGCCCCTGACCGTGACTTTGGTGTTATTGGACATGACCTTGTTTCCTCTAACTTTGTAACTTACCTATAAAATGCAGAAAGTTTAGGAGTTGTTGCCCCTGACCGTGACTTTGATGTTATTGGACATGACCTTGTTTCCTCTAACTTTGTAACTTACCTATAAAATGCAGAAAGTTTAGGAGTTGTTGCTCCTGACCTTGACTTTGGTGGTATTGGACATGACCTTGTTTCCTCTAACTTTGTAACTTACCTATAAAATGCAGAAAGTTTAGGAGTTGTTGCCCCTGACCTTGACTTTGGTGTTATAGGACATGACCTTGTTTCCTCTAACTTTGTTGCCATATGAAATATTCTCTCTGTAATGGAAGGCATTGGTACGTCCTGATTGTCATTGTTGTCGTGAGAAATACTCTTACGCTGCTCTTGTTCTCGTCTGAAATTACAAAATTAGAAAATATGGAATACTTTTATCAAAATAATAGTCTAACTTCACAAAGCACTTTACATGCAGCATTTTAATTTTGTGGTTCCTGAAATTATCTAGGTCCAAATCCAACATATAATCAAATGTTAATACAATTAATTTTAGGTCCATTTGGTCATAAAGCTATCCTAGTGTTTCTGTATTTCAAAATCATTGGCTTTAAATAATGAGCTTCTTTTGTTCCTGAGGAAGATAAATCCATGACAGCATAATAAAGTTTTCCTTTTTAAATGAACTGTAATATATATGGAACTGATAGCAATTTCCTAGGTGAAAAAGTCATAAAAACAGCAAGAACAGTGATATACAATGTACTAATTTTAACATTTCTTGGTATGTCGACTTCATCATGTCAGGGTGAAGTATGGACTCAATGTTAAATCCTCAAAGTAAAATCAATATCTGAATGAATAAGGAAAACCTGTACCTGAACTTGTACCTGAACATCTTGTATAATCCTTATTGTATTAAACCTGCATGATTTCTGGCATTCATCTCTGATCATTTATTACAGACTTTAGCAAAGGTTGGACATAATGTTGGCACAGGGGTATATTTATGTAATAGTTTATGCAGAGGTGACACCTCAGTTTGTAGGTGCGTACCTTACTATATTTTGTTTATGAATAGGTCAGAAATACACCCTTCTGTTCCATGAAACAAGAGCCTAACTTCAAACATTGTGTTGGCAGGATAGCCTTCTTAATAGATTAGAAAAAGCTATTTATATGCTGTGAATTTTCATCATGTCACTTTCTTTATCATGTCTTAATCCAAGGCTTGACTAATTTTCTTTGTTTTGTTTTGTTTTTCCTTTGAAATCATTGCAAAATATTAATTCTTTTTCCTAATGTCGATCCACATCCATTAATTACATCCAGATAGATAAAATTAATTTTTTTGTCTTATGCATTAACATTATTTCTAGACACAAAAAAAGTTTCCTTATTTCATGAAACAACACCTCCAAAAGAAAGACAACTCTTGTAAAATCAATATAAGGGAGGTAACTATTGCTGAGTTACTTTAGAAATTTGGTTATTTCCCACATGTTCTGTGTCTACATTGTAACTTTATAAAAAGTATGGAAGATATCACCAACCAAAGATGTAATAACTTATCAAGTTAACATGATGTAAATGATCTTATTTACTAAACAACTTCCTGTAGGTATTAAACCTGTAAGGTAAACTATTTATCAGATATCAAAACATATTAAAACTTATCGGCATGGTATCAAATCAGATTATTTATATCTCATTACCAGCTTCTTTATCATAGTGTAAGTTAGTTCAGTGGAAACTTAGTGATTGATACAATAGGATCTGTGTTTAGGTTGGCATTCAAAACAATATGGAATGGCAAAATCAAATATTAAAAAGAAGAGCTTTAAAAAACAAAATAATAGAATGTGTCTGAGGACACGGGTGACCCCCCACAAATAAAAATGGGATGAACAGATGGAAAGACTGACAGAGGGAGAGATGGAAGGACAGATGGAAAGACTGACAGACGGAGAGATTGAAGGACAGATGGAAAGACTGACAGACGGAGAGATTGAAGGACAGATGGAAAGACTGACAGACGGAGAGATTGAAGGACAGAAAGGAAGAAGAGGACAGTTAAGGGTTACTCTTTAATAATGCATATTTGGATAAGGCTATCTATGCCTGGGGGTACAAAAACCTTAGATTTAATACCTTATCAAGTTTGGGTTCAGACCTCCTACTACAAACAAGAGTGCACATGCTGAAATGTCTCGCCTTCTTTACTAATCATTGTTATTATGTTGATAGTCCTAAATATAAAGCTTTATTACAACTGTCACATAAACTTAACATTAACCAAGAAAACTAAACAAAGACCAATGAACCATGAAAATGAGGTCAAGGTCAGATGAACCATGCCAGGCAGGCATGTACAGCAAACAATTCTTCTATACAACAAATATAGTTGATCTATTGCCTATAGTTTAAGAAAAACAAAAACACAAAAACTTAACACTGAGCAATGAACCGTGAAAATAAGGTCAAGGTCAAATAAAACCTGCAGGACTGACTTATAGATCAGAAAATATTTCCATACACCAAATATAGTTGACCTATTGCATATAGTATTAAAAAAAAGACCAAACCTGAAAAACTTAATTTTGATCACTGAACCATGAAAATGAGGTCAAGGTCAGATTAAACCTGCCAGCTAGACATGTACACCTTACAATCATTCCATATACCAAATATAGTAGACCTATTGCATACAGTATAAGAAAAACAGACCAAAACACACAAAAACTTAACTATAACCACTGAACCATGAAAATGGGGTCAAGGTCAGATGACACCTGCCAGTTTGACATGTACACCTCACAGTCCTTCCATACACCGAATATACTAGACCTATTGCTTATAGTATCTGTGATATTGACTTGACCACAAAAACTTAACCTTGTTCACTGATCCATGAAATGAGGTTGAGGTCAATTGAAAACTGTCTGACGGGCATGAGGACCTTGCAAGGTACGCACATACCAAATATAGTTATCCTATTACTTATAATAAGATAACATTATAAAAAATCTTAACTTTTTTTTCATTGGACATGTGACTGACGAAAACTTCGTAACATGAGGCATCCATATACAAAGTATGAAGCATCTAGGTCTTCCACCTTCTAAAATATAAAGCTTTTAAGAAGTTAGAGAACGCCGTTGCTGTAACTGCCGTAGCCGCCACCGCAGGATCACTATCCCTATGTCGAGCTTTCTGCAACAAAAGTCTCAGGCTCGACAAAAAAGGAGATATTCTGGCAGACATTTCAAATTAAATAGTGCTGACCTATCAAAACATCCAAACAAAAAACCACAAAAAATACAGAGAACTGACAAGTAAAGGCTGTCATTACCTCATTGAACTTCAGAGTAAGTATTTCCTGAGAATCAAAACAAACAACTTGGAATCAAATTAACTTGACTAATCTGGTTCTGAGAGGGAATTCAAATCTAGCAAATAACATGAATAAGATGTTGTTCTTACCTTCAAAGTGTACAGACACATCTGGTAATCGATTGAGCAATATATTACACTCTGTGACAAACATCTGGGGATCGATTGAGCAATATATTACACTCTGTGACAAACATCTGGGGATCAACCAGGGGTAATGCATGCTATAATGTGCAATTAATGTATATGAGGTGCCATTCAGGGGTTTAAATAAGTTTTATGCATTAAAAGTGAAAAATTCTATCGATGGGATCTATAAAAAGAACATAATTAATTCTAAATGATTTTGTCTAAGAAAAGTTTAAAAATTCATCGTTTTTTAATCTTTTAATCGTACATGTTAGCTTGTTAAAAGTCCAAAATTT
Organism: Mytilus trossulus; assembly: GCF_036588685.1. Taxonomy (NCBI): domain Eukaryota; kingdom Metazoa; phylum Mollusca; class Bivalvia; order Mytilida; family Mytilidae; genus Mytilus; species Mytilus trossulus. The sequence goes on along the minus strand of NC_086385.1, from coordinate 62,521,274 downwards.
TAAAGAAAAAACATCGCATACTTGTTTATAGGATTTTTCTGTATGTACCCTATAGATATAAGAAGATGTGGTATGAGTCCCAATGAGACAACTCTCTATCCAAGTCAGAATTTATAAAAGTAAACCATTATATGTCACAATCACATCAACAAATGACACCTACTGAACATCCGATTCCTATAAAAAAGAAGATGTGGTATGATTGCCAATGAGACAACTCTCCACAAGAGACCAAAATGACACAGAAATTAACAACTATAGGTCACCATATGGCCTTCAACAATGAGCAAAGCCTCATTTTTATAAATGCCTCAAAAAGTCTACCTTAAGATTTTATTTGAATAACAACAGAATTGAAAGTCTCCCAATGTTACATTTAAACAATTTTAGTACAATAAAAAATATTTTCTACATTCCTGCCTTCTTCTCCATTAGGAACCAATAAAGAACCCAGACTTTAAAAAAAGAGGCAAGTGATGACATTTGCTTACAATATTTTGATTTAAAAAAAAATTTTATTCAGAAATTTAAGGTTTTGCTTTATATCATGAAATCCACAAACAAAACTGATACCCTAAATTTATAATGGTACCAACCCTAAGCAGAGTAAAATAACCAAATTACCGGACTAGGGAAGGCAATGCTTCAAGCTTGTATCCTTTACATACCCCTTACTACATGCATGTACTAATTAAAAAGACTACTCTAGTTAATGAATTAAGATGATTGATTCGTCTGACAGAATCTCAGTCTGACTGTATCAATGTCACACACAATGATGAAAGAGGGGAGAAAATACAGTCAGACATTAATGAGTCAAAGACGGGAGCTTCAATCAGAGATAAAACTGGTTCAGCATTGAGTGTTTGCTTTTACCTATATCAGTTTCATCTAAATAAATGGCTTGCTTTTTACCAGTGTTTCAGAGTTTCAGTGTTAAGGTAGTGAATCAAGTTTATCATGTTTAAGTTTAGAATAGGGTTTAGAAAGTGGGAAATGTTTTAAATGAACGGTCTCCAGACCAGTGGCGGATTCAGCCATTTCTTTAAAAAAAGAAGGGCTCCGCTCCAGGACAATAAGGGAGGGGGTCCGAACCCTGGACATTTAGAGGATGGGGAGTTCCAACCATATGTTCCCATTCAAAAGAAAAGCTTTGATTGATAACAACAGAGATGTGTACTTATCTACAGTATATTATCTGACATGCAGAGTTAAAAAGGTCAAATTCCTAATATTCCCCACCCACAGCTGTTAGATGCCAATTGTTTTCTTTGGTCGTTGTGGTCTGTTACATGTGTTGGACTCAGATGTGATACTGTACTTACAATCTTCCAAAATGAACAGAAAAACATAAAACATTCTAAAATAACTGACTACACCTACCTTAAACTTTCTTGAATATCATCTTTAGCAGAGAGAGTCATTTTAGATCCCTTTTCAATTTCTGGTGAATCATCCTCATGACGTGATCTTCTCCTCTGTAATATTGTAGCTAGTTCAGGATCGACAACAACACCAGCTTTTTTCATAGATTCAGCACGTTTAAGTATTCCTCTCGGTTTAAATCTATCATTTTTAGAACCATACGATTCTGAACGTTTTAAACTTGTTGTACCTAAACTTGCTAATTTAGCTTCAGTTGCTTTCACTTTTTCCAACAAGCTTGGAGATATATGACCTTTCCTTTCAGGTGACTTACGAAGTTCTTCCACTTTTTGATGCGTAACACTACTTTTTGTTTCCACTTTTAGCTCAACCTTCTTGTCCTCACAAACTTCTTTTTCAGAATTTTTTACTGAATCTGCATCAATTTTTCCGTGTGATGTTCTCCGTACATCCTTAATGAATGATGTCACTTGTTGAGGAGATTCTATGTCCACTTTAGATAAAGCACTCTTCATGCTACCTAATTCATCGGAAGATAAACGTCTGATTGAAGGTTTGGCGCCACCTATATCCTGTGACACCTCGGCTAGAACAGCCAGACTTGTATCAATGTCTGACAAGTCCGGTTTCACATCACTAATTCCATTTTTATGAGATTGAGTTTCATTTGAGGGCGCCATGTTGGATGAGGCCACTTGGGATTTTGTAAGATCCCGAGACGATTTCCTTGGGAGACGTGGGACAACCTTAACTTCAGATTCCTGAGACACAGATGAAACTTCAGTAATAGGTTCTGATGGCTGAACAGTTAAACGTTCTTCTGACACAGATGGTGCTGGCTTTTCAACACCATTTACAGTGCGAGAATCAGTTTCGTGTCTCCTTGCTTTTAAAATAGACAAAACTTCCGTATTCTCAATAACTTCTTCAACATCAGCTGCTGGGGCCAAGTTTTCAGCTTTTTCAATTTTCTTACTAGTAATTCTCTCCCTTTCATCTTTTTCTCCGTCTTTCTGTTGAGTTTTCACATGTTTTTTTCGTTGTTTTAATATTTCTGCCAATTCATCAGTTGGTTTATCGCTAGCTTGACAGAGATAAGTTCTGCTTGATTTCATTTCGTCTTCTTCAGTTATAACCTCTGATTGCACATGCTCAGTTATAACCTCTGAGTGCACATGCTCAGTGTCAACTTTATCTGGAATGTTGGGTAAAATTCTACGTTCAACTGGATCTGGACTACTTTGTCTTCGCATAAAATTAGATTTAAAGCTCCCCGATCGTTGAACTCCTTTGATAGTTTCTATATCCTCCGGAGGTGGCGTACGTTTTACACGTAAACTTTGTGTCCTCTCAGGTGTACTCCTACGTGACTCGTCACTACTCCCACTACCTAGTGCATCTTGACGTCGAAGGCCAGACTGTTTCCGTGGCGATAGATCATCAGGTTCAGGACTAGAGAATCGTTGTAAGAGAGATGAGAAATTGTTTTTACGAGTGATTTTTGGAGGTGCTTTGGCTGAGTCCTCAGTTTTTCTTTCTGCCTCATTTTCATGTGAGAATTTCGAAATTGCTGAGGAAACCTGAAAATATTCAGAAAAGTTTAAATTGCATATTAAAACCTTAAAAACATTAATAGTTTAAAAGATTGCATAATAGTGATACAAGTTATATTTTTCTTGTTTCACATATATATATAGTGTGGAATATTGAATTATTTCATTTGAAAGTATTATTTTTTTATGATAAAGATAATGAAGCAATTAAGAAAAATAAAAAAATATAGACTTTTTCATTTTGGTCTCTTGTGGACAATTGTCTCATTGCCATTGGCAATCATACCACATCTTCTTTTTTATATTATTCCATTCTATTTCTATCTTATTTCTGGTCAACAATTAGAATTCACCAGTGCTTGTTGACCAGTGTTATTGTGCATTTTCTTTTGAGTCACACTTTATCATGAGTGTGTTTATATTACATGTTGGTATTTCTTTCCTTATTCACAAATATTTTTTCCTCAAACTATGAACAGGAATAAATAGGTATCTAAAAAAAGAAGATGTGGTATGATTGCCAATGAGACAACTCTCCACAAGAGACCTAAATGACACAGAATTGTTATCTCTCTCTTCATGTCAATGCAGAAGTTTATAGACAAGGGGACATAACTCTATTATTTCATGAGAGTCAGAAATCTCACATTTTGATGATTTATCTTCCAATGGCAAATTTAAGGTATATTATAAGGTAAGAACATGTTAATGTAACAAGAATATTAATTCTGCTTTGAACTAGACTGATTCACTGAGCCCAATTATTATTGACTGTGCTTGTTCACAAGGTCAGACTTCAAACAGACTAGTGCTTTAATACCTCTCTTAAGAGCATACGATACAGTTACAGGGAAGGTAATGACGTTGCTAACGTAATTTGTTATATTCGCGACGTCAAACTGTGACATATCGGGAAAAGATGCATTTTTCGACTGATTTTTATCTTTCAAACTGATTTAATTTGAAAACAAGTTCATGGACCCCTATTTTTCAAAACGGCATTTTGTTTCATTTTTCAAGGGGATTATGTGACCCAAATTTTATTAAACTGTAAATAGAGAATTTTTTTTAATTTTGATAAACATGCAGTAAAAAATGACGTTTTTTCCTCAATTCATGAACATTTGATAAAGATGAGTTATTTCTGAATAAAAAATTGCATATTTTTCTGGGATATTTATAAAATACAATAATTACCAATTATTTAACAAAAAACAATTTGTGTTTATCTTTTATAACAAAAACGTTTTGTCTTTCTTTCGAAAAAGAAATGACGGGCACAAATCTGAATTTTGAGCAAATATACAAAATTTCTACCTCATTTTACTCAAAAAGTAGCACATGAAGGTATATTTTTTATAACATATTTGATTCAATCAGGTAAAAAATAGCCTATATGCAAATTTTAATGAACTTGTAAATACAGCATCAAAACTGTATCGTATGCCTTTAATTTGAAGAGTTAAGTATCCTGAACTTGTACTTGTTTAATTTGATTGCTCTATGACGGCTTCTATAACCTCTTGCCTAGTACTGAACTCTTCAGGTTGAGAGCAAAGTAGAGATACTGTAATAGCAAGAGGTTAAAGAAGCCATGATAGAGCATCTGTCCCAAGTCAGGAGCCTCTGTCCCAAGTCTGGAGCCTCTGACCTTTGTTAATCTTGTATGTTTTTAATTATAGTTTCTTTATATATATTTCAGAGTTAAGTATGATGTCCAATTATCAATGCACTTAGTACACAATTTTGTTTAGGGGCCAGCTGAAGCATGCCTCTAGGGGCAGGATTTTCTTGCTGTATTGAACACCCATTGATGGCCTTCGGCTGTTGTTTGCACTTTGGTCGGGATGTTGTCTCTTTGACATATAATATTCACCATTTCCATTCTCAATTTTATATTGCATACATATATGTCAAACAAACTAGTACACATAGTTGTTTAGGGGCCAGCTAAAGCACACCTCTGGGATGTGGGATTTTCTCGCTGTATTGAAGACCCATTGGTGGCCTACAGCTGTTTTCAGCTGCTCTTTGGTTTGGTTGTTGTTGTCTCTTTGACATGTTCCCCATTTCCATTCTCAATTTAATTACAGATAACTGGAACATACTTACCTTAGATGGAAATGAGAATTTAGATGGCAGTAAATGATCTAAAATAGATTTTCCTGTTGCATGCTGGGTATTATCAGTATGATTAGTACCATGCTGTGAGGAGGGGTGAGTGTGGTGACTTGTAGAATTTGTTACCTGAGGGAAAGGTAAGTATAAGGTTATTAAACATTATAATGGTTAACATTAATTTCTAACTAAATGAGCAACAATGTACTAAAAATAATTCCTGTAATACTGTGGATTCAATATAGTTTGGAAGACATATTTTTCATTCATGATTTTTTCTTTTCAGATCTGAGACTATACTGTGTTGTTTGAGTTCAGACTGACGTAATTGTTTCATCAAGAATTACAAAAATAACTTTGAATATAAAAAGAATATCACCAAAAAAAATCTTGATATTTGCTGACAGCTATTTAAACCTTTGATACTAAGTATATAATATACATAATGATTTATATCCACCCAATTGTATACCTTTTGTATACCTGTTTAAATTAACCTGGGTGTGTTGCCAAATTGTAAATTTACATATATTATATATAAATACAGTCATAAAACATAAAATTTAATCTTCAATGTCATGTGTGGGAGTAATGATCTCAATAAACACAAATTATTTATTGTCCTCATCAATGGTGTCTCAACCTAACAATAAATATGATTTTTGAAGGGTGAGCATTAATTTATGATTATAACAGTGGAGAATCTTGGCTTCCATTCAAGTATCATTGACCGTCTACTGTCATTCTGTGGAATCAAAATTAACAAATTATCTCCCCTTTTAACATTAAGGAATCACACTGGCCATCTTTGATTGTTTCTTGCTTTTTACTATAATGATTAAGGGCAATCAGACAACAGCAAAAGAGTTGTCACATATTATTTTTTGTGATTTTTCAGTGTAACAGCTTCTTGTGCATTTGATTTCATCCCCATATTTATGGGGCTGCCTTGCATGTTCAATCTTGTTGTATATGTGTAGTATTTTGTGGAATGTTGTTTATGCTTTTCCTTCTTTTCAATTTTGGCCAATACATTGTATGTTTTTTCTTGATATCTTTGGGTTTTATTGCTCCCTTTTTTAAATTTTTATTCAAAAATGTAGTTTATTTTTTTAAATGACCAATTGCATGCAAATATATAATTAACAGTTGTAGTAAAAAGGGTTTCTAAAGTTGGTGCAAAATTCCAAAAACTTTAATTTCATGCTTTTCATTGGTTAAATTCAAACTTTTGAACACCATGCTTCTAATTGGTTATTAAATAATTGAACAGTTTTTTCAACTCCATGCTTTTTATACCTCAAAGTCTACATCGTCCTGTAATAATGTCAGAAGCATTAATTTAACCAATTATAGCAATTTTTTGTTCACATGCTTTTTAAGCAAAAATTCATAATAAAACAACTTTTTTATATTCAAAGCAAATAGTAAAAGCTTCAACACAGAAAGGCATCATGAAGTTTAATTAGAATAAAATGATTAAAGCACTGAACATTGAACTGCCATTGTTTTGACAAGAACAATAACATGCTCCTAAAAGTTGTAACTTTAGCGACACGAGATGCTAAGCTCTATAATATCTCCTAATTTTGATAATGTTTACAAAATTATTAATGTTGATCGTCATTTAATTATTAAAGCTACCCTTTTTTCTGTTCTTTTTTTAAATGTTTTTTTCTCACATTTTTTCCATCTTTAAAACTTACTTGAGATTTAGATGAAACAAGATCCGATGATTCTGATGAAAATGATGATGGTTTGTCTCCCCCTGATAAACCTGAAAAACAAAATTAAAACATAAATACAGAAGTCACTAATCTGTTTTAGAATTAACACACATGACTTACAATCACAAGAAAAGTCAGTAGATTCAAAAAGCAACTACTTCAACATCAATTAGGAGATAACTATTATGAAAACATTGTATTAGAAGATTTGTGGTCATCAATTTATGGTTTGATGGTCGCAAATTAAGTAAACATATAACTTTGCAACAACAATGTTCGTTTATTTATTAAAAAAATAGGCAGAGCTGCAGGAAAATGAAGGTCATGTTCAAAAGCTTTATCAATAGGTTATAGAAGGTTTTTGTGGCAGCATGCCACCAATCTTTCATTATCATGGTTATATTTCAGTTCTATCCCTCCCTTTAAACTCTAGAAATATCCAAACTCAAGATTCTTCTTCTTAAGGTACAGAGAACCATCAAGATTATGAAAGTTATATGGTGCACTACATGCAGACTTCAATGTTGTAAACAATTAGTGTTTTAACAGATACTTAACCAAGCTTATTAAAACTCCTGACATCTCATCAAAACAGAATTAAACAAACTTAAAACAAAATGAGTCTGCTAATTGTCTATAAATTGTTTCTGCATCCAATATAAATGTCTATACTTGTTCCTGGTTAACCATTGCCTGGTACCCATATGTAAACAACACAGCAACCAACATCTGCAGAGCAGATCATGTAAACAAACAATCTAACCAGGAAACAGCTGACCATTTCAAAAACTTCTTTTCAAGGTTCTGATATCATCGAAATTCAAAGAACATAAAATGTTTGTTTTGGTATATTAACGTCATTCAGTTCAAGTTCAAGATATACCAAAGAGGGGCAAAAAGACTGCACTTCTTTCAAATGTTATGGGTCTTTATTTTTTGTGTTTTGTACCTTTAAGTCATATTTGGTATCTTTGTATCAAGGATCTATTATCCAAGGTTTGCAACAGTTCAAACTTAATAATTCTTCAAAATCTCCAAAATTAGGATTTAATTTTTTACATGGGGAACCATGATAAAAGAAATACCACTGTACTATCATGCATATTTCTCCTCAAGTTTTTCAATTATTTATGCTGAACAGTGGCCCTAAGAGTTACTAGATACTATAACTAATAATACCATCAAAGGGAAGATAACTGTATTGTTATCTTGCCAGAAGCCACAAGTATTATATATACTAGAACACACCCGTGATATCGCGGGTCCCGTGACTGAAACAATTGAAAACTGTACCTATACGCCTCATTTTTAGTCCAGATTTTTAGTATTCGTATTGTAATCTTAGAAAGTCTTACTGATTTAAATACTACAATAGGTAACAATTTGACAATTTAGCAGTGTCAACCCTGTGAGTATGACCGGTGTTTATAGCATATTAATCCTGAATACGCCGTTTGTTGGTGCGCCTGTTAGATGCGGAACGTACAGATAAGGTAATAGGTAACAGGTGAATATACTATTGGTATCGGTATCGGACTCGACCTGGAACTTCTTAATTATTGGCAATATTAATTACGTGGAAAACAAAAGGGCCTGGAGTGGTGTAATTTTTAATCTACACCTTTGTACTATATTAGTTATATATAAAGTTGAATTCTTTGATTTGTCGTTATTACGTGATGACGGCTGACAAATTGGACCTCGTAATTTTAGTATTATAGATTCATATAATAGAAAAACAAGGATATGGACTATCCATCCTCGACACAAAACCCATACATGCACAGCAAAATAAAAGCAAATGAGCTGTGTTTGTATTATTGTTCTTCATCTCCAAGTCTTTCCTTACTGGAAAGAATTGCCCACTTAAAGTAAGAAAGGAAAGAGACTGTACATTAATACCATTATTTACTGCCCATAGAATATGTAACCCCCAAGGGATGACACACTTATTATAAAGTCTGAATTCCTAACTGAAATGAAAATTCAACTGTGAGGGTAAATGAGGCAATTTAGGCAGAATAGGCAACCTCTTTCAATAATTCGCATTTCATATTTCATAGTTGAACCTAAACTATTTCTGGAGTTCAAAATACATGGATATGTAGCCAGGGGTAGATCCAGCCATTTTAAAAAGGGGGAGGGGGGTCCTAACCTAGGACAAAGGGGGGGGGTCCAATTACATGTCCCCATTCAAATGCATTGATAGTCCAAAATAATGTGGGGTTCCAACCCCCGGACCCCCCCCCCCCCCCCCCCCCCCCCCCCCCCCCCCCCCCCCCCCTTTTCCCCCTATGCCCTATGGATCTGCGCCTGGTCGCAATATATAAATAACATGGTTGAAAATAATGCAATTGTCAATGAGACATCATATACCAAATATACATTATATAGAAGAAAGCAACCACAGTCTACATTCCCATTCAAAATTAAATAACAATGTGTTATACAAAATTCAGATAATGATCAATTTAAGATGACAATTATTGACATTATTTGTTTCTTTGTCTAGATAAACTTGACAATAAGTCCCTACAATTAAGATCTTACTGTAAACTTGATATTATCATCCAAGATATAAAATACTTTATCCTTCTGTCACTTCAAATTCAGGAAGTCGCTTAAAATTTTCACCTTCACTTTCATTCAAGCATGTTAAATGTAGAATGTTGTCAGCCGTAAAGTTGATATTATACTTCATAGGTCCAGTAATTGTCAAATAAGATTGTGTTGTTCACTTTAATGTCCCGTCAAGCGTACAAACTTACGTAACGTTCAGATCCTGTCTCCCCAATCAATACCTTGCAAGAATTACATAATCATCCAACGAAAAATCGTATTCAATATTTTGGTTTAAATTTTCCTTTGTATGCCGTGCCAGGTATAGTAATCCTGATTTAGAGGCTTTTTTCTAATAATAACCACTTAATCCCCCGAATATTACCACAAACAATTCTTACGTTCTTGAACAGATTAGGTTATTTTTTTACAAATCCATTTGAGTAAACACAACACCTAACTAATTGGTGTGTTGACTACTGCAGTATAACTAAAACCAATATCAAATTGATATTTGTCATTCCACATTTCTATTGATCTATTGATAAAATTCTGAATGACACACACTAATAGCTTGTCAAGTCTGTCAGTGAAGGAAAATCTTCAATTAAACATGAGCTCATTTTTATTTTTCCATTTATCTAACCTGTCAATTTCTACTAAAAAAATAACAATCCATTCTTCAGTTGCTCTGAGTTCAGTTGATATGTACATAACTGATTGTAAAACAATATGTATTGATCAAAGGGAGGTAATCCATAAAATCTGTGAGTTAATGGGAAATCAGCTCATTTTTATTTTTCCATTTAATCTAACCTGTCAATTTTCTTATACAAAAAACAATCCATTCTTCAGTTGATATGTAAATAACTGATTAAAAAAACAAAATGCATTAATCAAAGGGAAGTAATCCATAAAATCTGATTCTTCCTTCATTTCAAAAGAATCAAACCAGTCAAGTTCTAATACAAAACTTCTTACATATAAAATGTATTGATGAAAGGGAGATAATTCCATCAATCTGCTACTTCCCTCATGGAAAATTGGTGGCTGAATATTGTCTGAATTATTTCTGAATTCTATCTGAATAATCGTCTGAATAGGTCTGAATGTTGTATTTGTGTCTATTTCTGAATATTGACTGGATTTCGGACTATTCAGCCAGTATTCAGAAACAGAAATATTCAGAAACTAAGAAATATTCAGAAAATTTATGGTTTAAATGATGCTGTATTAAGAAATCTTCAGCCATTTTTTAAGACATATTCAGCAATATTCAGAAATCTTCAGCCAACATTCTTCCAATCTTCAGCCATACTAAGAAATATTCAGACATATTAAGAAATATTCAGACATATATTAAGAAATATTCAGACATTAAGAAATATTCATATATATTCAGAAATATTCATATACATATTCAGAAATATTCAACCATATTAAGAACTATTCAGACAAATTCATCCAATCTTCAGCCTTATTAAGACATATTCAGCCATAATAAGATAGCATGAAATGGAATCAAAACCCCATTGTAACTGATTTGATCTTCCAATTAAGCCCAAGGTTTATCACTTTTTCTAAGAAACACAAAATATAGTGAGTGCTTTGATCATAGATTGATCTGAATATATTCAAATATTTAAATAAATAACATTCTTAACATCATATCCATGAAAAAAATGGCCTGCATGGTTTGCATAAGAATAAAAACAGTAACTATGGTCAGCTTAGTCCAAATAATTATGACGTCTTGAAAGGCTATTATATTTTTTTTCTTTGACGCCTTACTTCGACTTGTTGATGTAAGGCGTCAAAGAAAAAAATTATAATAGCCTTTCAAGACGTCATAATTATTTGGACTATGGTCAGCTTAAACCTCACTCACAAACTGATTAACTAATATAAAAATTATGTGTCAGATATAAACTTCTCTTCCTTTCTGTAATTTAAAACTTGCTGTCTCTGTACTTCAAACTTGAATTGCTGAATAAAGGTATTAAAATGGAGTCTGCATAAAATCTGTTTCATATCATTGCTGGCAGCTCATATTTAATCCCCTAAAAGTACAAAAATATCCACAAAGAATCAATTGTTCTTGAGGTTATGAAGCAATAAATTCAATAGAAACATTATTGCATTATGCATTTGTACTGTATCTTACATTGGAAGCCTAAACTCAAATTAAGACCCCCCCCCCTTTTATCCCTTGAAGATAAAATTGGTGACTTATAGTTTTCACTAAGTTTGTTCACCCAATTTAATTTCTACATTTAAAGTAGAAAGTGGTAGTGCATTTTTTAAAGTTATTGACTGCAGATTAACCTAGTAACTATTTGTTTTATGAATGTGACAACAAATTTTGAACAATAAATATTCATTACATTAATTGTCTGCCAAAATTTTCGGATGTTTTCTCAGATTTAAATCCTAAATGTTTTATAATAGTGCCTCAACAAATTGCATTTTATAATAATTACAATTATCATATTTTAAATCAAAATACTTATCTGAAAACATTTGCGTTTGGATTCTCCATTTTGTTTATCCAGCGTAATCTTTGATGACGTATGCCAGTGCGTTTCAGTCAAGGTGTCAATCTCGCCCCATATCATATCGGCCCGGAATTGATTCGTCCCCGTAACGGTGTTTTAGTGAAACTTCTCAAAACATGCCGCCGGTCAGGTCACAAATTACGGCCGATTTGCAGGGTTTGCTGGTTAGTTGAAATTTAAAATTTCGAAGAGTAACTTCCCCTTAATATGGGTGTTTGAGAAATATTTAAAAATGTATTTGATCTTATTCAAATATACGTTTTCCTTTGTGAATTTTAGTTTTGTGAATAATTTCTATTGTTAAATACTGCTACAACTTGTATTTCATCTTATTTATTTTTTTTTATTTTGCAGGAATAAAAAATAAAAAACACCATACACTAACGATTTTTCCCTAATAATTATGTGAAATTTGTAAACAATGTAACCCTGGATATTGCCGATAATCACTAATTGTAAAACATTGGGATAATGAAAATAAATTGACAAGCTGAACAGTACTCACAGTTACTGTCTTTATGATACATAACAATTTTATTACTAATCAGTGATATAAGATGACAAGGCCCGTTTTGTGAGGTTGAATTATTATGAATTTAATTATTCAAATACAAAAATGACACCTGCTAGTATCCGATTGAAAGGAATCATATGGCCAGTTTTGTAAGGTTAAATGACCATTTAATGTACGGGTCTCCTTGATTTAGCCGGTATGGTGGGAGAACTGTATTTAGAGAAGTTTTAATGTATAAGAAACATGAATTCCTGGTGTTGCATTAAAAACATTTCCCCACTGAATGGTTATTTTATTGTCGGCTTTGCACCTTGCTGCAAAAGCTCAGTGCAAAAGGTGTCAAAGCTAAAATTAAATAGCCTTTCAAAACGTCATAATTATTTGGACTAGGTACAAATGAATTGTACTGATAATATAACTGTTAGAATTTAATATAAGTACCTTTTCTACCAAAATTAATGCCCATGCACCAGTATATCCAATATCTTAATGATAATAAAGCAATACTGCTTAATTTTCAAAAACGCAATATTTTAAAGTGCACAAGTGTTTGTTCAGTTTTTCATCACTAAATGATCAAACTACTCATGAGTTTTTTATTATGTACACTTGGTTTTCCAAAGTATTTTATAGTTATATATCAATGGGTTTAAACTGATGACTGTAACTGCATTCACGGTCATCCCAAAATGTTAGATGAAAAATAGGGGGGATTATTATTACCTTGGGATCGGGTGTTTTTAAGCTCAGGATTTCGGGATTCACTCTTTCGGGATTAGGAAATTCTTATTTTGGGATTTCGGGACGTCGGGATTATGGGATTTCGTTTTTTAAGTCCTGGATTTCGGGATTAGGAACCCTCCTATCACACCTCAAAAATAAGGTCAGTAGCTATATTGCCTTGGGAAAACACTGTAAGATTCTTGCACTTTTATGTTGATGAGCCAGATGAAGGATTTCAAAATTTTTGTAATCAGGGAAATTAATTCTTGCTGTTATTTGTACATTTTCAAAATATTTTATTTTATGTAGTTTTGTTGGTGAAACTTATTCACATAACATTCAGACTTTTGAAGAATTATTTTTTATGTTTCCATTTATGTGTTAAAATTAAATAACTCAGTGTAATTCAGATCTATGACTTATTTCTAGTTTTCTGAATGATTTAGAAAAATTCAGACAATATTCATTTCTATGAGATTATAATTTACTTATTTCCAGTTTTCTGACTTTTGTCTGACATAACTTCTGAATGATTAAAAAAAATTCAGACCAAATTCAGATCTATATATTAGAATTTACTTATTTCAAATTTTCTGAATTTTGTCTGACATAATATCTGAATGATTAAGAATAATTCAGACAATATTCAGATATTTAGGGGTGTATTTAATTAATTTTTGGTTTCTGAATTGATCTTACTGCTGTTTCTTAATTATTCAGACAAATAAGACAGTATTCAGAAGTTATGAATATGTCTGAAACTTTTTCTGACTAAATAAGAAATATTCAGACAAAATTCAGAACTATAAGACAATATTCAGACACCATCAATAAACAGGTCAGACAGGATTCAGACACCTGATTTGTTCTAAGACACATTTCAGCCAAAATTCAGAAAATTTCAGCCATATTCAGCTAATATTCAGAAATTATGGTTCATGAGGGTTATGTTAGACAACTCCTTCATATCAGAACATTTCAAATATGTCAAGTTAGTACAGAAAGAGACAGTCAATTCCACACTTTTGTTGATATGTAAACGTTACTTATCAAAATGTTTTTTTATCAACAAACATTGGAATTACGCTATAGAAGCGAAGCTCCTGCTAGAGGAGGAAGATAAAGACTAGGTAACAGGTAACAAACAAAATGTTTTTTTTATCAAAGGGAGGTAATCAATGAAATCTTCTACATAAGTTAGTTTCTGTAAATTCAAACTATTGTAAGGTGTTTACAAATACAAGTAATTTGTGACTGGGTGAGTGTTACAATAATAAGAATTCACATTCTGATATCTTAATGCATATTTTCCTAAAGTACCATTAATTAATCTGGAATTATGGTCAATTCTTCAAAAATCAGAAAATTAGATGCACACAACAAATTCTGAATATAAATTAATTATTCAATCATTTCGAATAATTCCAACCTGTCAATTTCTTAAACAAAGCAAGTCAATATAACTTTTGAGTATATCTAAAAATAAGTATTGGTCAAAGGGAGGTAATTCATGATAATCTTGAACTGATACTTCAACTTGTGTTAAATCCTCTATAATTTCCCAGTTATTCTTAAAACTTTCTTTGATCAAGAGAGCTCTGTGGTTATTATAAACTTTGTAATACTTACTTTTGAAAACTGGTCCGAATACTACTCCAATAATCCATCTGAACCAATCGTAAAAGATTAGAAACACGTTCATCTTATTTTCATTCAGGCACCATCAAAACAATACAATAACAGCTCAACTCAAAAGTTCTATTTGGTCTTTCTCTAATCTCAAAGCCATTTTAAATTTACAAAGTATCACTTTTATATTTGTAACAGACAACTTGACAAATTATTCCATTATCACTTCATGACTCATTTTGTGGCCTTTTTTGGAATAATGTTAACAAATGTTGACCAGATACAGGTTTTGTGTTATTTTTCACATAGTTCATGATATCCAAGCAAAACTGTTGTTTTATAGATAATCCATGTTCAATTTCCATGCAGTTTGATACCCAGCTAAATTCTTTAAGTTACGATGACATCATGTCTTATTACAAAACCGAGTAAAACGATTGTCCTAAAAAACCACAATAATTTCAACACAATTAGCGAACAGTAAATATTTTGTGAAGCAAAAAACTTCAGGCAATATTGAAACTTTAAACTAATTCTTTTTAAAAGTTCATGATCCAACAAAATTAAAATATTTTATAAAATTAAAATTCAGAGCATTAGTTGTTCCAAATTAATAAATTATATAGGTTACAAAGTTCAAAGGACGAATTTTAAATCTATTTAAACAAAAATAAGAAATTTTAACTATTAGACATTACCATTGCATTTAGGTGTAAAGAATTTTCTATTTCAACAATAGCTGATCAAATACATGACGAGCAGATTCGATCAGTTATAACAGATTATTATCTCTTTTCAAAACTACAAAAACTCTTTCAATGGCAAACATTTAAATTATTTTGGATAAAATGCAGAAAGAATTTGCAGAAGGTAACCTTTAGACCTCATATTGATATCTCTCCCTTAGAGCTCTGCAGGAAGCCTACTCTGTGCAAGAAAACAACCTCATACAAAGATATATGTCACTTTCTTTCTTACACTATGTTAAAAACAAATTCTTGAAACTGAATCAAATGCATGTATGAAAGCAACAGTTCCATCCTTCACTAACTAAACAGGAAAAACATCTTCGTTCCTTCAAGTTTCAGCTGTCCAGGTAAATAACTAAACTGTATATGTAAATTCTAAGTAGATTTTTACAAAGGGGAGACAACTCCATAATTTGACACCAATCACTTTTAATCTCAAATCACATTTTCTTCCCAGATTCTTTCTTCTACAATACACATTTATTTTTTAGTAGTGTTTTCTTTCAATAATTGACACTGATATGATATTGTTTAAATAAAATATATCTGTTGTCTTGCAAAAGTACAGTGTCATTTCATCTGGAAACAGATCTTATATCAGATCAGATAAAAACTCCAGCTATATTATGTTTCCTATCTTTGAACATTTTGAATAAAATCCTCCAGTTTCATGACTTGAATTTCCATTCTCTTTTTTATATTAAATACTAGACTAAATCCAATGAAATCTTCAAACTATTTTACTGTACACATATATATCCTTCGTGTTAAACTAAGATAGTAGTATGGAATTCTATACTTAAAATGTATATTTTATCATTTCTTAAATCTCCTATAATGATTCTTACATGTAAGAATCGTCAGGGTTCCTAGTCATGACTGGTTTCCTCATCTAAATTCTCCTCCATGAAGAATTATTACAATACACAATAGGTTTTCTATAATTATCTATATATCAATAATATAAATTCCAGGTATTACTTCAATATATTCCAATCATCAGGTATACAATAATTTTGATCATCACTGGTCCTGGACTTCTCCTCAACCTTCTGATAATGGCGCCAATCAGAAGTCAGCTTACATCCTCAATAAATCTGGCTTAATATTTCACAGAAATATCAAAATCTTCTACAGAAAAATCAAACTAATGATCATCACTGGACCTAACCTGGTATTCCTCCTCAACCTTGCTATAATGGCGCCAATCAGAAGTCAGCCTTATATATACATCCTCAATAAATCTGACTTAATATTTCACAGAAATATCAAAATTATACTAAATCATCAGAGAATATATCCTTTAGATATTTACCAACTATGCAAGACCCTCATGGGTTGTCAAGCTCGTGTAAGACCCTCGTGGGTAGCCAAGGTCAGTAAAATCCACCCTCATCATCCTGCAGATATTTACATAGCAGAGTATCTTGGTGTAAAAAAACTTATACTTTACACTTTTTGTACCAATAATGTTGCAAAGCAGGGATGTTTACAAATGTTTATAACGTCTGTTACTTGTAGTAAAGACTAAGATGTTGCACAGTTCTATACAACATAATGATCAATATAATTAATTAACATGGAGCACATAGCATATACATATGGAATTAATTAAAAAAAATAAACATTAACCCATCAATGTAATATAACAAATACTGTCTTTACAGAAATGCAATGCAGACTGACTGAGTGTTATAAGGATATACATTTCAAACAGAAGCTAGCCATATCCTTCATTTTGTAACAAAAATCCAAATCTTGAAAGAATACCACAGTGAGTTACTCAAAAAGTTCAAATCATGCATGAATACCACTTACTCAAGAGCCCAAATCATGAAGCAGACCTCAATGAAATCTATACAATAAAAACTGTGTCCACAATTTTTTAATTTCCATTAGTATTCACTTATGTTTTTTTCTCTCTGTCAAAACCTGCTACTCAAGTTTTGCTCTGGTATATACAGAAATGGTTGTTCCCACGTCTTTTCTTAATATTTATATATATAAGGTTGAAAGCCATCTTTACTATTATGCAATAATAAAACCCATTAATATAAAAATATCAATTTAAACAATTAAAATTGAAATGACATAACAATATTAATAAATGGTTGTCTGCCTGTCATTATAACAAGGTCTGAAAGAAAACCAAACACAATATTCTTCTCAAAAACATCAAATCAAAATTAACATTAAATTCCATATTTTATGATGTCTAAAACAATAATAACGTCAAATTATCATCTAAAAGAAATCAATTTTAAGTGAATTTATTCTCATGTTATTTTTTTGAAAATAAAATTACGAGACAAATTGCCCCAGGCATTACGAGACTTTTCATAAAAATATCATTCCTAAAATAAGTTGATCTTTTACAAAAACATGGTATAATCCAATGTTAATTTAAACTTGTGAACATACAATGTGCAAAATTGTTTATAAATTGTTCATCCAGTGGAAATAAACCTGTCTGTCCCGTTTCCTTACTTTCATATTCAATAACTGTCCACTTTTAATCATAATATAAAAAAAGAAGATGTGGTATGATTGACAACTCTCCACAAGAAATTAACAACTATAGGTCACCGTACGGCCTTCAACAATCAGCAAAGTCCATACCACATAGTCAGCTATAAAAGGCCCCGAAATGAGTTTTTTTCTGAAATTGTTCATTTTCACCATCAACCATTCCTTTCATTCATATTCACTGTCCACTTTTAATTGTTGCTTTTTGCAATCTTTCATCAGTTTGCCATCAGCGTTATGACATCATTCCTCTCATCACGATTTCTAAAGAGATACGTTTCTTTTAGTCTTTCTCACGATTTCTATATATATGTATATGTTTCTTTTGTCTTTTCATTTTAATTCTATGCCATCCTCATTCATCAGCTCACAATAATGTCCACAGGTGTTATAAGTTTGTTTTAAATGTCCGCAGGTGTTCTGTAATAATTCATGATTGATTGAATGTAGCTTGCTTTAATGTCCAGTAGCAATTTACAGTCACTCAAAATATCTATAAAAGTTTGTGTTCCATAGCTTTTCCTTTGTGACAAATCTTAGGCAATGATGATCGGTGCACAAACTTTATTACCCATTTTTCCTTTGCACTTTCCTTTTTTTTCATTCTGTCAGCATGGCTCTTTTCTTATGACAAATCTAGGCAATGATGATCGGTGCACAAACTTTATTACCCATTTTTCCTTTGCACTTTCCTTTTTTTTCATTCTGTCATCATGGCTCTTTTCTTATGACAAATCTTAGGCAATGATGATCGGTGCACAAACTTTATTACCCATTTTTCCTTTTCCGTTGCACTTTCCTTTTTTTTCATTCTGTCATCATGGCTCTTTTCTTATGACAAATCTAGGCAATGATGATCAGTGCACAAACTTTATTACCCATTTTTCCGTTGCACTTTCCTTTTTTTTTATTCTGTCAGCATGGCTCTTTTCTTATGACAAATCTAGGCAATGATGATCGATGCACAAACTTTATTACCCATTTTTCCTTTTCCGTTGCACTTTCCTTTTTTTTTATTCTGTCAGCATGGCTCTTTTCTTATGACAAATCTAGGCAATGATGATCGATGCACAAACTTTATTACCCATTTTTCCTTTTCCGTTGCACTTTCCTTTTTTTTCATTCTGTCATCATGGCTCTTTTCTTATGACAAATCTAGGCAATGATGATCGATGCACAAACTTTATTACCCATTTTTCCTTTTCCGTTGCACTTTCCTTTTTTTTCATTCTGTCATCATGGCTCTTTTCTTATGACAAATCTAGGCAATGATGATCGGTGCACAAACTTTATTACCCATTTTTCCTTTGCACTTTCCTTTTTTTTTATTCTGTCAGCATGGCTCTTTTCTTATGACAAATCTAGGCAATGATGATCGATACACAAACTTTATTACCCATTTTTCCTTTGCACTTTCCTTTTTTTTTATTCTGTCAGCATGGCTCTTTTCTTATGACAAATCTAGGCAATGATGATCGGTGGACAAACTTTATTACCCATTTTTCCTTTTCCGTTGCACTTTCCTTTTTTTTTATTCTGTCAGCATGGCTCTTTTCTTATGACAAATCTAGGCAATGATGATCGATGCACAAACTTTATTACCCATTTTTCCTTTGCACTTTCCTTTTTTTTTATTCTGTCAGCATGGCTCTTTTCTTATGACAAATCTAGGCAATGATGATCGGTGGACAAACTTTATTACCCATTTTTCCTTTTCCGTTGCACTTTCCTTTTTTTTTATTCTGTCAGCATGGCTCTTTTCTTATGACAAATCTAGGCAATGATGATCGATGCACAAACTTTATTACCCATTTTTCCTTTGCACTTTCCTTTTTTTTTATTCTGTCAGCATGGCTCTTTTCTTATGACAAATCTAGGCAATGATGATCGATGCACAAACTTTATTACCCATTTTTCCTTTTCCGTTGCACTTTCCTTTTTTTTTATTCTGTCAGCATGGCTCTTTTCTTATGACAAATCTAGGCAATGATGATCGGTGGACAAACTTTATTACCCATTTTTCCTTTGCACTTTCCTTTTTTTTTATTCTGTCATCATGGCTCTTTTCTTATGACAAATCTAGGCAATGATGATCGATGCACAAACTTTATTACCCATTTTTCCTTTTCCGTTGCACTTTCCTTTTTTTTTATTCTGTCAGCATGGCTCTTTTCTTATGACAAATCTAGGCAATGATGATTGGTGCACAAACTTTATTACCCATTTTTCCTTTGCACTTTCCTTTTTTTTTATTCTGTCAGCATGGCTCTTTTCTTATGACAAATCTAGGCAATGATGATTGGTGCACAAACTTTATTACCCATTTTTCCTTTGCACTTTCCTTTTTTTTTATTCTGTCAGCATGGCTCTTTTCTTATGACAAATCTAGGCAATGATGATCGATGCACAAACTTTATTACCCATTTTTCCGTTGCACTTTCCTTTTTTTTTATTCTGTCAGCATGGCTCTTTTCTTATGACAAATCTAGGCAATGATGATCGATGCACAAACTTTATTACCCATTTTTCCTTTTCCGTTGCACTTTCCTTTTTTTTTATTCTGTCAGCATGGCTCTTTTCTTATGACAAATCTAGGCAATGATGATTGGTGCACAAACTTTATTACCCATTTTTCCTTTCTGTTGCACTTTCCTTTTTTTTATTCTGTCAGCATGGCTCTTTTCTTATGACAAATCTAGGCAATGATGATTGGTGCACAAACTTTATTACCCATTTTTCCTTTGCACTTTCCTTTTTTTTTATTCTGTCAGCATGGCTCTTTTCTTATGACAAATCTAGGCAATGATGATCGATGCACAAACTTTATTACCCATTTTTCCTTTTCCGTTGCACTTTCCTTTTTTTTTATTCTGTCAGCATGGCTCTTTTCTTATGACAAATCTAGGCAATGATGATCGGTGGACAAACTTTATTACCCATTTTTCCTTTTCCGTTGCACTTTCCTTTTTTTTTATTCTGTCAGCATGGCTCTTTTCTTATGACAAATCTAGGCAATGATGATCGATGCACAAACTTTATTACCCATTTTTCCTTTGCACTTTCCTTTTTTTTTATTCTGTCAGCATGGCTCTTTTCTTATGACAAATCTAGGCAATGATGATCGATGCACAAACTTTATTACCCATTTTTCCTTTTCCGTTGCACTTTCCTTTTTTTTTATTCTGTCAGCATGGCTCTTTTCTTATGACAAATCTAGGCAATGATGATCGGTGGACAAACTTTATTACCCATTTTTCCTTTGCACTTTCCTTTTTTTTTATTCTGTCATCATGGCTCTTTTCTTATGACAAATCTAGGCAATGATGATCGATGCACAAACTTTATTACCCATTTTTCCTTTGCACTTTCCTTTTTTTTTATTCTGTCATCATGGCTCTTTTCTTATGACAAATCTAGGCAATGATGATCGATGCACAAACTTTATTACCCATTTTTCCTTTTCCGTTGCACTTTCCTTTTTTTTTATTCTGTCATCATGGCTCTTTTCTTATGACAAATCTAGGCAATGATGATCGGTGCACAAACTTTATTACCCATTTTTCCGTTGCACTTTCCTTTTTTTTTATTCTGTCATCATGGCTCTTTTCTTATGACAAATCTAGGCAATGATGATCGATGCACAAACTTTATTACCCATTTTTCCTTTTCCGTTGCACTTTCCTTTTTTTTTATTCTGTCATCATGGCTCTTTTCTTATGACAAATCTAGGCAATGATGATCGATGCACAAACTTTATTACCCATTTTTCCTTTGCACTTTCCTTTTTTTTTATTCTGTCAGCATGGCTCTTTTCTTATGACAAATCTAGGCAATGATGATCGGTGGACAAACTTTATTACCCATTTTTCCTTTTCCGTTGCACTTTCCTTTTTTTTTATTCTGTCAGCATGGCTCTTTTCTTATGACAAATCTAGGCAATGATGATCGATGCACAAACTTTATTACCCATTTTTCCGTTGCACTTTCCTTTTTTTTTATTCTGTCATCATGGCTCTTTTCTTATGACAAATCTAGGCAATGATGATCGATGCACAAACTTTATTACCCATTTTTCCTTTTCCGTTGCACTTTCCTTTTTTTTTATTCTGTCATCATGGCTCTTTTCTTATGACAAATCTAGGCAATGATGATCGATGCACAAACTTTATTACCCATTTTTCCTTTTCCGTTGCACTTTCCTTTTTTTTTATTCTGTCAGCATGGCTCTTTTCTTATGACAAATCTAGGCAATGATGATCGATGCACAAACTTTATTACCCATTTTTCCTTTTCCGTTGCACTTTCCTTTTTTTTTATTCTGTCAGCATGGCTCTTTTCTTATGACAAATCTAGGCAATGATGATCGATGCACAAACTTTATTACCCATTTTTCCTTTGCACTTTCCTTTTTTTTTATTCTGTCAGCATGGCTCTTTTCTTATGACAAATCTAGGCAATGATGATCGGTGGACAAACTTTATTACCCATTTTTCCTTTGCACTTTCCTTTTTTTTTATTCTGTCATCATGGCTCTTTTCTTATGACAAATCTAGGCAATGATGATCGGTGGACAAACTTTATTACCCATTTTTCCTTTGCATTTTCCTTTTTTTCTATTCTGTCAGCATGGCTCTTTTCTTATGACAAATCTAGGCAATGATGATCGTTGCACAAACTTTATTACCCATTTTTCCTTTGCACTTTCCTTTTTTTTTATTCTGTCATCATGGCTCTTTTCTTATGACAAATCTAGGCAATGATGATCGATGCACAAACTTTATTACCCATTTTTCCTTTTCCGTTGCACTTTCCTTTTTTTTATTCTGTCAGCATGGCTCTTTTCTTATGACAAATCTAGGCAATGATGATCGATGCACAAACTTTATTACCCATTTTTCCTTTGCACTTTCCTTTTTTTTTATTCTGTCAGCATGGCTCTTTTCTTATGACAAATCTAGGCAATGATGATCGGTGGACAAACTTTATTACCCATTTTTCCTTTGCACTTTCCTTTTTTTTTATTCTGTCATCATGGCTCTTTTCTTATGACAAATCTAGGCAATGATGATCGATGCACAAACTTTATTACCCATTTTTCCTTTTCCGTTGCACTTTCCTTTTTTTTTATTCTGTCAGCATGGCTCTTTTCTTATGACAAATCTAGGCAATGATGATTGGTGCACAAACTTTATTACCCATTTTTCCTTTGCACTTTCCTTTTTTTTTATTCTGTCAGCATGGCTCTTTTCTTATGACAAATCTAGGCAATGATGATCGATGCACAAACTTTATTACCCATTTTTCCTTTTCCGTTGCACTTTCCTTTTTTTTTATTCTGTCAGCATGGCTCTTTTCTTATGACAAATCTAGGCAATGATGATCGTTGCACAAACTTTATTACCCATTTTTCCTATGCACTTTCCTTTTTTTTTATTCTGTCATCATGGCTCTTTTCTTATGACAAATCTATGCAATGATGATCGGTGGACAAACTTTATTACCCATTTTTCCTATGCACTTTCCTTTTTTTTTATTCTGTCATCATGGCTCTTTTCTTATGACAAATCTAGGCAATGATGATCGGTGGACAAACTTTATTACCCATTTTTCCTTTGCACTTTCCTTTTTTTTATTCTGTCATTATGGCTCTTTTCTTATGACAAATCTAGGCAATGATGATCGGTGGACAAACTTTATTACCCATTTTTCCTTTGCACTTTCCTTTTTTTTTATTCTGTCATCATGGCTCTTTTCTTATGACAAATCTAGGCAATGATGATCGATGCACAAACTTTATTACCCATTTTTCCTTTGCACTTTCCTTTTTTTTTATTCTGTCATCATGGCTCTTTTCTTATGACAAATCTAGGCAATGATGATCGATGCACAAACTTTATTACCCATTTTTCCTTTTCCGTTGCACTTTCCTTTTTTTTTATTCTGTCAGCATGGCTCTTTTCTTATGACAAATCTAGGCAATGATGATTGGTGCACAAACTTTATTACCCATTTTTCCTTTCTGTTGCACTTTCCTTTTTTTTTATTCTGTCAGCATGGCTCTTTTCTTATGACAAATCTAGGCAATGATGATCGATGCACAAACTTTATTACCCATTTTTCCTTTGCACTTTCCTTTTTTTTTATTCTGTCAGCATGGCTCTTTTCTTATGACAAATCTAGGCAATGATGATCGGTGGACAAACTTTATTACCCATTTTTCCTTTCTGTTGCACTTTCCTTTTTTTTATTCTGTCATCATGGCTCTTTTCTTATGACAAATCTAGGCAATGATGATTGGTGCACAAACTTTATTACCCATTTTTCCTTTCTGTTGCACTTTCCTTTTTTTTCATTCTGTCATCATGGCTCTTTTCTTATGACAAATCTAGGCAATGATGATCGGTGCACAAACTTTATTACCCATTTTTCCTTTCTGTTGCACTTTCCTTTTTTTTTATTCTGTCATCATGGCTCTTTTCTTATGACAAATCTAGGCAATGATGATCGGTGCACAAACTTTATTACCCATTTTTCCTTTCTGTTGCACTTTCCTTTTTTTTATTCTGTCATCATGGCTCTTTTCTTATGACAAATCTAGGCAATGATGATTGGTGCACAAACTTTATTACCCATTTTTCCTTTGCACTTTCCTTTTTTTTTATTCTGTCATCATGGCTCTTTTCTTATGACAAATCTAGGCAATGATGATTGGTGCACAAACTTTATTACCCATTTTTCCTTTCTGTTGCACTTTCCTTTTTTTTATTCTGTCATCATGGCTCTTTTCTTATGACAAATGTAGGCAATGATGATCGGTGCACAAACTTTATTACCCATTTTTCCTTTGCACTTTCCTTTTTTTTCATTCTGTCATCATGGCTCTTTTCTTATGACAAATCTAGGCAATGATGATCGGTGGACAAACTTTATTACCCATTTTTCCTTTCTGTTGCACTTTCCTTTTTTTTATTCTGTCATCATGGCTCTTTTCTTATGACAAATCTAGGCAATGATGATCGGTGCACAAACTTTATTACCCATTTTTCCTTTCCTTTGCACTTTCCTTTTTTTTCATTCTGTCATCATGGCTCTTTTCTTATGACAAATCTAGGCAATGATGATCGGTGCACAAACTTTATTACCCATTTTTCCTTTGCACTTTCCTTTTTTTTCATTCTGTCATCATGGCTCTTTTCTTATGACAAATCTAGGCAATGATGATCGGTGCACCAACTTTATTACCCATTTTTCCTTTACACTTTCCTTTTTTTTCATTCTGTCATCATGGCTCTTTTCTTATGACAAATCTAGGCAATGATGATCGGTGCACCAACTTTATTACCCATTTTTCCTTTGCACTTTCCTTTTTTTTCATTCTGTCATCATGGCTCTTTTCTTATGACAAATCTAGGCAATGATGATCGGTGCACAAACTTTATTACCCATTTTTCCTTTCTGTTGCACTTTCCTTTTTTTTATTCTGTCATCATGGCTCTTTTCTTATGACAAATCTAGGCAATGATGATCGGTGCACCAACTTTATTACCCATTTTTCCTTTCCTTTACACTTTCCTTTTTTTTCATTCTGTCATCATGGCTCTTTTCTTATGACAAATCTAGGCAATGATGATCGGTGCACCAACTTTATTACCCATTTTTCCTTTGCACTTTCCTTTTTTTTCATTCTGTCATCATGGCTCTTTTCTTATGACAAATCTAGGCAATGATGATCGGTGCACAAACTTTATTACCCATTTTTCCTTTCCTTTGCACTTTCCTTTTTTTTCATTCTGTCATCATGGCTCTTTTCTTATGACAAATCTAGGCAATGATGATCGGTGCACAAACTTTATTACCCATTTTTCCTTTGCACTTTCCTTTTTTTTTATTCTGTCATCATGGCTCTTTTCTTATGACAAATCTAGGCAATGATGATCGGTGCACCAACTTTATTACCCATTTTTCCTTTACACTTTCCTTTTTTTTCATTCTGTCATCATGGCTCTTTTCTTATGACAAATCTAGGCAATGATGATCGGTGCACCAACTTTATTACCCATTTTTCCTTTGCACTTTCCTTTTTTTTCATTCTGTCATCATGGCTCTTTTCTTATGACAAATCTAGGCAATGATGATCGGTGCACAAACTTTATTACCCATTTTTCCTTTCTGTTGCACTTTCCTTTTTTTTATTCTGTCATCATGGCTCTTTTCTTATGACAAATCTAGGCAATGATGATCGGTGCACAAACTTTATTACCCATTTTTCCTTTCCTTTGCACTTTCCTTTTTTTTCATTCTGTCATCATGGCTCTTTTCTTATGACAAATCTAGGCAATGATGATCGGTGCACAAACTTTATTACCCATTTTTCCTTTGCACTTTCCTTTTTTTTCATTCTGTCATCATGGCTCTTTTCTTATGACAAATCTAGGCAATGATGATCGGTGCACCAACTTTATTACCCATTTTTCCTTTACACTTTCCTTTTTTTTCATTCTGTCATCATGGCTCTTTTCTTATGACAAATCTAGGCAATGATGATCGGTGCACCAACTTTATTACCCATTTTTCCTTTGCACTTTCCTTTTTTTTCATTCTGTCATCATGGCTCTTTTCTTATGACAAATCTAGGCAATGATGATCGGTGCACCAACTTTATTACCCATTTTTCCTTTACACTTTCCTTTTTTTTCATTCTGTCATCATGGCTCTTTTCTTATGACAAATCTAGGCAATGATGATCGGTGCACAAACTTTATTACCCATTTTTCCTTTCCTTTGCACTTTCCTTTTTTTTCATTCTGTCATCATGGCTCTTTTCTTATGACAAATCTAGGCAATGATGATCGGTGCACAAACTTTATTACCCATTTTTCCTTTGCACTTTCCTTTTTTTTCATTCTGTCATCATGGCTCTTTTCTTATGACAAATCTAGGCAATGATGATCGGTGCACAAACTTTATTACCCATTTTTCCTTTCCTTTGCACTTTCCTTTTTTTTCATTCTGTCATCATGGCTCTTTTCTTATGACAAATCTAGGCAATGATGATCGGTGGACAAACTTTATTACCCATTTTTCCTTTCTGTTGCACTTTCCTTTTTTTTATTCTGTCATCATGGCTCTTTTCTTATGACAAATCTAGGCAATGATGATCGGTGAACAAACTTTATTACCCATTTTTCCTTTCTGTTGCACTTTCCTTTTTTTTATTCTGTCATCATGGCTCTTTTCTTATGACAAATCTAGGCAATGATGATCGATGCACAAACTTTATTACCCATTTTTCCTTTCTGTTGCACTTTCCTTTTTTTTTATTCTGTCATCATGGCTCTTTTCTTATGACAAATCTAGGCAATGATGATCGGTGCACAAACTTTATTACCCATTTTTCCTTTCTGTTGCACTTTCCTTTTTTTTATTCTGTCATCATGGCTCTTTTCTTATGACAAATCTAGGCAATGATGATCGGTGGACAAACTTTATTACCCATTTTTCCTTTCTGTTGCACTTTCCTTTTTTTTATTCTGTCATCATGGCTCTTTTCTTATGACAAATCTAGGCAATGATGATCGGTGCACAAACTTTATTACCCATTTTTCTTTTTCCGTTGCACTTTCCTTTTTTTTATTCTGTCATCATGGCTCTTTTCTCATGACAAATCAAGGCAATGATGATCGGTGCACAAACTTTATTACCCATTTTTCCTTTCTGTTGCACTTTCCTTTTTTTTATTCTGTCATCATGGCTCTTTTCTTATGACAAATCTAGGCAATGATGATCGGTGCACAAACTTTATTACCCATTTTTCCTTTCTGTTGCACTTTCCTTTTTTTTATTCTGTCATCATGGCTCTTTTCTTATGACAAATCTAGGCAATGATGATCGGTGCACAAACTTTATTACCCATTTTTCCTTTCTGTTGCACTTTCCTTTTTTTTATTCTGTCATCATGGCTCTTTTCTTATGACAAATC
Source organism: Mytilus trossulus (assembly GCF_036588685.1). Classification (NCBI taxonomy): domain Eukaryota; kingdom Metazoa; phylum Mollusca; class Bivalvia; order Mytilida; family Mytilidae; genus Mytilus; species Mytilus trossulus. The sequence goes on along the minus strand of NC_086385.1, from coordinate 62,493,256 downwards.
TAGGCAATGATGATCGGTGCACAAACTTTATTACCCATTTTTCCTTTCTGTTGCACTTTCCTTTTTTTTATTCTGTCATCATGGCTCTTTTCTTATGACAAATCTAGGCAATGATGATCGGTGCACAAACTTTATTACCCATTTTTCCTTTCTGTTGCACTTTCCTTTTTTTTATTCTGTCATCATGGCTCTTTTCTTATGACAAATCTAGGCAATGATGATCGGTGCACAAACTTTATTACCCATTTTTCCTTTCTGTTGCACTTTCCTTTTTTTTATTCTGTCAGCATGGCTCTTTTCTTATGACAAATCTAGGCAATGATGATCGGTGCACAAACTTTATTACCCATTTTTCCTTTCTGTTGCACTTTCCTTTTTTTTATTCTGTCATCATGGCTCTTTTCTCATGACAAATCTAGGCAATGATGATTGGTGCACAAACTTTATTACCCATTTTTCCTTTCTGTTGCACTTTCCTTTTTTTTATTCTGTCATCATGGCTCTTTTCTTATGACAAATCTAGGCAATGATGATCGGTGGACAAACTTTATTACCCATTTTTCCTTTGCACTTTCCTTTTTTTTATTCTGTCATCATGGCTCTTTTCTCATGACAAATCAAGGCAATGATGATCGGTGCACAAACTTTATTACCCATTTTTCCTTTCTGTTGCACTTTCCTTTTTTTTTATTCTGTCATCATGGCTCTTTTCTTATGACAAATCTAGGCAATGATGATCGGTGCACAAACTTTATTACCCATTTTTCCTTTCTGTTGCACTTTCCTTTTTTTTTATTCTGTCATCATGGCTCTTTTCTTATGACAAATCTAGGCAATGATGATTGGTGCACAAACTTTATTACCCATTTTTCCTTTCTGTTGCACTTTCCTTTTTTTTATTCTGTCATCATGGCTCTTTTCTTATGACAAATCTAGGCAATGATGATCGGTGGACAAACTTTATTACCCATTTTTCCTTTGCACTTTCCTTTTTTTTATTCTGTCATCATGGCTCTTTTCTCATGACAAATCAAGGCAATGATGATCGGTGCACAAACTTTATTACCCATTTTTCCTTTCTGTTGCACTTTCCTTTTTTTTATTCTGTCATCATGGCTCTTTTCTCATGACAAATCTAGGCAATGATGATCGGTGCACAAACTTTATTACCCATTTTTCCTTTCTGTTGCACTTTCCTTTTTTTTTATTCTGTCATCATGGCTCTTTTCTTATGACAAATCTAGGCAATGATGATCGGTGCAAAAACTTTATTACCCATTTTTCCTTTCTGTTGCACTTTCCTTTTTTTTATTCTGTCATCATGGCTCTTTTCTTATGACAAATCTAGGCAATGATGATCGGTGCACAAACTTTATTACCCATTTTTCTTTTTCCGTTGCACTTTCCTTTTTTTTATTCTGTCATCATGGCTCTTTTCTCATGACAAATCTAGGCAATGATGATCGGTGGACAAACTTTATTACCCATTTTTCCTTTACACTTTCCTTTTTTTTTATTCTGTCATCATGGCTCTTTTCTTATGACAAATCTAGGCAATGATGATCGGTGGACAAACTTTATTACCCATTTTTCCTTTCCTTTGCACTTTCCTTTTTTTTATTCTGTCATCATGGCTCTTTTCTTATGACAAATCTAGGCAATGATGATCGGTGCACAAACTTTATTACCCATTTTTCCTTTCTGTTGCACTTTCCTTTTTTTTCATTCTGTCATCATGGCTCTTTTCTTATGACAAATCTAGGCAATGATGATCGGTGCACAAACTTTATTACCCATTTTTCCTTTCTGTTGCACTTTCCTTTTTTTTATTCTGTCATCATGGCTCTTTTCTTATGACAAATCTAGGCAATGATGATCGGTGCACAAACTTTATTACCCATTTTTCCTTTCTGTTGCACTTTCCTTTTTTTTTATTCTGTCATCATGGCTCTTTTCTTATGACAAATCTAGGCAATGATGATCGGTGCACAAACTTTATTACCCATTTTTCCTTTCTGTTGCACTTTCCTTTTTTTTATTCTGTCATCATGGCTCTTTTCTCATGACAAATCTAGGCAATGATGATCGGTGCACAAACTTTATTACCCATTTTTCCTTTCTGTTGCACTTTCCTTTTTTTTATTCTGTCATCATGGCTCTTTTCTTATGACAAATCAAGGCAATGATGATCGGTGGACAAACTTTATTACCCATTTTTCCTTTCTGTTGCACTTTCCTTTTTTTTATTCTGTCATCATGGCTCTTTTCTCATGACAAATCTAGGCAATGATGATCGGTGCACAAACTTTATTACCCATTTTTCCTTTCTGTTGCACTTTCCTTTTTTTTATTCTGTCATCATGGCTCTTTTCTTATGACAAATCTAGGCAATGATGATCGGTGGACAAACTTTATTACCCATTTTTCCTTTCTGTTGCACTTTCCTTTTTTTTATTCTGTCATCATGGCTCTTTTCTTATGACAAATCTAGGCAATGATGATCGGTGCACAAACTTTATTACCCATTTTTCCTTTCTGTTGCACTTTCCTTTTTTTTATTCTGTCATCATGGCTCTTTTCTTATGACAAATCTAGGCAATGATGATCGGTGCACAAACTTTATTACCCATTTTTCCTTTCTGTTGCACTTTCCTTTTTTTTATTCTGTCATCATGGCTCTTTTCTTATGACAAATCTAGGCAATGATGATCGGTGGACAAACTTTATTACCCATTTTTCCTTTCTGTTGCACTTTCCTTTTTTTTATTCTGTCATCATGGCTCTTTTCTTATGACAAATCTAGGCAATGATGATCGGTGGACAAACTTTATTACCCATTTTTCCTTTCTGTTGCACTTTCCTTTTTTTTATTCTGTCATCATGGCTCTTTTCTTATGACAAATCTAGGCAATGATGATCGGTGCACAAACTTTATTACCCATTTTTCCTTTCTGTTGCACTTTCCTTTTTTTTATTCTGTCATCATGGCTCTTTTCTTATGACAAATCTAGGCAATGATGATCGGTGCACAAACTTTATTACCCATTTTTCCTTTCTGTTGCACTTTCCTTTTTTTTATTCTGTCATCATGGCTCTTTTCTCATGACAAATCAAGGCAATGATGATCGGTGCACAAACTTTATTACCCATTTTTCCTTTCTGTTGCACTTTCCTTTTTTTTATTCTGTCATCATGGCTCTTTTCTTATGACAAATCTAGGCAATGATGATCGGTGCACAAACTTTATTACCCATTTTTCTTTTTCCGTTGCACTTTCCTTTTTTTTATTCTGTCATCATGGCTCTTTTCTCATGACAAATCAAGGCAATGATGATCGGTGCACAAACTTTATTACCCATTTTTCCTTTCTGTTGCACTTTCCTTTTTTTTTAATCTGTCATCATGGCTCTTTTCTTATGACAAATCTAGGCAATGATGATCGGTGGACAAACTTTATTACCCATTTTTCCTTTCTGTTGCACTTTCCTTTTTTTTATTCTGTCAGCATGGCTCTTTTCTTATGACAAATCTAGGCAATGATGATCGGTGCACAAACTTTATTACCCATTTTTCCTTTCTGTTGCACTTTCCTTTTTTTTATTCTGTCAGCATGGCTCTTTTCTTATGACAAATCTAGGCAATGATGATCGGTGCACAAACTTTATTACCCATTTTTCCGTTGCACTTTCCTTTTTTTTATTCTGTCATCATGGCTCTTTTCTTATGACAAATCTAGGCAATGATGATCGGTGCACAAACTTTATTACCCATTTTTCCTTTCTGTTGCACTTTCCTTTTTTTTATTCTGTCAGCATGGCTCTTTTCTTATGACAAATCTAGGCAATGATGATCGGTGCACAAACTTTATTACCCATTTTTCCTTTCTGTTGCACTTTCCTTTTTTTTATTCTGTCATCATGGCTCTTTTCTTATGACAAATCTAGGCATCATGTTTGGTGCTCATAGATCATATTACCCTGTTTTCTATGGCTTCTCCTTTTTGACAAATCTTGACGATCATATATAGTATAACCCTGTTTTCCTTGGCTTCTCCTTTTTGACAAATCTTGAGGTAACATATTCATGATTTCAATACACAAATATTATTGCCCAGTTTTCGGTTGCTTTCTAGTTTTTGACAAATCTACTAGCGACATAATAGGTGCACATACATTATTATCCCATCAACTTTTATATCGTGTTGACATCACCTGGCCATTATGTTTTATGTGTATTTACATCTATTTGTTAAAGATCTGTTTACATGACCCATCAAACATGTCAAACATCTTGATTGAATATCTCCCTTCAGGGATCTTATCATCTTAACCAAAGGGTTAATAACTCACACATAGTATTCAAATTATTCATAATTGACATTTACATATGAAAATAAACATGATATGATACAAATAGAGATATCAATATGGGTCTCACTCAGAGTGAAAACAAATCTAAAACTGAAAATTCATTTTTTGCAAAAAAACATCATCTTTTCAATGTACACAAATTCACATAAAAATGTTATTGTAAAATAATTGAAAATTTAAACAGAACTTGATCATTTATGAGCAGATGCGTCTGTTTTTATCTTTATTGCAGTTTAGGTATACTTGCTGATCAGAGGAATATATTCCAAATGCTATAATTAACAAGTCCAAAAAATATCAATTAAAATTCTCCAAAAATTTATGAATACTTTTCACATCAACAATAATAAATTCCACAACTCCGCACTTTCTAAATAAGGATAAAAACACAACCGTTGATCCTGCAGACTTAACGATTTAAATGTAGCGCTGGACGTGAATATGTATTCCAACACATTTAATCCTCTAAGATTACCGCCGATCCTAATGAAAACCTTATGTAAAACATTCATTGTTAAAACCTGGTATTATATATAAAGGTTTTTCTTTCTTTACTTATGTAATACAATCGGTCATGACCCTTTAAACAGAGCCGGTGTAGAGTAACATTTAATCTTTGTATATCAAATATTATAAAATCATAAGTCATTTTCACCTCAGAAAGAAAGTCAATACAGTAACCATTTGTATCGTAAGTCCAAAACAAAAATCTCTCCACATCTGCTATTTGTACTAAGACCTTAAAAGTGCATTTCAAAGAAATTCCAAGACTGAATTATGTTACTACTTAAGTTAAGCAGTGTGATTCTTTAGAAAAAGGTGCTTACAAAACTAAGCAGGCAATATTGACCGGCATTTCAGTGCAATAATATCCTGCAGTTGGAAATGATTCTTTAATTAGAGTACTGTATAGTGTTCTCTGCCAAAGCAGTTTTGTTATACAATAAAACCTTTATTGCAGGAACCACTACTAATGAATGCTATCCTTAGTACTAGATAAATAGAACATTTCCCATAATAAAACATTATCAAAGTCAGGATATCCTGCAGATCTATAATGCAGAAATCCTATCACATAATTGTGCAACTCAAACGTCTCATTAATGAATTTGCATCAAGATTTTCATAACTGACTTTACAAACTTAAAAGCATTTCAAATCCAGGAAGAATATTATACATGTATCTTCATCTTTCAGTACAATGTTGAATTCACTTTTCACAAACTTCACAAACGAATGAAAAATTAGAGAAACCTTTTCAGTTTCTTGATGATGATATTGCATTATACATATAATAAAAGTTTTATATCAAATTCCATGCACACATTTCATATACATTCAAACTTCTGCAGTCCTTATACATGGACGTAATGTAATTTTGTCGTGTTTTCTTGTGGCAATTAAAAACTGAAATGTCTCAGAAATTAACATTCATAATCCAATATTGTTAACATGTACATGTAGAAATAAGTCCAAAATGAAAATTTTACTATTCAAGTTCTGCAAATAAAATACCAAATGCTCAACCCAGCCCCCATCTCAAAATAAATAAAATATTTCTATTTCAATACATGATATACAATCTCTTAATCCTGATCAACTTTCTTATCTTAATCATTTATCAACAAATTATTCTTAGAGTTATCCCCCTTTTGTGAAAGTGTCAAATTCTTAAACTGAGTCCATTACCATTCAAATTAAATGGTTATTTAAATAAATATAAACATTTATTTCTAATCACTTTATCACTGGATAATCTCAATGATAAAACAGTAATGGATCAAGCACAATCTTACTAGTATAACTAAGCACTGATCACTGGGTAATGTCTCAGTGACCAAATATATATAAAAATCCATAATTTAGCTTTAACCAGAAAAAAATAATTCTTATTGTATATTGTTCCTGGTTAAGAATGTACCACCCAAGACATGTTTCAAATTCATCAATCTTACGATAAACCAAATAAATTTGTAAATGTGGACCATGCAATACCAGGTACCGACTGTCGGACTCCTCATCGTAAGTCCAGCTAGCAGATTAATATAGCCATTATTCATAATTCAAACATTTCTTAAATTTCTAAAACTTCAGAAAGTTAAACGGCTATTAGTTCATGGTAAATTAAATTTGCGATCACTGACCTTAAAATTACAACATGCAATTAAAACATTTGGACATTGAAGTAACAGAGACGTCTCAATATGTTACTTATAACTTTATATAGTGCTGTGTGGTTTGTTATACATGTTTGAAACAAATATCTGATTTTAACCATCTTATTCAGAACTACTCATTCTCAGTTACATCTATTTTATATCAATTACAAAACTTCTCTGCTTCAGTGAATATCAAGTTTAAAATTACAGAAGGTATACATTATTTCAACCTGTGCAGTTTGGTTTTTTTTGCATCTTAATTTTCTGCTGACAAGGCACAATTTCTTACATTAAAATTGTCCCAGATTTGACTTTAGACATCAAAAATTACATATCTAGGATATACATATATGTATGTATCTATATCTGAAGAGACATGGTCATGACTTGACAGTCATTCACAGGTTGTCCCATATAATTAAACCATTTTTTTTTTTTTTTTTTACCGATTTAAACAGTTGTGAGTGGTTCACTGTATATATTTGAAACAAATATCATGTTGCAACTATCTTATTCAGTTTTCAATATATTTTTTTTTCATCTCTATTTTCTGCTTACAAGGCACAAATTTCATTCATAATAATTGTCTCAGACTAGACTATAGACATCAAAATGACATATCTATGATATAATTAATTTTATATGTATCTACATCTGAGGGAGACAATTTAAACTCTTAACACTAGACACATGTTGTTCAATATCACTTTCAGAAAATTCAGTTTTTATTGGAGGAAGCCGTAGTATTTTTTGAGTCTTTTAAAGTTGTATGCAAAATAAAGACTGGTTGGTTAACATTTGAGTTTTGAGGGAACCACTGGTAATCAGTAACCATGGTAACGGCATTGTGTATAATAGCAACATTGACAACTTTTGCTTTCAACTTATATAAAACCAGGTGCTCCGCAGGGCACAGCTACATGTATATACAACCCAAGTGGTCGAACTCTGAACAGTTGGGGCAAATTTGGTCACAATATTCAAGCTTGATACTGTCTGAATTTGGATTGTGATCAAATTTTTTACATAATATGGGTTTTTGTCACAAAATAAATGTGGTCAGAGATCTTACAAATATATTGCACAATACTATGTAATTGAATATTTTTTCTTGAAACTTTTCAAAATTTGAAATTTGAAAATTTTTGAAAAAAAAGGAATTCCATTAAAAAAATGGTAAACAAAAAATCCCCCCCACTTTTTGAAACCCCAATTGGAGCAATAACCCTTAAAATCAATCCCATGCTTTCTTTTGTAGTATTGAACCTTTTAGTACAATTTCAGAGAGATCCATACACTTAAACACAAGTTATCGTCATGATTGTTTGGAAACTAGAAACATGCTTCTTTTTGGCCCTTTTTAGGCCCCTAAATCCTACATATTTCGGGCAATAAACCCAAAATTTAATCCCAGCCTCCCCTTTGTTATATGGTACGTTGTGGTACAATTTCAGAGAGATCCATACAATTACACACAAGTTATTGTCTGGAAACTAGAAAAATGCTTGTTTTGGCCCCTTTTTGGCCCTTAATTCCTAAATTTTGGCCCCATACCCCTGAAAATGAATCTAAACCTTCTACTTGTGGTTTTAAACATTGCGATATAATTGCAGAGCAATTGAAATACATGCACACAAGTTATTATCCTGAAACTAGAAAAATGCTTGTTTTTGGCCCCTTTAGGGCCCTAATTCCTAAACGGTTGGGACCATCATCCCCAAAATTAATCCCAAGCTTCATTTTGTGGTGTTGATCGAACCTTCTGAAAAAATTTCATAAAGATCTATTCACTTAAACTAAAGTTATAATCTGGAAACCAATGTGTCTTCAGACTACAACAACATCATACCATTATATGATCCCAAAAAATTTTGGGGTCGTATAAAAAAGAAGAGGTGGTATGATTGCCAACGAGACAGATCTCCTAACGAGACCAATGACATAGAGGTTAACCAACTATAGGTCAAAGTACGGTCCAAACAATGAGCAAGACCTGTGAGGGCTGCATAATGTTAAAGCTATAAAAGGCCCTTAATTGTCAACATGTAAATCGATTTCAAATTACAAAACCGTTATGGCCTGATTTATGTACAAAACAAGTTAATAAAAAATATGATTTATAACAACAAGCAAGAATCACTGAATTATTTACAGGCTCTGGTCTTGAGAAAAACCCATACAAAATGTGCAAGGGTTAAACATGCTAGTCATCGCCCTTCTCTAACCTGGGACAGTGGTGTAACAATACAACTGAAGAACAAAAATAAAGATCAACTGAAAAAGGCAAATCATTCATCAGATGAAGCACAAAAACAACAAGACTACTGACCTCTTATGAAGGTTATCAAAGGTCATGGACAGTTTAAGTTATTTAACTTTAATAATTCATAATGGTTAACAAGGCCATAGTAGTATTCATTCAGCATTCAAACAATATAAATAGAATATGAGACTGTAAGCATAGAATCCCAAGAACAGTACTGTATATAAACCCTATCCCAATGGTTGATATGTATAACTGTAGTACATTGCTCTCAACATTGGCTAGGGTCAGGGTCTAAGGATGTATTCAGATATTTTGATTCATACATTATTAATGATTACACAATTTCATTGATCATAAATAAAAGAAGGCAAATGAGACAACCATGCACTCACCTGAGTGACCAAATGGTGTATAATTCAAGCAACTAAGGGTCACTTTAAAATAATGACTGTATTGCTTACGACAATGAGCAAAATGCCTTTCAAAATGAGCAAAAACCGATACAGTATAGTCAGCTATAAAAAGCATTAATATGACAAAATGTCTAACCAAGGAGGTTAGGTTATATAACCTCCTTGGTCTAACAATTTAAACAAAAAAAAGTTAAAATATAATTCCCAGTGTACCCAGGGACTTAATGTAAATGAGTTAAGATTTACAACTTCAGAGTTGACAGATTGTCCTGCTATCTACTTCTCTGTGCACTCAGTAGCCATTAATACACTTAATAAAAAAGAAAACTGAATATAAATGTATAAATTTACCCATTGACTATAAAGAGTCCTTATGTTAAGTTTACCAGGGTTCATGAAGGACTCAGTTTGTGGCAGACAGTGGCGGCTCCAGAAATTTTCATAAGTAGGGGCCAACTGACTGCCTTATATAAAGAGGGGACTGCTCGCTTCAAGCTTCAGTGATTCCCTATATTACCAACCAAAATTTTCCTACAAAAAGACCCCCCCCCCCCCCCACAACTCTGTCAGTCTTAAAAAATCTTGTCTGAACCAATTATCCAGTACAAAATGTAGACACTTTGAGAACTGTTGCATACCAATTCCCATGGTATAAAGTCAGTTTGTTTTTTCATACCATGTTCCAGATGAAATTTGCTAAATGTACTTATTTTTGTCTTACTAAATAGGTGAGAGAGGTTGAATGAGGTAATACACCACAATATAGGGGCTCTACACCTTTATCGGCAGTTTTCGACATGACATTTAAAAAATAACTCAATAAAAGACAGGCTGATTCTCATCAGGAATAAAAACTAGTGACTTATGAACATATCAACATTGACAACATTTCAAAACATGGAAGGCACTTTGTCTGTTCTATGGTCAAGTAATGACGTTGTTGTCGCTTTGACACATTCCCCATTTGGTTTCTCAATTTTACCTTTCAATTAATAAATAGCACGTATTTAAAACAAATACAGAATTTGGATAACAAAACATATCAAAATTAATGAATAAGAAGGCATCTTTCCCTATAGCCCTTAACAATAAGTTACTAAAAGTTGATAAATTTACTAAACGTCTTACCATTAAAGTTTCCATTAGTTCCAGAGAAATAAAACGTGTACGTAGATCTGTATACCATCATGCTAAGATATGAACTTTGTTGTCCAAAATGTTTAAATCCACAAACTTGTAAACCAACTATCACATAACAAATTTTCCGTTGAACACAGAAACGTAATATATATAATTTTCAAGCTGTGTAAAATGAACACTCTCCGACCCAATCTGTCATAGATTTATCATAACTCCTTTTCAAACATTCAAATATACTACTAATCTGTCATATTTTATCTCCCTTCAGGAAAAAATCATTACACACTTGGTCCATTTGTAAAAATTACAGATTTGTTCAACTTTATTTTTTTCCTGAAACTGCCATCAATGTAAATTTTAAGTATCACAAAGGGAAGTTACTCAAATTTCAGTATTACAAGGGGAGCAAACTCCTTGACAGCTTTCTGAAATTACAATCCAAAGTTTACACCCAACAATCTATGATGTTATTTCTTAAATCTTCCTTTTAAAAGAAAATCTCAATGCTTCTTTTAGTCTATTTTTAGAAACTTTTCAAGATTTATTGTCTAATTATAACATCCTGTATTCTAAAATCATGACTAAACTAGCAAACCACAATTTTATAAATAATGTCTGTATGCAAACAATCCACAATCCATAATAAATTTCATCTGTCAATTTTTTTTTTCGATCCCAAGTTGAGAATTCAGCATTGGAAAAAACTGCCAATCTGTGTTTACTATGACAAACACTACATCATCCATTAATCCATAAATAGTTATATCTATATTAGTGCTCCAAGACCAGCTGTTGTTATCTACCTATTGATTAAAGGTAAGATGTTAATTACCTAGCCGACCTGTCATAGGTTACATCAATTAATTACCCCCTCCTCCCACAGGTAAAGTCTCTGTGAATCATTCCACACTTGACAGTGTAAAGTTTGATCTAATGTCACACAAAGATTGTTCACTCTTTACACTTTTATAAAAAAAAAAAAAAAAAAATTGTGATGTATTTCATCACTTTTCTAGAATCATGTAAACAGTACTGTCTGACAACTGTTCTAATTCATGTATGTATTCCTAAAGGCTAACATGCATTATTTTAAATATATTTTATCCAAAATTTACATGAAAACGTAACATTCAAATAATTTGCAGTGTTTTAAGCCGCGCAGTTTCAATGCATTCAAACCAAAAGTAGATCCACTATATTAATTCTTTCATCTTTATGAAAAAAGCAAAAAATATCCACAATGAAAATGTGAAACTTGACTATTGTATCATATCAGCCTTGTAACATAATGTTTTCTATTCTACTTTATTTTCACTGTCCTCTTAAATAAACAAATATAAACAATTTGAAAGATAAAACTTGATCAATCCTTTTTTGTAAAAACACCACTTGTGACAATAAATACTAAGATGTCACTGGTCATTTAATGACCAGAAGTGACAACCATGACAATATTATGTCCACTACATCACATAATCCATTTCCTGATGGTCAACTGACCTTGTCCAGTAATTATGTCACGTTATGTCCACTGCCCCCAGGGGAGGTAACTCTGTCAGTTAATGGTCATCCCACAATATTTATTGACCATCATTATATAATTGTTTTCTATCATTTAAATGATGTTTTACCTTTCTGATAATTGAATTGTTGTAATCATATTGTATTAAGTATTGAACGTTACGTTTTAACTCAACTTTAAATCACATATAAATAGTTGAAATAATTATTTCTCCAAGATATTTCCATTTATAATGTCCATCAAATTTATCTCAGTTTTAAATACTTGAAACTGACATCTCTTCATTTGAAAATACTTCACAAAATGTTTTTAAAAGTTTATTAAACTATTTGTTCTTGGTAGACCTGGTAGACCTGTATTGTCTTAAAACTCAGACTTTTCCTCCTTTTAACAATCACAGATTTTAAAAGTAGATTTCTTCAAAAATCACATAATGAACTATAAACACTATAGGTTTTTAATTTACTTCTAATGTTCTTCACAGAAAAAACCACACCATTGTTTCAAGAATGATAATTCCTAATAACACCACCCTGAGTCTACCAGGGACGACATACTATATTAGTACTCCATCAACTCTGACCACTATAGAATAATTACTGCTTCACTATTGAAGGTAACACAATGTCAAATCCGATACCTCACAAATCCATCAAGTATTCTAAATACATATCACAATCAATCATATAGTCAAAACAACTTTACTCAGATCTTTACACAAAATAAAACCTTTTTTCCACCAAAATCAGCGAATAAATCACCAATTTAACCAGATAATCTTTGACAATGAAACTTGAACAAGTGCTTGTAGATTGACTAGATAGATGTCATGGTCTAGTGCCCCTCAATCACAAACTTTCAAAATAATGTACATTTCAACAAAAAAAACTCACTTAAAGGCAAAGCAAATATAATAATCTAGTACTTTCTAGGCAAATTCTAAACAAGGCCATGCAAATTTTAATTTATGGTAAAAGAAAATGTAAAGAAATATAAACAAAAGAAATTAAAGACACTAAAATTTTTAAATGACATTACGAGATTATTGTATTGCGTTTTGAAGCCACAGTGGACATTCTAATGTTTGTGTCATTTTGGTCTTTTGTGGATAGTTGTCTCATTGGCAATCATACCATATCTTCTTTTTATATTTTGATCAGTAGTTTGAGTATACTGGCTGATGTATAGTGTAGTCAGATAAAAGACTTATTTGCTACAGTACAGTAAAACTATTGATAGATGGTGGCAAAGCTTTAAATGCAATACAGGAATTCAAGATGTCCTCTTTCATTTAGTTATACGGCAAAATTTTTTTTTAGAGAATTGTCATCCAATCAAACCATCAGAATTATCCAGCTACACAGTGTTGGAATAGATCCACATTGGGCTATTGAAATCCAGATATTTCTTTGGTGAAATTGTCTAAGTTTACTGATATTTAATCTGATTCTTAAGGCAATGTGTTTCAAAAACAAACCCAGCAGTTTTCTTCCAAAAGATTTCCCTGTTTGCAAGATTTTAAAAAAATATAAAAAGAACAAATATCAACTGTTTCATTCATGATTTACAGTATATTAATACACGTACTCCAAAATTCTAACAATACCTTAAAATTAATTTGATTTCAGAACATGTTATACCCAATTTTCATTTACTTATATAAAATTATACAGGAATCAACATCTCTTTTAAAATTTCACATCAACTTCTTTTGAATATGACCTACTTGTATAAGCCGTATATTTACATTAGACAACCCATGAACCCGTTTTCACTTGAATACAGTCCTGCCTTTCTATTGTGGAAGGCTGATATCAAATCTTGTACGATGCTCGACAATCTATGAACCTATTGTCACTTGAATACGGTCCAGCCTTTCTATTGTGGAAGGCTGATTTAAAAACTTGTACGATGACCATTACAACATGATCCACGTCGTTCATTCATAACTTGCTTATCAAACACCACAAATACGTTGTTATTTTTGTTTTAGGAACAACATATTATTCTGTTTCAGAAAATCTTTCAGAATAATTTGAATCACAGACAATATATAGAAAGATATTAGTTAAAACTTTTCAACCAACATAAATTGTCCAAAAATTTTGAAGTGTCAAATATTTTTTAGTTTTAGCCCCAGTATAGTTATAGTTCTTCTTTCACTCAGGTATAAGTCCATTTTAAGTGGTTTTCAATTTACTTATTTTGTCAACCTTGATGGAACCCCACTCTGCTAAGACAAGACCAGTGGCTGCTTTTCTAGAGGGGTACATAACATTGTCAACTCACAGTAATGGGGGAGGGGGAGGCTTTATAATTTACAGTGCAGATAGATAGACAGACAATTTATGTTTCCTTGAAGAAAATTTAGAGAAGATATAACTTTCAAATTGTACATCAATCTATTATTAGCCATCTTTAGCTTGAGAGATTCTAAAAATCATGCTAATAAAAAAAATTCTTTCATGATCTCATATTTTGTCTATAATCTCGACAATCAGACTGGAAAGTTATCAAAATATAATGTTCCCTAATAAAACTTCAACATGAAAAATAAAAATTTATGTGAACAATTTTAAATTCATAAAAATAAAATTTAGGAAATTTGAATACAAAAAGTCAGTGTATACCAAGAGTACAGTGACACAACATTATTATCCCATAATCATAAACACTCCTTTGATGGAGGTTTTATTTTGACAGTTTATTTTCATATGTATAAGTTTACGTTGGGTCTTTGATCATATTACACCTATCTTTAAATATCTCTCCAAAGAGAAAATATACATCACCAAAACTTTAAAAAAAAATTAAACAGAAACTTTTGAGGTTTTATATGGCTCCAGCAGAAAATCCCTTAGGTTATAAGGTCACGTTTAAAATAAGTCACTAGGTCATCTTTAAGCAAATAAAAGTTTTTAATAAAAGTTTTAGACATTTTCAAATGTCAAAGGTCCTTTTAAATGAGATGTTAGGTTGCATTTCAGGTTGTCTGTTTTTAAAACCCCATGTCTGATTTGACCATGTTGGAGCCATATATATATATGTTTTTTAACAAAGGACTATGGTGTTGGTAGCTGCTGTGATCTTTAGTGACCATGTTGGAGCCATATATATATATGTTTTTTAACAAAGGACTATGGTGTTGGTAGCTGTTGTAATCTTTAGTGACCATGTTGGAGCCATATATATATATGTTTTTTAACAAAGGACTATGGTGTTGGTAGCTGCTGTAATCTTTAGTGTTGTCTGTTTTTTAAACCCCATGTCTGATTTGACCATGTTGGAGCCATATATATATATGTTTTTTAACAAAGGACTATGGTGTTGGTAGCTGCTGTAATCTTTAGTGTTGTCTGTTTTTTAAACCCCATGTCTGATTTGACCATGTTGGAGCCATATATATATATGTTTTTTAACAAAGGACTATGGTGTTGGTAGCTGCTGTAATCTTTAGTGTTGTCTTATATTCTGGGACAGTTGACAAAATTTGAGCAAGTCAGTTTCCTACCCTTTTCAACATGATGGGAGTCTATTTGAACAAATTCCTACATAAATCTAACCCAAATCATGTCAGTCCTTATATTCCGTTGATCTCAGTCTAATCTCTGATTGATAGGCTATAGGCCATTAGGCCTAAAATAAAATATTGTTTGTTTCCCCAATCCCGACCGACCCTGCAAAAATGGTGCTACTCATAAAATTTTATTGTCAAAATTAAGTCAAATATTATTTTATTCATTTTGGATTTTCAGGCTTGCAGGATCGTCTGATAATGTTCAAGCTTTTTGGAAAAATAAAATGATTTCCCTACCTATCTGCCCACACATGGCTTGGCAGGGTCTGGATTGGGGAAACAAACAATATTTTAATTTAGGCCTTAGAGAGCACAGAATTATTTGAGTTAACATAAATCAGTCATTTGTTTACTGCTAGACATTTTAAAAAAAACATTAAGATTTATCTGATCAAGTCTAATTTGTTTTAGCCTTGATTGTTTCTTCACATGTTTGAATTTGGTAATTCTAATAATGAAATCCACCAAAAGTAAATACACCTTCCAAAGTATCAACCAGGGGAAATAACTCAAACTTGACTACTCTGTACAAAGCACAATCTAAATGTACAGGGCAATACACTGGTGAACAATAGTTCTATTTATAAAGAATCCATATTTTGCCAAAGGCAGCAAAAGAGTTAGAGCATGATATATAATATCTTTGGATTTTCCAAAATGACAAAGCCAGGATGACTCTAACCAATTAACATTATCCGTTGACCAGACTCAGTCATCATCCATATATGGAACTTTTCATATTGTAAATCATAATTAATTCCATTTACAGTAGGACTCTAAAGAGTATTCCAAAACATTGTCTGACAATATATAAGTCCCTCCTCTTACATTAGGACATTTTGCATCTTTACCTTCAAATAGATCTTCTGATATCTATATACAAAAATTTATAAGGGTTCCACGGAACCTTTTAGTGTCTCTCCTTCTTTTGCTGTTTATCACAGGCTCAACAAAAATGAGGAAAAAAAACAATATAAATATACCTCTATTTTATCATAAACTAGCTTCAGTCTAAGTTTAGTACAATCCAAAATAGTATGAGAAAGTTATTAAAATTTCAAAAACTTTAACCACAGAGTGAAAGAGTTGTTTCCTGGCAGAAAATATAAGTCCATTTATAAGTCAAATACGGAAAAAAATGGAATTTTATTTTTACAAAATTTACTTCTGGATACTATCTTATGATCATATAAACAAGCCTCTGTCCAAGTTTGGAAGAAATCAAGTATTAAGCTTAAGAAAGTTATTAAAATTTCAAAAACTTTAACCACAGAGTGAATATTTGTGGATGCCACAGGTCACACTGACGCTTTCGAAAAAAAAGGCTTGACAAAAATGCACATTTTTCAATTCACACATAGACAGACACAATTTCTGAAGTCTCGATGTTTTGCATATGTAAGATTAGACCACCTATACCATTAAGATATCTCAAATGATCAACAGACAGAAAAAAATATCAGGACTTTAAAAAAAAAGCCAGAATGGACAACATAGGTGAACAAATTACGATTTTCCACAATATTATAAACACCACATGTCACTGTTAATAATAATAGCATCATACTTTTGGAGTTATATCTTGTGGCCTATATTAGGTCATACTGAAAACAAGATTTGTTTAGTATGTGAATCCACCCAGTATGTGAAACAAATCTGTATGTGAAGCTAATTAGTAGTATGTGAAACTTTAACAATAACTTACCTTTTTCATACCTGTGAGTTAACGACTTAACAAACAGGTGTGATGATGAGGCAGCCATCAATAACACACAAAAAAGGCTATTAACTCCAGGAACTCAAGAACTCAATTGCAAAATAACACAATACATCCACACAATGGAATTTCAATAAAATATCACATAAATGCACACAAATATTTCTCCATTGTCATTTCAATATTCTCAAACAGTTGAGACCCAATAAATCCAATCAGACTTGTTATTTGTTCGGGAAACATATTAAGGAAACATATTGACGACAACATGTGTGACAACCAACTTAAACTCCACAGTAATAAAAAATTCACCTTAAGAAAAATTGATTTTTTTTACAAGAGCAGAAAATTACATTTAAAATTATGGTAATCAATTTGTTTGGGTAGAAATTTACAATACCAACGAGTTTCATAACTTGACATAATAAATGTGACAGAAGATGCTTGACTCACAGAGATCCGTGACTCACGCTCCGTCAGTGCACATGTTTATTATGAATTTCTACAAAAGGAAACTCTATTGATCTGCAAGCAGATAAAATTCATTTACAATTTTTCGTCAATGTTAATATAGTTTTTCAGATCATTATAAAGCTGTAAAGAAAATCGTAACAAAATTTTATTATTTTTCACCTGATAGAATAATTTTTGTCCAGGTATACAATCTTTTGTTACTATAGTACTTATTTTCTGTTATTACATTCTGAATATAACCAGTATTATTATGTTGCATTGTATAATTTCTGTTTTATAGTATTGTGTATATTTCTGAAGCTATATATGGATTAGACCACCCCTCATGACACTGGGTACCTTTCTTCATATATATTACTCTGTATCGTGACCTTCCCCTTACCCCTTCTCCTGTCTCTGGACCATCTCTTATGACACTATGTACCTTTCTTCATTTATATACCTCTGTATTTGTAACCACCAATTTACCCCCTCCCCTGCCTCTGGACCTCACCAGTGTGATCCTAAAGGAGTACCTATATCAGACCTCTGCATCTCTTCCCTAAAGACCATTTTCTTGTAAAACATTTATAGCTTCTATGTCATTTGGTATCTGGTGGAAAGATCTCTCATTAAAAACCATACCATTTCTTATTTTTATATACATTATAATCTGCTGAAACAAAATAACTTTCCTGCAAATATTGTCAATTGTGAATAAGTATTTGATGCCAGACCATTCAAATAAGTGAGATGTAATTTGTCAAAACTTTCACAAGAGTGGCTGAAAGAAGTTGCAATGTCCACACAAGTGCCCTGTTGTTGTTAGGATTAATGTCTGACTGTTTAGTTCTGTTCTGGGTTACAGAGGTGAAATTGTAACGTACCTTTAAGATATCTCTAAATGTAAAAATGATGTTGAAAATCTGGTAAAAACAACAAAGAATCAGAATTAAGTATTTCCTAAATATGTAAAACTTATTTAAAATCTGTACTCAAAATAAACATCTTTTGTACTGTTATTTTAATAAATTAAATTTAGAAAGTGAAGATTTTTTGCAGAGAGCATTACATGTAAAAATGAAAACAAATTGATTGGTCTTCAATGGAAGCCATGTGTTTGTAGGGTGTCTACACAGTAATGGCAAACACATATATGTAATGCTACATCTTTAGTGCTTTAAGCAGCCAAAATACAACAATATTTTAAGAAGTGTAGCAATGCTGTCACATAGTCTTTTTTTTTCCATTATGCACTATAATACATTAAAAGAGTGCTAACTTAAATTAATGTAACGTAAATAAACTCATCATAGATACCAGGACAGTAACCATATATACACCAGACGCGCATTTGTCTACAAAAGACTCATCAGTGATGCTCGAATCAAAAAAAAAAAAAAAAAAGCCAAATGATGTAATGTAGCATAACATAACATAATGTAAAGTAATGTAAAGTAATGTAATGTAATGTAACGTAACATAAAGTAACAGTTTCATGTTTTATGCTGAAGTTTGCAATAAACAAATGACCTGACTGAACAATACATAGACCTATTTTTCATACAGGTTATTAAAAAATATTCAATATTCTTTATTAAGCCTTCCATTTCAATTACATCAAACAAGACTTTAAATTATCCAAATAAATATTGGCATAAGATAAAGTGAAGTGTTGATTTAGATATGAGGAGGTGAGGTAAAGTGTTGACGTAGATATAATGAAGTGGCCAAGTTGTTTACAATGTCCATTACTGTGACACCATACACATTGTTCCACTTTCTATCATAGGATTTGACTGGTTAATTACCATAGACTGTCAGAAGTGCAGATCACCTTATAAGTCATCAAAATCTACCATTAACCTTATTTGTAGTGTTTTGATTTGTACTGGTCAACTGTATGTATTCTATTAAACGAATGAATTAAGTCTTACCAAAATGCTAAAGCATAATACACTTTTATCTACAGATTTCTGACACTGAAGTCATCTTTAAATGGTTTTCATTAAATACAAATATTTTTGTCATATTTACTCTATCATCATACATACAATTCTGTTTGCTTCAGGCCAACTTATCATTCATCTCAATGAAAAGGCATTTCAATTATCATTGAGTTTTAAAAAAATGTTTACAAAACTTTTTAAAATTTACAATCTTTTTAATTATGTAATTATGACCTGCGGCTTTGGCTACTTTCTAAAACACCACCAATAACTGACCTTATTTCAGCCCAATGCATTGTCTGTCCAAGGGTATATCAACATTTTAACATACCTGCTCGAAGTACTTATAGCCCTTTATTATTCCTTTATAAATGTTGATTTTACTACCTGGGTAAACTTAAATGGTCATTTTATTGTAGTGCTAACTACAAAAGTATATTAAGGAGGCTCCACCTAGTCTCAAACATTTATATATAAATATGGTATAGGGTTCTTGCTAAAATCCATTCTTATCATAAACTGCTTAAAACCTTACTACTTTCATTCCAATAATACTTTTCCCCTGCCTATATATGAAATATCTTCTCTTTTATGATTAGGGGAAGTTGGTTTTATTGTACAGTAAATTCAGAATTTTTATGTGCATTTTTTATTATGATTTTGGAAAAAATTGAACAAAAAAAAACAAGTAATTGTGATTTCAGAAAACCCTTAACATACAGATTGTATGAGATATTAGAATGTAAGTTCTTTTTATAATGCGACCCTCACTTAGTTGCATTTTTTCGTTTAAGAAAAAGCCCTTCCAATCTATTGTGAATTAACAGTATCAAGTTGTCAACAGATTCCTCAAACTAATAAAGGGCCAGTTTAATAAGAGTAGAAGACCGTGTATTTTCCTCTGGGTGATTTATCATTTCTTTTTGTGTCGTTGGGTTGCTGTTGTAAAAGAATATAACCTACAGGACCTTTTATTACAATTCAAAACAATCTGATTCACTTTCTTATATTTGTATAAGAATGTGTATTGATTATAGACAACTAAATCAAAGGTCAGTAAAGGATTCATACACTCTGCCACACAGGGAAGACATACTGGACACTCTAGGAGGTAACACCCTATATACAGTACTTGATATGAAGAGCCAGAGTTAATCTCATTCATTTAGCATTCTAAACATCTTTACAAAGCGTAAAGCATACAAAGAACTTTATTCCAACAAACAAAATCTTTTCTTGGACTAGGACATAGGGCTTGTTGTTAATCATGAACCCTGGGGAAAATAGTTTTATTTTCTTCTTTCTTTTCTTTAAACACTAAGTTAATTAGCAAATAACAACATCCAAGTTCTTATTGAAATTCCATCAGCAGAAGAAAATTAACATAATCGAGCGTTGACTTCGGGTAAACAACAAACAAAGTACACCAATATTACTATACCATCTGCTACAGCAAACATATGACCCTGGCTTGTCAAGTCAACTAGAGAGGGAATTAATCAGTAATTTGTACTTTTTACCAGTGCAGCTCAATACCAGACTCTGTATAATAGACAGTGCAAAGTATTTTGAAGCACTAGAAAAATACAGAGAATCATAGTCTAATTTTGACCAAATCGATCTAAAGACTTCTGAAATTTTTATTTTCTTTTCAAATCTGTGACATATTAAGCCTTCTAGAAATCCATAAACATAAACAATCCTTTTGTACCTAACATTATGTACAGGTAAGAGATGCACTAATTGACTTATGAAAAACTTCCAGGTGTGTTTTTAAAAATCATGACAAATTCATACATTAAACAAACAATATTGTCATTTAATACACCTAACTGCATAAACATGCAATGTTATCATAAACCTGCTTAGATGACATCTCTGAGGAAACTCCTACAACTGATTAATATGATAGGGTCCAGCGGGGGGGTGGGGGGGGGGTGGGGGCTAATGACAGGGGCCAGATTTCTAAAGGACTCTACAGTATATCTCTGAGGGAACTCCTACAACTGATGAGTATCATAGGGACAGAGGGACCTATGGCAGGGCACAAATGTTCTCCTAAAGGGTCTACAGATCTAGAAGCAGTCTTAAATATCTTAAAGTGGTTCTTAATTCATTCCCAAGAAATATTCATAACTGATCATTGAATAGGTTGTTAAGATAAATAAGGAAGGAGTGTGATGAAATAAAACTTGGGACATATTGACAATAACATCAAAGGATGGTAACTCTATTTTATGACTGTCTTATCACAATATTTTATATATTTTTCACCTAAAAAATTGATAGAGGTTCAATACAAACAAACGTTAATCCCATTTTCTCTTATCAGTAATAGATAATCTGTATTATTTGTGACATGTAAATTGTCCAGGGATTAATCTCTCATACAAAAATCACATCAGATTTACATTTAAATGTCTATGTCTTACGTTCAAAAAGACTGAGGATCAAAATTTATCACAAATTATCTCATATAAAAAAGAAGATGTGGTATGATTGACAATGAGACAACTGTCCACAAGAGACCAAAATGACACAGACATTAACAACTATAAGTCAATTAATCAGTTTTTATAAAACTAAGAGTTTAAAATCTAGAGAGGTGTAAATAATTGGGAAATGGTGCCTCTTTAAAGAAAACATTAAAACTTTAAGACGACCTCATGCACCTTAGATCTACACTTGTATAATTCTTGTAAAAGTTTACAATAGTTTAATTATTTTTGTTTATATTTTTGGGCCACATTATCATTGATTTAGATGTAGAATGGGGCCTTGGTCGAAGAGTCTTCCAAGTAGTTCATCTACTGAAGCATGCTCCTAAGATAAACTCAACCATTTAATAATATATATACATATGTATTGCTTATTTACAGACAAGAAAATGAAATATACCAAAGCTTTTAATATTGACTGCGGGAACCCCTTGAATAATCAAACTATGACCCTTCCCAGCATAACTATATTGTATGGTGGTATATTTATGGTTAAACTCATTCAATATTTTGTTGAACTTTTAATGAATGAATTCTTACATTTTAAGTGGTTTTAAACTTCATACAAATTTTAAAGTTTATTTAACTTTGAGGTCTTTTCAAATGAAACGACATCCAAGTTTGAAAGTTAATCAACCACAAGAAAAACTTTTGAAAAAAAAAAAAATCTTTACAATAGTTTAAAATTCAAAGAGAAAACATATAAGACAACATTTCGAAGACTTTCTCCCAAAATTTTTTGTTCTTGTGGAGTCTTTCTTAAAAGTTCACTATACACTTTAAGTTCCAAAACTTATGTGTAAACCAGTGAACATCTCTATTTTGCAATTCTAAAGGTTTATGTGTTCAGCGGAAATTAATTGCTACAATTTCCAATTTTTGTAAATCAAGGCCATATGCATATACAATATTCAAGGCTAACTCTTAATTTTAACATCCAAGTTTTTAACATGGGTGCAGTATAGGTTTTCGCCATGAACATTTTAGAGCTAACCTAAAATTGGTAAATAACCTCCATTGTATCCCCCAATGTGAATAATTTATATTAACTAACAGTATTGACCTGGAGGTAATTCATTTGTTTTATGCACAAAATGTTAATGAATTGAAATTGTAAATTAGCAACTCATTTCAAAGACTTCATGTTAATGTCTCCACCAAAAAAACGTTTGATCAACTGCCATTCAAATCATGGAACATCTTGTAATTGTTAACCAATTTTATTGCAAATATTCACTTCTCAAACCAGTTTTATATCATTTAGGCAAACATTTGATGTCAAATAATTACAACCTATATACAGTAGTAATATCATCTTACAGGCTTTCATACATTGAAACTCCGACTAAAAACTAATCTTAATTTTGTTTGTTGATGGGCCACATGGGAGGAAAAAGTACTTTCAATCATCAAATTTTAAAGTACACAGATAGTATACATTAAAATAGGAACTATTTGTAAGAACTAGAAAAAAAAAATTTTTAACATTATTTCTCAAAAAGTTATTCTACATTATATACATACCCAAACGTTTGAATCGAGCCGTCAGTGAAGTCATTTTGTAGGAGAAAAACTATTCCAATATATAAATAACAAAAACTACACTTGGCTTGAAAACTCTGCTAATAATAAGATTTCACTTGCACTTTTATTGTTAAACACCAAACTTTAAATTTATCCTATCGAAGTCAAAACATATTCCAAACAAACAATCATAGCTTTTGTCAACAAGTGAAATATTTCTAAATCAACTTGAAATTTCAATTTCACAAAAAAAAACAAATATGATACTACAATAGACGTCATAACA
Source organism: Mytilus trossulus (assembly GCF_036588685.1). Lineage (NCBI taxonomy): Eukaryota > Metazoa > Mollusca > Bivalvia > Mytilida > Mytilidae > Mytilus > Mytilus trossulus. Next base: position 62,469,382 of record NC_086385.1, on the reverse strand, counting down.
TCTTCACAATCCCAAAATATAAAAACTTTGAAAAACTATAAAAATGAATCAGAGAAGACGTCCATATATCCTGGATATATATATAATACCTTTACCGATCACGACCTTTAACCCTAGGGGTCTTTATATTGAGAAATTGAATTTAAAGTTTAGAAGATTTAAATGTCCGTATTTATAATGTCTTGTTTGACAGTGCCTAGGGGCAAGTTTTACATTGTGTTTAGTAATTGGGTTTTTATTAGCGTGCGATATATCATTACGATCGGTGTAGTAATTGTATGTACGAGCACATGTCTTCATTGTTCCACGGTATTTAAACAATGTTTGGACAACTATTATGTCATAGGTAATTTAACTTGAGTGGGATACTTATGACGGGGACTATAATCAACGTAAAAGTTCAAAAGGAGGCTGTACTTACAACAAACATTTAAATTACGTAACAAACAATATGATATACATGTACTATAATTAGATATAACAAAGCAAAATTAAAGTGCCATCAGTATGATCAATATGTACTAAAGATATATAGATATAAGAAGATGTGGTATGAGTCCAAATGAGACAACTTTCCATGCAAGTCACAATTTACAAAAGTAAACCATTATATCAAAGTATGGTCTTTATTATACAGAGCCTTTTACTTGGCTCACACTAAACAGCATATTATGTCCGCATAATTCACAACAAAAGAGAAAAATAAATATTATGGGATAAAACATCAAAATAATTAATTAAGACGTAAATAGATCAATTGCTTTTGAAAACATCACTAAATTCCAATGACTATGTTTCCCAAATATCAGAGTGTTATGAGGTGGATAAAATATAGCAGCAATTATGAACATAATTATCTCCTGAACAGTGGATTATGAGGTGGATAAATAAAGGCAACAGTAGTATACCGCTGTTGGAAACTCATAAATCATTTGAGAAAAAAACAAATCCAGGTTACAACCTAAAACTGAGGGAAACGAATCAAATATAAGAGGATAACAATGACACAACAAAAACACAACATAAAACAAAATGTAACACACACAGAAAAGGACTATAATATAACAATGGCCACTTTCCTGACTTGGTACAGGACATTTTAAGAAACAAATGATAGGTTGACATGGTTTTTGTGGCAGGCCAAACCTCTCACTTTTATGGCAATGTTAAATATAACATTAAAATGGCAACATTACATATTAAAGCATAGGACTCTTTGATTAGACATTTTTTCTTCTCAAAAGAGTTTCATGGATTGATGAATTATACTGGCAAAGAGACTTAGTTTTTCAATAAGGACTAGTCCATTAGTACATCTTTGTCTCTTAAACTGCCAGTACTAAACACCTGACAAGGCAATTGAAATACAGTCTAATTAAGAAAACATTATTTTGGCATTAAATGGTCGTAAAACACTTGACGTTTGTCAGTTAATAGTGAGACAATGAGAGTTGACTGAAAGTACAATGACATTAATTTATAATTCAACCAGGTTTAGAGAACAACAATACAATCACCTCTCTTTGATGTTCGTTAATCAAAACCACATGAAAAGGTGCACACAGGTGTGTTGATTACATCATACAGGTTTGGTAATCATATGGCATAATTGGTTCTTAATTATGCTTACTTAATGTGCAAGATGCTGTTAATATAAGAATTGAAACTGATTATTAAAAGTTATATGAACTGAGAAAGGGGAGACCACCCATATCATATGACAAACTGTTTTTAAATTTGTACCTGATGATGAATCAATTAACTTGTAAACTTTTTAACAAGTTCTTTTAAGATCTTGTGATATTAAACAATTTCATTCACAGCGAAATGCTTTGTGGGGTAGTAATTTTCATGCTTTTCGTAGATGGCTTTAACCACGAATTTTCGTGTTTTCTCCATAAAATTGAAATGGAAATGGGGAATATATAAGAGAGACAACAACCAGACCAAAAGGCAGAAGTTACAGCCAAAAACAGAAACATGAATATGGGCATATAATATCAATATAAAAAAGAAGATGTGGTATGATTGCCAATGAAACAACTATCCACAAAAGACCAAAATGACACAGTCATTAACATCTATAGGTCACCGTACAGCCTTCAACAAGGAGCAAAGCCCATACCGCATATAAAGAATACAGTGAATATTAGCCAACTTGTAAATTTTCAAATCTGCTACATGTACTACTAAACAAATTCTATTACCAAAAAACAAATTTAATTTACGAAGAATCTTAAACATGCTGTCCTATATATGCACTTAGACTAGAAAATGATCAAAATTGGCTGCATAAACATAAACAAATGAAATGAAAACGCATGTTGAACACATAGAAAACAGATGTTTTATATGCGTTTTGAAAACATACAGTTTACATAGGGATGTTTTATGTTTCTTTTACATGCCTTTTTACACCTGTTATGATACAGCCGATTTAAAAACACATGTTCATTAAAAAGATGCATATTCCAAACACAATTATAGGTGGTTTTTAAAATGCAGGTAAAACATATGTTGCACTTTTTGCTGTGTATAACTAGAAATGGTTACTGCAACTAGGTAAAATGGAGATAAGGAAGAGAAGAAAAGCAAAGTTGCCTGATTTAAAGGAAATATTACCTTTTTTAAATTCAAGGTCATACCGGTAGTTGTTCCTCATATTTTAATTCTGTTAAATGTCACTTTCTGATTTTTTTCACATTCAATTTGTCAAGGCACTGTGCGACCCTTTCCAACAAAAAATGAATTCTCCCTGCCAATAGAAGGACAATTACAGGACAATATGACAACCAAATCTAAGCATGCTAAAACAACTCACCTTCACTTTTATTGAGTGTAGATTTTCTTTGGGAACTTTTATCTTTCCTTTTCCGTCTTTCTGATTCCGACCTTGGTTCTTTCCCATCTTCTGATGAGGTCACTTCATCGAAACTGTCTGTAGCAACCTTTAACCTGTCTCTTTCATTTTCAACACTAGCAGCGGTCTGAACAGACAACTTTTCAGCTTCCTTAGGAAATATTTCAAGATCTACCGATGATGTAAACGAAGAACTGGATGATTTTGATAAATTTGGTTTTGAAGTTTTCTTCACTTCCTGTTTGTCTTTAGAATGGCCTGAAACCATGGTAACAGCAGTCTGCTCTGGTCCAGCTGTTAATACCTGGTAATCTTGTGTCTTGGATTCTGTTGCCTTGACTAATGTCATCTGATCAACTAAACTTCCCATCAGGTCCTCTGTTGTCATAGCAACAAATTTTTCAGGTGAAGAACCGTCTCTTTGCCTAGAGAATCAAAACAAATTATTCAAGGTACAACTTCACATTTCTTGTTAAAAACAAATTACAGAAAATCTAAATTTAGTGTTAGAAATTGTATATATTGTAAGTAATATAAAACTTGTGATAATACTTCTGTAATCATGACATCATAGCCATACAAAGATAAACAGAACAACAAACAGATGCTGATTTACATCATAAGATGATAAGGAATAAAAGAAAGAAGTCATTATGTAGACTAGTTACTTAATCTTAGAGTCAACAAAATAATAATTGATGATAATTATCTACAAAACGAGACAGAGCACATGTGCAGTCAATATCACTTTTGTTTTGTTTTGATTTAGGACTTCATCAAAATATCTTTTACATCCCTTGCTTACATGAATTAGCCAGCTTTCTATTTTTGAATTAATTAGTTTTTATAATTATTCTTTCTAATGATTTTTATCCCTTAAATGGAAAGCTAGAAAGATGTACAAATCAAGAATTTATATTTCTAATAGAATAATAATAGTCATTATTTGTTTGTAACATCTGTAAATTTCAAGAACAAAATAAAGAAGAGTCTTCTTCATACTTTTTCTCAATACTGAGGGTCAAAATTTTAACCTTTATGAAAAATGTTACTTTCAAAATTGACTTAAAGATTGGTTAATAGCTTCTCAATAATGTCTGCAGAAATTTGACTGTATTAATAAATTCATTTATTTCAGAGGATTCAGGGAAAAACGTTTTACCCTAGGGATACTTGAATTCATGATGGTTTTTTGTTTTAATAATTTTGCATGCAATTAGCAGTTGATAGCAAGTTTGTATTACATCAAAGATTTGAATCTTATAAGACCCCCCTTATAAGTTTAATATTTACCAAAATAAATTAAATCCATGTCCAGTGATGTTTTTTTACAAGACAAACAGAGTTACCTCCCCTATACCAGTTCAGAAGACTGTCAATAATTTACATACAACCTGTGAGGTCAAAACTATTAGGAAACCAGCCAAGATATAATAAACATTTTAGTAGGTCTACACTTTGTTTCTTCTGAGATAAATATAAAAAGTCTGCATTCTAACATTTGTACTTCATAATGGAAAAAACTCATAAAATTAACGATTTATTGCATCTAACTTGTGCTGGCAAATTTCACTAATGAAATGATATTTACCAATCTTCATCATTATTGACCCATTAATTTGATACCAATATACATCCATACAGTGGTAATGAGTAAACAAAAAATTTTTCAATTTCAGTAAATCCAATTTTAATTTATATCCAATTTCTGAATTCCACATTTGTATTTCTTTAGATTGTTTTGTATATAAATAAAGCTGTTAGTTTGCTTGTTTTTCTTGTTTTACATTTTACATTTGGAGCCTTTTATAGCTCGTTATATTTATCTATATAAGCAGTATAGATTTTGATCTACGTTAAACACTAAATCTACATACCTGTGATGTTTATCTGCGTCAGACTTGCTCCTCTGAAGAACTTTTTTACGTAGCGACCTCTTTGATTTATGATGGTCTGCCTGTAAAGCTTGAGCCACAGGACTCGACTGATGTTGTTGTAACTTGTCCTTATTACAAATTTCCACATCGGACAAATATTCCACATTCTCCATCAAAATATCATCTAAATCTGGTGCATCAGCTAAAACACCGACAGTTTTCAACCTTGGTGAATATCCAGGACTTTGTGGACTCTGTAAAGGACTATCACTGTCAGTTAACGATTTGCTTCTTGAAACTTGTTTGGCAGGTTTTAGACTAGATTTTGTATCTGTTTCGGCTGTGTGTTTGGATGAAGGGACAGAAACAGGAGAAACATTAGAACTTGTTGCTGTGGTGATTACCGAGGTACTTGGTGATGAGACAGTTTGTTGAACACTAGAGGTCATGGTAATAGCCATACTTTTAATACTAGCAGACGGCACTGTCACACTTTGTGATTTTGAAGCAGACGGCACTGTCACACTTTGTGATTTTGAAGCAGACGGCACTGTCACACTTTGTGATTTAGAAGCTATGAATGAATCAACAGGCGATGAAGATAAAGGTACAGAATCTACAACAGATTTTGCAGAAGATGAAACCACTGATGGTTCCTTTGATGTAACCATGGTATCACTAGTTTTCATTGTTGGACATGGAACACTGTTAAAAGTTTGAGGAACTGAAGCTTTTGTAGAAGACACTGTTGAGACTGCAGTTGTTGACAATGAACTTTCGGGTATTGTACTTTTACTTGAAAATTTTGATGTTGTCATAGAAACTGACGATTTTAATGATTCTGGAACAGATCCTGCAGCAGTACTTGGATGATCTGTTGAAGAAACAATATGTGTTTGAGGACTGTCAGCTGGAGAAACTGTCACTTTTTGAGCACTTGTATTAACAGTTTTGGCAAAACTAGACATAGTAGATTGTGAAGATATTGTTGTCACTGATTTTATATCACTATCCGAGTTCAATGTTTTTGGAGCTTTATGTGTTGTCAAAGTGTATGGTGCATTTGACACCACAGCTGTTTTTGAAACACTTGCAGCTTTATTCATACTGTTCTCAGTTGTTTTTGAAACATCTGTTGGTGATTTTGAACCACTTGGTACTGTAGAATGTTTCTGTACATTAGATGATCCAACAGGTTTCGTGGCACCTGTTATGTTTGGCACTGTTGGTGTAGTAGTTGTAATACCCATATTAGAGACACTTGTTGCTTTTGATGTTGTGCTTGTTTTCATTGCATTCTTTTGGGAACTAGTGGTGGTAATTGTCTTTGGTGCACTAGTTGTGCTAACTGTTTTTGAAGCACTGGTTGTGCTAATAGTTTTTGAAGCACTGGTTGTAATAATTGTTTTTGGAGGAGTAAAAGTGCAACTTATTTTTGGAGCACTTATCACCTGTGTCACACTATTTTTACTATTTGTTTTTGGAAAACTATTTGTGCTACTCATTTTTGTGGCACTCATTGTACTAGAAGCACTGGTTGTGCTAATTGTCTTAGGAGCACTGATTGTGCTAATTGTTTTAGGAGCGCTGATTGTGCTAATTGTTTTAGGAGCACTGATTGTGCTAATTGTTTTAGGAGCGCTGGTTGTGCTAACTGTTTTAGGAGCGCTGATTGTGGTACTTGATTTCAGAGCGCTTGTTGTACTAACAGTTTTTGAAGCATTTGTGACTTGAGCACTAGCTGTGGTTGGTACAAAGGCTACTGGAGAAGATTTTTGATAACGTTTACGGACATGTTTTGGTGATGGAATTTTCGTTTCACTTTGTTTTGTATTTTTTACAGCAGATGTACTCAGTGATTTCTGTTTCTTGTCAGACTTCAAGCTATCAATGTCCTTTTTCCCTTTTTTATCCTCCTCCTTTTGATTTAACTTAAAAGACACAAAATCTCCTTTTCTTTCTAAAACACTAGATTCATCCAGTTTTATATTTTTCACATCATCTTCAGAATACACCTGTCGATTACGTTGGCCATGTTGTTTTTCTTCTAATTTAATTTCAGATTTTTCATTTGACTCATTAAACATTTTCTGAACATCTTTCTTAGATATTGTGTCATGTGAAGACAGCTCAATGCTGGATTTAGGACGAGTAGGTGATTCCCCTAATGCCTGAGGTATGGAGGGCAACTGTCGCCTCTTTTTCTCTGGTTTATCTAATGCACTATCATCCTCAGTTTTTATTGATTTTTGATCACTTCCTAATGACTGATCAGATTCATCTCCAAACAAAAATTTCTTTCTCATTTTTTCCATTGAAAACATGTATTTTCCCTTCTTGTCCTGATCCTCAATTTGTGTCTGACCTTCAGAGGTCATCTCTTTTTTCTTGACCTCTGACTTTCCATCTTTCCTTTTAAGATCATCAGTACTCTTTTTTACCTCCCTTTTCATCATTGATGAAAGAGCTTCTCTAGTCCTGGCATTGATTTGTTCTATTGTTTCATCTTCATCACTATCCCCAATAGAAAGTTTGTGATCTCGTTTAGACAACTTTTCATAATATTTTTCACGAGGTGATTTCACTTCCTCTTTTGGTGTGCTACTTTGTGACTTTTCTGTTTCAGTTACTGATTTAGTTCTTGGACTGTCAGTTTTTTCATGTAAACTTTTAGATCTTGTGACAGGGGTCTTAAGAGGAGAATCTAACTTAACACTGTGAGAACGTGTGACTGATCCTTTCTCGTCATCGTATGAACGAGCCGACATAAATAAAGATGGGACAACATCAGACTTCCCCTTATCTTTGTCTACGATTCTATTAGCTATATAAGCCAGCTGTTTTCTCCTTTCTTCCTTATATTTAGCAATCCTTTCAACTCGTGACAATTTCGAAAGTTCGGCAAAAGAGATTGGAGTTGAAGGTTTCTCACTGTCTGCTACACTTACACTTGACGCTGTTGAGATATCGTCTGACTCAGAATCATCGTCTCGAGATAAAATAGATGCAATGTCTGTTGTTTGAGCCTTTTTATACATTCCTTGTAACCTTTTCCTTTGTTCAGATATTGTCGAACCTACTGATTTCTCTTCCGTTGAACTTACAGATTTATCTCCCTTTGAACCTACAGATTTCTCTCCCTTAGAACTTACAGATTTCTCTTCAGTTTTGTCTTTTGATTTTGAATGAGTGGAGTCAAATGACTTATTTAATGAGATTGATGATTTAGTGTTCCCTGACGTTATCTTAGGACTTTCAGAAGTAGTGGTAGTCAGACCAAATACTGCTGATTTTGGTCTCTCCTCTATTGCTTGGGAAAATTTCTTGACCAAATCACTGTCTGTAACTGATTTTGGCCGCCCTCTTACAGTATTATCACTGTCTGTAACTGATATCTGCCGATTTTCTACCGTTTCAGATTTTGGCCTCCCACCAACAGTTTCAGATTTTGGCCGTCTTTCTACAGTTTCAGATTTTGTTCTCCCTATGACTGATTTGGATTTAAATGGATGATCAATTGTCTCTGTATGAACTGAAATTTTTTCTTTAGTTGACACATGAAAAAATTTTGACTCTTGTTTATCTTTTGTTTCTTTTTTAGCATCATCCAAAGGTTTTGAAAAGGTTCTAGTTTTTGATACATTTTTTTCCGTACTATCTTTCTTGATATAAGATTGACTATCCTGTTTTCCAAACAATAAAGATTGAATTTTATCTTCCCTAGTCCCACTTTCATTTACATCACGTAGTGATCGTAACTTTTCATGAAATGCCTGAGGTGTTTCTACCTCTTCTTTCTTCTGACTACTTTTTACTTTCGGGATATCTCTGACTGAATCAATAAAACCAGAGTCGTCACTCATTTGCACAGATTCTTTTATTTCTTGTACATTTGATCTTGGTCGTCCAGGTGCTTGTTTGTCAGTAGATCCTTTATGAACATCTGAAGTTTCTTTATGAGAAACAAACTCTGTTCCAAAAATGAAAGACGACGGTCGTGACGAATCACTAAAATCTGACGAGACTGGACGAGACCCTAAATCAACAGAAGACGTTTCACTCCCATCATCTTTACTCGAATCTTTTGATAAGTCTCGCCTTCTACACACTTCGTTGTATTTCGATCTTAAGGCTGGGCTGTCTCTCTGACGTAAAATATTTTTAACTGCGTCTGCCTTTGAACGTAAGTCACTGATATGTGTAAATACATCTGCCCCATGATGTTCTGCCTGAGGTTTTGAATCTTTAGACTGATCGGTAGTACTGTATCCCTGTTCAGATGTTTCCTGGCTTTGGGTATTGTATTGAGCTCTACTTCTTGTATCATATTCATGCCGTGTAGGACGAGGGACTTTTATTTCAGTATTTTCCTGTTTAGCTGTTTCTAATTTTTCCTGACTTTCTTTCGCAGCATTTGATTCCCAATCTTGTTTACGTCTTCTCCATTCTGCGAGAGCACTATTGGGTTGAATTTCAGAAGATAAAATATCACCTAGTTTATGTTCTTTTTCACTTTTGTTTGTTTCACTAAGTAGTGAATCACTCTTTAAGCGTTCCTTAAATTTTGATTGGGTAATTCTATTTTTATCTGAATGAGTTAAATCTTCCAGAGCTTGTCGTTGACGCCATTTTGGAATGTTGTCTGAATGTTCATCGAAGGTTTTACTAACAGGAGACAGTAATGACCTTGGGGTAGATTCCTGAGACAAAACAGATGAAGGTCTTTCAAGGTCGTCGTCCTCACTCTTATGTGTAACACTATCAGTATCATGCTTACGTATCCTTTGACGAATTATTGCTAACTTTTCACTGGGGGTCAATTCTGATCTTTGACCTTCTGAAGAATCGCTCCCATGTCTTTCTTTGTCCTTTTTATGTCTCTCCCGATATCGACTATAATAACTTGTAGATGAAGGCTCCTCTAAATCACTCGACACATGTTCCTCACGATGGTCAGAATTTCCATTTTTAATCTGATATGGACGGTGAATTTCCTGATTGTCATTTGATCGGTCACTATATTTCCGGACGTCTGAACGGTCACTATATTTCCTATATTTCTCATTATATGCATCCCTCCAGCTTGGACGTGTACTTTCACTAGGTTCAGTAACAAAATCCTCTAGTTTAGAAGAAGTATATAAGCTATGATGGTCGTAAGGTAGATCTGGTTTATATGTTGTTGTTTCTTTGTACCTGCAAATAAAAATAGAATTCAAATCATCATACTGTCTTCAAAGTGGACTATTAATAAAAACTTTTAATTGTTCATGAATGGTTAAAAAAAATATAAATGCTTGGTAAGGCCTCACAGTCTACCTGTTTCTTAGGCTTTAAAGACAATGAGTCAAGGCTCCATTTTGAAGGTTGTCTTTTAAATTATAATTGTCTACTTTTTTTTCCTCATGACTGAAATGGAGAGTTGTCTCCCTGGCACTCATACCATAGCTTCTTATTTATACAGTTATTCTATGTATATTTCAGGTTTTGTATCATCATTTCATATCTTGTCATCCGAGGCCATTTATTATAAGCTACCAATCAGGTAAAAGTTAAGATCATTGTTAAAAGTTCTATAATAGCAATCACATTACATCTCCTTATTTTACAAAAATAAATTATCTGAGTTATCTCCCCTTATAAGCAAAAATTAAATTGTATTTTAAACAGGTTGAATTGAATGGGCACATATTGATACTATATGTTCTGTGTTTTTTTACGTATTTTGTGGCTAAATTAAAATTAATAATTACATAACATTTTGTTTAGAAGATCATGACTCAACCAAATATTTTAGAATAAATATTAGATAGTATTAGATATTTAAAATCTGTACACCATTATATTTTTAACCTCAAGTTTCTAACAATGAAACCTGCCTTTCTTTATTTAAACCTTTTTAGCTAGATAACTTGAACACCCTTTGTAAACATGCACCAAAAAAATCACAGAAAAACCTTGAAACCCTGTGTAAATATGCACCAAAAAACTTCAATGTTAAAAGATAACATTCCTCAAGATCAATGTAAAAATATTCCAATTTAACATGTGTTGTCTGTTAGTCGTCTCATTTATTAAAATGTTATCTCTTCAGATTTTTATTAAAGAAGTGTTACACATTGAGATGAGTCACTATGATTTGGTACTAGTAGTGATAAACAAAAACATGTAAAGAGTTGTCTCACTGGCACTCACACCACATCATCCTATATCAAAGAACACTTTGAGGGGTCAGTAACTGGCCTGCAACCAGGCTAAATTTATGTCCCTACCCAATAAACCCTCATTTTCCACACTTCATCTAGATCTCTGTTGACTACTTTACATGACCTATATAACGTAATATTCGTTAACTTTTTTCATGAAAATGCACAAAATATTTGCCACTGGACATTAAGAAAACAATAATCAATAAATAATGCATGAAATATTTGCCACTGATCATTAAGAAAAAAATAATCATTAAATCATGCACGAAATATTTGCCACTGGACATTAAGAAAACAACAATCAATAAATCAATCTAGTAGTATCAACAATTTGTTTTGACTTTTGCTATACCAAAAACAGCTATGAAAACAAGCATGATAAAAAGAACAGATATTTTCTAATATCTGATCCTGTAAAGGGCCAGAATGAGTACTTTTGATAGAGTTCATTAGTTATTCCTGGGTATGTGACCCTCCACAGCAACTGCACAACAAAATAGATATTACAGAACCATTAACTTAATAACGCATTCTCAATTTGTAGGAAGAGTCAATATCTCCCTCTAAGAGTAAATGATTCCTAATATGCCCCCTACACTTAAGCCCCTCCTGATGTATAAATATCATATGATATATAAGCTAACATCTGGCTGAAACACAATGACATGCTTGTGTGGTCAAAATATATTATATCTTATGTCTACTGGTATCTATAAGATCTGACAAGCACGGGGTACCAGATAAACGATCCAGTATTGTCCTAAATACCTGTGTTCATATTAATTAATCATTGTGTTATAATTATGTTAATTAATATGGCGAGGGCATTGTGGAACATAGGTATAAACTCTGACAGCTGTGGTAATCAATGTGTAACATTTATTATCGGTCTAAAGGGTCATTTATAATCAGTTTATTAAATGCTTTTAATACACTCATTCATGGTTTAAGGAAGTTTCTACTCAGTTTCAAAATAACAAGCTTTTCATAACATAAGAATATATATTGTTAGGGGTTTAATTAACATTAATTAAAATATATAGGCCAATGTGCTTGTTTTCGAGATATTAGCGATTGGAATTTTGACGGGTAAATGTTCTCTCTTGATTTTTCATAGCTTTATCATTGACAAGTTACAGTTCTCCAAAACTATTAAAAATTAACAAAGATTTTACAAGACTTTTACAGATGGCTTATAATTATACATATACACAAGATTTGTAAAAAGAAAAATGGGGGTCAATTGGCAAAATTTTTTAAGACATTCAAATGGATAAAACAAGAGGATTCCGAAATTCTGACAAAAATCCCTAAACATAACAAGCGAACATCCTTAAGTTTGCTGATTCGCTTCTGCTGAAGGATGTTGAAGCTTTCAGAGGTTGGTAGGTATGACGGAGAGTTGACTCATTGGGGCTCTTACCACATCATCTTAAATCTACATGTATGAAGTGGACAATTACCTAATGAATTACTGCTGTCTAATGATCATATTATACTAGTATATATAGTATCCTGGATTTAAAATTGGATTTTGTTATCGAAGTTCTTCATTTGTATCTTTAATAGTACAATAACTGAGGTGACATAATTTTGAGTTATTATATTCATATCTTACCAACTATTTTCATAACTGACTGAGTGGTTTCAGATGATATCTTATAATTTGTTTATGATTTACTAGACTGATAATAAACATTATGTAATAAGTATAATCACTATATTGAATCATACAGAAAGGAAATAAAGTTTGCACCTAGAAAATGTAAGTTTCAAGACCTTGTTGGAAATAAACCAGACAAACAACCAAAAAACAAGTTCCTTCTATCAGTCTGTATAGGCCTAAGTACATCAATAGAAGTCAATTAAATGAATTTCCAAACTGCCACTTAAAGTTTTAAAATTGTTCAAAAGTTGATATGAAATCAAATACGTTTGTTTACAAACAATTAACACGCAAGTTAAAAATAGATAATTGTGTAAACTAATAGCAGACACAGTTTATAAAGTAAAGTGTTGAAGTAATAAAGTTTACTGATGGTAAAGTGTTGATTAAATTGTTGGTGTCTACATTTATTTACAGCATTTCTGAAAGTTCTTAGAGTGATTATTGGTGATTGGAGAAACTGATTTATGAACCACAATCAACAGAATTAGGTGAAAGTTAAACCTGGAGTGTTCTGTTGTATCATTGGCGGATTTAGAGGGGGGTTCCAGGGGTTGGAACCCACCATTTTTTTGGACGATCAATGCATTTGAATGGGAGCATAAAGTTGGAACCCCCCCCTCCCCTTTACTCTGGGTTGGAACCCCCTTTTTCAAATTGCTGGATCTGCCATTGTGTATCCACTGCTAATTAGCAAGGGTTCAAATTAGTGTAGGTCCAAGGTCCAGGACCTTACTTTTCTAGGAGAGGACTTTTCATTTTTAATTTCAAAAATGTATTCACTGATGTTTATCAAGGACCAGTGATTTCTCAAAGAGGTCCTGGACCTTTCATAATTTAAAGAAAATGTTAACCCCTGCTTCAGTGAAAATCAAACCTTGAGTACTATAAAGTATAATGGTAATATTTTAAGTCCGAAATTTTTGTGTGTATATTATTGAAAATTTTAAAGGAAGGATTAAAATCAGAGATGAATTATTGTGATTTTAGGATAATTTGCATACAATATTAGTTACACAGTGTGTAATTGTCCTAATACAAGAATTTATCGGGTCAATAAAATTCATATCGGGTGAGGCGAATAAATATTAAGGGAGATAATCCCAATTGACGTAATAAATAAGGGAGATAATTCCTATTGACATAATAAATAATTGTACTGAAATATCAGCCAATCAAATTGCGAAAAATTACTCTAAATCAGGAAAATTTGCATACAATTATATTTATCCTTATTTATTACGTCAATTGGGATTATCTCCCTTATACCATTGACCTAATAAAAAAAAAAAATGAGTTGCTTCATAGTCCTTATATTTTAATTTTTCACAGTTTTAGATTAAATATCTAAAATATATTTTGTTGATATTGTCCTTATATCAAATTTAAATATAATAATATGTAATATAATTAACAAAATCAGGATAAATTCGTTACACAGTGTTCACCTCACCAGATATCAAAACTAAATGCAATTTCTTTTTCTTCAATTTCTTGCAATATTCATTCAGTTGTAATTATTCACATTAATAAAAACTTCCCAAAAATTTTACAATAAAATTTACAGTATCATTATTGACTGGCAATTAGCAGTAAACAATTTAACCTGAAAGTAACAAGAAGCTGTTCTTAGTCATTCAGCCACTACCATGCTTAATGGAGTCAATCTTAGATAGATATAGATATATATCTGCAAAGAATGGAATTATTTCTAGATACTGTTCAGATTCTATTGATGTAACATTTGGGGTGATAGAACTATGTTTATCATAGTTTAGTAGGCATTCAAAGAAAGTACTGTAAATTCAGCATTTATTATTGCGATTTTGTCATTTTAGACTAAAATGCGATTTTAAATTTTGCTTTATTAAAAATAATCCTTTTAATGCATGTAAAAATTTTCAAAGTGTGAGTTTAAATTATTGCGATTATAACCCACTCGCAGTTTTCACGATAATAAAAACCTTGCAATAATTTCTGAATTTACAATAATGATCCAAAGGGGATCACAAGTTTTTGCCCCAAATGAAGGTTCCATAAAATGTCAATAGTACTGCAAATTTAGAAATTATTGTATACATTTAATATTGCATAATGGGCAAAAACGAAAGTTTAATTATTGCGATTTCAGAAAAAAATCATAAAATAAAGGTTATTTTTACAGGGATAAATTTGAAGAACTTTAACATGATAAACTGGCTCCTTCTTAAACCACTTAATGGACTGTATAGATAGAAGTTATTTGGGGATACTGACTTCAATATCTTTTGATGCAATTCCATAAAGTGAAAGCTACGCCAAAAAAAAAACCTTCATTGAAGTCGATCCAGGTTTAGGGGACGACCATTTGATATTCTGGGGGGGGGGGGGGGGGGGCCAGGAGGATTTTGAAAATAAATAACTTAGCCTTGATAATTACAACTAGAGGCTCTCAAGAGCCTGTATCGCTCACCTGATTCTACTTGGGTTTTTGAAATCATATAAAAAAATATAAAATTTGGCTAAAAGTGACAACACAACCTCATTTATAAGGAAAGGAACATCTTTAATTTCATTCAAAAGTCCCCCACTGGCGGCCATCTTGGATGACGGATCGGCTACAAAGTAACAACACTTGGTCAGCACCTCATAAGGAACATTCATGCCATGTTTGGTTTTATTCCATTCAGTGGTTCTCTAAAAGAAGTCATTTGTATGCATTTCCCATAGGGTCCTATGTTAAACTAAGTCCCCTGCTGGCGGCCATCTTAGATGATGGATCGGCTACAAAGTAACAACACTTGGTCAGCACTCATAAGGAACATTCATGCAATGTTTGGTTTTATTCCATTCAGTGGTTCTCTAGAAGAAGTCATTTGTATGCATTTCCCATAGGGTCCTATGTTAAACAAAGTCCCCCTCTGGCGGCCATCTTGGATAATGGATCGGCTACAAAGTAACAACACTTGGTCAGCACCACATTAGGAACATTCATGCCATGTTTGATTTCATTCCATTCAGTGGTTCTCTAAAAGAAGTCATTTGTATGCATTTCCCATAGGGTCCTATGTTAAACTAAGTCCCATGCTGGCGGCCATCTTGGATGATGGATCGGCTACAAAGTAACAACACTTGGTCAGCACCCTATAAGGAACATTCATGCTATGTTTGGTTTTATTCCATTCAGTGGTTCTCTAAAAGAAGTCATTTGTATGCATTTCCCATAGGGTCCTATGTTAAACTAAGTCCCCGGCTGGCAGCCATCTTGGATGATGGATCAGCAACAAAGTAACAACACTTGGTCAGCACCTCATAAGGAACATTCATGCCATGTTTGGTTTCATTCCATTCAGTGGTTCTCTAAAAGAAGTCATTTGTATGCATTTCCCATAGGGTCCTATGTTAAACTAAGTCCCCCGCTGGCGGCCATCTTGAATGATGGATCAGCTACAAAGTAACAACACTTGGTCAGCACTCCATAAGGAACATTCATGCTATGTTTGGTTTCATTCCATTTAGTGGTTCTCTAGAAGAAGTCATTTGTATGCATTTCCCATAGGGTCCTATGTTAAACTAAGTCCCCCGCTGGCGGCCATCTTGGATAATGGATCGGCTACAAAGTAACAACACTTGGTCAGCACCCCATAAGGAACATTCATGCTATGTTTGGTTTTATTCCATTCAGTGGTTCTCTAAAAGAAGTCATTTGTATGCATTTCCCATAGGGTCCTATGTTAAACTAAGTCCCCGGCTGGCAGCCATCTTGGATGATGGATCAGCAACAAAGTAACAACACTTGGTCATCACCTCATAAGGAATATTCATGCCATGTTTGGTTTCATTCCATTCAGTGGTTCTCTAAAAGAAGTCATTTGTATGCATTTCCCATAGGGTCCTATGTTAAACTAAGTCCCCCGCTGGCGGCCATCTTGGATGATGGATCAGCTACAAAGTAACAACACTTGGTCAGCACTCCATAAGGAACATTCATGCTATGTTTGGTTTCATTCCATTTAGTGGTTCTCTAGAAGAAGTCATTTGTATGCATTTCCCATAGGGTCCTATGTTAAACTAAGTCCCCCGCTGGCGGCCATCTTGGATGATGGATCGGCAACAAAGTAACAACACTTGGTTAGCACCTCATAAGGAACATTCATGCCATGTTTGGTTTCATTCCATTCAGTGGTTCTCTAGAAGAAGTTCAAAATGTAAATTGTTAACGACGACGACGACGGACGACGACGGACGACGACGATGGACGACGGACGCCAAGTGGTGAGAAAAGCTCACTTGGCCCTTCGGGCCAGGTGAGCTAAAAATAAATGGTTTGTTCTTTGGTAGTTTGAAAATAAATTACCTGACTTGGAATGTATTGAAAATAAATAACTCAGCAGGTCTTTAGCTTCTTGGGCCTTCAGCGGTCCCAAAACCCTTCAAAAAAATTTTTGCCTCGCTCCGCTCGCCGAAATATGTTTGACAATACTTTTGAAAAGGCTACCTAAACCAAACTTTGATACTATGTACATTGTATATATTCAATACATGTATATTGGTTGGGTATATCAAGGAATTGTATATTATACAATTCCTTGGGTATATAAATGATTCTTTTCGTGGAGAAAAGTATAAAATACTTAATCTAATTATACCAATTGTCTTTTATAATATACTATGTATTTGTGTTTCGTTTGTCCTGTCTCGCTATGTATTATCTTAATATGTTTGTATATCTTGTCCTCTTGTACACAAGTATGTGTCTGAGGTTATGAATAAAATCTTGAATCTTAAAATTTTTGCAGGGGATTTAATGATTAATTTTGATTAAATGATACACAATAACTTGACTGTACATGTATTATTCATAATTAACAAATATTTTTAAAATTGTATGTGTAAATGAATAATCAGTCCCTTGCTATAATGAAAATGAAAAATCTTGCTTCAATAGTGCAGAAAATGAATAATGTGTCCTCTTAGTTTACAAAAATAAATAACCGATCAAAAACAAATCCTCCTGGCCCCCCCCAGAATATCAAATGGTCGTCCCCTTATATTATTTTTAGAATCTATTGATGTAAATTCTTAATGGATTTTGTTAAAGAGAGATTTATCCAATAAAAAAAATAACTTTATGCAGAGGTTTCCACCTAAGAAATTGTAAAGTTTATCATCAAAATTAAATGATTCTGAAGGTTGTCTATTAAGATGGGCTCATCCTATCAAGAAAATCAATATTTTGGGAGTATAATGGGTTAAATAGGAAAGTTATTTATTTTCATCAAGGAAAATCAATGTTTTTGAGAGAAATTTAAATTAGATTAGAGATAAACTTGGTAAGCAAAACAGTTAGTGGTTTTAAGAGAATATGCAAGTTTATTATCATAAAGAACAGCATATTCATCAGTTTTGTTCATTTCCACATGTTCATCAGTTTTGTTCATTTCCACATGTTTGGAAGGATTCTAGACTACATTTATATGAGAAAGTTCCTCTCCCTAATTATTGTTCTTTTCAGCCCATCTCTCTATTATTTCTCAATGTTCAGAGTTAATGGCAGAAGTACTTTTGTAAGAAAGCAGTTTAAAGAAAAAATGTTTGAAGAGCAATGGTTATAAAGAAATTATATTTTTTTTTTGTAGAATCTGGGTTAATGTAGAAAGATGGTGTAAAACCTTTCTGTTAAAGAGAGAATGTGAACCTATGAAATATCAAAGTGAATCAGACAAAACCAATATAGATATCATAACAGATCTAACACTTAACCTTTCTGTTAAAGAGAGAAAGTGAAGCCATGAAATATCAAAGTGAATCAGACAAAACCAATATAGATAGCATAACAGATCTAACACTTAACCTTTCTGTTAAAGAGAGAAAGTGAAGCCATGAAATATCAAAGTGAATCAGACAAAACCAATATAGATAGCATAACAGGCCCCGTAAAACCTTTCTGTTAAAGAGAGAATATGAAGCCATGAAATATCAAAGTGAATCAGACAAAACCAATATAGATAGCATAACAGGTCTAACACTTAACCTTTCTGTTAAAGAGAGAAAGTGAAGCCATGAAATATCAAAGTGAATCAGACAAAACCAATATAGATAGCATAACAGGCCCCGTAAAACCTTTCTGTTAAAGAGAGAATGTGAAGCCATGAAATATCAAAGTGAATCAGACATAACCAATATAGATAGCATAACAGATCTAACACTTTATCTCTTTGTCATTACCATCAAAACAAGGAATACTAATAGAGCAACTATTTCTTTAAAGAAGTCAGGTGCTATTTTTAGGATCACATGTTAACATCTTTGCTCTACTATAAGCAATAATGTCCAAATTGACCTGACAGAGATGTTTCCACTGGTAAAGAATGACCTATACTGACCTACTTACTCTAAAACATTTGGACAGTGGCAAATATTTCATGCAAATAAACATCAAATCCTGAATTACAAAAAGGATTGCAGTGGCTGAAGGATAATATTTTTACACTAACTAGGGGTGGATTTAGGCTGGATGGGCATAATGGGTGTACCCCCTGCCCCCCCCTGTCCCCCCCTCCCCCATCAAATTTGCTAAGCATGGGTTGTCCTCAGCTTAATAAAGAATAGTTCAATAATTTTGCCTCAAAATGTTTTTCATCTTGCTCCCCTTTGCTATATTTTAATTTTATTGGTGTAAAAATTCAGGATTTTAATTGAATACGTTAAAAAAAAAATAATACAAAATTTTTGCGACTATTATTTAGAATGAAAACTTTTATAAATACGTTGATTTTTTGGGGGTGGTTTCTTCTATCCACGAAAAACAGGGGAAATTTACACCCTGCAAAAATAAACCTCTATTATGGTATGTGTTATTTTTACCCTTATTAACTATTTTATTAGCAATGGTTACAAATGTTTTGTTTTAGTCTTCTGATTCAGGACTTTTTATTTTTTTCATATTTTTTGCTGTTCCTGTCCAAAACAAAAGTATTTGTGAGTCTTCAACTTATGTAAATATAAACTGATTTACTCCTCTGTTCTTCCGATGAAACTACAGTAACATTTATCCAACTTGACTCCAAATTTCTGAGGTACAGAAAATCCAATCAAACAAACCTCTCACTTTGTCAAATTCATAACCAATATTGCAGTCATCTTTGTCTGAAGCTACGATGATAGAACCAAGATGTAAGCCTAAGGCATTTGAAAAGTAAACCAAGCTATTACCATGGTAACCAAGTGAAAGTGATAAATAACCTGTTAGATCTACAACCAATGATAAAGAAGAGATATGACAGTTATGATGAGAGTTCTACACTTCAAACTATTACATCATTGGCAGAACTCTCTGTCACAAAACATAATAATAATAGATCCCACTCAACAGCATCAGACCTCAGATATATATAGATATTATGTAATGGAATTGATACGTAAATGAAAAAGTTTTTGTTCACATAAATAAAGAGTAGTGGCATTGTGGGGGTATACTTCAATTAGACAGCAACCCAATGACACATTAAAAGTCAATTATTTTTTCATTTATGCAGTTCGTTTTCTGACTTTCAATTTCATGAATTTCATGGGTATATGTTGAATTGGTCAAACCTATAGGTTTAAACATTCTTGAAAATCCAATATTTCCTCAATCAATGAAATATTGATATCAACAAAAATAAAAACAAGAATGTGTCCATAGAACACACATGCCCCACTTGCACTATCATTTTCCATGTTCAGTGGACCGTGAAATTGGGATCAAAACTTTAATTTGGAATTAAAATTAGAAAAATCATACGATAGGGAACATGTGTACTAATTTTCAAGTTGATTGTACTTCAACTTCTTCAAAAACTACCTTGACCAAAAACTTAACCTAAAGTGGGATGAACGAACGAACAGACAAACAAACGGATGGACAAACAGACCCACAGACCAGAAAATATAATGCCCCTCTACTATGGTAGGTGGGACTATTGTAGGTGGGGCATAAAAATCACAAAAGACATGGATTCAATTGATAATATATGGTTTTCACTAATATGAAAGGCTCAACTTGTTTAACCAACAAATTTTCCATGGACCTTGATCATACAAGCTCTGAGTTTAAACCCCACTCGTTCAGGTGCACTTGACTCCAATCTTAATTGACTAGGATTAACAGTTTTCCTATTGAGGGCCATGGATTCTCCGGGCACACCAGCTTCCTCCACCAATAAAAACTGACCGTCACGAAATAGGCCAAACGTGGCGCTTAAAAGTGGCGTTAAAACACCACCAATCAATCAATCAATTCAAAATTTCAGTAGAGACATTCAAATTTTTATCTGATGACTTTTTTTAATTTGCTTTATTGATATTATTTAAAGTGACTTAATTTCTTGAAAACATCAACTTAAGTATTACCTGTCGTAACCTGTAGTTCTATGTGAAGTCTTTTCATCTGTACCAAAACTTCTCCCGTCATATGTTGAACCAGTATGGGTACTAGATGGCTGGTCATAACTTGTACCTAAATAACTGCTCCCTGTAGCTCCTCCATATCGAGAATTATCCCCTAAACCATGTGACCTTGAAACATAACCATAAGATCCAATGGAAGAGTCATAACTCTTTGGCGTATCGTAATTTTTCTGTGTATCGTAACTTTTGCTGGTATATTTTGACATAACGTCGTATGAGGGAAGCCCACTTCCATAAACACTTAGATTAGGAACTGAAAAAGAGAAGATAAATTGTTACTGTGCTGTAATGAAATACAATTTTAACAAATATGAGAACTCGTTGATTTAACAGATATTAGTCTCTTTACACCATTGTATCATTGGTTCAAATACTCAAATATCTTCCTCTCAGCATTGCATTAAAATATGTATTGCTAGGGATATAGCAAACACACCAAAGCAGGTTTCTACTTCACCTAAATAAAACAATGAATTTGGTGGGAAAAGACAAATCTGAGTTTCCAGATTAAACATTCAGCAATGAATTTGGTGGGGAAAAGACAGAACCACCTAAGCACCAGTATGAATCACCTCTGATTAATATTTGTCTAATAAATCTATACTTCTTTGGTACCTTATCAACATCTATATTCTCTAGTACTTAATCATTGTCGAAGGAGACTTGACAGTAGTTATTATAAACCATCATGTCCTTGGAAAGGAATTACCCATTATGTGCTGCTGTCAATTACATTGTGTAATTTATTAAACTGTTTTACTCATGAAAAAGTTATGTAAGATACAGATTCATGAAGCAAAAGTTATTATATTTTTAATAGTTTCATTAGCCTTGACTTTCTTTTTTTTCTGTAATTTATTAAACTGTTTTACTTTGGAAAAAGGTATGTATGATACACTAGGAGTTATTATATTCTTGACAGTTTCAACTACCCTTTCCATCCCAGGCATTTTTTTTATACAAAAGCTGACAAATTCCCGAGACCAAAATTTGAAATTAAAAACTGCACATGGTCATTTCAAAATGCTGAGTAACAAAGTTTCCTGGAGACACATTTGATTTATACTCTAGCAGTAAAAACTTGGTTTCCAAATTTAAAAAGAAACAGAACATTATTACCAAAGTCTAGCCGGTCTTTTAAATAATTATATTCTGATTAATGATTACTATATGTGATGAATTACGATTAAAGCTGTTATATAATGAGAAGAATCAGTTTTGACAGTTTGTTATTTCTTTTGATTAACACCACTTTCAGCAACCCTGACTATATTATGGCAGCCTGCTTAAACTGGTAGAGAAGGCCGTGGGATACCAGAAGAGACCAACTTTCAGAAGAAAAACTAGAACTCCTTGTCCATTAATATCAGTCATTCACACCTTGCAACAAACAGGGTACCAGGAGAAAACAAACAAACTTTAGCAGGAAAACTAGAAATGCTTGTCAATTAAGAATGCTGCAACTGCTTTTCCAATAAACAATTTTTTTAAAAGATATATTAATAAAATTGATAGTATATAAAAGCAAAAAAAATGAAGGGTCTGTGTGCTTGTTTTCGATATATAAGCCATTGAAAATTTGATGGTATATAATTCTCTCTATACATTCATACAGTTTTGACAGTAAATATACTGAGTAAAAAATGCATCAGATGATATAGATACTGATAATGAAGTTCTCTAGGAGAATTCTCTTCTGACAAATGATAAAATCGTAACTATGTGAGATTCTTCATAGAAATATTTGTGATAACTAATTATGTAATAAGCCATACATTATACATGTACTATACAAAGATTTGCCAACAGATTAATATCTTTCAACAGAACTAAAGCTAATTTGAAAAATATTTTTTGGATCTTTTCAGTTCTGAATTGATAAGTGTAAATAATAATTTTTTCATCAGAAAACAATTATATTTTAATTCTATCCTTAACCAATAAGACAGTCACAAAAGAAGAAACAATTGAAGTTCTAAATCATAACCCAGTGTATTCCATATTTTTTAATAAATTATTATGAATGTTGACATTTTTGACCTTGAGAGTTAATCTATTTGTTTGTCTGTATGGTTGATTGTGTATTGACCCTGCCCACACTTTATATGTATGTACTGAATATACTTTCAATACCTTTGCATTTAAACAGGAATCTAAATGTTTAATGGTTATAGTACTGAATATACCTCCAACACTATTGAAACTTAACTGGAATCCTAATGTTAGATGGTTGATCAAATATTCATGTACAGCCAAGGGTCAAATCTATCATTAGTCTTCCTGTAAATAATATATTTGAGGGGGAAACATATGTAATACATGTTCTCCAAAATGAATAAAAACCAAATATTTCTAAATATCAGATTGAAATCTGAGTCTGTTCTAATTGAAAACAAACAAACTAATAAATACATTGGTATTTGTTTAATAAAGTCTTTTTGAATGGACGATAAATAAACAGGATAAAAATTTACATTTTGTACTTGTTTAGATGCTTGAATGATTAAGTGTTAAGTGAAAATAGTAAGATATATTTATATTATTTAAAATATATATTTCAAATACAGGGCTGGGATTTACTGTGCATATCGTGTGTGTTTGTTTTTTCTACATTAGGGGGAGGATTGAGATCTCAAAAAACATGTTAAACCCAGCCGCATGTTTGCGCCTGTCCCAAGTCAGGAGCCTCTGGTCTTTGTTAGTCTTGTATATTTTTAATTTTAGTTTCTTGTGTATATTTTGGAGTTAAGTATGACGTCCATTATCACTGTTCTAGTGTACATTTTTGTTTAGGGGCCAGCTGAAGCACGGCTACAGATGCAGGAATTTCTCGCTGCATTGAAGACCTATTGGTGACCTTCTGCTATTTTCTGCTCTTTGGTCGATTGTCTCTATGACACATTCATCGTTTCCATTCTCAATTTTACATCTGTAGATTTGCTCCAATTTCGAAGCACCTGAGATAATCACCAGGTTTTGAATGGACCGAATCTTCAGTTTTCTGTGCAGTTTGTAATTGTAAATTGTTGTTTGCATTTCTTTTTCTGTTTATCTGTTATAGACCGTCGTTTCTGTTTTTGATTATCAACTAAATTTTATTATTACCATCTTTGTATCTTTCCCTCCCTTTTTTTGTTAGTAAGTTCCAAATTCTTGCATATATTAAGGCTATTGAGCTATGAAGGTACATATATACATAATACAGATGTAAAGTAATTAACAGATCTCATTACAGTAACAAATATATTGGTATATATACATTCATTCATCTGTAGCCAGGGTCCAAGGTGAAGGTTATTCATAAATGTGACCTTGACATAATATCCTACCTCCATATCCGTTGCTAGGGAGAGTGTATGTGTAGTTACTGTAGCTTCCTGGATACCCATAACTGGAGGAATCAGACACTGACCTACTGATGTAACGTCGTCTTCCTGAAATATAAATAGGCAAATGAAAAACATGTTTAAAAATATATAAAATGAATAGACCAATGAAAAATGTGTTTACAAATATATAAAATAAATAGGCCAACGAAAAAAACGTGTTTGCAAATATTGCACTTCGGACTTCTCATGAACTGAATTTGAATGTGCATATTGTTATGCGTTTACTTTTCTACATTGGCTAGAGGTATAGGGGAGGGTTGAGATCTCATAAACTGCTAGTAGTCTGTTGTTATTTATGTATTATTGTCATTTTGTTTATTTTCTTTGGTTACATCTTCTGACATCAGACTCAGACTTCTCTTGAACTGAATTTTAATGTGCGTATTGTTATGCGTTTATTTTTCTACATTGGTTAGAGGTATAGGGGGAGGGTTGAGATCTCACAAACATGTTTAACCCCGCCGCATTTTTGCGCCTGTCCCAAGTCAGGAGCCTCTGGCCTTTGTTAGTCTTGTATTATTTTTATATTAGTTTCTTGTGTACAATTTGGAAATTAGTATGGCGTTCATTATCACTGAACTAGTATATATTTGTTTAGGGGCCAGCTGAAGGACGCCTCCGGGTGCGGGAATTTCTCGCTACATTGAAGACCTGTTGGTGACCTTCTGCTGTTGTTTTTTATTTGGTCGGGTTGTTGTCTCTTTGACACATTCCCCATTTCCATTCTCAATTTTATTAAACCCGCTGCATGTTTGCGCCTGTCCCAAGTCAGGAGCCTCTGGCCTTTGTTAGTCTTGTATTAATTTTAAATCTACGTTTCTTGTGTACAATTTGGAGTTTAGTATGGGTTTCATTATCTCTGAATTAGTATATATATTTGTTTAGCGGCCAGCTGAAGGACACCGCGGAGTGCTGAAATTTCTTGCTGCATTTAAGACCTGTTGGTGACCTTCTGCTGTTGTCTGTTCTATGGTTGGGTTGTTGTCTTTTTGACACATTCCCCATTTCCATTCTCAATTTTATATATATTAAATAGAATACTTAATAATAAGCTTTTTTCAGACAATCATGAATCAATCAATAAAATTGATTATCGCTATTTTGTGCATTTTTCCTTTGATCTTTTTTGTGATAATTTTCATATCATGCTTCTCACTTGAGATGGAAACATTATCGCTAGAAAATAAGGAGACCATGTGGCTTTGCTAACGAAATTGACATTGAAATTGACAACGTCGTCATAGGTAAAATAGCGATAAACAGATTATCATTGGTCATCTCAACTCGATTGCTTTTCTCACTTTTACTGTTCCAGCTCAAGCAAGAAAATCAATCTCGTTGAGATGATCAATGATAATCTATAAGTATAGAAATGGGGAATATGTCAACGCGACAACAACCTGACCAAAACAGCCGAAGACCACCAATGGATCTTAAATGCAGCTAGAAAATCCAGCACCCAAAGACATCAGTGTTGGAACTTTCATTTATAAGTGCCTACAAAAATTAGAAAATCAGGAAGATAATTCATTGCAAAGTACCTGCAATCACTCCAAGTTTTTTGGGGGTTCAGTAACTACAGTCTTTTGTTTTCTATAATGTGTACTATTATTTTTCTTTTGATTGTCTTTTGATTGTCTTGATGTGTTTTTCTTTTTTTCTCCTATATTGATTTTGAATGCTCTTATGGTACCTTTCATCTCTGTAAAAGTTTATAACTGCATTTGCAGTTATTGCACATCCAATTTCCCGAAACCTTAAGTTATGAAATGATCATACAAAATATATACCAAAAAGAAATAGGAATTCATATTGAAACTTTGGTTGTTTCTTTCAAAACAGTTCTTCATGAAGTACAGTAATATAATCTTAATCATAGGTTTTTTAATATACTCTACAAAATTTGCACATCCAATTTAATAAAACCATTATGAAATTTTCATAAAAAGAAGATTGGAAAAAGAAATATGAATTCATAATTGAAACTTTGGTTGTTTCTCCATGAAGTACAGTAAGATAATCTTGATCATAGGTATTCTTTATTTACTCTACAAAATTGTATTTAGACAAACTGCAATAAACATGTCATTCAAAAGTCAATCTTCAACTAAATATTTCATTCATAAAAGTTAAATAACTCAAACTGAATACACACAACCAATAAATGGAGAATAAAACATGTCATGCCTAGGTAAAATGATTTCCATTATATAAATACATGCCTTAAGTAAAATACTTTTCCCCATATAAGCACATGCATAATGGATTCCTCATAAATGTTACGTAACTAAGTCATATATATACTATTTACTTTTAGGGTTGGATTATTTAAATTCACAAGAACTGATATTTTACATCTCTACCAATATAACATTATTATACCAATGCATTATACTGTTGAAGAAAAAAACATTTAATAGAATTTACAACATTATATCACAAATTCTTTATGGAAATTCATCAGCAAGATAACAGCAAGAGATAAATCTACTGTTGAAAATAATCAGTGATAATAAAGTGTTTTGAACAAAAAGTATATATGAAATTTATGATTTCACAACTTATATAAGATTGAATATATCTTTTTAAATGCATGCTGCATGAGAACTTTGCTAAGAGAATGTTTCTTGTGTGGGTAGTACATTGAGGTATGCCATGTTTTCCCACACAAACATTTCTTTACAGCTCAACAAATATTCATACTTTTTAAAAAGTGAAACAGCCATATTCACAGTCATTTCAAACAAAACTTGTCAAAATTCTAGAAGAATCAGGGTGCATACATGAGCTGAGTCTTAATCAGATGGGTACTCATTTTTGGGGGTTCAATATGGAGATTAAAGTTTGTTGAAGGTTTATGTTAGTTAAATGATGGAAAATATTTATTTTGACCTTGACTTTCGACCAACTGACTAAAAAAATCAAAACTACAGTGGTCATATTTCTGAAGGATATTCTCCAGCTAAGTTTATAGGTGAATATTTGACAGATGGACTTGGATTAAAATATGTCACCCAGAAAGTTTGCCCGAAGTTCAGTTTACAAGTTGCTACTTTGACCTTGACCTTATGTTGTAACTTATTATTAAGGTCTTTCCTTTTACTAAAGGGAAAGACCTTACTGTATTTCTTCTGATTATTATTATTATTATTATTATTATTATTATTATTATTCTTTTTGTTCCGCCAAACTTTGACGAAGTTAGCCTCCGTAACCGTAAGACTTGTCGCTTTCATGTTCACACTTTGTATCGGTGTCATGAATACCTATCCGGAACTCACCCTGTGAGTCGAAATATTTTGTCGGTTCGGAGTAATCCCTCCGAAACCCAAAAACCTTGTTATCATTCAAACTCCATAACCATAATAGGTAGAAAAAAAACAAAGGTTGGAATTTGTTCAGGAACAGACCCCGGTTCTTCGTTACATTTGGATCGAAAAGATTCAACGACTCATTGATAGGGTTATGCCCCTATGAAAATTAACGGGTGTCGGTTGGCCACCAAAACTCAGAAACCGCAAGTCGTAGACACCTAGGATCTTCACCAATCATCATCAATTCATGTATCTTAGAAAAAAACCTCAAGGTCAAATTTGTATTTTGACCTTGACCTTTGACCTAACACCTTGTTATGGGATAATCTCAGAAACCATTATACTTACAGAAGTTTTAAATAGTGGAAAATGTTTGGGTCATTACGGCGCAACTTTGTTACATTTTGACCAAAGAGATTTGACCTTTTAATAAGGGGCATAACCCCTGTTTTAGGTTTCTGAAAAGACAAAATCAGCTTTTACTATATAACCAAATGTCCTAGACCCATGGGGTCTTCAGCAATGACATTGGGGATTAATGACCTTGACAAAGGTCAAAAGGTCAAATGTCAAGGTCATGTCCCATATAGCGAATTTAGTGTTTTTAACCTTATTTAAAGGATTTCCAGTGTGTTTTTAAGCTTTTCAATACATTCTATGTCTATTTGAACATTTATTTTACATTACAAAAGGAAAGACCTCTCAATTGTTCAAGAACAATTGACAGTTTAATTATAGTATGTTATCCTATTGGTTATTGTTGTTATTGTGTTGCTATATCATTTACATATTGCCCTTCATTTCCATCTATTCCTATTTTTTATTAGTTTACAATGTCAATATGTAGGGGGAGGGGGGGAGACTCCATGAGACATACTCTAATTAGCCAATAGGTGTACACTTACAGTGTGATCTTTATAGGACAAGAATTGATACACAAAAGTAAGACAAGTCAGCTTTCATTAATAAAAACAATGTGACAGTTTGATAGAGATCACATTGACACAGGTCAGACCCCCTACAGACTGTGATACAGGTCAGACCCCCTACGGACAGATCCTAAGGACACCAAGATAAAAATGTCTCACCTGAACTAACTAGATTCTGTTAACAGGTAAACAGTTCGGTACAAATCTCTCTCACCTTTGTAAACGTCTAGTAAAGGATTAAGTACTGTAGTGTACTAATGTTACGTATGGACTGAACTATTTACTCCTTTAATCAGTCTCTACATTTAGGCTTAGGTTTAAAAGCAGGAAATATTATTTTACAAACTTTTTCTCGCATTCAATTAAAACCAACTTATGACTAGAATGAAGATTAAATTTTCATTGACAGAAATATTAAATTTTATTATTTCCTATTCTTTTATTTTTAATAAATATTAAAATTGATATATAGAATAATAGGTAGTTTCCTTTTTGATACTGACTATATCATGTGGAACATCTAGACCAGCCTGTTTAAGGGAAAGGAATATAGAAGAAAAGGCAAGACTAAGGACCGATCAGCAAATTATTATACAAATATGTCAGTCTACCCCCAAGTCATTGTTGCATCTATTCTAATGTGGTTTACACAATAGAGAATATTGGCAAAAATTAATATTTTAACAATAATATAATTTATTGTACGCTAACTTTTGGTTACTTTCTGTGGGAAATATTATATTGCTATACAAAAATAATGTATTATTTTGTGTGCATCAGTGACATGCTGTGGCACCCATCAAGGGCCCTTAATTGGAACAGAAAATATTCTTATTCTGTAGCCTAAAACAGCTTCCATCATAGAGGTGGGTGTGTGGACCCTTTAACTAAATGGCCCATGACAGTGACAGGTATAGATATACTTACATAAACAATAATTAAAGTTTATATTTATATCAAAATCCTCCAAGAATATAATTGTCATCACTTTTATATCCAATAATCCAATAAGCAAACAAGCAAATAAAATTGCTGACTCAAGCGTAATTAAATCCAATGAAAACTGACATAAAAACTTAATTTGTCTGCAAAATGACAATTTACATTTAATTTCACATCAAATTAAAATATATACAATTCACTATATAAACAAACAATGGAACCAAAACCCCAGCTGACATTGGTTTAGTTTGTAATAACACACCCCTCCGTCTAATAGTCCTGTACTTAAATAACCGAAAAATGACGAGGAAACAAAAAATAATTATCATTTAAAGCTAACGAAGTGTAAGGTATACAAAATACATTAAATCTGTAAAGGGTCATAAATCATGATACGAAAGCATTATCGTTCCCACTTTTATATACAGGTGATATTGTATTGAAAACACGTCCATCAGATGTGGATCGGAAATCGTCTATTCATATATGTATAGTTTCTGGTGTATCTTGTAATATTTATCTCTGAAAAATCTAACAGGTATGAGCTATCCTATATCTATCCTATATCTAGACCAGCATAAAGTGACAGCTAAGGACAAAACATATAGAAAGGTATAGTATATGTCTAGCAAATGTGGACCAAAAAAATATATAAAGACAGGTGTCAAACAAATGTGGACCAAACAATATACATGTACATGTAGAAAAATAATTTTACATATATTATGACAGCTAATGGACCATAACACATAAAAGGGTAAAAAATGAGACCATGGACCAAAATATTGTGATTATAGTGTATACATTCTTTAAATAAAATTGTCCTTACACAAAAAAACTGATAAATAAACCTGCACATTATTTATTCCACATGATTCAATCTATCCTTACAAACAATACCAGGTACCCCAATCATCAACTTCAGGCCATCAGACTTGAGCCCTAACATCCTTTCTTAACATTTCAATCAATTTCCTTTTATATTGCAGCATATAAATATATAATATAATGGCAAATTAACCCAATGAGATTTTTTGTTTGATCATTGCCTTAAAAAATAGTTTTAAACTTTTGAGCAGGAAATGATACTACACAGACACTCCCCCTTTTCCCAAATTGCTTTGTTAAGTAGTCTCTTCACACATAATATATCAACTTTATAAACATGTTAAATTTATATACAATGAATATAAAGAATAAGTATTAAACAATTTACATATTACATATTACATAACATCTACCTTTATTTCTGACAGCCATTACACAGATATTATCTTATAAGGAAATATGTATACAGATGTAGAACAGGTGCTTCCCTATATTAAAGGTAAATAGTGGTCCAAGATAACCACATCATGGTGTTTACAAGATGTTTTTTAGACCAGAATTTTAGAAGACCTTGAAGCAGTAGCCTGAAAGGATGTGGTCCAGACAACGCATTCAGTCTGATTCACTAGTACTTTAAACCAGCCTTTAATCCCATGCAAAGTATTTACACTAGCCTTCAGTGTTTACAAGGTGGATTATTTTTAGACCAGTTTACTACAGACCTTGAAGCCTAGCCTGAAAGGATGTGGACCAGTCAACTCATTCAGTCCCATTCACATTACTTTAAACCAGCCTTCAGTCCCATGAAGAGTATGTACACTAGCCTTCAGTGTTTATAGTGGTCCAATATAATCACATCATGGTGTTTACAAGATGTTTTTTAGACCAGAATTGTAGAAGACCTTGAAGCCTAGCCTGAAAGGATGTGGTCCAGACAACGCATTCAGTCTGATTCACTAGTACTTTAAACTAGCCTTCAGTGTTAACAAGGTGGATTATTTTTATACCAGAATGGTAGAAGACCTTGAAGCCTAGCCTGAAAGGATTTGGTCCAGCCAACTCATTCAGTCCAATTCACAGTACTTTAAACTAGCCTTTATAATATTCCAATGCATAGTATTTACACTAGCCTTCACTGTTTATAGGTGGATTATTTTTATACCAGAATTGTAGAAGACCTTGAAGCCTAGCCTG
The DNA here is from genome assembly GCF_036588685.1 of Mytilus trossulus. Classification (NCBI taxonomy): domain Eukaryota; kingdom Metazoa; phylum Mollusca; class Bivalvia; order Mytilida; family Mytilidae; genus Mytilus; species Mytilus trossulus. The sequence continues at coordinate 62,437,744 of NC_086385.1, read as the reverse complement.
AAAGGATGTGGTCCAGACAACGCATTCAGTCTGATTCAATAGTACTTTAAACCAGCCTTTAATTCCATGCAAAGTATTTACACTAGCCTTCAGTGTTTACAAGGTGGATTATTTTTAGACCAGTTTACTACAGACCTTGAAGCCTAGCCTGAAAGGATGTGGACCAGCAAACTCATTCAGTCCCATTCACATTACTTTAAACCAGCCTTCAGTCCCCTGAAGAGTATGTACACTAGCCTTCAGTGTTTATAGTGGTCCAATATAATCACATCATGGTGTTTACAAGATGTTTTTTTAGACCAGAATTGTAGAAGACCTTGAAGCCTAGCCTGAAAGGATGTGGTCCAGACAACGCATTCAGTCTGATTCACTAGTACTTTAAACTAGCCTTCAGTGTTAACAAGGTGGATTATTTTTATACCAGAATGGTAGAAGACCTTGAAGCCTAGCCTGAAAGGATTTGGTCCAGCCAACTCATTCAGTCCAATTCACAGTACTTTAAACTAGCCTTTATAATATTCCAATGCATAGTATTTACACTAGCCTTCACTGTTTATAGGTGGATTATTTTTATACCAGAATTGTAGAAGACCTTGAAGCCTAGCCTGAAAGGATGTGGTCCAGACAACCCATTCAGTCTGATTCAATAGTACTTTAAACCAGCCTTTAATTCCATGCAAAGTATTTACACTAGCCTTCAGTGTTTACAAGGTGGATTATTTTTAGACCAGTTTACTACAGACCTTGAAGCCTAGCCTGAAAGGATGTGGACCAGCAAACTCATTCAGTCCCATTCACATTACTATAAACCAGCCTTCAGTCCCCTGAAGAGTATGTACACTAGCCTTCAGTGTTTATAGTGGTCCAATATAATCACATCATGGTGTTTACAAGATGTTTTTTAGACCAGAATTGTAGAAGACCTTGAAGCCTAGCCTGAAAGGATGTGGTCCAGACAACGCATTCAGTCTGATTCACTAGTACTTTAAACCAGCCTTTAGTCCCATGTACAGTATTTACACTAGCCTTTGGTGTTTACAAGATGTTTTTTAGACCAGAATTTTAGAAGACCTTGAAGCCAGGTAGCCTGAAAGGATTTGGTCCAGCCAACTCATTCAGTCCAATTCACAGTACTTTAAACTAGCCTTCAGTTAACAACCTTCAGTGTTTACAAGGTGGAATATTTTTAGACCAGAATTGTAGAAGACCTTGAAGCCTAGCCTAAAAGGATGTGGTCCAGCCAACTCATTCAGTCCAATTCACAGTACTTTAAACTACCCTTAATAGGCCCATAATCTTGAAGCAACTACCTTGGATAAATTATTTTTCATATTATTTTTATTTTCATTATTTTTTGTGCATTCCAACTTTCATGGATTTCTGTTTACCCAAGAACCACCAATTCAACTATCCAACACACAACAAACCTTCTGCAGGAATGTAAATGTCAACTTTGTCAAAACCATGAAATAAAATATCCATGAAAATGCAAACTTTCCTCTAAAATTGGTACTCATAAAAAAACTGATGAATCCACAGTGTAATACTTTTTAAAAAACCTAAATATAAAAAAGAAGATGTGGTATGATTGCCAATGAGACAACTGTCCACAAGAGACCAAAATGACACAAACCTTAACAAATATAGGTCCCTGTATGGCCTTCAACAATGAGCAAAGCCCATACCAAATAGTCAGCTATAAAAGGCCCCGATATGACAATGTAAAACAATTCAAACGAGAAAATTAACGGCCTTATTTATATAATTTTTGTTAAAATGTTTTTAAGGGGGAAAGAGGAAGGGGGCTATTTAGATGTGTCCCTGTTTGAATCATCACCTGAAGACCCTCATTTATTTGTACACTTGACTTTAGACCAAATGAAGTGTCATAAATATTTCCGTGGTATTATAACAAAGCGTCGAAGACAGTACTTTAAAACCATATTATATATGTGACTCAATTTAATATAAATGTCCTACATTAATAAGCATAACAAAAGAAGGCAGGATTATTTATGCAGGTTTGAGTTTTATAAATTTATTGTAGTGTAATATGCGAGACCATTCAAGTGTAAAATTTGGTAATTCATATAATATATAGTAATGTCACTTTTACTATCAAATTACATAAAATGTAATAAGAATAGATGCATCAATTAATTGAAACAAATCAATTTATTTTGATGGATTCTCAACCAAAAAAAAATCAAAATTGAAGAGTTATAAATGTGAAAGCAATGTTCAAATTTTCTTTCAATTAATCACTTTTTCTAAAATCAATTAAAATTGTTTTCTTAATTGCTTTTTGATATCTTGTATTTACAAAAAAAAATCATTAAAAATTATATATTATTTATCTGAACATTTGACAACACTTACATGGTATAAGGAAAAAAATCATACATTTTCAGTCTAAAAATGAAAAATATTATAACACTAAGCTATCAATCGAGAATATCTATTTATGAAAAAGACAAAAACATTGAAAGTAGTTCGGTGGCATAATGAACTTTCCAAATGTGATATACAAGATACAAGATGTTTATCAGAGACCCAGGGGCAGAAAACATACATAATTCTATTTATAACACCTGTTATTCCTTCTTTCACCATTTCATAGACAATTATCGAAATAAATTATCATATAAAGGTGATAATTCTACTTCTTTTACAATACAATTTCATTATTCAATTGACAAAATCAAGCTTAAAACAATTGTAAATTTTGTATATATATAAATGCCTTGAAATCATCTTTAAACAATCAAGTATGTGCCATACCTGTGAATATATTAATTAACTTTAAATAAGATTTGCTACTTTCAATACCCCCCCCCCCCCCCCTAAACATATATAAATCTATAGTCAAAATATAAATCTACAGTCGAAAATATAAAATCAAGCAAAATCAATTATAATCATGTTTACATGCCTTAAAATCAGATGTCAATATCAATTATCTTATAGAGTGAAATCCACTTCACAAAATTAAATTGTAAAATAAATATTTATTTTCCCTGGTTATCTGTAAAAGTCTTATGTAATTACGTTATTACCTGCTATAGGTAAGATCCACAGGTAATTTTATATTTTTCTGATGCACCTCCAGGTAAATAAAAAATCATAATTTAAATATTTAATTGTGAATCAATCATCCTATCAACGTTTGTACAGAAGTTATCTTATTAAACAGTTCTGACTCACAAGTTTTTATAAGTGAAATCTTCAAATCTCTCTAAGATAAACACTTTTAAGTTTCCGGAGGGCCTACAGGGGAATCTCGTAGAACATGTGACCTATGGCCTGAGACTTGTTATAGTATAAGTAGTCAAATATGTACCAAACTAACCTTCTTTAAGTGGTACGATTTAACATTTCCTGTTTTAATTCACTGTCTGTATGTCAAAGTTTCAAAGTCAGATTTCCAAGTTATCTTCCCTTATTATAAAATATATGCCAAGTTATCTCCCCTCAATATTTGAATCTTGAATTTCATAAATCTTTCAAAATGCAAAAACTTTAGATTTGCATAAAGTTGCATTTACGGTTTTCAATAACCAGAAATGCCAGTTTGATCATTATGCAGTTGGCAAAATTAATTATCATAATAAAAAGTTTAAGCATTTAAACAAAATGTTAAAACAAAAAAAAATCACCCATGATTTACCCCAATAGAAACAGAAATTGCAAAAAAAAAATGTGCAGCATATAAATAGATTTGTATTGATAGCTAGGTAACTAAGATATTAATTTACTGTTGTGCAAAATCTTGATAAGACATTAACATTTCTGACATGTTGCTATTTATCACACAAAACTCAAGGTGAAAGTCTTGTATCATCATCATGATCATAGTGTGAGAGTAGGGGGAGGAGTGTAGCTATTATTCTCGCCTAAGGTGAAGGCCTTGTATTGTATCATCATAGATTCATAGTGGTATAGAAATTTATCTAATCGGAAAGGATGAGAAAATAATTGATTGAATTGTCAGTTTGATTCTATAAATGATGTACATCTGTTTGTCATATATGTATGTCCAGTGACAAGTATTTCACGATGTTTTAAGAATTATCAAGCAAAGACAGCTTTAAAGTTAAAACAAAGCAACACAGAATCTCATTGGCTGAAACAGAATTACCTTAACCTGGCACTGAAAACTTGGTTTTAAAACAAAAATACAGAGGACAGAATAAATGTCTACAACATCAAAAGCTCCATCAAACACTGTAGTCAACCACTATCTGACAGCAATCTTGATTACCTTCATCAGACTAAAAAGAGAAACTTGACAGCATAAAGTTTCCACTAATGATGTGTACTTTTATTTACAGACATTCCCAGAGTATGAGTCTTAGAAAGTTGTCAGAATACCTCACAGCATGACCCTATCCATCTACAGATTCTGAATAAGTCATTGAATACTGCTCATCACATCTCTATCAGTCTGCACTCCACAGACACTTCATAATCCCCAAGAACAAGAATTAGCTATATACTTTTCCCAGAAATGCACACCTGTGTACAGACCTAGTCATTGGCTAACTCAGCCCTGAAAGTTCATCATTTATTTTTAGATGAACAACCCTATTTGGCGCCCATAGTCCTAAACCTTTCTAATGCCAACATTAATATATTGTCAGAGTATCTGTCTTTATTTTAATATTTTAAAAAGCTCGCATAGCAGGGAAAGATCCAGCCATTTTAAAAGGGTGGTTTCCAACCAAGGATTAAGGATATTTCAACCATGGATGTGTTCCCATTCAAATGCATTGATCTTCAAAAATGAGGGTTCCAACCTCTGGATTCATCACTGCTTTAATAGTATCTTTTATTTTTTTCTAAAAGCAGTTGAAGAAATAAAACAAGGTTCTCTCTATTTTCTATGAGAGCTTGGGCAAAGTGTTACTGAAACTTTAAAGCATAATTTTGAACTAAACCAGATGTTGCAGATCATACAACTTATCAAAAATCATTTGAAAAGATCAGACATAATTGTTCCTCCTGTCACAAATAGATGAAAGATATATATTCTCTATTCCTTGTGGACAGGACCCACCCAGAAACAGAGGCATGATATATCATGTATTGCTTAAGGACAGTCCAAGAAACAGATGCAGAAAATATCACCTATTCCTTGTGGACAGGACTCAACCAGAAACAGAGGCATGATATATCATGTATTGCTTAAAAAGTATCATAGATCTATTCCTGTTGGACAAGACCCACCCAGAAACAGATGCAGTAAATACTGACAATTCCCTGTGTAGTTCTATACAAGATCCACCCAAACAAGTTGATATTTAGAGCCCAGATGTGAACTATTAATCACTAGCAGAAGTTTGCACTGTTATCTCAATACAGATCTGTCATGTTTTGTGAATTCCTAGCATATCAATACAATTGTAATCCTTAAATATAAAACAGATTAACAAAAATATGTAAAACATAAGATGGAAAGGAGTAAACAGGCATGCAAGATACGTAAAGAATGGGTACAACATGGCAAAGTTTTCTCTCTCTACATTTTATTGATATGCCTCTACACATCCACATCAATTTTAGCTTTGCAGTGAAAAATATTCCAAAATGTCATGACAAATTTTCCTGAGGGAATCATTTCCAACAGAATAACAAACTACAGCACTTCAATGTGTTACAAAAACAAAGTTTATTGCATTTCATGTACCAGGAATTCTACATGATGGAATAAAAGTATGCTAACAAAATGGAGAATGGAAATAGCATGTATCAACAGTTATCTACCTTATATGAACATCTTTATACAGATATGACCGACACCAGATTTTGGGATTATCTCCCTTATATATATATATACATCTTTACTCAAGAGCTGAAAGACACCAGAGCAGGAAAACTATGGGATAGTCTCACTTATATGAACATCTTTATACAGATATGACTGACACCAGACTAGTCTAGTGGGTTTCTCTCTCTTATACATGTTATATGTGACACCAAACCATGAAACAAAACGTGCTATCTAAGAATAACCTTGAATAAGTAAGACCAAATGTTTGGGTAGACACATATAAATGGTAAAACCTTGAACCTACATATATTTAATCCAAAAGAATAACATGGCACATGCTAACAGTTTAACAATGTAAATACCTAACACCAATTTTTCTTTCTACCGGTATATATATATATTGAAAGGTCTTATATATTAACCTTAATATACATAACAGTTTTTTTAAATGCACATGTCTGACATTAAAACATAGTGGGTTAGAGAAAAAAAAATTTATAAAGAATTGACCGTGTCCTACTTAATGACTTTAAGCATTATACTTATTCTTTAAATTATGACAGATTTTTGCAATTGGAGCCCTATATTAAAACTTAAAGTGTGTTTTTTTTATCTATTTGACTTACCTCCCTTTAAAAAGAAAATCAATTTAGTTTCACTTGAAAAGAGTAATCTCCCTTCTATGTAGAAACCAGCAACAATAAATGTTGTAAACAAAATACTGTCCTCAATATTTTACTGGAGCCATTTATTCCAAAATCATGAATGGAAAAGATAATTATCGCCATAAATGCTCACTTAACCCAAAGACAGTTTACTTTTAAATTCAAATTTACACAGAAGATAAACCATATCAGAACTCATTTCAAATTATTTAAGTTTTCAGCGTTATCCAAAGGTAATTATGGCGTTCACTATTATAAACTTGAAGTGTCTTATCTTTATAATACTTTTGATTGTCAACAACTTTAATAAATTGCTACCCATATTAAATGTCTGACAGCTTATTTTACACAAGGCTTAGTGATTTCGGCAATCAATTTCACAAACAAGGACACTTTATAATAGGCCAAATAAAATCTCAATCTGCACAAAACTTTCAACTTGGTTCGGGTTAGGGACGGAATCAAAAAATCAATTAAGGATAAAAATTTAATTCAAATAGTTTGGGGGCGGGGGTCAAAATTGCTGCAAATTTTGACATCGATTTTATATACATCCTTATTGGTCAATCAATTGTTCCCAAATTAAGTTAAGAGGGGGGTAGAGGGTTCAGTGAAAGGAGTCCTGATAGTTGAGCTTTTCTAAGGAGTCATGATATTTCTAAGGAGTCAGGATAGTTGAGCTATATGTCCCTTAAGCATATATATATTTATATCTATTTATAATATGGTATCAAATATCTCATGTAGATTTCTTTGTAAAATGATTGTGCAATATTAGGCAATATATTTTGTAAAGTTATCATGGTAATGGTCTTCAGTTATAAACATAGTTGAGCTTTTCTAAGGAGTCATGATATTTCTAAGGAGTCAGGATAGTTGAGCTTTTCTAAGGAGTCAGGATAGTTGAGCTTTTCTAAGGAGTCCTGATAGTTGAGCTTTTCTAAGGAGTCCTGATAGTTGAGCTTTTCTAAGGAGTCAGGATAGTTGAGCTTTTCTAAGGAGTCCTGATAGTTGAGCTTTTCTAAGGAGTCCTGATAGTTGAGCTTTTCTAAGGAGTCAGGATAGTTGAGCTTTTCTAAGGAGTCAGGATAGTTGAGCTTTTTTCTAAGGAGTCAGGATAGTTGAGCTTTTCTAAGGAGTCAGGATAGTTGAGCTTTTTTCTAAGGAGTCAGGATAGTTGAGCTTTTCTAAGGAGTCAGGATAGTTGAGCTTTTCTAAGGAGTCATGATAGTTGAGCTTTTCTAAGGAGTCAGGATAGTTGAGCTTTTCTAAGGAGTCAGGATAGTTGAGCTTTTCTAAGGAGTCAGGATAGTTGAGCTTTTCTAAGGAGTCCTGATAGTTGAGCTTTTCTAAGGAGTCCTGATAGTTGAGCTTTTCTAAGGAGTCAGGATAGTTGAGCTTTTCTAAGGAGTCCTGATAGTTGAGCTTTTCTAAGGAGTCAGGATTAGCTTAGTGAGCTTTCTTTTTTTCTGCTTATAGTAACTATGATAAAAACATAACCATAAAAACTCAACTTTGACCACTGAACCATGAAAATAAGGTCAAGGTCAATATTCATGTGAAAGACGGAAATTTGATAACATAAGGAATCTATACACAAAGTATGAAGCATCAATGTCTTCCACCTTCCAAAATATAAAGCAATTAAGTAGTAAGTTAACATCACCACTGCTGCTGTCAAGTGACAAAAGTTGCAGGCACAAAACCCATGAAGAATTACATATAACAAAAGGTACACTGTACTTCAAAATAATAGGAATTTCTCGATTTTATGAAAAAGCAACATCTGCAACTAAAATCTTACACAATCAGGGAAAATTTGATACAAATAAATTATTTCAGTGGCCTCATACAAATATTTAGGACTTTTTAATATACTAATTTTCTTGTGTGTTAGAACTCATTAAGAAATCTTCCAGTTATGTTGACCGAGAAATTATGTTTTAAATCCTTATGAAAACTTAGTGTAAAATTTAAATTAACTTCCAAACTTTCCATTCATACATTTAAATGTTTTCTATAGCGGAATTTTTGTAAATCAAATTCAATATTTAGTTTCCTTTGGATTTACTCAACTGAAACTAAAATACATAAGTTATGAAATCTGACATCCTAATCAGGCTACTGGAAGATAACAAGGGGACAGTCAAAAACCCAAAGTAAAAAAACACCAACAATATATATACAAAACAATAAATGAATGGAAAAAATATGATTCGAAAAGAGACAAACAACAAACCCCATAGATATGTCCACAGCTATGTTATAAGAGTGACTGACATAAAATAAAACTATTTTTTTCAAAAATAATTGTGAAATCAGTTTAAAATTTAAATAATGAACTATTCCTTTATAACTGAATTTCAAACTTTAGTCCCAATATGATAACTTGTACACTCATTTAACCTACCTATAAACTTATTCTTAAATATTCTTAAATGAGTCAGCTTTATTCTAATAAAATGATTTTTTCAAATACATTATAATATCTTAAAATATAAAGTTACTTCCAAAATAAAAAGTATTAAAACACCTCATTAAATTTCTAGATCAATTGACTATAAAATATAATAGTTTAAGATTAATGGAGGCTTACTTCAATATTCAAAATGTATTTAAGAATTAGGATAAGTCTATGAACTAACAGACTACAGATCATAATGTTTGTAGCTGCTTGTTGTATGTAAATTGTAGCCTATACAAGTGAGAGATTAAGCTAGTTATAAAACCAGGTTTAATCCAAGGAAATGCCTGGACCAAGCCAGGATTATGAAGATAGTATTTCCATTCATTCAAGATGTGTTTGAGCATTTGATTTGCAGCTTGAGAACTTTCAGTTTTGTATTTTCCTTGGAGTTCATTTTTTTTGTTAATTTCAGGTATACTTTTTACCATAATACCAGTTATCGATTATTATAAGTTATATGGTTTGCTACTGACCCCGTACGGATCCATAGAGGGTTATTAAAATCCATAGGGGGTGAGGCCAGAGGCTGAATCCCCTATGAATTTTATTCACCTTCTATGGATCTGTAAGGGGTCAGTAGTTAACCGTATAACGAGTTTATTGGACGGTGGACTTTTCCTGCGGCGTATTTTTGAAGAAAAAAAAACAATGAAACATAACAATATTAATAGATGAAGTCGCCATTAACGCGTCATGAACCCCATATGAAACTTACTGACCCCATACGGTTTCATCTGTGGTCCGATAATATACTATATCTGGAAGCTGTTTCTATGTATTATCTTATAACAAATTAAAATGTTCATAACTATATTGGTTATCTAGAAGGGTTATGAAATCTGTGTAAATAATCACTCAATATAGCTACCATTTCTTATTGATTTATGTCAGTGTTTCAATTATCTCAGACCATGAAGACTATCTCTGTTTAATTAATTTACAACTTGTCCAAATGCATATAACATACAATTAATAACTAGTTAAACATTGAGCTTTATATAGCTTTCCATAATAAAAGCTATTAATAATAATTAAGAACAAATCCTTGGTAATTTCAAAATTTTGACAGTTATAATTTTTTAAGAGCTGGTTAATGCTGAGCAATTAATCTTGGTCTAAATTCAGCTGTAAAAAAAAATGTTTATGAAAACTTTTTAAAAATAACAGGATAACAAAACCCCAATATAATTTAGGTTCAAATATAAATTGCGAAAATAAAATTTAAAAAATTACAAATTATATTTTTTTACTTGTAACCTGATTTCCAGTAACTACATGTTCATCAGAAAATAGACCGCTTAAGGATGTGATATATCAATTTTACCTAAAAGTCAGTCATGAAAAAATGCTTTTGAATAACTTAATATCTGAAAATTTAATTTAAAGCTAATATATTCAAATTTTAGAGATAAAATAAAACAGCAATTAATGAATTACAAAAAAACACTAACCTGAATTTCTGTAATGAAATTTGACACAAGACTTGATTAAATCCTCACAAACTACCGGTAGTTTAACAAAGTCGGAGATCTACCTTAAATTGCATGTCTGAGTATTATGGATTTCACATAAAAAGACGTCAGTTTCATATCTACAAAGGTATGTCTGAAAACCGATAAACACAATGCTATCACTATCTTACAGAGATTTAATAAGTCAATATGTATTTTTAAGATGATCAAAGATTTAGGCCAGACAAACAATTTTTTTCATATTTTAAGCCACTGACTTTTAATTTTAGGCCATTAAAAAAAAAAATCCAGATGCTAAGTCCCTCTCATCCAAATTACCCGAAAACATTATGAGAAAATATTGTATATATATACTCTTAATTCATTCACATGTTAGTATACTAGTATTACGTTACATTTAAGTTTTTATAGAAAATAATTTGTGAAAAGAGCCCCTGCTTTAGATAGTAGGCCCTTAAATCAAATTGATCATTTTCTAAGCCCTTGTCTCTAATTATATTTAGAGACCCATACAAGGTAAAACTTTTATCTTGGTCAGTTATCTAACCAGTCAAATCTGATTGAACTTTCACTTAATGTACGTTCTTTTTTTAATGGAATAGAAAATGAAAACATGGAATGGGTTGAAGAAACAATTAGATCTGAGAGCAGAAAACAAGGCCACTAATGGGTCTTCAAAGCAGCAAGAAAAACAAATATTGAAAAAAATCCTCGAGATAAGAAAACAATAGTTAAAATGTTGAATTTTGTCCGAACATATTTGTTGACAAATTAAAATTTTGTTATAAAACCATTGAGACCTGACAGTCGATTTATACCTCTTAAGTAAAGTGTTTTTGCTAAGTCAATGTCATCATGTGCCTATCATACCCTCTAAAATTGATACACTACACCAAAGTTTAAAAAAAAAAAATCATATTTATAGCAAACCACAGTATATCCCAAACTCTGTCTGACGGACAAAATGTCAGACAGAAGTCATTGAATCAAACCGAAATGTTCAAATATCTTACTTGAAAATATTGTTTCAACCGTCTATTTTTCTATTTCTATAAAAATTTCTAAATCGGTCAGTTTGGCACAGACTGAATCCAAAAACATAAAATATCACCAAAAAAAGACATCTTGAAACTCAAAAATTTTCTAAATGAGGCAACATACATGTACAAATTTAACTAATAGATAAATAGTGGCATACTTAATTATGTAGTGTCTGAAAGTTATCTGTAGGCAGATAGTAATTCAATACTGAGAATAGCAGCTTTAAAAGTCAGAATAAACCAACTCACAGTTGCAAAATAAAACAAAATCTCAGAAAAGTACCAAGACATATAAACCATTGGTAAGTGCAAAAAATGTATTGTATTTTGGGATATCTTTATCTAGATACAGCACATCTGCCAAAATATTGTTGTGTGCATAGTGAAAAGTCAAATGAGGATAAACAGTATAATGTTAGGATACATGTACTTTTTACCCCAATCTGTTTTTTAAATTGATGAATAAGTCGATTTTAAACCTACTAAGTTTAAAAATATACAATTCAAAATAAGGGGATGTTTTAACTTTTAAGAGTGCCAGTGAGACAACTATTTACCAAAGTTCAAATGATGTAACCAATTATAAGCAACAAAAATTGGCAAATGGAAAAAGTAAAATTTTTAGATTAAAATATAGTTTCACAGGTAAAGCTGCAAATTTGTCTACCCCTTGTAGTAAAGCAATTTTTTGAGGCACTACATATCCTGTCATTATAAAGTAACAAGTTTACATTTTTAAAGTTTACAGTTACAAACAGTTAAAATTATTTTGGTTTTAAAAATATTAAGGAGTGAACAGTAAACCAATTAGTATTCATGCTGATTTAAAATATCATATGATTTATTAGACAAGCACAAGAAATAACCTGTACATCATGGAATCAAAGGGAAATAATCCAATCTAGAATTGAAAGTGATTTTCAATATAACTTTTTGGTTAATTCATATAAGCAAATTAACAGATAATGTCGACATTGGGTCCTTTTGCTCAAAAAACACATTCCCACCTACCTGGATTCTTTTGTTAATTCAAATAAAGGTTGAATTATTAGATGTATTTTCAGATTTTAAAAAGGGTGTGAACACACTAAGGGTGCAAAGGTGTGGGGTGTGAACATTGAAGGGGGAAACATGTGAAACCGGACAGCATGTATCTACTCTACAAATTCATATTGTCACCACCAAGTTTCGAACCCTGGTCACCTGCATGACAGTCAGACTGCGTTTACCCACTGAGCCATAGAATCGATTCCCTAGCTCAGTTGGTTAAGACTGGCTTTATATTCAACCTGTACTAAGGTGGGGAAGCAACCACGCTACACTATTCCCCCACCTCAAGAGTCATCATATCTTAATATGACTCTTAACAACACAAACCCTGGCTATACTCCAGATAACCATCATGGATTTATCAGTTGGGCGCCAAATGTAACCGAAGAGCATGTATCTACTCTACAAATTCATTATGGCACCACTGAGATTTGAACCCTGGTCGCGCCCATTCACGTTCGCACCCTTTTACTTTCGCACCCTTCACCTTGGCGCCCAATTTTCGTTGGATTTGTGTTAAATAACTTTGTAATCAAGTTTTGGCAAGTGCATTTTTAGTTTTTAGTTGTCTTTGTCTCGAAAAAAGTGAGGCAACGTTATTTTTTGTGTTGAATAAAACTTAATCCTGTTTTGGATAGTGAATTGTTAATTATTCCTATCATTGTTTCTACATAAAGCTAAATTCTGTCAACGGAGATTTTTTGGGTGGAATACATCTTAATCCTGATTTTGGTTTATAGCGTATTGCTAAAAGTTTATTTCCATATGATTGTTTCAAAATAAAGTGAGATTTTGACAACAGTTTTTGTGTGTGTTGAATCATTTTAATCACTTTTGGTTTGTGTATTGCTATAATTTTTTGTTTTTAATTGTGTCAAATCAAAGACCAAGCTGTTAAAAACAATTATCTTTTATGTGTGTTTTTCATTTCAAATTTTCAATGCTTTACTCATACCAAATTACATCTGGGAACAGTATATCTAACTATATATTTTCCTGATTACATGCTGTATTTTCATCAAAGCAATTTAGAACAACAATCATAACTTTCTTATTATTCAACTGGAATTTGATTTAAAATGTGGTGCATACGTGTAGGGTGCGAATGGACCATGGGTGAGAATATGTGAGGTGTGAACATCTAAGTGTATTGGGCGCGAACGGACCTGATACCGCCTGCTTGACATTCAATGCGTTAACCCACTGAGCCAAAGAATCGATTCCCTAGCTCAGTTGATTAAGACAGGCTTTATATGTTCTACCTGTACTAAGGAGGGTAGCAACCCCGCTAAACATGAATAGAAGTTACCTAGTTTGACTACTATTAAAGAGTAAGACCACTTGCATGTTCGGCCACTGTTTCATTTTCAGTGCTTAGATATAGGAAGATGTGGTGTGAGTGCCAATGAGACAACTCTCCACTTGTTTTTTTAACTTTAAGAATAAAGTTTTGGTCATTTTTTCAAGGTTGTCATGACATATTAATAACTTGTACAGTGTTTTATAAGTAAAATGGACTTGTATTTACTCTTTTTTATCTGCTCTTGCTCAATTTTCTGTAAAATTATGCATTTCTGTTTCCAAACAAACCGCTGTTTAGACCTTCTGAACCTCCATTTGTTGAAGAGTTCTTATTGGTCTGTCTGAAAACCGACAATATATTGTTTCAACTATCTATCACACATTTTAGATTTTATTTCACTATTTTCAGGATTATAACATGTACTGTTTATATTCTATCTTTAAAAAGACTAATATTACACATACATCATTAAAATAAATCTAGTTCTTAGACCATGCGAATCAGTTTTATATGTCTTTAATTTACTGTTGTAGAAATATAATCAAGTCCATTTTTCCCAATGAAAAATTGGACTTCATATGTTTTTGAACATTTCGTCATGCAAATAACAAACAATGTACTAGTGCTCCCTCTTAACTTTAAAAATTTCTAAAAAGGGGGAGCAACCTAGGATTATTTCGTTTATAATTCTGAGTGTAGAGGTCATATGGCCTCCAGCTTATAAACAACATTAGTGACATTATTGGTGGTCTGTTAATTGTGTCGAGTATTTTAAATAATTTTTAAATAGTATGTCATGAAGACTTACCTTTTTTGTCAACTTGTATAACAGGTTGTACTAACTGTGGGGATTTACTATCCATGATGGGTGAGAGTGGTGAACACCGGGGGAGCAATTCAAAGGGTGCACTCTATTAATACATGCGGCTAAACCGAACAACATGCAAAGTTTCTAAAACATAACTCCTGGTCCGTATTATTTCACGCATCATTGTCAGTTTCTTTTGTCTACTTTTATATAGGTAATTGTATATACATTTATCCTGTAGATTAAGTTACCTGATTAACGACACAAATTCATCAGTTGACACCTGTAATTCACCTTGACGAAGATCCCTTTGATCTACAGGGATGTGTATTCATTCCTTGCTGTACGGGGATGTGTATTCAATCTTTGCCTTCTTCATGTATAGGTTTATCGAAATTCAAAAGTTCGATATGAAAATTAATAACAGTCTCTTTTGACGATTTTTTTAATCCATTGAATGAACTGAGAAATTGAATATATATTTCATCCGTAACAGAAAAGCTAAAGTAACGCTAACACTAATTTGTCACGAAACGAGAACAATAAAGAAAACCAAACTATTCAAATAATAAAAAAGCACTTATAGTTTCTTCATACGCCTAAATTATCAAAACACGGAATACAAAGCGAAAAAATATGAAAAATAAACAATCCAAAAAAATATAACTTAATTATACAGCGCACCACAAAGAAAATTGAATTTGACAATTTCACACTCCAAAGCAAATATAAATAAGGCTTAAATTAGCGAAAAGGTGCTTAACATTCCTATAATTGTTTTCTTCACACAGCCGTGTAGAGCTCTCGGCAGAAATCGTAGGCACAAGTCTTATTCTAAATCGTGCTAATTCGAGGCGACAAATATAGAAATTATGTAGATGAAAGAATTCTTCATAGTATCACCACTCCCCCTTTTTTCAAAGCTTTTTACCGAAACACTCGGGAGATTATCCTCACGAAAATAGAAACATAACAAATTTAACTCTCCGAAAGATATTTTTATGCGAAAAATAAACAGGGAAATAAGTTCAAAAGTAATTTGAGATGTTCTATTATTGTTACGTTGCGAGGTAACATAAAATTGGCAAGGAGAAAGTGAAAATACAGCTCGTCGACATGAAGTGTGTATTATTGTCTTTGACGCTATTTATTTATTGATACATATTATACATAATGGTGTGTGTAAAGACATATTTTGATTGACAATCGAATTTCATATCCCGTCCATCAATACCTGCATATGCATCTATATAATCACAACCAGCCAATGTTTGTCTTAGCATGACCTCAGAGCTTGACACAAGATATGACAGCTCTATACGGGCAGACGATAAGTTCTATATGCATCAACAGTAAAACCGCAAGAAATGATTAAAATCAAGTGTTTTAGCGCATCTACGTACATCATTATAGTATTGCTCTCTCTTTGAAGTCTGTTAACAAGTTTGTAGATTTATGGTTATTAATAAGTAATTGACAACGATTACAGTTGCTGCAGAGTTTATTAATAGACAAACAACTGTCCAATTATTTAGATAAGGGTCATGAGTAGAGATACGTTTAACATGCACTATGTCAAGTTTATAGCATATAATGTAAAATTTTAGTGGACTTGCAGTGGCGGATCTAGCATGGTGTTCCGGGTATGAGCCACCCTTTTTGGTTGAAAACTAATGCTTTTGTATGGGTACATGATCCCCCTCCCCCCCCCATTTATTTTTACTGAGACGGATTTCAGGGGCAGGAGCCTGGGGCGCATGGTGGAAATGGATATTGAAACCCCTGTTCAAGATGCCTGCATTGATCAGCGCCTCACTTTACTAGTTTGGATCGATATCATAGATCACTGGCATGCAATAATACGTATACATCAGGGTCAGAGAACATTATATAATTATAACGAAGTGATTTTATCCGACTTTGGATTAAAACCGTAGCCTGCCGCAATCGAAGCGAGAACACCTAGCAGGAAACCAATGAAAAGGTTGCGAAACATAAGAAATTGACATATAAGTAAAAGATTCAAAATAAATTTATTTATAGAAAATTCAGTAGAAACGTTTGATAATTGCATGTAACAGACATGTGCATGGTGTGAAAATATATATAGCCATTTTATATTTGTGTTCCCTTGAACTAAATACATAATTGCTCATGACTGTAGTATGCACAACAGGTGATCATTGAAAATGAAGTTATCTTAAATTTCAGATATAGATGATGATGGGTTTTTTTTTTATTGATAAATGTCATGAGGGGCATTGCCGTTGTCCTTAGGTAAGCAATCGCTAGCTATGATCAATTCTCTAAACAAGTGATAATTGCTATTTAGCATGATCGGGTGCTGACAGAGATGAGGGATAAATACAGCAGGTAAACGCATCAATCACGTAAAATACGGTAGGTGACAACGAGAACGTACTGTAAATTATCGTCCAAAAAACATGATTGATCGATCGATTGATTGATTGATGTGCATCTTAATTAAGTGTGATAATATAACATGCGTATTCAGAGTGATGCCATGGAGGCAGGTACATGTGAATGAATATACCATGCATCTTAGGGACGACATCAAAAGTTCAATGTAGGCCATGATAACAAAAAAAACGTAATTCACATAGTTTATTCACTGACCCCCCCCCCCATCTCCACCCCAAACTATTTGTGTAAGTTTGTTATCCTACATCTATCTTTTGATGTCGTCCCTTATTATCAGACCGCAATACATATAAGAAGATGTGGTAGGATTGCCATTGAAACAACTCTCCAAAGAAAAAAATGACGTCGAGGTGAACAACTATATAGGTCATTGTTTGGCCTTCAACACTGAACAAAACACAGACCCAATACTGTCAGCAGAGGCGGATTTAGGGGGAGGGCAGGGGGCCCGCCCCCCTTTTTGGGAAAAAATTTGGTTGCTTATATAGGGAATCACTGAAGCGTGACTGGAGCGGGCCCCCTCTTAGGTCAGTCAGTGGGTCCCCACTTATGAAAATTCCTGGATCCGCAACTGGTCAGCTCGTTTTTTAGTTTTAATTTAAAACGGCAGCACATGCACATGGACTCTACTGTTTGCCTTTAATTTGTTAACGTTGTATATCGTTCAACTCTCTGTACTTACTTTTGTTATCAAAGAAGACATCTACTACTGACTGGCTGTGCGAGAACCGAGAGACACAGCTACTGACTGGCTGTGCGAGAACCCAGAGACAACCAATAAGTAAGAGAAATATAACTTACCTGTTAACACAAACATTCTAGATATGGTGTTTCTTCATTTTCAACATTGTTAACATTCATTATATTTATTTTAAGGACTTGATTACTATAAAAATCCTTGGTTATTTTAACAATTCGAAACAATTAGTTCCACACGGGAAGTAATAAGTCCGTTTTTGTAACATAGTTTCACATAGTAGGTATTTAATATTTCAACTTCAAACATTGGCATTTATTAACGTGTTATTATTAGAAATTATTTATGATTAGTGTGACAATGAAATATAAATATAATCACCGATTAAAATGCTGTATATGTTTGTGCACAGTTCAAAATACTATACCACAAAGTGCACATGGATATTTAAAAGATACGCAATAATTGTTTTCTTCTGGAACCCACTTTTTTTGGACTATCAATGCATTTGTATTGGGACATGTAGTTGGAACACACACCATTTTTTCCTGGGTTAGGACCCCCTTTTTTAAATGGTTTGATCCGCCCAGCACTAGACATTCCCCCTCTCTATCTCGCTCTCTCTCATACTCTCATATACATATATATACAAGTTTAATGTCGCATAAAATCACAATTCCAACTTGCTTTCGAATACTTCGCGACTAGAAGCATTTGTAGGATAGTTAAAATGTATAGGGCACCATTATAATATTGTATTATTGTAACAATCGCGTTTCTTGATTATCAAGCGGTAATTTAAACAGATCTAGATGATCCCAGTTGTCTCACTTGACTCACACTCTAGACCGTAATATTAGACAGTTATATTGATATAAAGCTGATTACATATACTTTATCATTATTCATTTAAATATTTTTTTAAGTTTAACTTGACCTTTTATAATCTTTTAAAAAAGGCTTTCCTTTATCATTTTCATATAAGTTTTACAAATATAGATGTTTTCACAAATGTCAGGGTATAGTTATCCACATTCTTGCCTTTTGGTCTTTAGTGGAAAGTTGTCTCATTGTCACATATCAAATTTGTCAAAGAAACAATAACCCGACAAAAGAGCAGAAAACAGCCCAAGACCATGCACCAATGGATCTTTAACACAGCGAGAAAATCCCACAGCCTGAGGCGTCCTTCAGACGTCCCGAGACAAACTGTCTGCTATATAGTGTATTAGTAAAAGAGTAAAAGTCCAATGAATTATATAAGATGACAATATATAATATAACCATGTTTCAAATAGAAACAAGATTTGTTTGTAGTTTTGAACGCTGGATGATTGTCAATCATATCTCATCTCCTTATTCCGATTTTACTTCCAGCTTCAATTCTTTATAACAGACATATTTTTCACTGGGAAACGTTGTAAAGAAGTTAGATTTTTTTTTAATTAATGAGGGTTTAAAACTCATTATATATTTTTTGTTAACCAAGTGACAGGTTAATATGGCAGGTTTTATGTATAACAGATGAGTATTTAGATAAAGATAACCTGATGCGAATTTGGAGGGACAGGGAACCCAATCCCCTTTAGTTGGAACAAATATGTTTTTAGGGGATCACTGTTCATCACATTCTGTCCATTATTCAATATTCTGTAATGTTGATATTTAACATTGCCATAAGAGCGGAAGGTTTTGCTAGCCATAAAACCAGGTTCAGCCCACCATTTTTGTTAAATATCCTGTACCAAGTCAGGAAAATGGATATTGTTATATTATAGTTCGTCAGTTCAAATTAGCCAGCATATGTTATTATAGCCATATATTGATGTTAGATTCTCACAATAACGAAATCAACCATGTTTCGTGATAACTTACCATAAGTTCCTGTACCATAGTAGCAACTTCCGGTGTACGAGTCGTAACTGCTGTAGCTCGGTCTTGGTAGAAGTGTTACTGGTGTATATTTCCCATTGATAAATGTGTAATGGTTAGCCATCATTTCTTCCTTGTTATACTGTCTTTGTTTTATGAAGTTATATTTCCTACCCTATAACATTCCGTTTTTAATTTTCATCAAATGAACCCATTATTATGTATTCCTATTTTGGCATTATTAAATGGTATTCCCTTCATTATTTGTATCTATAATTCACATCCAAAGAATTCTGAATACATTGTAACTTATTCCTTTCTTCGCTTATTTCCTTCCTTATTTCATATTTTATCTCTAACTTATTTTATTCATCCTTTTGATGGTATTATTATTTCTTCCCTATTGAACTATCTATCTGTGTTTTATATCCATTATGGTATAATTTCTCTATTCAACATTCATTATCTCATTTACATCCCACGAATATCCAAATTTATCTCTCTTTTCCAGATTTAGTCAGTATTTACATCCAAAGAAGCCTTTATAATTTTTCATTATTTTTCTTGACATTGAATGCGAACAAATCATAATAATCACAAATTTCCTTCCATATATGCACCTATTCTAATGTACATGTATACATTCACTATAATTCCCATTGAATGCAATGCTATCATTTTGTCGAGAACGGTCCAAAGCCTTTGTAAACTATAATCTTAAAAAGATAAATATATAAATATTTCCGTGTGTAATGTTAACCAAAGAAATAACACCTGTAGATTACTAAAATATGAAGATTAGTTTTTAATTTAAAATATTTGTCAGTAATTAAAGTTCAAAACATATTTCTATCTCATCCTTTGTTCTTGACAAAACACAATCAAACAAAGCGTTCGTTGACCCCAACCTTCCTATATAAGTTACTAATACCAAACATGAAATATATAAGTAAAAAATAAACTGAAAACAATAAGTTCCTTGACCCCTGACCTTCCCATATAAGTTTCTAATATCAAACATGAAGTATATTTTTAAAAACATTGATATTATTTGTCCATGCACTTACATATAGCATTTGGTTAATGTCCGTTTGTATTTCATATGAAAGGCATCAAACTTTATATGGTTGTTTTTCTCCTGTTGAGCAAATAAGTATAAATAGGATCTTCTTTGATCGAAAGTTTGGCATTTTTCTTACTCGGCCTTTTTAAATATTTTATTTTAATTACAAAAGGTAATCGAAATTTATATAAACAAAAGATAATGCATGACTTGCATGTTCCAATAAACAATTTTATAATTGAAAGAAACGAACAATATTTAAACAGCGGCCTAATCGTCAAAACAATATAGTATTACTTCTGTACTACAGTGTCTGTGTAACAATGGTATTATATGTCGTTTTCTATTGTAATCTACTGAATTAATAGAATAAGCTGATTAAAATAAAGTAATTATGTAATTCTATAAATACACATGAGACACACCGTCCTGAATAAAACTAAGAATGGAAATCGGGAATATGTCAGAGAGACAACAACCCGACCAAAAGAACAGATAACAGCCGAAGGCCACCATTGGGTCTTCAATGCAGCGGAAATTTCTGCAAACAGAGATGGGCTTCAGCTGGCCCCTACACAAAAAAGGGAACCTGTTCAGTAAAGTCCATATACACTCAAATGTAAAAAAAATAGGAAAATCATGAGACGTTCCTTGGAAGAATACCAATTATTCTTTACTTTTTATTATGGAAAACAACTACTATATACAGTACTTTTTTTTATATAGTTATTGGTTTTGAATGCTTTTAAATTCAGTAGATGGGTTTGGCTTGCTAACGGTTTAGATGTGTGCGACACTATGAAGTCTTATGTAGACTATAGTAATCGTAGTTAAAAAGAAGTAGACAATGGCGGCTATATGACTTTTAAAAAGGCCAGAGAGGCCAAGTGCGATAATGTTCTTATTAACGGACAGGGCAGTCAGATGATTACGAATAAGAAACAATTGATAAGAACATAAGAATAACCACAAAGTTAGGGCTAGTCATTAAATTGTAACAAGTTTGCACCACGTCATGTTGTAGCTGTTGCAACTGCCACAAAGTTAGGGCTGGTCATTAAATTGTAACAAGCACCACGCCATGTTGTAGCTGTTATAACTGCCACCAAGTGGTCACACACAATTTTATGAATAAGATAGATGATAAACTTCTGTAAAAAAACATCAAAATAACAGGCTCAAGATTTTTCAAGCTAGACATCACAAAACTGATGGCCAATCTCCTCTGTATATGACAGTTTGGAGTTGTAACCTATTTGACAGTTTGGAGTTGTAACCTATTTGACAGTTTGGAGTTGTAACCTATTTGACAGTTTGGAGTTGTAACCTATTTGACAGTTTGGAGTTGTAACCTATTTGACAGTTTGGATATAGATAAAGTAATAGTATGTATAACACATACTGTTTTGTATTTCACAAGTTGATCGTGTAGTGCAATTTGTAAAATCAGTTTATCAGAGACATATTTTGAATTACACATGTGTTTCTGATTTTGTCAATAAACTCATCAGAGATACCAGGATTGAAATTTTATATTTATGCCAGACGCGCATTTCGTCTACAAAAGAACCCATCAGTGACGCTCGAATAAAAAAATGTTAAAAAGGCTTAATCAAGAACGAATTTGAAAAGCATTGAGGACCAAAAATTCGTAAAAGCTTTGCCAAACGGAATTGGATATTAAAAAAGAAACGATAACCTTTCTAAAAACGTGTCTAATTTATACGGCGATCCTATAATGAATTTTGACAGATAAACAAACCTAACCTGGTTTACTGTTGGTTTCAGTACGATGACTTTTTGCGTGCAGTCCTGATACTTTTACACATTTCACAGCTTCCTGTAGCACTATATATGTGAACTGCTGATATAGAAATAAGAAACAGCAAGCTATCAAGGGCCTCGAAATAGCTACCATAGAAATAAGAAACAGCAAGCTATCAAGGGCCTCAAAATAGCTACCATAGAAATAAGAAACAGCAAGCTATCAAGGGCCTCGAAATAGCTACCATAGAAATAAGAAACAGCGAGCTATTAAGGGCCTCAAAATAGCTTCCATAGAAATTAGAAACAGCAAGCTATCAAGGGCCTCGAAATAGCTACCATAGAAATAAGAAGAGAAACACTTATGAACCACATTAACAAACTTTAATAACACCGAACCAGACACAGTTTAAATGACATTGAACCTGTCTTATAGATACAAGAAGATGAGATATAAGTCTGAGGTATGAGTGCCAATGAGACAACTCTCCATCATGGGCCAAGTCACAATTTATAAAAGCAAACCATTATAAATCAAGGTTAGGTCTTCAACACGGAGCCTAGGCTCATATCGAACAGCAAGCTATAAAGGGGCCCAAAAATTACTGGTGTAAAACCATTCAAACGGGAAAAACAACGGTCTAATCTATATTAAAAGCTTGAGTGATAGCAACGGCATGCATCTATATGCCGAAAGTGTAGCCGACCAGCTGGTCTTCCTTATAATTTATGATTATTTTTTATATACTGTGAAGTCCGAAGTCTTCCTTATCAAAAGCTTATACAATTCCTTTCGATCTTCATACCTGTAAAATAAGATGTGAAATGGTTGCCAAAGAGAAAATTATCCATGAAAGTTCAATTGAAGTGGCTGTATAGCAATTATAGGCAACCGTACGCCTTTCCTAAAGCATCTTGAAATGGCAACTTGACAAATTTACTTTCAAAAACGAGAACTCCAAATGCTGCGGTATTTTCCCCAAAATATCAGCAGGTCTTCATACCTATAGCATCTTTAAATGGCAAATAAACTTACCTTCTAAAACCAGAGCTCCCAAAGGCAATGCTGCTGTATTTTAACACAGAATTCCATCAGATCTCTATTATACCTTACGTATTATCTAGTCATCCATTAAAGGTTTATAAACCAGTGACCAGTTCATCTTCCTGTATTGATGTAACACAATTATAGTATATAATCAATAAACACCTGCTTTAAACAAATCAGTCGAATAAAGGAAATAATTAATAATCAACAGGTTCATTCAAGACATTAAGGACTAATTAAAACAATGTTCCAACGATACAGTGGGTTCACATTGACACTTATTAAGACAATGTTCAACTTATTAAGACAATGTTCCACTTTTTTAAGAGAATGTTCCACTCATTAAGACAATGATCCACTTATAAAGACAAGGTCCACTTATTAAGACAATGTTCCACTAATTAAGATAATGCTCCACTTATTTTAAGATAGTGTTCCACTGATAAAGATAATGTTCCACTTATTAAGACAATGTTCCTTTTATTGAGACAATGCTCTACTTATAAAGACAATGTTCCACTTATAAAGACAATGTTCCACTTATAAAGACAATGTGCCACTCATTAAGACAATGATCCACTTATAAAGACAATGTCCACTAATTAAGATAATGTTCCACTTATTAATACAATGTTCCACATATGTATACAATGTTTCAATAATACAGTGCGTTCACATTTTAAGAGCAACGTATTGATGCAATAGTTCATATAATTCGGTAGTGTCCGGCTCACATTTTTCATTGCATGAGAGGTCAAGATCTCGTTTTTCAAGAAACTTTCAGTCTATTTGAGACAACCACTTGTATATATTATGTTTGCATATTAACCCGTAAGTGTTTCTCTTTTTGCAATACATTAATTATCTATCAAGATAACCAATTTACGGTTTATACATGTACAAATGTATGTTTACATGTATTTTTTTTCAAACTGGGGTCAATCTGACACTTTCCGATTTAAACAAATAATCCAACTTCAAAGAGAAATTACCGACTACATGTTAAAATCTCGACTTTAAATAAATATGCACAGTTCCAGTTGTTTTCCTTTAAATGTATCCTAATATTATTAGCAAACTAGAAATACAATTTCAGGCCAAGAAGTTGTGAATACTTCTATCTATATATATTTATCAAACTGAGAACCAACTTATAAGTCGTTTTCTCTATGTCAAGATATACCTCCGACTCACAATCCTCTTTGTATATCTTTTCAATAAGAGGACTTACTGACTCTGAAATCTATTCCGATGATCCAGTCATAAATTTTATTCCAAAGATCAAGTCATGATATCTATTCGAAGATCCGGTCATAAAAGTTATTCCAAAGATCGCCAGCTATAAAAGTTATTCCGAAGATCGCCAGTCAGAAAAGTTATTCCGAAGATCGCCAGTCATGAAAGTTATTCCGAAGATCGACAGTCATGATAGTTATTCCAAAGATCAGGTTATGAAAGTTATTCCAAAGGTCCAGTTATGAAAGTAATAATGAAATAATCTGATGACTTTCAGTGACTCCGATCCAAAAATCCAATCGAGTCATTCAACAGCATTAAAATCCTCTTATAAACAGTGCACGTGTATGACTTTCACTAAATGTCTCCTTCAAGTTTATAAAACAATTGATTACCATCCGACATTCAAATTATAAAGTACACGTACGTGGTTGTGAATATCTACTGCTAATTAATTCGACATATAAGGAAACAAAAGTCAAATGCTGATAACGGTCTTAACTATATCTATGATACACGGAGTTCGTATTAAGATACAAATTGATATTTCACTTTATGCGAACAGCACAAGTCACAAGTCCACTGTTGGAATATAGGTCCAGAATTACAACTCGTCCGTATTAACCTTTCGATAATTCACTATACTACACGAACAGTACAAGTCACAAGTCCACTGTCGAAAAACACAACTCGTCCATATTAACCTTTTGATAATTTTGTAATAATTGGTCTCGAGAGAATAACAAATATGGACATTAAATATTTAATGCTATTTGTACGAAAAGAAACTTTTTATTATACGAGTTATAAATATTAAGAACTATTGAACTCAGATAAAATACGAACTGGTTTGTCGCACACCAAAGCTCTAGAACGACGAACAGCAGTCTATATCCGTTTAGCGTATAAGTCGGCTATTAGATGTATGTATAGTACGAACTATTTTCAACTTTGTTGCACACCAAAGCATTAGAACGACGAACAGTAGTCCATTTCAGTTCAGAGTAAGTCGGCTATTAGATGTATCGACATGTTAAAGTCACCCAATAATTATTGTTTACAACACAACAACACATTTAACTCAATTGCACGTTGTGTTAATACAAAATATTTAAATTTCAAAATTAGTTTTCAAAGTCAACATAAGAATTTCTATACAAAACATTCAAGCAAAAAGTCATTTATTTTTTTCGTACGTATTGTAATTAATTTATTTTATTCATCAATGAAATCTCCTGCGATTTTATGTAAGACCACCGTTATTGTACATATCAGTGTATAGGATCGAAACATTTCATTTATCTTTGATCTGGATTGATAGTCTGGGGTTTAAAGTTCGTACGGATATAAGGAAAGCATGTTACAAGGAACATCAATTTTATTTTATTTTATCGTCTTGAAAATTATTACACACACAAAAAAACGAAGGGAAATAGCATGATAGGATCTACAAATTATAACCTGACATGACTTCTTATAGTACGATTGTCATCTACGTAAATTACTAAAAAAAAAATTACCGTTTTCAGAGTTGTAGGCTAAAACACTATGATATAGAGAAACATGAAACACCGAGACTGACCAAAACAAGACGATACATAGATTTAGGAAGATGTAGTGTGAGAGCCAATGAGACAACTCTCCATCCAAATAACAATTTAAAAAAGTAAACCATTATAGGTCAATGTACGGCCTTCAACACGAAGCTTTGACTCACACCGAACAACAAGCTACAAAGGGCCCAAAAAATACTATTGTAAACCCTTTCAAACGGGAAAACCAACGGTCTAATCTATATAAAAATATTGTATGATCGAAATTGTCAATAAACTCATAGGTCATTGCAGACTTATATGTACGCTTCCCTCTGAACCTCCCTCTTTTGGGCTATCCCCATGAAAACTATAATAGATACAGGCCAATTGCAATAAGCTAAAAATAAGCAGCAAGACAAGATAAGAAAAATTCATTCGAATCCTCACAGATTTTTTGTCGAGTGGATCTGAATGAAACTAGGTACCCATAGATATAATCTTGGATTTTTGGTCTTTTATTGTGAACTTTTGCTAATTTAAAACGCAATCTCGTCCTAACTGTGCATGACATATTTGCCACTGGATACAAGGCGCACAATCAATCAATAACACTGGCTTAGGAGCCTGGGATTTTGCCCTAATCCCACTTAATGCCATTATTTTCTTTTTACAGCGAATTATCAAAAAAGAGAAAACGATATGAGAAAACACTAAATAACTGCAAGACTATATTCTTATTTCTGTTGTGTCTTTTAGAAGCTGCACCAACATATTTTTAATCATACAGTGGTTGTCGTTTGTTTATGTGTTACATATTTGTTTTTCGTTCATTTTTATACATAAATATAAGGCCGTTAGTTTTCTCGTTTGAATTGTTTTACATTGTCTTATCGGGGCCTTTTATAGCCGACTATGCGGTATGGACTTTCCTCATTGTTGAAGGCCGTACGATGACCTATAGTTGTTAATGTCTGTGTCATTTTGGTATTTTGTGGATAGTTGTCTCATTGGCAATCATACCGGCACATCCTCTTTTTTATGTCCTATGCCTCTGTGCAATTAGTGCACCTATAGCCCTTACAAATATGATACTGTTTATCTATAGCACTATACCATAGCTAAAACAATAACATATTCTTGTGTAACCGATAAACTTAAAGACACCCTAAGTTAACAAGCTAGCCCTCATCTTGTTACAGATATATCAATCTTATGATACGTATAGATTTGATAACCTTAACAAATTCAAAATTTATATAATTGTTAGGATTCATTTTGATAGATGACCCTTTCATACATATAGACCTGTATCAAACTTTTTATGTATACCAATAGCCCTCTATCAATCTATTCATGAACCATGGCCGACTTTTGAATAGCCTTTTAAAATGCAACTAAATAACAAAATAGGAATTTAACATGCATACAGTTCGTACAAATTAGTCATTCCAAACCGACAAAAGATATTTGTTACCTTACCCAGCTTAAAGCTCGAAATTTAAATGTCTCGAATCTTTAAAATTTTAGTACAACACCAGATATCAACCGTTCAATTGAGGTCTTTAGTTTTTATGAAGTGTTTTGAAGAGAATTTTCTTTCCTTTTGTCACAATTATGTTGGTTTCTTTGCTTGTAATTTAGACCTTATTCGACTTCTGCATTTTTATGCCCCACCGATAGTAGAGGGGCATTATGTTTTCTGATTTGTGCGTCCGTTCGTCCGTCCGTCCGTTCGTTCGTCCGTCTGTCCCGCTACAGGTTAAAGTTTTTGGTCAAGGTAGTTTTTGATGAAGTTGAAGTCCAATCAACTTGAAACTTAGTACACATGTTCCTTATGGTATGATCTTTCTAATTTTTCAGCCAAATTAAACTTTTGACCCCAATTTCATGGTCCAGTGAACATAGAAAATGAAAGTGCGAGTTTCAGGTTAAAGTTTTTGGTCAAGGTAGTTTTTGATGAAGTTGAAGTCCAATCAACTTGAAACTTAGTACACATGTTCCCTATGATAGTATCTTTCTAATTTTAATGCCTAATTATATTTTTATCCAATTTCATGGTCCATTGAACATGGAAAACGATAGTGCGAGAGGGGCATCCGTGTACTTTGGACACATTCTTGTTAATGGTCTTTTGGTATCTCCTGCCTATTTCATTCTAGAAAATGAAGTATATCTTTTTGCAGAAAAGACACTGAAAAAACTGCCTCATAAAATTCAGAATATGCTATGTTTTAAATGTAATAAAACTTTTTGTTATAAAAAAGTCAATTTGGCATTTTATACTTTTAACCTAGCTCGAAATAATAGACACGAACTGTCAATTGCTCTATTTTTCCGTGTATTACTACAAAAACTGCAGTCTAACCTCTGCCTCCCGTATGTTTAGCCCTGTGGATATGGTAGTTGACCTATTTGGACAAAAATCACAGAATTCACAGAAGACATCCGACAGACGAAGCTGACAACCTTTGTTTTTTTCTGTACATATGTTTATATGCTTTTTTTAGTAGATATCTGCTTCTAAGTCCGTATTGGTGGTGCTCCACACATAATTGAAGAACATACAAGAAACTGATCTCCAACCCATTGATCAGATAAGAAGATTTTAAAGAAAAAAGTTAAAGGACGACAGACAAGATTGACAGATAAGTTAACTGACACATAATGATGACAAAAGCTCAAATGGCACTTTGAGCCAGATTAGCTAAATGTTACCAATTAACAAGCATTCTATGAGTATTGCCTGACATAACATAGTTCCCTACTGGTAAAAATCAAAGAGCTGAAAGCTCTGAAGAAAAATGACGCCACTGTCTCTAATATTGGGATAGTTTTTATGCAAGTCTTGATTTTCACATACCGTAATTAGTTTAACAATGCAACATGTATCGTGAGCATATAATTGATATTCCTATATGTGTGTGTGTGTGTGTGTGTGAAGTGAAGGTGATAACTGGCTGGTTTTTTAAGACAAATGAATAGGTCAAGACTAGCTGAATTGTACAAATAAATACCGTAGAAAGGCTTGTATATTTCTCACTGGTACATAGTCTGAATCTGGGTCCGTTCGCTTCCATTCACGTTTGCGCCCACTCATTTTCACCCCTTTCACTTTCACACCCTACATGTTCGCACCCAATCTTAATTGGTTTTGTGTTTAATAACTCTGTAAGCAAGTGTTTTCTTATAAGTATAATTGTTGTCATTGTCTCAAAATAAAGTGAGACAGCAATTTTTTTTTTGTGTTGAATAAATCTTAATCATGTTTTGGATAAGGTATTGCTAAAAATAATAATAATCCTTTCTAAATAAAGTGGTATTTTGTCAACGTTTTATTTTGTGTTGAATAACTCTTAATCATGTTTTGGTTAGTGTATTGCTATAACTTGTTTCATTGACTTGTTTCAAAATGAAGTGAGATTCTGACTATGTTTGTTTCTGCGTGTTGAATAAATTTTATCATGTTTTGGTTATATTAGTGGATTGCTATATTTTGGTTTCTATGTTTTATTGTTTCAGATCAATAGGACCAAGCTGTTAAAAACAATTATCTTTTGTGTTTTTTCCTTTAAAATCTTCAATGTTTTACTCATACCAAGCTATAAATTCATTCAGTATTTACACCAAAGCAATTTAAAACAACAAACATGATTTTCCAATTATTCAACTTGAATTTGAATTAAAATTGGGCGCGAATGAGTAGAGTGTGAATGTGCGAACGTGTAGGGTGCGAAAATGTATTGGGCACAAACAGACCTGATACCACACAGTCTGAACCCCCTTCTCCCACAAAATATTAAGTAAATAATCTTTTTGTTACTGCTATCAAAGGTCTAATGAAACTCAGATAGTTTCAAACATTTGTCAAAGAATTCTAGTCAAACTGGCACCTAGTTAAATTGGCACCTGGACAAATCAGCACCTGGTTAAAATCGACACCTGATATAGTCAATTCGTCACCCATGTTAAATATATATTTTTAACAGTATTTTAAGCAATAGGGTAAAAATAAGAAAGGGGTTGCCAGAATTTTTTTCAGTATTTAAGCAAAAAGAGTTAAATACTAACTTTCACATTTTTGGGTGTTCATGTACATTTTGTATATATTTATTTTTCTCAACTAATGACTTTTTTGGTGTATTTTTAATGATATATATATATATATATATATATATATAACTCGTCTAAACATCAACCCAACAATGTTAGATCTGTAAATTTGCTTTCGCAAATTTTTTGTTCTTCCCTCGCCATGATTCGAACCCATGCTACTGTGATATCGTGACACCAAATCGCCTGCACTGCAGCCGTCCCGCTAGACCACACGACCACCTGGTATATATATATGAGTAGTCCAAATAATTATTACGTCTGGCAAGGCTTTTTTAATTTTATTCTGGAACATCTTCCTATGACCGCAAGGCTAATAAAATAGCCTTGCCAGACGTCATAATAATTTGGACTAATACATGAGATATTGTGTATTTTTCTGCATTATTTTAACCAGTTGAGCATTTTACAGGATTGTTGGTTTAATGCTGTTTAAACTTAACTGAAAAACAAACACCTTAAATTTGCTAATTATTTGGCGGTAACAACTCGGCTAATCCAACGGACTTTGACTGGAACAACGGCAGAAACCAAGTGTCATTGTGGAAAAGTTTGCAAGAACTTAAAAGGTTTAAAGATACACCAGGCAAGAACTAAGTGTGGATCTGGGAAGCAGCAAAGGGAACGCACAGTTAACACTGATGAGACGACGGAGGACCACAGCCAGGAAGCACACCACAGTGCTGAGGACCTCTTACCTAATGAAGCTACTCAGATCAACATTGAGGAGGAGCAAGGGAATCGAAACCAGCAGAAACCAGCGAAAACACCATCGACAGACAGCAGGAAAGAAAAGATACAATGGCCAGCAACAGATGATAGGAGATGGGAGATCTTTGACGAAGACCTAGATAAGATCTTAGATAACACACTAACAGGAGATGTACAGAGAAAGATATCATCATTGTCAACACTTATATATGCAGTAGGACAAGAAAGATTTGGAGGCAGTAACATCAAAACAAGAGAAAGCACTCAGGGTAACACCAAACATAACAGACGTCAACAAGAAATACAAACACTCAGAACGGAAATAAGTGATGTCACTAAACAGTATAAAAGAGCAAATGAGGAGGAGAAAGAAGGATTGAATGAGTTAAGATCAATTCTGAGGGAAAGAAGAAACAATCTACAAAGAGCAGAAAGAATTAGAAAAGCTAGGAAGGAAAGAGGGAAGAAGAGAGCAATGTTTGTTGCCAACCCATATAAGTTTACCAAAGCAACACTGGACGGAACAAAGGCGGGATCAGTAAAAAGCACAAAAGAGGAAGTGGAAAAACATCTATCAGAGACGCACAGTGACGAAAGGCAGTGGGAACATCTAGGTAACTGTGAAAGGATAGAGAATGTGCCAGAACCAGAGATACCAATGAACATTAAGGAACCATCATGGAAAGAAGTATCAGATGTTGTAAAGAAAGCCAGGTCTGCATCATCACCAGGACCAAATGGCATCCCGTACAAGGTATATAAGCAGTGTCCAAAGATTTTGAAACACCTGTGGAGGCTACTGAAAGTGGTGTGGAGGAAAGGAAAGATACCATCATGTTGGCAGAAAGCAGAGGGGTGTTTTATTCCAAAAGAGGAAAAATCAGAAGACATCACACAATTTAGAACTATTTCCCTCCTGAATGTAGAAGGCAAGATCTTTTTCTCTATAATGGCTAGAAGGATGACATCATATATGACAGATAACAACTATGTAGACACTTCAGTCCAGAAGGGCGGAATACCAGGATTCTCAGGATGCATTGAACATACAAGCATCATTTCACAACTGATTCAAGAGGCCAAAGTAAACAAGAAAGATCTTACAGTAGTATGGCTTGATTTGGCAAACGCCTATGGCACTATTCCTCACATGCTGATACAGGAGTCACTAGACCATTATCATATTCCCGACCACTTTAAGAAAGTAATAAGAAGCTACCTCAGTGGGATTGAGCTGCGATTTACAACAAGCACATTCACAACAACATGGCAGAAACTACAAAAAGGAATAGTTACTGGATGTACCATCTCAGTTATTTTGTTTGTCATGGGAATGAATATGATAATTAAATCTGGAGAGAGAGAAACTAGAGGCCCAAAAACATCAACTGACATTAGGCAACCACCAAATAGAGGGTTTATGGACGATTTAACCATCACTACAGATACCCATGTCCAGGCTAGATGGGTGTTGAAGGCTTTGGAAGAGACAGTTACATGGGCAAGGATGGCTTTTAAACCAAGGAAGTCTAGAGCTTTAATAATAAGGAAAGGGAAGAGCACACACCAAGTCGAACTGAAGGTGCAAGGAGAAGTCATTCCATCAATAATAGACAATCCTATCAAGTGCTTAGGAAAGTGGTATGATGACTCTTTAAGTGACAAGAACAATATCAGGAAAATCGAACAACAGGTTTCAGAGGGAATGAGGAACATCGATAAGACAGGTCTACCAGGGAAATTAAAGGCATGGATATACCAACATGGACTCCTGCCAAGGATATCATGGCCACTTATGTTGTACGAAATTACATTATCAACAGTTGAGAAGCTTGAAAGAACCATCAACAGACATCTAAGGAAATGGTTAGGTGTCCCTCCAAGTTTTACAACTGTAGGACTGTACAGCAGGACCGCAAAGTTGCAGCTCCCATTAACATCTATAGTGGAAGAATTCAAAGTATGCAAAACTCGCCTTGTAATGACATTGAAAGAATCAAAAGATGACAAAGTAAGAACAGCAGGTGTCCAAGTAAGAACAGGACGAAAGTGGTCAGCATCAAAAGCAGTTTCAGAGGCAGAGAGTAGATTAAGGCACAAAGATATCATAGGAACGGTGGCAGTAGGAAGACAGGGCCTTGGAACATCAAAAAGTTGCTACTGGAAAAACGCTAACACCAAAGAAAGACGAAGTCTAGTTCAAAGAGAGGTAAAATCTAGAGAAGAAGAGAACAGACAAGCAAAGACCGTAGAATTAGGGTGCCAAGGCGCATGGTCAAGATGGGATTTAGAACAACGATCCCTCACATGGTCAGAAATATGGCGATATCCTCAGTACCAATTACAGTTTCTTCTGAGATCAGTGTATGATGTGTTACCAACACCATCTAATCTGCACAGGTGGAAATTATCAGAAACACCAGATTGTCCCTTGTGCGGAAATAGAGGAACACTTCATCATGTACTTTCAGGATGCAATATCGCTCTCACACAGGGGAGATATACATGGCGACACAACCAAGTACTCAGGGAACTTGCTGAAGTGATAGAGAAACAGAGGAGAGATGCAAAACAAACTAAGAACAAACCTATGAAAATCCAGTTTGTGAAGGAGGGGGAACTAGGCCAGAAAAGTAAACAGAACACATCAAGAATGTTAAATCAGGCTAAAGACTGGCAGCTAGAAGTAGATCTAGGGAAAAAGCTGCAATTTCCGGACATTGTACCAACCAACCTAAGACCAGACATGGTTCTATGGTCTTCCGGCAGTAAAAAGGTTATGATAATTGAGCTGACTGTTCCCTGGGAGGAGAGATGTGGCGAAGCCAATGAAAGAAAGAGGGCAAAGTATGACGAACTATTGGCAGAATGTAGAGATAAAGGATGGCAGACATGGAACTTTCCTGTTGAGGTTGGCTGCAGAGGCTTCCCTGCACAGTCAGTGTGGAGGTTGTTTTCTGCAGTAGGAGTTACTGGCCGGCAAAGAAGAACAGCAATACAGAAACTAGGCCAAGCAGCAGAGAAAGCGTCTTGCTGGATATGGATGAAGAGAGACAGTAGTAGCTGGAAACCCACCACCAATGCGCAGTGATTGATCACCACTGTGGACCCCCCATCCTGAGAGTGTACCGAGCTAGGGGTCGAAACACATGATGACGGATGGCCTCGGCTGAGGACATTGGCGGTGTTTGCAGTAATTCCATCAGTACTGTATGTAAGTAACTGGCATGAAAGTTTGATTTATTGAAAGGGAATCATAGTTTTCCATTTTATTTTAATAATTGACTTGTTTTTACAATTACACAAATTGTCTAATTGTTAAAACAACAGCTTTGGTAAGGGCTTCGTTGTTTACCTCCAAGTCAGGAATATGACAGTTGTTATCCATTCGTTTGATGTGTTTGGACTTTTGATTTAATTTGACTTTTGATTTTGGATTTTCCTTTTTGAATTTTCCTCGGAGTTCGATATTTTTGTGTTTTTACTTTACACTACATGTTCACTTTCGTTTCGTAGTTTACCAAAATACACAACAACATATTCACTATGTACTTGGTAACAGTAATTAATTAATTGAATAGAAAATATTATAACAAATATTATTGGATGCCGAATTGACGACGAATAGGTGCCGATTTGACTAGATGCCAATTTAACCAGGTGCCGACTTGACTTGTACGTTTCAATTCCTCTGCGATCGTTTGCGGTATTTTTTTTAGAAAGCCTATTTTCCATCATCAAAGAGAAGAAGAAACTGCTTTAAAATGATTCTGGAACGCTTCATGATTGTTAAAATAAGTTTAATTCACCTGTTCACTCAAAAACAATTTTAAAACTTGCGATTACAATGTTAGTGTAGTAGAGTGATTTTTATGATCATTTTATATATTGTAAAAATCATCTATTTAAATACTATATTTATTATAAAAGCTTTATTACATATTTTGAATATTGTATATTCAGTTTAAATTATTACTTGCAAACCTTATTTTTATGTATAGTAATATTCACGTTATTTTATGAATATTCATTAGGGATTTACTTAAATCATTGTATCTGATTGGCTGTTTATATTTCGCGGTCAAGTTTAATTTCCTTTGTTTTGTACCTGTACATTTCCACGGACGATAGCCATGACAGTCCATTGAATTTATGTCTGCTTATCTTGACCACATAGTTTACCTGTAAACCTTATATATTTTGGACAACATTATTATAGAATACTGTAAGTTACTTCTTTATTAACATTATTTATATTTTTCACGTAAATGATATTCTAGTAAAGTTTCTATTTTGTTTTGTAACGTTCTCCTCATATCGCATGTATGTAACACAAGTACACGAGATGTACATGATAGTATTTTATTAAGCTAGAAGTATATGATTTTATAATCTACGTTTATTTGCCACGGTAGAATTGTATTGTTAATTTGCGTACATTACTATTTGATTATTGTCATGAATAGTCTATATCTTATAAATGACGGCTTATTAAGTGAAAGACGGAAAAGTGTTTCCATTTATATAAAGTAATAGTTTTGTAGTAAATAGTTTTTATCAAGTACAAATATGAATGAGTAAAGAATATTTGGTACGTTGTATACTTTTATAATAGAGTCCGAGTATTTATGTTCATATTTTGGTTTCAGGAATCCATGTAATGTAATTATGTAGAGCACATGATTGTTGTTTATATGATGTGCCGTTAACCGTATCAGTACAACTCACTCCACAAGTGGTAAGAGTATATTTATTTATAGTTTAGCTTTGTTTATATTGTATTGTAAACATGAGTTATCTCCCGTTAGTTTGGAGCTTTTAATGAATCGATAATATTGACATCATAAGTCTTTATGATTATTATATTTGCAACTTTATGATTGTTGTATGATATTATATAGTTAATTATTATACGTATTATATATTTTAATGAAGTCATTATTTATAAATGTAGTTGTAACATTTAGTATATACCGTTTGTAAGGTAAACCAGTATTGAATACAAATACACAGATACACGTAAATTACATATCTTACCGACCGTGCAAGGGCTGTATAGCCAGTCAAGGTCGTTAAAAACTTCCATTTGTTTGTTACATATCAGTCACGTCTCAGTCATTACAGCTGAACGGACGTGCTGGGTCAGCTCTCCTTTACCCGCTATCTTCGATGAGGGTTTACAGTTAGATGTTCAACGACTTACTACTAAGATGACAGAAACCAATCCATGCCGTACAGAGAGACGTAGTAGTAGGCGTACCCGCGTTAACATGCCTCCAAAACCATTGTCTATTATGGGGAGTGTCATGCCGATTAACGTCCGAGGGCTGTATCCTAGGCTGTTGGGTGATACGACCTACATTTCACTGCCTCAGGGCTTTGGTCCTGATAACGCTTCCTGTCATCTTAGAACTACGTTCACGATTCATCTACCAGTACTCCATCATCGAGGCTAGCGGGCTGCCAAGCTGACCAAACTGGCCCTGAAAGCAGCCGTTAGTGAAGAAAACCATCAAAATAGTAAAAAAACAAAATCTACTCACCAAAACCAAGATGGCGGCCTCCATATTGCGACCTCCACTACTTGTTCCTGACCCATGGCATCAAATCATTTAAAGCTCACCAAACGCCTTCGGGCACCGAGCCGACCGTGCGAGGGCTGAAAGGCCAGTCAAGGTCGTTAAACACTTCCATATATATATATTACATATCACATTCCGAAGTAGTGTATAGTCAAAAGTCAAGCATTTGTAAAAGTACACGTGATACCCGAGGTCAATTTCATTAAATGTAAACATCGAACATTTTCTACTTGCAATACATTTTACTTGCTACTTAGTTAATAACAGTTAAATGTATTATTAATTATATTCCTGTACTATATAACCTGTGATATTCGTAAAAGTATATATATTATGTTATATGAAATAGCTTGTTATTTATATATGTTGTATTGCTATTTCAGACTTGTTTTATATACTGGTAATAAATCATCAGAACCTTAAGCTCTTGTTTGTGTTATCGTTAACGCATAGAAAACCACCTACTACAAATGGCGCCCACGTTTCGTTGGGTTGATGGCACATACCAGTTTTTGTGGAGATCCAGATGTGATGTCAGTGACCACCATTAGATGGCTCGAGTCCATGTATGCAGTGACCATGTGTGTTTGTTTACTTCCGTTATGGTACCATGTGATGAACTTTACCACGTGCTTATGTTTACTAACATTCCGACCCATGTGATCATCGTCCACGTGCGTTTGTTTACAGTTTACCGGATGACATTATAGAACCGGATGTTACTTATAGTAACTTGACTTTTTGTTTTTCACTTTTGGAAAACTGAACTTTTATTATTCTACATTGTGAATTATTGTGATTTAATTATACTTTTGTGGAACAGTGTAATTATTGGAATAGTTTTCTAGTTTAAGGTAGGATTTATTTATTTACATTATATACTGTATACCGTTTTGATACATTGAAACTTAGCATACACTTGAAACATTTACACATTTCGAATTTTATTTTGAAATTTTGCATCCACTTTTTGGACTTTAAATTTATTTTTTTGACGTCCTACATTTTGACCTTTTCATACTTAAACATTTATACACATTAAAAAAAAATATTTTTTTTTTAATTTTTTTTCCGAGGCTTACTTGGATTTGGACTTAGTCTGTCAGAGGACATGTACACTTATATTATTTAGGCATTCATTTATGGTGTACATGTATTACTGATAGTGATAAACATACTTTGTAGATTACAGTAGCATAGCTACTTAGTATATAGCATACACTTTTATATTTTAAATTTATTTTTCGGTATACAGTTGTAGTGTATTGTACTTACATTGAACTATAACCCACATGGTATAGGTCAATGCTCAGTTGAACTTAGCAATTATAACACACATTATGTTGTATGTGTATCATTGCTAGTTTATATTAGATACATAGTATATATATCGTTTTATAAACGTACTTTGTATAGTGACTTGGTACTTAAATTGATATGAATTAAATTTATTGTCATATTATTTACATATTAGACATTCACTGAGTTAGATAGTACCTAGATTTTGAGATTGTTGATAGACATTGTTTATTATTTTTTAATATTGATTAAAAATTTGCATTTGATCATTTAGTGTGGTGGTGTTGACACTTATAAGTTTTTTTGAATTATTATTGAACTTGATTTAGGGTGAATGAATTGAATGTTTATATGTACACTAGTTTACACCGTTTACCATGTATGAACAACCGGATGAGCCATGTTACAACGCCATGTATGACCAACACTACAATACTTACGACACTTATAATCCACAGTACTATCCACCACGCAGAAAACGTCGTCGTCACCGAAGACGCAACAGACAACGTCCATACTGGGACCAGATAGAAGCTGAATACCAACCTGCTCCTACTCCGACTTATGTATCTCAACCATCCAGAGAACCTGTTATATGCTACAGATGTGGACAACCAGGCCACTATGCCTTTGCCTGCTGTGTTAGATTAGATCACACTAGAAAAGCTTGTAACTTTCAGCAGATGAACATTGAAGCTAAGATGTACCAACAACGACAGTCATCAGGTGATACAGAAGGATTACTTGGTAGCCCAAATGAAGTCACAGTAGTCATCAATGGACTTCAAGCAGCAGCACTACTAGATACTGGTTCTACAGTTAGTACAGTTAGCCAGTCATTCCATCGACAGTACCTTGCTGACAGTCCTATCCAGACACTCAACCAGATACTTCATATCGAATGTGCAGATGGCCAGAACATGCCATACCTTGGTTACATCTCAGCAGATCTACAATTACCAGGTACATCTACATCAGCAGATCCTCAGCAATGCTTACTGTTAGTCGTTCCAGACAGTTCTTACAACCAGCTAGTACCACTTCTACTGGGAACCAACGTTTTGACAGCAGCTATGACTGATGTAAAGCAACGATATGGATCACGGTTTCTACAAACAGCAGATCTACATACACCTTGGTATATTACGTTTAGATGTTTGCTTTTAAGAGATAAAGAACTACAAAAGAGATGCAACAGACTTGCCATCATCAAGAGTGCTGAAGGAAAGACAATCCGTATACCACCTAACAAAGATGTCGTTCTACAGGGATACATGGACCATGAACTACCATATCATCCAGTTTGTGGACTCCTACAGTCAACTGATAGAGCAGCAATACCATCAGACTTAGATATAGCTCCATCACTAGTATCATATGAGTATAGAAACAACAGCATCATACCAGTACATATCAGCAATGTAACTACCAGAACAGTGACAGTTTCGCCAAATGCCATCCTTTGCGAACTTCAACCTGTTTCAGTCACCGACATTGATGTACCAGATACCTATGAACAAGATGCATGGAATGAATCTACATTTCCAGACACACTTAGTGATGATCAACTACATAAAGCCAGAAAATAACCACATCAATTCAGAGACGTATTCAGCACTTCGGATACTGATATAGGCCACATCACTGCCGTTCAGCATAAGATAGAACTGATAGATGAAACACCATTCAAACAACGACACCGGCGAATTCCACCTGCCTTATTCGACGAAGTTAGAACACATCTTCAACAACTTCTTACTGCTGGGATCATTCGTCGTTCACATTCGCCTTGGTCATCGAATGTTGTATTGGTTAGAAAGAAAGACAACAAGCTCAGAATGTGTGTAGACTATAGACAACTGAACCAGCTGACAATTAAAGACTCATATGCTCTTCCTAGAAGCGAAGAAATCCTTGACGCATTAGGAGGGAACAACTACTATACCGTCATGGACATGAAGAGTGGTTATCACCAAGTAGAGGTAGAAGAGACACACAAGGCTAGAACAGCATTTACAGTCGGCCCTCTTGGTTTCTACGAATTTAACAGACTTCCGTTTGGCCTCGTAAACAGTCCAGCAACTTACCAACGTCTCATGGAACAGATACTTGGAGATCTGCACCTAGATATATGCTTTATATACCTTGTCGACTTGATCATCTTTTCAGAGACGTATGAAGAACATCTTGAAAGGTTACAGATGGTACTACAACGACTAAGATAACACAACTTGAAACTGTCGCCCAAGAAATGTGCATTCTTCAAAGATAAAGTCAAGTACATCGGCCACATAGTCTCTAAAGATGGTATTTCACCTGATCCAGATAAATTAGAGAAAGTCATCAACTGGCCTCGACCCACAACGCCAGAAGAAGTACGTCGCTTCCTTGGTTTCGTCGGTTATTACCGCAAGTTTGTCAAAGACTTCTCTAAGATAGCGAGACCGCTCACAGACTTGATGCCTGCACCAAAGAAGTCCAGTAAGAGAAAACCTAAGAAGCCAACAGTTACATCATGGGTTTGGGACAAGCCACAAGAAGATGCCTTCCAGAAGCTCAAAAGTCAACTTGCTATGCCACCTGTTCTTGGTTATCCACGTTACAAGGAACCTTTTGAACTACATACAGATGCATCTATGCTTGGTCTTGGAGCAATACTTTACCAAACACAAGAAGGAAAGAAAAGAGCCATAGCCTATGCCAGCAGAGGACTTAGCAAGACTGAGAGGAACTACCCAGTCCATAAATTAGAATTCCTTGCTCTGAAATGGTCAGTAACAGAGAAGTTTCATGATTACCTTTATGGCAACACATTTACCGTGGTTACAGACAACAACCCACTTACCTACGTTTTAACAACAGCGAAGCTTGATGCCACTGGTCATCGCTGGATAGCAAGTTTGTCATCATACAACTTTAATATCGTCTACCGACCTGGTGCCAACAACGCTGATGCAGATGCACTTTCCAGACTTCCAGAACTACTTGGTCGTACCAACACCTCCAACATTAGTACAGATTATGTGAAAGCCATTTGTCAGTTACAGCATGCACAACCATATATTCAGACGTTATCGATGACAACATCTAAAGCCACCGATGATCCATACTTACCATCACAACATCTAGTCAACATCAAGATGGAACAGAAGCAAGATACTTACCTTAAAGATTGGATATACTGGGTTGATGAACATCGCAAGCCACGAAAAGAACAGTTAGAACGTTCACCATGGGACACTTGGTTTTTGAACAACTACGAAAAATTGAAAATGGTTGATGGCATACTCTACCGTATTATCCACGACAATGGGGAACAACATACACAACTTGTACTACCTGAAGTCTGCATTTCCAAAGTACTTACATCATTACATGATGAGATGGGACATCAAGGCAGAGACAAAACAGTATCATTGGTTAGAGATCGTTTTGTTTGGTTTGGAATGAATAGAGATGTTGACAGCTGGATATCGAATTGCGACAGATGTATTCGACGAAAGCAACCTGCAAGTCATAGAGCACCACTCATTAGTATCGAGACAACACAACCACTGGAGTTAGTATGTATGGACTATCTCTCACTTGAAAGATCTACAGGTGGATTTGAGAACATACTTGTAATAACAGACCACTTCACTCGATATGCATTGGCAATACCAACAAGAAACCAGACAGCGAAAACAACTGCAGACGCATTCTTTAACAACTTTGTCGTCCACTATGGTTTACCAGAAAGAATTCACTCCGATCAAGGTGCCAACTTTGGATCCAAAATCATTAAGGAATTATGTAACATCACTGGTATGACTAAGTCACGAACAACACCATATCACCCGATGGGTAATGGCATCACTGAAAGATTTAACAGGACATTACTTGGTATGCTGGGAACATTAGAGAACGTCCAGAAGAAAGATTGGAAGTCGCATGTTGCTGGTCTTGTCCATGCTTATAATTGCACTCGTCAATCATCAACTGGATTCTCTCCTTACTATCTGATGTTTGGAAGACAACCAAAGCTACCTATTGACATCGCTTTTGGAATTGGAGATGAAGCTGAACCTATTACTAGAACTAAGTATGCAGAAGAAATGCAAGACAGACTTCGCAAAGCATATGATACAGCAACAAGAAACATCTTTGCTGCCCAGAAACGACAAAAGACACACTACGACCAGAAAGTAAAAGGAGCTGTGCTGAAACCGGGAGATAGAGTTTTAGTCAAGACTCTAGCTTTTGATGGAAAGCACAAGTTAGCAGATAGGTGGGAAGATGACCCGTACCGTATAATTAGTCAGCCTAATTGTGGAATACCTGTGTACGTGGTTCAAAAAGAGAATAAAGAAGGAAGAAAGAGGACTCTACATAGGAATCTGTTCTTGCCTATTGGAGATCTGCCCAAAGATATTGATAAAGAAAAGAAACGTCCTGCGCCCAGGCAACAAAGAAGAAATAAGCAGCCCGAGGAACCGACGAAATCTGAAGGGAACAGTGAGAACAGGACCACTGATGAAGTATCAGATGAGGAGTCGGAGCAGGAGTATGGATATTGGATACTTGAACAGGAAACACAGGACAACACTAACAGTGATGTACCAGTTGTGGACCTACAAGAAGAAGGAACTCTTGGTTTCACTGGTGACGGCCATGATGGAGCTGAGAGTAGTGATCAGCAGGGAACTGGTTTAGGAGGGGACGCTCTTCCTGTGGACATTATTACAGCTGCAGAACCAAACCCTGTGAGTGATGAGGAACCTGAAGAAGCGACTGCTCAGACAACTGAAGAAAACACTTCTATTGATCAGGATGAGAGTGCGCCAACAGACTTATCACTAGAAGAGGCAGATGAACCCACCATACATGTAGCTCCGGAACAACAACGAAGGAGAAGACGTATACTACCAACACCACCACGAGACCCACCAGTAGCAACTAGACCTCAGAGAGAAAGGAAACCACCGAAATACCTGGATGACTATGTTTTATCTAAGCAGGCTACTACTATCCAACAGCCCGATTGGTTAATGAGGATTCACTGGTTGGAGTCTGAAGCAAGAAAA
Organism: Mytilus trossulus; assembly: GCF_036588685.1. Classification (NCBI taxonomy): domain Eukaryota; kingdom Metazoa; phylum Mollusca; class Bivalvia; order Mytilida; family Mytilidae; genus Mytilus; species Mytilus trossulus. Next base: position 62,394,747 of record NC_086385.1, on the reverse strand, counting down.
GGAAGATTTAAAGGCTTAGAGATGGAGTTGTCAAGAACCATCCTCGACATCATGCGAACTGGTTAATGGCTTGCCGAGGACGTCAACCTTCAGTGAAGGGGGAAACAGACGGGAATGACGTGGAAGTCATTTTCCTACAGCGGGGAGAATGTAGTAGAGTGATTTTTATGATCATTTTATATATTGTAAAAATCATCTATTTAAATACTATATTTATTATAAAAGCTTTATTACATATTTTGAATATTGTATATTCAGTTTAAATTATTACTTGCAAACCTTATTTTTATGTATAGTAATATTCACGTTATTTTATGAATATTCATTAGGGATTTACTTAAATCATTGTATCTGATTGGCTGTTTATATTTCGCGGTCAAGTTTAATTTCCTTTGTTTTGTACCTGTACATTTCCACGGACGATAGCCATGCCAATAAGAGGACTTAGTGACAATGAAATGTTGTTCCAAAGATCAAGTCATGAAAATTAATGCGAAAATCGCCAGTTTTGAAAGTTATTCCGAAGATCGCCAGTCATGCAAGTTATTCCGAAGATCCAATTATGAAATAATCTGATGACTAACAGTGACTCCAAACCAATGATCAAATCGGCAGTTATTCAACAGCATTAAAATCCCTTTGAAAAGTGCAAGTGTATGACTTTCACTAAATGTCTCCTTCAAGTTTATAAAACAATTGATTAGCATCCAATATGCAAATTATAAAGTGCACGTACGTGGCTGTGAATATCTACTGCTAATTAATTGGACATATAAGGAAACACACAAGTCAATTGGTGATAACGGTGTTAACTAGGATAATAAACACACTAGTCAATTGGTGATAACGGTGTTAACTATGATAATAACTATTAATGACTATATACTACACGGAGTTCGTTTTGAGATACACTTTGGATATTACACTATATATACGAACAGTACAAGTCACAAGTCTTCTGTTGGATATATATACGTCCAGAAACACAACTCGTCCGTATTAACCTTTTGGTGATTTTGTAATAATTGATCTCGAGAGAATAAAAGTATTAACATTGAATTTTTAATGCCAGTTGTAAGAATGAAACTTTTTATTACATGCGTTATAAATATAAAGAACTATTAAACTCAGATAAAATACGGACTGGTGTGTTGCACACCAAAGCTCTAGAACGACGAACAGTAGTCCACATATATAACAGTTAAGCATATACATCGGTTATTAGATGTATGGGCATGTTAAAGTCACCCAATAATTATTGTTTACAACACAAGCTCCTACTCCGACTTATGTATCTCAACCATCCAGAGAACCTGTTATATGCTACAGATGTGGACAACCAGGCCACTATGCCTTTGCCTGCTGTGTTAGATTAGATCACACTAGAAAAGCTTGTAACTTTCAGCAGATGAACATTGAAGCTAAGATGTACCAACAACGACAGTCATCAGGTGATACAGAAGGATTACTTGGTAGCCCAAATGAAGTCACAGTAGTCATCAATGGACTTCAAGCAGCAGCACTACTAGATACTGGTTCTACAGTTAGTACAGTTAGCCAGTCATTCCATCGACAGTACCTTGCTGACAGTCCTATCCAGACACTCAACCAGATACTTCATATCGAATGTGCAGATGGCCAGAACATGCCATACCTTGGTTACATCTCAGCAGATCTACAATTACCAGGTACATCTACATCAGCAGATCCTCAGCAATGCTTACTGTTAGTCGTTCCAGACAGTTCTTACAACCAGCTAGTACCACTTCTACTGGGAACCAACGTTTTGACAGCAGCTATGACTGATGTAAAGCAACGATATGGATCACGGTTTCTACAAACAGCAGATCTACATACACCTTGGTATATTACGTTTAGATGTTTGCTTTTAAGAGATAAAGAACTACAAAAGAGATGCAACAGACTTGCCATCATCAAGAGTGCTGAAGGAAAGACAATCCGTATACCACCTAACAAAGATGTCGTTCTACAGGGATACATGGACCATGAACTACCATATCATCCAGTTTGTGGACTCCTACAGTCAACTGATAGAGCAGCAATACCATCAGACTTAGATATAGCTCCATCACTAGTATCATATGAGTATAGAAACAACAGCATCATACCAGTACATATCAGCAATGTAACTACCAGAACAGTGACAGTTTCGCCAAATGCCATCCTTTGCGAACTTCAACCTGTTTCAGTCACCGACATTGATGTACCAGATACCTATGAACAAGATGCATGGAATGAATCTACATTTCCAGACACACTTAGTGATGATCAACTACATAAAGCCAGAAAATAACTACATCAATTCAGAGACGTATTCAGCACTTCGGATACTGATATAGGCCACATCACTGCCGTTCAGCATAAGATAGAACTGATAGATGAAACACCATTCAAACAACGACACCGGCGAATTCCACCTGCCTTATTCGACGAAGTTAGAACACATCTTCAACAACTTCTTACTGCTGGGATCATTCGTCGTTCACATTCGCCTTGGTCATCGAATGTTGTATTGGTTAGAAAGAAAGACAACAAGCTCAGAATGTGTGTAGACTATAGACAACTGAACCAGCTGACAATTAAAGACTCATATGCTCTTCCTAGAAGCGAAGAAATCCTTGACGCATTAGGAGGGAACAACTACTATACCGTCATGGACATGAAGAGTGGTTATCACCAAGTAGAGGTAGAAGAGACACACAAGGCTAGAACAGCATTTACAGTCGGCCCTCTTGGTTTCTACGAATTTAACAGACTTCCGTTTGGCCTCGTAAACAGTCCAGCAACTTACCAACGTCTCATGGAACAGATACTTGGAGATCTGCACCTAGATATATGCTTTATATACCTTGTCGACTTGATCATCTTTTCAGAGACGTATGAAGAACATCTTGAAAGGTTACAGATGGTACTACAACGACTAAGAGAACACAACTTGAAACTGTCGCCCAAGAAATGTGCATTCTTCAAAGATAAAGTCAAGTACATCGGCCACATAGTCTCTAAAGATGGTATTTCACCTGATCCAGATAAATTAGAGAAAGTCATCAACTGGCCTCGACCCACAACGCCAGAAGAAGTACGTCGCTTCCTTGGTTTCGTCGGTTATTACCGCAAGTTTGTCAAAGACTTCTCTAAGATAGCGAGACCGCTCACAGACTTGATGCCTGCACCAAAGAAGTCCAGTAAGAGAAAACCTAAGAAGCCAACAGTTACATCATGGGTTTGGGACAAGCCACAAGAAGATGCCTTCCAGAAGCTCAAAAGTCAACTTGCTATGCCACCTGTTCTTGGTTATCCACGTTACAAGGAACCTTTTGAACTACATACAGATGCATCTATGCTTGGTCTTGGAGCAATACTTTACCAAACACAAGAAGGAAAGAAAAGAGCCATAGCCTATGCCAGCAGAGGACTTAGCAAGACTGAGAGGAACTACCCAGTCCATAAATTAGAATTCCTTGCTCTGAAATGGTCAGTAACAGAGAAGTTTCATGATTACCTTTATGGCAACACATTTACCGTGGTTACAGACAACAACCCACTTACCTACGTTTTAACAACAGCGAAGCTTGATGCCACTGGTCATCGCTGGATAGCAAGTTTGTCATCATACAACTTTAATATCGTCTACCGACCTGGTGCCAACAACGCTGATGCAGATGCACTTTCCAGACTTCCAGAACTACTTGGTCGTACCAACACCTCCAACATTAGTACAGATTATGTGAAAGCCATTTGTCAGTTACAGCATGCACAACCATATATTCAGACGTTATCGATGACAACATCTAAAGCCACCGATGATCCATACTTACCATCACAACATCTAGTCAACATCAAGATGGAACAGAAGCAAGATACTTACCTTAAAGATTGGATATACTGGGTTGATGAACATCGCAAGCCACGAAAAGAACAGTTAGAACGTTCACCATGGGACACTTGGTTTTTGAACAACTACGAAAAATTGAAAATGGTTGATGGCATACTCTACCGTATTATCCACGACAATGGGGAACAACATACACAACTTGTACTACCTGAAGTCTGCATTTCCAAAGTACTTACATCATTACATGATGAGATGGGACATCAAGGCAGAGACAAAACAGTATCATTGGTTAGAGATCGTTTTGTTTGGTTTGGAATGAATAGAGATGTTGACAGCTGGATATCGAATTGCGACAGATGTATTCGACGAAAGCAACCTGCAAGTCATAGAGCACCACTCATTAGTATCGAGACAACACAACCACTGGAGTTAGTATGTATGGACTATCTCTCACTTGAAAGATCTACAGGTGGATTTGAGAACATACTTGTAATAACAGACCACTTCACTCGATATGCATTGGCAATACCAACAAGAAACCAGACAGCGAAAACAACTGCAGACGCATTCTTTAACAACTTTGTCGTCCACTATGGTTTACCAGAAAGAATTCACTCCGATCAAGGTGCCAACTTTGGATCCAAAATCATTAAGGAATTATGTAACATCACTGGTATGACTAAGTCACGAACAACACCATATCACCCGATGGGTAATGGCATCACTGAAAGATTTAACAGGACATTACTTGGTATGCTGGGAACATTAGAGAACGTCCAGAAGAAAGATTGGAAGTCGCATGTTGCTGGTCTTGTCCATGCTTATAATTGCACTCGTCAATCATCAACTGGATTCTCTCCTTACTATCTGATGTTTGGAAGACAACCAAAGCTACCTATTGACATCGCTTTTGGAATTGGAGATGAAGCTGAACCTATTACTAGAACTAAGTATGCAGAAGAAATGCAAGACAGACTTCGCAAAGCATATGATACAGCAACAAGAAACATCTTTGCTGCCCAGAAACGACAAAAGACACACTACGACCAGAAAGTAAAAGGAGCTGTGCTGAAACCGGGAGATAGAGTTTTAGTCAAGACTCTAGCTTTTGATGGAAAGCACAAGTTAGCAGATAGGTGGGAAGATGACCCGTACCGTATAATTAGTCAGCCTAATTGTGGAATACCTGTGTACGTGGTTCAAAAAGAGAATAAAGAAGGAAGAAAGAGGACTCTACATAGGAATCTGTTCTTGCCTATTGGAGATCTGCCCAAAGATATTGATAAAGAAAAGAAACGTCCTGCGCCCAGGCAACAAAGAAGAAATAAGCAGCCCGAGGAACCGACGAAATCTGAAGGGAACAGTGAGAACAGGACCACTGATGAAGTATCAGATGAGGAGTCGGAGCAGGAGTATGGATATTGGATACTTGAACAGGAAACACAGGACAACACTAACAGTGATGTACCAGTTGTGGACCTACAAGAAGAAGGAACTCTTGGTTTCACTGGTGACGGCCATGATGGAGCTGAGAGTAGTGATCAGCAGGGAACTGGTTTAGGAGGGGACGCTCTTCCTGTGGACATTATTACAGCTGCAGAACCAAACCCTGTGAGTGATGAGGAACCTGAAGAAGCGACTGCTCAGACAACTGAAGAAAACACTTCTATTGATCAGGATGAGAGTGCGCCAACAGACTTATCACTAGAAGAGGCAGATGAACCCACCATACATGTAGCTCCGGAACAACAACGAAGGAGAAGACGTATACTACCAACACCACCACGAGACCCACCAGTAGCAACTAGACCTCAGAGAGAAAGGAAACCACCGAAATACCTGGATGACTATGTTTTATCTAAGCAGGCTACTACTATCCAACAGCCCGATTGGTTAATGAGGATTCACTGGTTGGAGTCTGAAGCAAGAAAAGGAAGATTTAAAGGCTTAGAGATGGAGTTGTCAAGAACCATCCTCGACATCATGCGAACTGGTTAATGGCTTGCCGAGGACGTCAACCTTCAGTGAAGGGGGAAACAGACGGGAATGACGTGGAAGTCATTTTCCTACAGCGGGGAGAATGTAGTAGAGTGATTTTTATGATCATTTTATATATTGTAAAAATCATCTATTTAAATACTATATTTATTATAAAAGCTTTATTACATATTTTGAATATTGTATATTCAGTTTAAATTATTACTTGCAAACCTTATTTTTATGTATAGTAATATTCACGTTATTTTATGAATATTTATTAGGGATTTACTTAAATCATTGTATCTGATTGGCTGTTTATATTTCGCGGTCAAGTTTAATTTCCTTTGTTTTGTACCTGTACATTTCCACGGACGATAGCCATGCCAATAAGAGGACTTAGTGACAATGAAATGTTGTTCCAAAGATCAAGTCATGAAAATTAATGCGAAAATCGCCAGTTTTGAAAGTTATTCCGAAGATCGCCAGTCATGCAAGTTATTCCGAAGATCCAATTATGAAATAATCTGATGACTAACAGTGACTCCAAACCAATGATCAAATCGGCAGTTATTCAACAGCATTAAAATCCCTTTGAAAAGTGCAAGTGTATGACTTTCACTAAATGTCTCCTTCAAGTTTATAAAACAATTGATTAGCATCCAATATGCAAATTATAAAGTGCACGTACGTGGCTGTGAATATCTACTGCTAATTAATTGGACATATAAGGAAACACACAAGTCAATTGGTGATAACGGTGTTAACTAGGATAATAAACACACTAGTCAATTGGTGATAACGGTGTTAACTATGATAATAACTATTAATGACTATATACTACACGGAGTTCGTTTTGAGATACACTTTGGATATTACACTATATATACGAACAGTACAAGTCACAAGTCTTCTGTTGGATATATATACGTCCAGAAACACAACTCGTCCGTATTAACCTTTTGGTGATTTTGTAATAATTGATCTCGAGAGAATAAAAATATTAACATTGAATTTTTAATGCCAGTTGTAAGAATGAAACTTTTTATTACATGCGTTATAAATATAAAGAACTATTAAACTCAGATAAAATACGGACTGGTGTGTTGCACACCAAAGCTCTAGAACGACGAACAGTAGTCCACATATATAACAGTTAAGCATATACATCGGTTATTAGATGTATGGGCATGTTAAAGTCACCCAATAATTATTGTTTACAACACAACAACATGTTAAACTCAATTACAGGTTGTGTTAATACAAAATATTTAAATTTCAAAATTAGTTTTCAAAGTCAACATAAGAATTTCTATACAAAACATTCAAGCAAAAAGTCATTTATTTTTTTCGTACGTATTGTAATTAATTTATTTAATTCATCAATGAAATCTCCTGCGATTTTATGTAAGACCACCGTTATTGTATATAGCAGTGTATAGGATCGAAACATTTCATTTATCTTTGATCTGGATTGATAGTCTGGGGTTTAAAATTTCTTACGGATATAAGTAAAGCATGTTACAAGGAACATCAATTTTATTTTATTTTATCATCGTGTCACGAAAGAATTTGATGAAACATTGCCGAAATGGCGTTGAGTGGGTTTCTGTTTGTGAAATGGTGTACATGTTGAAGCTGACAGTTATAACACATACAGAGAAAAACAAAGAAAAAGCACAAATAACTAGATATGACTCCTTATAGTAGTGATTGCCATCCAGATAAATGACAATTTACATTGACTCGATTTTAGTATTACAGCGGATGGCAGTGAGGGCATTCTGGTGTATTGCTATTTCGTTATTTCATTTTCATTACATAACTTTCGTTTTGGGTTTTTGGCCGACCTATGTACACGATGAATACGTAGACACCATCAAGTGCAAACTAACATTCCTTATCGATTGTTATAAATTCATTTCTTCAATGAATACTCGTCAAATAATGAATTAATAATATTAAAATGTATATATATATAATTAAAAAAATATTAATAAAATTGATAAAGGAAATGGGGACTGTGTCAAAGCGGGTATGTAAAGCAAAATTATATCCGGGTGAAATTTGATCCGGAGGAAAAAATGTCACAGAAGCTGTTGTTATTTTTTTATCCGGAGGAAAATATTTCCCTGGGATATTTTTTCCTTTGCCGTGAAATTCTATCTGGGTAATTAACTTATTGAATAGTTATTAGAAAAAAACTTATCCTTTACAAATACTATTAAATAATAATAGTGTATTTGAATTAAACCTATTTTGCATAAAAAAAAAATGTACTATAATGGGAATTATTTCACAATTATCATTGAAAAAAAAACCTGAAAAAAATCAAGTAAATATCGTTCTTTTAAAAAGAATATTATCATTAAACATAAGAAAGAAAACTCGGGAGAAATAATTTCAAAGATTGAAATTGTGAAACAATATCATGATTAATAAATAAGATCAGTGAAATACATGTAAAAGTGAGTTGTTGTCAGATCTCAGTACAAATATAAATTAAAACGTAAAGATAGAAATATAGTTGCATTACTACTGTTAACAGTAATGGAAGAATTTGATTAGGATAATATTTTTAACTATTTTTAAAATAATCTGGGTTAAAGATGTTGTTGTTGATTATATGGAAATCAGATAAATTACAGCATAACAATATAATGGAACTAAAGCAATTTTAAAAGCTGGATAGTATTTACCTGTGAAATCTCTTATTAAAAATTCATGTTGTAAGTCATCTTGTTATATAAATAAATAAATATAAAAAATATGAGTCAAGGAAAAATTTCACTATGAAATAGATTCAAGAATATATTATATTACATTGTAATATCTTTAAAATATAAATTGCTTATGATTACCTCCCTTTGATAAATTATGCAAATTTGTTTTACCTTTGAGAAACATTTTATAATTAAAGTCAGGTATATATTGATTGTGAGTAACTAACATACTAGTTCATGGGACTATATATCACAAGGTTCTGTGAAATATGATACGGCAAATAAAAACCGGTACATACTATCCGCATAACACAGATAGATTTTCACTCCTCTGGAAAAATTCTACCTGTGAAATATCATGCCTGGAAAAAAATTACCGAGACAAATTATCCTCAGGATAAAATATCACAGAGGAAGAAATAAACCGTTACAGGTACACGACAACTCGTACTTTCGGCAACTCGTACTCAACCAACTCGTAACCTATTTTTACCAACTCGTACCTTTGTTTTATTTGATATTATTTATCTAGTTTATATGCATAGTTATTGTAACTTTCTTTCGTATATTATTATATAGCAAAATACAAATAAAAAAACAACTTTCATTGTTAATAAAATGCAATTACAATTGTTTTAAATAAGCTTATCAAATGCTTATCGTTATAATCATTAGTATTCCTTAGAATTGATTGTTTGAAATTGTTTGGACGGCAATTTATTTGATATGCACATTAAAATAATTATGTAATTGAACAGTATTGAACATTTATTGAACATGTCAACATTTTGAGATGAACTGCAGTTATATAAAATGAATTTGATTCAGATAAATCAAATTATTTAATGTATTGTTATTCTTATCTGTTATTGATTATAGTATCTAATAAAAATATATAAATTATACATGCATGTGCTTTATGGTTTCAATAATATTAGAAATGCATTCATGATATACATAGAATATACGAAATAAGACATATATAAAAGAAGATTTCGTATGATTGCTTATGAGACAACTCTTCACAAGAGACCAAAAATGACACAGAAATGAACAACTATAGGTAATCGTACAGTCTTCAACTATGAGCAAAGCCCACCCATACCACATAGTCAGCTATAAAATGACCATGTAAAACAATTCAAACGAGAAAACGAACTGACTGCCATACTTATATAAAAAAAAGAACAAAAAACAAAGTGTTATTATACATCAGCAAACAACGTGTTTATCGCAATATTCAGTAAAAAATCTCTTCAAATAAATAAAGGATCGAGCACACTTTGACACTTGAGGATTTTTTTAGATATAAATTCTATCATTAGATAAATCAGTAGGTAAATAATAAAATATAAAGCATTATAATGTTAAAAATATTTTCTACTTACACGAAAAAACTAAGACATGTTACACGCAATATTCACTAAAAAATATCCTATTCATATTCTATGGCTCTACCTCAGGGACAGGGTGCACTTGGATACTTCAGGGAGTTAAAATATCCATATCTACGGATATAAACGTAGAAAACTTATATTATAATGCTAATAAAAATGTTGGGTACGACTTAGTAGAAGTACGAGTTGGTAGAAGTACGAGTTGCCGAAAGTACGAGTTGCCGAAAGTACGAGTTGGCTGAGTACGAGTTGCCGAAAGTACGAGTTGACATGTATTTTCGGCAACTCGTACTCAGCCAACTCGTACTTTCGGCAACTCGAACATAGAGCAGACAACAGCCGAAGGCCACCAATAGGTCTCCAATGTAGCGAGAAACTCCCGCACCCGTAGGCGTCCTTCAGCTGGCCCCTTAAAAATATGTATACTAGTACAGTGATAATGGACGTCATACTAAACTCCGAATTATACACAAGAAACTAAAATTAAAAATCATACAAGACTAACAAAGGCCAGAGGCTCCTGACTTGGGACAGGCGCAAAATTGCGGCGGGGTTAAACATGTTTGTGAGATCTCAACCCTCCCCCTATACCTCTCGCCAATGTAGAAAAGTAAACACATAACAATACGCACATTAAAATTCAGTCCAAGAGAAGTCCGAGTCCGATGTCAGAAGATGTAACAAAAGAAAATAAACAAAATGACATTAAATCATAAATAACAACAGATCTAGACTACTAGCAGTTAACTGACATGCCAGCTCCAACCTCAATTAAACTGATTGAAAGATTATGTCGTCATCGTATGAATATCAGGCACAATCCCTCCCGTTAGGGGTTTAGTATCATACTATCATAAAATATATGAGAAGAACTTTATCTGTGTCATGCCAACAACTGTTTTTTTTTAAAGATAAATGTGTTTAGTTCCGGTGCAAAGACCCTATAAGTGAAACAATATTAAAGCCAAAATATGCAATCTTTAATGACCTGACAACAGTATCGTAACTATATCCCTTCTCAATAAGTCTATTTAAAGGTTTTGTAAGCTTTTGAGGTGAATACTGACATTTTTGTGCTTTGTAAAGAATATTATATCTATGCACACGCATGCGGAAGAATATTTCAAGAACGTTTGCCATCTGAAGGAACTATAAATGCATGGATGATTAAACAATTTTTACGGGAAAATACGAATGCCTACTCAAATCCATTCTATAAGAAACATCGAATTATTACTGATGAGTGTGCACCGTGCACTTGCACTGCACTTTTTTTTAATATAGTAAAATAGAATGATATACAAATGCATGAAAATTATATATACATGTAACTGAAATATACAAGTAATACTATACAATATAAAAATAAACAAGAGTATACTGATTTGTATCATTACAATATATAGGCATTACGATGAGGTGGAATTCTCTGCCATTAATTCTTCATCCACACACGAACTTGTCCCAGAAAACATTATATCTGTACACAAACCTCACTTTCAGGTATAGAGATGACAATCACACCACATCTTCCTATATCTATGTGATTTTTATTCTGAGACAAGCTAGTGCTTGTCGGAACAACCACAAGAACGTGAAACGGTGATCCGATGTTCAGCACTTCATTACTTTGATTTTAAGTTGAAGTTTTAAAAACTATGATATAGAGAACCTTTAAACACATTAACTGATAAATACAACCCCTTTGCATATAAAGTATCATCAAAACTGTCAGGAAACTCGTAGATGTTCAATGATTATGATAACGACTCCTCTCCGCCCCCGGTTTTCGGCTATTACCATGAAAACCATGATAGATGCTTACCGAAAGGATCTGAATAAAACCAGGTCTAAATTACACGTGAAATATGGTTGTGACTTAAAATTTGCATAATTTCCAAGGCGATCGATTTTTAGGCGCTAGGAGTATTTTTAGTATCGAATTTGTATCGTATCTGAAATGTTCGGCACATATTCTGTGGAGCTTGATTTCACGTGACACCTAGGAGCCTCTTGTTGTTTTTGTAGCATGGATTTTCAATTGGATGATTGTTTGCCACATATTATGTGAATATAAAAATAAGAATATGTGGTATGATTGCCAATGAGACAACTTTCCACAAGAGACCAATGCAAATGACACAGAAATTAACTATAGGTCACTGTACATCTTTCAACAATGAGCAAAGCCCATACCTCATAGTCAGCTTGCCTTCACGCGACTCCTATCATAGTATATATGAGCCTCTTGTTGTTTTGGATTTTCTATTGTATGTGATTGTTTGCCATATTTTCTGTGCTTAACTTTTCTTTAATCGAATCATGTATTGGTACTTTTAAGCACATGCAGTGTGAACGAACAAATGTAAAAGAAATACTATTAATGCGAAAAGCTTTCCAAATCAGCGGAAATGTACAAATTACGATGTGGTAAATCGGTATGTTACAGTATCGAATTGGTTTCAAACAGTTTATAACTTATTCAATCTTATAATATAATCAATCGAGCGAATATAGTTTGTATATTATTGTTTTAGTTTCCGGTCAGATTATTTTTTAATGGTATTTTCAAGCGTAGTCTAACGACGGCACTACATTGTTTAATATACATTTACAATGTTTTGATAATGGACCTTGATGAGATTCCAGCACTTGGTATTTTCAAAGTTGGTGTAAAGATTAGACATGTACGACGTTGTGAGAGTTTTTTTTATGGTATTTTGAAATATATTGTAACGTGTAAAAGAAAAATACCAACCAGACCCATGTTGTTAGAATGGACTTTAATCGGATAATTTTCGATGGGATTTTAAAGTGTGGTATATTGAGTGAACGAATAAATACATGAGATGATGATGTACTGTTCATTTAGAATATCATCTTCGCTAGCCAAGGGTTACGATCCACTCCCGCTCTCGGTGAGCGGAGAGCGGGAGTGGATCGTAACCCTTGGCTAGCGAAGATGTTAGAATATAAATTAAGCAGAATTCCTTAAGTAGTTTTTTTTTAAACATTGCTAAATTGGAAGGGGGAGAAATAAAGATAAATCTTACTATTTGGTTTTATATTTGTGAACTTTTGTTAATTTCAAACGATATCTCGTCCTAACTATGCATGACATATTTGCCATTGGACATTAAGCAATCAATCAATCAATATCCTGGTGTAGGCGGCTAGGACTTTGCCAAGACCTTACTTTATGGCAATGTTTCCCTTTAAATAGCTAATTAAAAAAAACCAAAAATGATAGAAAACACTGAAAATCTACAAGACTTAAAATATTCTTATTTTGGTTTTAAGAAGTCCTCCCCCTTATATTTAAGCATACTCCTACGCCACCAGGCAATTAATGCACTTATAAACCTTACCAAATATGATACTGTTTATCTTTAACATCATACAATAGCTAGAACAATAACCGGTTCGTTGTGTGACCGATAAACTTAAAAACACCCTTTGCTGTGTAACCGATAAACTCAAAGACACCCTAAGTTAACAAGCTAGCCCTCGTCTTGTTACAGATATATCAATCTTATGATACGTATAGATTTGATAACCTTAACAAATTCAAAATTTATATAATTGTTAGGATTCATTTTGATAGATGACCCTTTCATACCATTAGACATGTATCAAACTATTTATGTATACCAATAGCCCTCTATCAAACTATTTATGTATACCAATAGCCCTCTATCAATCTATTCATGAACCATGGCCGACTTTTGAATAGCCTTTTAAAATGCAACTAAATAACAAAATAGGAATTTAACATGCATACAGTTCGTACACATAAGTCACTCCAAATCGACAAAATATCATTTGTTACAATACCTTACCCAGCTTAAGCTCGAAATTTAAATGTCTCGAATATTTTAAATTTTAGTACAACACGAGATATCAACCGGTCAATTGAGGTCTTTAGTTTTTATGAAGTGTTTTGAAGAGAATTTTCTTTCCTTTCGTCATAATTATGTTGGTTTCTTTTCTTGTAATTTAGACCTTATTCGACTTATGCATTTTTAATGGTCTTTTGGTATCTCCAGCCTCTTTTATTCTAGAAATTTATGAAGTATATCTTTTTGCAAAAAAGACACTGTATCAACTGCCTCAGAAAATTCAGAATGTACTATGTTTTAAATGTAAAAGAACTTTCTATGTTATTATTTACTGAGTCTATTTTTTTATACTTTTAACCTGGCTCGAAATAATAGACCAGAAACTGCCAATTGCTCTACTTTTCCGTGTTTTACTACAAAAACTCCAGTCTAACTTCTATCTACCGTATGTTTAGCTCTGTGGATATGGTAGTTCATCTATTTGGACAAAAATCACAGAATTCACAGAATACATTTGACAGACGAAGCTGACAAACTTTGGTTTTTTTTCGGTAAATATGTTTATGTTTTTTTAGTAGATATCTGCTTCTAAGTCCGTATTGGTGGTGCTCCACAAATAATGGAAGAACATACAAGAAACTGATCTCCAACCCATTGATCAGATAAGAAGATTTTAAAGAAACAAGAGGCTCTCAAGAGCCTGAATCGCTCACCTTAATTCTTTTGGTTAAATCTCTCATCAATGATTATTTTGGCTTTTCAATTTAATTAAATGTTCTTTGGATAGTCCTATTTTCTTCAAAAGCCAAAAAAAAATTACTTCTGGATACTATCTTATGATCATAAACAAGCTTCTGTCCAAGTTTGGTACAAACCCAGGATAGTTGGAGAAAGTTATTAAAATTTCAAAAACTTTAACCACAGAGTGAATATTTGTTGACGCCGACGACGACGCCGACGGAATGTAGGATCGCTTAGTCTCGCTTTTTCGACTAAAGTTGAAGGCTCGACAAAAACTGCATTTGACCCCTATGTTCTATTTTTAGCAATGGCGACCATGTTTGTTGATAGATCAAAACTTCGGATACAATTTATAAACTAGATACCCTAAGGAACATTCAGTTTAAGTTTGGAAGTATTTGGCCCAGTAGTTTCAAAGGAGAAGATTTTTGTAAAAGATTACTAAGATTTACCAAAAATGGTTAAAATTGACTATAAAGGGCAACAACTCCTAAAGGGGTCAATTGACCATTTCGGTCATGTTGACTTATTTGTAAATCTTACTTTGCTGAACATTATTGCTGTTTACAGTTTATCTCTATCTATAATAATATTCAGGATAATAACTAAAAACAGCAAAATTTCCTTAAAATTACCAATTCAGGGGCAGCAACCCAACAACGGGTTGTCTGATTCATCTGAAAATTTCAGGCCAGATAGATCTTGACCTGATAAACAATATTACCCCATGTCAGATTTGCTCTAAATGCTTTTGTTTTTGAGTTATAAGCCAAAAACTGCATTTGACCCCTATGATCTATTTTTAGCAATGGCGACCATGTTTGTTGATAGATCAAAACTTCGGATACAATTTATAAACTAGATACCCTAAGGAACATTCAGTTAAAGTTTGGTGCACCTGATTGTAAATGAAAAAAATAATTTTTATGGACGGACTAAAAAAAGTTTAAAGATTTAACTTCTCACACTCTAACACAAAAGAAACATCCCTACAGCAGCAAATGAAATTTATAATGTAAAGAAGACATCATTATTCAATGAAACATGGCATGGTTTATAATTAATCAGAATTTACTTTTGTAATTTTCACTAAAGATGCATATAAGCTGTGTTGGATAGAAATCTACCTCATCCATGTACACATATACATATGTAGGGCATTCAAATACAAAGTACAAGATACCTTTGTTTATTTTGTAGGGTTCTAATATATCGACTTAAAATTACAAACAGGTACAGACTTTGCATTGAGATTTTTCAACTCCCAAAATAGGTTAAACTGATGTTTTGTTATCCATTTGCATAAGGTTGATGTCTATCCAATGCAGCTCAAATGTTGATTGATGAATGATTGCCCGATGTTTAGTGGGAAATAATTCACTTGTGTAATACAACCATATTTCAATTAAAACTTACTTTTCAAATAATAATAAATTCTAATGCAACTTTGCAATGGGGGATAACTCTGGAAAATTCCAAAACTGATAAAGAAAAAAAATCAAATAAAAGAAATAAAGGAAAAAAACACTTAAAAAAAGTTTACCATGTTGAAAATAATAACAATGGTAGATCAATTCCTTATAAATGACTATGAGCACATGGAGGCTAAAAAAATAGATATTTTGAAAGTGCAATTTAGACCACAATTTAACAAAACATTTATGGGTGTAGGATTGTAAAAGTATTAGGAAGCAAATGAAGAACATTTAACTAAATTTGTAGGCAGGTTTAGCAGGATTATGAGAGCCATCTTGCACATAGAGCCCCCATTGGTATTTTGAAATGTTGGCAGGTATGCCACTGGCCAACAAACATGCACCCATCTAATATGTGTTAAATATATAAAGCCTGCACTGTAGACCTTTAAACATAAATTATAATTTAATTGAAAATCTAAACTAAATTGGGTTGTACATAGACTTGCTGCATGTTTATATCAAAGTATTGTACAAAGGAAGACAACTCCAACATTTTTTTGACACAGCAATCACAAATCTCAGTATAAACATGATAAATTAAAATAAAAATTTGGCACAACTATTTTTGAACATGTAATCAATAAACTAGACAGATCCTTAAAATACATGTTATTCTAAAGTACATTGTTATCTATAAACTAATAAATGAATTAAAAAAAAGTGTAAAAAGCTAAGGAAATTTATACAGAATATGATAGCACCAATATATCACCTTAGAATATTAATCACAGAATAAAAATAAATATAATATCAGTCTATTTCTACAGATCTGATAAACAAAATTATGCAATGATATCAAAGATAGAAATTAAAAAAAAAAGTGGCTGATTCATTCTTTTAGCATGATTTTTGAAATTCCTTTTCAGAGGTCTTTATAGTAATTCCAAAATTTGATAAAGGATAGGCATCTTAAAAGATAGCAAACCTCAAAACTGTTAGAAGTTTGTGTTTTGTGGTTTACATAAATAAAAATAACATCAGTCAATTTTTACAAATCAGAAACACTTGATATTAATCAAAGATGGAAATTAAGAAAAAAAGTTAGTGACTCAATTTGGAGATTTTGATATACTTTGAAACAATCATTTTTTTTTCTTTCAATTTCTTGTTATTTTAAATCAATTCTTATTATGAATCAATCTCAACCGGTTTTCAAAGTCCATAAAATGTATTGCAATAAGGGAGATAACTTTGAAAATCTTATTTTTTAACCTCAATCCCTTAACCTTACAAACACCTCTACTAAGGTATACTGTTTGAGCACACGAGGCTAAAATATAAATTTAGATTGCTTCCCCTCCACATGGCTTGGTTTAAAAAAAAAGTTGTACTGAATTACTGGGATGGAGGATAAAATTAAGATTTTCAAAGTTACCTCCCCTATTGCAATATATTTTGTAAAGAAAAAAAAAGTATTTCCTGTTTGCCTGGTCAACTTCAAAGTAAAAGAGGTTGGGGAGGGGAAACACAATTTTTCAATTAAAGCCTGATAACAGAATTATTAACCATATACAAATCTAAAGAATTATAGATATTTTTAAGGTGAGTAAACTATTACAAAAAAAGCTAAAAACAAATATCAATTTTTAAAAACGCTTTTAACCAATCACAGCACTGTTTTGCATGATTTCAAATATATTACCCAGAATGCTTTAATTATCATACAGCAGTATCCTTTACTTCCTGTTCCATTTTCACACCAGCAGATTCACCACTATTGAATTCAGAGTCCTTTCTTAAATCTGGATCAGATGAAAATATTTTATTAATGGGCGTAGTATCTTGCAGCATGGCTTCTGCAGAGGAACATTTCCTTAATTTCTTCATTTTTAAAGGATTTGTTTCAAATGCTGCGAGTAGTTCATGAAAACTGTGAGGTCTTTCTTGTTCCTCACTGTCTTCACGTTTTTTTCTCCGAATGACACAATCCGTTTGATTAAAACGTTCTACATTTGACGAGTTTTCTTCCTCTGCATTTTTAACTATTTTATCTTCCTCAACTTTGTCCGGACTTGTGGCGGACTGTTTACGTTTCGGATGCTTTGGAGGTTTTGATCCATGTGTTGATTGCACATTATCATCAGATGTTGTTGAAGTTACATAAAAGTCATCAATTTTATCATCAACATTATCAAACTTTATATACGACGACCTATTTTTTGTTTTTGTTCCATGTTTTTGCTTACTATGTTTACCTTTACTTTTAAATTTATCATTGTCACTTGTAGATTTTGTCATTTTTTCACAACCAACGTAACGTAAGTCAGGAGCACTAGTTGAGTGATCCAATTTAGACTTTTCTCTTCGTTCATCTTCACTAGAACTGAAGAACTCCATGAGTAGAGCAATTCCTTTTGTTATTGTCTTTCTACGAGCTCTTCTCGACTCTGCAGAGCTCTCACTTGATTCAGAACCTTCTCTCGATTGTCGATCTTTTGACTGAAAGTTTTTACGAAGGACTGCCACAGGAGGTGACGAAGGTTCAAGTGTTTGTGTTTCTACTGTACGTTGGATCATACACGCTGGCATCGACTTCCTGTGTGCGAGATTGACATTACGTTTAGCTTTACGTACAATATGACTATCAGACACATCCTCTGACTCACTGCCACTTGTCTTAATAACTTTTATCTCCCTTTGTGGACTTACTAACTTAATATTTGCTGTACTACTAACAACTTTTGGCTCAGAATTTGATTTTGTTTTCAATTTCTGCTTAAATCCAGAAGCAGGTTTTGATTTCTGAGCAAAATCTGTAGCAGTCTTAGATTTTACTGTGACAGGCCCACGATAATTTGAAACAGTGTTTGTTTGTGTATTTCTAAAGTTTGTTTTTTGTTGGTTGTTTTCATTCTTTTTATTTTTGACACCAACTAACGCCGAAAAAGAGCCTGAACTTACAGTAAACACTTCAGACTTTTGAACATCACGACATGTGTTTGGCTTTGTAGCCTTTTTAGCATCCTTCAATTTACTCTCAAACTTTTGACTGATGTTTTTATCAGCCGTGTTATCAGAATTTTTACGAAATTCATCAAGAAAGGACTCAATTGTGGTTTCAATCTCTGCAGCATGCTGGGAAGGTTTAGATGGCGTCTCATCTTTCGAAACTTCGTCTAACAATGTCTGAAATGACTTTGTGATGTCATCAAATTCTCTCTGCGTTTGATGATCAATTTGTGCTGCAGAGTCTTCTTGAAAATGTCCAAATCCCGAATCTGATTTATTCCTACGTATCTGTGCAGGGGGTATATGTTGTCTATGGGAAGGTAAAGTCTGACTGTGACTCATAGAGTCCATTGTCGGTTCCGATAGTTTAGGATCGTCCAGATGTAGACCATAATATATCCTATCAAGTTCTGTCAACGCCTCATTTAACTTGGCCCTTTGTCGGTCTTGTTCTTCTTTAGTATGGATATTAGGGGGAGTTTTTACAGGTTCTGTTGGCGCAAATTTCCTGAGTGCAGATAAAATGGAATCCAATCTATTTTCGTCCGCATCCACAATTTTACATTTAATCTGTGACAACTTATCTTCCACATCCCGCGCCAAGTTTTGTAAATCTTCTATTGATTGGTTGAATTGTTTTTCAGTTTCAGCAAAACTTGACGCAACAGATTTCTGACTTAGAGTATCATCAGTTTCTGATTGTTGGTCGAATGCCAACCCTGTGTTCATTAGCCTCTCACTCAATACTGATGGATCTAGCTGATAATTTCCATTAATTATATAAGGAAATTGTGTTATATCTGGATTAATTGGAATTTGTTGATTATTTTGATAGAACGTCATATTTTGATTTGATTGGTTAATATTTTGATTAAATTGATTTGATTGGTTAATATTTGGATTCTGTTGATTTGATGTCTGATATACATTTTGCCCTTTCCAATTTGGATGTGATGGATTCTGAGTAAATGGTATCTGATGCACCTGATTTGGAATCTGTGAACTTCTGTGCATCTGATTTGGTACCTGTGAAGTTTGGTGCACCTGACTTTGTATCTGCAAACTTGGGTGCACCTGATTAGGTATCTGGGAATTAGGGTGCACCTGGTTTGGTATTTGAGAATTATGGTGCATTTGATTTATCCCTTGTTGACCTGTATGAGGCTGAGTTTTCATTTGAGAATGAGCCACTTGTTGATAAGTTGGGTAAATCCACTGAACATTTTGTTGAGGATTGTTCGTCTGCTTTTGTTGCTGAGCTGCCATTAAATTTCTCTGTTGATCAAAATATTTCTGACTGACATTCTTACCAGTATTTGTTTGAATATTATTTTGCTTCATTTTTTCAATTGGAATATTTCTAACAATATTTTTTGGCACATTTGGCGATTGGATAGAGGATGAAGAAGCTGAGCTATCTACAGCCTGATTTCTCTGTGGTGCTGGTGTTTTCTTCTGTAAAGAAGATCGTATATCATCCAGTACCTCGTCTAGAGCCTCAATACTACTTTTAGCAGCCACAGCTAATTTGAGTGGCTGAATCGTTGGAGTATGAAAGACTTTCGGTTTCGGTTGAAAGGTTGTAGATGATGTTTGAACAGGTCGAGTAGAAGTTACAATTGTTGGAGCATAAGATGTGCATGATCGGATTTGACTAACAGGTGGAGACAACTCTTGTGATCTGTCAGGGGGAGAGAACTCTTGTGATCTGTCAAATTGAGACAACTCTTGTACAGGAAACTGGAAAGCTTGACTATTCCTTACAACAAATGTTTCTGTACCATCTACATTCTGAGCAGCGATCAGATCATCAAAGCTTGTCATTTGCTCTATCTGTTTCCAGAACGGATCTTCATGGAACGGTATAGTTTGTAAGGTTCTAGCTTTAACACGTTCTATACTGACTGGTCCCTGTCCACTCTCGAGCTTAGGAGACCAGACCTCAGAGTTTGTACCAGTTTGTGATGAACTGTGAATATTTGTCCTCGGTAATGATTGAGATTTCTGTATTTTTATAGAGGATACTTTTTCGACATGTACAGGATTTTGAATGTCTATATTTGAAGCAGTATTTCCCATGAATTTATACTGTCTTCTTTGTCGTAACGGTGTAGATATGAGTGGAGTTGTATTCTCTGTAACGTCAGTACTCTCGTTACCACTAGCGTCAGAATTAAACTTTCTACGGAGATCCCTCACTGATTCACTTTTAATTTCCTGTAATTCTGACAACTCCTCCTCGAACCTAGACAAACGAGATTGTTTCACTTCTTCCACCTCCATATTCTTTGGAGTAGGTGGCCAAACTTTTGTTGTATTCTCTTCAATGACATCACCTTGACCTTTGTCTCCATCTGACTCTTTTGAACTTGACCTTCGGATCACTTTTGCTCTTTTTTGAATATTTACAGGTTCATAAGTTGTCCTCATATTTTCTTGTTCTATTTTTGGTTGTTGGACAACCCTAAACAAACGATGAGCATTAGTTTCTGCCGACTGTACTTTAGGTTCCATTTGTACGGGGGCTGTGGCTGTCTGTCTCTGTGGCTGTGGTTGATGAGCCACAGATTTTGTTACTGTAACAGATATTGAAGATACAACACTAGGGGGCGCTTGCGGTTTCCAAGAATCAGGAATTCCTCCTTCTGATTCCATAATGGTTGTCAAGGGAACAGGTGATTTAGATTCAGTCGATGTCGGAGGAGTACTTTTCTTTTTCATAAATTTTTCCCACTTTTTAATTCGATCTGTCACTTCAATATCGTAGTCCACATCTGAGAACATTCCCCCCTCCACAGCTGACGCTGAGAGGCTCATTATATTAGGAATTTGATTTGAGTGCGGAAACTTTTGTGATTGATAATAATTTGGGTTCTGTTCAGGGAAATAGTTGGGTGTTCTGAATGTATTTGCATAATTCATCCCAGATTCTCCCCAATTTAACTGACTATCAGATTTCGACATATCATTTGAAAGTTCGGCTGTTGATCTTCTTGGAAGATAAGGACTATGAGAAGCAGATTGGAATTTCCTTTCGACTTTCGGTACACTATTTTGAAATATATATTCCTGACTTGGCGGTAAGGTGTAAGCAGACGGCGGTGTACTTGACTCTGACGTACTATAAGATAACCTGTCATACTGACTGGACTGTATGCTATGAGTATCAGACTGCTGTTCTTTAGATGAAGGTATTTGTAGTCGTAATTTGACTTCATTTTGAAAAGCACTTTCTCGTGGGGCCTTTGTACTGTCTAAAGAGGTTGACCTTCGCTTTTCGACCTTGTTATAAATATCACTTTGTTGTGTTGGAAACATTCTTGGTTGACTGGCAGAAATTTTCTTTAATTTCCCACTCTCCATTTCACTTTCCAGATACTGAATGTTTGACTCAATCAACTCATCCAGTGAATCGTCACTGTGAGATTTACGTTTAGTTCTCCCTTTCTCAATCAACTTTTTTACAGGAATTTCTTGATATGGCTTAGAATCATTAAAATTAGATTTCACATTACTATTATTATCCTGGTTTCCATAGTAACCACTTTGTTGTAAATTATTATTTTGGAAATTCCATGTGAATTCACCATTAGGTCCTTGGTTTGGTTTCCCTTGATAATAAGTCATTGGCTGCGGCTTTCCTTGGTAGTAATTTACATCGGTCGGTTGCGGATTATAATTAGAAAAATTTGTTTCCTGTTTCGGTATTTTCCGATATGGTCCTTGTCCTTGACCCACTTTATTTGAAGTCTGAATGTTGATATTTTGGTTACTATGGTGATCCTGAGTGAATCTAGTGTCAGCTGGATGTTTATTTACATTGCCTTGTATGTACTGTGATGAAAAACTGCCCTGACCTGGACCAATAGGTCTTAATGTAATTTGTTCAGACGTGGATGAAGATTCATTTTCTTTGTTTTGATGAATGTCGGCTGCAAGCCTTTCCTACAAAATAAATAAATATTAAAGAAAAGTGTCTATAAACTTAAAAATATTTGCATGGAGCTTATTTTCTTAAAAAATTGACAATGGACAAGATGGTTTGTTGCGCTTATTAAGCCAATACTAAATATTAATGCATCTAAATCAGGAAAATATACACTTTGAAAGTAGTTATAGGGTTTACCATATCAAACAGTAATGATTGCCCCATAAGATATACAGAAAAGAATGTTATAATATTTTACTGTTCCAACTAAGGGCCTTTGAGTTTTATTTTTTAATTTTTCTTATTCGAATTGTTTAACATTTGTCATTTGGGGCCTTCTACAGCTAACTATGTGGTATGGGGTTTGCTCATTGTTGAAGGACATATGCTGACCTATAGTTATTAATTTCTGTCATTTGTTCTCTTTTGACAAGTTGTCTTATTGGCAATCATACCACATCTTCTTTTTTATATTTCACTTTTACAGATGTCTACTCTGTTTCTTTGTTTTGATTGGTTGCTGTATCATTTTATCTTCATCTCCATTTGTTCATATTGTATATATGAATTTGCATATCATGTTTTTAGTTATCAATCCAGTTTTCAGATACTTCTGTATAGTTTACAGATGGTGAAAATCATATTTGTGGTGCAGCAGGATTTTGAAAAGAGCAGAATTCAAATATATAAAATAGTGGTGATACTGTGGATTCATTATTATTCGTTGGATACCAATTTTCGTGGATTTCGTGGGTACAGGAGAACGACGAATTTAAATGTTCAACAAATACCACATTTTATATAGGCTTGTATATAGAATTCAGCAAGACAACGAATTTAAATTTCCAACCGAATGACCCATTGACATTTTTTTTTTAATTTAAACTCTTGCTTTGGTATCTTTTATATAAGGGAAATTACATTTCTGCTGTTTTTAAGAGTTTAAAAAAACCTGCAGTTATCTCCCTTACAGCAATACTTTAAACTTGCTCTCCTAATTGTCAGTAAGACGGCAAAAAATAAACCTCAGAAGTTAAAAGTGAAATTGTAATTAAGTTGGTTCTTGTTGGTTGCTGTCTATCAGTGGCGGATCTAGAACTTTTCCTAAGGGGGGGGCTCCAGTCATGCTTCAATGATTCCCTATGTAATCAACCAAATTTTTCCTACGAAAAGGGGGGGGGGGCTGGCCCTAGTGGCTCCCCCCGGATTAGCCTATGTCTAT
The DNA here is from genome assembly GCF_036588685.1 of Mytilus trossulus. Taxonomy (NCBI): domain Eukaryota; kingdom Metazoa; phylum Mollusca; class Bivalvia; order Mytilida; family Mytilidae; genus Mytilus; species Mytilus trossulus. The sequence continues at coordinate 62,370,637 of NC_086385.1, read as the reverse complement.
CAATTTACTTTTAAGTTTAAATCAGATGGTTGTCTTTGTGATTTGAATTGTATCACAGCTTATGATTTATAATTGTTGCTGAAGGCTTATATACAATGATCTACATGTATTTAGTTATTTAAATCTAGGTCATTTAGTCTGGTGAAGAGTTGTCTCATCTACAATTTTAAACATCTTCATATTTATACATATATCTATTTTACCATTAGTGACTTTAGTTTTATGATGTTGTTAGATTGCTGTCTCATTAACACATACCCCACATCTTACTGAATTCATGCTATAAATTCTATTTAACCTTCAGCAATGAATACCAGCAAAATCAATATTGTAAATTCTTATGTATAAAGTCCTACCCACCAAATGTATTTTTTGTAAATCAAATTCATCCAGTCTCTCGGGCAGTTTTGATGATAATTTAGCTCCTTGTAAAGCTCGCTGACGTAATCTGGAAATCCTGAATTCTGGGGAATTTAGTTCTTCATCTGAGGTCACCATAAGGTCAACCCGTTTATTCCTCATTTCTTCCAATCTTTTAAATTTATCCTTTTGCGAGCCCCGATCAACATTTTCCTTATTTCCCTGAAGGTCAAGGTAATTTGGTCTTCCATGATACCCATTTTCTAAATTATTTCCTAGTGATTTTCTTTTTTCCTTTTTGCCAGCCTGTTTAACCATATTAGGATTTCTTATCCATTTTTTCTGAAGTGTTTCTTCCGAATCGCTTGAACTGGTTTTAATGTCTGGGAAACCCCCTTCATCAGATTGAGGCTCATTGTACATGTACAATGAATGTCTGCTCTGCTGATCAACTGGTTCCTTGCTATAACTTCCACTCCTTCCCTTTGTACTGTTTCCATCTTTTTTATTGCTAGAGTTGCGTCCCTTTGATCTACCCTCACTTCTGGACCGCCTCTTAGCGTCCTGTGTCACCTGGTTTTTATTATCGTTACGACCTGCCCTCTGAGGTCGTCTGTCGGCCATGTTGACATCATCAGGAGTGTCTGTTCCTGTAATATTTACAGACTCATTTAAAGATGGCTCCGAACGGTGGATATCTGAAAAATCAGAAAAATATACGCATTATGTTGCTGTATATCATAATTTGTTTTTCATTCATGCATTTTGTACATAAACCCATCTGTTAGTTTCTCATTGACTTGTTTTAGATTAATGTCATGTCAGGGTTTTTTATAGTTGATTTTACTAATTGTTGAAGGTTGTACAGTGACCTTTTTTTTTTTTTAACAACATAAATAAATATTTATTTCAAATATTGGCTTGTTACAATATCATTCAAGAGTCCAAGCTCCTCCTGATGTTCCCTGTTACAATCCACTAATCACTCAGGGTAGTGATTAGTTGCAAAATACATATTACATTTTTTACATCATATTAGATATATATATTAGATAATATCAATTAATCACATAATATGTTTTCTAATAGTTGCTAAAACATTACTTTTAACCTTCAAACATACTCTTCTATTGAACTCATTGCGAAAAATTGAGTAAACATTGACATTTTTTGTCTTTTGATCAGATATGTAGTAGGCTTTATAAATTGAAAAGCCTACAATTGTTAAAAAATAGTTTAAGTCAAAATATTCTTCTTCAGAAGTTTTATATCCAAATACTAAGTGTCTTAGTTTTACCTTAAAAGTTATTTTACTGTTATTTAAAACTTCATTTATTTTATTCCAAAAAAGTTTTAAATACGGACACAGTATAAAGAAGTGATCATAATCTTCTTCTTGTGTACAAAAATTACAAGAACTATTGTTTACAATTTTCCACCTGCATAAAAGTTTCTTTGTAGGTAGAATATGTTGTAGTAATTTCCATCTAAAAATTTTAAGTTTATTTTCTTTTAAATATTTGAATAAAAATTTATATAGATAATTTTGATATAACACATCATCTATATCAAATATACGCAGCCATTTTTTGGGTCCAATAGCTGGTTCAATTTTTTTATTTATCAGAGACTTATATACAAGTTTATTTGTTAATGCTTCTAATTTTATAGGTAAACCATCCAATATAAATTGGTTTCTTTTTATATTAACAATACTTTTTATAGAATTTTCCGATTTTAATATTGCTGCCCAGTCTTTTGGTATAGATTTCTTAACTAAATTAATTTCAGCCATCCAGTTTGACTTATTTTTTAGTTTATTTAAAATTATGTCTTGAGAAATACAACCTTTTTCATCTATGATATCATTTACATAAATAAGATCGCTTTTAATCCAATATTTTAAAAATATAGCTTTATTTTCAAATTTAATAAATTTATTGTTCCATAATATTTGTTTTCTTATATCTGTAAATGTTTCTGGTTTTTTTGTTAGACCTCCACCAGTTAATTTCCAACATTTAATAATATCTTTATAAAATTCTGGGATATTTTCAATGCTTTCGTCTGTCTTATCCCCACTGTTTGTTTGAAACACTAACCAGTTTGACCCAAAATTATAAAAATAGTGTTGAGGTATAATTGTCCAACTTCCTTCACAATCATTTACTAATCTTTTTACCCACATAGCTTTTAGAGCGGTGAAATAACTTCTGATATCTATCATATTCAAACCCCCCTTTTCATATGGACTAATAATTGAATTTCTTTTTACTTTATCTGGTTTATTATCCCAAATAAATTTAAAACAACTTTTTTCTATTTCTTTTAAAAATTTCTCTGGAACTCTGCAAGCAGATCCCACAAAAGTAAAAATGGGCACAATTAATGTTTTAATTATCAAAATTTTTCCAAAAATAGTAAGATTTCTTTTTTGCCAAGAATAGAATAATTTATTCATCTTTTCAATCTTATTTTCCCAATTTAGTTTATCACATTCCTCCGTACAATGCCCAAAGTAAATGCCAAGAGTCTTAACTGGTCCATTGCTCCAGTTGATTCCCTCAATTTTGTCTTTACAAGATTTAAGTTTTCCTACCCATAACCCCTCTGTTTTGTTTCTGTTTAATTTCAGCCCTGAATAAGAACCAAAAATTTCAATTTCATTCATAGCTACTTGAACATCATATTTAGAACAACAAAATAAAGTAGTATCATCTGCCAGTTGCGAAATTTTTATAGTATGATTTTTGCAATCTAATTTGACTCTGATACCTTTAAAATCAGTATTGCTTCTTAATCTGGAAGCCATAATTTCCACAGATAAAACAAATAATAATGCAGATAAAGGACACCCTTGACGTATACCTCTTGTGTTTTTAAAGACCTCAGATATCCAACCATTATTCATTACACATGTTTGAATATCACTATATAAAGTCTTAACCCATCTTATAAAAGATTCGTTAAATCCAAAATGTTTTAAAACTGAAAACATAAAATTCCATTCTAGAGAGTCAAATGCTTTAGAAAAATCAACAAAGACTATAGCCCCCTCAATTTTGTATAAATCAGTAAAATCTATAATATCTTGTATCTGTCTAAGATTAAAACCAATAAATCTATTTTTAACATATCCAGTCTGATCTTCTTTAATCAGTTTTGGTAAGATTTTTTTCAATCGTTGTGCTAGAGCGTACGATAGAAGTTTCATGTCAATATTTAAAAGAGAAATAGGACGGTAATTATCTAGTGACAATGGATCACCTTTTTTAAATAATAGCGTTAATACACTTGTACGCTGTGAATATGTAAGTGTTTGATCTTTGTATCCAATATTAAGAATGTTTACTACTATGAACTTTAAGTTATCCCAAAATTTTCTATAAAATTCAACGGTTAAACCGTCTAATCCAGGGGATTTATTAAGTTTCATTTTATAAATAGCATCTGAGCATTCTTCTACTGTAATATCCCCTTCGCAAATTGATTTATCATTTTTATCCATTTCTTTATCGAGTTTTGTCTCAAATATATATTTGTCGCTTGATGTTTTATCAGGGTTTTGCGTCGAATATAACTTTTTATAGTATTCTCTAATATTACTAAGTATATCACTTTGATCCGTTAAAATCTCACCATTTTCCCCTTTTAATTTATTGATTGACTTTTTTACCTGTCTCTGTTTTTCTAAACCTAAAAAGTACGAGTTATTTTTTTCCCCAAATTCAACCCATTTCTCTCGTGATCTTATTTGAGCACCTTTAGCCTTTTGTTCATAAATTTTGGCAATATTATTTTCAAGTTCTTCAATATCTTTATCTAAAACGTTATTCTCAGATTCTTGTTCATCTCTTATTTTCAATTTTCTTTCTAATTTTTTTTCAAGAGTTCGTAAGTTTTCTCTTTTAAATTTTGCTTTAGATTTACAATAAGCTATAGTTGCCTCCCTTATCTTTATTTTAAATACATCCCATGCTAAACCAAGGTTTTTTAAATTACGATTACCCATAAAGCAGCTTTCCATTTCTTGATTAACTAATTGTATGTAGTCATTATCTTCTAATATAGAATTATTTATTTTCCAGTACCCCCTACCCTTTTCTGATGCACCTGTTCTAAACTTCATAAAAACACTTTGATGATCCGTAGAATCAATAACTGCAGGTTTAATCTTACAACATTCTACTAGTGGTATGAAATCTGAACCTATCAGAATCATATCAATCCTACTTGCCTGTGATTTATCTTTTCTTCGCCAAGTATATTGTTGTTTATTTTTATTTGAATATCTCCAAAGGTCTGTTAAATTATTTGTTTTTATTAAAGATTTTAAACTATTTACTGATTGGATATTTTTTACCTCTGGACGAGCATTTTTCCTGTCTATCGCTTTCATCGTATCATTGAAATCTCCCCCCATTATCGTAATTCCTATCCCTTGTTCTTTTAATGTATTATTTACTTTTTTGAAAAATATATTTCTATTACTTTTACAATTAGGTGCATATATACACATTAGTGTAAAAACGCTTTCATCAATTTCTACATTTAAAAGAATTAATCGTCCATCTACATCGTTATGTTTATTTATCAACTTATAATTCAGTGACTTTTTAATGAGAATAGCCACACCCCTACTAGAGGTCGTTCCGTGACTGCAAAATATATCAAAATCTGAATTATTTCTTATTTCCGTTTCTATGTTTTCATTAAAATGAGTTTCTTGTAGAAAACAGATAGAAGTATTTTGACATTTAATCCATTCAATTACTCTGTCTCTTTTAACTTTATTTTTAGTACCATTTACATTTAAACTACTCAAGTTTATTAGAAATTTAGATGCCATTTCAAAGTATATTTTCATATAATTTTATTACTTCCTCACAAAACTGTCCTTGCCTGCAAACAATACAATTAAAACACATGTTTATAACAATCATATAGAAATCAACAATGCATATCACTCTACTTCTATAAACATAAAAAGTACAATTCATCAAGCTACCTAAAATTACAGGTAGCAAATAAAACACGCTACCTGTGAATACGGCATTTAATTTACCGGCCTGATTTGACCTTGTTTTGTAAAAATCAATAGACAATAAAATTGACACTGAAATAATCAACATCCACGTGTGATTTGTTACAGCCTTACAATGACTACTTGAATGGATATATCTGGTTGATATGCGTGTCTTATTCACATTATGTGTGTGCATACTTTTATTTGAAAAAGTGAAATGGAGAATATAAACAAATTTAGGATAATAACGTATGTCAACTACATCGTTTGCTTTTAAAATTGTGTTGGCTATGCTTACTAAAAAAGTAAACTGTTCGCAAGATATTTTACTTGTACATGTATCTATTAGGAAATTCAAAGGAATATTCAATAGTGCATATCGTGGATTTATTACATGTACCGCAACATTCAAATATGCTTCAAAAATATATTTTATTGAACTACAAATACAGTATAATCTGTATGGATGAATACGCTGACATTGAGGTAAGTATTTATACATTCTAAACAGTGAAAAATTGAATATTAATATTGTATTCAGTGTTCTACTTAATGTCAACAATCGTTCATTTACTATTAATAGCACACAGCATGTGTATACTTGCGCTAAAAATAGCGCAGATAAAAACCCACTTACTAGTAGTATGATAATTATATAAATAAATATTCGCTGTTCGATTTTTTTCAGCGATTGACCAACAGTAAACACAATAGTTGTAAATAATATTAAAGCAATAATGCACATCGTGCATACATGCATTTCATGAGATACTTCATTGAAATCAAAAATAGTTGGTAATATATTTCTTTTTGACATATACATCTCACACTTTATATATCTTTTGTTATAGCTTAGCAAAGCCTTAAATAGAATAAAGGTTTTGAGTTTGCATTTATAAAAACATGCACATGAGTTGCATTTATGACCAATAGTCAACTTCACAATCAACAACATCAAAACATTGAAGTTAACTCTTATAAAGAGCTGAAAACTTTTTTTAGTATTAATTTTAATTTTTTTTTGGTTTATATTATACATGTATATAGATAAAAGATCATTGTACTATAATATTTACATTAAAATATTTTACATTGTCTATATGACTACAATTATTAAGCTTTGGCCTTCTTGGGGCCATTACTACCAGTAGTTCTGTCATGTAAGTTCTCTGGGGGTGTAGGTGGGGTATGATGCTGAGACAGATTCCTGCGTTGACTTTGCGGTGTGTTCATAAATTTGTCTATATATGATTGTGCTTTGTCAGAATTGCTTGAACTTGTCTCATTCATACTAGCCTTAACCTTTCCTGGTTTTGCTGAATTTGTCTTATTTGCATTGTTTGAACTAGTGTCTGTTGTTTTTGTATTTCTACCTTTTGGTTTGTTTGCCACATTTGTTTTTGGGTTTAGTTTCTCAGTCTGTTCAGTTGACTGAGAATCATCTACTGTAACAGATTCATCTGTGGTCACTTTTTGTTCTTCTTTGTTGCTTACTACTTGGAATGCATTAGGACAATCCATCATTTTGTGGCCTGGTAATTTGCATTTTCTACACACCCAATCATTTGGGCAGTCATACACAAAATGACCCACTTGCAAGCATTTATAGCATGGTTTTGTATTGCCATCACTGTAAGAGCCTCTGTTTTCAAATTCAGGTTGCCCACTATGCATTACTATGGCCATATATTTGCCTATTTGTAAACTTCTAGCTATAGGTTTGTCTAACAACTTACTAATAATAATTCTGTCTCCAGTTTGACAGTTGGTGATTTTGCCTTTTACCCTTAACCGTTTTCTATTAAGACTCTGTATGTCACAACCTTGTAATGTAAGGGCTCTATGTATTTGACCATCATCAGCTGAAATCGGCACACTTTTCACTATAATTCTGATGGTATCTGGTTGTAAATTGCCTGGATTTCGGGGATTTTGAGAGTGCAGGGGAACTTGTCTGCCACGCAAGTTCATTCCTGTCACTAACAGAGACAGTTTGTCCTCCTCGTTATCCATGTAAATGCGCCACATATCACGGATTCTCTGAATACCTTTTATCCGTTCAGCTGGAATTTTTGTATCAATGGCGTTGTATATTTCTATGTTCGTAAGCCATAGGGGTCTCGGTGGTTTAACAGAACCAAATACATCGGTATCTGTCAGAAATATGGGTTTTATATAGTCACTTGGATCATGTGATTCATCTGTAGTATAATCAGCCCCAACTGTTTTGTTTTGGTTTGTGTTGGTGTTTGTATTTGACAGTACATCAGAATAGGACGCCATATTTGTTTTGTTTTGATTTGAAATGTCTACCTCGGGGTCTAACAACTCTTCTTGCATACCTTGCATGTCTTCCATAAGACGTTTAAAACGATCTTTTGACATCTTTTTAACTAATGCCTCAATTTCTGGTTCCATCTGTAGTTTAACTTTAAGAAAATTATATTTTTTCTGGAACGGTATCTCACTAAGCCTTAGCCATAAAGGGACATCACTCACTCTCCGTACAGTGACCTTTGGTGCCTAATTTATATGTCATTTGATGTCTTGTGAAGAGTTGTCTAATTGGCAATCATATCACATCTTCTTGTTTTCTTCATAAAAACTGGTACCAATACTGTATCTTCATTGAGATTAAGCTGGTCTAATTTTGCAGACAAATGTTAGTTCATTGTATAATATCAATGCAATCTGTGTTTATAATAGACAATGGCTTTTGCTCATTGTTGAAGGCCATAAAGTGACCTGTAGTTTAGTTGTTTACTCAAATAGGTCATTTGGTCTCTGGTGGAGAGCTGTCTCACTGGCAATCAAACATACTCATCTGTTAACTTTCTTTTGTATTTTTGTTAGTTCTTTTGTGTGCTTAGTACGGCTCTGACATAGAAATTCAAAAATACCAAAAGCATTCAATGACTAATGTTTTTCAAAACTAATTTTAATATTTTCTTGGTATTGTTGTCTTATCTTAATCATCATTAATTAACCTTTCTTTTCCTATTATCTGATATATATGCAAAATAGTATAACACCTCTGTGTATAAATATTACACACCCTATACTTGTCACATGTTGGCAGTGTTACCAGTTAGTGTATATTTAATATGTACAAATATTACACACCCTTTACTTGTCACATGTTAGCAGTGTTACCAGCTAGTGTATATTTAACATGTACAAATATTACACACCCTATACTTGTCACATGTTGGCAGTGTTACGAGCTAGTGTATATTTAACATGTACAAATATAACACACCCTTTACTTGTCACATGTTGGCAGTGTTACCAGCTAGTGTATATTTAACATGTACAAATATAACACACCCTATACCTGTCACATGTTGGCAGTGTTACCAGCTAGTGTATATTTAACATGTAAAATGAAGGAAAATAGATCCCTCAATCATCAAAGCCCCTGATAACTTGTAGATGAAGAAGTAAACAAGTTACATAGATGTAGATAATACAGTGTTTTATAGAGAATGCAGCAAGATTCCATACTGAGATTGCAAATCTATCTACATGATAAAAACAAAACATCTTAGAATAGTTCTGTACTTGGCAGGATACAGACTGATACTTTTGGCATACATTCTAATTTTACTTGTTCAACTCATAATTTAAAATCAAAATTATAAAGCAAAACTCTTGACATAAGAAGATGTGAGGTTGGTTTTGACAACAAATTTGGTTAAATGACCAGAGGCGGATTTAGGGGGGGGGGGGGCAGGGGGCCCGCCCCCCCCTTTTTGGGAAAAAAATTGGTTGCTTATATAGGGAATCACTGAAGCGTGACTGGAGCGGGCCCCCTCTTAGGTCAGTCAGTGGGCCCGGCCCCCACTTATGAAAATTTCTGGATCCGCCACTGAGGACCTTCGTTGACTACCCATGATGTCTTGCAAGGTCATTACGTGTAAATAAACTGTTGACCCAGAGATATGTCTCGCCTCATTGTTATTTTTATAGTAAAATGCAAATGTTGAAATCTAAATCGTAACTGACAACATGAAAAGTGTAAAATATGTGTGCACTGTTGCATGTTTGTTTATTCTACATTGGCTAGAGGTATAGGGGAACTGTTGACATCTCAAAAAACATGTTTAACCCTGCATCATAATTTGTGCCTGTCCCAAGTTATGAGCCTCTGGTGTTTGTTAGTCTTGTATGTTATTTAACTTTGGTTTATCTATTTGTTTCGGAGTTTAGTGATGTCCATTTATGATGATCTATTACATATATATAGGACACACGTTTGTTTTACAGCCAGATGAAGTCTTCCACCAGTAATGTAAGACCAATTGGTAGCTGTTTTCAGCTCTTTGACACTTTCTTATTTCTGTCCGCAATTTTAATTTACAATTTTGAACAATATCTATGTAATATAACATGTTAACTCTAAAGCTATCTAAACATATGCATTTACTTTTCTACATTGGCTAGAGGTATAGGGGGAGGGTTGAGATCTCACAAACATGTTTAACCCCGCTGCATTTTTGCGCCTGTCCCAAGTCAGGAGCCTCTGGCCTTTGTTAGTCTTGTATTATTTCAATTTTGGTTTCTTGTGTACAATTTGGAAATTAGTATGGCATTCATTATCACTGAACTAGTATATATTTGTTTAGGGGACAGCTGAAGGACGCCTTTGGGTGCGGGAATTTCTCGCTGCATTGGAGACCTGTTGGTGACCTTCTGCTGTTGTTTCTTCTATGGTCGGGTTGTTGTCTCTTTGACACATTCCCCATTTCCATTCTCAATTTTATGTATCTAAGTAGATATAAGGTGAATCTGACCTGCTACAGTTTCTAGTTGAGAAGATTCTATGGAGGGTGTTGGTGTTGGCGGTGGCTGTGTTTTGTTTGTCTGAGTTTGTTGTTGGTTTATAGACTCTGTATTTGATGCTAGGCTAGATTTTGATCCCCTTATCTGCTGTCCTGATGTCTTGTTACCATGGTGATGTTTAGAGCCTAGACTTTTAAGTTTCTCATCAGCACTCTGAAAAAGAAAAAAAGCTTTAAATTTAGTTTTATATATCATTAGTGACCACCCATTATCCATGTTATCTGAAACTTAAAATGTTAACTGACCAGACCATATATAACAATGTCAACGTTTATTTGTTAGGTCTGACAGATTTCCCCTAGAATATAATATGACTTTTTAAATTTTGCAATAATTATAACATACATTGCTAAACAGCACATTGACTCAGCCTAAGGCAGTGGATGGCACACTGACAAAGACTACATTTCAGGATGCCAAAATTACACACACAGGCACTTGTCTCAAAAAAAAATTTCCTATATACCTTAATAAAATTTCCCACATTTATTTTTAGCCAGACTGACTGACTTCTGAGTCCTGCTTCTAATGATCCCAACAACAATGATAGTTGTGTCATATATACCATTGTGTAGATAAATCAATTTAGATTTACGGCATATTAAGTTTAAGTAGATTTGACAACCGAGAAATAAAAAAAATAACGGGAATTTGGGACTGGGTGTCATTATTCAAAAATTTAGTTAAAGTACCTTGTGTTATATTAAGGTATATGGGAAATATTTTTTTTGAGACAAGTGCCTGTGATTACACAGCCTAAGGTGCTACAAGGCACATTGACCAAGGCTATGGCACTAGATGGCACATTGGCATTCTGATAATGGAGTATATGTATGCAGGTTTTTTTCTGAAATCGCAATACTTAAATCTTGCATTTTGGTTCATTCTTCCAATATCTCAATAATCAATAAATATATTGATTTCTAAATTCACACTCACTCTTATCCCACACTTATAGCAAGGGATTTGGGGGGTGGGGGGTTTGAGGGGTTCATATGAATTTTGCTTGAAAAAAAAGCACTGTTAAAGTTGAGTATGATTGTATCTACCCACTACTTTTGAAATATTTTAAATGACAATACATTTGTATTATCATGGTGCACATGAGAATAATCTTTGTTTATGGGTTAGGGTTATGTCTGTTAAGAAAGGTCATATCATAAACTACAGGCCTTATTTTTTTTGGGGGGGGGGGGAATTATAACTTCCATAATTTGTAGGGAGTTTTATAACTTCATGCAGTACCAAATTCTAACGCTACACAGAATAAATTCTGAAGTTACATATACACTAAACATAACACTATATTTCCTGTCTGGTTTTTTATTTCAACAACTAATTAACACCTGAAATTGTAGTTTTCACATGAAACAAGGAAGTAAGAAACACCAGAGATGTGCATGTAATTCATTAATTGGTAAAAAAGAAGATTCTCTCAATATCATAGATACCTTAGGGCAGAACATAACTTTTTTGCCCTCCCCCTATTTTCCCAAAAAAAATCAAAATTTACTATCCACAGCCAAATAGAAATAATCAATAAATGACCACTGTTGATAATTAACTAGGAATTGATAGTAAATAGCATATACAAGTTAAATATGTAGCATATTTTTAGTCTTATATATATAATACAGAAAAATGCAAAAAAAATTAAAATTAAAGTTAATTTTGTGTACTAAGTTACAATTGTATTGTGTTACCCATTCAACAAAATGAAAATCTTATTTGAAACATTAAACATATTAATGTGACTGATTGATTTTCTCCCCCCCCCCTATTTTCTCAAATATCCAAAAGTTAACTTTTCTTTTATAGATATAGACATGAGCCTACAATAATTTATATATTAATATTGGTTCTTATAATCTTAACTTACCACATATATATGTGCAGATATAGATAAATAGACAGACATAAATTACTGTAGGTGGCTGACTTAAGTCACCAGTCTATGATTAATTATGAACAGAGGGAATCAGAAGTTAATCAAGAGAGGCAATTAAATGATGCTAGAGGGACATTCAAACTTACAAAATGAAAATAAACTGACAAAGTCATGGCTAAAAAAGAAAAAGACAACAAACAAATAATAGTACCTAAAACACAACATAGAAAAATAAATAACAACACCAATCCCACCAAAAACTGGGGATGATCTCAGGGGCTCTGGAAGGGTAAGCACCTGTTGTGTTGCTCATGAAAGGTCACATGCATGAAAAGAGAACAGGACTGTAGTTACAAAATAAGAAATAATACTAAAACGGATATATTCCATAAAGGTCAACAAACTTATGATGGCTTCCTAAAATTTACTGAAGGGATGATATCAACAAGTTGAATTATTCTCTTCTGGTGCAGTTTTCTTTTTATACATATCTGTAATTCTATAAAATGCATCAGCTGTCAGTATTACAAATTCTGTATGAATCACAGGAGATTTTCAGGCTAACTTCCAAATACAAAAGTAAACAGGTATTTATCTCTACTTCTATCAGTTAAAGTTTCATGCAGCTAAAATATATATTTTCTGAGTAAGAGGCTTGGTAAAACCAAAATAGATATATAAGAAGATGTGGTATGAGTGCCAATGAGACAACAGTCTCCATCATAACTTGTAAAAGAAAACCATAAAAAGCATGATTCGTTTTGAAACCAGGACAAGATTGAGGTCATGTTTTCAAAATGAAGTAGAAATGTACAAATGATTGAATCAGATGATATATATACCCTTAACAATTAGGCTTCGATCTATATTTATAGGTAGTTCATATATTTTCCCTTTGATATTACTGCCTTATATATTCGAGTATCAACGTACTGGCTGTATCACTGAAAATATTAGGCAATACATTGTGTGGCGTCATAATTACGGATAAACAGAAAAATAGGTAGTTTTGTTTTTGATACTGACTATATCATGTGGAATATCTAGACGAACCCTTTATTCCACATGATATATAGTCTGATCAGCAGTATCAAAAACAAAACTATGGTACCTATTATTCTATATGCTTGCCCTTTCTGCAATAAAGATATCTTGTATAAATGCTTGTAATATAAGCCACCAGAATTTCAAATTTTCAAATTTTCTATTTTATGGAGGGGCAGGGGGCAGGACCTTTTTCGGGATGTTGGGATTTCACAATAGACCAATTACACAGAAATAAACAACTATAGGCTACCTTACAGCCTTCAACAATGAGCATAATCATGCACAGCTATAAAGACACAAACCCCTATAAACTACCCCCCTTTTTAAACAAAAAAAATCGCCCCAAACTAAATTAATGTTAAAACATTTTCATGGACCTCAACAGTTTATTTAGCCATGTACATATCAATAACAAATGTATTTATGATTTAAAAACTAACCTTAACTAATTCCTAAACTCCATATGTTAAAAATAACACTCAGTTTTGGTGGTATGATCCCAGCATTTGATATCAGATTATTTATGAATGTTCTTCACTGAGATATAATTTCATTTGATGTCTACCATTTAATTGAATATTCAAATCTAGAAATCTTAACACCAATTCTTTATTAAATATATTTTTGCTAAAATTCCAGAGATTCAATCAACACAGTTTAGAACATCCAGTTTGCATCAAAATAATTACACTATACATAACTTTTGTGTATATATTGTTTTCCTCTACCTCAAATCAGCTCAAAAAGCCTAGAACACAAGTTTTCTTGGAAACATATTCACATGCAAATCAAATAATTGATCCTTAGTAAATTTCTTAAACAGACCAGAACACCAGTTTTCATGAAAATATTTCCATATGCAAATCAAATAAATCAATCCTATAGTAAATTACCACTTTCCCTTTCCTTGTACAGTGTAAACAACTGACCTGTTTTCAATGATATATTTTGCACTTTTTGTCTGATAACTTATAAACCTCCCATAGATCTTAAAGATCAATTTAACAACCCTTATCATTGCACTCTTACAGATTATCTTGGATTTGTTCAGCAGGTAGAGATATATATTCTCTATCCAGGTAGAGATAATCTCTAAGCCATGTGTTTTGTGCAATGAAGCATAAAATTTCCCCATGCCATGATTTCTGTTTCTCATTACAATTAATTAACATAGTAAAGTAAACATGGGATGTCTGATCAAAAGATATAGTCAATTAACCAAAAACACTGCTCCCAATACAAATTCTCTTATAAACCTAGAATATATTGTCAGTATTACTATATACATTCAATATTACAAATCATCAAAAACTGACAGAACAAACAAATACTCCTTTGAAATGGTGAACAATCTTCCTCTGAAAGGGTAAGCAAATCCTGCTCTAAAAGGGTAAACAGATGCTATTCTAAAAGGGTCAACAGATTTTCCCCTAAGAGAGTTATTCAATTAAATCCAGCTTTGAATGGGTAAGCAAATCCTGCTCTAAAGATGCTGAAAGGGTAAGAAGATCCTGCTCTGCTAGTGGCACCTGTACTTAGATGATCTTCAAGTTGACATGTCTCTTAACTGTAACATGTATAATTGTAGAAATGTTGCAATGTCTCCCAATTGGGTCCTTGAATCATAATCATAATCATAATCATAGTAATACCATTTAACTGATAAAAAATGGTATTTGTTATTTACTTGATTTATGTAATGAAATTATCAATGAGAATTTATTCAATCATTACTGGGTATATAGAAATGATGCTTTCTCTGCCTGAAGAGAGAATCACAGACTCTAGCTGTGTGTCAAATCAAATGCATATCAACTCATGACATATTAAAGTTAAAAAAAAAACTGACAACGCCATGGCTAAAATAAAAAAAATACCAACAGATAAACAATAGTACATACAGTACACAAACCACAACATGTATTGTCGAAATTCGCATCTGGTGCAAGAAAATTGGTACCATTGATTTTATTACTATCACTGGGTCGATGCCTTTGCTGGTGGACTATTAGTCCCTGAGGGTATCACCAGCCCAGTAGCCAGTACTTCAGTACTGGCATGAAAATATGGATTTTTAGTGTTTTTAAAATTTGCTGTTACAAAATATTAGAAATTATTATAAATTAAGGAATGTATCTCCCTCATGCAAAGCTCTGATTCCTTTCAAGGATTTGGCTATACTTTGTCAACCTTTTGGATTCTAGCTTTTCATCTTTTATATAAGCATTGGATTTCAAACATTTTGCCCATGAGCATCACTGAAGAGACATGTATTGTCAAAATGCCCATCTGGTGCAAGAAAGTTGGTACCGTTTATTTTATAGAAACCTAAATACTGGGCAACAGGAACCCGATCAAAATCTGGGTTGATCTCAAGTGCTGCAGAAGGGTAAAGATCCTGCTGCACATGAGACATCTGTCATGTTCCACATGTTGTTTATTTGAGTACAAACCAGTATGAAAAGGGGACAGGATTATAGGTACTTCATTGGGAATATATCAGCTATCATCTATGAGGCAGATATTCCATAATGGTTAACTTAACTCGTGAGATGGCAGCTGTAATACATGTATTATGAAAGGATGATTTTAACATCACCACTTGAAACTCTTTGTCTAATAGCTTCCTTGTGAGTAGCACTACGGTATCAAGGAAATCCTGATAGCAAATACAAGCCCTGGAATATACTATTAACTGGGAGGGAGATAAATACTCTGTATGCAGGCACTGCTGGTATGTTGCCACGTAGAAATGGAAAGTTAACATTTGGGAAGCTGAAATAATTCCTTTTTGTCTAAGGTGTATATAAATGTAACTAGTATTGTTATCAAGTTTTCAAATATTTGAATAATCACAACATTATCAGTGTGTACTTTAATATATAATATGTTCTCAATGTCATTTTATCAGTGATAATTATTTAAGTAAAATATATAGACTGGATATTTGCACCAAAAATGGCGTTTTCTCAGTCTATAGGGAAAGCACAGACTCCTGCTGTGTGTCAATTCTGTGAAGAATCCACAGAGATTAAGTGGAAGTGTATTAATTGTGAGCTATTCCTATGTCAACTGTGCAGCTCAAAGATTCATAGTAAAAGTAAGGCATCTATGGAACATGAAATTATTAATTTAAAAGATATTGAAACCGTGGATTTTGCCAATACAATGCGTCAAGTGGATCTAAAAAATATGCAATGTACAATACATAGTAAAGAAAAATGCGTAATCTATTGCAAAGACTGCAGTGAGCCTGCTTGTTTGAAATGCATGATTGAGGTTCATCAAAAACGTGAATATAAAGCACTTGATGAAGTTTATGACGGACTTATTGGTGACATAAAAGACCTAGAAGAACAAATTGGATTCAATCTTCAGTTGTATAAAAAAGAAAAAGATCAACTTCAAAAAGTTCTATCAGATGGGGAGACAAATTTCCACGAAACAAGGGAGACAATTTTACAAACTGAAAAGGAAATGAAAGAAGCTGTTTCAAAACACGCTAAAGAACTCCTACAAGTACTAGAAACAAAATGGAAGCCGTCAGAAAATATGATCAAAACAGAACTTTCTTCCCTTACTAGCATTCAGGATGAGTTGGAAACCAGAAGGAACAATATAAACCAAGTGCTGCAGTCACAGCAAGTGGCAGAAATTTTCTCTACAAGTAAAACTTTAGAGAAGTCATTGCCAAAATATTCAGCTAAAACAATCAACCATAATAAGTCAAAGTTCATTCCTACCAAAATGCAGGGAAGAATTGGAAGTCAGATGTTAGGTGATCTATATACTGTTCCAGACTTTGATCTTATGGACACTTATCAAAGTGAGGTTAAAACTGTGTCATGTTTACTTTTATCTAGTGATAATAATGCCTTTATAGGAAGCTATCAAAATGAAAAGTTACAGAACATAAAACTTGAAAATCACAATATCAAAGTGGAGAAAGAAGTTAAGATACCAGTCTATGATATGATATGGAGAAATAATGGTGAAATACTTTTGTCAACTACAGAGAGTGATCTGAAACTATATACCAAAGATGGACAGTTACAAACATTCCAGTCCTTTTCTCCACTTCAAACTTTAGGAGTTCATCTAACTAGAGACAATAAGATAATTGTAGGTTTGACAGACTCTTTTGTGATGACTGCAACAGAAGACAGTATCAGAAAACTTGTAGTTATGAACCAGGAAGGTGACATACAACATACTATAGAACATGATAGTGACAATCAGAGACTGTTTAACCATCCTCGTAGAATCAATTCCTTCAATGATAAGATAGTAGTTGTAGATATTATAAACAGTGCGCGGGAGGGTAGGGTAGTGATGTTAGATTATGGGGGACAGCTTCATTGGTCATACAATGGTTGTAATACAACCAATTCTGATCAGGCTAATTTCTATCCAAGGGTTGTGACAATTACATCTACAGACATGATCTTAGTTTCTGACTGTTACAATCATGCTATACATATCTTAAATCCTGCTGGGGAGCTTTTTGTATGTAAGGATGTAAAAAGCTTAGGAATAGAATTACCTGTATGTCTTGATATTGATGTAAATGAATTTTAATGGATTGGGTGCAAAGGTGAGAATGCTAAGATACACAGTGTTAAGCTGATATAACCAAGAGCCCCCCCCCCCCCCCCCCCCCCCCCGCCTTTTCCTATCCAAAGTCAGTACCATCTCTTAATCTGTGCTTTTTAAAAAAATTAGTTCATTTGCAAATTTTCAAGATGATTTTTGTTGAAATCAAACAAAGTTTAATTTAGGACCCAGATTTTGACCAACTTGAAAAATGGGCCCATAATCAAAAATCTGAGTACATGTTTAGATTCCGCTTATCAAAGCACCCCAAGATTTCAATTTTTGTTGAAATCAAACAAATTTTTTTTTGGACCCCTATTTGGACCAATTTGAAAATTGGGCCTATAATCAAAAATATAAGTACATGTTTAGATTCAGCATATCAAAGAACCCCAAGGATTAATTTTTGTTAAAATCAAACTTATTTATTAAAAGTTTAATTTTGGACCCTTTGGACCTTAATGTAGACCTGGGAACAGTATCTAACGTTAATATATATGTTCCTGTGTAGACCACTTTGAAAACGGGACCAAAAATTAAGAATCTACATACACAGTTAGCATATCAAAGAACCCCAATTATTCAATTTTTAATGAAATCAAACAAAGTTTAATTTTGGACCCTTTGGGCCCCTAATTCCTAAACTGTTAATGGTACCAAAACTCCCAAAATCAATCCCAACCTGCCTTTTATGGTCATAAACCTTGTGTTTAAATTTCATAGATTTCTATTTACTAATACTAAAGTTATGGTGTGAAAACCAAGAAAAATGCCTCTTATGGCGCCTCAATTCCTAAACTGTTGTGACCAAAACTTCCAAAATCAAGCCCAAACTTCCTTTTGTGTTCATAAACCTCGTGTTTAAATGTCATAGATTTCTATTTACTTAAACTAAAGTTATAGTGGAAAACCAATGTGTCTTTGGACAGCAACGAAAACTACGCTTACGTCATACCAGTATATGACAGACCGCAAATCTTTTTTGCCGTCATAAAAAAACCTGCAAGAAGTCAAATTTGAAAACCACGATATAAGAGTAGAGAGAGAAATACCAATAGAAGTGTTTGATTTGGCAATGACAAAAACTGGAGAAATACTAGTATCATCTAAAAGTGATTATCTTAAACTTTATACACAAACTGAATTGAAGACATTTAAATGTTTTTCCCATTTGAAAACTTTGGGTGTTCATGTCACAAACAACACTAGGATAATAGTGAGGTTGGTGGAATACTTATTTCTACCTGCATCAAAAGACTATATAAGAAAACTTGCAGTTATAAACCAAGAAGGTGACATACACCATACTATTGGATATGGTAGGGATGGACAGAAAATGTTAACTTATCCCCGTAGAATTTATTCTTTTAATGATAAGATATTAGTTGTAGACATTATAAACAAAGATGAGGAGGGGAGGGTAGTAATGTTAGATTATGGGGTGTGTGACCCATTGGACCTACAAAGGTTGGGAAAGTAGTTATTCAAATCAGATTGAATTGTATCCAAAAGATGTGGCAATTACCACAACTGAATAGATTTTAGTTTCTGATTCAGTGAACCCTGCTTTACATGTTTTAACTCCTGCTGGAGAAGTCATTCTATGTAAGAATGTAAAAAGATTAGGAATAGAATTACCTTGTAGTCTTACTGTTGACACAAATGAAGTTTTGTGGATTGGGTGTAGTATATGGGGACCAGACATAATAAAGAAAAGCTGTGTTAAGCTTACATAACTTAAATTACAGGCTTTATGATATTTGAACATGTATATAAGAGTAAGGGAGCTTACCATTTGATTTTCTGGAGGGGCTATGATGAAAATTGAGTAAAATGAAAAGTCAGGATGGGACACTTAAAAAAAAAAGATCTTTAAATGGTAGCTCCCTAAATATGTTTGTATAAAACTGTGACGTGTTTGCAGTTAAGTTAAAGTTTCACTTGAAATTGAATCACATAATAAACTTAGCCATTTGTTCCCTTTATATCAATTCTTCTTATTTTTATTTTCCTACATTTAAAACTCTTTGTTTCAAAAACCTAAAATTTACCTAAAAATCAGCATATTCATTGTCATTATTATTCCTCAAGATACCTTCAAAATCATATATAAAAATAAAAGTTATGTTTAATCATCCAATGGCCCAATTTTTTATTGTGGTAAATATATCATTGTTCAAGGTTATTACATATAAGGATTTTTTGTCTGCATACAATTTTAAGCATACAGAAAATGTGTACTTTGTGAATGTGAACATTTAAAGTAATGGTTAATATATATTAACAAAGCAGAAATACACAAAGATAAGTATTTAATGATTCATTAAAATCAACAGTATGGCACAAGGACTTTTAAAACTTTATAGTGCATTATATACCTTGGTTAAACAGTTTTTTTTTAAAAAGACCAATAAATTTAATATCAGCTATTTTATTAAATGTATATATAGATAATAGATAAGATAATATGACCTTGTTGACCTTTGGTAGTTTTCTACCAATGAGGAAGTAAAACCTATTTATAAATCACACATAGTGACTGAAGTGTCTGGATATTATAAGGAAATGGCGTTTTCTCAGTCTATAGGGAAAGCACAAACTCCAGCTGTGTGTCAATTCTGTGAAGAATCCACAGAGATTAAGTGGAAGTGTATTAATTGTGAGCTATTCCTATGTCAACTGTGCAGTTCAAAGATTCATAGTAAAAGTAAGGCATCTATGGAACATGAAATTATTAATTTAAAAGATGTAGAAACAGATAACTTTGCCACTTCCATGAGGAAGGTTGATCTAGACAACATGGAATGTACAAAACATATTAAACAGAAGTGTTTTTTTTACTGTAATAAATGTAGTGAGCCGGCTTGTTCTGAATGTGTAGTGGAGACCCATAAACTGCATGATTTTAAAGCCATTGGTGAAGTGTATAAAGATATCATCTCTCAAATGAAGAAACTCATCGACACATTTAAATCAAATATTCAAATCTTTAAAAATGAAAAAGACAAACTGCAAAAAATGCTTTCAGATGGGGATACAAATTTTCAAGAAACAAGGGAAATAATTCTACAAACTGAGAAGGAATTGAAAGAAGCTATATCAAAACATGTTGAAGACCTCTTACAAGAACTTGAAGCAAAATGGAAGCCTTCAGAAAATATAGTCAAAACTGAACTTTCTGCCATGACAAAGAATGAGGATGAACTGGAAACCAGGAAGAACAATCTAAACCAAGCCCTACAGTCTCATCAAGCTGCAGATATTTTTTCCACCAGTACAAACTTAGATAAGCCATTACCAGAATATGTATTTAAAACAATCAAATCTAATAAGACAAAATTCATTCCGCAAAAAAATAAAATGCACGAGAGAATTGGAAGTCATGTGTTCGGTGATCTTTATACAGCTCCAGAATTTGAAATCATTGACACTTATCAAAGTGAACTTGAAAATGTGCCATGTATACTTTTATCTACTGACAATACTGCCCTCATAGGAAACTTTCAAGATAAAAAGTTACAGAAAATAAAATTTGAAAATCACAATATAAAAGTAGAGAAAGAAGTAAAGATAGCAGTCTTTGATATGTCATTGACAAGAGATGAAGGAATATTTGTGTCATCTCTAGAGAGGGATCTGAAACTATATACCAAAGATGGACAGATAAAGACATTTAAGTCATTTTCCCCATTGATAACGTTAGGAGTTCATGTAACCAAAGATAATAAGTTAATAGTAGGATTGACAGAATGTAGTACAGTTATATTTCCCCCAGCAGAAGACAGTACCAGAAGACTTATGGTTATGAACCAGGACGGTGACATACAACATACTATTGAATATGATAGGAATAATCAGAGACTGCTAACTTACCCACATAGAATCAATACTCTCAATGATAAGATAGTAGTTATAGACATTATAAACTTTGCACGGGAGGGTAAAGTAGTAATGTTAGATTATGGGGGACAATTGCATTGGACCTACAATGGTTGTAATAGTACCAATTCTGATAAGGCTAAATTCTGTCCAAGGGATTTGGCAATTACCTCTACAGACATGATTATCGTTCCTGATTCTTTGAATCATTCTATACATGTATTAAATCATGCTGGTGAAGTTATTTCATTGAAAGATGTTAAAAGCTTAGGAATAGAATTACCTGTAAGTCTCGATATTGACAAAAATGACACTTTATGGATTTGGTGCAAAGGTCAGGCTAAGATACACTGTGTTAAGCTGATATAAAAAACAGAAAGTCATTTTAATCTGACTTGTTTATGTTTATGCTCTGACTGATAATAGATCAGACACTTTCATTAAAGCTACAACACATCTTTGTGTTTCATCTAAAGGGTCAGTTCCTCGGTCAGTTCATGGATTTTGATCACACAAGATTTACATAGAGGGGAAATTGACTACACTTCAGCTGAAACATTTTGATTGTCACTTGGTTACTGTGTTAAGTTATCAATTGCAAGCATTTTCTCTTTATCAATCAAGATGTTGATAGGCAAGAATACAAATAAAAGGGAATGTAAAAGATATCTTTAGATAGCTACCCAATAAAATTACAACCACAGAATAATTTCATGAATTAGAAGCCATTTGTATCAGACTTCTAAAATTTTTATTTATAAATATGTATTGTTTATTTGCTCATATTTTGGAATGTGACTCTCATATATACAAAAGGAATGAAATAACTAATAATCACTTAAAATCTTTTATGTCTAGTTTGACAAGAAGTGTAATTCATTAATCATGATTACGTTAGGTAATACACAACTCACTACTTAATTCTTAGATAACACCTTAACATACATCTATGGTGGTCTGGTATTGTAATTAACATCCCCTCACCCAGATCATTATACTTATCTATGAGAATTCAATTTGTAGACAACTTTAATAATGAATTTAGAATCAAAATGTTTAATTGAATTTCTGATACATTTGTTCTCTGTTTTAAATCAATGAGTAATGAAATTTAGTTTAATTGGAAGGAATATTTTTTTTTGTCAGAAGTATGCACATGTTTGGGGTCATTTATAAAAGGCAAACGTGAGATTCCAGTGGCGGATCAAGAATTTTTCATAATAAATTAAGCCAAAATAATTTTAGAGGTTAAAGAAAGATAACTCATATTGAAAAATTGAGTTTTGTTTAAGTATTTTATCAATCATCATCTGATCTTAATGTATATGCATGTAATTTTTTGAAGTTAAGGAATATCTTTAAAGTTTTGGTTTACTTTTTATGCAATATTTATATGAACTGTAATATGTGCTATTTGTCATCATTTGTCATTAAATCTAGTCTGTTACTTTTATATAAATTGTGTTCTTTGAAACCAGTTTGGGTGATAAGTCTAATTTAATTCACTTAAAAAAGAAGAGGTGGTATGATTGCCAATGAGACAACTCTGCACAAGAGACAAATGACACAGTAATTAGCATCCATAGGTCACCAAATGGCCTCCAACAATGAGCAAAGCCCATATTGAATAGTCATCTATAAAAGGCCTGAAATGTAAATCAATTCAAACAAGAAAACTTAAACGTAATTAATGTACAAAGAAATTAATGAAAAACAAATATTTAACACATCATCAACTGACAACCACTAAATTACAGGCTCCTGAATCATGTCTATCAAACAACATAGAAAGGGTCCCAAAAATGAATTGTGTAAAACCATTCAAACAGGAAAAACATTGGTCTTATGATAATCTAAAAAAAAAGAACAAGAAACATTATGAAACCACCTCAACAAACGACAAACAATATGTACATCAGGTACCTGAATTGATGTAGGACAACAACCCTGACTCAGGAATCTGTCAGGACAGGCATGGTATAGATGTGTCAAGGGTGACTCGGGACAGGCATGGTATAGATGTGTCAAGGGTGACTCGGGACAGGCATGGTATAGATGTGTCAAGGGTGACTTGGGACAGGCATGGTATAGATGTGTCAAGGGTGACTCGGGACAGGCATGGTATAGATGTGTCAAGGGTGACTTGGGACAGGCATGGTATAGATGTGTCAAGGGTGACTTGGGACAGGCATGGTACAGATGTGTCAAGGGTGACTCGGGACAGGCATGGTATAGATGTGTCAAGGGTGACTTGGGACAGGCATGGTACAGATGTGTCAAGGGTGACTCGGGACAGGCATGTTATAGATGTATTGTATTGTATTGTATTGTATTGTATTGTATTGTATTGTATTGTATTGTATTGTATTGTATTGTATTGTATTGTATTGTATTGTATTGTATTGTATTGTATTGTATTGTATTGTATTGTATTGTATTGTATTGTATTGTATTGTATTGTCATTAGGGTGACTTTTCGTTCTGGTACCCTTATTTTGATCTAATTGTGGCTGTGAAACTTACATAAAGTAGTTCTTGGGTTGATGTAGCTTTGAAATAAACAGAATATTAGGGAAATTGCAACAAGAGTTACAAGAATGGTGATCTTAGTTAAAACTGTAGAAGATGGTTACATATAATAAATCATCAAGTTAATAAAATATGACAAAGGTTCACCATCTTGAAATCTGCAAAATTTCATAAAATGTGAATACAGAAAGAGACGCTCATATTTATTGTACAAACAAACATTCTAGAAACTTTGAAAGCTCTGAACTGAAAACTAAATGATATGTTAATTACATAACATAGGGGATACCTGCTCGTTTCCTTCTATGTCCTACATTTACCACTCTTTTAAATTATATTTGTACTTCTTGCAAACCTGTAGTGTAAGCATGTAATGATAATAATTATGTGCTGAGAATAAAAGGGGGGGGGGGCTTCTTTTTCCAATGCAACCTTGAAATACAAAACACATTTCACAACCAGTGTATTTCTCTCCCCTTATAACAGTCATACTCAGTCTTTTGTATCCACATAATCAAGACAAGACAGTGGGTCATTTTGCTACTTCTTTAACATAAAATCTTTACACTGAAGACATAATGAAGTATTATTCCTACCTGTACATACAAGCCATATATCTTCCCCTCTGTCTGAGCCAATGAGTCATGATATAACAGCATGTCTGACTGACTGTTACTTATTATAGAATTGTATATCTCTCTCACTGTTACTTATTATAGAATCACAACATTGTATATCTTGTCATAGTAAATACACAGTTTTTGTTTGAAGCTAATTCAACACAACATCAAAGTGAGCAAAATACAAACAAAGTAACATTTCTAAGGGGGAGAAGGATGGGGTTCACTAAAGGATGGGCATGCTCTTATACACCTAATACATGTTGTTTTTCATCAAGTAGCAAAACAAATATTAGGAGAGAGAGAGAGAGAGAGTACATGCTCTTATGCATTGGACTCTGCTCAAAATAAAGAAAGAAAGATGGAGAAGGGAGAAAGAGAGATTGAGAGTACACACATATCTCATATCAGTTGTAAACTTTGCTACAAATAAAGAAATTGACAGAAAGAGGGTGGAAACATGCCTATAAAATACTGTAAATTTTGCTCTGAATGAATAGACAGAGAGATGCAGAAGATGAAAAGGGATGGATACATCAGGTCAAATGCACATTAGACTAGCCTATAAATTTAGCGAAAGAAACACAAGGGAGAAAGACAGAACTGAGAATGAAAACATAAGCACAGTTGACATAAGGCTCCAAATACAGAGATTGAGAGCAAAGATACAGATGGCAGAAAGAGAGAAAGAGATTGGAAACATGATCTTATGAACTGTAGGTCACTAGGCTTTAATTAAAAAGATAGTGAGAAGGATACGAAAGTGAGAAAAAGAAACAAAACATACTCTGATGCACTGTTGACTATGCACCCAATAAAAAGATTTAGAGTGAGGTACATAAGGAAGAAAGAGAGAAAAAGAGTGGAAACCTTGTCTTTTGGTAGCTGACTATCATGTTTCGATACAAATATTTTGAGAGAAGAGAGATCAATAAAATCCACAATCTGATGGATTTTGTCTAAACAACTGCGAACAGTTACTGTAAATTCAGAAATCATTGCGAGCATTTATTATTGCGATTTTGTCATTTTACACTTGAATGTGATTTTTTGTTGTTACGATTTTGAGAAAAGTCATGCTTAATTCAGTTAAAATATTACAAAATGCGAGTTTTAATTATTGCATTTACAAGTCATTCGCATTATTCGCAATAATAAAAACCTCGCAATAATTTCTGAATTTACAGTAACTTGGTCATTGTTTTGACAGGAACCCTCTTCATTACGATATTCTCCTTTTAAAAAAATCATCATT
Source organism: Mytilus trossulus (assembly GCF_036588685.1). NCBI lineage: Eukaryota > Metazoa > Mollusca > Bivalvia > Mytilida > Mytilidae > Mytilus > Mytilus trossulus. The sequence goes on along the minus strand of NC_086385.1, from coordinate 62,344,598 downwards.
ATCAAATAAATGAGATTTTCAAAATGTCAATCAGATCATGATGGCAACCAAATTAAACCAAGGACAGTGGTGGATCCAGAAATTTTCATAAGTGGGGTCCACTGACTGCCCAAGAGGGGTCCCGCTCCAGCCACGCTTCAGTGATTCCCTATATAAGCAACCAATTTTTTTCCAAAAGATCTGCCTCTGAAGGCCAAATGTTTTAACAAATTTTCAATATTTTTTCCATACTGTAAATACAGAAATTATTGCGAGGTTTTTATTATTGCGAATAATGCGACTGAGTTGTAAACGCAATAATTAAAACTCGCATTTTGTAATATGTTAATTGAATTAAGCATGACTTTTCTCCAAATCGTAAAAATTAAAATCGCATTCAAGTGTAAAATGACAAAATCGCAATAATAAATGTACGCAATAATTTCTGAATTTACAGTATTAACAGTGTCTCAACCAAATCCCTTTGAAAGTTTGAACTGCACATATTTTGCTGATTCTGGCGAGTGTGGGATTGATAAAAATACAGAAGTGCCAAAATCTTGTATATCTTGCTGATATGTTTTTTTCTGTTTACATTTTATCTCTATATTTGTTACTATTTGCCCATTTAAGACATAAATGGTATAAAAAGATATAAGACAAATATTGCGTTTTATACCTTTGTTCATCTTTCACAATGCTGGCCATGTTGATTGACCATCTGGGACAATGGAAACATTTTTCAACATAGATACCACTACGATGATGGTGGTCAAGTTTGGTTAAACTTAATTGGCTCAGTAATTTATAAGGAGAAGATTTTTGTAAAAGTTAATGTATGGTGACATTCAGACATCAGTTGTCAAGTAATGATAAAGCTCACTTGGCCCTAAAATAAATTAATTAAAATGAGAAAAATTGGCCAAAAATAAAGATAAACAGAGAAACTAGACATCATTGAGATGGGAGCCATCTCTGTGGGCCCTGTTGTGAATATCGTGGGCTAATCAATTTCTATCTTCATCATATGACACGAAATTGTCAACTGAAACCAGAGTTTTTGACCTTGAACTTTCTCTAATAAGTTGTACACACATTAAGACACACCACACCCTCTAGTGTTTTTTTTAATTTACATGTCAATTATAAACTTTGGACTCATAAAGGTTCTCTAGATATAGAGGAAACAATTTGTTACAGACAGAAAGACAGACTGATCACTATACACATTACTTACACCATTCGGCGGAGCCCTAATTATAGAAAATAGTTAAGGACACACCCATCAAGAGATTGCAGACCCTCATATCTCTATAGTTAAATTAAAGCATTAGAGAAAAAAATCTTTAAACTTACATTTTCTGGTACTGCATGTTTTTCATATTTCACAGACAATGTAATAACTTTCTGTTTCACATTTTCAGCCTTACTCCCCAGTATACCTGACTTGACATTTTCAGCCTTACTCCGCAATATACCAAACTTCACAGTAGTTTTGCCTGCAAGTCTTATCGATACTGATATCAGACGATTTCTAACTTTATCAATAAAGAGTTCTCTTTGACTCATAGTGTTATCCTATATCAGATACAAAGGTTTCAAGTATGTTTGTCCAAAACAAAACCAATTCTAAGAAGTTTTATTATCTGTTTCTTGGTATGAAAACATAAACATCAATAAAGCACGAGGTCTGATAGTGGTAAATAGTCTGCAGTTTATTCAAGACATCAAAATATTGTGAAATCAAGATATTTAATATAATGTTTTGATTAAAACTGATTGCTTTATCTTTCGCTGAGATCTTCAATATCTATTTCAGTAGATGATAAAATCCAACATAAGAATGCCAGTAAAAATACAGAACTATCATCTGAATGTTAAAATGCTGGCAGATGTTAACAATGAAAAGCTATGACCTGATGACCATTAGCAGTGAAAAACCATGATAGTCCAATTCTTTTAATTCCAGCACAAGACAAAGATGTTGATGAAATTCACAAATAATTGTCAAATGTTTACTGTAAAAAACTATCACTGTGAAATTCTTTCCATGACTGAAATTTTAACAGTGACAAACTATGACAGAACTTTTTTGTAGTCTAATAATCAGATTTCAAAGTCATCTCCCATTTTCATAAATAGTAGTTTAGATTGTCTCCCTTTCCATACTTGGAATTCAAACAAAATTTCAGATTTCAAGATGTGCTGAACAGAAAAAAATAGATTGCTAATTCTTCAGTTTGCTTAATTCTCTTTTCACTCTTAGATGAATTACTTCCCTTTGAATTTACTAATCTATAATTATCAATTGTTTTCAACACTATTAATAATTCAATTTCTATTCAAGTTTTATTCCTAAATTTCAATAACAACGGTTTCTCAAAATCCATATAAATCAAAATTTAATCCAACTTTTGACTGACAACAGCAACTATTTGTTACATAAAGTTTTCTCTGACTGATAATTCAAATGAATGCATCATACAGATATAACTGTATAATTCAACATAAAACATGGAGAAAGTATAACTGTATAATTCTACCTAAAACATGGAGAATGTTGGCATGAGCTGCACATTTATAATGAAAGAGTCATACAACCATTTACATGTTCTGAAGAAAATTTGCTTTGACATGTGAATGTAATTTTCAAAAGGAATTAATGAGGTAGAAAACAAATAGAAACTTTTTAGTTGGGGAAGAAAAGAAAATAATGAAATCTGTAACTAATATACAAATTATTGGATTTATACTCATTAAACTAACAAGAAAAACTCCAGGAACAAAGATCTGATGTTGAGAAGCTGGTCAAAAGGTCTTTATTTCAAACTGTACATGCATGCAAAAGGAAATAGATTTTGGAAGCTAGATGCAAACTTAAGAGAGAGTGTTAAAATGCAAAGATTTGCAATTTTCAAAGTTATAAAGGGGCATAACTCATTAGGTGACTCACTGCAAGTTAGAGCTTTTATGTACATGATGTATGATCGAGTTTAATTAAATTTGGATGAGAAAAACTTCAGGTTGAATTTAGTAACAAATACATGAATGACAGATGGTCAATGGTTACACTTTATACATTATTAGTCCAGATTACTATAAGGTACAAGGGTTGTTTTGCCTTTTAATACAAGCTAGGGCTGTGGGTCCCACGGCCCCAGCTTGTGTGGCAAAACAGCTGTTGGATGTCAAAGTAATCTCATCTGGGACTAAATACATTATATGTTTTATGACAATTAAGATTTTCATATGTTTATATTTATGCAATTTATTAGATTTATTAAATTAAATCAAATCATTTAGCTTCATGTGAGGGATATTGCCTTTGCTAAATTACAAATTTTGGATTTTCAATATAAACTTTTCAAATGAAGATAATTAAAAGGCAGTTTGCCAAAATATGTTAATTTTTTTTATGTTTTTCATTGATCTACAACATGAGCTGGAGTTATAATATATTATCAACCAACCAAGTTTTATAAAACATGAAAAAAGCCTATTTAAAACATGCTTTAAAACTTTATATTTTCCACCCAAAATTTAATCCCACATAATAAAATACACACTCATCATAAAGTTAATCAATGCTGTATAATCTTTATAAATCAGCCTTACATAATAACAGTGTAAAGATATCTCTTCATCTTGAAGTAGTTTACATGGGTTAATTAAGAGAAATAAAACTATTGTAATTGAGTTATCTCCCCTCCTTCATAATTCTCTTTGATCTTGATACTGACCCAACTAATGATCCAATTAGACAATTTATTCTATAGAAACTACCTTACAATTAGGAACACCAAGTAGAATTGTAATTTCATTTATTTAAAGGGGCAATGTATTAGAATGAAATTATTTTCTCCTGTGTGTTTTCATCATATGTATACGTAGCATAGAGGGCATTAGGTTTTCCCCCCTCCAAAATTATTTTCACTCAACATGACACCGCCAATCTGAGTAATCAATTTTTTTTGGTCAATTTTAAAAATAAGATTTAAAAATGAAATATGCAATTAATTTTTATCCTAGAACAACCAGAGTTATCTCCCTTATTCAAAAGATACATATAATATTATTATAATGCCTTGATTACTGATCACGAAACTGTAGACAGTTACCATACAAACCCAATTAGTATCTCTTTTAATCCCCCTCCATGAAAACCATCAATGTTCAGAGTCTGCTTCTAAGTCAAGTAAAAAGTCCTGATAAATATATTTCCATCAACAATGAGTTGTGCCAAGCATTACAATAAAACACTGATTTATGAGTATAATCTGTATAAAAATTGGCACAGAATCTGAATGCATAGAATTTGCTTCTTCTGATATTAATAACTTTCTTCAGGCAGGAGGCATAATAAAACTGTTGTAATTTGTTTAAAATTCAAAACATTCTTCAATCTTTTATCTCCATGTATTATGGAAGTTAAAAATAATTATTTCAGTTAGATCATTAGTTTAAAAAAATGATGTACATTTCTCTTTCAATTGAATATTTTCAACAATTACACTACACATTGGCAAAACAATCTTCACCTAGAATCAAATCTCAACAGAACAAAATATTAGTTTTCTCAATTTCTAGTAAAAAAAAATTCATAACTTTTGTACATTTTATGTGTCCAAACTGAGAAATAAATCAACAGCACACAGAGAGATTTTCTTTTCATGTATCTCCTCCAAAAAGGTCAACAATTGAAGATTGGTAAATTTCAAATTACCATAAAAAGTATAAAAATAAACACATGTTCAGATACATGTAGAGAGTTTTAGATTTCTGGTTCATTGAAACACTATACACTTTTCAGAGACACAGAGAATTTTAGATTTATGGAACACATGTTCAGTTACGTGTAGAAAATTTATATGATTTCTGGTTCAATGAAACACTATACACATGTTCAGATACATGTAAAGTTTTAGATTTCTGGTTCAATGAAACACTTAACACATGTTCAGATACATGTAAAGAGTTTTAAATTTCTGGTTCAATGAAACACTAAACACTTGTTCAGATACATGTTGAGAGTTTTAGATTTCTGGTTCAATGAAACACTAAACACATGTTCAGATACATGTAAAGAGTTTTAGATTTCTGGTTCAATGAAGAACTACACACTTTTCAGAAACATGTAGAGAATTTAGATTTCTGGTTCAATGAAACACTAAACACATGTTCAGATACATATAAAGAGTTTTAGATTTCTGGTTCAATGAAACACTAAACACATGTTCAGATACATGTAGAGAATTTAGATTTCTGGTTCATTGAAACACTAAACACATGTTCAGATACATGTAGAGAATTTAGATTTCTGGTTCATTGAAACACTAAACACATGTTCAGATACATGTAGAGAATTTAGATTTCTGGTTCAATGAAACACTAAACACATGTTCAGATACATGTAAAGAGTTTTATATTTCTGGTTCAATGAAACACTAAACACATATTCAGATACATGCAGATAATTTAGATTTCTGGTTCATTGAAACACTAAAGACATGTTCAGATACATGTAGAGAATTGAGATTTCTGGTTCATTGAAACACTAAACACATGTTCAGATACATGTAGAGAATTTAGATTTCTGGTTCAATGAAACACTAAACACATGTTCAGATACATGTAAAGAGTTTTAGATTTCTGGTTCAATGAAACACTAAACACATGTTCAGATACATATAAAGAGTTTTAGATTTCTGGTTCAATGAAACACTAAACACATGTTCAGATACATGTAGAGAATTTAGATTTCTGGTTCATTGAAGCACTAAACACATGTTCAGATACATGTAGAGAATTTAGATTTCTGGTTCATTGAAACACTAAACACATGTTCAGATACATGTAGAGAATTTAGATTTCTGGTTCAATGAAGAACTAAACACATGTTCAGATACATGTAGAGAATTTAGATTTCTGGTTCAATGAAGAACTAAACACATGTTCGGATACATGTTGAGAGTTTTAAATTTCTGGTTCAATGAAACACTAAACACATGTTCAGATACATGTAAAGAGATATAGATTCCTGGTTCAATGAAACACTAAACAAATGTTTAGATACATGTTGAGAGTTTTAAATTTCTGGTTCAATGAAACACTAAACACATGTTCAGATACATGTAAAGAGTTTTAGATTTCTGGTTCAATGAAACACTTAACACATGTTTAGATACATGTAGAGAATTTAGATTTCTGGTTCATTGAAACACTAAACACATGTTCAAATATATGTAGAGAATTTAGATTTCTGGTTCATTGAAACACTAAACACATGTTCAGATACATGTAGAGAATTAAGGATTTCTTGTTCAATGAAACACTTAACACATATTCAGATACATGTAAGGAGTTTTAGATTTCTGGTTCAATGAAACACTAAACACTTGTTCAAATACATGTAAAGAGTTTAAGATTTCTGGTTAAATAAAACTCTATCACATGTTCAGATACATGTAAAGAGCTTAAGATTTCTGGTTAAATAAAACACTATCACATCACATGTTCAGATACATGTAAAGAGTTTAAGATTTCTGGTTCAAAGAAACACTTTACACATGTTCAGATACATGTAAAGAGTTTTAGATTTCTGGTTAAATAAAACACTATCACATGTTCAGATACATGTAGACAGATTTAGATTTCTGGTTAAATAAAACACTATCACATGTTCAGATACATGTAAAGAGTTTAAGATTTCTGTTAAATAAAACACTATCACATGTTCAGATACATGTAAAGAGTTTAAGATTTCTGTTAAATAAAACACTATCACATGTTCAGATACATGTGAGAGTTTAAGATTTCTGGTTCAATAAAACACTATCACATGTTCAGATACATGTAAAGAGTTTAAGATTTCTGGTTCAATGAAACACTAAACACATGTTCAGATACATGTAAAGAGTTTTAGATTTCTGGTTCAATGAAACACTAAACACATGTTCAGATACATGTAAAGAGTTTTAGATTTCTGGTTCAATGAAGAACTAAACACTTTTCAGAAACATGTAGATAATTTAGATTTCTGGTTCAATAAAACACTAAACACATGTTCAGATACATTTAAAGAGTTTTAGATTTCTGGTTCAATGAAACACTAAACACTTGTTCAGATACATGTTGAGAGTTTTAGATTTCTGGTTCAATGAAAAACTAAACACATGTTCAGATACATGTAAAGAGTTTTAGATTTCTGGTTCAATAAAACACTAAACACATGTTCAGGTACATGCAGATAATTTAGATTTCTGGTTCATTGAAACACTAAACACATGTTCAGATACATGTAGAGAATTGAGATTTCTGGTTCATTGAAACACTAAACACATGTTCAGATACATGTAGAGAATTTAGATTTCTGGTTCAATGAAACACTAAACACATGTTCAGATACATGTAAAGAGTTTTAGATTTCTGGTTCAATGAAACACTAAACACTTGTTCAGATACATGTTGGGAGTTTTAGATTTCTGGTTCAATGAAACACTAAACACATGTTCAGATACATGTAAAGAGTTTTAGATTTCTGGTTCAATGAAACACTAAACACATGTTCAGATACATGTAAAGAGTTTTAGATTTCTGGTTCAATGAAGAACTAAACACTTTTCAGAAACATGTAGATAATTTAGATTTATGGTTCAATAAAACACTAAACACATGTTCAGATACATTTAAAGAGTTTTAGATTTCTGGTTCAATGAAACACTAAACACTTGTTCAGATACATGTTGAGAGTTTTAGATTTCTGGTTCAATGAAAAACTAAACACATGTTCAGATACATGTAAAGAGTTTTAGATTTCTGGTTCAATAAAACACTAAACACATGTTCAGGTACATGCAGATAATTTAGATTTCTGGTTCATTGAAACACTAAACACATGTTCAGATACATGTAGAGAATTGAGATTTCTGGTTCATTGAAACACTAAACACATGTTCAGATACATGTAGAGAATTTAGATTTCTGGTTCAATGAAACACTAAACACATGTTCAGAAACATGTAGAGAATTTAGATTTCTGGTTCATTGAAACACTAAACACATGCTCAGATACATGTAGAGAATTTAGGATTTCTGGTTCAATGAAACACTTAACACATGTTCAGATACATGTAAAGTGTTTTAGATTTCTGGTTCAATGAAACACTAAACACTTGTTCAGATTAATGTAGAGAATTTAGGATTTCTGGTTCAATGAAACACTAAAAACACATGTTCAGATACATGTAGAGAACTTTAGATATATGGTTCATTGAATCACTAAACACATGTTCAGATACATGTAGAGAATTTAGATTTCTGGTTTATTGAAACACTTAACACATGTTCAGATACATGTAGAGAATTTAGATTTCTGGTTCATTGAAACACTAAACACTTTTTCAGATACATGTAGAGAATTTAGATTTCTGGTTCATTGAAACACTAAACACATGTTCAGATACAAGTAGAGAACTTTAGATTTCTGGTTCAATGAATCTATAAACACATGTTCAGATACATGTAGACAACTTTAGATATATGGTTCAATGAATCTCTAAACACATGTTCAGATACATGTAGAGAATTTAGATTTCTGGTTCATTGAAACACTAAACACATGTTCAGATACATGTAGAGAATTTAGATTTCTGGTTCAATGAAACAAACACATGTTCAGATACATGTAGAGAATTTAGATTTCTGGTTCAATGAATCTATAAACACATGTTCAGATACATGTAGAGAATTTAGATTTCTGGTTCATTGAAACACTAAACACATGTTCAGATACATGTAAAGAGTTTTAGATTTCTGGTTCAATGAAGAACTAAACACATGTTCAGATACATGTAGAGAATTTAGATTTCTGGTTCAATGAAACACTAAACACATGTTCAGATACATGTAGAGAACTTTAGATTTCTGGTTCAATGAAGAACTAAACACATGTTCAGATACATGTAGAGAACTTTAGATTTCTGGTTCATTGAAACACTACACACATGTTCAGATACATGTAAAGAGTTTTAGATTTCTGGTTCAATGAAGAACTAAACACATGTTCAGATACATGTAGAGAATTTAGATTTCTGGTTCAATGAAACAAACACATGTTCAGATACATGTAGAGAACTTAAGATTTCTGGTTCAATGAATCTCTAAACACATGTTCAGATACATGTAGAGAATTTTAGATTTCTGGTTCAATGAAGAACTAGACACATGTTAAAACACAATTAAACACCTGTTAAGATACAGGTAAATAGTCATGATCATTAGTTTTCTGGTTTATTATGAACACTAAATATATATATACACCTGTTGAGGTACATGTAGTGTCAGTCTATTTTTGTTTAATTCTGTGTAAATGATAAGAAGCTAATGAAAATAACAGACAAGGGAACATTTCAAAAGTTCTGGATGGAATTCAATTTTTAAATGAGTGTCTTAAAGTTGTATGAAATTTGTTTCATTCTTGCCTTTTTCTATTAAAGTTTCAGTAATCTTTATACTAGTATATATTTGAAATCATAATATATCTGAGTATTAATTTTGATTTGCTAAACTGATAAACAATTTTAAATCGTTTTTTTACCACTAAGCAATTTTTTTTTACATGTCTGAGGGTAAAACTTTTCTTTTTTCTTCTTTCTTTTTTCTAAGAGGAGCTAATTTCTATATGCATTTCAATGTTTGCCCTCTACAGGGGAGGATCCAGCCATTTATAAAAAGAGGGTGGGTCTGCCCGGTTCCAACTCTGGTTAAAGATTGAGTTTCAACCATATGTTCCTATTCAATTAATAGCATTGATCTTTAAAACATATAGGGGGAAAGGGGGGGGGGGGGTCCAACCCCCAAACCGCCATTCGTAGGATCTGTTTTTTTTGTTTTTGTGTTCAATGGTTGATGTGTGGGCGATTCACATTTGTCATATTCCCATGCTAAATTTAAAATTGTTAAATTGATAAAATACGTCTGTCTTTGAACAATATTCAAAACAACCAACAGTGCTTCTTCTCTTGACTTTGTTTGCCTTTATAAATTTTTAGTATGCTTTGCCTTCACATTGTATAAAACATTTTGAGATTTCCCCCATGACAGATGTTTTCTATAATAAATCACATGGGGATTTTATATCAAATCTTGATAAACTACATGTTCACTTTTGTAAATTTAATTAGATTTGTAATAGTGATGCTCTATAATTGAAATTCCAGATTATTTTATACTCCATGGGAGATAACTCATGTAATCTTCCATTTTGATTTTTTTTTGTTATGGCATAAGGGAGATAACTTATGTTTACTTTTATAACTTGCACTTAGATTATTTTATTTCTTATTCAGGATTTGAAAAGAAGAGACAGTTTGTTAAAAGTAACTTTCTTCATTAAGCCAGACACAACTTACATTTTTCAAATTGTCTAGAAACCTATAAAACCTCTAAAGTTATTCTTGGCAGCTTGTCTGTATGTCAATGGTACTTCACTAATAGGGTACTTCAAATAAATTCTGTTTCTATTTTTTGTGGAATTTGAGAAATGATAATTTATTTTTTGTATTCAGTTTAAAACATTTATTTTTTTCAATTACTCATGCATCATATATGATTAATTCTTCTGACTAAAAATATTTCAAACATTTTATCCACTCAGAATCAGAAGATCTCAATCTTAGATGCAAAGAGAAAACTTGAAGAAGTTTTGAAGAACATATTTCTTCATAATAGCATTTCCTCCTTACCCTTTTGTATGTAACTGACAATTTTTATATTTTCCTATGGAGAATCTCACAAAAGGAATATGAATAGTCCATATTGTCATTAGTTCATGGGATGTTGCTATTATATTGGTAAAATTAAACAACAATTACAAGGGAAAAGGTTAATCTAAACCAAATAGATAAATAAACAAAAAGACACAACAATTGAGTAATTTTAGGGACAAAATGAAAGCTACAACCAAAATATGCATTGATCAATGACTTTGACACAATTGCAGCCTCCATCTATAACTTTCGGCCTCTTCACAGATTCAGTAGTTTTTTAACCAATGAGAATGAAATATTCTTTTATGCCAGGCGCAGATCCAGAGAGGGTTTCCGGGGTTTATGGAACCCCCCCTTTTTTTGATAATCAATGCATTTAAATGGGGACATGCAATTGGAACACACCCCACACCCTTTTGTCCTGGGTTAGGAACCCCCCCTTTTTAAAATAGCTGGATCCCTCCCTGGATGCCATTATGATTTCTTCTCCAGTATTTTGAATAACCTATCTGCACAGGACAGGATTATAGCTAGATAAAGATGCATGAGTTACATTGGAATCTCAGAGTGATTTATTATTACTTAATCTGCCAAAATTACCATAGATTGTGCCAACTAAACAGCAGTACAGGAAATTATTATACTATAACTAATAGGTCAGGCTTAAAAAATATCTGTCAAGGGCTGAGTGAGCAGCACAAGACATAGAATTTAGGACATAACTAACCAGATGCTCCGCAGGGCGTAGCTTTATACGACAGCAGAGGTTGAACCCTGAACGGTTGGGGCAAGTATGGACACAACATTCAAGCTGGATTCCCCTCTAAATTTGGATTGTGATTAAATAGTTGACACAGCATAGGTTTCTGACACAGAATGAATGTATTCAAATGAACTTAAAATTTTTGTTTTCTCTTAGAGCAATTCACTATGCTGTTGAATATTAATCCTCTCAAAAAAATGTTTGAAGAAATTTTCTTTTTATTTATGAAATTTCAAATGAGAAAAATTGAACCCAATTTTTTAATCACATCCCCCTTTCCCTTATTCCAAAACTAATTTCAATTAAAATATTCTAATGGAGTTTGCAACAATTACTACTCATTTAAATACATCATAAAATATTAAGATGTAAAAAAACTGCTTGTTATCACTGAATGGTAAAGATTATTTAATTTTTTCAGTTGGTAGTAAAAAGTGAATATACATTGTATATTGTATATAACAAAGATTTAAGTTGATTCTGGACAAAGAAAGATAACTCCAATTAAAAAAAAATCTTGCAGATATTTCTTGCTTACTATACTGGACAAAGAAAGATAACTCTTAATTAAAAAAAAAATTGCTATTTCACAATATTGTGAAATTAGATATTTCTTGCCATTGCACAATACTGTGCAATTGAAAAGACTTGCTATTGCACAATACTTAATATAATAATTTTAGATCCTGATTTGGACCAACTTGAAAACTGGGCCCATAATCAAAAATCTAAGTACATGTTTAGATTCAGCATATCAAAGAGGCCCAAGAATTTAATTTTTGTTAAAATCAAACTTAGTTTAATTTTGGACCCTTTGCACTTTAATTTAGACCAATTTTAAAAATAGACCAAAAATTAAGAATCTACATACACAGTTAGATTTGGCATATCAAAGAACCCCAATTATTCAATTTTTGATGAAATCAAACAATTTTTAATTTTGGACCTCGATTTGGGCCAACTTGAAAACTGGGCCAATAATAAAAAATCTAAGTACATTTTTAGATTCAGCATATCAAAGAACCCCAAGGTTTCAATTTTTGTTAAAATCAAACTAAGTTTAATTTTGGACCCTTTGGACCTTAATGTAGACCAATTTGAAAACGGGACCAAAAATTAAGAATCTACATACACAGTTAGATTCGGCATATTAAAGAACCCCAATTATTCAATTTAGATGAAATTAAACAAAGTTTAATTTTGGACCCTTTGGGCCCCTTTTTCCTTAACTGTTGGGACCAAAACTCCCAAAATCAATACCAACCTTCCTTTTATAGTCATAAACCTTGTGTTTAAATTTCATAGATTTCTATTTACTTAAACTAACGCTATGGTGCGAAAACCAAGAAAAATGCTTATTTGGGTCCCTTTTTGGCCCCTAATTCCTAAACTGTTGGGATCGAAACTCCCAAAATCAATACCAACCTTCCTTTTGTGGTCATTAACATTGTGTTTAAATTTCATTGATTTCTATTTACTTTAACTAAAGTTATTGTGCGAAAACCAAGAATAATGCTTATTTGGGCCCTTTTTTGGCCCCTAATTCCCAAACCGTTGAAACCAAAATTCCCAAAATCAATCCCAACCTTTCTTTTGTGGTCATAAACCTTGTGTCAAAATTTCATAGATTTCTATTAACTTAAGCTAAAGTTATAGTGCGAAAACCAAGAAAATGCTAATTTGGGCCCTTTTTGGCCCCTAATTCCTAAAATGTTGGGACCAAAACTCCCAAAATCAATACCAGCCTTTCTTTTATGGTCATAAACCTTGTGTTAAAATTTCATAGATTTCTATTCACTTTTACTAAAGTTAGAGTGCGAAAACTAAAAGTATTCGGACGACGAAGACGACGACGACGCCAACGTGATAGCAATATATGAAGAAAATTTTTTCAAAATTTGCGGTCGTATAAAAATCCTTGTACAGTGGCGGATTCAGAATTTTTCATAAGTGGGGCCCACTGACTGACCTAAGAGGGGGCACGCTTCATTGATTCCCTATATAACCAGCCAGATTTTTTCCCACAAAAAGGGGGGGGGTAAGATCCCCTGCCCCCCTAAATCTATCTCTGTTGTACTATACTAAATTAGGTCAGGCTTAGAAAAATTTAGGGCAACAGAACCACACAATAGAATTTAAGAAGTTATTCAAATATTCATCCATAGATAAGGTTGGATAAAGAAAAAACCAGCATTTTACTATGGCGTTCAGGAAATGATCATATTTAATCAGTTATCTGTACTGTGACAATGTCTAAATCACTCTGCTCATTCAGCTCTTAAAAAAACTGCATATCACTGGTTTGTGACCTATAATAGATTGACCCGGCCTTAATAATTTGACTCTAGGTTGATACATCTTCTGGTTTTCTGGTGATACAAAGAAAACACTTCTAAAAGACGCAAATACAGCCCTATAAATAGATTATTAGTTTATCTGCAGTGCATATTGAGATTGTAAAATATCAGCTGCTTAACACAATATGAAGGCTAAATGATCTTGTTTGCTGGGCTGATTTGACAAAAAGCTTCATATTGTGACTTGCAGCTAATATTTTACAATATCAGTGAGTAATTACACAACCTAATAATTGATACTTAATTTTACTTTAGGATGAGATTAAGTTATTCTGCTTTTATATAAAATTTTGACAACATTGCTTCTTGATTCTTTTGTATCTAGATTAATTAATTAAAATAATGTTTTAAAATCCATTAAATTCATCAATTTGCTCTTTATATACTATTTTTATTCCTGATGTTTTTTTTATTATAGAAAGAAAGCACTTATTAATGAATGTCCATCTAAAAAAAAATTCTACCAAAGTGCCCACACAAAAAATACCAAAAATGTACTATATACCATAAAATTTTTACCATAAGGACTGCTGTCCCTCTTCCATCTACCTGAAATATGCAGGAATACAGACGGATAAGCCCATAAACACAGTCACAGAAAACCCATATTTTACTGGATTTAGACTAATAGATATATTATGAAGATGTGGTATGAGTGCCAATAAGACAAATCGCCATCCAAGTCACAATTTATAAAAGTAAACATGTTAACAATACTTTGTGTACACAACATTACCTAACATCCCTGCCAAATCCTCAGGTTAAATTAGACATTTTTGTCAGAATTAATATCAACAACAATCTCTTACAAATGATTTAGTTTATTTATGTTATTACTAATTAACAATCTGTTATAAAAAAGTACTTTTATGTTTTATACAAGGAGGGTGCACAGGGATTCATTTAACTATTTTGTTCAATCTTTTTTGGGGATTTGTAACATTTGGACAATCAAAAAGTCAGTTGATGGACATTGGTACAGTTTCTGTGGGCCATAAGGTGTTGTCAGTGCATTGGACTATAGCTACTATCATTTGAAAAAAAATTTCTTAATTTTGATTATCTCCCCTTTAACATATTGGGCTGGAATTACATCTTCAGGTTGTATTCCACAACTGTGAATTTTTTTTTGCATGCTATGTATGTGAGATTCAACATTGTATTACATGTTGTTTTATAAGTTTAATTAGACTGTTTTTATGTCGTATATGTTTTTATACTCGGTCAAAAGCTTCTTAGAGGTAATGTGTTGTATATTTAACTTTATAACTGATTCAAAATAAATTTCTCTTATCATATTCTTATATATCTTTTTTTATTTTTCTGTTTCGTTTTAAGGGGTTACAAGCAGTGGCGGATCCAGAAATTTTGATAAGTGGGGGCCCACTGACTGACCTAAGAGAGGGCCCGCTCCAGTCACGCTTCAGTGATTCCCGATATAAGCAACCAAATTTTTTCCAAAAAAGAGGGGGCCCGGGCCCCCTGGGATCCCCCCCTAATTCCACCTCTGACAAGTACTAATTTTCAATATCTATAACCTCCATGTAAAGGCATAAAGAAAGATGAACAGGGTAATTCCTTTAAAAATTACCCTGAAAAACATTAAGGAGGGAATAAAAAGAGAGGGACAAAAAAGATCAGTTCACTTAAACATTGTGTATATCTTTCAATTTAATTATAAACAAAACCTTTGATTAGGGTTAGTGACCTATAGTTGTTAATGTTTGTGTCATTTTGGTCTTTTGTGGATAGTTGTCTCATTGGCAATCATACCACATCTTCTTTTTCATACTTTGGTATTACATTGTCTAAGAATGACCATTTAATTAGGCTAATGTTAATAAAAATATATATATGTTCCGGACCATATGAGTATTTGGACCATATGTGTATACTCATATGCGTATGGTCGGTCCATATGAGTATGATACTCGTTTTGTTGTTAACGGGCCGGACCATATGAGGATTTGGACCATATAGGTATTTGTTTTTCAATAATATGCATTAGAAAACTTTATAGAAAACAATGATTTCTACATGCAGTTATAAGTAGATGAAATTTTTTTTAATGTTGTAACGACAAGTTATTCACTAAAAGAGAAGCCTTTTATGTCCCTCTTTGGAACGCGGCGTAAATTTAATTTTTATGTAAGGACTTATTGAAACTTCCTTGGAGACAGTAATATTAGACCTTATAAAGAAGACAAAGAGGTTTATTAGTGGTATTTTATCTTCCTAAAATCATCTTGTGTATCACTTCCAACTGTTTGTAGGCAGATAAGATAGATATTTAATCATTTATTGGTCCACACTCTATTCTATCTTGATGCGGCTTGGTTTGGATTTGTCGAAGAAATTTTGCTTGAATCGCTGAAGATGTCGTCTTTCATTATACTATATTTTTCTCAAACTGTTGAACTGATTATGACAAAGCTTGACAGAAATGCTTGAAATAACCAGTATTACAAAGGGAAAAAGTCACATTCAGATTATTGAACAAAATGGTCTTCTTTAGGTGTAATAACACCAAATCATGGTACGCCACATCCGGTTGCATACGAAAGTAGGTCTAAAAAAATATTTCCTTGAATTTGACCTTTGTAGGTAATTAATCCTACATTTTATTGCAGTAAAACTATTTCTGTGTCATAAACATATGTCTTTGGTATTTCAAAACACCATTATTTTTTATTTGTGATTTCTATAGAAAACTTTGTAATCTTGAGGTTACATGGTGACTAAACCTTGTACACAGATAGAATAAGGGGAGACATTTGATTGGTTAACTTCCATTGATGGTTATTTTCTTATATGCATTGAAATGTTATGTGAAACTTTTTCTATAGAACTGGACAGGATAAAACTTTACTCATGCCGAGTATTTCTTTATTTGAAACAAAGATAAATTCTGCACAATTTTTTGAAAAGTGCAAATTTAACAAAGACTAATAGGGGAAAATCAATGGTGGTATTACACCTTGAATATATTTATTTAGGGGTTTAGATTCCCTAGACATTTATCCCTCAAAGTGAATTCCAATTGTATTTTTGATGATTTTTGACTGTGTTTTTTTGTCAAAAACACAAATATGCTATAAAATATTTTCCTACTGTTCATTCAGATTTTTTAGTGTTTTTTTGTTTTATTGCAAAAATTGTGACTTATAGGTGTCAGACCACCAATTAAACGGCAATGGACATTTGAGCGCATTGACAGGACATTTGAGCGAAAAAAAAAGGACGTTTGAGCGCCAAAGTATAGGACATTTGAGCGCCTAAATTTTAGGACATTTGAGCGAAAATAAGAATAAGCGTAGGACATTTGAGCGAAAACAAGTCTTGGATAGAGAATTGTCTTATTGGCAATCATACCACATTTTCTTACGAATATAGTTCATTAAATGAGGAGTTTACCAACAAAAAGATTAAAACATATTTTAATTGTAAAAAACAAAGCACTAAAAACAAAGCACAGTCATAAAACAGGAGTTTACCAACAAAAAGATTAAAACATCTTTTAATTGTAAACAAAGCACTAAAAACAAAGCACTGTCATAAAACATAAAACTCGGCAACGGCATTATTTACAAGTCTGTTCGGGCTTGGAACTTATATCCCAGGCTTCTGACATAAAAATCCCTCGTAATTTCCTGCTGGCAGTATTTCGAATGCAAATCCCGGAGATTCTGTTCCTTCTCCTTTTCTGTTCGGCTCTGCGGTGCATCAATGTTCAAACTCCGAATTTTTATGTAAGTCACAGATTGCAATTTGATAATAGTGTCAAGGAAAGTATAAATTGATGGATGACTGTGATAGAACTGCTCGTTATAATGGGCATGAAATGATTCGGGCCCATTGTTAGTACGTTTTAACGAGGATGGAACTTCGGCCCAGAGATGAGGGGGAAATAACGATTCATCTGTTATATAAGTATCAGTCAGGTAATCTGCAAATTCTATACAAGGCTTGTCGTTAGGTACAACGGCCATAAAATCTTCTACGAAACAGTCGGATACTTCGTCTGGAGCTAAAAAGGCTATCCCAAAAATCCCTTTAAGCCATTTACTAATGTCTGAATCAAGCTCTTTGTATTGTTGACTAAGTCCAACTTTCTGGATTTTTCGCCACCAGGCTTGGCCTAAGTGAAACCTACAGCATTTGATCTCTATAGATTATCAGGGAAAATTTCGCTCAAATGTCCTGTCTGAAAACTCAGGTAAGGTTAATATCCCGGCGCTCAAATGTCCTATGAAGTCGGCGCTCAAATGACCCTATGTGCTTTTTTCTTTTTCGCTCAAATGTCCTATGCCCCAATTAAAAGTCCCTATCTGTTCAACCAAATTTTGCAATTTTCATAGCTTTCTAAATTTTTTATCTTAAGTTTAACCTCTTACAAACCAGGTATGTCCTGAATCGTACAGGTATCACCTTTCCTCATGCCAATTTTCGACATACCTTTAAAGCCATATAAGAAAGAAGAGACCTTCCGAATGGATGTACCACTAAAAATAACCCCTGGTTTTCTTGAAATCTTAAATTAGTATACTATGGAGCGCATTAATCCTCAATTTTAAATTTCAACTCATAGACAAGTAAATTTGGGCTCAAAATGGTCTTAATATATTTCTCTTTCACCAAAAGTTTCATTTCTGCAAATTTGTTGGGTAGTTTTAGTAAACGATGACATCAAATGCACTATATTTTGTCACAAGTAGGCCTACTTTTACATACGTTCTAAATTTGAAGGAGTAATTGGTGGTCTGACACCTTATATGATAAGAAAAAATACTACATTCCCATTATAAATTCTGATAAAATAATTATAAGCCATGTAAAAAAGAAGATGTGGTATGATTGCCAATGAGACAACTATCCACAAAAGACCAAAATGACACAGACATTAACAACTATTGGTTACCGTACGGACTTCAACAATGATCAAAGCCCATACCGCATAGTCAGCTATAAAAGGCCCCAATAAACAGATTCAAATGATGTAAGCTGTAAACCCAAAACATAAATGCAAGCACAATTTTTTTTCCATTTACACCAACATTTTATTTATAGTAATTGGAATTCCTGCATAGATGAGGGAGGATTAGGACCTTTAGCAGGACTATATAATAGGGTGTTTTTAAGCTTGGGATTTCGTGATCAGGACCCCTCTTACCCTCCCTCATAGATCATTTTTTAACAATATCTAAAGGTCAAATTTCAGCTCCCCCTAAAACCATTATGAATGGACTCTGTTTGTCAGCACTGTATGATACATCCCCAAATCAATTACTCATTTTCCTTTTTTACAGTTAAAAAAATTATAATTTTTGCAAATACCATAATATTGGGTGTAAACTATAATAACTAAAGTATACCAAGAAATTGTATATTTAAAAGTACATGTAAACAATTCCTAATGCTTTAAAAAAAATGCTGGTAGATTTTTTTGTGAAAAATTATACATGGATGCATTTTTAAAAAGCACTTTTGACCAGGATACCATTAATAAATAAATATTGGAGTTCACTGACTGCATCATGTATTTAACTAAATTCCTCAGGGATATATATACATAGTATTTAGAAATCAGACAGAGAAGGGTTTGTGGCCATTATCTCTTTAATCTGCTACAAGATAGGATGATAGCCCCCCTACAGAGAATCTCGGCAGAGACTAAGCTCCTGAGAGATGAAGTTTATGAGGCTATTTATCTTATGTTCTACAAATTGTTATAATGTCTACCAGTAATTAGTGTGTAATTAACACATGTGTATAAAATTAAGTGAGAGATAATTGGGTGAGGTCACTATCAATCTAAACAATAAGGAGGGGGGTCAATGGAACCACAAAATTAATATGAAAACAATATGACATGTATGAGGGAGTGAGGTGGAATGACAATCATGAATAGTAACATGTTGAGGTCACTTACTACGTGAAGTCATTCTAATCATAAATGTATACATAACAATGAAAGTGGTCAATTGTTTTTTTATCTAAGAAGGGGAAGTTAGTTAATTTTCAGGCACTAATTCAATTGGAAAGAATTTAAATGTACATTATATATCATATATGTTCTGTTCTGTTCTGTTCTGTTCTATATATAAATGTATTACAAAAAACTTAAATTCTTTAGCCTGTGTTCCATACACTTTTAAAAGTGTAACAGACATTGACAAAAACATCGATCTATCACTTGATTTCAAATTGTAAAATATGTACCACCCTCCCCCCCAAAAAAAACAAACCAAAAAATAACCTCTTGAGATCTTTTCAGGTCAATTACCTGCAAACTATCAGTAATATTCCAAATGTTTGAAATGAATAAAAAATGATAAAGCTATAAATTCCTTGACAGATAACCTTATCTCACAACTGCAGCTGGATTTCCTGTTTCTCAACTTACTAAAAAATTTCCTCTGATTAGTTTTTTTTTTAATGGGTTCATCTTACTTGTGCCAATAAATGCAACATCATCATAATCACCAAATGTCTCATTTAAGATTGATTTGTAGGGGTAAATCCAACTATTTAAAAAAAAAGGGGGAGGGGGTTTCCAACCCAGAGTAAAAAGGGGTTCAACCATTTTTCCCCATTCAAAAACATCAATCGTTAACAAAAAGGGGTTTTTCCAACCCATCCCCCACCTTTCCCTGGGATTTACCACTTTTTTTTTACTAAGTTGTATAAAGGTTGGTTTCACATTAAAATTCTCCTTTCGATTATACTTAAAATGATAAGATATTGAATGCTATTACATGTATTATACCTGTAAATGAGTTAACTATTGATATGATATGGTTTTGTGCTTTTAAAAAGTTTGAAGTACTATCTTGACCACTGTTTAAATAGATGATGTCCAGTTGTATTTGTTTGATTATATATATTCAATAATTAATTAAACATATGGGGTCTGTTGCATCATGCAGGAGCACTTTTGTTAAAAACCCAAACCACCCATAATATAAAATTTATTCTTTTTATAAAATTCTAAGGATAAATGTAATGTCCCTTGATCAACTCATCTGAGTACAAGCCTAATAATTCACCCACCCAATGCCATTGTATGTGTATAACATGGTTTATGATGTGACATTCCAGTTTTGATCTTTACAAACATTTAAAACATTTGACTTCCAAAAAAACTAATTCTTCAAGTTTATCAGAGAATCAAAGATAGAAACTCATACATGTAAATTGGACAAAAGTTGGAAAATGCATTATAATCAAACCAAATGATAACATTGAGGATTTGATATTAGGGGGTGGGGGTTAGTCCTAAAAGGACCTTTAAGTCCTACACAAAATATATTATAATATTTACAATGATTGTTAAGTTTTTTTTAGAAGGGCTCTCACCTTAGTTTAAAACTAACAGGTGCTTCCTCTACCTAAACCTATTATGCTGCTCCAGAAGTTAACCTGTAAAATTGCTGCTGTTTATTGTACATTTGTATTTTAGGGGTTGAACTAGGAACATTGACATGACTGGGATTATAAAAGCAAAGGTCAAGCGAAGACCATCACAAAATTAGAAATATTTAAAATAAATTTTTAAACTTTTATTCTACTGAGAAAAAAAAATATAACTTTATCATTTTGTGTAGGTCATTCCAAGTAGTCATAATTTCGTATCTACAAGTTGTACATGCATTGTATCTTATCCTTGACACTTTGACAAGACTCAATCATCAACCTCCTCCTACAATAAATGATCAATAATAACTTACATATTCCCATTCACATTATTACTCAATGACATCACATTACTTCAAAATATAACTATCTGCCAAACTAATTCTGTTCAAAGTTCTAATCTCTCAACAAAACACTTTTCCTTACCTTCAGTAAATTGAGGGCCAACTTTTTCATCATTCTGAGACAGAGGGTAGATATAACGTCCCCTAAGACCGACACAACATTCCTCCCTAATATCAAAGATCATCTACAAGCATCACTATTGAGAACGTTCTCACACTGATACAGAGGGATGAATTATATTTCCATTAACTGATCATTATCATCAGAGTTATTGATGACTATCAAAGACAAACTATCAGAAAGGTTAATTTTCTGGTAATTCACGCCTCGGCTAACCTCATTTTTTACTATTGGCAACTTTCACTTTATGTTATAGGTAGATCAGGTTCTAAATTCACTATTTTCATTTTTTAGTTGATTACCTACCTGATTTACCTTTCTTGGACTAGTCCACTTTAAGAACTGGGATGCTTATCTGATTCCCCTGTGAAAAGATAAGAAAACATTTTCTATAAATAGAGGTACTAATGGGAGAATTAGAACTAATCAAAGTAAAATAATCTAACCTTCAACATTAAATGATATTTATCATAATCTGACAGCTGATGCTTAGGTTTTTAGGTTTTCCAAATTGAATTACTTATATAGAAAGGATGCTGTTTTCATATTTGAATGCAAAAAGAATAGTTTGTAGTGGCGAATTCAGAACTATTCATAAGACGGGGACACAAAAAGGGGAGTGCTCCAGACATGCTTCAGTGATTCCCTTTATGATCAACCAAATTTTCCAAGTCCCACAAAAAAGGGGGGCCCAAGTCCATCCAACACTGGTTCCGCCTATAGTTAGATTTCAACCTAAAATCCGACTCCCCCTTACACATTATTGACATCTGTTGGAGAGAAAAAAAATCATTAAGAAGTCCAGAATATATAGTCTCATATGATGTCAAGATACTGACAAACTATATGTTCAGATGACACCATGATTATCTCACACTATTCTATAAAGATGTCAGTAAAACAGGAAATCTGGTCCAATACATTTTCCAGCCAGGGGACTGTTGGCAACATTAGATATAATTTTATTCTTGATTATTTTTTGTTGTTGGGTTGCGTTATTACTGACATATATAAGTTAACGACATATCCTTTTAATCATATATATATTTTAAGTGTGACAAATTCAGCAACACTGCCTTTTTTTACCATTCTGATAAGTTCTGTCCATTAAAGTTTTTCCCTATCTGTTGTAGCATTCAAGATCAGGCAAAAACATAAAACGTTTTTAACAACTACCCCAAGGATGACTGGTCTAGTTTGTAGTTTCAGAGGGGGATATTTTTGTAAAAGTTAATGGATGACTGGCATTGAACAACTAATGACTTTAGCTTGTGATGAGAATTAATATAAAAAAGAAGATGTGGTATGATTGCCAATGAGACAACTATCCACAAAAGACCAAAATGACACAGACATTAACAACTATAGGTCACCCTACGGCCTAAGTTCACTTGACTCTTTACTTAAATGTGTATCATGACTTGTATCAAAAGATGAAAATCCCCTCAAATAAAACCTTTCTGTAAAAGATAAAATCTAACACCCCACACCTGATGAGAAGACTTATCTACCATGTCTGACAGATACAAGTTTTAATCGCTTTTTCTTCAAAAACATGATCTACAGTAAAGCACAATGAACCTTTTGATATATATTCTGTCAAAAATCTATTTATAAAGTCATACATAATACACAGATGATAATGAAGATGATGATGATGATGAATGGCGTTTTTATGTCCAGTGTCAAATATTACAACTTTATTCAAAATGAAAACATGATCATTAGATTTAAATATGAACCTTGCATCAATTTATTAGACTAGAATTATCTATTTTGGTTTGACCTAGTCTGGGATCTTAACACGCATCTCTTTCACTTAAAAGTTAGACCAGTGACCTCTTGCAATGAGAGAGAGACCATTGACCTCCAGCATTGGAAACGTAATGCATACAACATTAATCATCAAAACTGGAAGTAAGACCAGGACCACTGGCAGTGACCGCCTGCACTTGGAAGGACTCCATTGACCTCCTGTTCTGGTAACAGTTCATTTAACTTTGAACTAATTAGGAAGGAGCATGCCTCCTTGATACCATTGAGGCTGTTACCATTGGGGCCCGTTGCTATGTACGGTCAGTGATATAACAAATATCACAGTATGCCTCTGTATTTATTAGGCATCCTGAATATTAATGAATACTCTATATTAACCTCTAGATATTATTGTGTTAGTTGATATTGTGGGGTTGCTGTATCATTGACAACATCACATTTTATAAAAATGACATAAAAGTAAACAAATCCTGACTGAATACTAACAGCATGCACTTTAATGAGGCATTTCAAGCAAATGGAAAATATATTAATTCTAAATTTAACCAATAAACATTCAAATTTAGAATCAATGGTTTATACATGTTTGAAATCTTCATTCATTCTCTAAACTGCTAATTCAAATGTCAAACAAAGACAGTTTTTTGGTTATTTATTGCTAAATGGTCTATTTATACACTGAAATAAGTTCATACACAAAGTCTTTTTGTGATATACACAATTACATAAACATTTCACTAGTAGTGACAAGAATTCTTCCAATAAAGAGTAAATACTTAGCCAGTTATAACTTAGGCTTCAAAGTTATTGTGAAACTGCCTATTCTAGAGGTGGCGTGAATCAGATGTGGATACATACTTAAAAATTCCTAAAATCTTTTAGAATACATACAATCTAACTCTCTTTCGTCTTGTAACAATATTAAAACATTTGACTTTTTTTACTCTTTACACAAGTATTCCACACTCCAAACTAAAAGACAAATTGAAAGAGTTGGTATTGCTTTGCTTCATAACTAAGAATGGCCAACGTAGATACAAGTATCTTGACTTAGGAAGGAATAAATCCTACTTTGTAAAGGATCACTCTGATTCAAACAAAAAATTCTCTGAAACTGATATTATCAAGATGCTTGATTTTTTGATTGACAACGTATTTGTTACGTTCGTAGGACGTGTTTTTCAACAGACTGTCGACATTCCAATGGGAACAAACTGTGCCCCTCTGCTTGCCGACTTATTTCTTCATTATTATGAGGCTGACTTCATGCAGGAAATTCTTAGGAAGAAAGAAGTTAGCATTATCCTTTAACTCTACTTTCCGCTATATAGATGATGTTCTTTCACTAGATAATTTAAAATTTGGTGACTGTGGAACGCATCTATCCCATTGAACTAGAAATAAAGGATACTACAGATACAGTTAAGTCTGCTTCATATCTTGACCTACATATAGAAATTGACAATGAGGGTCGGTTGAAAACAAAACTTTACGACAAAAGAGATGATTTTAGCTTTCCAATTGTGAACTTTCTATTTCTAAGTAGCAACATTCCAGCAGCACCTGCATACGGGGTATACATCTCCCAATTGATACGATATTTCCGTGCTTGCATTTCCTATCATGATTTTCTTGATAGAGGGTTGCTGCTCACAAGGAAGCTGTTAAACCAAGAGTTTCAAATGGTGAAGTTGAAATCATCCCTTCGTAAATGTTACGGACGCCATCACGAGTTGGTTGACTGTTATGGAATAATCGTTTCACAAATGATATCGGATATGTTCCTTACGTCGTAACTACAATCCCCTCCCCTTTCATGAATGTGAACTACAGAATTAGACTATTTACCGGGCTTTGATATCATAATAGCAACACGACGGGTACAACATGTGGAGTAGAATCTGCTTACCCTTCCGGAGCACCTGAGATCACCCCTAGTTTTGTTGGGCCCGGGTTCGTGTTGTTTATTCTTTGGTTTTCTATGTTGTGTCCTGTTTTCTATTGTTTGTCTGTTTGTCTTTTTCATTTTTAGCCATGGAGTTGTGAATGTCAGTTTGTTTTAGATTTATGAGTTTGACTGTCCCTTTGGTATCTTTCGTGACGTCCCTCTTTTAGGGTAACCAGACTGTACTACAGTAATATCAGGTTATAGTTCTGGACCCGTTTGTTCATGATTCTTTGCTTTATTACATAACCCTTGGTTTAAATTTGTTGCTCATTCTAAAAAAAAAACCACCATGAAACACACAAGGATAGAATACTACATATAACTTTTGTATAACATAGAGGTATAATATACCATTGTAGATTCAGTAAAGGCCAAAATTGTAACCCAAAAAATAAGAAGTATAATTTCCAATGTGACATCTCCACCAGAAACCATTTGAAATAGAAGTTATCATCTGTAAGTCACTGTAAGGTCTTCAACAATTAGCAAACGCATTACGCATAGTCAGCTTCATGTATATAAGGTCCGGAAATGATACAAACCTAGGCCGTGTCATCGAAGGTGTTTTAGGACTAATATGTGTCTCAAGATCATCTTAGGAGAATTTGTTGCTCTTAGCCGTACTGTTATCTAAAAGGTTATATCCTAGTTTTGGTCCCAACTTGAAGACTTCCAATAAGCTGTCTTAGGATAATCTTAGGACCATTTTATCTTTTATGATAATTTTAATGATGTCCTAGCATAGCTGCCGTGATCATGGACTAGTAAAGCAACCATTACAATGGGAAAAAGTGGGAGGGGTAGTAATGTAAATGGTTTGCTTTCAAATTTAAAACAAATGTTTTCACTACAATAGACCGATTTTAATTTGTGAAAAAAAAACACTTTCCCACTGGATCTGAGAGTTTTATTGTTGTCCACTTTTCAGCTCCACGAAGTTTTTTTTTTTATTAAGCCGTGTTAAATAAACTATGTATGTCCTCCCTTTGAACTAAAAATCACATCTAATTATTCATAACTAAACTTATATTATACCGTATATGAATGTGTACAAAATTTAACGTTTTTTAAAGGACAATTTTTCGTCTTTATTTTCTTCCTTTTACTAGATTTAAAATATTTTAAACTTATTATTATATTATCATATACATGTATGATTTAAGTTTAAGCATAATATGTGTGCAAACCTAACAAGGCATATACAGAAAGCCTACTATTTTTTTTACAGTGGATGACCATGAGGGAATTTCGGTGTATTGCTATCGCCTAGATTTCCATTACGTAATATTCGTTTTGGGTTTTTAACCGATCTATGCACATGTTGAATACGTGCAAACTAACATACCTTATCATGCTTATTCATTTCTTCAATGAATACTCATCAAATACTTTTTATATATTTACATATAAGTAAAAATCATTTATATCTATGCACACGCATGCGGAAGAATATCTCAATAAAATTGAGAAAGGAAATGGGGAATGTGTCAAAGTCGGACAACAAGAACGTTTTCAACATCAAGGAACGATAACTCCGCGTGGACGATTTAACAATTTTTTGCTGGAAAATACAAATGGCTTCTCAAATCCACTCTATTAGAAAATTCGAATTATAACAGAAGAGTGACGTCTCCACCATGCACTTGCGCTGCACTATTGTAAATATTAGTATATACAACCATCATCACAGCTATTATTTAACCGTGAATAATTTCTCTCATAGTTCAAAAGCATATGTTATGTTGCATAGAAACTATTATATTCTGTTAATTGTCTGATTAACCTTTCGTATCACTTATTAATATTACCTCCCTTTCAATCTTTTTCTGGCTATTTTTGTTGTTGTGTTGCTGCCTCATTGAAGTGTACCCATCATCTACTCTATTGTGTTTTAAATTTCAAAACCGGTATCACAGGAAGTTGGTCAAATACATTTATTGTCGAAGGAAAATGTCTAACAGAACAAACTGAATATTATTAGTACAGCAGTTCCCGTATCTGCCATGCCGCGTGCTGCATTTGTACCCCTTGTGTATCAGTGACCGGCGTGGAATCGATAGTAAATAGCAAATTTGTGTATGTGTATACACTTTATATAAATATGTATGTATACAGAAAAACGAGAAAACAATATTGCAACTAAAATTAATAGAAGAAAAAAATAACGAATTTTGGAAAAAAGGGAGGGTTGAAAAAAATGTCATGTTCCAGAGTATCTATATCAGAGATGCTAGACAATACGAAAGAGCAAACATCACAGGAACGCAAGACTGAGAACAAGGCTTATAATGTTCTCTTGGACAAAATTATAAACGAAAAAATATTTCCTATTCCATTATAAAAAGTCCAAAGTAGTAAGCCAACACTTGGTCAGCCCCTCACTAGGAACATTCATGCCATAATTGGCCTCATTCCTTTCAGTGGTCCTCTCAAAGACATATGTATGTATTTCCTAATAGTATGTTAAACTGCTCCCCTTTCGGATGGCCATCTTGAATGATGGGCAAGATTCAAAGTAGCAAGCCAACAATTGGTCAGCACCTCATAAGGAATATTCATTCAACGTTTGCTTTCCTTCCTTTCAGTGGTTATCTAGAAGAAGTTCAAAATGTAAAAACAAAAATGTGTAGCAAGGGAGGTAATCATAACAAAATTTGACAAATCTATCGCAAATAAAAATTTTGCACAAAATGTTTGCCAAAATTATACAATAAACCTAAATAGTTGTTATAAATGTTATAATATGTTTCAAATTGTTAGATACTAGTATCTGTTTTAGAGTGATGTTTAGTTTAAACATATTTATTTATAGAAGATTGGAAACAAATTATTGCAACTTAATATATTAATTCCTTTCCAATTTGAAGGTGCGAGTACTGCCTTGTAGCGCCATAAGCCTACTCTTTATCGAAATCTACAAGGATGTCTCTTACGTACAAGATGATATGGCTCTCTCTCAACACTGGTCAGCCATTTATCGTCCCTTTTCAACGGGTTATCATCGTTTCTCAAGACCACAAGTACTCACAAATGGCATCAAGAGAGAGCGGAAAATTCAGAATGATGTTCAATACTATAAAGGTGTTAATATCAATTCAAAGAAATTTTTTAAACTATTATACCATCTTCACGTGAGCTACTGCGAATATACATCAACTTTATGGAAGTGCATATTACATGTATATGTATAAAATTTTGATTGATTTTGGAACATTCAAATATGAAATAAAGAGTGCAGTTTGTTCTATTTTGTAACCTTCTTATTTTATCTCCATTTTCAAACAGTTATAAACTATACAAAAAGATTTATGCAATTTGAAAAAAATTATCAGATGCATGTGTTTCATGTTTGTTTTTCAATCATTGTTATGCCCAAACTACGATAGTAGAGGGACATTATGTTTTCTGGTCTGTGAGTTCGTCTGTCCGCCCGCCCGTCCGTCTGTCTGTCCCACGTCAAGTGAAATGTTTTGGTCAAGGTAGTTTTTGATGAAGTCCAAATCGAATCCACCTGAAACTTAGTACACATGTTCCTTATGTGATATCATCTCTGCAATTTGAATGCCAAATTAGAGTTTTTACTCCAATATCACGGTCCACTGAACATCGAAAATGAAAGTGCGAGTGTGGCATCCGTGTGCTGTAGGCACATTCTTGTTTGTACATAATATGGCCTTAAGGATGTACACCTCTGAGGAGCCAAACATTTCTAGAATTAAACTTTTTTTCTCAACCTGATTTTTGGGTTTATAAGACTGTAACAAAATAATTGGTGAAGAAAAAATCATATGGTGGTGAACTTCTTTTTTTGCTACGGCCCTTTGAAAATGCCCAATTTTGATGATTTTCCCCTTTTTCATCGATTTCAACCTATTTTTGGGCTATTATCGTGAAAAAAATTACAGTTCCGCAATTAAACTTTTGTTCATACTTTCTATAAAGATGAAGTGGACCAATCTCAATAAATTTTACCTACAAAAACTATAGGTAGGTGTTAATATAAGAAAGTTTTATCATATTTTGACGCTTTTTTGTGTAAAATTTACCATGCTGTCAATTTTGTTTTTTTGTGATTTTTTTCAGTTTTAAGAACAAAATGCATATTATTTCAACTTTTTTGTAATAAATGATTGAAAAAATACATATCTAAGAAATTTGAAAAGACCAAAATGATATGGGATGTACATGATTCTTGTAAAATCATTTTTTTGTATCCCTCACCCATTTTCTCCAATTTTTGGCTAAAAATACTGACTTGATTGGTCGTAAAATTTGAAAACTGGATTACCCAAAAACCATTCATTGTATATACACAATTTTTTCACAGATTTATGTTTGATTACAATATTTTTAAAATTCATTGACATTTTCCACTTCTATTGCATGATTTGGAAATAATTCAAGAACGAGATTTCAACGAGACTGAACGAGACTGAAAAGTCAGAAGAATACATCCTTAAGGGGACGACCATTTGATATTCTGGGGGGGGGGGGGGGGGGGGGGGGGGGCCAGGAGGATTTGTTTTTGATCGGTTATTTATTTTTGTAAACTGAGAGGACAGATTATTCATTTTCTGCCCTACTGAAGCAAGATTTTTCATTTTCATTAAAGCAAGGGACTGATTATTCATTTTCACAACTATATTTATAATATTCGAAAAACATACAATTTTAAAATATTTGTTAATTATAAATGAATAATACATGCATAGTCAAGTTATTGTCATCCTTGCTAGTCAAGGGTTATGAACCACTCCCGCTCTCTTCTTCATAACCTCAGACACATACTTGTGTACAAGAGGAAAATATATATATTGTACAAAGTTAACATAATAAGATAATACATAGGGAGACAGGACAACCAAAACACAAATACATATAGTACATTAATTATAAAAGACAATTGGTATATAATTAGTAGTATTTTATACTTTTCTTAACGAAATGAATCATTTATATTCCTAATCAACATACATTTATTTCATTCGTATAGTATTTAAGTTTTTGTTTTCCAAGCCTCTTTCAACAGTATTGTCGAACATATTTTGCCGAGCGGAGCGAGGCAAAATTTTTTTTGAAGGGTTGTGGAACTTCTGAAGGCCCAAGAAGCTATAGACCTGCTGAGTTATTTATTTTCAATACATTGCAAGTCAGGTAATTTATTTTCAAACTACTTAAGAACAAACCATTTATTTTTGTAATTATCAAGGCTGAGTTATTTATTTCAAAATCCTCCTGGCCCCCCCCCCCCCCCCCCCCCCCCCCCCCCCCCCCCCCCAGAATATCAAATGGTCGTCCCCTAAGTTTTCTCGTTTGAATTGTTTAACATTTGTCATTTCGGGACCTTTGATGACTGTCTATGTGGTATGGGCTTTTTTGATTGAGTTAAGTCTGCTAATTGATATTTTATCGTATGTTTTTATATGTCGTGATGTTATGCTATTGTTTCAGAAAAAGGGAGAAGGTTTGGGCCCATTAAAACGTTTAATCCCGCTGCAAATGTTTGCACCTGTCCTAAGTCAGGAATCTGATGTACAGTAGTTGTCGCTTGTTTATGTAATATATACGTGTTTCTCGTTTTGTTTATATAGATTAGACCGTTGGTTTTTCCGTTTGAATGGTTTTACACTAGTAATTTTGGGGCCCTTTATAGCTTGTTGTTCGGTGTGAGCCAAGGCTCCGTGTTGAAGGCCGTACTTTAACCTATAATGGTTTAATTTTTAAATTGTTATTTGGATGGAGAGTTGTCTCATTGGCACTCACACCACATCTTCCTATATCTATTTGCTCATTGTTGAAGGCCGTACGGCGACCTATAGTTGTTAATTTATATGTCATTTTGGTCTCTTGTGGAGAATTGTAAAATCCGTGTTAAAGGAAGGCCGTTCATTGACCTATAATGGTTTTGCTTTTTTAAATTGTTATTTGGATGGAGAGTTGTCTCATTGGTACTCATGTCACATCTTCCTTTATCTATCATAACTTTCATTGATTGATCGTTTATATCCTTTTACGTCAATAAGTCTTCCCTCTTAGTCAAACATCCACCTGCCCAGGCCATTAGATTTAGTACAAACGTCATCAAAAAGTAAGAATGTGGCCTGTTGCAACCCGAAACGTAATTTATACAGAAAAGAGGACCTTGGTTTTCTAATGGTCTTTTAGATTAACCCATGTCTACCTCAATACATTTCAAATAGAACAGTAGAAAGGATGACTTAAGGTCACAGGCACGGATCCAGGATTTGATATAATGGGGGGGGGACTGAGAATTAGGAATAAATGGGACATATTTTTACCTGTAAATATTAAACATGTTCCCCTTCTCTTAGGGTAGGGTGGAGTGGGGGAAAATCACACATGGTAGTGGTGCTCCCTATATATGAATCACACATGGACCTGGGTCAAAACACATTAAGTCAGAAAAGGAAAGTTGTGAAATACAGTGATATTTTGCTATTTCATTCTTTTAACTCTTTTGAAAAAGAAAAAAAAAATCAGTAACGTCTGACAGTAATGTCTGAAGAACATCTTACATAAAATTAAGCATTATGAAATATGATTGAAAAAAAGTGGTAATGAAGCTGATTGAAAAGGAATGTTCCCAATTTAAACAAGTTACATATAATTAATACCTATAAACATGTAATCAATGTTAAAATATAAAACATTCAATTACTTACTTGTATCAAAACTTCTTCTACAGAGATCATTAAAACAATATGGTATTTTTCAAAATTACCAATCAGATTATTCCAATTATAGATTGAAAGGTAAAACAGCTTATCATCCTTAAAACTCCGATAACAATTTTAATTGGTTTTAGTCCAAAACTGCATCAAATGCGCATATATACAACTTATTACATGTTAAAATTGAAGAAAACATGCAATTTATAACTTCTGGCAAGTCGTCAAAGCAGACGTTACAAAAATAACCCCCTAAAACAACACTCTTGGAATGTTCTAATATTAGAACTATTTGTTTCAGATGGTTTGATTGATGAATATGTTCTGGTAATTATAGATAAAACTCTTACTGACTCAAAGTCAATTAAACTCAATACCACCTAAATGTATGAATCATTGATTTGTTTGTAAAATCTCTATTGATTATCTCCCTTTGCATAAACTTAATTTTATAGTAAATATTTTTTTTAAAGAATTTGGATTACTACTATATAAAACATGTACTCAGCAAAACATGAGATTATCTTAAAGTTTCTTAATTATTAAACGTTTTAATGGCGAATTGCTAGTTATCCTGCAGAAGGTATGTGGTCAGTGGCTGATCCAAGATTGGAAAAAGGGGGAGGGGGGTTCCAGTGACAGATCTAGAAATGAGGGGACTTGGGCGGTGGAACCTCTTTCTATGTGATAAATGCTTTAGAGTGGGAACAAATGGTTGGATTTCCCTTTTATTATGGGTTGGAATCCCCTTTTAAAATGGCCGGATCCAACCCATGGATTTGGCTATTATTTTCATGTCCCATTTTGGTCGTACACTACAAATATACAAAGGAATCATATACTTGCCGTCTTGTTGATCGGCCATGCCACACTCAGACAAGCTTTCCGAATGTGTCTGGAATACTTTGGTTATTTGTATTTAGTCTGTAGCTAGTTTTCCGAAACCTCTTTGTTGTTTCTCAATGTCTCATTTTACGATGTAGTCCTTTATTTCTATATATAATAAACCGGACTGTCTCCAGGAAAAGACGAGGACATTGTCTTATGGAAAAATGGGGTTGAAATCGTTGAAAAAAGATTCGTCATCGTCTTCGGGTGTTTGAAAGCTGTTTTGTCATTTGTTAATACAAGTATAGATCCGGGGAGTATTTCTGTGGACAGAGTAACCGAATTCCTTTTGTGAGTATAAGTGCTTTTTGCGGCTTGTTGGAATTAGATAATGGTTTGGTTCCTTCTGTGCAATACATTATTTGGTATCAACAATTCTCTAAAAAGAAATTTTGAGGCTTAAACTTGCCTTGATGATTTTTCTTCGCTTCAAAAACCTACACCACCATAACCGACAAGCGCATGTGGTGTTCTACACGGGGATAATGATATGGTATTGTTATTTATTGTTATTCGAAGCCAGACTCATCAGTATGATTTACTTGTGTCCAATCCATTTATTTTGAGTTATTTAAATAGGTTTTTTTTTTTATAAACTTTAGATAGAGTAAAAATACATGCTAATGTGAAACGTTAAAATAAAGAACTTACATTCGCTTCAAAATTACATTTTTTTTATACGACCGCAAATTTTGAAAAAATTTTCGTCGTATATTGCTATCACGTTGGCGTCGTCGTCTGCGTCGTCGTCGTCGTTGTCGTCGTCGTTGTCGTCGTCGTCGTCGTCGTCCGAATACTTTTAGTTTTCGCACTCTAACTTTAGAAAAAGTGAATATAAATCTATAAAATTTTATAACAAGGTTTATGACCACAACAGGAAGGTTGGTATTGATTTTGGGAGTTTTGGTCCCAACATTTTAGGAATTAGGGGCCAAAAAGGGACCCAAATAAGCATTTTTCTTGGTTTTCGCACCATAACTTTAGTATAAGTAAATAGAAATCTATGAAATTTAAACACAAGGTTTATGACCATAAAAGGAAGGTTGGTAATGATTTTGGGAGTTTTGGTCCCAACAGTTTAGGAATAAGGGGCCCAAAGGGTCCAAAATTAAACTTTGTTTGATTTCATCAAAATTGAATAATTGGGGTTCTTTGATGTGCCGAATCTAACTGTGTATGTAGATTTTTAACTTTTGATCCCGTTTTCAAATTGGTCTACATTAAGGTCCAAAGGGTCCAAAATTAAACTTCGTTTGATTTTGACAAAAAATTAATCGGTTGGGTTCTTTGATATGCTGAATCTAAAAATGTACTTAGATCCTTGATTATCGGCCCAGTTTTCAAGTTGGTCCAAATCGGGGTCCAAAATTAAACTTTGTTTGATTTCATCAAAAATTGAATAAATGGGGTTCTTTGATATCCCAATTCTAACTGTGTATGTAGATTCCTCATTTTTGGTCTTGTTTTCAAATTGGTCTACATTAAAGTCCAAAGGGTCTAAAATTAAACTTAGTTTGATTTTAACAAAAATTGAAATCTTGGGGTTCTTTGATATGCTGAATCCAAACATGTACTTAGATTTTTGATTATGGGCCCAGTTTTCAAGTTGGTCCAAATCAGGATCTAAAATTATTATATTAAGTTTTGTGCAATAGCAAGTCTTTTCAATTGCACAGTATTGCGCAATGGCAAGAAATATCTTATTGCAAAATATTGTGAAATAGCAATTTTGTTTTTAATTAGAGTTATCTTTCTTTGTCCAGAATAGTAAGCAAGAAATATCTAATTGTAAGATTTTTTTTTATTTGGAGTTATCTTTGTTTGTCCAGAATCAACTTAAATCTTTGTTATATATACAATATACAATGTATATATTCACTTTTTACTACCAACTGATAAATTAAAATAATCTTTACCATTCAGTGATAACAAGCAGTTTTTTTTACATCTTAATATTTTATGATGTATTTAAATGAGTAGTAATTGTTGCAAACTCCATTAGAAATTTTAATTGAGATTAGTTTTGGAATAAGGGAAAGGGGGATGTGATTAAAAAAATTGGGTTCAATTTTCTCATTTGAAATTTCATAAATAAAAAGAAAATTTCTTCAAACATTTTTTTGAGAGGAATAATATTCAACAGCATAGTGAATTGCTCTAAGAGAAAACAAAAAAAATAATTTCATTAGAACACATTCATTCTGTGTCAGAAACCTATGCTGTGTCAACTATTTAATCACAATCCAAATTTAGAGCTGAATCCAGCTTGAATGTTATGTCCATACTTGCCCCAACGGTTCAGGGTTCAACCTCTGCGGTCGTATAAAGCTACGCCCTGCGGAGCATCTGGTTATAAACTTTAGATAGAGTAAAAAGACATGCTAATGTAAAACGTTTAAATAAAGAACTTACATAAACAAGATAAGTTTTAGTTACAAACCAAGCTGCAGGCTATAGTATTTCCAGTCAGGTTGGGAAAGGAGGAGATGGTAATTTGGCTGCACATTGCCAAGTAATGGCATATGAAAATGAGGATACATATCTTTGAAAGCTTCAAGCAAAACATGCTTTTCCTTACGGACTGGTCATTTTATTAAATTTGGGGGAACCAGGGAAGAAATATTTGAATTTCTCTGAAAAATACCTACCTTAAGAAAAAGAACAGAAATGCAAGAATCCCTTTCAAAGAAATGATAATTTTAAAACTCCCTTTTTCAAAATGGGTATTTCACTACTTTTATTTTTAATATATACATAGTTTACAGGCCTAGGCATACAGTATATCCTTTACGAAAGAAGTCAATATTTCAATTTCATATTATAATACTTTTGATATCGAGCTTACTGATCTTTTTTTTTTTTACATTACAATTATTCCAATCTAACCGGCAGAGAGATCAAATGTAAGGTGAACAAGGGGCCGTGGATCACGAGTAAAACTTACCCAAAAATTCTCAATTTTTAAGTTCGAAATCTCACGTCTTCAAATCTTCACTTTCAACAATCAGTGGCTGATCCATCGGGAGATTCCGGGGGCTGGACCCCCTTTGTTTGAACGATCATAATGCATTTGAATAGGGACATATGTTTTTTTTTAAACCCCACCTTTATCGTGGGTTTGGAACCCCGGGCCCTCTGTTGAAGAAAATGGTTGGATCAGCCCTTTGTCAATCATTCAATATCGTTGTATATTCCATATCCCCTAGTTTTTGTACCCTATTTCCCACATCCCCATGTCTTTATCCCCTATAAACTACATTACAATAGCGTTTCATATCCCTCATAAAATACAACATCTGCGATACCTTACATTCTAAAAGGTTCAGGTTTAAAATTGACCAATTTTGAAATACAAGTCTGTACAACAGACCTGAATAAGTAAGTAAGTAAGTAAGTAATTTTTATTGGTTTGAAATCCAAAATTACAGGATTGATACCAAGACTAAACAAAACATACAAACATACAAACATATATATCATACCAAATTCATAAACATTGTATATTTATGATATAAGAATAAGATACCTGAATAAGATAAACTAAGATACCTTCTAAAAAAACTTATCGTCCGATAATTGGGTCTGCTTTTTCAAATAGAAAAAAACTTGCATACAATTATTCATGCCAAGTTTCATTCTCATTGGTCTAATTATTTCAAAAGAGAGGTAAGCTATGTTTTCCTGATTCAATTTGAATGGTTAGTGTGTGTTGCGTCGTAATTATATAACATTGACATTGACCTTGAATTAGATAAGTAAAATAAAAATTGCCAATGCTGTAATACAATCGGTTCTGTATCGGAGACGAACGGGTATTCTTTACTATTATGTCTTGCCTTTTTCTCTTCTTTATATGTAACACCCAACAATTCTCTGTTCCCTATTTGGTCAAATTTATTATATTCCCTTTTTTGGGGAGGGGGGGGTGGAGTATTGGAATCGTTATTTTTTATTCTGTTATTTTTTTTTCCAGACTTATATAAAGTAGAGTACTAGAGCATAAGAACCCGGTAGTGACGAATAGTTAAAAGTTTTTTTTTTGGAAAGTGGGGTGGGGTGATGTCATAATTTTCTATTCAATCAACCATAAATACAGATGAGTATTAGAACATAAGGCTGAGTATTAGAACATAAGAACCAATTCGATGGTTCTTTTTTTCATCAATTATATATATATTTTTTTTGGGGGGGGAGGGATTTAATTTTATTTTGTAAACCCCATCAAAGCTCACATATACAGATCAGTACCAGAACATGAGAACCCGGAAGGGTTAAATATAAATAATATATTATATATGGTTTAATATGAAATATTATAAAACATCAAAGTCATTCGTCGGATTGTATATCACTGTACAGCTGACTGAACTGTTATACTATTGTAAGTTTGTAAACACAGACTTAGTGCAATCTCTCTCATGAACCCGGTAGTTCTATAAACAGTCCATATTTTAAAATTCGTCCGATCTCAAAGACCTCTATTGTCTTAGTCTTCCTCATTGCTAAAATAGTATATATGCATATATAACGGTATTCTATGGCAAGCCATTCTCGTCAAAACTATTTTAAGCCGTTTTTGTGGGGAAATTTATGGCAAGCCGTTCAAGTCAAAACTTATATATATGTTGAAGCGGCTTTATGTTGGTAATTAATGGCAGTAAGTTTTATCATGGAAGTATTATATTGACAGGAACGTCAATATAATACTTCCATGGTTTTATCAATACTATCTTTGAGCCATTTTCTGGTACTCTGCGTGCATGGGCTTCCAAGTGAACCGAAAATATGATAGACAAATCTAAAACAAGCTTTAACCATGGAAGTATTATATTGACAATATAATACTTCCATGCTTTAACAAACAAGGGCAAAAGAGTAAAAAAAAAAAAAGAAATACGTGAGAAAAATCATCACCATGTTTCCATCACTTCAATATAACTGATTGTAAAGTTTTGCTGTATGCTTTTCACGCAATGGCAAATAATTCGCAAAAACCCGAGAAGAACCAATTAAAAAAAAATAAAGGACACTTCTGGTAGACATGAACCTAAAACACAAACATTTTAGTAATATCGCATATCTTCACCATAAGTCTATAGCTGTTATCGTGTAGTCGTCTATCTACAACAAATGTTAAAAAGTTTACATTAGTTTATAATTTAAGACAAACATAATATAATTTCGGGTCCTTTCAGAGCTTTTTGTGTGATATGGATTTGCCTAGTGTTAAAGGCCGTATGGCCGTGATCTATAACTGTAAAACTGAAATCATTCGGTTTCTGTTGCAAAATTGTCTCATTGGCATTTATACCACAACGTTAACTTTCTTATTTTTATATGGTAAAAGGGATTGAAATTCTTAAAATTTTGTTTCAATATACTTTCGCTGAACTAGTTTCTTGTTTCTGGACCAGCTTGAGACCGCTTCCTGTGTAGGATTTCTCGCTGTGTTGAAGACGAAATGGTGACATTGTGTTGTTTTCTGCTCTATTATATACCAACTCTATAACTTAGGGAAACACACACCTCTGAAGTTAAGAAAAGATATTCTGGTCTTTTCCGGAATATAGGGAAGTACAGAATCACTTAAGGTTAGATATGCTGCCACCTCTATACATGGGGGAGTTAGGGAAACCACTTTCCACTATAAGGCCTAATTGATATAGAGGTACAAGACAGAAGCTGACATTCTGGTCTCCTGTATGGCACAAGGTAGTGGAAAATAGGTGAAAAACCAGATAGTCACAGCTCTTCTTATTATTTGTAGGTGCTCGTTCACTTTGCTCAAACATATTGAAGGGTATGAAATAGGTATTGATCCTTATTCTAAGGAGAAAAAAAGTACACATATATAATATTATATATTGTATTTGTCAATATCTTAAAGAGAAGGAAGTATTTAAAGCTGAAGTACGTTAACTTTGCACTTAGTCTATTGTCTGAAATGTAAGATAAATCTACTTTGATTTATAAAGTCAAATATTTAATTCTACCGTCATATATAAATGAAATGATACGCATGTGTGTGGGTCAAACAAACCACCAACATCACGTTTCCCAAAGTTTACAAAATAATCTGTTACAAAATTTAAAAAATAAGATATAGAATTATAGTGGATGAGAAAACTCTCCACAAAAGACCAAATGACACAGAAATTAACAAGTTTAGGGCATCCATACCACATATAAAAGGCCCTGAAATGTAAGACAATTATAAAGCGTGAAAACTAAGGCCTGAATTATTTATGATGGACGAAAAACAATTATGTAACACAGCAACAAACGACAAGCACTGAATAAAAGGCTCATGACTTGGAACAGACATGTGCACATAGTGTGGCATGGTTAAATTAGTTTGAAGGCGCCAACCCTCCCCTAACCTGGGACAGTGGTGTAACAGTAAACTTTACAACTCTCTTGATAAAGACTTAACTCATCAGATTGATACAAATGCATCTAACAAAAACACAGAGTGGACGTGGACAGGTACTTGTACGTCCCCATTACAAAAAACAAAAAGTACGGACCTGAGATCACTCACAGTTACTGACAGCTAATATAAAGCCAAAAACAACATAATAAAAGAATATATCTAACACCAAACTATCAATCAATACACATTCAACATCCAATAGATTTAGTGAAAGATGTCCTAAACATTCAGAGAAGAAGATTACCTTGTGCAATTCCAAGATACGGGTATCGATCGATTATAGACTCATGAATGTGATTTTTTTTTATATAAATAAGGCTGTCAGTTTTTCTCGTTCAAATTGTTTTACATTGTCACATAGGGGCCTTTTATAGCTGACTATGCGGGATCGGCTTTGCTCATTGTTGAAGACCGTATACAATCAAGATTAAGTATACTCTTTATTAGAATGTAAAACGATGGTCAATTATCTTTGTTCTCACATAGGTACACAAAATGAATTTCCACTTTGATCTACATCTATGTTTTTATTATAGTAAGTTTGGATTGAGGTTGCTGTAACAATACAACAAGGAGAAATAGGTAAAGGGTCAATTTCCTCAACGCTCCAAATAGGTTTAGGTGACTGTACCTTTTTCGGTTGTTACAACGCCTTAAATAACGTTCAGAGGCCAATGTTTAATAATAGTTACCAAATATTTGATACGCCAGACGCACGTTTCGTCTACAAAAGACTCATCAGTGACGCTCAGATCAAAATAGTCATAGTCAATTTTGCGCCTGTCCCAAGTCAGGAGCCTCTGGCCTTTGTTAGTCTTGTATGATTTTAAATTTTAGTTTTTTGTGTATAATTCGGAGTTTAGTATGACGTCCATTATCACTGTACTATTATGCATATTTTTAGGGGCCAGCTGAAGGACACCTACGGGTGCGGGAATTCTCGCTACATTGAAGACCCATTGGTTGCCTTCGGCTGTTGTTTGCTCTATGGTTGGGTGGTCGTCGCTTTGACATATTCACCATTTCCTTTCTCAATTTTATAGAGCCAAAGAATTACACAGTTGAAGAGCATTTTGGACCCAAAATGTTCACAGATTCACTTTGTAAAGTAGGCCTCGTATAAAACTTATATGCCAAATATGAATATCATTTTTTCTTGTGACAAACCGATTATAAATAAATTAACAGTACATTGATAAGAAGAATTTAACACAAATTATATCAATGCCATTCATCAAGTTATATTTAACAATATCGATTGACATAATCCATAACAAAAAAAACCCAACTGAAACTAATCCAAAAGCGACATGATAAAAGCTAAATTAAGATTATGTCCAATTTTTAAAATTTAGGTAATCAAACCTCCTTTCATTTGAAAAATTGAATAAACAAAATGAAGTTTTTTTCCCTTCTAACTTCCAACTAGCAGTGTATGTAAGTCTTTATAATTTCCAGTACAAGACTTCTGATTTGGAATGGATATTTGGTGAAAACAACTATACCCAACCTGTTAATTTTAAATTGGATTAATTAGTAAACACAACCAGCAAAATACATTTGAAATTTGAGATGATCAGTATACATATACTGTTGGAAATGCATATTTTGTGTTGATCAGTATACCTGCAATATATAAGGAGGGTGGGTGACAGATACGTTTCAGTTTTCCAATATTTCATATCACGTGACAACCTGTATGCAGAATGCATTATCTTACATATTTCTATATATTTACATTTTCCTGTGTCTCTACAATTAAAGGTAAGTGGTTATTGATATTAAAAAGAAATTATCTATCCCTTAAAAATAAAGCAACTCTCTTCTTCTGTTTGAATGCAATAAAACCTTCTCAAGGAATTAAAATGCGTTCTGTGGTACCGAGCCTTCTTCTCTTATAGTAGCATGACGTTTTTTTTTTAAATAATTTTAATTCTCAGGACAAAAGCGCGGAAAAACTAATTTGTTTCTGTATAACATTTTAAATATAATATAATCAGAACAAGACCCTGACGGTGGTTGGTAACTTTCTTTATACATATCTAAAGTCGTGGAGTGATTTTTAACAGAGAATATACCTTGATTATTTTTTTATTTAAAGCAAACCTTTTACTTCAAATGTTTTTTTTCCTATTGCCTATTAATACAGTTGTTATCCATTCGTTTAATGCTTTTGAGCTTTTGAGTTTGCAATTCGATTAAGAACTTACCGTTTTGAATTTTCCTCTTAGTTCAAAAGTTTTTTTATTTTACTTTTTGCATGATACTCAGAAATACTACATTTTTATATAAAGCAAACACATTTTGTTCAAGAAGGATACTGTTAAAAGAAATCCACCTCAATTATTTTCTATTTTTCATGCATCAGTTTTTGATATAAAAAGCTTTACGGCATATAGCCTTTAAAGCTAATTTATTATATATTTAGTATTCATGAAAAAATCGCAAAGGTGTTGAAAAAAGATCGTTATCTATATCGCTAAAGTTAGTTGTCTATTATGGAATATCTGCTTCACCTATTAAACGTATTTTCTTAAAATATTATTTTAATACATTTGTATACTTGATTTTTTTTTACTGCTTTTAAATATGCTTATGGCTCTGATCTGGTTACATGGCTTATGATAATCAAATCAAGGTGATAATATTCATATTAATAATATAATATTTGTTTCTTTCAATTATAAAAAAAATATCAATGTACATTTATTTGCTCATCATTGGCCCTTTTATTTTTTTTATAACTTATCAGCCATTTATAT
Organism: Mytilus trossulus; assembly: GCF_036588685.1. NCBI lineage: Eukaryota > Metazoa > Mollusca > Bivalvia > Mytilida > Mytilidae > Mytilus > Mytilus trossulus. Next base: position 62,302,359 of record NC_086385.1, on the reverse strand, counting down.
TACTACTTTTGCATAGGTACTATTTCTGCACTAAAAATCTGTAGTACTGGAAATCTACTTTTAATATTCAGAACTATTGTGTTACTTTAAAATTATTGCAATATTTAGGTACCTGTATTTTACAGTACTTTATTTGTACTTGAAATTTAGGTACTACAGATTTTTGGTTACAACCTTTACATTTACAACATTTTGAAAGTTTTTCTATTTCAAATCTCTTACAGTTATGATTTTCAAACATGGGATCTTGTGATCACTTTCGTTATTATTTCTGTACCAAAATATTTAGTACAAATCAAGTACTATAAAATACAAGTACCTAAATATTACAACAATTTTAAAGGAAAGAAATAGTACTAAATATTAAAAGTAAATTTCCAGTAATACATATTTTTAGTACAGAAATACTACATATGCAAAAGTAGCTGTGTATGAAAGAGTGGGACGATAGGACTCGCACGTAAAGCATTATATATGCTTACCCTTCCGGAGCGCATGAGACCAAACCCCGATTGTTAGTGGGATTCGTGTTGCTCAGTCGATAGTTTTCTATTTGTGTTTTGTATCATTTGGACTGTTTTCGTTGTTTGGCATGACATTGTCATCTTATTTTCGACTTTAAATGAGTTGCCGCATTTTTGCGCCTGTCCCAAGTCAGGAGTTCCTGGCCTTTGTTAGTCTTGTATTATTTTTATATTAGTTTCTTGTGTACAATTTGGAAATTAGTATGGCGTTCATTATCACTGAACTAGTATATATTTGTTTAGGGGCCAGCTGAAGGACGCCTCCGGGTGCGGGAATTTCTCGCTACATTGAAGACCTGTTGGTGACCTTCTGCTGTTGTTTTTTATTTGGTCGGGTTGTTGTCTCTTTGACACATTCCCCATTTCCATTCTCAATTTTATTGAATATCGCGGCCTCTCATTTCAAAGTGTTGGAAAATTGTCATGAAAACATTGTTTCGTTTTTTTAATTGCACAGCAACTATACGGACGTTATAAACAATATATATTCCGTTCTAATAATTATGGACCTGCGTAAAACAAAACAAAAGTTAGTAATCGGTAAAAATATAGGACATCGTGACAAAACTTGTAGAGTACTTTATTAACTATAATGTTGTATTGTGCCAATGTGTTATAATGACGTTACAATTTTGTATGTATAAATGCAAAGAGGTCATAAAGCTAAATGCTTTCTTTTTTCCAAAAATTCCCGACGTGTGGTCACGATTTTCAGAAACGCGTCAGTTCTATTCAATTTAATGTTTGATTAGTCTACTGGTGGTATGACACATTCTGCCTAGTTAAGTTACATCACATATTCATATTCTTACTCCCCCTTATAGACACAGATTCGGGTTAATATCAAATGATACAATGTACTGCGCAAATATATATGATTCGTTTACACTTGAGTTGTCTACTATTGAAACAGATTGTTTCTGTGGAAAGTGCAATTAAAGAAAAAGTGTTGCAATTTTTAGCTCACCTGGCCCACAGGGCCATGTGAGCTTTTCTCATCACTTGGGGTCCGTCTTCCGTCGTCTTCCGTCGTCGTCGTCCGTCGTCGTCGTCGTCCGTCGTCGTTAACTTTTACAAAAATCTTCTGCTCTGAAACTATTGGGCCAAGTTTAACCAAACTTGACTACAATCATCATTAGGGTATCTAGTTTAAAAATTGTGTCCGGTGACCCGCCAAATCAACCAAGGTGGCCGTCATGACTAAAAATAGAACATAGGGGACAAATGTACATTTTGGCTTATAACGCTGAAACCAAAGCATTTAGAGCAAACCTGACATTGGGTTAAATTGTTTATTTAGTCAAGATCTATCTGCCCTGAAATTTTGAGATAAATCGGACAATGGGTTGTTGGGTTGCTGCCCCTGAATTTGTAATTTTAAGGAAATTTTGTGTTTTTGCTAAATATGTTTTTCTCTGTTACTAAAGGGCCAAGTTCGTTACAGATAGAGAAAATTGTGAGTAGCAAGAATGATCAGTACAGTATGATCTACAAACACATCACCATCACCAAAACACAATTTTGTCATGAATCCATCTGTTTCCTTTGTTTAATATGCACATACACCAAGGTGAGCGACACAGGTTCTTAAGAGCCTCTAGTTTTGTTCAATTAGCTATTCAAAATATTTTAGAATCTTAAACGCTATATCAGTCCTCTAATGATATGACTCTGTACCAACTCGTTGTCCACTCGTTAGGCAGGTTTTAGATCTTTAGATACCATAACAGTAGTCTGATCTGTCATTTTGTCGATCGTTTTCTATGCCCCGTATAGCCGAGCGTAAACTTGAATGGCACCAAATATAGTTTCTTTTTAAGTTTTTACTATTTTCCTATAGTATTTGTTTGTCATCTGAATTAATGTCTTCATAAATTAACGAGATTTAAGATCAGAAAAAAAGTGAAATAAATATAATACCGAACTCCGAGGAAAATTCAAAACGGAAAGTTCTTACTCGTAACGAATCTATAAACTTAGGGATATCATCACCATATACCTCGTCAGGATTTTTCAAATAAATGGTCATATTTAAGCGCAATAATCTTAAAATGCCACAGGTGGAGCAGGATCTACTAATCCTTCCTCAATCACGTTTTTTTTTGGCGAAGTTCGTGCTAGTCAGTCTTTAATTTTCTTTATTGGGTTTTCTGTACTTTTTGTCTTCTCGTCGTTTTTGTTTTTTACTTTGATTTATGCGTTTGAATATCATTGGTATATCCTCGTCCCTCAAAAAATGACAGACACAGTGTTGACTTTTTTAAAGATCTCAAAGCATCCCTCTTTTATTATATCAATCATCAAATGGATCAAACGTATATATAACATAAAATTAAAACAAGAACAGACCTTATCAAAATACATTGAGGAAATGACTGTTGCAAGCTTTTTGACCTAGCCGTTAAAAAAGTCCATTCCAATTTTTCCGTTTTGTACAAAAACTTACTAATAGGATACCAATTTAAGATTATTGCTCTTTAAATTCGACATTTTATTTGAAGAATTATGATGCGTATATTGTGATAATATACCTTATTGTTATGTTATATAATGCACATATTTGTAAAATTCTTCGATCACCGATTTATACGCTACTTAATTACGCAGTTTAAAAAGTTCATTAGGAGGGTGTGAATAGCCTTCAGAGTAATAAGTAAAATCCACTTTTCGGAAGCAAATGAGGCTCAAAATATTAATATTATCATTCGTAACGTCATATTGTTCAGTTATCGTTAGCGTCAAATCTAGAAAAAAATCGTAATTAACGTTGTTTTAAACAAAGTAGTAACTTTAATCGTCACATGGGGTACCCCATTCCTATCCTCATTTTTTGAAAATGATTTAATCTCTTAGAGTATTCCAACAACATAGTATAAGGTTACTTAATTGACTCGATAATGTAAAAGAAAGATTTTTGACATTACATACATTAGCCATGAACAAGTTAAAACTTACGAAATTCAAATTTCAAATGAAAAAGAAAAATAGAAATTAAATTGTCAGTACACACGTTTGGATGACGAGTATACATACGATTGAGATTTTATTTGATACGACTGTCAGAAAAGTGAAAGGTTTAGCGCTTAAAAACCAGATTCAATCCACCATTTTCAACATTTGAAAATGCCTGTACCAAGTCAGGAATATGACAGTTGTTGTCCATTCGTTTGATTTGTTTTATCCGTTGATTTTGCCGTTTGGTTAAGGACTCTCCGTTTTGAATTTTCCTCGGAGTTCAGTATTTTTGTGATTTTACTTTTTGGATATATTTTTGAATAATGAGTATACATACAATGAAAATGGACTGTGCTAATTATTATAATAACCTATGCATAACTCGTGTGTAATACAGAATGAATGCTGGCGTGGTCGTTATATTAATATTTATTTGTGTTCACAAAAACGAAGGTAAGTTGGAAATTATTTAAGATGAAAGAATTTATCTCCCTCATACAAAGTCCTGATTTCTTAGCCAGGAAAGGGGGGGGGGGGGGGGTCATTGAATGTCGACATGCGCATCTGATGCAGAAAAATGGTATAATTATAAAATATATCATGGTAATAGTGTCTGTCCCTATGGAATCTCTAATGTCTGCCATATTTGTTGTTCATATAATTTTTTGTTTTAGATTAAATTCTTGCCTTTTATTTCCTCTTATTATATACTGTCAGGGCCTTTTATAGCTTACTATAGAGTAAGAGTTTTCATCATCATCGAAGGCCGTACGCTAACTTATAATTCTTAACTCTGATGAAAAGTCTGATCTGATTATGAACTGTGATGATGCCTAAGTATTACAAGCCCAGACATCGCATCTTATGTTAAAATATAGGAAAATATAATTCTGTAAAGATTTAATCTTTACTTATTGTATGAATAACTTAAACAAGTTTTTAGAAATTTTAAGTATCATATGTAAAGTTTAATCTAAATATTTATTTTACATTATAGCATATATCTTTATTTTGAAAAGGATGAAAGTGTATCATATGCCTTAAAGGCATGGGTATAATATTGTTTTAAAGATTTTTTATATTGTATATGATGATGTATATTGTATCGTGACACTATAATGAAATATTTAATTTCTTACATACTAGTATCCAAACGGTACTGAGATTATAACTTATTACAAGTAAAAAAATTTCAAACATGTGTCTGTTTATGTGGTTCATAAGTGGATCTCATTTCTTGTTTTTTTATATAGATTATACCGTTGGTTTTCCCGTTTGAATGGTTTTACACTAATAATTTTTCGGGCCTTTTATCGCTTGCTGTTCGGTGTGAGCCTAGGCTCTGTGTTGATAATAATACTTTATTCCGAAAGCAATACAGCTTATAGGATACATTTACACAATTTTACACCAATATAAGAATTTCACAAGAGATATATAATATATATAAATATAAGGTGTGCTTGAAAGAACATATTATAATACATTATACATAATACAAATTACAAGAAACGAGCGGAGAATGATATGATACTTAAATAAAGTCTGAACAAATTTTTTTTTTACTGCAATTAAATTTTAAGTTTTTCTGCAGATTTTAGAAATATACCTAAGTTATTCAAATCTTTAATATTTCTGACAGATAACAACTGGATAAGTTTGAATGTAGAAGGATTTCTCCAATAATACTTTTTTATATACTTTTCTCGAAACTGTCTACTGTGGATTCATTTATATTATTCGTTGGATACCAATTTTCGTGGATTTCGTGCGAACAGTTGAATCACGAAATTAAATGTTCAACGAATGACAAATTTTCTTATGGCTTGTATACAGACTTCGGCAAAACCACGAAATCAAATATCCACGAACATGTAAGTTTTCCTCAATCCACGAAAATTGGTACCCACGAAAATAAATGAATCCACAGTATATTGTTTACATTCAAGTATAAAATGATATTCATCTTCAATAGAGCTAGTATTATAATTGAAGACCATACCTTGACCTATAATGGTTTGCTTTTATAATTGTGACTTGGATGGAGGGTTGTCTCATTGACACTCATACCATACCTTCCTATATCTATGAACAACAAGACGGGTGCCAAATGAATTGTGTACATTGTTACGAATCCTCCTCTAGATCACATGAGATAACCCTAGTTTTTGTCATGGTTCGTGTTGCTCAGGCTATTATAATTTTGTTACGTTGTGTTTGCGTTCTATTGTTTGACCGGTCGTCTGTTTGTTATTTACTTTTTCCAGGAATAGCGTTGTCAGTAATTAGTTTGCATGTTCTTCTGGTATCTTTCGCCTTTCTTTAATAACAAACTTTTACACAGCTAAATTTTGCTCACGTGAAATTCACGTCAATCTCATTTCACATGAATTTCACTTGAAATTAATGTGAATTTCACATAACATGATTTGACTTGAAATTCACGTGAATTACACGTGAAATAATATATGATCTGTTGATAAATGTAGAAGGTGTTAAGGTATTTAGGTTCGAACTCCCTCTGACAAAATTGACCCTAATTGCATTTAACTAATCATTTTAGGTCCCTTTTGGTTATGCAGCTCTTCTTATAGTCCGGTTTTGCTACACAATTATTTCTCAGGTTTCTTCTTATAGTCCGGTTTTGCTACACAATTATTTCTCAGGTTTCTTCTTATAGTCCGGTTTTGCTACACTATTATTTCTCAGGTTTCTCCTTATAGTCCGGTTTTGCTACACAATTATTTCTCAGGTTTCTACTTATAGTCCGGTTTTGCTACACAATTATTTCTCAGGTTTCTCCTTATAGTCCGGTTTTGCTACACAATTATTTCTCAGGTTTTGCTTCTTATAGTCCGGTTTTGCTACACAATTATTTCTCAGGTTTTTTCTTATAGTCCGGTTTTGCTACACAATTATTTCTCAGGTTTCTTCTTATAGTCCGGTTTTGCTACACAATTATTTCTCAGGTTTCTTCTTATAGTCCGGTTTTGCTACACAATTATTTCTCAGGTTTCTCCTTATAGTCCGGTTTTGCTACACAATTATTTCTCAGGTTTCTTCTTATAGTCCGGTTTTGCTACACAATTATTTCTCAGGTTTCTCCTTATAGTCCGGTTTTGCTACACAATTATTTCTCAGGTTTCTCCTTATAGTCCGGTTTTGCTACACAATTATTTCTCAGGTTTCTTCTTATAGTCCGGTTTTGCTACACAATTATTTCTCAGGTTTCTTCTTATAGTCCGGTTTTGCTACACAATTATTTCTCAGGTTTCTTCTTATAGTCCGGTTTTGCTACACAATTATTTCTCAGGTTTCTTCTTATAGTCCGGTTTTGCTACACAATTATTTCTCAGGTTTCTTTTTATAGTCCGGTTTTGCTACACAATTATTTCTCAGGTTTCTTCTTATAGTCCGGTTTTGCTACACAATTATTTCTCAGGTTTCTTCTTATAGTCCGGTTTTGCTACACAATTATTTCTCAGGTTTCTCCTTATAGTCCGGTTTTGCTACACAATTATTTCTCAGGTTTCTTCTTATAGTCCGGTTTTGCTACACAATTATTCCTCAGGTTTCTTCTTATAGTCCGGTTTTGTTACACAATTATTTCTCAGGTTCCTTCTTATAGTCCGGTTTTGTTACACAATTATTTCTCAGGTTTCTTCTTATAGTCAGGTTCTACTACACAATTTTTTCTCAGGTTTCAAAATCTTTGATTTGATGACGAAGGTATATCAAGAATAGCGTTTGGACACTCCTATCTAAAAAAAAATGTAACTTTTTCATATTTGTTTCATTTACATCGACGTCTTACTGTAGCTAATCATTGGACCTTTGGGAAGTTTTATAATAGACATCAACTTAGAACTGTTTCCTCTTATTGGACTTTTGAGATGTTTCATGAATACAGGCTACAATAGCATACAGCAGTTTGAATTATTCCATGAAATTGTTTAAAAAACCATGACGTATAAATATTGCGTATTATTGGACTTTTCAGGTGTTTCATACACATCGACGTTTACATTACTTAATACTTATGCAACGTTTCCTGTTTGCTATAGTAAATCAAATTAGAAATACCATAATAGAAATGTAAGGTATCGACCTTCAATAAACAATTGACTGTTTTACTGCTTTAGGGATTAATATATTAACACAATGTTGACAGCTGTACCCCTATTTAGCTCACCGGGCCCGAAGGGCCAAGTGAGCTTTTCCCATCACTTTGCGTCCGTCGTCCGTCGTCCGTCGTCCGTCGTCGTCCTGCGTCCGTCGTCGTTAACTTTTACAAAAATCTTCTCCTCTGAAACTACTGAACCAATTCAAACCAAACTTCATCTGATTCATTCCTAGGGTATCTAGAATAAAGTCTGTGTTTTAATTCCCGTTTCATAAAAAAACAAGGTCGCCATGGCTAAAAATAGAACATAGGGGTAAAATGCAGTTTTTGGTTATTACTAAAAAACCAAAGCATGTAGAGCAAATCTGACAAGGGGTAAAATTGTTTATCTGGTCAAGATCTATCTGCCCTGAAATTTTAAGATGAATGGGACAACCCGTTGTTGGGTTGCTGCCCCTGAATTGGTAATTTTAAGGAAATTTTGCTGTTTTTGGATATTATCTTGAATATTATTATGAATAGAGATAAACTGTAAACAGCAAAAATGTTCAGCAAAATAAGATTTACAAATAAGTCAACAGGACCAAAATGGTCAGTTGACCCCTTAGGGAGTTATTGCCCGTTATAGTCAATTTTTAACCATTTTTCGTAAATCTTAGTTAACTTTTACAAAAATCTTCTCCTCTGAAACTACTGGGCCAAATTTTACCAAACATAGCCAGAAACATAATTAGGCTATCTAGTTTAAAAAAATGTGTTTTGTGACCGGGCAAACCAACCAAGATGGCAGCTACGGCTTAAAATAGAACATAGGGGTAAAATGCAGTTTTTGGCTCATAACTCAAAAACCAAAGCATTTAGAGCAAATCTGTGGGGGATAACATTGTTTATCTGGTCAAGATCTATCTGCCCTGATTTTTTTAGATGAATCGGACAACTCGTTGTTTGGTTGCTGCCCTAAATTGGTAATTTTAAGGAAATTTGCTGTTTTGGGTTATTATCTTGAATATTATTATAGATAGAGATAAACTGTAAACAGCAATAATGTACAGCAATTCAAGACTCAAAAATAAGTCAAAATGACCAAAATGGTCAATTGACCCCCTAAGAAGTTATTGTCCTTTATAATCAATTTTTAACAATTTTCATAAAATTTGTAAATTTTTACTAACATTTTCCACTGAAACTACACGGACAAGTTCATTATAGATAGAGATAATTGTAAGCAGCAAGAATGTTCAGTAAAGTAAGATGTACAAACACATCACAATCACCTAAACACAATTTTGTCATGAACTGTCTGCTTCCTTTGTTTAATTCACAAATACCAAGGTGAGCGACACAGGCTCTTTAGAGCCTCTAGTTTCACATTTTTACCTATTACATCTGACATCTGTTGGTTTTGTCAACACATCTTTGACAATACATTGGAATTTTATGCAACTGTCATACAAGTGTAAGGTTAACCTAGCTATTAAACCAGGTTTAATTCACCATTTTTTGCATAAAAAAATGCATGTGCCAAGTCGTGAATATGACAGTTGTTTTCCATTTGTCTGATGTGTTTGAGCTTTTGATTTTGCCATTTACTAAAGGCCTTTCCATGTAGACTTTTCCTCGGAGTTATATATCACTTTTTACTGATTTACTCAGATTTTATTGTGTAACATTAGTGCAAGGTACAAACACAAAACTGGCTGTGATTGGCCAATAATAATAGATTTGGGTCTAATCAAATTTTAATCACAACGTATGTAAATACCAAGATCTTCTGCAGTACTTTAAACAATTGATAAAAGGGGGTTGTATTTCATGTTAAAGATATCTAATGATGATTAGCAAACAATAAGAACATGTAGGTATAACATTTCGTGGTGAGATTAAAAACCCCAAATATTTGTATATCCGGCTGTATAGAAGCCAATTTTTTTTTGGTTTGTTTGATTATTATTTATTTTGAATTTTCAAATATTTTTGCCTCAAACATCACTGACGAGCCATTGCATGTCGAAATGCGCATCTGATGCTGAAAAATGGTTCCGTTTATGTTATTATTATATGTAAAGTTGATTTATGTTTTATGAAACAGAAAGTAGAGATAATTTAAAAAGGTAAACCCTATTTTTTTTTAGAGATTTTCTTTTATTATTTAATTCAATCCTGCACTCATTTAGAAATGAAAAAAGCTCGTTGTCCTGTGCTGATGAGTGCATTCAATTTTATTTATTTTTAAATTGTGGGTTATAATCTTCATACAGTGGAAGAAATTTACAAAACACTATGATCATTGTAAGAGTTTTGATCATCGACGAAAGCCGTACGGTTACTTATAATTCTTAACTCTGTTGAAATGTCTAATCTTAATATGAACTGTGATGATGCCTAAGTTTTATTAACCCAGACATCGCATCTTATGTTAAAATATAGGAAAATATAATTATGTAAAGATATAATCTTTATTGATTGTATATATAACTTAAACAAGTTTTTAAAAATTTATAGTATTATATGTAAAGTTTTCTTATCTAAATATTTATTTTACATTATAGCATATATCTTTATTTTGAAAAGGATGAAAGTATCTCATATGTCTTAAACGCATGGATATAATGTGGCTTTATAGATTTTTTATATTGTATATGATGATGGTATTGTATCGTGACACTATAATTAACTATTTACTTTGTTACTTACTAGTAACAAAATGGTACTGCATTTATTTATGTGTCTGTTTATGTGCTTCATAAGTGTTTCTTATTTCTCTTTTTTGATACAGATAAGACCGTTGGTTTTCCCGTTTGAATGGTTTTACACCAGTCATATTTCTGGCCCTTTATTGTTTGTCCGGTCGTCTGTTTGTTATTTTCTTTTTTAGCCATAGCTTTGTCAGTAATTAGTTTGCATGTTCCTCTGGTATCGTTTGCCCCTCTTTCATAACATACTTTTCTTATATGATCTGTTGATAAATGTAGAAGTTGTTTAAGGTATTTAGGTTCGAACTCCCTCTGGCAAAATAGACAATAATTGCATTTAACTAATCATTTTAGGTCCCTTTAAGTCATTTAGCTCTTCTTATAGTCAGGTTCTGCTACACAATTATTTCTCAGGTTTCAAAATCTTTGATTTGATGACGAAGGTATATCAAGAATAGCGTTTGGACACTCCTATCTAAAAAAAAATGTAACTTTTTCATATTTGTTTCATTTACACCAACGTCTTACTGTAGCAAACTATTGGACCTTTGAGAAGTTGTAATAAACATCGACTTATAACTGTGGCCTGTTATAGGACCTTTGAGAATTTTGATAGATACAGGCTACAATAGCATACAGCGGTTTGAATTATTCCATGAAATTGTTTAAAAAACCATATAAGATATATAATATCTTTATTTTGAAAAAAAATATGAAAGTATCTCATATGTCTTAAAAGCATGGATATATTATGGTTTAAAAGATTTTTTTTATTGCATATGATGATGGTATTGTATCGTGACACTATAATTAACTATTTACTTTGTTACTTACTAGTAACAACATGGTACTGCATTTATTTATGTGTCTGTTTATGTGGTTCATAAGTGTTTCTTATTTCTGTTTTTGATACAGATAAGACCGTTGGTTTTCCCGTTTGAATTGTTTTACACCAGTAATTTTTCGAGCCCTTTATTGTTTGTCCGGTCGTCTGTTTGTTGTTTTCTTTTTTAGCCATAGCTTTGGCAGTAATTAGTTTGCATGTTCCTCTGGTATCTTTAGCCCCTCTTTAATAACATACTTTTACACAGCCAAATTTTGCTCACGTGAAATTCACGTCAATCTCATTTCACGTGAATTTCATGTGAATTTCACTTGAATTTAATGTCAATTTCATGTGAATTTCACTTGAATTTAATGTGAATTTCAGGTGAATCTCACATGACATGATTTGACTTGAAATTCACGTCAATAACACTTGAAATAATATATGATCTGTTGATAAATGTAGAAGGTGTTAAGATATTTAAGTTGAAGCTCCCTCAGGCAAAATTGACAATAATTGGATTTAACTAATCATTTTAGGTACCTTTTGGTTATTCAGCTCTTCTTATAGTCAGGTTTTGCTACACAATTATTTTTCAGGTTTCAAAATCTTTGGTTTGATGACGAAGGTATATCAAGAATAGCGTTTGGACATTCCTATCTAAAAAAAAATGTAACTTTTTCATATTTGGTTCATTTACACCGACGTCTTACTGTAGCAAACTATTGGACCTTTGAGAAGTTGTAATAAACATCGACTTATAACTGTGGCCTGTTATAGGACCTTTGAGAAGTTTGATAAATACAGGCTACAATAGCATACAGCAGTTTGAATTATTCCATGAAATTGTTTAAAAAACCATATAAGATATACAATATCTTTATTTTGAAAAAAAAGATGAAAGTATATCATATGTCTTAAAGGCATGGATATAATGTGGTTTAAAAGAATTTTTTTATTGCATATGATGATGGTATTGTATCGTGACACTATACTTAAGTATTTACTTTGTTACTTACTAGTAACAACATGGTACTGCATTTATTTATTTGTCTAGTTATGTGGTTCATAAGTGTTTCTTATTTCTCTTTTTTTGATACAGATAAGATCGTTGGTTTTCCCGTTTGAATTTTTTTACACCAGTAATTTTTCGAGCCCTTTATTGTTTGTCCGGTCGTCTGTTTGTTATTTTCTTTTTTAAGCCATAGCTTTGTCAGTAATTAGTTTGCATGTTCCTCTGGTATATTTAGTCCCTCTTTAATAACATACTTTTACACAGCCAAATTTTGCTCACGTGAAATTCACGTCAATCTCATTTCACGTGAATTTCATGTGAATTTCACTTGAATTTAATGTCAATTTCATGTGAATTTCACTTGAATTTAATGTGAATTTCATGTGAATCTCACATGACATGATTTGACTTGAAATTCACGTCAATAACACTTGAAATAATATATGATCTGTTGATAAATGTATAAGGTGTTAAGATATTTAAGTTGAAGCTCCCTCAGGCAAAATTGACAATAATTGGATTTAACTAATCATTTTAGGTCCCTTTAAGTCATTTAGCTCTTCTTATAGTCAGGTTCTGCTACACATTTATTTCTCAGGTTTCAAAATCTTTGATTTGATGACGTAGGTATATCAAGAATAGCGTTTGGACACTCCTATCTAAAAAAAAATGTAACTTTTTCATATTTGTTTCATTTACACCGACGTCTTACTGTAGCAAACTATTGGACCTTTGAGAAGTTGTAATAAACATCGACTTATAAATGTGGCCTGTTATAGGACGTTTGAGAGTTTTGATAAATACAGGCTACAATAGCATACAGCAGTTTGAATTATTCCATGAAATTGTTTAAAAAACCATATAAATATATACATACTAGAACACACCCGTGATATCACGGGTCCATGACTGAATTAAAATACATAACGATGCGTATGCCTTATTTTAGTATTGGTATTGTCATCTGATAAAGTCATGCCGATTATAAGAGGTCTTATAAGATGCAAAGTTTTCTCTACTTTCAAAATCTTTCTGTTTGGACCCGTCGACCTGGCACCTATCAATTATTGGTAATATTAATAATTTGGAAAACAAAAGGGCATGGAATGGAGTATCTTTTACTCAACAGTATACAGCAAAATTCTAAATCCACCATTTGGTGGTACGCCTGTCAGATGCAGAACGTACATATAAGGTAATAGGTAACAGGTGAATATACTATTGGTATCGGTGTCGGATTCGATCCGGAACTTCTTAATTATTGGCAATATTAATTACGTGGAAAACAAAGGAGCCTGGAGTGGTGTAATTCTTAATCAACACCATTGTACTTAATTAGTTATATGTAAAGTTGAATTCTTTGATTCATCGTTTTTACGTGATGACGGCTGACAAATTTGACCTCGTAATTTTAGTATTATAGATAAATGTTGCGTATTATTGGACTATTGAAGTGTTTCATACACATCGACGTTTACATTACTTAATACTTATGCAACGTTTCCTGTTTGCTATAGTAAATCAAATTAGAAATACCATAATAGAAATGTAAGGTATCGACCTTCAATAAACAATTGACTGTTTTACTGCTTTAGTGATTAAGATTTTAACACAATGTTGACAGCTAGTGATTAAGATTTTAACACAATGTTGACAGCTGTACCCCTATTTTTACTGACTGTTTTAACTGCTTTAGGGATTAAGATTTTAACACAATGTTGACAGCTGTTCCCCTTTTTTCACATTTTTACCTATTATATCTGACATCTGTAGGTTTTGTTAACACATCTTTCACAATACATTGGAATTTTATGCAACTGTCATACAAGTGTAAGGTTAACCTAGTTATTAAACCAGGTTTAATCTACCATTTTTTGCATAAACAAATGCATGTGCCAAGTCGTGAATATGACAGTTGTTTTCCATTTGTCTGATGTGTTTGAGCTTTTGATTTTGCCATTTACTAAAGGCCTTTCCATTTAAACTTTCCCTCGGAGTTATATATCACTTTTTACTGATTTACTCAGATTTTATTGTGTAACATTGGTGCAAGGTACAAACACAAAACTGACTGTGATTGGCCAATAATAATAGATTTGGGTCTAATCAAATTTTAATCACAACGTATGTAAATACCAAGATCTTCTGCAGTACTTTAAACAATTGATAAAAGGGGGTTGTATTTCATGTTAAAGATTTCTAATGATGATTAGCAAACAATAAGAACATGTAGGTATGACATTTCGTGGTGAGATTAAAAACCCCAAATATTTGTATATCCGGCTGTATAGAGGCCAATTTTATTTTGGTTTGTTTGATTATTATTTATTTTGAATTTTCAAATATTTTGGCCTCAAACATCACTGACGAGCCATTGCATGTCGAAATGCGCATCTGATGCTGAAAAATTGTTCCGTTTATGCTATTAATATATGTAAAGTTGATTCATGTTTTATGTAACAGACAGTAGAGATAATTTAAAAAGGTAAACCCTATTTTTTTTAGAGATTTTCTTTTATAATTAAATTCAATCCTGCACTCATTTAGAAATGAAAAAAGCTCGTTGTCCTGTGCTGATGAGTGCATTCAATATTATCTATTTTTAAACTGTGGGTTATAATCTTCATACAGTGGAAGAAATTTACAAAACACTATGATCATTGTAAGAGTTTTGATCATCGTCGAAAGCCGGACGGTAACTTATAGTTCTTAACTCTGTTGAAATGTCTAATCTTAATATGAACTGTGATGATGCCTAAGTTTTATTAACCCAGACATCGCATCTTATGTTAAAATATAGGAAAATATAATTCTGTAAAGATATAATCTTTATTGATTGTATATATAACTTAAACAAGTTTTTTAAAATTTATAGTAGTATATGTAAAGTTTTCTTATCTAAATATTTATTTTACATTATAGCATATATCTTTATTTCTAAAAGGATGAAAGTATCTCATATGTCTTAAACGCATGGATATAAAATGGTTTTAAAGATTTTTTATATTGTATATGATGATGGTATTGTATCGTGACACTATAATTAACTATTTACTTTGTTACTTACTAGTAACAAAATGGTACTGCATTTATTTATGTGTCTGTTTATGTGGTTCATAAGTGTTTCTTATTTCTCTTTTTTGATACAGATAAGACCGTTGGTTTTCCCGTTTGAATGGTTTTACATAAGTAATATTTCGGGCCCTTTATTGTTTGTCCGGTCGTCTGTTTGTTATTTTCTTTTTTAGCCATAGCTTTGTCAGTAATTAGTTTAAATGTTCCTCTGGTATCGTTCGCCCCTCTTTCATAACATACTTTCCTTATATGATCTGTTGATAAATGTAGAAGTTGTTTAAGGTATTTAGGTTCGAACTCCCTCTGGCAAAATAGACAATAATTGCATTTAACTAATCATTTTAGGTCCCTTTAAGTCATTTAGCTCTTCTTATAGTCAGGTTCTGCTACACAATTATTTCTCAGGTTTCAAAATCTTTGGTTTGATGACGAAGGTATATCAAGAATAGCGTTTGGACACTCCTATCTAAAAAAAATGTAACTTTTTCATATTTGTTTCATTTACACCGACGTCTTACTGTAGCAAACTATTGTACCTTTGAGAAGTTGTAATAAACATCGACTTATAACTGTGGCCTGTTATAGGACGTTTGAGAAGTTGTAATAAACATCGACTTATAACTGTGGCCTGTTATAGGACCTTTGAGAAGTTGTAATAAACATCGACTTATAACTGTGGCCTGTTATAGGACCTTTGAGAAGTTGTAAAAAACATTGACTTATAACTGTGGCCTGTTATAGGACCTTTGAGAAGTTGTAATAAACATCGACTTATAACTGTGGCCTGTTATAGGACGTTTGAGAAGTTGTAATAAACATTGACTTATAACTGTGGCCTGTTATAGGACCTTTGAGATGTTGTAAAAAACATTGACTTATAACTGTGGCCTGTTATAGGACCTTTGAGAAGTTGTAAAAAACATTGACTTATAACTGTGGCCTGTTATAGGACCTATGAGAAGTTGTAAAAAACATCGACTTATAACTGTGGCCTGTTATAGGACCTTTGAGAAGTTGTCAAAAACATTGACGTATAACTGTGGCCTGTTATAGGACCTTTGAGAAGTTGTAAAAAACATTGACTTATAACTGTGGCCTGTTATAGGACCTTTGAGAAGTTGTAATAAACATCGACTTATAACTGTGGCCTGTTATAGGACGTTTGAGAAGTTGTAATAAACATTGACTTATAACTGTGGCCTGTTATAGGACCTTTGAGAAGTTGTAAAAAACATTGACTTATAACTGTGGCCTGTTATAGGACCTTTGAGAAGTTGTAAAAAAACATTGACTTATAACTGTGGCCTGTTATAGGACCTTTGAGAAGTTGTAATAAACATCGACTTATAACTGTGGCCTGTTATAGGACGTTTGAGAAGTTGTAATAAACATTGACTTATAACTGTGGCCTGTTATAGGACCTTTGAGAAGTTGTAATAAACATCGACTTATAACTGTGACCTGTTATAGGACGTTTGAGAAGTTGTAATAAACATCGACTTATAACTTTGGCCTGTTATAGGACGTTTGAGAAGTTGTAATAAACATCGACTTATAACTTTGACCTGTTATAGGACCTTTGAGAAGTTGTAATAAACATCGACTTATTACTGTGGCCTGTTATAGGACGTTTGAGAAGTTGTAATAAACATCGACTTATAACTGTGGCCTGTTATTGGACGTTTGAGAAGTTGTAATAAACATCGACTTATAACTGTGGCCTGTTATAGGACCTATGAGAAGTTGTAAGAAACCTCGACTTATAACTGTGGCCTGTTATAGGACCTTTGAAAAGTTATAATAAACATCGACTTATAACTGTGGCCTGTTATAGGACCTATGAGAAGTTGTAATAAACATCGACTTATAACTGTGGCCTGTTATAGGACGTTTGAGAAGTTGTAATAAACATCGACTTATAACTGTGGCCTGTTATAGGACCTTTGAGAAGTTGTAATCAACATCGACTTATAACTGTGGCCTGTTATAGGACCTTTGAGAAGTTGTAAAAAACATTGACTTATAACTGTGGCCTGTTATAGGACCTTTGAGAAGTTGTAATAAACATCGACTTATAACTGTGGCCTGTTATAGGACGTTTGAGAAGTTGTAATAAACATTGACTTATAACTGTGGCCTGTTATAGGACCTTTGAGATGTTGTAAAAAACATTGACTTATAACTGTGGCCTGTTATAGGACCTTTGAGAAGTTGTAAAAAACATTGACTTATAACTGTGGCCTGTTATAGGACCTATGAGAAGTTGTAAAAAACATCGACTTATAACTGTGGCCTGTTATAGGACCTTTGAGAAGTTGTAAAAAACATTGACTTATAACTGTGGCCTGTTATAGGACCTTTGAGAAGTTGTAAAAAACATTGACTTATAACTGTGGCCTGTTATAGGACCTTTGAGAAGTTGTAAAAAACATTGACTTATAACTGTGGCCTGTTATAGGACCTATGAGAAGTTGTAAAAAACATCGACTTATAACTGTGGCCTGTTATAGGACCTTTGAGAAGTTGTAAAAAACATTGACTTATAACTGTGGCCTGTTATAGGACCTTTGAGAAGTTGTAAAAAACATTGACTTATAACTGTGGCCTGTTATAGGACCTTTGAGAAGTTGTAATAAACATCGACTTATAACTGTGGCCTGTTATAGGACGTTTGAGAAGTTGTAATAAACATTGACTTATAACTGTGGCCTGTTATAGGACCTTTGAGAAGTTGTAATAAACATCGACTTATAACTGTGACCTGTTATAGGACGTTTGAGAAGTTGTAATAAACATCGACTTATAACTTTGGCCTGTTATAGGACCTTTGAGAAGTTGTAATAATTATCGACTTATAACTGTGGCCTGTTATAGGACGTTTGAGAAGTTGTAATAAACATCGACTTATAACTGTGGCCTGTTATTGGACGTTTGAGAAGTTGTAATAAACATCGACTTATAACTGTGGCCTGTTATAGGACCTATGAGAAGTTGTAATAAACCTCGACTTATAACTGTGGCCTGTTATAAGACCTTTGAGAAGTTGTAAAAAACATTGACTTATAACTGTGGCCTGTTATAGGACCTATTAGAAGTTGTAAAAAACATCGACTTATAACTCTGGCCTGTTATAGGACCTTTGAGAAGTTGTAAAACACATTGACTTATAACTGTGGCCTGTTATAGGACCTTTGAGAAGTTGTAATAAACATTGACTTATAACTGTGGCCTGTTATAGGACCTTTGAGAAGTTGTAATAAACATTGACTTATAACTGTGGCCTGTTATAGGACCTTTGAGAAGTTGTAATAAACATCGACTTATAACTGTGGCCTGTTATAGGACCTTTGAGAAGTTGTAATAAACATCGACTTATAACTGTGGCCTGTTATAGGACGTTTGAGAAGTTGTAATAAACATCGACTTATAACTGTGGCCTGTTATAGGACCTTTGAGAAGTTGTAATAAACATCGACTTATAACTGTGGCCTGTTATAGGACCTATGAGAAGTTGTAATAAACATCGACTTATAACTGTGGCCTGTTATAGGACGTTTGAGAAGTTGTAATAAACATCGACCTATAACTGTGGCCTGTTATAGGACGTTTAAGAAGTTGTAATAAACATCGACTTATAACTGTGGCCTGTTATAGGACGTTTGAGAAGTTGTAATAAACATCGACTTATAACTGTGGCCTGTTATAGGACCTTTGAGAAGTTGTAAAAAACATTGACTTATAACTGTGGCCTGTTATAGGACCTTTGAGAAGTTGTAATAAACATTGACTTATAACTGTGGCCTGTTATAGGACCTTTGAGAAGTTGTAATAAACATTGACTTATAACTGTGGCCTGTTATAGGACCTTTGAGATGTTGTAAAAAACATTGACTTATAACTGTGGCCTGTTATAGGACCTTTGAGAAGTTGTAAAAAACATTGACTTATAACTGTGGCCTGTTATAGGACCTATGAGAAGTTGTAAAAAACATCGACTTATAACTGTGGCCTGTTATAGGACCTTTGAGAAGTTGTAAAAAACATTGACTTATAACTGTGGCCTGTTATAGGACCTTTGAGAAGTTGTAAAAAAAACATTGACTTATAACTGTGGCCTGTTATAGGACCTTTGAGAAGTTGTAATAAACATCGACTTATAACTGTGGCCTGTTATAGGACGTTTGAGAAGTTGTAATAAACATTGACTTATAACTGTGGCCTGTTATAGGACCTTTGAGAAGTTGTAAAAAACATTGACTTATAACTGTGGCCTGTTATAGGACCTTTGAGAAGTTGTAAAAAACATTGACTTATAACTGTGGCCTGTTATAGGACCTATTAGAAGTTGTAAAAAACATCGACTTATAACTGTGGCCTGTTATAGGACCTTTGAGAAGTTGTAAAAAACATTGACTTATAACTGTGGCCTGTTATAGGACCTTTGAGAAGTTGTAATAAACATTGACTTATAACTGTGGCCTGTTATAGGACCTTTGAGAAGTTGTAATAAACATTGACTTATAACTGTGGCCTGTTATAGGACCTTTGAGAAGTTGTAATAAACATCGACTTATAACTGTGGCCTGTTATAGGACCTTTGAGAAGTTGTAATAAACATCGACTTATAACTGTGGCCTGTTATAGGACGTTTGAGAAGTTGTAATAAACATCGACTTATAACTGTGGCCTGTTATAGGACCTTTGAGAAGTTGTAATAAACATCGACTTATAACTGTGGCCTGTTATAGGACGTTTGAGAAGTTGTAATAAACATTGACTTATAACTGTGGCCTGTGATAGGACCTTTGAGAAGTTGTAATAAACATCGACTTATAACTGTGGCCTGTTATAGGACGTTTGAGAAGTTGTAATAAACATCGACTTATAACTGTGGCCTGTTATAGGACCTTTGAGAAGTTGTAATAAACATCGACTTATAACTGTGGCCTGTCATAGGACGTTTGAGAAGTTGTAATAAACATTGACTTATAACTATGGCCTGTGATAGGACCTTTGAGAAGTTGTAATAAACATCGACTTATAACTGTGGCCTGTTATAGGACCTTTAAGAAGTTGTAATAAACATCGACTTATAACTGTGGCCTGTTATAGGACGTTTGAGAAGTTGTAATAAACATCGACTTATAACTGTGGCCTGTTATTGGACCTTTGAGAAGTTGTAATAAACATCGACTTATAACTATGGCCTGTTATAGGACGTTTGAGAAGTTGTAATAAACATTGACTTATAACTGTGGCCTGTGATAGGACCTTTGAGAAGTTGTAATAAACATCGACTTATAACTGTGGCCTGTTATAGGACCTTTAAGAAGTTGTAAAAAACATTGACTTATAACTGTGGCCTGTTATAGGACCTATGAGAAGTTGTAAAAAACATCGACTTATAACTGTGGCCTGTTATAGGACGTTTGAGAAGTTGTAATAAACATTGACTTATAACTGTGGCCTGTTATAGGACCTATGAGAAGTTGTAATAAACATCGACTTATAACTGTGGCCTGTTATAGGACGTTTGAGAAGTTGTAATAAACATCGACTTATAACTGTGGCCTGTTATAGGACGTTTGAGAAGTTGTAATAAACATCGACTTATAACTGTGGCCTGTTATAGGACGTTTGAGAAGTTGTAATAAACATCGACTTAAAACTGTGGCCTGTTATAGGACGTTTGAGAATTTTGATAAATACAGGCTACAATAGCATACAGCAGTTTGAATTATTCCATGAAATTGTTTAAAAAACCATATAAGATATATAATATCTTTATTTTGAAAAAAAAAGATGAAAGTATTTCATATGTCTTAAAGGCATGGATATAATATGGTTTTAAAGATTTTTTTATTGCATATGATGATGGTATTGTATCGTGACACTATAATTAACTATTTACTTTGTTACTTACTAGTAACAAAATGGTACTGCATTTATTTATGTGTCTGTTTATGTGGTTCATAAGTGTTTCTTATTTCTCTTTTTTGATACAGATAAGACCGTTGGTTTTCCCGTTTGAATTGTTTTACACCAATTATTTTTCGAGCCCTTTATTGTTTGTCCGGTCGTCTGTTTGTTATTTTCTTTCTTAAGCCATAGCTTTGTCAGTAATAAGTTTGCATGTTCCTCTGGTATCTTTAGCCCCTCTTTAATAACATACTTTTTCACAGCCAAATTTTGCTCACGCGAAATTCACGTCAATCTCATTTCACGTGAATTTCATGTGAATTTCACTTGAATTTAATGTCAATTTCATGTGAATTTCACTTGAATTTAATGTGAATTTCATGTGATTTTCACATGACATGATTTGACTTGAAATTCACGTCAATAACACGTGAAATAATATATGATCTGTTGATCAATGTAGAAGGTGTTAAGATATTTAAGTTGAAGCTCCCTCAGGCAAAATTGACAATAATTGGATTTAACTAATCATTTTAGGTACCTTTTGGTTATTCAGCACTTCTCATAGTCAGGTTTTGCTACACAATTATTTCTCAGGTTTCAAAATCTTTGATTTGATAACGAAGGTATATCAAGAATAGCGTTTTGACACTCCTATCTAAAAATGTAACTTTTTCATATTTGGTTCATTTACACCGACGTCTTACTGTAGCAAACTATTGGACCTTTGAGAAGTTGTAATAAACATCGACTTATAACTGTGGCCTGTTATAGGACCTTTGAGAAGTTGTAATAAACATTGACTTATAACTGTGGCCTGTTATAGGACCTTTGAGAAGTTGTAATAAACATCGACTTATAACTGTGGCCTGTTATAGGACCTTTGAGAAGTTGTAATAAACATCGACTTATAACTGTGGCCTGTTATAGGACGTTTGAGAATTTTGATAAATACAGGCTACAATAGCATACAGCAGTTTGAATTATTCCATGAAATTGTTTAAAAAACCATATAAATATATACATATAAATAAAGGCAACAGTAGTATACCGCTGTTTAAAACTCATAAATCCATGGACAAAAAACAAAATCGGGGTAACAAACTGAAACCGAGGGAAACGCATTAAATATAAGAGGAGAACAACGACACAACACCGAAACGCAACACACACAGAAACGGACCAAGCATCAGACAAAATACCACGAGAATAACAAATATAACATCAAAACGAAATACATGAATTTGGGATAGACAAGTACCGTGTCACGTCTTATCTTAATATCTCAAAAATAAGAAAAAACAAAAGACACAACATTAAAATGCAACACACACAGAAACGAACAATACTATAACAATGGCCATCTTCCTGACTTGGTACAGGACATTTTTAAAGGGGAATAAAAATGGTGGGTTGAACCTGGTTTTGTGGCATGCCAAACCTCGCACTTTAATGGCAAAGTTAAATATAACATTGAAATGACAACATAAATGTTGCGTATTATTGGACTTTTGAAGTGTTTCATACACATCGACGTTTACATTACTTAATACTTATGCAACGTTTCCTGTTTGCTATAGTAATTCAAATTAGAAATACCATAATAGAAATGTGAGGTTTCGACCTTCAATAAACAATTGACTGTTTTTACTGCTTTAGTGATTAAGATTTTAACACAATGTTGACAGCTAGTGATTAAGATTTTAACACAATGTTGACAGCTGTACCCCTATTTTTACTGACTGTTTTAACTGCTTTAGGGATTAAGATTTTAACACAATGTTGACAGCTGTTCCCCTTTTTTCACATTTTTACCTATCATATCTGACATCTGTTGGTTTTGTTAACACATCTTTCACAATACATTGAAATTTTATGCAACTGTCATACAAGTGTAAGGTTAACCTAGTTATTAAACCAGGTTTAATCTACCATTTTTTGCATAAACAAATGCATGTGCCAAGTCGTGAATATGACAGTTGTTTTCCATTTGTCTGATGTGCTTGAGCTTTTGATTTTGCCATCTGCTTAGGCGCTTTCCATTTAGACTTTTCCCCGGAGTAATATATCACTTTTTACTGATTTTCTCAGATCTCATTGTGTAACATTGGTGCAAGGTAAAAAACACAAAACTGGCTGTGATTGGCCAATAATAATAGATTTATGTCTAATCAAATTTTAATCACAACGTATGTAAATACCAGGATCTTCTGCAGTACTTTAAACAATTGATAAAAGGGGGTTGTATTTCATGTTAAAAGATTTCTAATGATGATTAGCAAACAATAAGAACATGTAGGTATATCATTTCGTGGTCAGATCAAAAACCCCAAATATTTGTATATCCGGCTGTATAGAGGCCAATTTGTTTTTGGTTTGTTTGATTATTATTTATTTTGAATTTTCAAATATTTTGGCCTCAAACATCACTGACGAGCCATTGCATGTCGAAATGCGCATCTGATGCTGGAAAATTGTTCCGTTTATGTTATTAATATATGTAAAGTTGATTTATGTTTTATGAAACAGAAAATAAAGATAATTTAAAAAGGTAAACCCTATTTTTTTGGAGATTTTCTTTTATAATTAAATTCAATCCTACACTCATTTAGAAATGAAAAAAAGCTCGTTGTCCTGTGCTGATGAGTGCATTCAATATTATTTATTTTTAAATTGTGGGTTATAATCTTCATACAGTGGAAGAAATTTACAAAACACTATGATCATTATAAGAGTTTTGATCATCGTCGAAAGCCGTACGGTAACTTATAATTCTTAACTCTGATGAAAAGTCTGATCTGATTATGAACTGTGATGATGCCTAAGTATTATGAGCCCAGACATCGCATCTTATTTTAAAATATAGGAAAATATAATTCTGTAAAGATATAATCTTTATTGATTGTATATATAACTTAAACAAGTTTTTAGAAATTTTAAGTATCATATGTAAAGTTTTATATATTTATTTTACATTATAGCACATATCTTTATTTTGAAAAGGATGAAAGTGTATCACATGCCTTAAAGGCATGGATATAAAATTGTTTTAAAGATTTTTTATATTGTATATGATGATGTATATAGTATCGTGACACTATAATGAAATATCAAATGTCTTACATACTAGTATCCAAACGGTACTTAGATTATAACTATTATTACTTATTACTAGTAAAAAAATTTCAAACATGTGTCTGTTTATGTGGTTCATAAGTGGATCTCCTTTCTTGTTTTTTTATATAGATTATACCGTTGGTTTTCCCGTTTGAATGGTTTTACACTAATAATTTTTCGGGCCTTTTATCGCTTGCTGTTCGGTGTGAGCCTAGGCTCTGTGTTGATAATAATACTTTATTCTGAAAGCAATACAGCTTATAGGATACATATACACAATTTTACACCAATATAAGAATTTCACAAGAGATATATAATATATATAAATATAAGGTGTGCATGAAAGAACATATAATACATAATACATAATACAAAATACAAAATACGAGCGAAGAATGATATGATACTTAAATAAAGTGAGAACAAAAATATTATTTACTGCAATTAAATTCTAAGTTTTTCAGCAGATTTTAGAAATATACCTAAGTTATTCAATTCTTTAATATTTCTGACAGATTACAACTGGATAAGTTTGAGTGTAGAAGGATTTCTCCAATAATACTTTTTTATATACCTTCTGACTATATTTTTTACATTCAAGTATAAAATGGTATTCATCTTCAATAGAGCTAGTATTACAATTGAAATTGAAGACCTTATTAGTCTAATATAGACGAAACGCGCGTCTGGCGTATAAAATTATAACCCTGGTACTTTTGATAACTATTGTTACGTTGTGTTTTGCGTACTATTGTGTGTCCGGTCGTCCGTAAGTTATTTTCTTTTTTCCATCCATAGCGTTGTCAGTTATTAGTTTTCATGTTCCTCGTATTTTCTCCCCTCTTTAATAACATACTTTTACACATTTAAATATTGCTCACGAGAAATTCACGTCAATCTCATTTCACGTGAATTTCACTTGAATTTAATGTGAATTTCATGCGAATTTTACATGACATGAATTCACTTGAAATAGTATAAGATCTGTATATAACTGTAGAAGATATTTAAGAAGAAGCTCCCTCAAGCAAAATTGACCATATTTGGATTTAAGTGCTAGTCTACATAAGAATCAGGCAATGGTGAAAACAAAATGACTAACAAAAACCCACTCAGATTAACATTAATTTATGTTCAAAATGTATAATGATGCAAACATATTCCATTTGTTTCCTTGTCCTGTTCTGGTAATTGGAGATATAATTTGGTTACAATGCACTTGAAATTAACAATTAAGGGGAGCTAACTCTGTAATTTGCTATCATTCTAACCAAAGTTTATCTAAAGATTTCTCAAGTTACCAGACACGCAGACACTTAAGACCTACCATTTCTAACTCAGGACGAGTGCTACTTCAGAATAGGATGACTATGGGTAGGTGTTTTTTTCAGCCATGTTTTTTTTTCAAAATTGCCTGATTCTTACAAAGACTGGCATTTAACTAATCATTTGAGGTCCCTTTTGGTCATTTAGCTCTTCACATATGCAGGTTCTGCTACACTCTTGCAAGTCTTAAGTTATGGTCTTTAAAACATTTTAATCCTATTTTGTCGTTTGGGCAAAAACATACACATTTGCTATCAATTTAAGATTATTGCGCTTTCAATTTTACATTGTATTTGAAGAGTCATGTTGTGCATATTGTGATTATATTCAGAATTGTTGTGTTTATAATTCACATCTTTTTAAATTATTCGATCAACGAGTCATACGCTACTTAATAACGCAGTTATAAACAAGAATGTATCCCCAGTACACGGATGCCCCACTCGCACTATCATTTTCCATGTTCAATGGACCGTGAAATTGGGTAGAAAATCTAATTTGGCATTAAAATTAAAAAGATCATATAATAAGCAACAAGTGTACTGAGTTTTAAGTTGATTGGACTTCAGCTTCATCAAAAACTACCTTGACCAAAAACTTTAACCTGAAACTCGCACTTTCATTTTCTATGTTCAGTGGACCATGCAATTGGGGTCAAATGTCTAATTTGGCTTTAAATTAGAACGATCATATCATAAGCAACAAGTGTACTAAGTTTCAAATTGATTGGACTTCAGCTTCAGACAGACCAGAAAACATAATGCCCCTCTTCTGTCGTAGGTGGGGTATAAAAATCATTAGGAGGGTGTGAATAGCCTTCATAGTAAATAGTAAAACGTTAACTACTTGTTAGCACATGAGGCTCAAAATATTATTATCATTCGTAACGTTGTATTGTTCAGATCCCATTAGCCCAACATCAAGACAAAAATGTGATCATTAACGTTGTTTTAATAAAGCAGTAACCTTTTACCTCATATTGGTACCCCAATCTTATCCTCAATTTTTGAAAATGATTTAATCTCTTTGAGTATTTCAAAAACATGGTTTAAGGTTACTTAATTGACTTGAAAATGTACAAGAAATATTTTTGACATTACATACATTAGCCATGAACAAGTTAAAACTAATAAAATTCAAATTTCAAATGAAAAAGGAAAAAAATATAGAAATTAAAGTGGTAATGCACAATTTTGGATAACGAACATACATTTAATGGATATTTTATTTGATACGACTGTCAGAAAAGTAAGAGGTTCAGCGCTATAAAACTAGGTTCAATCCATTATAAGACGTTTCTTGAATATCTTTAGAAATGTAAAGTATCGACCTTTAAAAAATGATGCACTACTTTACTGCTTTACTGCTTTAGTAATCGAGATTTTCACACGATGCTGACAGATGTACCTTTTTCCTATTATAGGTGTTTGTTTTGTTTACACATCTTTACCAATAAAGTGGAATTATATGCAACTGTCATTCAAGTGTGAGGTTAACCTAGTTTTCAAACCAGGTTTAACCCACAATTTTTTACGTAAAAAATGCATGTTCCAAGTCGTGAATATGACAGTTGTTTTCTATTCGTCTGATTTGTTATAACTTTTGATTTTGCCATTTGCTTAGGGACTTTCAATTTATACTTTTCCTTGGAGTTATATATATTACTTTTTACTGATTTACTCAGTTCATATTGAGTAACATTGGTACAAGGAACAAGCACAACACTGGCTGTGATTGGCCAATGATAATAAGTTTAATCAAATCTTAATCAAAACGTATGTAAATATCACGATCTTCTGCAGTACTTTAAACAATTGATAAAAGGGGTTTGTATTTCATGTAAACAGATTTCTAATGATGATTAGCAAACAATAAGAACACAATCGTATAACAGTTCGTGAGATTAAAAAAAAACCATATATGTGTATATCAAATAAAATATCGATATCAAAAGAATGAGGAAAAGAAATGTATTGTAATATGGGTATTGATATAGACATTGCATTGCGTAAGGTCAATAATTTATGTCAGAAATTAGTTGTCCGTGTTCGTGATATAAATCACTGATGTAGACAAAACGCGCGTCTGGCATACTAAATTATAATCCTGGTACCTTTGATAATTATTTACACCACTGGGTCGATGCCACTGCTGGTGGACGTTTCGTCCCCGAGGGTATCAACAGCTCAGTAGTCAACATTTCGGTGTTGACATGAATATCAATAATGTGGTCATTTTTATAAATTTGTTGTTTACAAAACTTTGAATTTTGAAAAACTAAGGATTTTCTTATCCAAGGCATAGATTAC
The DNA here is from genome assembly GCF_036588685.1 of Mytilus trossulus. Classification (NCBI taxonomy): domain Eukaryota; kingdom Metazoa; phylum Mollusca; class Bivalvia; order Mytilida; family Mytilidae; genus Mytilus; species Mytilus trossulus. The sequence continues at coordinate 62,274,477 of NC_086385.1, read as the reverse complement.
CTAAGCTGTATTTGGCACAACTTTTTTTAAATTTGTATCCTCAATGCTCTTCAACTTTGTACTTGTTTGGCTTTACGAATATTTTGATATGAGCGTCACTGATGAGGCGTATGTACACGAAACGCGCGTCTGGCGTACTAAATTATAATCCTTGTACCTTTGATAATTAATTAAACACTGAGACATTATAACACTACTGTTGTTGAATATCTAGAACTTGCTGTTTTTTTCTTTCAAAAATACGACGGTAGTACAGCTTATACATTTACAAAAATTAGATTTGATACAACATAGAGAATTATATAACAATAGTCAGACAGTCTTCTACAAAACCGAATGAAGATATATTTTTTTTAAATTATTTTAAGTCATGGCGTAGTCAATTTATTTTCAATCTATGAGTTTGACCATCCCTCTGGTATATTTCGTCCCTCTTTACGAAGCTCCAAAACGGGAATAATCCAAAATTCTCGATAAAAGAAACAAGGAATATGACAGTTATTTTACATTAGCTTGATGTGTTTGATCTTTTGATTGGACCATTTGATAAAAGACATTCTATTTTAAAATGTTCTTGAAGTTCGGCATTATTGTGGTTTTTTTTCTCTTTTGTGTCAGAATGAACGAACTCAAAAGTTAGGAAGAATATTAGATGTTGATTAAAAATTACAAAGAGCTCGATGATGATTTTTCTAGGAAGAAGACCCTTTGTCAAATGAAAATTTAAAATTTCCAATTATATATAAAACAATTGGTTTTCCTGCTCCTTCATGTGTGATATTTAAACGATATATCACAATACTATTACTTTATATTCCTGATAATACATAGACATAATATCAACCACATTCACTACTACCGGGTAAAAATGACTTATTTTTAAGTTTTGTGTAATACCAAATGTGTCTAATCATTCAGTATTAACAATATGGTATATATAACCCTTTGGTTTCTATTGCCTGTAGTTTCTAAGATTTAAGATCAGAAAAGACTACGCCATGACTTCAAATAATATTGTTTTTTTGATAAAACCCCCAAAAAACAAACCACTTTCTCTTTAATGACATTCGCATACAATTCCATTAAATTTACAACACTGTTTGAGGAAAACAAACAGATATAAGAGATAACTAAATTAGAGTTTACATTACAATAGATTTTTGGTTCCATTCAACTTTTTCTATTATTAAGGATTATGTCTGTATTAAGTCAGGAATATGCAAGTTGTTTTTCAATTGTTCCTCTGAGTGATAACGTTTGCTTCTGTCAGTTTCTTTTTGAAATGATCTTGGAGTTCGGTATTTTTGTTAAATATACTTTTCTATTTTTATTGGTTTGAATTGTCAAATCGTGACAATATGTGTAAAATAAATACGCGGTAGTAAAATGCATACTATAAATCTAATTATTTATAACACACATGTATCATATGATACTTGAAAGTCTTATATTTGTTTACATGTCAGACTTTAATAATAAGAATTTCGAAGAAAATGATGTATTTGTCGTGCAACAATATTTTTTAAAGTATCAATTTACGTAATTTGATAATATCATTTAAATATAATTATTACGCAATACGTGGTCAAATATGTACCATATAGTAAGGTCAGAAATTACAATTACCACATTAGAAATTATTACCTCCAGATTAAACTGAACATTTATATATGTTGTAAATCTAATTTGATGTTATCGATGTCGCACCTATACGTATGTCTAAGTATCTTGCTGACTTATTAGAATTAAAAATAATTGGCAAAACAATTAGTGGATAATATAAAAGAAAAAAACTACTTGTCGAAAATAAGCAGTCACAAAAAAATAAATAAAAAAAGAATACAGAAAAAGACCCCCTGATATATAACTTGAAATACACATTTAGATAGTCCAAACATAAGCGATTAATTAGCACTTAGTTTTGTTCAAACACAAAGGTTGAGAAGTTGAAGGACTTTAAATATCTGAACTCTAGGAACGTGTGCGACAATCATTAAAAAAAAATTGCCTACTTGTTTAATTTAAGTGAGGTGTAGATTCGATAACAAAAATTAGATTATGTTGTAGTTGTTACCTATTATACAGAACAGATATTTATCTCACATTCTGTAGTATAAACATATGAATACCTTTAATTTTCATCTCATTGACTCTTTGTAGCTAAATTATTCTAGGTAAGATTGATATTTAAAAAAATCACTGTACACGTGTGTCCTTGAACATTATATAAGCGTATAGTGTCACATTGCTAACATGCCTATTGATATAATCATATAGTATTATATCAGTGTAAATGTAGTATAAATTATATGAAGTCAATTGTTTGGTAGATACCATCAATATTCTCCAACCGTTTAATTCTGTTTTGCATACAAACGTTAAAATATAACCGTACACTAGAAATCACTAGAACTTCAGATGTCCGACGATAGAAAAAACATGAAATAACAGTTTATCTGGAAAACTAATTACTTTTATCCAAATTGATATTATATCATTAATTAAATGTTTTTGTATCACAAAAATTAATTTATTATGAAATTGTAGAGAAAAAAGTCCACCAATTCAACATTACAAGAGTATACCTCATAAGAAGGACACAGCTTTGAATAAACAGAATAAATTTTTATATTTGATTTTCAAAATGTCACCGACTCAGATTTTAGAAAAGGACAGTGATTTAAGGATGTATGTACATTTGACTTTTGCATACGTGCTTGACCAGTGCACTGTATACAAATATAAACACATCTTTTTAAGACTAGTTGTGTTGATATGGTTATTTTAATAAATTTACTGTTTTGAAATTTTTGATTTTTTTTAAATACTAAGGCTTTTCTACCTCAGGCTTATATTATACTACCTTAGCTGTATTTGGCAAAACTTTTAGGAATTTTGGTCCTCAGTGCTATCAACTTCGTACTTTATTTGGCCCTTGTAACTGTTTTGGATTCGAGTGTCACTGATGAGTCTTTTGTAAACGAAACGCGCGTCTGGCGTATATACTAAATTTTGTCCTGGTATCTTATGACGAGTTTATTTACAACACACAAAGCACATGTATTATTTTATTTATTCAAACTAACTATCCGAGTGTTATATGATGCTAATATATTATGGTTATCTTAGCTGGGTGATGAAGACTAGTTACACAGTTCACCTTATCTGTATGTTTACATCGTTCAACGATACATAATTTTTCTATGTATGCCGGCCCAAATGCTTTGACACGAGATATAATTGGTTGCACGAATGAAAAAACTGTTGATGTGTAAAACTATTGCTATAAATGAGGTTTAGCGCTATAAAACCAGGAAAATGCCGGTACCAAGTCTGGAATATGACAGATGATTTTTGTCATTTGGTTGTGCCATTTGATTAGGGTCTTTTCGTTTTTAATTTTCCTCCGGGTTCAGTATTTTTGTGATTTACTTTTGGCTATTGTGTTTCTCTACTCAGAAGTGTGTTTATTATTTTAGCTCAGTGCCCGAGCGTTGCACGCTACAGAACTTTCGATGGTTATTGCAACAACTTAGTTCATCCAACCTGGGGACAGGCAGGAACTTACCAGAGAAGATTTCAAGACAGTAATGGCCATCCCTTGGTAGATTATGAAGACGGTAAATAAATTACAATATTAATCAAAAATAATGTTTGAAAGGTAGGCGATAATTTATCAATCAGAAATTAAGTAGTAAATAAACAGTTCAACGACACAAGTTTACGCCTTCATCTGGTTCAATTAAGCTTTTGTTGTGTTATGTTTGGAACTTATCGTTTTAGTGATTTATATTTAAGGTTTTGACCAACAACGAGATGGAATTCTACACAGACTATCCAGTCCTAGAATCTCAGTTATGCGTGTGATTGAACTGATGATTAAGTCTATTTTATGTTTTATATCAGTAATATCATCTAAATCAATTGTGCTTTTGGTAGATGTGAGGAAAAAGTAATTTGTGTGTTTTAGATATAAGGTGATTACCTACTATGTGGAGTTATACCAAATAGTAAAATCACAAAAATACTGAACTCCGAGGAAATTAAAATCGGAAAGTCCCTAATCACATGGTAAAATCAAATGACAAAACACATACAAAACGAATGGATAACAGCTGTCCTATTCCTGACTTGGTACAAGCATTTTCAAATGAAGGAAATGGTGGATTGAACCTGGTTTTATAGCGTTAACCCTCTCACTTAGTACGACAGTCTCATCAAATTCCATTATATTTACAACGATGCGTGAACTAAACAGACATAATAAGTAAAATAGTCAAAATATGGGTACACCAAAGGGATCACCCACTCATACATTGGTCATTTGAAACATCAGTAAAGCATCTGCTTGGCCAGATGAATCATATGTGTATTTATATTTTAGGTGTTGACCTACCACGAGGCGGAATGCCAAGTAGATTACCAAGTCCTAGACTGGTCAGTAATACCATGAGTAAAGAATCAGATGGACCTGCCAATCAAGCCGATAGTTCAAGATCTGGACAGTCAATGGCGTTTGGTCAGTTAATAGCTCATGATTTTATCAAAACCAAAGTTATTTCTGGTTAGTACTTTATATTTGTGCAGCCTTTTATGATATGCATGTCCTTCAATGTTCCATTATAAAACATATGAGTAAAATTTCCTCAAATCAAAAACAAGCTGTACAAGAGGGGCGAAATATACCAATGGGACAGTCAAACTCAGAGATTGAAAATAAACTGACATCGCCATGGTAAAAAATGTGCATGAAAAGACAAACAGACAAATAATTGTACACAAAACACAATATAGAAAACTAAAGACTAAGCAACACGAAACCCTCCAAAACACCAGGGTGATCTCAGGTGCTCCGAAAGTGTCAGCATATCCTGGTCCACATGTGGCACTAGCTCTTTGCATAACAAGTGGTGTTTTTTTAACGATTGAGGCAATAACATGGAATGACAATACGTATTAAATGAAACATATTTCTCTTTTAAATAATCACAAAATGTGCAAAATGGTAATACAATCAATTTAAATAAATTGAGTACGTTTGTAATGATTATCATCCATGATGTTATATTAACAACTTCAAATTAGATTTGAAATAGCATGGAAATAGAAACTACCATTAAATATTTTAAAACAAGCTGACATTAATCCTAGAATTGAGCCTTCCAACTGTTTTTATTCAGGCGCCACTGACGAACGAAACGTGTGTCAAGCCTGATAACTTTGATGAGTTCCAGCTGCTAGTTTCAAATATAAAGTTGACCGAAATCACAGACAGCTAAATTAAAATGTATGCCTGCAGGCATAGACAAATCACAATACAATGATATCTTACCATAACCATAGTGCCTTTATTAACACTAATATATATATGTTTTCTCTTTCCTTTCCTTTTTGAAAATGTTGTTAGAAAATGTACAGAACATGTTATACTAGAATTAAATCGGGATACAGGCCTCTATCAAAGATACAAAACTTTCAAAATGAATGAGCTTGTTGATACAACTTCTCGCAGCTATAAAAGATGACCAACTGCTCCATTAGTTTTGTCAATTAATTTCATTATTATTTTCCAAGAATCTTCTCCACAAATATTCGGTTGTTCCGTTTTAGTTTTCTGAAGTCAATTGCGGCAATACTATGAATAGATCCTGGTGGAGTCATAAAATGATTTATATAATATTCTTTGCTGCTTTCATTTGATCTGTTTCATTTGGTAGTTTACAAGGGGAAAGACTGAACGGCTCCAAGTCACAATATTGTATAGGGTTACAGTGACAAATTTAAGAGCGTTTTGTTAGTCTAGTACAAATAATGGTATAATCCTATTGCATTACCAACATGATATCATGAAGGTTCTTGCGACATTTGCCGTTTGAATTTTACTCAAGTATTCTAATCAATTAATCTATTTGCAGGTTTTGATTGTTGTGATGCCAGTAATTCTAACTACAACGAGTAAGTGTTCATTTTAAGCATAAAAAATATTTTGTTTTAAAAAAACAAAATGTGGTAGATTTGTCAATGAGACAACTCCCAACAAGAGACCAAAACGACACAAAATTTACAACTGAAGGTCACCGTTAGGCTTTCAACAATGACCAAAGCCCATACCGCAATGTAAGCTATAAAAGGCCCATAAACGGCTAATGCAAAGCAATTCATACGAGAAAACTAACGGCATAATTTATTTATAAAATGATGAATTCAAAACACATATGTAACAATTCAACAAAAGACAACCTATGAATTACAGGCTCCAGGCCTAGGACAAGCACAAACATACAGAAAGCAAAGTTATGATTATTTTCTTAGAATTAGGTTGTTAGTTTTCTCCATTGAATTGTTTCATATCTTCAAGTCAGGGCCTTGTAGAGCCAACTATACGGTATGGATTTTCTCATTGTTGACGGCCGTACGCTTGCTTATAATTTGCTTATAACAACTACTTAATTCAAACTTAAGTGTTTTATTTGCAATCATTACACATCTCCTTTCATATTTAAAGAACAAATTTATCATCTTCGACCTATAACATTGACACTCATCAATCCAAATGTGTAAACACAGAACTTATTATTAAACATAATGTCCTCCTTGTCTGTTTCATTGATATTAAGATAAACTTAAACGAATCATTGTGAACAAATTGCCACAAGTATTGTATCGAATAAGATATTGACATGAAGATCAGTTATAAAACACAAAAGAACGAATTTTAAATGTTAGAACAATTCAAATATAGTTGCAAACTTTCACATATTATAGTTTTTTATTATAGTAAATGGATAATTGTAGACTACATGATGAATTTGTACGAGGTAGATTTATATTAATAACTGAGTCTTTTGTAGCACTGGAGTATGTTTTAACTTTGAAATTCCTACGAACGATACTCGATTTACACCCGGATGCAAGAGTTTTATCAGGGCACCAAAGGCAACATCAGGTCCAAATCTACCAGGTAACATAGTCAAATGTAGAAAGATATTCTTAATCTGTTTTCTGTTATGTACTTTTCATTTTTTTTCTACTTTTGACTATAATGATGTCTGATTTTTATTCCTTTTCTTTAAAAATGGGAAATATCTAGTTGGTTCATGCCAAAAATCAAAACTATAAAAAAAGAAGATGTGGTATGAATACCAATGAGACAACTCTCCATAAGAGACCAAAATGACACAGAAATTAACAACTATAGGTCACCGTATGGCCTTCAACAATGAGCAAAGTCAATACCACATAGTGAGCTATTAACACATTTAGATTTGTTTTAGACCACTGATCATTGCAGTAAGTTTCCTAAGATAAAGTTTTGAACAAGATTTACCATTTTAGCGTTTTGGCTTTGGATATTTTGGAGGTTGTAATTTTTCTTTCCCTCTTCATTGCATATCCATACGAAACGGTCTTTAGTTATGCTTATATCAACCGGATATTGTATTCTATGATGGGACATCAATATAAAATCTATGAACGATCCATTTTTATCCAACATATGAATCTGAAAATTTCGATAGTCACCTAGAAATATATAACCATACTGATCACAGACCAGTCCTTAACCAAAAAAAAACTTTCGTCGCGGTTTAACGTGTTCAGGACCATCGTATGTGCATTTTAGACTTCCTTTTTTATCAATTATGATCAATTTATGACATGTTTGTATGCCAGCAGATGTACACAGTCTATCGATGACACAGACATAATTGTTTATGTTTTCGACCACATTCAACGGATGTGTAAACTCGAAAATGTGTTCTAATTCTTCTCCAGTCATAGACATTCTGTCAACATATCCTTTGTTGGCTGCATTGTTAAATAAGCAGACCAAAATTTTGTCTTCTGCGGTCACGTGTATCTTTTTCACAATAAATGGATTCAACACATTCAAAATGACCATTTGATGTGAGTTTCATAATTTGATTCCCATAATACACTGACACCATTAGTTATCCCAGTATAGAAACTGTTATGTTACCCAAGGAAAAATCAATTGAAACACGTTGTCGTATCTCTCCGTCACGTGATATTATTGCTATGTCGCGTCCTATTGATCTCAGTCCTATCCATGCATGATTTGAATCCAGTGCTGCAATGCAGCTGAACAGACCAACTGGCGATGTTATTGACAAACTAATTTGAGCATCCACTGTGGAAATTGTTTTTAACGATAGGAATTGTTTTTCATATTTTGACTTAAGAATATTTACAAACAAAGTTGATTTGCAAATAAAACAAATCGGTTGCTGACATTCTGTACAAAACAGATGGTCAATGTCGGTCCTGTGTATGATACATGAATCAATAGAAAATTTTACGTCAGACAATTTTATTTTTGATTGCGATAAAATGCCATTTAAGTCGTCATTCATCGCGACTTCAATCAAACGTGACTACTTCTAAAAAATATATTGATGAAACAATTTAAAAAAATACACCAGGGGAGTAGGTCCGATTTGAGGTTCATCTGATGAAAGATTTTGGACACTTTTGAAACACTTCAGTGTCTACTTCAGTCGATTCAATTACTTTGTAAGAAAGATTTGAACTGATTTTGTGATTAGAGACGCTCAAATTCAAGCAGAAATATGAAAAATTTAACAAATATATGTAGGACTCGGAACCGCAATGGTACTCCGAACCGCGATGGTCACGCTGAAGTACGATGGTTCACGCCGAAGTGCGTTGGTTAACACGCTGAAGTGCGATGGTGACAATGGTGACGCTAACTTGTTGTTAGATACGATGAAGTGTGTTGGTGTGTACGCTGAAGTGCGATGGTCCAACTGTGATGACTATAGTACTAACTCAGCAGGACACATTTAATTTTGTCAAATATACTAGTAACTTGTTCTTGTCATATCATAGTGAAGAAATTGCTCACAACACTCATTTATCTATTTATCTGATATCGTACCAGATTTTAAGAAATAAAAACCACTAAGTACAATAATGTTTGATCAACAAGTACACCAATTTTGGACCATACGGGTTTATTTTGGTCTAACCAATTGCAGAATATGATATCTGTATACGCAAAATAGAATTATTAAGATTACGTTTTTTCGTCAAAGCAGGTTTCAACTCAAGAATAAAACAAAAAAGATAGCTACTTGATATCACGATAACATTACTAATAATTAATTTTAGATTATTATGAAGTTGTTCACACAAAATTATGTGATGTATACTTGAAGACAAGAGTAAATTTATATTAAGATCAATACATTTTAATTCGTTCGTTCAAAACCTGTGTGTGTGTTTGTGTGTGTGTGTGTGTATGTGGAGGTCTTTAATCGCCTTTTCCCAATGGTTTGTTTGCCGACTTTGTTTGAAATATTTTTGTAACCCCCACTTCAAATGTACAAAACTGTTAGGGATTTAAGTCGTTCGTTTCATTCTGTTTTCTTTCCTTTGTACGTGCAAATCCTTCATCTGTACACAATTCTTATTCTCCGGCCTATGTAGATATCAGATGGGGTATGAGTGCCAATGAGACAACTCTCCATCCAAGTCACAATTTGCAAAAGTAAACCATTATAGGTCAAAATAAGGTCTTTAACACGGAGCAATTTAATTTAATAACGTTGTATTTGAAAACGTCACAATACGTAATGCACAACCATCGAACTTCAGCAAAAGGACCATCGCACTTCGGCGTAGACCATCGCACTTCAGCGTGACCATCGAATTTCAGCGTCCCCATCGCAACTCCGAGTTGTACATATGTATTTATATTCCATAACATGTCACTTTTCAAAGTGTGTTTGTCAAAACTGAAAGTGGCCGCATCCACCTTTATATATGTTATGTATTATCGGAAAATACAACTTACATTTAAATATAAATATAACAAATGCGGAAACCGTCTAAAAATTTAAAAGAAAAAATAAATTTTGAAGGTTTCAGTAATTTATCTTGACTTAATGATGCTAGTATCTGATACATGTGCATTGTATTGTAAAAAAACCCAGCCTATATATTAATGGAACAGAAGTTCTCTACTTTCCAAATAAATAGCTGAAAGTTTACATTTTAACAGTTTTGTAAAACTGCTATATTGTAGGCCAAAAAAGGATTTTAATGGGTCTACTTCTTTAATGTATGAAACAAAGAAAAACGTCAGAATTGATCAAATCACATTGACATATCTTTGATTATTTAGGCTTAATCAATTCACAATTTTATAGAAACTAAAAGACGAATAAGTGTATTTGCACATGCTTATGGATATTATGCCCGATATATATTGTTTTAATACTATTGCCTTTTGATTTTTCGTCGCATCGATGTATATTCCGCATCAGAATTTATTCATATATACATAAATCACCCATCCGTGTTCGAAACCCGATTTCCTCATAAATTGTCATTGACAAATCTTTATATTTTCCGGTCACTCAATATTAAAAAAAATTCGTTACACTGTATTTATGATGAAATACATACTGCATGTTGATGCAGTTACGTTTTGTGTTCCCTTCGTTCTTTTTTGGTACTAATTGTTCAGGTACGCCTTCCAATCAATCGACTTCTTTCCACCAAAATAATCAAATATTTGTTTAAAACTTATTATTACATAACAAAAAAAAAACCCCAGGTTTACAGCTTTTTAAAAAAACCTGGTGTTTTCCGTATCTATTTTTAGAAGCATATCGCATTAAAAATTTGTCTGGTAAATACAGTTATTCCTTTAAATTTTTACTTTATATAATATATATTATTATTGTTTATAAAACTTTAAACAAATAGATATAAAGACAAACATATGTGTAACAGTTAATACTACACTGATGTTATCATGGAAATGTGGAGGCAGTACTATCTACCTATAAAGTGTACTAGTACTTCAATTTATTCAACATTTTCAGTATGAAAGAATATCTCAAATGCAAACAATGTTTAACACGTATGCTTTCTAAAACAAATAAAATTAAAATGTTAACGAGCGTATTTGATAAGATATTGTATGCTTATTTAAAAGGAGGTTTCATGTTTTTTTTATGTCAATTTTTAGACAGATTTCACAGCATTCAAAATAGATAAACACTGATTTAAATATTTCTGAAAGGAGCTATATGTCCCAAGTCAGGAGCCTGTAATTCAGTGGTTGTCGTTTGTTTATGTGTTACATATTTGATTTTCGTTCATTTTTTTTTACATGAATAACGCCGTTAGTTTTTTCGTTTGAATTGTTTTACATTGTCTTATCGGGGCCTTTTATAGCTGACTATGCGGTATGGGCTTTGCACATTGTTGAAGGCCGTACGGTGACCTATAGTTGTTAATGTCTGTGTCATTTTGGTCTTTTGTGGATAGTTGTCTCATTGGCAATCATACCACATCTTCTTTTTTATATTATGTTCAGTTCTGTCGTTTAGTGGCCGCCTCATGTTTTATTATTATGCCGCTTCTGGTCAAACATAGAGATGACCATACGCCTATTTACAAGGAATTACTAAAATTATAACAAAACAAACAAATTGTGCTGTACGGATAAAAATATGCAAGTAAAAGTGATCTATATTAAGGTTTATGACCCCATCTGTAGCCATTTTTGTACGAATTTATCAAACTGCAATAGTATCACAACAACACATTTAATGAATAATAGAGATAGGCCATTTTGTACATATATCATGGGGAAACTTGATACAAAGCATTGCTATTTACTGTGTCATTGCATTTAATAGAAAAAGAGGACTTTGTGGCAAATAAACAAAGATTTTTATAGAAAATCCACAGCCTTTAATACAGAAATTTTTGTTATAAAACTTTAAACATAGATTACTCTCTTGATTTTCTATGATGTGCTAGCGTTTATTGTTTAAATACAATTCTCAGCAACCTGTAAATTTCACAACTCCTCGTGCTGGGTCACTAAAGTCGTCGAGCGCACCTTAAAAGGTGTACTTGATTTGGTCCAGATTTATATTTGTTTAAAACAATAACTACATTGATAAAAAAAAATTTAAAGGAAAATATGCTAGCACTGCATGTAATAATCCTCTATCTATCAGTCACCAAATTGCCAAATATAAGAGTAAAAGGATAAAGGCTGTGAATTTTCTATAAAATTTCCATATGTTTAGTATTGAATCAACACAAGGGTACATAATCCTTAAACAGATTACGTGTCTCGAATATGTCAAGACTCTTAGCCATGACAGTATTAATGGTTAGCGTATTCCTGTCTCGTATATCAATGATTTGAATAAATCATAAATTACCGAACTTATTAAAATGTACCCAGTCGAGAACGTAGTTGTTTCAAAATCATAAAAATGAAACAAAACCAGGCAATTGAGTCTGTGTTCTTTATTGTAACTACATCCGTTCTGAATTCATACCAAACTAATGTTTATGAAGTATACAACAGTGCAGAAAAAAACGCAATAGAAAGCAAAAGACCGAGCATCACAAAACACTTGGGATGATCTCAGGTACTCCGGGAGAGTAAGCATATCCTACTCTTCAGGTTGCATCCATCGTGTTGCTGATGTAAGTACAAGCCCTACGATAAGTCATGGTAGGTTTGCCACATTCTGGGAAAGAAGACGGGGTTGTAAGTATGACAAAAGTGGGCCACATTCTGGGAAAGAAGACGGGGTTGTAAGTATGACAATTGGAACATATCCGTTGGCATCTGTGAAACAGATATTTCGTAGCGATCAAGCAACTTTTTTTTAACTTTTTGTTTAGTCAGTAGACAGATGACGCCCCATCATTAAAGACGTTTTGATTACGATTAAAAAAGGTACATAACATAAGAATATCTTAATTGATGGATGATGCAACTATTTTTTGTTGTTCAAAAACCGACATAGGCTCCGTGTTGAAGGCCGTACTTTAACCTATAATGGTTTAATTTTTGAATTGTTGTTTGGATGGAGAGTTGTCTCATTGGCACTCACACCACATCTTCCTATATTTCTCAAAAGGTATGCATATAGTTTAAACGTTTGGTTTCATTCTATGGTCTAAGATTAAATCAGAAGGTCTCTGTAAAAAAATTGTATCAAAATCCTTATCAAACCATAGTAAGAAAAGTTGGTTTAATTCTATGCGCTCATTAGCAAAATATTTAGACATAGATTTATTGCAAGTTTTTAATATGAAATCAAACTTGAAAAGATTTATTTTAAACAAACTAAAATTAAAGTATAATAAGTTGTGGTATTCATCTTTAAACGATGACAGAAAAAATATGTCATTTGGAAATAAACTTAGAACTTACAGACTTTTTAAAAGAAATATATATTTTGAACCTTATTTGGCTATAGGTAATAGGAATCTGAGAATTCAAATGACAAAATTCAGAATTAGTAACCTTGATCTAGAAAAAGAGAGAAGTAGATACAGGGGACTTCAGGCAATGGATAGAATTTGTAATCTTTGTAAAAAAAGAAAAGGAAGATGAACTCCATGTTTTACTTAAATATCATCTTAGGAAAGTGAGAGAGTTTCCATTATTTCCAACATTGTCAAAAGTTACAAAAACTTTCACAATTTAGATTATCAATCACAATTTATTTGGCTAATGTCAAATGAAGATAGTCACATTTTTAATCAAGTGAGCAATTTAATTTATAATTTAAATATTGCTCGAAAACAACTATTAGAAAAAGTAAGTAAATTTATATATTTTACTGTCAAAAAGACAGAGGCATAATTTAGATATTTGTAATTTTAGCTTCTTATTGTATAATGATTAATCATAAATCACCTGGGGAAAAACCAGAATATTTAAATTCAGATTCCTATATTTTTAGGATCACTGTATTTGTCAAAGTTGAAACATGATACATTGTTTAATAAATATACTTTTCTCTTCATTGTAATCATTGATTTAATTGTATTCAAATAATTGTAATCGTTTTGTAATCATTTGTACCAAATTTAACTTGTGATTATTCTGCCTGTAATGGGCGTCTTTAATTGACAATAAAAAATATATTTATCATTTAATTATTATTTATGTATAAGGGCAATCAAATATACCATAGATAAAACGGACACACACGTGGAAAGTCGAAAACTAACTATAGGTGGGAAAATATTGATCATGAAATCTTTTGCACTAGCAAAATTTACATTTTTGGTAACTTCAATTATTGTTCCAGAAAAATTTGCAATTTAATTGAAAGCTTCTTATTTGGGTTTATTAAAGTATAACACTTTTCCTCCTAAATATTTAAACTATCTGGGTAAAGATTTCTTGACTTTGAAATGAATTATAAAGATAACGTAAAACCACTTAAAGAATTTGGAAAAATCCCGGCCTATTATTTCAAGTTGGGTGGGAAAAGGGGAGGTTTAACAGAATATAAAGATTTTTTTTCAAATAACAGAAAAACAGATTGTTTTTGGGAAATAGAGACACATAATATTGCATCAAAAGAATGCTTTTTTAACCTTGTCAATAAGTGAAGTGATAAACATATCAACGATATATATAGTAAATCATCCGGAAAAGTTATAATATATTTTTTTATTTTAGAAATGTTAAGCATTGATTCGAATGGAACTGCAGACTTTAAGACAAGGAAACTATATTTAGAGTAAAATCAGTATTTGTTGAGATAAATTGAGATTGGCAAATAAACAAATACAAAATATATTTGTAATAGAATAGAATTAAAGATTTTTAGGCGAAAGTGGACTATTTGTTTAGATTACTCAATACTAAAAACAATATATAGGTAAGACATATTTTGATACAAATTATCGGATCAGGGATATTATGATTTTAACTTCTTTTTTTTTACAGTTTAGGACTTAGAACTAACTGATTTGTTTTCTCTCAATCGATTTATGACTTTTGAACAGTGGGATACTACTGTTTAAATTTTTACCACATCTTTAGCCACTTAAGCCTATATATCTTAGTTTGTACAAAATATTTCAAATTCACTTCTTTTTAAAATAGCATACAGAGAAAATTTAAACATGATCAGTTCGTACATTGATGCTGGATTTCTGTATGGTAGTTCGGATGCCGAGGTAGAAGATTTACGTGAAAATGGAACATGTGAGTGTAGTTATACACCTAATTGATAATAACTTAATTTAAAAGCGTTTTTTTTAGAAATATCTTAATAAAGAGATAGATGATGCTAATGGGGCAATACAAAAAAACAAAGCCACAGACTAAACAGCAATTGACAATACAAAATAACAACTGTCAACAGAACACAACACAAAACTTCAAATTGAGCAACACAAATTCTAGAAAAAAGATATCTTGTTGACATATATAGCATATCAGTGAAATTGTTTGCCTTAAATTACTGGAGAATAAAGGCCTTTTCCCCTGGAGAAAATTCCCAATTTGAAAAAAAAATGGCTGAAAATATTTCCCAAAAAGACATCTTTTTTCCCCCAAACAGTGCAGTCTCAGTAGTAATTGTGCAAGAATACACACTGAAAAACAATCATTTAATCAATTTCATTCCTAAAATGACTTTATGTGCAAATTTGAGGGTCTATTTATGTATCTTCACTGACAATAAGGGGTCTTATTTCAAATGAGGGTCTGCAAATTAAAGTTCCAGTCATATTCATGGTTTATTATAAATTTCCCAATTTGATGAAAATGACGCATATTTTCCCAATAAAAAAGGGTAGAGGCAGTTTTGAAAAAAGCCAACAATATCACTGCTCATGTTTAATTAATTGATTGTAGTTATCAAAGGTACCAGGATTATAATTTATAATTGAGAATTGCGCTATCTATAAACACACATTGGCCAATCAAGCATGCACATATACATATTAGTGCAATACACTATTCGCATTCAAAACCAAGATGAACACTTACTAATAGATAATCAAACGTTCATTCTAGATCTGATGAAAACAGGAACCAACAATAATATACCATTGATGACTGGAGGTGGGTGTGTTCAATTCCATGGGCAATGTCCACTAGCAGGTATAAGTACAAAATATCTATAATTGTCCCGAGAATGTACAGAATGTTTATTTGGCTACTAGTATTAAAATGTGATGTTCGAAGTGTTATTTATAACTTTTGAGGATATTACGATAGGATATTAAGACATCAAAAACCAAGCCTACAACCTTTATAGTTTTATGCTATTTAAAGAGGAGCGAAAGATACCAGAGGAACATGCAAGTTCATCGATCGAAAAAACACCTGACAACGCCATGTTTAAATATTCTTAATTCTTTTGAAAATCGAATATGACATAATTTTCTACGAATGCAATATTGTCCGAGTAAACCAGTGGTATAGTCAACGATAAGTCAAATAAGTTATGTTTTGTTTTATAGGAGAAAACAGAATTGCAGAAGCTCCTAATCTAGGACTTAACCATTTGGTCTGGATCAGGGAACACAATCGTATAGCCACAATCCTAGATAACATTACAGATGTCAACGCTACAATATCATATATAGAAAATGGAAAGTTCTACCAAGAGACGAGGAAAGACATTATTTTCCAAGAAACAAGGAGAATCGTTATAGCCATGGTTCAACATATAACATACAATCATTATCTTCCTGCAATCCTTGATCAGGGTACAATGTATGCGTATAATCTCTACTCCAAAACAACAGGATATGATCAGATATACGACTCGGAAACGGATGTTTCTATAAGAAACGCATTCGGAACAGCCGCGTTTCGTTTCGGACATTCGCAAATTATGAATAGCCTGTCATTCTTACATGATGATTTCGTCACCTTGAACGTTAGTTCACTGAAAGACAATTTTAAAGATCCACAAATTTATCTGACAAATAATGGAGAAAATATTAAAAACTTCGCAAGATGGTTGACCTTTCACCCTGCTGATCTGATCGATACGTGAGTATAGAAACATAACCTTATTGATATAAGTATACAAATACATGTATGTATGTATGTGTACATGTATTAATTATTACGTTTTCTAACAAGTTAGGAATATCACAGTTGATTTTCATGCACTCGTTCCGTTGATTAATTACGTTTGATTTTCTCAGTTTATAAGGACCTCCCGTTTTTAATTTTACCTTGGAGTTCAGTATTGCTGTTACCCTTTATTCCTATAATATAATCAGGCTATCGTGTCTTGTGTTTTATTGGCTGAAATCTACTTTGATGCAAAATAAAATATCTTTTTTTCTTTTTTTTGTTTGTTTGTGTAAGCTTTACGTGTTCAGTTTCATTGGCAATTTATCACAAGTCACCGGAGTATATTTTTGCGAAATTTATATAACTGAATTATATTATAAAATCCAGCATTTTATTCCCGTTTTTTGTATATTGTTGTTATTAATATGCGTCATCTAACAAAAGAAATCAGAAAAGTTAATTAATTAAGCAATTTACCAGAACTACATCTTGTCTGATAACTTTTATTTAAATTCTACCTGAATAATTTCAGAATATAATCATTTTTTTCTTTGTTTCTATTTCAGTTTTCTTGTAGACAGTGCACGTGATAATTTATTTGTGCACCCCGATCCCCCTGGAGATGACCTGTTTGCCATCAATATACAAAGGGGCAGAGATCAGGGAACGCCTCCATTTAATAAGTGGCGGGAGTTTTGTGGATTAAGTAACATGACCTTCGATGACTTTGGCAATTATAGTTCAAAATTAGCCAGTGTATATGCGTACGTACTCATAGTCCTTACAATAATGCACAAAACATGTCAATTTCATATAAATTGTCATTGTAGAAAATAAGATGTATTCTCGATTGAAGATAATTTTATCATAAATACTAAAAAACTGTGAAAACCATTATGAAGTAAAATCATCAAATTCATAATGCTGCCACATTTTAATTTTGACAGTTTTTTTTTGTTGTAAATTTAAAAAACTCAGAAAAAAAAATGAAATAAATATTCAAATTGAATTGCCTTCCCAGTTTGAATGTCATCACTTATTACTTTTATAAAGACAAATTTGAGAAAAAAAATTAAATACCAATAAATTGATAATGCCTCCACTTTTTCAATTTCAGTAGCTGTTCTGTTATGAATACTGAAAACTGAGAAAAAAAAATGAAACAAAATGAGTTAAGACAATATACCTCCCCTCTTTGGATTTTTCCCAGTTTTGTTTTATAAATACTGAAAACTGAGAGAAAAAATATGAAATTAACAGTAAATTTATGATGTTCCGTTTCCGAATTTTGTCAGTTATTTTATCATGAATACTGAAAACTAAAGTAAAAACAATTAAAATAAAATCAGTTAATTGATAATGCTTGTTATTATAGATCACCGGACGATATTGACTTATTCATTGGCGCCTTGTTAGAGAAGGGAATAGACGGAAGTGTTGGTCCAACATTCGCGTGTATGATTGGCAAACAATTCCAACTAATGAAGACAGGAGACAGGTACTGGTATGAAAGACCAGATTACAATTTCGCATTTACAGAAGGTAATACATTAACTGTCATATAAGTGAGAGGTTTAGCTAGCTATAAAACCAGGTTCAATCCACCATTTTCTACATTAGAAAATGCCTGTACCAAGTCAGGAATATGACAGGTGTTACCCATTCGTTTGATGTGTTTGGACTTTTGATTTTGCCTTTTGATTTTTGATTTTCCTTTTTGAATTTTCCTCGGAGTTCGGTATTTTTGTGTTTTTACTTTTTTTTTTTAAACATGTTAAAATCTTTGTCACGGTTTGTTTGTTGTGGTAAAGAAACTGGAATCTGAAAATCTGATTTGAAGAAAATGAAATAAAGGCGAACAATTTGTTAATGATTATCAGGATTTTTTCCATATTTTTATAACATTTTTTTATTGGTAAAGACAATTACCATTATTCTTAATACCACAACTATGAAAGAAAATTGATTTCTATGTATTGTTGTCAATCAAATTGCATAATGAGTAGTTTAGATCTTGCTCCAACAAAATCCAATTTTAGCGAAACATTTTCCATCTTTTATAAAATTAAGGAAAATGTTGGAGTCGCTTAACTGGTTTTTCTATGCATATCATCCCAAAAACATCAAAAGTGGATTGAGGCAAGTAGTTACTAACACAATAATTATCTATACATTTTTAATGCCCCTTCTTTTACTCTATAATAAAGTGTCGCAATTATATATTTTAGCTCAAGTGAATTCAATCAAAAGAAGTGCTAGTCTTTCAAAAGTATTTTGTGAAACCATTGGTCTTCGCAAAATACACGGAGATGTCTTCCGAAATCCATCTGATACAAGGTGAGAAGAAATTTTTGTCGGCTTAAAGTGAAGTGAGAACATTAACAATAAGAATGATCACTGGAGATGTTTCCGAAGTATTCTGAAAAAAAACCCAATGATATAGTGAAACGCATGGTATAACCAAAAATTTGAAATGAGTTGATAAATTATGTGAAAGCTAAATCACAGGGAAAAAAATTATCAAATAATAGTGATATAAATCCATGTAATATTTGCCAGAGTGATTTCAATAAAAAATTAAGATTAAAAAAATATTAAAAAAAATACCAGAGAGAGTTTGAAACTTTGTTTCTGAATAATTTCTAAATCTAAAAACGGACAATTTATGAAATGTATATTTAAGTAATTTTTAGTCTTCTACTATATGCAGCACAGTGAAATACGACCAAATATTTTTTTATTTCAGCAAGTTAGTAAACTGTACAGATCTACCTGATATTGACTTCTCTCTTTGGAAGGTGAGTTGTACCATTCAGTTTACCATGTTAAACGGATGTTAATATTTATAATTTGAACTTTCATAGGAAGAGTTTAATGTTTGATGAAAGGAAAACCATTTTGGATAAACATTTTAGTATAAAAGATTAAGTTTTAATTGCTTAACAATAGAAATATACAATTGTTTATAATGAATCTGAATAAAATACATATTGTGTGTGAGGTTAAGCTTGCTCTGAAACCATGTTTAGCCATCCATTTTTCTTCTGTACCAAATCAGTAGGTTCTCATTTTTTGTCACTCTTTCCGTTTGTAGACATTTGATTTTGTCAGTTTGATGTTTTTGAATTGCCCTTCTCTGAATTGGCCCTGGAGTTCGATAGTTTTGTTATATTTTTCCAGTTTTACAAAGATCTGACAATACTTTATTATAATTTCCCATCTGGCAATATTTACATCAGCCGATGAAATATCAGCTCCAAAATTAACTAAGAAAATTCATCACGATTAAACCCATGATCCAGGAAAGTTTTCTGAAGAAAAGTAAATAGAGCGTTTTCATATCATAACAATCTTAGCATTGACACATAATATTTATATACATTTCAACCAACAGAAATAGAAAAATGTGGTATGCATGAGTGCCAATGAGACAACTATCCATTCAAGTCAACATATATAAGAAGTAAACCTGTCAAAATATGGATTTCAACACGGAGTCTTGGCTCACAACAAACAGCAAGCTGCAAAGTTCTTCAAAACTCCAAACAGAAGAACCAAAGGGTGAAATCGATATAAAAAGCGAAAAACGAGAAACACATATAAATACACCAACACATGACAACCACTGAGCAACAGGCTCCTGACTCCTTTTTGGTTTCGTAGTGTTTTTTTCTTCTTTTTATTGTAGATGGATGTCTCGGGTTCAACAGAACGGATTGGATATACAACAGGAATCTCCCTAGCTGTTATATTCCAGTATATACTAGTCAGCCTATAGACATTGGATCAAATTTGTGATATTATAAACGACGGGGAGAAATTACATACAAACACATTCCAATCTATCCACTTTAAACAACATGTATGTCTCTCAATGCTAAAGTCGTTCTAGGTGAAGGTATCATGATAGTTTCAGTAAAGTATGAGTTCTTTAAACAAAATTTTGAAAATAGTTATAGATTTATTGATAAAATTGAACTCTCATTGAGAAATCCTTTAGTCTAAATACTATTCATAAGATTAGATCAATTAATACAAAACGAACTAACGATTGCTATAAAAATTGGAGTAACGATGTTTATTTTTGCTAGATTCTATTAATTTATTCATTCTTATATTTATATATTTTCTGTGATATATTATTTACATGAACATGTAAAAATCAGATCCGTCAAACCTATGTTTCTATTAATTTATTCATTCTTATATTTATATATTTTCTGTGATATATTATTTACATGAACATGTAAAAATCAGATCCGTCAAACCTATGTTTCTATTAATTTATTCATTCTTATATTTACATATTTTCTATGATATATTATTTACATGAACATGTAAAAATCAGCTCCGTCAAACCTCCATGTATAAGATATTTACATATTGAAGCTATTCATTCTTTACCATGTGATATTAAGACTTTTCTTTGGTTTAATCTATCATCTGCCCTTTTCTATTTGTACTATATGTCTTATTTTATAAACATGACCATGTGTAGATCTGATCCGTCCAATGAACAGTTATACCACATCTTCTTATATCTGTATAAGATATGTACATATCTAAGCTATACAATCTTAAACCTGTGATATTAATAGACTTCTCTTTGGTTAAATCTATGATCCGTCCTTTTCCTATTACCTGCGATATTCAAAGGTCTTTTCGTAATTTTTTTATTTTTTACATTACTTGTCCTTCGCCTGTCACAATTTTTGTATATAATATCTTATATTTAGTTTTAGTCCTTACAATGAATATCAATGACGTTTATTTGCGATTCATTATTTAGAAGGTCATTTATTTTCTAAACGAAATGTGTTTTTGAAAATCTTCAATCAGGGATCTTGCTAGTGATTTTTGAAATATGTTTTGTATTTTTATTTTTCAAACTAGTTTCTTAAATAGTAAAATTTGGAAGACACAATTAAAAAAATGTCCATGGAAAAGTGAGACAAAATTAAGAAATAATAAAGTGCCATATGATTAGTGCTATTCATACATATTGATATTTTATCGTATGTTTTTATATGTTGTGATGTTATGCTATTGTTTCAGAAAAAGGGAGAAGGTTTGGGCCCATTAAAACGTTTAATCCCGCTGCAAATGTTTGCACCTGTCCTAAGTAAGGAATCTGATGTACAGTAGTTGTCGTTTGTTTATGTAATATATACGTGTTTCTCGTTTCTCGTTTTGTTTATATAGATTAGACCGTTGGTTTTCCCGTTTGAATGGTTTTACACTAGTTATTGTGGGGCCCTTTATAGCTTGTTTTTCGGTGTGAGCCAAGGCTCCGTGTTGAAGGCCGTACTTTAACCTATAATGGTTTAATTTTTGAATTGTTGTTTGGATGGAGAGTTGTCTCATTGGCACTCACACCACATCTTCCTATATCTATATATTGTTAATATTATTGGAAGCATTTTACATAACAGATTTATTTGAGTGTTTATACTATTGCAATTGTTGAGATCATCATATCTGTCCGGATTGTTCGTACGTCCTTCCATTGTTAATATTATTGGAAGCATTTTACATAACAGATTTATTTGAATGTTTATACTATTGCAATTGTTGAGATCATCATATCTGTCCGGATTGTTCGTACGTCCTTCCATTGTCAAGATAAAGGTTTTTTGTTTGTTAAGAATGTATATATTGAATGTGTAGAAAAATCAAGTTTATGTAAATGGTATTTTAATTTGAACTTTGTTAAACGCATGTTTTCCCATGGTCAAAAACCCAGATTTATTGTTTCATTTAACAGGAAAATGTATAAGTGTGAGAAGAGCTAGCTGTTTTATGCACACACACTTTTGTTTTTATCACGTAAACGATGAATATCGAAAAAGTTATGAAGTTAAAAGAAAGAATAATCCGCAAATATTCCGAATCAATACATATTTTTAATCCATATCTACCATATGATACATAATGTTAATTGAGAAATGACGTCATCTTATTTATAATAAATGCATTCCCCTTGCATATATTACATATATACTTATTTCCCCCCAAAAGGTCTATACGATTTTTTCATGTACAGTTTCACATATATATTTATGTGAGATAAATGCAGGTATTTATCAATAAGTATAGAGTGCCAATCATGTTTTAAGTATATTCGTTAGGTTATGATAAACACAATTGAACTATGCAATGTATTACATTTGAATTTTTATAAATGAAGATTCATTTAATGTTATTGTTTTACTTGTTTTCTACGTTTAAGAAAAACATACAAAGTATGTTAATCTTATTTATCATTTTATAATGAATATTTACATTCATATTGATTTTGACTCATATACTACATATCACGTGATTGGTTTAGTCATTCTATACCATTCATTGTAAGAGTGTGCGAAACAATTTCGTGACCCTATGTCCACCTTTTGGCATGATTCGTTTTCCTTAACAAAAACCAAAGAACTAAACAACAACTAGGTAAAATGAGGACGTCTTTTGTGTGTTTTCAATATTGAGAGGGCTTCAAATCATATGCAGAAGAAAATTAGCCTGAACTGTAGAAGTGAACAAAACAAACTAAATTAGTCTATTTTTGCAGTTTTTCCTGTTTATAAGATTATCATAAAAGATGACTACACCTCAATGATCGTTTACTTACATTTTCAAATTAATACTTTGACATTTCTCTATGTACGCTTGACTACGAAATGTTACACGTTTTAAGTCTGTTTCTTGAAAATAATATATATTATGCAGCAACTTCAATTTAAATGCACTTTCCATTAGGATGCTTCAAGGAATTGCAATAACAATCCTAGCGTAACACAATGCTATACTTCTATGATTTTGAAACCAACAACAATTTGATATATATATATATATAAATATTGCTCTTTTATTTTTATTTATTAATAAATACATATTTCTCACTGTGATAAAATAACTTTATTGTTGATAAATAGCATTCACAATGTTGTATTTTATGTGAAACCTATTATCATAAACATATCTACAGATTGTTATATTTTCATATATTTTTATTGAATTAAAACATATAATCAATATGCTTCATTTGAATGTACCAATTCGTTATTCTAGAGAATTGGAGTGTCTTTTGAATAGAAGAGTTTCATCATGTATAACTTTGATGACAGATACCAAAATATCAGGTTTTTTTTTCCTTCAGTGTCGGTATACGTAAAAAGTAAAATCACAAAAATACTGAACGCCGAGGAAAATTCAAAACGGAAAGTTCCTAATCAAATAGCAAAATCAAAAACTCAAACACCTTAAACGAATGGAAATAAAACTGACTTGGTACAGGCATTTTCTTAAGTAGGTGGCGGATTAAACCTGGTTTTGTAGCTAGCTTAACCTCTCACTTGAAATACGATTTCAATCATTGTGTGCAGTTTTACTGTAGAGACACTTACTTTAAAATCGCATTACATCTTTCGCACTAAAACCGGTATCATAACTCCGTTAATGTTATTTCGTACAACTGGTCATTAAGAGCTACCATGAAACATGAGTCGAAAAACTTGAATGTCAGATTTACTTCAATTTTTAAGGGACGCGTGTCACTCATTCTTCAATTTAAGATGAAGTGGTTCATATACTATTGTCAATGGACTGTTGCATGACCATTCTATGTGGTTCATATACTATTGTCAATGGACTGACGCATGACCATTCTATCTGTTTCATATACTATTGTCAATGGACTGTTGCATGACCATTCTATGTGTTTCATATACTATTGTCAATGGACTGACGCAAGACCATTCTATGTGTTTCATATACTATTGTCAATGGACTGTTGCATGACCATTCTATGTGGTTCATATACTATTGTCAATGGACTGTTGCATGACCATTCTATGTGTTTCATATACTATTGTCAATGGACTGACGCATGACCATTCTATGTGTTTCATATACTATTGTCAATGGACTGTTGCATGACCATTCTATGTGGTTCATATACTATTGTCAATGGACTGACGCATGACCATTCTATGTGTTTCACATACTATTGCCAATGGACTGTTGCATGACCATTCTATGTGGTTCATATACTATTGTCAATGGACTGTTGTATGACCATTCTATGTGTTTCATATACTATTGTCAATGGACTGTTGTATGACCATTCTATGTGTTTCATATACTATTGTCAATGGACTGTTGCATGACCATTCTATGTGGTTCATATACTATTGTCAATGGACTGACGCATGACCATTCTATGTGTTTCACATACTATTGCCAATAGACTGTTGCATGACCATTCTATGTGGTTCATATACTATTGTCAATGGACTGTTGTATGACCATTCTATGTGGTTCATATACTATTGTCAATGGACTGTTGTATGACCATTCTATGTGTTTCATATACTATTGTCAATGGACTGTTGTATGACCATTCTATGTGGTTCATATACTATTGTCAATGGACTGTTGCATGACCATTCTATGTGGTTCATATACTATTGTCAATGGACTGTTGTATGACCATTCTATGTGTTTCATATACTATTGTCAATGGACTGTTGTATGACCATTCTATGTGTTTCATATACTATTGTCAATGGACTGTTGCATGACCATTCTATGTGGTTCATATACTATTGTCAATGGACTGTTGTATGACCATTCTATGTGTTTCATATACTATTGTCAATGGACTGTTGCATGACCATTCTATGTGTTTCATATACTATTGTCAATGGACTGTTGCATGACCATTCTATGTGTTTCATATACTATTGTCAATGGACTGTTGCATGACCATTCTATGTGTTTCATATACTATTGTCAATGGACTGTTGCATGACCATTCTATGTCTTTCATATACTATTGTCAATGGACTGATGCATGACCATTCTATGTGTGTTAATATTGTCAATGGATGTTACTATTGTCAATGGACTGTTGCATGACCATTCTATGTGTTTCATATACTATTGTCAATGGACTGTTGCATGACCATTCTATGTGTTTCAGATACTATTGTCAATGGACTGTTGCATGGCCATTCTATGTGTGTTACCATTGTCAATGGATGTTACTATTGTCAATGGATGTTACTATTGTCAATGGACTGTTGCATGACCATTCTATGTGTTTCATATACTATTGTCAATGGACTGTTGCATGACCATTCTATGTGTTTCAATGGGATTTCCTCAGATTTAACCCATATTTGGCTTATGAGATATGATCATCGATAAATTACTGCTGTCTCTATTTTATCGACATGCATATCTGAGAGTATAAAAACCTGACTGTTTTGAATGACTACGTGTACTATTAACAGATAATATACAGCAAATAGTCATAATAAAAAGATTAAAATGAAAGGTAGTGATTAATTTCTAAAGGAAAAGGCAATAATCACAACACGAGGATGAACCGACATTATAATGGAAAAAAACAAAACGACGCAAAGACAAATAGTAATCTACAAAACACTTCAATTAAAATTAGCACATGGATCCCCTAAAAATTAAAATATGGGATGGCATCAGGTGCTCTAAAATAATTATGTTCGTTGTTGTTCTGCGGTTTGCATGTTGTAACGACTGTCATATTATTTGGTTGTGTGCGTTTCTATGTTATTATTAATGCGTGTGTTTGTGCTATATTTCTCGCACGTGGTGTTGTCATTTTAACGATTAATTCTTTTCAAATTGTCTTGGAGCGGGAGGTTCTATGTTCACCCGCCCCATTTTGTTTTCACTTTAGATAGAGATATGGCAGTTGTTACCCAAAATATGGTTTCTATGAATGTTTGTTTTTGTTGCACTATAGTTCTCCTAATGTTCCTTTGTCTCCTCTTATAGTTGAGGCTTTTCAATCGGTTCTAATTTGTAAACCGGATTTGATTTCTCTCAAACATATATTAAACACCGGCATACTACTGTTTATTTATACATTATCAAAGGCACAATGAATATTTCACGTCTTAACTGTTTTGTAGCTCGGGGGACGATTTCGCTTTTAATCCTTTGCAATGACAAGATTTTGAAATAAAGAAAAATAATAAAAGTAACGCACTTCAAGAACAATTTTAAACGAAAAACCTTTACCAAATGGCAAAATCAAAAGCTAACATACACCAAAAAGAACGAAAAACAAAGTAACGCAATTGTAAAATTTGTATCAGCGCACCAAAATGATCGAAATAGAATTAAACCATTTTCTAAAGGGATAAATCGTTAGGCATAATAAACACCATGGAGAGATGATTTATTGAGAGAGATCAACTTATAATATTAAGTAACAGATTTAAATTTCCTTTAAACTTCGTCGAGTAAGCGGGTCTCGATAGACGTGATTTTTAAACAGATTTTAATTTGTTCATTTTAAGGCAGTACAGTGATTGTCCTATATACTCTGCACTAGATGTCCACCAGATTGTGGCTATTGATTTGATGCGGCAATCATATAAGTGAGAGGTTTAGGTAGTTATAATATAAAACCAGGTTAAATCCACCATTTTCAACATAGGAAAAAAGCCTGTACTAAGTCAAAATGTGATATGTGCCATACCTGATAATCAAACAATTAGAGCAACTGCATAGTTCATGCAAACAAACACTAAACAAATAACGAGAAACATATCTTGTAGAGAGCAACCAACAATTACCACTCAATTGCAGACGTCTGATTGACGACAGACACCAGGAGAATATGGTAGGGTTGATCATGATTTAAAGAACACACATCACGTCCACTTGAACTTGATTAGTGTGAAACAGCACAAGTTATGAACATATTTAAAAAAAACAACCCAAGAACTAATGCACAATTAAACTTCTTTGTGTTAAAAGGCAGAACTTGAACGTTGTAACTGTCATACCCTCTTCGTTGCATATCCACAAGATCATGTCATTTGTTATTTGTATATAAAGCGGAAATTGTATTCCTTATGGGAAATTAATATGAAATCTATGAAAGTTCCATCCTTATCAAGCATATGATTCTGAAAATGGCGATAATCACCTAACAAAATATGGCCATACTTGTCACATACCATTCCAAAACAAAGAAACATGTGTTCAAGAATCATGTTTTGGGCCGGTATACCTACACTCTAGTCTTCGTATAACCAGAGTTTGAATGTCCGTAGATGTACACACTCTATCAATCATACAGATGTCTTTTTTTATATTTTCGACTACGAACAACGGGTTTGTAAACCAGACTATTTTTTCCAATTCTTTGCCTTTTATAGAGAGTCGGACAACATATTCTTTGTTGTCCTCATTGCTAAATAAATAGATTTGGTCTATTTACTGTCTTCTGATTGGTTAAAACATATTTCTTTTATTTTCAATGGTGTCAATTTTTATTGGGACACGTCCACTCTGACGTTGTGTATTCATACGCCAACATGTGTGTGCGTTGTTATTGTTAATATAAATAATATAAAAAATTCTTTGAGCCTTATTTTTGATAGAAATTTATTTATAATGAATGGCTATTGCTTATTTTGAATTAATTGAACGATAAAATATTTTTTTTAATCTTCATATTTTTCATAATCCGCTTTGCGGATTATTCAATGTGAAGAGTCAAAAATTAATTTTATTGTTCGCGGATTATTCAATGTGAAGAGTCAAAAATTTATTTTATGGTTAAATAAATTCAAAATAAAATAATAGCCGTTCACTAAATAATCAGACGAGAATAATTTCATCAACTAGATACAGGAAGATGTGGTGTAAGTGCCAATGAGACAACTCTACATCCAAATAACTACACTGGATGACAACAATCTCCTTTCTCCTTCGAAACTCGCAAATTTTTTCGATCCTTCAATACAATACCAATACCAAATTGTTTATTATAGTGACATGTGTTTTATGACAATAAACAATATTTCAATAAGCAGTTGTAATTACATGTATCAACATCAGGCCCTTTGGACCTATAAGTCACTGTAAGCATTAATACATAAAAAATAATTATCATTTAACAGCGGACAAAGTTATAATTCAATTTTGATTGTTCCTATACAAAAAGTTTATTCTCTTATTAAATGCATTGTTAAAAAAAATCGATTTTTTTCTAGGATATTTGCAGATAAGCAGTTTAAATTGTTCATCTTTAGAAATGTCTTTAAAAATGTGTTCTATATCCAATATAAGTTCATTTCTTAAATCTCGGTAAAAACACAGTCAATCAGGAAGTGGCGTTCATTTTCAACATAACGTAAGTCACATATTTTGCAAATACGGTCAGCAACGAACTGTCCGGTTTCGATCATCAAAAGAAGTATGCCGCATCTAAATTGTGCCAGTATAGAACGTTCAGCACGAGTGAGGTTCAGTCCAACATATGTTTCACATTTATATCCTGATTTGAATGGTAAAATAAACACTATATCTTCAGCATACAACAGTATCGATACATTTGAGTTTCCTTTGCTAACACCAAGGTCAAGGTCTTTAACTTTCTGTACTAAATCATTAATGAAAATGGAGAAAAGTGTCCTACTTTTTATTATACCTTTTCGAACATTAATAATTGTAGGTTGCAATGTGGTGTAGGAGATATGCGGCTTTCAATTTTTAATTTGGTTTATAGCTAGATATTTAAGTGATGTCTTTTGGACTGTATCAATTTGAAGAACATTCAATGATTCCAGTAGTTTGACATTTTAAAATTCACTAATGTTTTCCACTTATATGTAGTAGGCAGACTGCTTTGGAGTTCCCATATATACTAGTATTGGGAAGATTGTATAATTACAGGGTGTCCATTGCATAAGCGAGGAAGCCTTTTGGATTGTCTAAATTGATTGATGATTGGCGTTGTACAAGATCTTGAATACTTTGGTCTCTAGTCGATAATAAAGGTACCAGTGTTGTATTACATTTTTCAGTTTCCGGTGCATGTCAAAACATGGAGTGTAATAAAATAGTCCCAATTTTTCTGATTTTTTTCTGCACAGCCTATAAACTGCTTGATTAAAACTTTGTGATGAATTGATAGTACTATTTAAATGTAACAAAAATATGTCATCTTTTTTCAGAAATTAAAACAGGAAGGTGGAAGGATCTCATGTTTACTAGAAGTGGTGCGGTCGGATGAAAACAGCAAACAGAAAGTAGAAAAAGGAAGTTTTGACATTGAGGTTGATTAACTTTTTATTCTTCGTGGCAAGGTGCCATTTTTTTGGCATGAAATCATAGTATAACATTACTAAATGCATGAAATGTAGACTAAATATTTTTTCTATGTAGCATTTTTGAATAAAAATTTATTGAAGATCAGCTGTTTTGCATGTAAGCCTATGGAGCAATCAATTACAAGACTGCAACCTAAAGAGTAGAGCATAGATAGTTGCCGCTTGTGAAGCTCTCCTTCAACTGGTATTGCACCTAAGAGTAGATATATTTCTATGTAGCTGTTCTTTGCGGTAGAGATTGATAATGTCACAAGGTATTTTTATGAAATTTTTCTAGTATTTCAATTTGTCCTTTTGTAAGTGGTAGTATTTCTAAACCATATAGAAGCCTTGGCAGAATATAGGTCTTATAGTTGTTATATCCTGTAATTGGGTCAACCCCATTTGTTCCATGAAGACCGGAGCTCATTAAGGAGTATTTTGTTCTTCTTGCTACTTTAAGGGCATACGATACAGTTTTGATCCTGTATTTACAAGTTCATGAAAATTTGCATATAGGCTATTTTTTATCTGATTAAATCAAATATGTAATAAAAAATATACCTTCATGTGCTACTTTTTGCGTAAAATGGGGTCGAAATTTTGTATATTTGCTCGAAAGTCAGATTTGTGGCCGTAATTTCTTTTTCGAAAGAAAGACATAACTTTTTTGTTATAAAAGATAAAAACAAATTGTTTTTTGTTAAATAATCGATAATTTCTGTATTTTATAAATATCTTTAAAAATATGTATTTTTTTATTCAGAAATTACTCATATTTATCAAATGTTCATGAATTGAGGAAAAAAGGTAATTTTTTACTGCATGTGGTCCGAGAACACAATTAATTCGTAGTGCATTTCTTTTAGAACATAAATGAAAATAAAAAAAATCCCACCTGCGCTTTCTCGAAGAAACTTTTACAGTGTGTTGTACTACTTTTGGGACAAATTATATCAAATTTATAGAAAACTTCATCGCCTCTAACTCAAAATATGGACAATTTTATGTTTAGGGCGTCTTGAAATCTTTTGACAGCTTCCGAAGTGCTCATTTTCAACCTTTTTCAGCTGGACCAAATCACTACTTTCCTTTAAAATTCTGGACCCAAATTTTTTTACAGTGTAATTTCATCCCCCTACTTGCAATTTGAGGCAGTGAACATGGAGAAATAAATTTGGAAGGGGTATAAAAATTAATGGCAAGTAACCCACTGTCAACACTAGGGACTATATTTGTAAACAACGAAAATCAAGGGACGACAATGGTGGTCTCGGACCTAATAGGGTAGAAAGAGTTGACAAATCTTAAAAAAACTTGGTATGAACAAAGCTTAATGTATTATAACACTGCTTACAAAGTTTCATGACAATAGGATGTATATTATAGACATAAAGTTAAGTTCTATACTCATCTTTGCGTGTAAAATTTTGACGTTAAAATTGAAAAATTTCAACTATCAACATTTGGGGCTTTAAAAATTAAAATATTGCAAAAAAATACTTTTTAAATGCCTTAATATATAACTTATCATGTACTAAAACCAATACAGTACTCATTTGATTTATCAGACTTGGCATAATTATTCAAAAGTCAAATTTATATGAGCCTGCGCCTAAAAATTCAGGTTTTTCAATGATGGGGAGCCTTACATGAAGATGTAATATTTTCCAGCAACTTTATATTTGTGAAGCTTTTTGGTTATAAATAATCCTTACATATGTATTTAAAGAACTTTAAATGGAAAGATAAGTTACAAATAACATATCATATTAGTTTAAAAGGGTCTTAGGCCAAGTAGGACTGGAAAAAAATTAGGGTCAATTAAGGCCGTGCCACATATTTACATTAAAAAATGCATGTTGAGGCTATAAGAAATAAAAATTTGTGTCTTTTTTATCATTTCTATACTCATGTGACATGATACAACAAATCTGAGCACAAAAAGACTCTTGCAATTAACTTTTCTTACAAGCAGTATGGGCTGAAACAAAGATTTTTGCCTTTTTTGGGAAAAACTTGCATGCAATTTATTCTCAACAGGCTTATATTTAAACCACTTGCTATCCTACAGAAGAAAAGAAATATATTATGTGAAATGGAACAGGTACAATAGACATTGTAAAGTGCATTTGATACAAATTTAGTGAGGTCTTTAATATGGACATCAAATTTTATATACCAAGCTCCCCACTATTGCCTTCATCCAAACAAGGCGTTAGACAAGGGTCATTTATACAACACATTTTGCACATTTTATCTGAGATAAACTTCTTTTCTGTAGATTCAGAGTTCATAAATAAGTAAAAGAAGCAGGTAAAGGCATAGAAACACAAATATTGACACATAAAAACCTGTCAGATAGAAAGTCAGGATGCCATTTATGCATCAATATTGAAAAAGTTAAAAAATGCCTATTTTGACCATAAAATGCAAAAATTGGTCATTTTTGCAGAAATTCTATAAAATAAAAGTTTAAATCCTTTAGTTTCATGCTATTTGACAAGTTGACACCATCAAATCATTTAGGGAAGTTGCCAGTGAACAAATTCTATATTTACAGATTTCACCTCTTAGGTCCGAGAACACAATTAATTCGTAGTGCATTTCTTTTAGAACATAAATGAAAATAAAAAAAATCCCACCTGCGCTTTCTCGAAGAAACTTTTACAGTGTGTTGTACTACTTTTGGGACAAATTATATCAAATTTATAGAAAACTTCATCGCCTCTAACTCAAAATATGGACAATTTTATGTTTAGGGCGTCTTGAAATCTTTTGACAGCTTCCGAAGTGCTCATTTTCAACCTTTTTCAGCTGGACCAAATCACTACTTTCCTTTAAAATTCTGGACCCAAATTTTTTTACAGTGTAATTTCATCCCCCTACTTGCAATTTGAGGCAGTGAACATGGAGAAATAAATTTGGAAGGGGTATAAAAATTAATGGCAAGTAACCCACTGTCAACACTAGGGACTATATTTGTAAACAACGAAAATCAAGGGACGACAATGGTGGTCTCGGACCTAATAGGGTAGAAAGAGTTGACAAATCTTAAAAAAACTTGGTATGAACAAAGCTTAATGTATTATAACACTGCTTACAAAGTTTCATGACAATAGGATGTATATTATAGACATAAAGTTAAGTTCTATACTCATCTTTGCGTGTAAAATTTTGACGTTAAAATTGAAAAATTTCAACTATCAACATTTGGGGCTTTAAAAATTAAAATATTGCAAAAAAATACTTTTTAAATGCCTTAATATATAACTTATCATGTACTAAAACCAATAGAGTACTCATTTGATTTATCAGACTTGGCATAATTATTCAAAAGTCAAATTTATATGAGCCTGCGCCTAAAAATTCAGGTTTTTCAATGATGGGGAGCCTTACATGAAGATGTAATATTTTCCAGCAACTTTATATTTGTGAAGCTTTTTGGTTATAAATAATCCTTACATATGTATTTAAAGAACTTTAAATGGAAAGATAAGTTACAAATAACATATCATATTAGTTTAAAAGGGTCTTAGGCCAAGTAGGACTGGAAAAAAATTAGGGTCAATTAAGGCCGTGCCACATATTTACATTAAAAAATGCATGTTGAGGCTATAAGAAATAAAAATTTGTGTCTTTTTTATCATTTCTATACTCATGTGACATGATACAACAAATCTGAGCACAAAAAGACTCTTGCAATTAACTTTTCTTACAAGCAGTATGGGCTGAAACAAAGATTTTTGCCTTTTTTGGGAAAAACTTGCATGCAATTTATTCTCAACAGGCTTATATTTAAACCACTTGCTATCCTACAGAAGAAAAGAAATATATTATGTGAAATGGAACAGGTACAATAGACATTGTAAAGTGCATTTGATACAAATTTAGTGAGGTCTTTAATATGGACATCAAATTTTATATACCAAGCTCCCCACTATTGCCTTCATCCAAACAAGGCGTTAGACAAGGGTCATTTATACAACACATTTTGCACATTTTATCTGAGATAAACTTCTTTTCTGTAGATTCAGAGTTCATAAATAAGTAAAAGAAGCAGGTAAAGGCATAGAAACACAAATATTGACACATAAAAACCTGTCAGATAGAAAGTCAGGATGCCATTTATGCATCAATATTGAAAAAGTTAAAAAATGCCTATTTTGACCATAAAATGCAAAAATTGGTCATTTTTGCAGAAATTCTATAAAATAAAAGTTTAAATCCTTTAGTTTCATGCTATTTGACAAGTTGACACCATCAAATCATTTAGGGAAGTTGCCAGTGAACAAATTCTATATTTACAGATTTCACCTAATAGGGTAGAAAGAGTTGACAAATCTTAAAAAAACTTGGTATGAACAAAGCTTAATGTATTATAACACTGCTTACAAAGTTTCATGACAATAGGATGTATATTATAGACATAAAGTTAAGTTCTATACTCATCTTTGCGTGTAAAATTTTGACGTTAAAATTGAAAAATTTCAACTATCAACATTTGGGGCTTTAAAAATTAAAATATTGCAAAAAAATACTTTTTAAATGCCTTAATATATAACTTATCATGTACTAAAACCAATAGAGTACTCATTTGATTTATCAGACTTGGCATAATTATTCAAAAGTCAAATTTATATGAGCCTGCGCCTAAAAATTCAGGTTTTTCAATGATGGGGAGCCTTACATGAAGATGTAATATTTTCCAGCAACTTTATATTTGTGAAGCTTTTTGGTTATAAATAATCCTTACATATGTATTTAAAGAACTTTAAATGGAAAGATAAGTTACAAATAACATATCATATTAGTTTAAAAGGGTCTTAGGCCAAGTAGGACTGGAAAAAAATTAGGGTCAATTAAGGCCGTGCCACATATTTACATTAAAAAATGCATGTTGAGGCTATAAGAAATAAAAATTTGTGTCTTTTTTATCATTTCTATACTCATGTGACATGATACAACAAATCTGAGCACAAAAAGACTCTTGCAATTAACTTTTCTTACAAGCAGTATGGGCTGAAACAAAGATTTTTGCCTTTTTTGGGAAAAACTTGCATGCAATTTATTCTCAACAGGCTTATATTTAAACCACTTGCTATCCTACAGAAGAAAAGAAATATATTATGTGAAATGGAACAGGTACAATAGACATTGTAAAGTGCATTTGATACAAATTTAGTGAGGTCTTTAATATGGACATCAAATTTTATATACCAAGCTCCCCACTATTGCCTTCATCCAAACAAGGCGTTAGACAAGGGTCATTTATACAACACATTTTGCACATTTTATCTGAGATAAACTTCTTTTCTGTAGATTCAGAGTTCATAAATAAGTAAAAGAAGCAGGTAAAGGCATAGAAACACAAATATTGACACATAAAAACCTGTCAGATAGAAAGTCAGGATGCCATTTATGCATCAATATTGAAAAAGTTAAAAAATGCCTATTTTGACCATAAAATGCAAAAATTGGTCATTTTTGCAGAAATTCTATAAAATAAAAGTTTAAATCCTTTAGTTTCATGCTATTTGACAAGTTGACACCATCAAATCATTTAGGGAAGTTGCCAGTGAACAAATTCTATATTTACAGATTTCACCTAATAGGGTAGAAAGAGTTGACAAATCTTAAAAAAACTTGGTATGAACAAAGCTTAATGTATTATAACACTGCTTACAAAGTTTCATGACAATAGGATGTATATTATAGACATAAAGTTAAGTTCTATACTCATCTTTGCGTGTAAAATTTTGACGTTAAAATTGAAAAATTTCAACTATCAACATTTGGGGCTTTAAAAATTAAAATATTGCAAAAAAATACTTTTTAAATGCCTTAATATATAACTTATCATGTACTAAAACCAATAGAGTACTCATTTGATTTATCAGACTTGGCATAATTATTCAAAAGTCAAATTTATATGAGCCTGCGCCTAAAAATTCAGGTTTTTCAATGATGGGGAGCCTTACATGAAGATGTAATATTTTCCAGCAACTTTATATTTGTGAAGCTTTTTGGTTATAAATAATCCTTACATATGTATTTAAAGAACTTTAAATGGAAAGATAAGTTACAAATAACATATCATATTAGTTTAAAAGGGTCTTAGGCCAAGTAGGACTGGAAAAAAATTAGGGTCAATTAAGGCCGTGCCACATATTTACATTAAAAAATGCATGTTGAGGCTATAAGAAATAAAAATTTGTGTCTTTTTTATCATTTCTATACTCATGTGACATGATACAACAAATCTGAGCACAAAAAGACTCTTGCAATTAACTTTTCTTACAAGCAGTATGGGCTGAAACAAAGATTTTTGCCTTTTTTGGGAAAAACTTGCATGCAATTTATTCTCAACAGGCTTATATTTAAACCACTTGCTATCCTACAGAAGAAAAGAAATATATTATGTGAAATGGAACAGGTACAATAGACATTGTAAAGTGCATTTGATACAAATTTAGTGAGGTCTTTAATATGGACATCAAATTTTATATACCAAGCTCCCCACTATTGCCTTCATCCAAACAAGGCGTTAGACAAGGGTCATTTATACAACACATTTTGCACATTTTATCTGAGATAAACTTCTTTTCTGTAGATTCAGAGTTCATAAATAAGTAAAAGAAGCAGGTAAAGGCATAGAAACACAAATATTGACACATAAAAACCTGTCAGATAGAAAGTCAGGATGCCATTTATGCATCAATATTGAAAAAGTTAAAAAATGCCTATTTTGACCATAAAATGCAAAAATTGGTCATTTTTGCAGAAATTCTATAAAATAAAAGTTTAAATCCTTTAGTTTCATGCTATTTGACAAGTTGACACCATCAAATCATTTAGGGAAGTTGCCAGTGAACAAATTCTATATTTACAGATTTCACCTCTTAGGTCCGAGAACACAATTAATTCGTAGTGCATTTCTTTTAGAACATAAATGAAAATAAAAAAAATCCCACCTGCGCTTTCTCGAAGAAACTTTTACAGTGTGTTGTACTACTTTTGGGACAAATTATATCAAATTTATAGAAAACTTCATCGCCTCTAACTCAAAATATGGACAATTTTATGTTTAGGGCGTCTTGAAATCTTTTGACAGCTTCCGAAGTGCTCATTTTCAACCTTTTTCAGCTGGACCAAATCACTACTTTCCTTTAAAATTCTGGACCCAAATTTTTTTACAGTGTAATTTCATCCCCCTACTTGCAATTTGAGGCAGTGAACATGGAGAAATAAATTTGGAAGGGGTATAAAAATTAATGGCAAGTAACCCACTGTCAACACTAGGGACTATATTTGTAAACAACGAAAATCAAGGGACGACAATGGTGGTCTCGGACCTAATAGGGTAGAAAGAGTTGACAAATCTTAAAAAAACTTGGTATGAACAAAGCTTAATGTATTATAACACTGCTTACAAAGTTTCATGACAATAGGATGTATATTATAGACATAAAGTTAAGTTCTATACTCATCTTTGCGTGTAAAATTTTGACGTTAAAATTGAAAAATTTCAACTATCAACATTTGGGGCTTTAAAAATTAAAATATTGCAAAAAAATACTTTTTAAATGCCTTAATATATAACTTATCATGTACTAAAACCAATAGAGTACTCATTTGATTTATCAGACTTGGCATAATTATTCAAAAGTCAAATTTATATGAGCCTGCGCCTAAAAATTCAGGTTTTTCAATGATGGGGAGCCTTACATGAAGATGTAATATTTTCCAGCAACTTTATATTTGTGAAGCTTTTTGGTTATAAATAATCCTTACATATGTATTTAAAGAACTTTAAATGGAAAGATAAGTTACAAATAACATATCATATTAGTTTAAAAGGGTCTTAGGCCAAGTAGGACTGGAAAAAAATTAGGGTCAATTAAGGCCGTGCCACATATTTACATTAAAAAATGCATGTTGAGGCTATAAGAAATAAAAATTTGTGTCTTTTTTATCATTTCTATACTCATGTGACATGATACAACAAATCTGAGCACAAAAAGACTCTTGCAATTAACTTTTCTTACAAGCAGTATGGGCTGAAACAAAGATTTTTGCCTTTTTTGGGAAAAACTTGCATGCAATTTATTCTCAACAGGCTTATATTTAAACCACTTGCTATCCTACAGAAGAAAAGAAATATATTATGTGAAATGGAACAGGTACAATAGACATTGTAAAGTGCATTTGATACAAATTTAGTGAGGTCTTTAATATGGACATCAAATTTTATATACCAAGCTCCCCACCATTGCCTTCATCCAAACAAGGCGTTAGACAAGGGTCATTTATACAACACATTTTGCACATTTTATCTGAGATAAACTTCTTTTCTGTAGATTCAGAGTTCATAAATAAGTAAAAGAAGCAGGTAAAGGCATAGAAACACAAATATTGACACATAAAAACCTGTCAGATAGAAAGTCAGGATGCCATTTATGCATCAATATTGAAAAAGTAAAAAAATGCCTATTTTGACCATAAAATGCAAAAATTGGTCATTTTTGCAGAAATTCTATAAAATAAAAGTTTAAATCCTTTAGTTTCATGCTATTTGACAAGTTGACACCATCAAATCATTTAGGGAAGTTGCCAGTGAACAAATTCTATATTTACAGATTTCACCTCTTAGGTCCGAGAACACAATTAATTCGTAGTGCATTTCTTTTAGAACATAAATGAAAATAAAAAAAATCCCACCTGCGCTTTCTCGAAGAAACTTTTACAGTGTGTTGTACTACTTTTGGGACAAATTATATCAAATTTATAGAAAACTTCATCGCCTCTAACTCAAAATATGGACAATTTTATGTTTAGGGCGTCTTGAAATCTTTTGACAGCTTCCGAAGTGCTCATTTTCAACCTTTTTCAGCTGGACCAAATCACTACTTTCCTTTAAAATTCTGGACCCAAATTTTTTTACAGTGTAATTTCATCCCCCTACTTGCAATTTGAGGCAGTGAACATGGAGAAATAAATTTGGAAGGGGTATAAAAATTAATGGCAAGTAACCCACTGTCAACACTAGGGACTATATTTGTAAACAACGAAAATCAAGGGACGACAATGGTGGTCTCGGACCTAATAGGGTAGAAAGAGTTGACAAATCTTAAAAAAACTTGGTATGAACAAAGCTTAATGTATTATAACACTGCTTACAAAGTTTCATGACAATAGGATGTATATTATAGACATAAAGTTAAGTTCTATACTCATCTTTGCGTGTAAAATTTTGACGTTAAAATTGAAAAATTTCAACTATCAACATTTGGGGCTTTAAAAATTAAAATATTGCAAAAAAATACTTTTTAAATGCCTTAATATATAACTTATCATGTACTAAAACCAATAGAGTACTCATTTGATTTATCAGACTTGGCATAATTATTCAAAAGTCAAATTTATATGAGCCTGCGCCTAAAAATTCAGGTTTTTCAATGATGGGGAGCCTTACATGAAGATGTAATATTTTCCAGCAACTTTATATTTGTGAAGCTTTTTGGTTATAAATAATCCTTACATATGTATTTAAAGAACTTTAAATGGAAAGATAAGTTACAAATAACATATCATATTAGTTTAAAAGGGTCTTAGGCCAAGTAGGACTGGAAAAAAATTAGGGTCAATTAAGGCCGTGCCACATATTTACATTAAAAAATGCATGTTGAGGCTATAAGAAATAAAAATTTGTGTCTTTTTTATCATTTCTATACTCATGTGACATGATACAACAAATCTGAGCACAAAAAGACTCTTGCAATTAACTTTTCTTACAAGCAGTATGGGCTGAAACAAAGATTTTTGCCTTTTTTGGGAAAAACTTGCATGCAATTTATTCTCAACAGGCTTATATTTAAACCACTTGCTATCCTACAGAAGAAAAGAAATATATTATGTGAAATGGAACAGGTACAATAGACATTGTAAAGTGCATTTGATACAAATTTAGTGAGGTCTTTAATATGGACATCAAATTTTATATACCAAGCTCCCCACTATTGCCTTCATCCAAACAAGGCGTTAGACAAGGGTCATTTATACAACACATTTTGCACATTTTATCTGAGATAAACTTCTTTTCTGTAGATTCAGAGTTCATAAATAAGTAAAAGAAGCAGGTAAAGGCATAGAAACACAAATATTGACACATAAAAACCTGTCAGATAGAAAGTCAGGATGCCATTTATGCATCAATATTGAAAAAGTTAAA
The DNA here is from genome assembly GCF_036588685.1 of Mytilus trossulus. NCBI lineage: Eukaryota > Metazoa > Mollusca > Bivalvia > Mytilida > Mytilidae > Mytilus > Mytilus trossulus. The sequence goes on along the minus strand of NC_086385.1, from coordinate 62,234,234 downwards.
AAATGCCTATTTTGACCATAAAATGCAAAAATTGGTCATTTTTGCAGAAATTCTATAAAATAAAAGTTTAAATCCTTTAGTTTCATGCTATTTGACAAGTTGACACCATCAAATCATTTAGGGAAGTTGCCAGTGAACAAATTCTATATTTACAGATTTCACCTCTTAGGTCCGAGAACACAATTAATTCGTAGTGCATTTCTTTTAGAACATAAATGAAAATAAAAAAAATCCCACCTGCGCTTTCTCGAAGAAACTTTTACAGTGTGTTGTACTACTTTTGGGACAAATTATATCAAATTTATAGAAAACTTCATCGCCTCTAACTCAAAATATGGACAATTTTATGTTTAGGGCGTCTTGAAATCTTTTGACAGCTTCCGAAGTGCTCATTTTCAACCTTTTTCAGCTGGACCAAATCACTACTTTCCTTTAAAATTCTGGACCCAAATTTTTTTACAGTGTAATTTCATCCCCCTACTTGCAATTTGAGGCAGTGAACATGGAGAAATAAATTTGGAAGGGGTATAAAAATTAATGGCAAGTAACCCACTGTCAACACTAGGGACTATATTTGTAAACAACGAAAATCAAGGGACGACAATGGTGGTCTCGGACCTAATAGGGTAGAAAGAGTTGACAAATCTTAAAAAAACTTGGTATGAACAAAGCTTAATGTATTATAACACTGCTTACAAAGTTTCATGACAATAGGATGTATATTATAGACATAAAGTTAAGTTCTATACTCATCTTTGCGTGTAAAATTTTGACGTTAAAATTGAAAAATTTCAACTATCAACATTTGGGGCTTTAAAAATTAAAATAGTGCAAAAAAATACTTTTTAAATGCCTTAATATATAACTTATCATGTACTAAAACCAATAGAGTACTCATTTGATTTATCAGACTTGGCATAATTATTCAAAAGTCAAATTTATATGAGCCTGCGCCTAAAAATTCAGGTTTTTCAATGATGGGGAGCCTTACATGAAGATGTAATATTTTCCAGCAACTTTATATTTGTGAAGCTTTTTGGTTATAAATAATCCTTACATATGTATTTAAAGAACTTTAAATGGAAAGATAAGTTACAAATAACATATCATATTAGTTTAAAAGGGTCTTAGGCCAAGTAGGACTGGAAAAAAATTAGGGTCAATTAAGGCCGTGCCACATATTTACATTAAAAAATGCATGTTGAGGCTATAAGAAATAAAAATTTGTGTCTTTTTTATCATTTCTATACTCATGTGACATGATACAACAAATCTGAGCACAAAAAGACTCTTGCAATTAACTTTTCTTACAAGCAGTATGGGCTGAAACAAAGATTTTTGCCTTTTTTGGGAAAAACTTGCATGCAATTTATTCTCAACAGGCTTATATTTAAACCACTTGCTATCCTACAGAAGAAAAGAAATATATTATGTGAAATGGAACAGGTACAATAGACATTGTAAAGTGCATTTGATACAAATTTAGTGAGGTCTTTAATATGGACATCAAATTTTATATACCAAGCTCCCCACTATTGCCTTCATCCAAACAAGGCGTTAGACAAGGGTCATTTATACAACACATTTTGCACATTTTATCTGAGATAAACTTCTTTTCTGTAGATTCAGAGTTCATAAATAAGTAAAAGAAGCAGGTAAAGGCATAGAAACACAAATATTGACACATAAAAACCTGTCAGATAGAAAGTCAGGATGCCATTTATGCATCAATATTGAAAAAGTTAAAAAATGCCTATTTTGACCATAAAATGCAAAAATTGGTCATTTTTGCAGAAATTCTATAAAATAAAAGTTTAAATCCTTTAGTTTCATGCTATTTGACAAGTTGACACCATCAAATCATTTAGGGAAGTTGCCAGTGAACAAATTCTATATTTACAGATTTCACCTCTTAGGTCCGAGAACACAATTAATTCGTAGTGCATTTCTTTTAGAACATAAATGAAAATAAAAAAAATCCCACCTGCGCTTTCTCGAAGAAACTTTTACAGTGTGTTGTACTACTTTTGGGACAAATTATATCAAATTTATAGAAAACTTCATCGCCTCTAACTCAAAATATGGACAATTTTATGTTTAGGGCGTCTTGAAATCTTTTGACAGCTTCCGAAGTGCTCATTTTCAACCTTTTTCAGCTGGACCAAATCACTACTTTCCTTTAAAATTCTGGACCCAAATTTTTTTACAGTGTAATTTCATCCCCCTACTTGCAATTTGAGGCAGTGAACATGGAGAAATAAATTTGGAAGGGGTATAAAAATTAATGGCAAGTAACCCACTGTCAACACTAGGGACTATATTTGTAAACAACGAAAATCAAGGGACGACAATGGTGGTCTCGGACCTAATAGGGTAGAAAGAGTTGACAAATCTTAAAAAAACTTGGTATGAACAAAGCTTAATGTATTATAACACTGCTTACAAAGTTTCATGACAATAGGATATATATTATAGACATAAAGTTAAGTTCTATACTCATCTTTGCGTGTAAAATTTTGACGTTAAAATTGAAAAATTTCAACTATCAACATTTGGGGCTTTAAAAATTAAAATATTGCAAAAAAATACTTTTTAAATGCCTTAATATATAACTTATCATGTACTAAAACCAATAGAGTACTCATTTGATTTATCAGACTTGGCATAATTATTCAAAAGTCAAATTTATATGAGCCTGCGCCTAAAAATTCAGGTTTTTCAATGATGGGGAGCCTTACATGAAGATGTAATATTTTCCAGCAACTTTATATTTGTGAAGCTTTTTGGTTATAAATAATCCTTACATATGTATTTAAAGAACTTTAAATGGAAAGATAAGTTACAAATAACATATCATATTAGTTTAAAAGGGTCTTAGGCCAAGTAGGACTGGAAAAAAATTAGGGTCAATTAAGGCCGTGCCACATATTTACATTAAAAAATGCATGTTGAGGCTATAAGAAATAAAAATTTGTGTCTTTTTTATCATTTCTATACTCATGTGACATGATACAACAAATCTGAGCACAAAAAGACTCTTGCAATTAACTTTTCTTACAAGCAGTATGGGCTGAAACAAAGATTTTTGCCTTTTTTGGGAAAAACTTGCATGCAATTTATTCTCAACAGGCTTATATTTAAACCACTTGCTATCCTACAGAAGAAAAGAAATATATTATGTGAAATGGAACAGGTACAATAGACATTGTAAAGTGCATTTGATACAAATTTAGTGAGGTCTTTAATATGGACATCAAATTTTATATACCAAGCTCCCCACTATTGCCTTCATCCAAACAAGGCGTTAGACAAGGGTCATTTATACAACACATTTTGCACATTTTATCTGAGATAAACTTCTTTTCTGTAGATTCAGAGTTCATAAATAAGTAAAAGAAGCAGGTAAAGGCATAGAAACACAAATATTGACACATAAAAACCTGTCAGATAGAAAGTCAGGATGCCATTTATGCATCAATATTGAAAAAGTTAAAAAATGCCTATTTTGACCATAAAATGCAAAAATTGGTCATTTTTGCAGAAATTCTATAAAATAAAAGTTTAAATCCTTTAGTTTCATGCTATTTGACAAGTTGACACCATCAAATCATTTAGGGAAGTTGCCAGTGAACAAATTCTATATTTACAGATTTCACCTCTTATAATAGGGTAGAAAGAGTTGACAAATCTTAAAAAAACTTGGTATGAACAAAGCTTAATGTATTATAACACTGCTTACAAAGTTTCATGACAATAGGATGTATATTATAGACATAAAGTTAAGTTCTATACTCATCTTTGCGTGTAAAATTTTGACGTTAAAATTGAAAAATTTCAACTATCAACATTTGGGGCTTTAAAAATTAAAATATTGCAAAAAAATACTTTTTAAATGCCTTAATATATAACTTATCATGTACTAAAACCAATAGAGTACTCATTTGATTTATCAGACTTGGCATAATTATTCAAAAGTCAAATTTATATGAGCCTGCGCCTAAAAATTCAGGTTTTTCAATGATGGGGAGCCTTACATGAAGATGTAATATTTTCCAGCAACTTTATATTTGTGAAGCTTTTTGGTTATAAATAATCCTTACATATGTATTTAAAGAACTTTAAATGGAAAGATAAGTTACAAATAACATATCATATTAGTTTAAAAGGGTCTTAGGCCAAGTAGGACTGGAAAAAAATTAGGGTCAATTAAGGCCGTGCCACATATTTACATTAAAAAATGCATGTTGAGGCTATAAGAAATAAAAATTTGTGTCTTTTTTATCATTTCTATACTCATGTGACATGATACAACAAATCTGAGCACAAAAAGACTCTTGCAATTAACTTTTCTTACAAGCAGTATGGGCTGAAACAAAGATTTTTGCCTTTTTTGGGAAAAACTTGCATGCAATTTATTCTCAACAGGCTTATATTTAAACCACTTGCTATCCTACAGAAGAAAAGAAATATATTATGTGAAATGGAACAGGTACAATAGACATTGTAAAGTGCATTTGATACAAATTTAGTGAGGTCTTTAATATGGACATCAAATTTTATATACCAAGCTCCCCACTATTGCCTTCATCCAAACAAGGCGTTAGACAAGGGTCATTTATACAACACATTTTGCACATTTTATCTGAGATAAACTTCTTTTCTGTAGATTCAGAGTTCATAAATAAGTAAAAGAAGCAGGTAAAGGCATAGAAACACAAATATTGACACATAAAAACCTGTCAGATAGAAAGTCAGGATGCCATTTATGCATCAATATTGAAAAAGTTAAAAAATGCCTATTTTGACCATAAAATGCAAAAATTGGTCATTTTTGCAGAAATTCTATAAAATAAAAGTTTAAATCCTTTAGTTTCATGCTATTTGACAAGTTGACACCATCAAATCATTTAGGGAAGTTGCCAGTGAACAAATTCTATATTTACAGATTTCACCTCTTATAATAGGGTAGAAAGAGTTGACAAATCTTAAAAAAACTTGGTATGAACAAAGCTTAATGTATTATAACACTGCTTACAAAGTTTCATGACAATAGGATGTATATTATAGACATAAAGTTAAGTTCTATACTCATCTTTGCGTGTAAAATTTTGACGTTAAAATTGAAAAATTTCAACTATCAACATTTGGGGCTTTAAAAATTAAAATATTGCAAAAAAATACTTTTTAAATGCCTTAATATATAACTTATCATGTACTAAAACCAATAGAGTACTCATTTGATTTATCAGACTTGGCATAATTATTCAAAAGTCAAATTTATATGAGCCTGCGCCTAAAAATTCAGGTTTTTCAATGATGGGGAGCCTTACATGAAGATGTAATATTTTCCAGCAACTTTATATTTGTGAAGCTTTTTGGTTATAAATAATCCTTACATATGTATTTAAAGAACTTTAAATGGAAAGATAAGTTACAAATAACATATCATATTAGTTTAAAAGGGTCTTAGGCCAAGTAGGACTGGAAAAAAATTAGGGTCAATTAAGGCCGTGCCACATATTTACATTAAAAAATGCATGTTGAGGCTATAAGAAATAAAAATTTGTGTCTTTTTTATCATTTCTATACTCATGTGACATGATACAACAAATCTGAGCACAAAAAGACTCTTGCAATTAACTTTTCTTACAAGCAGTATGGGCTGAAACAAAGATTTTTGCCTTTTTTGGGAAAAACTTGCATGCAATTTATTCTCAACAGGCTTATATTTAAACCACTTGCTATCCTACAGAAGAAAAGAAATATATTATGTGAAATGGAACAGGTACAATAGACATTGTAAAGTGCATTTGATACAAATTTAGTGAGGTCTTTAATATGGACATCAAATTTTATATACCAAGCTCCCCACTATTGCCTTCATCCAAACAAGGCGTTAGACAAGGGTCATTTATACAACACATTTTGCACATTTTATCTGAGATAAACTTCTTTTCTGTAGATTCAGAGTTCATAAATAAGTAAAAGAAGCAGGTAAAGGCATAGAAACACAAATATTGACACATAAAAACCTGTCAGATAGAAAGTCAGGATGCCATTTATGCATCAATATTGAAAAAGTTAAAAAATGCCTATTTTGACCATAAAATGCAAAAATTGGTCATTTTTGCAGAAATTCTATAAAATAAAAGTTTAAATCCTTTAGTTTCATGCTATTTGACAAGTTGACACCATCAAATCATTTAGGGAAGTTGCCAGTGAACAAATTCTATATTTACAGATTTCACCTCTTAGGTCCGAGAACACAATTAATTCGTAGTGCATTTCTTTTAGAACATAAATGAAAATAAAAAAAATCCCACCTGCGCTTTCTCGAAGAAACTTTTACAGTGTGTTGTACTACTTTTGGGACAAATTATATCAAATTTATAGAAAACTTCATCGCCTCTAACTCAAAATATGGACAATTTTATGTTTAGGGCGTCTTGAAATCTTTTGACAGCTTCCGAAGTGCTCATTTTCAACCTTTTTCAGCTGGACCAAATCACTACTTTCCTTTAAAATTCTGGACCCAAATTTTTTTACAGTGTAATTTCATCCCCCTACTTGCAATTTGAGGCAGTGAACATGGAGAAATAAATTTGGAAGGGGTATAAAAATTAATGGCAAGTAACCCACTGTCAACACTAGGGACTATATTTGTAAACAACGAAAATCAAGGGACGACAATGGTGGTCTCGGACCTAATAGGGTAGAAAGAGTTGACAAATCTTAAAAAAACTTGGTATGAACAAAGCTTAATGTATTATAACACTGCTTACAAAGTTTCATGACAATAGGATGTATATTATAGACATAAAGTTAAGTTCTATACTCATCTTTGCGTGTAAAATTTTGACGTTAAAATTGAAAAATTTCAACTATCAACATTTGGGGCTTTAAAAATTAAAATATTGCAAAAAAATACTTTTTAAATGCCTTAATATATAACTTATCATGTACTAAAACCAATAGAGTACTCATTTGATTTATCAGACTTGGCATAATTATTCAAAAGTCAAATTTATATGAGCCTGCGCCTAAAAATTCAGGTTTTTCAATGATGGGGAGCCTTACATGAAGATGTAATATTTTCCAGCAACTTTATATTTGTGAAGCTTTTTGGTTATAAATAATCCTTACATATGTATTTAAAGAACTTTAAATGGAAAGATAAGTTACAAATAACATATCATATTAGTTTAAAAGGGTCTTAGGCCAAGTAGGACTGGAAAAAAATTAGGGTCAATTAAGGCCGTGCCACATATTTACATTAAAAAATGCATGTTGAGGCTATAAGAAATAAAAATTTGTGTCTTTTTTATCATTTCTATACTCATGTGACATGATACAACAAATCTGAGCACAAAAAGACTCTTGCAATTAACTTTTCTTACAAGCAGTATGGGCTGAAACAAAGATTTTTGCCTTTTTTGGGAAAAACTTGCATGCAATTTATTCTCAACAGGCTTATATTTAAACCACTTGCTATCCTACAGAAGAAAAGAAATATATTATGTGAAATGGAACAGGTACAATAGACATTGTAAAGTGCATTTGATACAAATTTAGTGAGGTCTTTAATATGGACATCAAATTTTATATACCAAGCTCCCCACTATTGCCTTCATCCAAACAAGGCGTTAGACAAGGGTCATTTATACAACACATTTTGCACATTTTATCTGAGATAAACTTCTTTTCTGTAGATTCAGAGTTCATAAATAAGTAAAAGAAGCAGGTAAAGGCATAGAAACACAAATATTGACACATAAAAACCTGTCAGATAGAAAGTCAGGATGCCATTTATGCATCAATATTGAAAAAGTTAAAAAATGCCTATTTTGACCATAAAATGCAAAAATTGGTCATTTTTGCAGAAATTCTATAAAATAAAAGTTTAAATCCTTTAGTTTCATGCTATTTGACAAGTTGACACCATCAAATCATTTAGGGAAGTTGCCAGTGAACAAATTCTATATTTACAGATTTCACCTAATAGGGTAGAAAGAGTTGACAAATCTTAAAAAAACTTGGTATGAACAAAGCTTAATGTATTATAACACTGCTTACAAAGTTTCATGACAATAGGATGTATATTATAGACATAAAGTTAAGTTCTATACTCATCTTTGCGTGTAAAATTTTGACGTTAAAATTGAAAAATTTCAACTATCAACATTTGGGGCTTTAAAAATTAAAATATTGCAAAAAAATACTTTTTAAATGCCTTAATATATAACTTATCATGTACTAAAACCAATAGAGTACTCATTTGATTTATCAGACTTGGCATAATTATTCAAAAGTCAAATTTATATGAGCCTGCGCCTAAAAATTCAGGTTTTTCAATGATGGGGAGCCTTACATGAAGATGTAATATTTTCCAGCAACTTTATATTTGTGAAGCTTTTTGGTTATAAATAATCCTTACATATGTATTTAAAGAACTTTAAATGGAAAGATAAGTTACAAATAACATATCATATTAGTTTAAAAGGGTCTTAGGCCAAGTAGGACTGGAAAAAAATTAGGGTCAATTAAGGCCGTGCCACATATTTACATTAAAAAATGCATGTTGAGGCTATAAGAAATAAAAATTTGTGTCTTTTTTATCATTTCTATACTCATGTGACATGATACAACAAATCTGAGCACAAAAAGACTCTTGCAATTAACTTTTCTTACAAGCAGTATGGGCTGAAACAAAGATTTTTGCCTTTTTTGGGAAAAACTTGCATGCAATTTATTCTCAACAGGCTTATATTTAAACCACTTGCTATCCTACAGAAGAAAAGAAATATATTATGTGAAATGGAACAGGTACAATAGACATTGTAAAGTGCATTTGATACAAATTTAGTGAGGTCTTTAATATGGACATCAAATTTTATATACCAAGCTCCCCACTATTGCCTTCATCCAAACAAGGCGTTAGACAAGGGTCATTTATACAACACATTTTGCACATTTTATCTGAGATAAACTTCTTTTCTGTAGATTCAGAGTTCATAAATAAGTAAAAGAAGCAGGTAAAGGCATAGAAACACAAATATTGACACATAAAAACCTGTCAGATAGAAAGTCAGGATGCCATTTATGCATCAATATTGAAAAAGTTAAAAAATGCCTATTTTGACCATAAAATGCAAAAATTGGTCATTTTTGCAGAAATTCTATAAAATAAAAGTTTAAATCCTTTAGTTTCATGCTATTTGACAAGTTGACACCATCAAATCATTTAGGGAAGTTGCCAGTGAACAAATTCTATATTTACAGATTTCACCTCTTATAATAGGGTAGAAAGAGTTGACAAATCTTAAAAAAACTTGGTATGAACAAAGCTTAATGTATTATAACACTGCTTACAAAGTTTCATGACAATAGGATGTATATTATAGACATAAAGTTAAGTTCTATACTCATCTTTGCGTGTAAAATTTTGACGTTAAAATTGAAAAATTTCAACTATCAACATTTGGGGCTTTAAAAATTAAAATATTGCAAAAAAATACTTTTTAAATGCCTTAATATATAACTTATCATGTACTAAAACCAATAGAGTACTCATTTGATTTATCAGACTTGGCATAATTATTCAAAAGTCAAATTTATATGAGCCTGCGCCTAAAAATTCAGGTTTTTCAATGATGGGGAGCCTTACATGAAGATGTAATATTTTCCAGCAACTTTATATTTGTGAAGCTTTTTGGTTATAAATAATCCTTACATATGTATTTAAAGAACTTTAAATGGAAAGATAAGTTACAAATAACATATCATATTAGTTTAAAAGGGTCTTAGGCCAAGTAGGACTGGAAAAAAATTAGGGTCAATTAAGGCCGTGCCACATATTTACATTAAAAAATGCATGTTGAGGCTATAAGAAATAAAAATTTGTGTCTTTTTTATCATTTCTATACTCATGTGACATGATACAACAAATCTGAGCACAAAAAGACTCTTGCAATTAACTTTTCTTACAAGCAGTATGGGCTGAAACAAAGATTTTTGCCTTTTTTGGGAAAAACTTGCATGCAATTTATTCTCAACAGGCTTATATTTAAACCACTTGCTATCCTACAGAAGAAAAGAAATATATTATGTGAAATGGAACAGGTACAATAGACATTGTAAAGTGCATTTGATACAAATTTAGTGAGGTCTTTAATATGGACATCAAATTTTATATACCAAGCTCCCCACTATTGCCTTCATCCAAACAAGGCGTTAGACAAGGGTCATTTATACAACACATTTTGCACATTTTATCTGAGATAAACTTCTTTTCTGTAGATTCAGAGTTCATAAATAAGTAAAAGAAGCAGGTAAAGGCATAGAAACACAAATATTGACACATAAAAACCTGTCAGATAGAAAGTCAGGATGCCATTTATGCATCAATATTGAAAAAGTTAAAAAATGCCTATTTTGACCATAAAATGCAAAAATTGGTCATTTTTGCAGAAATTCTATAAAATAAAAGTTTAAATCCTTTAGTTTCATGCTATTTGACAAGTTGACACCATCAAATCATTTAGGGAAGTTGCCAGTGAACAAATTCTATATTTACAGATTTCACCTCTTAGGTCCGAGAACACAATTAATTCGTAGTGCATTTCTTTTAGAACATAAATGAAAATAAAAAAAATCCCACCTGCGCTTTCTCGAAGAAACTTTTACAGTGTGTTGTACTACTTTTGGGACAAATTATATCAAATTTATAGAAAACTTCATCGCCTCTAACTCAAAATATGGACAATTTTATGTTTAGGGCGTCTTGAAATCTTTTGACAGCTTCCGAAGTGCTCATTTTCAACCTTTTTCAGCTGGACCAAATCACTACTTTCCTTTAAAATTCTGGACCCAAATTTTTTTACAGTGTAATTTCATCCCCCTACTTGCAATTTGAGGCAGTGAACATGGAGAAATAAATTTGGAAGGGGTATAAAAATTAATGGCAAGTAACCCACTGTCAACACTAGGGACTATATTTGTAAACAACGAAAATCAAGGGACGACAATGGTGGTCTCGGACCTAATAGGGTAGAAAGAGTTGACAAATCTTAAAAAAACTTGGTATGAACAAAGCTTAATGTATTATAACACTGCTTACAAAGTTTCATGACAATAGGATGTATATTATAGACATAAAGTTAAGTTCTATACTCATCTTTGCGTGTAAAATTTTGACGTTAAAATTGAAAAATTTCAACTATCAACATTTGGGGCTTTAAAAATTAAAATATTGCAAAAAAATACTTTTTAAATGCCTTAATATATAACTTATCATGTACTAAAACCAATAGAGTACTCATTTGATTTATCAGACTTGGCATAATTATTCAAAAGTCAAATTTATATGAGCCTGCGCCTAAAAATTCAGGTTTTTCAATGATGGGGAGCCTTACATGAAGATGTAATATTTTCCAGCAACTTTATATTTGTGAAGCTTTTTGGTTATAAATAATCCTTACATATGTATTTAAAGAACTTTAAATGGAAAGATAAGTTACAAATAACATATCATATTAGTTTAAAAGGGTCTTAGGCCAAGTAGGACTGGAAAAAAATTAGGGTCAATTAAGGCCGTGCCACATATTTACATTAAAAAATGCATGTTGAGGCTATAAGAAATAAAAATTTGTGTCTTTTTTATCATTTCTATACTCATGTGACATGATACAACAAATCTGAGCACAAAAAGACTCTTGCAATTAACTTTTCTTACAAGCAGTATGGGCTGAAACAAAGATTTTTGCCTTTTTTGGGAAAAACTTGCATGCAATTTATTCTCAACAGGCTTATATTTAAACCACTTGCTATCCTACAGAAGAAAAGAAATATATTATGTGAAATGGAACAGGTACAATAGACATTGTAAAGTGCATTTGATACAAATTTAGTGAGGTCTTTAATATGGACATCAAATTTTATATACCAAGCTCCCCACTATTGCCTTCATCCAAACAAGGCGTTAGACAAGGGTCATTTATACAACACATTTTGCACATTTTATCTGAGATAAACTTCTTTTCTGTAGATTCAGAGTTCATAAATAAGTAAAAGAAGCAGGTAAAGGCATAGAAACACAAATATTGACACATAAAAACCTGTCAGATAGAAAGTCAGGATGCCATTTATGCATCAATATTGAAAAAGTTAAAAAATGCCTATTTTGACCATAAAATGCAAAAATTGGTCATTTTTGCAGAAATTCTATAAAATAAAAGTTTAAATCCTTTAGTTTCATGCTATTTGACAAGTTGACACCATCAAATCATTTAGGGAAGTTGCCAGTGAACAAATTCTATATTTACAGATTTCACCTCTTATAATAGGGTAGAAAGAGTTGACAAATCTTAAAAAAACTTGGTATGAACAAAGCTTAATGTATTATAACACTGCTTACAAAGTTTCATGACAATAGGATGTATATTATAGACATAAAGTTAAGTTCTATACTCATCTTTGCGTGTAAAATTTTGACGTTAAAATTGAAAAATTTCAACTATCAACATTTGGGGCTTTAAAAATTAAAATATTGCAAAAAAATACTTTTTAAATGCCTTAATATATAACTTATCATGTACTAAAACCAATAGAGTACTCATTTGATTTATCAGACTTGGCATAATTATTCAAAAGTCAAATTTATATGAGCCTGCGCCTAAAAATTCAGGTTTTTCAATGATGGGGAGCCTTACATGAAGATGTAATATTTTCCAGCAACTTTATATTTGTGAAGCTTTTTGGTTATAAATAATCCTTACATATGTATTTAAAGAACTTTAAATGGAAAGATAAGTTACAAATAACATATCATATTAGTTTAAAAGGGTCTTAGGCCAAGTAGGACTGGAAAAAAATTAGGGTCAATTAAGGCCGTGCCACATATTTACATTAAAAAATGCATGTTGAGGCTATAAGAAATAAAAATTTGTGTCTTTTTTATCATTTCTATACTCATGTGACATGATACAACAAATCTGAGCACAAAAAGACTCTTGCAATTAACTTTTCTTACAAGCAGTATGGGCTGAAACAAAGATTTTTGCCTTTTTTGGGAAAAACTTGCATGCAATTTATTCTCAACAGGCTTATATTTAAACCACTTGCTATCCTACAGAAGAAAAGAAATATATTATGTGAAATGGAACAGGTACAATAGACATTGTAAAGTGCATTTGATACAAATTTAGTGAGGTCTTTAATATGGACATCAAATTTTATATACCAAGCTCCCCACTATTGCCTTCATCCAAACAAGGCGTTAGACAAGGGTCATTTATACAACACATTTTGCACATTTTATCTGAGATAAACTTCTTTTCTGTAGATTCAGAGTTCATAAATAAGTAAAAGAAGCAGGTAAAGGCATAGAAACACAAATATTGACACATAAAAACCTGTCAGATAGAAAGTCAGGATGCCATTTATGCATCAATATTGAAAAAGTTAAAAAATGCCTATTTTGACCATAAAATGCAAAAATTGGTCATTTTTGCAGAAATTCTATAAAATAAAAGTTTAAATCCTTTAGTTTCATGCTATTTGACAAGTTGACACCATCAAATCATTTAGGGAAGTTGCCAGTGAACAAATTCTATATTTACAGATTTCACCTCTTAGGGTAGAAAGAGTTGACAAATCTTAAAAAAACTTGGAATGAACAAAGCTTAATGTATTATAACACTGCTTACAAAGTTTCATGACAATAGGATGTATATTATAGACATAAAGTTAAGTTCTATACTCATCTTTGCGTGTAAAATTTTGACGTTAAAATTGAAAAATTTCAACTATCAACATTTGGGGCTTTAAAAATTAAAATATTGCAAAAAAATACTTTTTAAATGCCTTAATATATAACTTATCATGTACTAAAACCAATAGAGTACTCATTTGATTTATCAGACTTGGCATAATTATTCAAAAGTCAAATTTATATGAGCCTGCGCCTAAAAATTCAGGTTTTTCAATGATGGGGAGCCTTACATGAAGATGTAATATTTTCCAGCAACTTTATATTTGTGAAGCTTTTTGGTTATAAATAATCCTTACATATGTATTTAAAGAACTTTAAATGGAAAGATAAGTTACAAATAACATATCATATTAGTTTAAAAGGGTCTTAGGCCAAGTAGGACTGGAAAAAAATTAGGGTCAATTAAGGCCGTGCCACATATTTACATTAAAAAATGCATGTTGAGGCTATAAGAAATAAAAATTTGTGTCTTTTTTATCATTTCTATACTCATGTGACATGATACAACAAATCTGAGCACAAAAAGACTCTTGCAATTAACTTTTCTTACAAGCAGTATGGGCTGAAACAAAGATTTTTGCCTTTTTTGGGAAAAACTTGCATGCAATTTATTCTCAACAGGCTTATATTTAAACCACTTGCTATCCTACAGAAGAAAAGAAATATATTATGTGAAATGGAACAGGTACAATAGACATTGTAAAGTGCATTTGATACAAATTTAGTGAGGTCTTTAATATGGACATCAAATTTTATATACCAAGCTCCCCACTATTGCCTTCATCCAAACAAGGCGTTAGACAAGGGTCATTTATACAACACATTTTGCACATTTTATCTGAGATAAACTTCTTTTCTGTAGATTCAGAGTTCATAAATAAGTAAAAGAAGCAGGTAAAGGCATAGAAACACAAATATTGACACATAAAAACCTGTCAGATAGAAAGTCAGGATGCCATTTATGCATCAATATTGAAAAAGTTAAAAAATGCCTATTTTGACCATAAAATGCAAAAATTGGTCATTTTTGCAGAAATTCTATAAAATAAAAGTTTAAATCCTTTAGTTTCATGCTATTTGACAAGTTGACACCATCAAATCATTTAGGGAAGTTGCCAGTGAACAAATTCTATATTTACAGATTTCACCTCTTAGGTCCGAGAACACAATTAATTCGTAGTGCATTTCTTTTAGAACATAAATGAAAATAAAAAAAATCCCACCTGCGCTTTCTCGAAGAAACTTTTACAGTGTGTTGTACTACTTTTGGGACAAATTATATCAAATTTATAGAAAACTTCATCGCCTCTAACTCAAAATATGGACAATTTTATGTTTAGGGCGTCTTGAAATCTTTTGACAGCTTCCGAAGTGCTCATTTTCAACCTTTTTCAGCTGGACCAAATCACTACTTTCCTTTAAAATTCTGGACCCAAATTTTTTTACAGTGTAATTTCATCCCCCTACTTGCAATTTGAGGCAGTGAACATGGAGAAATAAATTTGGAAGGGGTATAAAAATTAATGGCAAGTAACCCACTGTCAACACTAGGGACTATATTTGTAAACAACGAAAATCAAGGGACGACAATGGTGGTCTCGGACCTAATAGGGTAGAAAGAGTTGACAAATCTTAAAAAAACTTGGTATGAACAAAGCTTAATGTATTATAACACTGCTTACAAAGTTTCATGACAATAGGATGTATATTATAGACATAAAGTTAAGTTCTATACTCATCTTTGCGTGTAAAATTTTGACGTTAAAATTGAAAAATTTCAACTATCAACATTTGGGGCTTTAAAAATTAAAATATTGCAAAAAAATACTTTTTAAATGCCTTAATATATAACTTATCATGTACTAAAACCAATAGAGTACTCATTTGATTTATCAGACTTGGCATAATTATTCAAAAGTCAAATTTATATGAGCCTGCGCCTAAAAATTCAGGTTTTTCAATGATGGGGAGCCTTACATGAAGATGTAATATTTTCCAGCAACTTTATATTTGTGAAGCTTTTTGGTTATAAATAATCCTTACATATGTATTTAAAGAACTTTAAATGGAAAGATAAGTTACAAATAACATATCATATTAGTTTAAAAGGGTCTTAGGCCAAGTAGGACTGGAAAAAAATTAGGGTCAATTAAGGCCGTGCCACATATTTACATTAAAAAATGCATGTTGAGGCTATAAGAAATAAAAATTTGTGTCTTTTTTATCATTTCTATACTCATGTGACATGATACAACAAATCTGAGCACAAAAAGACTCTTGCAATTAACTTTTCTTACAAGCAGTATGGGCTGAAACAAAGATTTTTGCCTTTTTTGGGAAAAACTTGCATGCAATTTATTCTCAACAGGCTTATATTTAAACCACTTGCTATCCTACAGAAGAAAAGAAATATATTATGTGAAATGGAACAGGTACAATAGACATTGTAAAGTGCATTTGATACAAATTTAGTGAGGTCTTTAATATGGACATCAAATTTTATATACCAAGCTCCCCACTATTGCCTTCATCCAAACAAGGCGTTAGACAAGGGTCATTTATACAACACATTTTGCACATTTTATCTGAGATAAACTTCTTTTCTGTAGATTCAGAGTTCATAAATAAGTAAAAGAAGCAGGTAAAGGCATAGAAACACAAATATTGACACATAAAAACCTGTCAGATAGAAAGTCAGGATGCCATTTATGCATCAATATTGAAAAAGTTAAAAAATGCCTATTTTGACCATAAAATGCAAAAATTGGTCATTTTTGCAGAAATTCTATAAAATAAAAGTTTAAATCCTTTAGTTTCATGCTATTTGACAAGTTGACACCATCAAATCATTTAGGGAAGTTGCCAGTGAACAAATTCTATATTTACAGATTTCACCTCTTAGGTCCGAGAACACAATTAATTCGTAGTGCATTTCTTTTAGAACATAAATGAAAATAAAAAAAATCCCACCTGCGCTTTCTCGAAGAAACTTTTACAGTGTGTTGTACTACTTTTGGGACAAATTATATCAAATTTATAGAAAACTTCATCGCCTCTAACTCAAAATATGGACAATTTTATGTTTAGGGCGTCTTGAAATCTTTTGACAGCTTCCGAAGTGCTCATTTTCAACCTTTTTCAGCTGGACCAAATCACTACTTTCCTTTAAAATTCTGGACCCAAATTTTTTTACAGTGTAATTTCATCCCCCTACTTGCAATTTGAGGCAGTGAACATGGAGAAATAAATTTGGAAGGGGTATAAAAATTAATGGCAAGTAACCCACTGTCAACACTAGGGACTATATTTGTAAACAACGAAAATCAAGGGACGACAATGGTGGTCTCGGACCTATTTAATAGGGTAGAAAGAGTTGACAAATCTTAAAAAAACTTGGTATGAACAAAGCTTAATGTATTATAACACTGCTTACAAAGTTTCATGACAATAGGATGTATATTATAGACATAAAGTTAAGTTCTATACTCATCTTTGCGTGTAAAATTTTGACGTTAAAATTGAAAAATTTCAACTATCAACATTTGGGGCTTTAAAAATTAAAATATTGCAAAAAAATACTTTTTAAATGCCTTAATATATAACTTATCATGTACTAAAACCAATAGAGTACTCATTTGATTTATCAGACTTGGCATAATTATTCAAAAGTCAAATTTATATGAGCCTGCGCCTAAAAATTCAGGTTTTTCAATGATGGGGAGCCTTACATGAAGATGTAATATTTTCCAGCAACTTTATATTTGTGAAGCTTTTTGGTTATAAATAATCCTTACATATGTATTTAAAGAACTTTAAATGGAAAGATAAGTTACAAATAACATATCATATTAGTTTAAAAGGGTCTTAGGCCAAGTAGGACTGGAAAAAAATTAGGGTCAATTAAGGCCGTGCCACATATTTACATTAAAAAATGCATGTTGAGGCTATAAGAAATAAAAATTTGTGTCTTTTTTATCATTTCTATACTCATGTGACATGATACAACAAATCTGAGCACAAAAAGACTCTTGCAATTAACTTTTCTTACAAGCAGTATGGGCTGAAACAAAGATTTTTGCCTTTTTTGGGAAAAACTTGCATGCAATTTATTCTCAACAGGCTTATATTTAAACCACTTGCTATCCTACAGAAGAAAAGAAATATATTATGTGAAATGGAACAGGTACAATAGACATTGTAAAGTGCATTTGATACAAATTTAGTGAGGTCTTTAATATGGACATCAAATTTTATATACCAAGCTCCCCACTATTGCCTTCATCCAAACAAGGCGTTAGACAAGGGTCATTTATACAACACATTTTGCACATTTTATCTGAGATAAACTTCTTTTCTGTAGATTCAGAGTTCATAAATAAGTAAAAGAAGCAGGTAAAGGCATAGAAACACAAATATTGACACATAAAAACCTGTCAGATAGAAAGTCAGGATGCCATTTATGCATCAATATTGAAAAAGTTAAAAAATGCCTATTTTGACCATAAAATGCAAAAATTGGTCATTTTTGCAGAAATTCTATAAAATAAAAGTTTAAATCCTTTAGTTTCATGCTATTTGACAAGTTGACACCATCAAATCATTTAGGGAAGTTGCCAGTGAACAAATTCTATATTTACAGATTTCACCTCTTAGGTCCGAGAACACAATTAATTCGTAGTGCATTTCTTTTAGAACATAAATGAAAATAAAAAAAATCCCACCTGCGCTTTCTCGAAGAAACTTTTACAGTGTGTTGTACTACTTTTGGGACAAATTATATCAAATTTATAGAAAACTTCATCGCCTCTAACTCAAAATATGGACAATTTTATGTTTAGGGCGTCTTGAAATCTTTTGACAGCTTCCGAAGTGCTCATTTTCAACCTTTTTCAGCTGGACCAAATCACTACTTTCCTTTAAAATTCTGGACCCAAATTTTTTTACAGTGTAATTTCATCCCCCTACTTGCAATTTGAGGCAGTGAACATGGAGAAATAAATTTGGAAGGGGTATAAAAATTAATGGCAAGTAACCCACTGTCAACACTAGGGACTATATTTGTAAACAACGAAAATCAAGGGACGACAATGGTGGTCTCGGACCTATTTAATAGGGTAGAAAGAGTTGACAAATCTTAAAAAAACTTGGTATGAACAAAGCTTAATGTATTATAACACTGCTTACAAAGTTTCATGACAATAGGATGTATATTATAGACATAAAGTTAAGTTCTATACTCATCTTTGCGTGTAAAATTTTGACGTTAAAATTGAAAAATTTCAACTATCAACATTTGGGGCTTTAAAAATTAAAATATTGCAAAAAAATACTTTTTAAATGCCTTAATATATAACTTATCATGTACTAAAACCAATAGAGTACTCATTTGATTTATCAGACTTGGCATAATTATTCAAAAGTCAAATTTATATGAGCCTGCGCCTAAAAATTCAGGTTTTTCAATGATGGGGAGCCTTACATGAAGATGTAATATTTTCCAGCAACTTTATATTTGTGAAGCTTTTTGGTTATAAATAATCCTTACATATGTATTTAAAGAACTTTAAATGGAAAGATAAGTTACAAATAACATATCATATTAGTTTAAAAGGGTCTTAGGCCAAGTAGGACTGGAAAAAAATTAGGGTCAATTAAGGCCGTGCCACATATTTACATTAAAAAATGCATGTTGAGGCTATAAGAAATAAAAATTTGTGTCTTTTTTATCATTTCTATACTCATGTGACATGATACAACAAATCTGAGCACAAAAAGACTCTTGCAATTAACTTTTCTTACAAGCAGTATGGGCTGAAACAAAGATTTTTGCCTTTTTTGGGAAAAACTTGCATGCAATTTATTCTCAACAGGCTTATATTTAAACCACTTGCTATCCTACAGAAGAAAAGAAATATATTATGTGAAATGGAACAGGTACAATAGACATTGTAAAGTGCATTTGATACAAATTTAGTGAGGTCTTTAATATG
Source organism: Mytilus trossulus (assembly GCF_036588685.1). Taxonomy (NCBI): domain Eukaryota; kingdom Metazoa; phylum Mollusca; class Bivalvia; order Mytilida; family Mytilidae; genus Mytilus; species Mytilus trossulus. Next base: position 62,214,476 of record NC_086385.1, on the reverse strand, counting down.
GACATCAAATTTTATATACCAAGCTCCCCACTATTGCCTTCATCCAAACAAGGCGTTAGACAAGGGTCATTTATACAACACATTTTGCACATTTTATCTGAGATAAACTTCTTTTCTGTAGATTCAGAGTTCATAAATAAGTAAAAGAAGCAGGTAAAGGCATAGAAACACAAATATTGACACATAAAAACCTGTCAGATAGAAAGTCAGGATGCCATTTATGCATCAATATTGAAAAAGTTAAAAAATGCCTATTTTGACCATAAAATGCAAAAATTGGTCATTTTTGCAGAAATTCTATAAAATAAAAGTTTAAATCCTTTAGTTTCATGCTATTTGACAAGTTGACACCATCAAATCATTTAGGGAAGTTGCCAGTGAACAAATTCTATATTTACAGATTTCACCTCTTAGGTCCGAGAACACAATTAATTCGTAGTGCATTTCTTTTAGAACATAAATGAAAATAAAAAAAATCCCACCTGCGCTTTCTCGAAGAAACTTTTACAGTGTGTTGTACTACTTTTGGGACAAATTATATCAAATTTATAGAAAACTTCATCGCCTCTAACTCAAAATATGGACAATTTTATGTTTAGGGCGTCTTGAAATCTTTTGACAGCTTCCAAAGTGCTCATTTTCAACCTTTTTCAGCTGGACCAAATCACTACTTTCCTTTAAAATTCTGGACCCAAATTTTTTTACAGTGTAATTTCATCCCCCTACTTGCAATTTGAGGCAGTGAACATGGAGAAATAAATTTGGAAGGGGTATAAAAATTAATGGCAAGTAACCCACTGTCAACACTAGGGACTATATTTGTAAACAACGAAAATCAAGGGACGACAATGGTGGTCTCGGACCTATTTAATAGGGTAGAAAGAGTTGACAAATCTTAAAAAAACTTGGTATGAACAAAGCTTAATGTATTATAACACTGCTTACAAAGTTTCATGACAATAGGATGTATATTATAGACATAAAGTTAAGTTCTATACTCATCTTTGCGTGTAAAATTTTGACGTTAAAATTGAAAAATTTCAACTATCAACATTTGGGGCTTTAAAAATTAAAATATTGCAAAAAAATACTTTTTAAATGCCTTAATATATAACTTATCATGTACTAAAACCAATAGAGTACTCATTTGATTTATCAGACTTGGCATAATTATTCAAAAGTCAAATTTATATGAGCCTGCGCCTAAAAATTCAGGTTTTTCAATGATGGGGAGCCTTACATGAAGATGTTATATTTTCCAGCAACTTTATATTTGTGAAGCTTTTTGGTTATAAATAATCCTTACATATGTATTTAAAGAACTTTAAATGGAAAGATAAGTTACAAATAACATATCATATTAGTTTAAAAGGGTCTTAGGCCAAGTAGGACTGGAAAAAAATTAGGGTCAATTAAGGCCGTGCCACATATTTACATTAAAAAATGCATGTTGAGGCTATAAGAAATAAAAATTTGTGTCTTTTTTATCATTTCTATACTCATGTGACATGATACAACAAATCTGAGCACAAAAAGACTCTTGCAATTAACTTTTCTTACAAGCAGTATGGGCTGAAACAAAGATTTTTGCCTTTTTTGGGAAAAACTTGCATGCAATTTATTCTCAACAGGCTTATATTTAAACCTCTTGCTATCCTACAGAAGAAAAGAAATATATTATGTGAAATGGAACAGGTACAATAGACATTGTAAAGTGCATTTGATACAAATTTAGTGAGGTCTTTAATATGGACATCAAATTTTATATACCAAGCTCCCCACTATTGCCTTCATCCAAACAAGGCGTTAGACAAGGGTCATTTATACAACACATTTTGCACATTTTATCTGAGATAAACTTCTTTTCTGTAGATTCAGAGTTCATAAATAAGTAAAAGAAGCAGGTAAAGGCATAGAAACACAAATATTGACACATAAAAACCTGTCAGATAGAAAGTCAGGATGCCATTTATGCATCAATATTGAAAAAGTTAAAAAATGCCTATTTTGACCATAAAATGCAAAAATTGGTCATTTTTGCAGAAATTCTATAAAATAAAAGTTTAAATCCTTTAGTTTCATGCTATTTGACAAGTTGACACCATCAAATCATTTAGGGAAGTTGCCAGTGAACAAATTCTATATTTACAGATTTCACCTCTTAGGGTAGAAAGAGTTGACAAATCTTAAAAAAACTTGGTATGAACAAAGCTTAATGTATTATAACACTGCTTACAAAGTTTCATGACAATAGGATGTATATTATAGACATAAAGTTAAGTTCTATACTCATCTTTGCGTGTAAAATTTTGACGTTAAAATTGAAAAATTTCAACTATCAACATTTGGGGCTTTAAAAATTAAAATATTGCAAAAAAATACTTTTTAAATGCCTTAATATATAACTTATCATGTACTAAAACCAATAGAGTACTCATTTGATTTATCAGACTTGGCATAATTATTCAAAAGTCAAATTTATATGAGCCTGCGCCTAAAAATTCAGGTTTTTCAATGATGGGGAGCCTTACATGAAGATGTAATATTTTCCAGCAACTTTATATTTGTGAAGCTTTTTGGTTATAAATAATCCTTACATATGTATTTAAAGAACTTTAAATGGAAAGATAAGTTACAAATAACATATCATATTAGTTTAAAAGGGTCTTAGGCCAAGTAGGACTGGAAAAAAATTAGGGTCAATTAAGGCCGTGCCACATATTTACATTAAAAAATGCATGTTGAGGCTATAAGAAATAAAAATTTGTGTCTTTTTTATCATTTCTATACTCATGTGACATGATACAACAAATCTGAGCACAAAAAGACTCTTGCAATTAACTTTTCTTACAAGCAGTATGGGCTGAAACAAAGATTTTTGCCTTTTTTGGGAAAAACTTGCATGCAATTTATTCTCAACAGGCTTATATTTAAACCACTTGCTATCCTACAGAAGAAAAGAAATATATTATGTGAAATGGAACAGGTACAATAGACATTGTAAAGTGCATTTGATACAAATTTAGTGAGGTCTTTAATATGGACATCAAATTTTATATACCAAGCTCCCCACTATTGCCTTCATCCAAACAAGGCGTTAGACAAGGGTCATTTATACAACACATTTTGCACATTTTATCTGAGATAAACTTCTTTTCTGTAGATTCAGAGTTCATAAATAAGTAAAAGAAGCAGGTAAAGGCATAGAAACACAAATATTGACACATAAAAACCTGTCAGATAGAAAGTCAGGATGCCATTTATGCATCAATATTGAAAAAGTTAAAAAATGCCTATTTTGACCATAAAATGCAAAAATTGGTCATTTTTGCAGAAATTCTATAAAATAAAAGTTTAAATCCTTTAGTTTCATGCTATTTGACAAGTTGACACCATCAAATCATTTAGGGAAGTTGCCAGTGAACAAATTCTATATTTACAGATTTCACCTCTTAGGTCCGAGAACACAATTAATTCGTAGTGCATTTCTTTTAGAACATAAATGAAAATAAAAAAAATCCCACCTGCGCTTTCTCGAAGAAACTTTTACAGTGTGTTGTACTACTTTTGGGACAAATTATATCAAATTTATAGAAAACTTCATCGCCTCTAACTCAAAATATGGACAATTTTATGTTTAGGGCGTCTTGAAATCTTTTGACAGCTTCCGAAGTGCTCATTTTCAACCTTTTTCAGCTGGACCAAATCACTACTTTCCTTTAAAATTCTGGACCCAAATTTTTTTACAGTGTAATTTCATCCCCCTACTTGCAATTTGAGGCAGTGAACATGGAGAAATAAATTTGGAAGGGGTATAAAAATTAATGGCAAGTAACCCACTGTCAACACTAGGGACTATATTTGTAAACAACGAAAATCAAGGGACGACAATGGTGGTCTCGGACCTAATAGGGTAGAAAGAGTTGACAAATCTTAAAAAAACTTGGTATGAACAAAGCTTAATGTATTATAACACTGCTTACAAAGTTTCATGACAATAGGATGTATATTATAGACATAAAGTTAAGTTCTATACTCATCTTTGCGTGTAAAATTTTGACGTTAAAATTGAAAAATTTCAACTATCAACATTTGGGGCTTTAAAAATTAAAATATTGCAAAAAAATACTTTTTAAATGCCTTAATATTTAACTTATCATGTACTAAAACCAATAGAGTACTCATTTGATTTATCAGACTTGGCATAATTATTCAAAAGTCAAATTTATATGAGCCTGCGCCTAAAAATTCAGGTTTTTCAATGATGGGGAGCCTTACATGAAGATGTAATATTTTCCAGCAACTTTATATTTGTGAAGCTTTTTGGTTATAAATAATCCTTACATATGTATTTAAAGAACTTTAAATGGAAAGATAAGTTACAAATAACATATCATATTAGTTTAAAAGGGTCTTAGGCCAAGTAGGACTGGAAAAAATTAGGGTCAATTAAGGCCGTGCCACATATTTACATTAAAAAATGCATGTTGAGGCTATAAGAAATAAAAATTTGTGTCTTTTTTATCATTTCTATACTCATGTGACATGATACAACAAATCTGAGCACAAAAAGACTCTTGCAATTAACTTTTCTTACAAGCAGTATGGGCTGAAACAAAGATTTTTGCCTTTTTTGGGAAAAACTTGCATGCAATTTATTCTCAACAGGCTTATATTTAAACCACTTGCTATCCTACAGAAGAAAAGAAATATATTATGTGAAATGGAACAGGTACAATAGACATTGTAAAGTGCATTTGATACAAATTTAGTGAGGTCTTTAATATGGACATCAAATTTTATATACCAAGCTCCCCACTATTGCCTTCATCCAAACAAGGCGTTAGACAAGGGTCATTTATACAACACATTTTGCACATTTTATCTGAGATAAACTTCTTTTCTGTAGATTCAGAGTTCATAAATAAGTAAAAGAAGCAGGTAAAGGCATAGAAACACAAATATTGACACATAAAAACCTGTCAGATAGAAAGTCAGGATGCCATTTATGCATCAATATTGAAAAAGTTAAAAAATGCCTATTTTGACCATAAAATGCAAAAATTGGTCATTTTTGCAGAAATTCTATAAAATAAAAGTTTAAATCCTTTAGTTTCATGCTATTTGACAAGTTGACACCATCAAATCATTTAGGGAAGTTGCCAGTGAACAAATTCTATATTTACAGATTTCACCTCTTAGGGTAGAAAGAGTTGACAAATCTTAAAAAAACTTGGTATGAACAAAGCTTAATGTATTATAACACTGCTTACAAAGTTTCATGACAATAGGATGTATATTATAGACATAAAGTTAAGTTCTATACTCATCTTTGCGTGTAAAATTTTGACGTTAAAATTGAAAAATTTCAACTATCAACATTTGGGGCTTTAAAAATTAAAATATTGCAAAAAAATACTTTTTAAATGCCTTAATATATAACTTATCATGTACTAAAACCAATAGAGTACTCATTTGATTTATCAGACTTGGCATAATTATTCAAAAGTCAAATTTATATGAGCCTGCGCCTAAAAATTCAGGTTTTTCAATGATGGGGAGCCTTACATGAAGATGTAATATTTTCCAGCAACTTTATATTTGTGAAGCTTTTTGGTTATAAATAATCCTTACATATGTATTTAAAGAACTTTAAATGGAAAGATAAGTTACAAATAACATATCATATTAGTTTAAAAGGGTCTTAGGCCAAGTAGGACTGGAAAAAAATTAGGGTCAATTAAGGCCGTGCCACATATTTACATTAAAAAATGCATGTTGAGGCTATAAGAAATAAAAATTTGTGTCTTTTTTATCATTTCTATACTCATGTGACATGATACAACAAATCTGAGCACAAAAAGACTCTTGCAATTAACTTTTCTTACAAGCAGTATGGGCTGAAACAAAGATTTTTGCCTTTTTTGGGAAAAACTTGCATGCAATTTATTCTCAACAGGCTTATATTTAAACCACTTGCTATCCTACAGAAGAAAAGAAATATATTATGTGAAATGGAACAGGTACAATAGACATTGTAAAGTGCATTTGATACAAATTTAGTGAGGTCTTTAATATGGACATCAAATTTTATATACCAAGCTCCCCACTATTGCCTTCATCCAAACAAGGCGTTAGACAAGGGTCATTTATACAACACATTTTGCACATTTTATCTGAGATAAACTTCTTTTCTGTAGATTCAGAGTTCATAAATAAGTAAAAGAAGCAGGTAAAGGCATAGAAACACAAATATTGACACATAAAAACCTGTCAGATAGAAAGTCAGGATGCCATTTATGCATCAATATTGAAAAAGTTAAAAAATGCCTATTTTGACCATAAAATGCAAAAATTGGTCATTTTTGCAGAAATTCTATAAAATAAAAGTTTAAATCCTTTAGTTTCATGCTATTTGACAAGTTGACACCATCAAATCATTTAGGGAAGTTGCCAGTGAACAAATTCTATATTTACAGATTTCACCTAATAGGGTAGAAAGAGTTGACAAATCTTAAAAAAACTTGGTATGAACAAAGCTTAATGTATTATAACACTGCTTACAAAGTTTCATGACAATAGGATGTATATTATAGACATAAAGTTAAGTTCTATACTCATCTTTGCGTGTAAAATTTTGACGTTAAAATTGAAAAATTTCAACTATCAACATTTGGGGCTTTAAAAATTAAAATATTGCAAAAAAATACTTTTTAAATGCCTTAATATATAACTTATCATGTACTAAAACCAATAGAGTACTCATTTGATTTATCAGACTTGGCATAATTATTCAAAAGTCAAATTTATATGAGCCTGCGCCTAAAAATTCAGGTTTTTCAATGATGGGGAGCCTTACATGAAGATGTAATATTTTCCAGCAACTTTATATTTGTGAAGCTTTTTGGTTATAAATAATCCTTACATATGTATTTAAAGAACTTTAAATGGAAAGATAAGTTACAAATAACATATCATATTAGTTTAAAAGGGTCTTAGGCCAAGTAGGACTGGAAAAAAATTAGGGTCAATTAAGGCCGTGCCACATATTTACATTAAAAAATGCATGTTGAGGCTATAAGAAATAAAAATTTGTGTCTTTTTTATCATTTCTATACTCATGTGACATGATACAACAAATCTGAGCACAAAAAGACTCTTGCAATTAACTTTTCTTACAAGCAGTATGGGCTGAAACAAAGATTTTTGCCTTTTTTGGGAAAAACTTGCATGCAATTTATTCTCAACAGGCTTATATTTAAACCACTTGCTATCCTACAGAAGAAAAGAAATATATTATGTGAAATGGAACAGGTACAATAGACATTGTAAAGTGCATTTGATACAAATTTAGTGAGGTCTTTAATATGGACATCAAATTTTATATACCAAGCTCCCCACTATTGCCTTCATCCAAACAAGGCGTTAGACAAGGGTCATTTATACAACACATTTTGCACATTTTATCTGAGATAAACTTCTTTTCTGTAGATTCAGAGTTCATAAATAAGTAAAAGAAGCAGGTAAAGGCATAGAAACACAAATATTGACACATAAAAACCTGTCAGATAGAAAGTCAGGATGCCATTTATGCATCAATATTGAAAAAGTTAAAAAATGCCTATTTTGACCATAAAATGCAAAAATTGGTCATTTTTGCAGAAATTCTATAAAATAAAAGTTTAAATCCTTTAGTTTCATGCTATTTGACAAGTTGACACCATCAAATCATTTAGGGAAGTTGCCAGTGAACAAATTCTATATTTACAGATTTCACCTCTTAGGTCCGAGAACACAATTAATTCGTAGTGCATTTCTTTTAGAACATAAATGAAAATAAAAAAAATCCCACCTGCGCTTTCTCGAAGAAACTTTTACAGTGTGTTGTACTACTTTTGGGACAAATTATATCAAATTTATAGAAAACTTCATCGCCTCTAACTCAAAATATGGACAATTTTATGTTTAGGGCGTCTTGAAATCTTTTGACAGCTTCCGAAGTGCTCATTTTCAACCTTTTTCAGCTGGACCAAATCACTACTTTCCTTTAAAATTCTGGACCCAAATTTTTTTACAGTGTAATTTCATCCCCCTACTTGCAATTTGAGGCAGTGAACATGGAGAAATAAATTTGGAAGGGGTATAAAAATTAATGGCAAGTAACCCACTGTCAACACTAGGGACTATATTTGTAAACAACGAAAATCAAGGGACGACAATGGTGGTCTCGGACCTAATAGGGTAGAAAGAGTTGACAAATCTTAAAAAAACTTGGTATGAACAAAGCTTAATGTATTATAACACTGCTTACAAAGTTTCATGACAATAGGATGTATATTATAGACATAAAGTTAAGTTCTATACTCATCTTTGCGTGTAAAATTTTGACGTTAAAATTGAAAAATTTCAACTATCAACATTTGGGGCTTTAAAAATTAAAATATTGCAAAAAAATACTTTTTAAATGCCTTAATATATAACTTATCATGTACTAAAACCAATAGAGTACTCATTTGATTTATCAGACTTGGCATAATTATTCAAAAGTCAAATTTATATGAGCCTGCGCCTAAAAATTCAGGTTTTTCAATGATGGGGAGCCTTACATGAAGATGTAATATTTTCCAGCAACTTTATATTTGTGAAGCTTTTTGGTTATAAATAATCCTTACATATGTATTTAAAGAACTTTAAATGGAAAGATAAGTTACAAATAACATATCATATTAGTTTAAAAGGGTCTTAGGCCAAGTAGGACTGGAAAAAAATTAGGGTCAATTAAGGCCGTGCCACATATTTACATTAAAAAATGCATGTTGAGGCTATAAGAAATAAAAATTTGTGTCTTTTTTATCATTTCTATACTCATGTGACATGATACAACAAATCTGAGCACAAAAAGACTCTTGCAATTAACTTTTCTTACAAGCAGTATGGGCTGAAACAAAGATTTTTGCCTTTTTTGGGAAAAACTTGCATGCAATTTATTCTCAACAGGCTTATATTTAAACCACTTGCTATCCTACAGAAGAAAAGAAATATATTATGTGAAATGGAACAGGTACAATAGACATTGTAAAGTGCATTTGATACAAATTTAGTGAGGTCTTTAATATGGACATCAAATTTTATATACCAAGCTCCCCACTATTGCCTTCATCCAAACAAGGCGTTAGACAAGGGTCATTTATACAACACATTTTGCACATTTTATCTGAGATAAACTTCTTTTCTGTAGATTCAGAGTTCATAAATAAGTAAAAGAAGCAGGTAAAGGCATAGAAACACAAATATTGACACATAAAAACCTGTCAGATAGAAAGTCAGGATGCCATTTATGCATCAATATTGAAAAAGTTAAAAAATGCCTATTTTGACCATAAAATGCAAAAATTGGTCATTTTTGCAGAAATTCTATAAAATAAAAGTTTAAATCCTTTAGTTTCATGCTATTTGACAAGTTGACACCATCAAATCATTTAGGGAAGTTGCCAGTGAACAAATTCTATATTTACAGATTTCACCTCTTAGGTCCGAGAACACAATTAATTCGTAGTGCATTTCTTTTAGAACATAAATGAAAATAAAAAAAATCCCACCTGCGCTTTCTCGAAGAAACTTTTACAGTGTGTTGTACTACTTTTGGGACAAATTATATCAAATTTATAGAAAACTTCATCGCCTCTAACTCAAAATATGGACAATTTTATGTTTAGGGCGTCTTGAAATCTTTTGACAGCTTCCGAAGTGCTCATTTTCAACCTTTTTCAGCTGGACCAAATCACTACTTTCCTTTAAAATTCTGGACCCAAATTTTTTTACAGTGTAATTTCATCCCCCTACTTGCAATTTGAGGCAGTGAACATGGAGAAATAAATTTGGAAGGGGTATAAAAATTAATGGCAAGTAACCCACTGTCAACACTAGGGACTATATTTGTAAACAACGAAAATCAAGGGACGACAATGGTGGTCTCGGACCTAATAGGGTAGAAAGAGTTGACAAATCTTAAAAAAACTTGGTATGAACAAAGCTTAATGTATTATAACACTGCTTACAAAGTTTCATGACAATAGGATGTATATTATAGACATAAAGTTAAGTTCTATACTCATCTTTGCGTGTAAAATTTTGACGTTAAAATTGAAAAATTTCAACTATCAACATTTGGGGCTTTAAAAATTAAAATATTGCAAAAAAATACTTTTTAAATGCCTTAATATATAACTTATCATGTACTAAAACCAATAGAGTACTCATTTGATTTATCAGACTTGGCATAATTATTCAAAAGTCAAATTTATATGAGCCTGCGCCTAAAAATTCAGGTTTTTCAATGATGGGGAGCCTTACATGAAGATGTAATATTTTCCAGCAACTTTATATTTGTGAAGCTTTTTGGTTATAAATAATCCTTACATATGTATTTAAAGAACTTTAAATGGAAAGATAAGTTACAAATAACATATCATATTAGTTTAAAAGGGTCTTAGGCCAAGTAGGACTGGAAAAAAATTAGGGTCAATTAAGGCCGTGCCACATATTTACATTAAAAAATGCATGTTGAGGCTATAAGAAATAAAAATTTGTGTCTTTTTTATCATTTCTATACTCATGTGACATGATACAACAAATCTGAGCACAAAAAGACTCTTGCAATTAACTTTTCTTACAAGCAGTATGGGCTGAAACAAAGATTTTTGCCTTTTTTGGGAAAAACTTGCATGCAATTTATTCTCAACAGGCTTATATTTAAACCACTTGCTATCCTACAGAAGAAAAGAAATATATTATGTGAAATGGAACAGGTACAATAGACATTGTAAAGTGCATTTGATACAAATTTAGTGAGGTCTTTAATATGGACATCAAATTTTATATACCAAGCTCCCCACTATTGCCTTCATCCAAACAAGGCGTTAGACAAGGGTCATTTATACAACACATTTTGCACATTTTATCTGAGATAAACTTCTTTTCTGTAGATTCAGAGTTCATAAATAAGTAAAAGAAGCAGGTAAAGGCATAGAAACACAAATATTGACACATAAAAACCTGTCAGATAGAAATTTAAGTCAGGATGCCATTTATGCATCAATATTGAAAAAGTTAAAAAATGCCTATTTTGACCATAAAATGCAAAAATTGGTCATTTTTGCAGAAATTCTATAAAATAAAAGTTTAAATCCTTTAGTTTCATGCTATTTGACAAGTTGACACCATCAAATCATTTAGGGAAGTTGCCAGTGAACAAATTCTATATTTACAGATTTCACCTCTTAGGTCCGAGAACACAATTAATTCGTAGTGCATTTCTTTTAGAACATAAATGAAAATAAAAAAAATCCCACCTGCGCTTTCTCGAAGAAACTTTTACAGTGTGTTGTACTACTTTTGGGACAAATTATATCAAATTTATAGAAAACTTCATCGCCTCTAACTCAAAATATGGACAATTTTATGTTTAGGGCGTCTTGAAATCTTTTGACAGCTTCCGAAGTGCTCATTTTCAACCTTTTTCAGCTGGACCAAATCACTACTTTCCTTTAAAATTCTGGACCCAAATTTTTTTACAGTGTAATTTCATCCCCCTACTTGCAATTTGAGGCAGTGAACATGGAGAAATAAATTTGGAAGGGGTATAAAAATTAATGGCAAGTAACCCACTGTCAACACTAGGGACTATATTTGTAAACAACGAAAATCAAGGGACGACAATGGTGGTCTCGGACCTATTTAATAGGGTAGAAAGAGTTGACAAATCTTAAAAAAACTTGGTATGAACAAAGCTTAATGTATTATAACACTGCTTACAAAGTTTCATGACAATAGGATGTATATTATAGACATAAAGTTAAGTTCTATACTCATCTTTGCGTGTAAAATTTTGACGTTAAAATTGAAAAATTTCAACTATCAACATTTGGGGCTTTAAAAATTAAAATATTGCAAAAAAATACTTTTTAAATGCCTTAATATATAACTTATCATGTACTAAAACCAATAGAGTACTCATTTGATTTATCAGACTTGGCATAATTATTCAAAAGTCAAATTTATATGAGCCTGCGCCTAAAAATTCAGGTTTTTCAATGATGGGGAGCCTTACATGAAGATGTAATATTTTCCAGCAACTTTATATTTGTGAAGCTTTTTGGTTATAAATAATCCTTACATATGTATTTAAAGAACTTTAAATGGAAAGATAAGTTACAAATAACATATCATATTAGTTTAAAAGGGTCTTAGGCCAAGTAGGACTGGAAAAAAATTAGGGTCAATTAAGGCCGTGCCACATATTTACATTAAAAAATGCATGTTGAGGCTATAAGAAATAAAAATTTGTGTCTTTTTTATCATTTCTATACTCATGTGACATGATACAACAAATCTGAGCACAAAAAGACTCTTGCAATTAACTTTTCTTACAAGCAGTATGGGCTGAAACAAAGATTTTTGCCTTTTTTGGGAAAAACTTGCATGCAATTTATTCTCAACAGGCTTATATTTAAACCACTTGCTATCCTACAGAAGAAAAGAAATATATTATGTGAAATGGAACAGGTACAATAGACATTGTAAAGTGCATTTGATACAAATTTAGTGAGGTCTTTAATATGGACATCAAATTTTATATACCAAGCTCCCCACTATTGCCTTCATCCAAACAAGGCGTTAGACAAGGGTCATTTATACAACACATTTTGCACATTTTATCTGAGATAAACTTCTTTTCTGTAGATTCAGAGTTCATAAATAAGTAAAAGAAGCAGGTAAAGGCATAGAAACACAAATATTGACACATAAAAACCTGTCAGATAGAAAGTCAGGATGCCATTTATGCATCAATATTGAAAAAGTTAAAAAATGCCTATTTTGACCATAAAATGCAAAAATTGGTCATTTTTGCAGAAATTCTATAAAATAAAAGTTTAAATCCTTTAGTTTCATGCTATTTGACAAGTTGACACCATCAAATCATTTAGGGAAGTTGCCAGTGAACAAATTCTATATTTACAGATTTCACCTAATAGGGTAGAAAGAGTTGACAAATCTTAAAAAAACTTGGTATGAACAAAGCTTAATGTATTATAACACTGCTTACAAAGTTTCATGACAATAGGATGTATATTATAGACATAAAGTTAAGTTCTATACTCATCTTTGCGTGTAAAATTTTGACGTTAAAATTGAAAAATTTCAACTATCAACATTTGGGGCTTTAAAAATTAAAATATTGCAAAAAAATACTTTTTAAATGCCTTAATATATAACTTATCATGTACTAAAACCAATAGAGTACTCATTTGATTTATCAGACTTGGCATAATTATTCAAAAGTCAAATTTATATGAGCCTGCGCCTAAAAATTCAGGTTTTTCAATGATGGGGAGCCTTACATGAAGATGTAATATTTTCCAGCAACTTTATATTTGTGAAGCTTTTTGGTTATAAATAATCCTTACATATGTATTTAAAGAACTTTAAATGGAAAGATAAGTTACAAATAACATATCATATTAGTTTAAAAGGGTCTTAGGCCAAGTAGGACTGGAAAAAAATTAGGGTCAATTAAGGCCGTGCCACATATTTACATTAAAAAATGCATGTTGAGGCTATAAGAAATAAAAATTTGTGTCTTTTTTATCATTTCTATACTCATGTGACATGATACAACAAATCTGAGCACAAAAAGACTCTTGCAATTAACTTTTCTTACAAGCAGTATGGGCTGAAACAAAGATTTTTGCCTTTTTTGGGAAAAACTTGCATGCAATTTATTCTCAACAGGCTTATATTTAAACCACTTGCTATCCTACAGAAGAAAAGAAATATATTATGTGAAATGGAACAGGTACAATAGACATTGTAAAGTGCATTTGATACAAATTTAGTGAGGTCTTTAATATGGACATCAAATTTTATATACCAAGCTCCCCACTATTGCCTTCATCCAAACAAGGCGTTAGACAAGGGTCATTTATACAACACATTTTGCACATTTTATCTGAGATAAACTTCTTTTCTGTAGATTCAGAGTTCATAAATAAGTAAAAGAAGCAGGTAAAGGCATAGAAACACAAATATTGACACATAAAAACCTGTCAGATAGAAAGTCAGGATGCCATTTATGCATCAATATTGAAAAAGTTAAAAAATGCCTATTTTGACCATAAAATGCAAAAATTGGTCATTTTTGCAGAAATTCTATAAAATAAAAGTTTAAATCCTTTAGTTTCATGCTATTTGACAAGTTGACACCATCAAATCATTTAGGGAAGTTGCCAGTGAACAAATTCTATATTTACAGATTTCACCTAATAGGGTAGAAAGAGTTGACAAATCTTAAAAAAACTTGGTATGAACAAAGCTTAATGTATTATAACACTGCTTACAAAGTTTCATGACAATAGGATGTATATTATAGACATAAAGTTAAGTTCTATACTCATCTTTGCGTGTAAAATTTTGACGTTAAAATTGAAAAATTTCAACTATCAACATTTGGGGCTTTAAAAATTAAAATATTGCAAAAAAATACTTTTTAAATGCCTTAATATATAACTTATCATGTACTAAAACCAATAGAGTACTCATTTGATTTATCAGACTTGGCATAATTATTCAAAAGTCAAATTTATATGAGCCTGCGCCTAAAAATTCAGGTTTTTCAATGATGGGGAGCCTTACATGAAGATGTAATATTTTCCAGCAACTTTATATTTGTGAAGCTTTTTGGTTATAAATAATCCTTACATATGTATTTAAAGAACTTTAAATGGAAAGATAAGTTACAAATAACATATCATATTAGTTTAAAAGGGTCTTAGGCCAAGTAGGACTGGAAAAAAATTAGGGTCAATTAAGGCCGTGCCACATATTTACATTAAAAAATGCATGTTGAGGCTATAAGAAATAAAAATTTGTGTCTTTTTTATCATTTCTATACTCATGTGACATGATACAACAAATCTGAGCACAAAAAGACTCTTGCAATTAACTTTTCTTACAAGCAGTATGGGCTGAAACAAAGATTTTTGCCTTTTTTGGGAAAAACTTGCATGCAATTTATTCTCAACAGGCTTATATTTAAACCACTTGCTATCCTACAGAAGAAAAGAAATATATTATGTGAAATGGAACAGGTACAATAGACATTGTAAAGTGCATTTGATACAAATTTAGTGAGGTCTTTAATATGGACATCAAATTTTATATACCAAGCTCCCCACTATTGCCTTCATCCAAACAAGGCGTTAGACAAGGGTCATTTATACAACACATTTTGCACATTTTATCTGAGATAAACTTCTTTTCTGTAGATTCAGAGTTCATAAATAAGTAAAAGAAGCAGGTAAAGGCATAGAAACACAAATATTGACACATAAAAACCTGTCAGATAGAAAGTCAGGATGCCATTTATGCATCAATATTGAAAAAGTTAAAAAATGCCTATTTTGACCATAAAATGCAAAAATTGGTCATTTTTGCAGAAATTCTATAAAATAAAAGTTTAAATCCTTTAGTTTCATGCTATTTGACAAGTTGACACCATCAAATCATTTAGGGAAGTTGCCAGTGAACAAATTCTATATTTACAGATTTCACCTCTTAGGTCCGAGAACACAATTAATTCGTAGTGCATTTCTTTTAGAACATAAATGAAAATAAAAAAAATCCCACCTGCGCTTTCTCGAAGAAACTTTTACAGTGTGTTGTACTACTTTTGGGACAAATTATATCAAATTTATAGAAAACTTCATCGCCTCTAACTCAAAATATGGACAATTTTATGTTTAGGGCGTCTTGAAATCTTTTGACAGCTTCCGAAGTGCTCATTTTCAACCTTTTTCAGCTGGACCAAATCACTACTTTCCTTTAAAATTCTGGACCCAAATTTTTTTACAGTGTAATTTCATCCCCCTACTTGCAATTTGAGGCAGTGAACATGGAGAAATAAATTTGGAAGGGGTATAAAAATTAATGGCAAGTAACCCACTGTCAACACTAGGGACTATATTTGTAAACAACGAAAATCAAGGGACGACAATGGTGGTCTCGGACCTATTTAATAGGGTAGAAAGAGTTGACAAATCTTAAAAAAACTTGGTATGAACAAAGCTTAATGTATTATAACACTGCTTACAAAGTTTCATGACAATAGGATGTATATTATAGACATAAAGTTAAGTTCTATACTCATCTTTGCGTGTAAAATTTTGACGTTAAAATTGAAAAATTTCAACTATCAACATTTGGGGCTTTAAAAATTAAAATATTGCAAAAAAATACTTTTTAAATGCCTTAATATATAACTTATCATGTACTAAAACCAATAGAGTACTCATTTGATTTATCAGACTTGGCATAATTATTCAAAAGTCAAATTTATATGAGCCTGCGCCTAAAAATTCAGGTTTTTCAATGATGGGGAGCCTTACATGAAGATGTAATATTTTCCAGCAACTTTATATTTGTGAAGCTTTTTGGTTATAAATAATCCTTACATATGTATTTAAAGAACTTTAAATGGAAAGATAAGTTACAAATAACATATCATATTAGTTTAAAAGGGTCTTAGGCCAAGTAGGACTGGAAAAAAATTAGGGTCAATTAAGGCCGTGCCACATATTTACATTAAAAAATGCATGTTGAGGCTATAAGAAATAAAAATTTGTGTCTTTTTTATCATTTCTATACTCATGTGACATGATACAACAAATCTGAGCACAAAAAGACTCTTGCAATTAACTTTTCTTACAAGCAGTATGGGCTGAAACAAAGATTTTTGCCTTTTTTGGGAAAAACTTGCATGCAATTTATTCTCAACAGGCTTATATTTAAACCACTTGCTATCCTACAGAAGAAAAGAAATATATTATGTGAAATGGAACAGGTACAATAGACATTGTAAAGTGCATTTGATACAAATTTAGTGAGGTCTTTAATATGGACATCAAATTTTATATACCAAGCTCCCCACTATTGCCTTCATCCAAACAAGGCGTTAGACAAGGGTCATTTATACAACACATTTTGCACATTTTATCTGAGATAAACTTCTTTTCTGTAGATTCAGAGTTCATAAATAAGTAAAAGAAGCAGGTAAAGGCATAGAAACACAAATATTGACACATAAAAACCTGTCAGATAGAAAGTCAGGATGCCATTTATGCATCAATATTGAAAAAGTTAAAAAATGCCTATTTTGACCATAAAATGCAAAAATTGGTCATTTTTGCAGAAATTCTATAAAATAAAAGTTTAAATCCTTTAGTTTCATGCTATTTGACAAGTTGACACCATCAAATCATTTAGGGAAGTTGCCAGTGAACAAATTCTATATTTACAGATTTCACCTCTTAGGTCCGAGAACACAATTAATTCGTAGTGCATTTCTTTTAGAACATAAATGAAAATAAAAAAAATCCCACCTGCGCTTTCTCGAAGAAACTTTTACAGTGTGTTGTACTACTTTTGGGACAAATTATATCAAATTTATAGAAAACTTCATCGCCTCTAACTCAAAATATGGACAATTTTATGTTTAGGGCGTCTTGAAATCTTTTGACAGCTTCCGAAGTGCTCATTTTCAACCTTTTTCAGCTGGACCAAATCACTACTTTCCTTTAAAATTCTGGACCCAAATTTTTTTACAGTGTAATTTCATCCCCCTACTTGCAATTTGAGGCAGTGAACATGGAGAAATAAATTTGGAAGGGGTATAAAAATTAATGGCAAGTAACCCACTGTCAACACTAGGGACTATATTTGTAAACAACGAAAATCAAGGGACGACAATGGTGGTCTCGGACCTATTTAATAGGGTAGAAAGAGTTGACAAATCTTAAAAAAACTTGGTATGAACAAAGCTTAATGTATTATAACACTGCTTACAAAGTTTCATGACAATAGGATGTATATTATAGACATAAAGTTAAGTTCTATACTCATCTTTGCGTGTAAAATTTTGACGTTAAAATTGAAAAATTTCAACTATCAACATTTGGGGCTTTAAAAATTAAAATATTGCAAAAAAATACTTTTTAAATGCCTTAATATATAACTTATCATGTACTAAAACCAATAGAGTACTCATTTGATTTATCAGACTTGGCATAATTATTCAAAAGTCAAATTTATATGAGCCTGCGCCTAAAAATTCAGGTTTTTCAATGATGGGGAGCCTTACATGAAGATGTAATATTTTCCAGCAACTTTATATTTGTGAAGCTTTTTGGTTATAAATAATCCTTACATATGTATTTAAAGAACTTTAAATGGAAAGATAAGTTACAAATAACATATCATATTAGTTTAAAAGGGTCTTAGGCCAAGTAGGACTGGAAAAAAATTAGGGTCAATTAAGGCCGTGCCACATATTTACATTAAAAAATGCATGTTGAGGCTATAAGAAATAAAAATTTGTGTCTTTTTTATCATTTCTATACTCATGTGACATGATACAACAAATCTGAGCACAAAAAGACTCTTGCAATTAACTTTTCTTACAAGCAGTATGGGCTGAAACAAAGATTTTTGCCTTTTTTGGGAAAAACTTGCATGCAATTTATTCTCAACAGGCTTATATTTAAACCACTTGCTATCCTACAGAAGAAAAGAAATATATTATGTGAAATGGAACAGGTACAATAGACATTGTAAAGTGCATTTGATACAAATTTAGTGAGGTCTTTAATATGGACATCAAATTTTATATACCAAGCTCCCCACTATTGCCTTCATCCAAACAAGGCGTTAGACAAGGGTCATTTATACAACACATTTTGCACATTTTATCTGAGATAAACTTCTTTTCTGTAGATTCAGAGTTCATAAATAAGTAAAAGAAGCAGGTAAAGGCATAGAAACACAAATATTGACACATAAAAACCTGTCAGATAGAAAGTCAGGATGCCATTTATGCATCAATATTGAAAAAGTTAAAAAATGCCTATTTTGACCATAAAATGCAAAAATTGGTCATTTTTGCAGAAATTCTATAAAATAAAAGTTTAAATCCTTTAGTTTCATGCTATTTGACAAGTTGACACCATCAAATCATTTAGGGAAGTTGCCAGTGAACAAATTCTATATTTACAGATTTCACCTCTTAGGTCCGAGAACACAATTAATTCGTAGTGCATTTCTTTTAGAACATAAATGAAAATAAAAAAAATCCCACCTGCGCTTTCTCGAAGAAACTTTTACAGTGTGTTGTACTACTTTTGGGACAAATTATATCAAATTTATAGAAAACTTCATCGCCTCTAACTCAAAATATGGACAATTTTATGTTTAGGGCGTCTTGAAATCTTTTGACAGCTTCCGAAGTGCTCATTTTCAACCTTTTTCAGCTGGACCAAATCACTACTTTCCTTTAAAATTCTGGACCCAAATTTTTTTACAGTGTAATTTCATCCCCCTACTTGCAATTTGAGGCAGTGAACATGGAGAAATAAATTTGGAAGGGGTATAAAAATTAATGGCAAGTAACCCACTGTCAACACTAGGGACTATATTTGTAAACAACGAAAATCAAGGGACGACAATGGTGGTCTCGGACCTATTTAATAGGGTAGAAAGAGTTGACAAATCTTAAAAAAACTTGGTATGAACAAAGCTTAATGTATTATAACACTGCTTACAAAGTTTCATGACAATAGGATGTATATTATAGACATAAAGTTAAGTTCTATACTCATCTTTGCGTGTAAAATTTTGACGTTAAAATTGAAAAATTTCAACTATCAACATTTGGGGCTTTAAAAATTAAAATATTGCAAAAAAATACTTTTTAAATGCCTTAATATATAACTTATCATGTACTAAAACCAATAGAGTACTCATTTGATTTATCAGACTTGGCATAATTATTCAAAAGTCAAATTTATATGAGCCTGCGCCTAAAAATTCAGGTTTTTCAATGATGGGGAGCCTTACATGAAGATGTAATATTTTCCAGCAACTTTATATTTGTGAAGCTTTTTGGTTATAAATAATCCTTACATATGTATTTAAAGAACTTTAAATGGAAAGATAAGTTACAAATAACATATCATATTAGTTTAAAAGGGTCTTAGGCCAAGTAGGACTGGAAAAAAATTAGGGTCAATTAAGGCCGTGCCACATATTTACATTAAAAAATGCATGTTGAGGCTATAAGAAATAAAAATTTGTGTCTTTTTTATCATTTCTATACTCATGTGACATGATACAACAAATCTGAGCACAAAAAGACTCTTGCAATTAACTTTTCTTACAAGCAGTATGGGCTGAAACAAAGATTTTTGCCTTTTTTGGGAAAAACTTGCATGCAATTTATTCTCAACAGGCTTATATTTAAACCACTTGCTATCCTACAGAAGAAAAGAAATATATTATGTGAAATGGAACAGGTACAATAGACATTGTAAAGTGCATTTGATACAAATTTAGTGAGGTCTTTAATATGGACATCAAATTTTATATACCAAGCTCCCCACTATTGCCTTCATCCAAACAAGGCGTTAGACAAGGGTCATTTATACAACACATTTTGCACATTTTATCTGAGATAAACTTCTTTTCTGTAGATTCAGAGTTCATAAATAAGTAAAAGAAGCAGGTAAAGGCATAGAAACACAAATATTGACACATAAAAACCTGTCAGATAGAAAGTCAGGATGCCATTTATGCATCAATATTGAAAAAGTAAAAAAATGCCTATTTTGACCATAAAATGCAAAAATTGGTCATTTTTGCAGAAATTCTATAAAATAAAAGTTTAAATCCTTTAGTTTCATGCTATTTGACAAGTTGACACCATCAAATCATTTAGGGAAGTTGCCAGTGAACAAATTCTATATTTACAGATTTCACCTCTTAGGTCCGAGAACACAATTAATTCGTAGTGCATTTCTTTTAGAACATAAATGAAAATAAAAAAAATCCCACCTGCGCTTTCTCGAAGAAACTTTTACAGTGTGTTGTACTACTTTTGGGACAAATTATATCAAATTTATAGAAAACTTCATCGCCTCTAACTCAAAATATGGACAATTTTATGTTTAGGGCGTCTTGAAATCTTTTGACAGCTTCCGAAGTGCTCATTTTCAACCTTTTTCAGCTGGACCAAATCACTACTTTCCTTTAAAATTCTGGACCCAAATTTTTTTACAGTGTAATTTCATCCCCCTACTTGCAATTTGAGGCAGTGAACATGGAGAAATAAATTTGGAAGGGGTATAAAAATTAATGGCAAGTAACCCACTGTCAACACTAGGGACTATATTTGTAAACAACGAAAATCAAGGGACGACAATGGTGGTCTCGGACCTAATAGGGTAGAAAGAGTTGACAAATCTTAAAAAAACTTGGTATGAACAAAGCTTAATGTATTATAACACTGCTTACAAAGTTTCATGACAATAGGATGTATATTATAGACATAAAGTTAAGTTCTATACTCATCTTTGCGTGTAAAATTTTGACGTTAAAATTGAAAAATTTCAACTATCAACATTTGGGGCTTTAAAAATTAAAATATTGCAAAAAAATACTTTTTAAATGCCTTAATATATAACTTATCATGTACTAAAACCAATAGAGTACTCATTTGATTTATCAGACTTGGCATAATTATTCAAAAGTCAAATTTATATGAGCCTGCGCCTAAAAATTCAGGTTTTTCAATGATGGGGAGCCTTACATGAAGATGTAATATTTTCCAGCAACTTTATATTTGTGAAGCTTTTTGGTTATAAATAATCCTTACATATGTATTTAAAGAACTTTAAATGGAAAGATAACTTACAAATAACATATCATATTAGTTTAAAAGGGTCTTAGGCCAAGTAGGACTGGAAAAAAATTAGGGTCAATTAAGGCCGTGCCACATATTTACATTAAAAAATGCATGTTGAGGCTATAAGAAATAAAAATTTGTGTCTTTTTTATCATTTCTATACTCATGTGACATGATACAACAAATCTGAGCACAAAAAGACTCTTGCAATTAACTTTTCTTACAAGCAGTATGGGCTGAAACAAAGATTTTTGCCTTTTTTGGGAAAAACTTGCATGCAATTTATTCTCAACAGGCTTATATTTAAACCACTTGCTATCCTACAGAAGAAAAGAAATATATTATGTGAAATGGAACAGGTACAATAGACATTGTAAAGTGCATTTGATACAAATTTAGTGAGGTCTTTAATATGGACATCAAATTTTATATACCAAGCTCCCCACTATTGCCTTCATCCAAACAAGGCGTTAGACAAGGGTCATTTATACAACACATTTTGCACATTTTATCTGAGATAAACTTCTTTTCTGTAGATTCAGAGTTCATAAATAAGTAAAAGAAGCAGGTAAAGGCATAGAAACACAAATATTGACACATAAAAACCTGTCAGATAGAAAGTCAGGATGCCATTTATGCATCAATATTGAAAAAGTTAAAAAATGCCTATTTTGACCATAAAATGCAAAAATTGGTCATTTTTGCAGAAATTCTATAAAATAAAAGTTTAAATCCTTTAGTTTCATGCTATTTGACAAGTTGACACCATCAAATCATTTAGGGAAGTTGCCAGTGAACAAATTCTATATTTACAGATTTCACCTCTTAGGTCCGAGAACACAATTAATTCGTAGTGCATTTCTTTTAGAACATAAATGAAAATAAAAAAAATCCCACCTGCGCTTTCTCGAAGAAACTTTTACAGTGTGTTGTACTACTTTTGGGACAAATTATATCAAATTTATAGAAAACTTCATCGCCTCTAACTCAAAATATGGACAATTTTATGTTTAGGGCGTCTTGAAATCTTTTGACAGCTTCCGAAGTGCTCATTTTCAACCTTTTTCAGCTGGACCAAATCACTACTTTCCTTTAAAATTCTGGACCCAAATTTTTTTACAGTGTAATTTCATCCCCCTACTTGCAATTTGAGGCAGTGAACATGGAGAAATAAATTTGGAAGGGGTATAAAAATTAATGGCAAGTAACCCACTGTCAACACTAGGGACTATATTTGTAAACAACGAAAATCAAGGGACGACAATGGTGGTCTCGGACCTATTTAATAGGGTAGAAAGAGTTGACAAATCTTAAAAAAACTTGGTATGAACAAAGCTTAATGTATTATAACACTGCTTACAAAGTTTCATGACAATAGGATGTATATTATAGACATAAAGTTAAGTTCTATACTCATCTTTGCGTGTAAAATTTTGACGTTAAAATTGAAAAATTTCAACTATCAACATTTGGGGCTTTAAAAATTAAAATATTGCAAAAAAATACTTTTTAAATGCCTTAATATATAACTTATCATGTACTAAAACCAATAGAGTACTCATTTGATTTATCAGACTTGGCATAATTATTCAAAAGTCAAATTTATATGAGCCTGCGCCTAAAAATTCAGGTTTTTCAATGATGGGGAGCCTTACATGAAGATGTAATATTTTCCAGCAACTTTATATTTGTGAAGCTTTTTGGTTATAAATAATCCTTACATATGTATTTAAAGAACTTTAAATGGAAAGATAAGTTACAAATAACATATCATATTAGTTTAAAAGGGTCTTAGGCCAAGTAGGACTGGAAAAAAATTAGGGTCAATTAAGGCCGTGCCACATATTTACATTAAAAAATGCATGTTGAGGCTATAAGAAATAAAAATTTGTGTCTTTTTTATCATTTCTATACTCATGTGACATGATACAACAAATCTGAGCACAAAAAGACTCTTGCAATTAACTTTTCTTACAAGCAGTATGGGCTGAAACAAAGATTTTTGCCTTTTTTGGGAAAAACTTGCATGCAATTTATTCTCAACAGGCTTATATTTAAACCACTTGCTATCCTACAGAAGAAAAGAAATATATTATGTGAAATGGAACAGGTACAATAGACATTGTAAAGTGCATTTGATACAAATTTAGTGAGGTCTTTAATATGGACATCAAATTTTATATACCAAGCTCCCCACTATTGCCTTCATCCAAACAAGGCGTTAGACAAGGGTCATTTATACAACACATTTTGCACATTTTATCTGAGATAAACTTCTTTTCTGTAGATTCAGAGTTCATAAATAAGTAAAAGAAGCAGGTAAAGGCATAGAAACACAAATATTGACACATAAAAACCTGTCAGATAGAAAGTCAGGATGCCATTTATGCATCAATATTGAAAAAGTTAAAAAATGCCTATTTTGACCATAAAATGCAAAAATTGGTCATTTTTGCAGAAATTCTATAAAATAAAAGTTTAAATCCTTTAGTTTCATGCTATTTGACAAGTTGACACCATCAAATCATTTAGGGAAGTTGCCAGTGAACAAATTCTATATTTACAGATTTCACCTCTTAGGTCCGAGAACACAATTAATTCGTAGTGCATTTCTTTTAGAACATAAATGAAAATAAAAAAAATCCCACCTGCGCTTTCTCGAAGAAACTTTTACAGTGTGTTGTACTACTTTTGGGACAAATTATATCAAATTTATAGAAAACTTCATCGCCTCTAACTCAAAATATGGACAATTTTATGTTTAGGGCGTCTTGAAATCTTTTGACAGCTTCCGAAGTGCTCATTTTCAACCTTTTTCAGCTGGACCAAATCACTACTTTCCTTTAAAATTCTGGACCCAAATTTTTTTACAGTGTAATTTCATCCCCCTACTTGCAATTTGAGGCAGTGAACATGGAGAAATAAATTTGGAAGGGGTATAAAAATTAATGGCAAGTAACCCACTGTCAACACTAGGGACTATATTTGTAAACAACGAAAATCAAGGGACGACAATGGTGGTCTCGGACCTATTTAATAGGGTAGAAAGAGTTGACAAATCTTAAAAAAACTTGGTATGAACAAAGCTTAATGTATTATAACACTGCTTACAAAGTTTCATGACAATAGGATGTATATTATAGACATAAAGTTAAGTTCTATACTCATCTTTGCGTGTAAAATTTTGACGTTAAAATTGAAAAATTTCAACTATCAACATTTGGGGCTTTAAAAATTAAAATATTGCAAAAAAATACTTTTTAAATGCCTTAATATATAACTTATCATGTACTAAAACCAATAGAGTACTCATTTGATTTATCAGACTTGGCATAATTATTCAAAAGTCAAATTTATATGAGCCTGCGCCTAAAAATTCAGGTTTTTCAATGATGGGGAGCCTTACATGAAGATGTAATATTTTCCAGCAACTTTATATTTGTGAAGCTTTTTGGTTATAAATAATCCTTACATATGTATTTAAAGAACTTTAAATGGAAAGATAAGTTACAAATAACATATCATATTAGTTTAAAAGAGTCTTAGGCCAAGTAGGACTGGAAAAAAATTAGGGTCAATTAAGGCCGTGCCACATATTTACATTAAAAAATGCATGTTGAGGCTATAAGAAATAAAAATTTGTGTCTTTTTTATCATTTCTATACTCATGTGACATGATACAACAAATCTGAGCACAAAAAGACTCTTGCAATTAACTTTTCTTACAAGCAGTATGGGCTGAAACAAAGATTTTTGCCTTTTTTGGGAAAAACTTGCATGCAATTTATTCTCAACAGGCTTATATTTAAACCACTTGCTATCCTACAGAAGAAAAGAAATATATTATGTGAAATGGAACAGGTACAATAGACATTGTAAAGTGCATTTGATACAAATTTAGTGAGGTCTTTAATATGGACATCAAATTTTATATACCAAGCTCCCCACTATTGCCTTCATCCAAACAAGGCGTTAGACAAGGGTCATTTATACAACACATTTTGCACATTTTATCTGAGATAAACTTCTTTTCTGTAGATTCAGAGTTCATAAATAAGTAAAAGAAGCAGGTAAAGGCATAGAAACACAAATATTGACACATAAAAACCTGTCAGATAGAAAGTCAGGATGCCATTTATGCATCAATATTGAAAAAGTTAAAAAATGCCTATTTTGACCATAAAATGCAAAAATTGGTCATTTTTGCAGAAATTCTATAAAATAAAAGTTTAAATCCTTTAGTTTCATGCTATTTGACAAGTTGACACCATCAAATCATTTAGGGAAGTTGCCAGTGAACAAATTCTATATTTACAGATTTCACCTCTTAGGGTAGAAAGAGTTGACAAATCTTAAAAAAACTTGGTATGAACAAAGCTTAATGTATTATAACACTGCTTACAAAGTTTCATGACAATAGGATGTATATTATAGACATAAAGTTAAGTTCTATACTCATCTTTGCGTGTAAAATTTTGACGTTAAAATTGAAAAATTTCAACTATCAACATTTGGGGCTTTAAAAATTAAAATATTGCAAAAAAATACTTTTTAAATGCCTTAATATATAACTTATCATGTACTAAAACCAATAGAGTACTCATTTGATTTATCAGACTTGGCATAATTATTCAAAAGTCAAATTTATATGAGCCTGCGCCTAAAAATTCAGGTTTTTCAATGATGGGGAGCCTTACATGAAGATGTAATATTTTCCAGCAACTTTATATTTGTGAAGCTTTTTGGTTATAAATAATCCTTACATATGTATTTAAAGAACTTTAAATGGAAAGATAAGTTACAAATAACATATCATATTAGTTTAAAAGGGTCTTAGGCCAAGTAGGACTGGAAAAAAATTAGGGTCAATTAAGGCCGTGCCACATATTTACATTAAAAAATGCATGTTGAGGCTATAAGAAATAAAAATTTGTGTCTTTTTTATCATTTCTATACTCATGTGACATGATACAACAAATCTGAGCACAAAAAGACTCTTGCAATTAACTTTTCTTACAAGCAGTATGGGCTGAAACAAAGATTTTTGCCTTTTTTGGGAAAAACTTGCATGCAATTTATTCTCAACAGGCTTATATTTAAACCACTTGCTATCCTACAGAAGAAAAGAAATATATTATGTGAAATGGAACAGGTACAATAGACATTGTAAAGTGCATTTGATACAAATTTAGTGAGGTCTTTAATATGGACATCAAATTTTATATACCAAGCTCCCCACTATTGCCTTCATCCAAACAAGGCGTTAGACAAGGGTCATTTATACAACACATTTTGCACATTTTATCTGAGATAAACTTCTTTTCTGTAGATTCAGAGTTCATAAATAAGTAAAAGAAGCAGGTAAAGGCATAGAAACACAAATATTGACACATAAAAACCTGTCAGATAGAAAGTCAGGATGCCATTTATGCATCAATATTGAAAAAGTTAAAAAATGCCTATTTTGACCATAAAATGCAAAAATTGGTCATTTTTGCAGAAATTCTATAAAATAAAAGTTTAAATCCTTTAGTTTCATGCTATTTGACAAGTTGACACCATCAAATCATTTAGGGAAGTTGCCAGTGAACAAATTCTATATTTACAGATTTCACCTCTTAGGTCCGAGAACACAATTAATTCGTAGTGCATTTCTTTTAGAACATAAATGAAAATAAAAAAAATCCCACCTGCGCTTTCTCGAAGAAACTTTTACAGTGTGTTGTACTACTTTTGGGACAAATTATATCAAATTTATAGAAAACTTCATCGCCTCTAACTCAAAATATGGACAATTTTATGTTTAGGGCGTCTTGAAATCTTTTGACAGCTTCCGAAGTGCTCATTTTCAACCTTTTTCAGCTGGACCAAATCACTACTTTCCTTTAAAATTCTGGACCCAAATTTTTTTACAGTGTAATTTCATCCCCCTACTTGCAATTTGAGGCAGTGAACATGGAGAAATAAATTTGGAAGGGGTATAAAAATTAATGGCAAGTAACCCACTGTCAACACTAGGGACTATATTTGTAAACAACGAAAATCAAGGGACGACAATGGTGGTCTCGGACCTAATAGGGTAGAAAGAGTTGACAAATCTTAAAAACACTTGGTATGAACAAAGCTTAATGTATTATAACACTGCTTACAAAGTTTCATGACAATAGGATGTATATTATAGACATAAAGTTAAGTTCTATACTCATCTTTGCGTGTAAAATTTTGACGTTAAAATTGAAAAATTTCAACTATCAACATTTGGGGCTTTAAAAATTAAAATATTGCAAAAAAATACTTTTTAAATGCCTTAATATATAACTTATCATGTACTAAAACCAATAGAGTACTCATTTGATTTATCAGACTTGGCATAATTATTCAAAAGTCAAATTTATATGAGCCTGCGCCTAAAAATTCAGGTTTTTCAATGATGGGGAGCCTTACATGAAGATGTAATATTTTCCAGCAACTTTATATTTGTGAAGCTTTTTGGTTATAAATAATCCTTACATATGTATTTAAAGAACTTTAAATGGAAAGATAAGTTACAAATAACATATCATATTAGTTTAAAAGAGTCTTAGGCCAAGTAGGACTGGAAAAAAATTAGGGTCAATTAAGGCCGTGCCACATATTTACATTAAAAAATGCATGTTGAGGCTATAAGAAATAAAAATTTGTGTCTTTTTTATCATTTCTATACTCATGTGACATGATACAACAAATCTGAGCACAAAAAGACTCTTGCAATTAACTTTTCTTACAAGCAGTATGGGCTGAAACAAAGATTTTTGCCTTTTTTGGGAAAAACTTGCATGCAATTTATTCTCAACAGGCTTATATTTAAACCACTTGCTATCCTACAGAAGAAAAGAAATATATTATGTGAAATGGAACAGGTACAATAGACATTGTAAAGTGCATTTGATACAAATTTAGTGAGGTCTTTAATATGGACATCAAATTTTATATACCAAGCTCCCCACTATTGCCTTCATCCAAACAAGGCGTTAGACAAGGGTCATTTATACAACACATTTTGCACATTTTATCTGAGATAAACTTCTTTTCTGTAGATTCAGAGTTCATAAATAAGTAAAAGAAGCAGGTAAAGGCATAGAAACACAAATATTGACACATAAAAACCTGTCAGATAGAAAGTCAGGATGCCATTTATGCATCAATATTGAAAAAGTTAAAAAATGCCTATTTTGACCATAAAATGCAAAAATTGGTCATTTTTGCAGAAATTCTATAAAATAAAAGTTTAAATCCTTTAGTTTCATGCTATTTGACAAGTTGACACCATCAAATCATTTAGGGAAGTTGCCAGTGAACAAATTCTATATTTACAGATTTCACCTCTTAGGGTAGAAAGAGTTGACAAATCTTAAAAAAACTTGGTATGAACAAAGCTTAATGTATTATAACACTGCTTACAAAGTTTCATGACAATAGGATGTATATTATAGACATAAAGTTAAGTTCTATACTCATCTTTGCGTGTAAAATTTTGACGTTAAAATTGAAAAATTTCAACTATCAACATTTGGGGCTTTAAAAATTAAAATATTGCAAAAAAATACTTTTTAAATGCCTTAATATATAACTTATCATGTACTAAAACCAATAGAGTACTCATTTGATTTATCAGACTTGGCATAATTATTCAAAAGTCAAATTTATATGAGCCTGCGCCTAAAAATTCAGGTTTTTCAATGATGGGGAGCCTTACATGAAGATGTAATATTTTCCAGCAACTTTATATTTGTGAAGCTTTTTGGT
Source organism: Mytilus trossulus (assembly GCF_036588685.1). Classification (NCBI taxonomy): domain Eukaryota; kingdom Metazoa; phylum Mollusca; class Bivalvia; order Mytilida; family Mytilidae; genus Mytilus; species Mytilus trossulus. The sequence goes on along the minus strand of NC_086385.1, from coordinate 62,184,904 downwards.
TATAAATAATCCTTACATATGTATTTAAAGAACTTTAAATGGAAAGATAAGTTACAAATAACATATCATATTAGTTTAAAAGGGTCTTAGGCCAAGTAGGACTGGAAAAAAATTAGGGTCAATTAAGGCCGTGCCACATATTTACATTAAAAAATGCATGTTGAGGCTATAAGAAATAAAAATTTGTGTCTTTTTTATCATTTCTATACTCATGTGACATGATACAACAAATCTGAGCACAAAAAGACTCTTGCAATTAACTTTTCTTACAAGCAGTATGGGCTGAAACAAAGATTTTTGCCTTTTTTGGGAAAAACTTGCATGCAATTTATTCTCAACAGGCTTATATTTAAACCACTTGCTATCCTACAGAAGAAAAGAAATATATTATGTGAAATGGAACAGGTACAATAGACATTGTAAAGTTCATTTGATACAAATTTAGTGAGGTCTTTAATATGGACATCAAATTTTATATACCAAGCTCCCCACTATTGCCTTCATCCAAACAAGGCGTTAGACAAGGGTCATTTATACAACACATTTTGCACATTTTATCTGAGATAAACTTCTTTTCTGTAGATTCAGAGTTCATAAATAAGTAAAAGAAGCAGGTAAAGGCATAGAAACACAAATATTGACACATAAAAACCTGTCAGATAGAAAGTCAGGATGCCATTTATGCATCAATATTGAAAAAGTTAAAAAATGCCTATTTTGACCATAAAATGCAAAAATTGGTCATTTTTGCAGAAATTCTATAAAATAAAAGTTTAAATCCTTTAGTTTCATGCTATTTGACAAGTTGACACCATCAAATCATTTAGGGAAGTTGCCAGTGAACAAATTCTATATTTACAGATTTCACCTCTTAGGTCCGAGAACACAATTAATTCGTAGTGCATTTCTTTTAGAACATAAATGAAAATAAAAAAAATCCCACCTGCGCTTTCTCGAAGAAACTTTTACAGTGTGTTGTACTACTTTTGGGACAAATTATATCAAATTTATAGAAAACTTCATCGCCTCTAACTCAAAATATGGACAATTTTATGTTTAGGGCGTCTTGAAATCTTTTGACAGCTTCCGAAGTGCTCATTTTCAACCTTTTTCAGCTGGACCAAATCACTACTTTCCTTTAAAATTCTGGACCCAAATTTTTTTACAGTGTAATTTCATCCCCCTACTTGCAATTTGAGGCAGTGAACATGGAGAAATAAATTTGGAAGGGGTATAAAAATTAATGGCAAGTAACCCACTGTCAACACTAGGGACTATATTTGTAAACAACGAAAATCAAGGGACGACAATGGTGGTCTCGGACCTAATAGGGTAGAAAGAGTTGACAAATCTTAAAAACACTTGGTATGAACAAAGCTTAATGTATTATAACACTGCTTACAAAGTTTCATGACAATAGGATGTATATTATAGACATAAAGTTAAGTTCTATACTCATCTTTGCGTGTAAAATTTTGACGTTAAAATTGAAAAATTTCAACTATCAACATTTGGGGCTTTAAAAATTAAAATATTGCAAAAAAATACTTTTTAAATGCCTTAATATATAACTTATCATGTACTAAAACCAATAGAGTACTCATTTGATTTATCAGACTTGGCATAATTATTCAAAAGTCAAATTTATATGAGCCTGCGCCTAAAAATTCAGGTTTTTCAATGATGGGGAGCCTTACATGAAGATGTAATATTTTCCAGCAACTTTATATTTGTGAAGCTTTTTGGTTATAAATAATCCTTACATATGTATTTAAAGAACTTTAAATGGAAAGATAAGTTACAAATAACATATCATATTAGTTTAAAAGGGTCTTAGGCCAAGTAGGACTGGAAAAAAATTAGGGTCAATTAAGGCCGTGCCACATATTTACATTAAAAAATGCATGTTGAGGCTATAAGAAATAAAAATTTGTGTCTTTTTTATCATTTCTATACTCATGTGACATGATACAACAAATCTGAGCACAAAAAGACTCTTGCAATTAACTTTTCTTACAAGCAGTATGGGCTGAAACAAAGATTTTTGCCTTTTTTGGGAAAAACTTGCATGCAATTTATTCTCAACAGGCTTATATTTAAACCACTTGCTATCCTACAGAAGAAAAGAAATATATTATGTGAAATGGAACAGGTACAATAGACATTGTAAAGTGCATTTGATACAAATTTAGTGAGGTCTTTAATATGGACATCAAATTTTATATACCAAGCTCCCCACTATTGCCTTCATCCAAACAAGGCGTTAGACAAGGGTCATTTATACAACACATTTTGCACATTTTATCTGAGATAAACTTCTTTTCTGTAGATTCAGAGTTCATAAATAAGTAAAAGAAGCAGGTAAAGGCATAGAAACACAAATATTGACACATAAAAACCTGTCAGATAGAAAGTCAGGATGCCATTTATGCATCAATATTGAAAAAGTTAAAAAATGCCTATTTTGACCATAAAATGCAAAAATTGGTCATTTTTGCAGAAATTCTATAAAATAAAAGTTTAAATCCTTTAGTTTCATGCTATTTGACAAGTTGACACCATCAAATCATTTAGGGAAGTTGCCAGTGAACAAATTCTATATTTACAGATTTCACCTCTTAGGTCCGAGAACACAATTAATTCGTAGTGCATTTCTTTTAGAACATAAATGAAAATAAAAAAAATCCCACCTGCGCTTTCTCGAAGAAACTTTTACAGTGTGTTGTACTACTTTTGGGACAAATTATATCAAATTTATAGAAAACTTCATCGCCTCTAACTCAAAATATGGACAATTTTATGTTTAGGGCGTCTTGAAATCTTTTGACAGCTTCCGAAGTGCTCATTTTCAACCTTTTTCAGCTGGACCAAATCACTACTTTCCTTTAAAATTCTGGACCCAAATTTTTTTACAGTGTAATTTCATCCCCCTACTTGCAATTTGAGGCAGTGAACATGGAGAAATAAATTTGGAAGGGGTATAAAAATTAATGGCAAGTAACCCACTGTCAACACTAGGGACTATATTTGTAAACAACGAAAATCAAGGGACGACAATGGTGGTCTCGGACCTATTTAATAGGGTAGAAAGAGTTGACAAATCTTAAAAAAACTTGGTATGAACAAAGCTTAATGTATTATAACACTGCTTACAAAGTTTCATGACAATAGGATGTATATTATAGACATAAAGTTAAGTTCTATACTCATCTTTGCGTGTAAAATTTTGACGTTAAAATTGAAAAATTTCAACTATCAACATTTGGGGCTTTAAAAATTAAAATATTGCAAAAAAATACTTTTTAAATGCCTTAATATATAACTTATCATGTACTAAAACCAATAGAGTACTCATTTGATTTATCAGACTTGGCATAATTATTCAAAAGTCAAATTTATATGAGCCTGCGCCTAAAAATTCAGGTTTTTCAATGATGGGGAGCCTTACATGAAGATGTAATATTTTCCAGCAACTTTATATTTGTGAAGCTTTTTGGTTATAAATAATCCTTACATATGTATTTAAAGAACTTTAAATGGAAAGATAAGTTACAAATAACATATCATATTAGTTTAAAAGGGTCTTAGGCCAAGTAGGACTGGAAAAAAATTAGGGTCAATTAAGGCCGTGCCACATATTTACATTAAAAAATGCATGTTGAGGCTATAAGAAATAAAAATTTGTGTCTTTTTTATCATTTCTATACTCATGTGACATGATACAACAAATCTGAGCACAAAAAGACTCTTGCAATTAACTTTTCTTACAAGCAGTATGGGCTGAAACAAAGATTTTTGCCTTTTTTGGGAAAAACTTGCATGCAATTTATTCTCAACAGGCTTATATTTAAACCACTTGCTATCCTACAGAAGAAAAGAAATATATTATGTGAAATGGAACAGGTACAATAGACATTGTAAAGTGCATTTGATACAAATTTAGTGAGGTCTTTAATATGGACATCAAATTTTATATACCAAGCTCCCCACTATTGCCTTCATCCAAACAAGGCGTTAGACAAGGGTCATTTATACAACACATTTTGCACATTTTATCTGAGATAAACTTCTTTTCTGTAGATTCAGAGTTCATAAATAAGTAAAAGAAGCAGGTAAAGGCATAGAAACACAAATATTGACACATAAAAACCTGTCAGATAGAAAGTCAGGATGCCATTTATGCATCAATATTGAAAAAGTTAAAAAATGCCTATTTTGACCATAAAATGCAAAAATTGGTCATTTTTGCAGAAATTCTATAAAATAAAAGTTTAAATCCTTTAGTTTCATGCTATTTGACAAGTTGACACCATCAAATCATTTAGGGAAGTTGCCAGTGAACAAATTCTATATTTACAGATTTCACCAAGAGGTCCGAGAACACAATTAATTCGTAGTGCATTTCTTTTAGAACATAAATGAAAATAAAAAAAATCCCACCTGCGCTTTCTCGAAGAAACTTTTACAGTGTGTTGTACTACTTTTGGGACAAATTATATCAAATTTATAGAAAACTTCATCGCCTCTAACTCAAAATATGGACAATTTTATGTTTAGGGCGTCTTGAAATCTTTTGACAGCTTCCGAAGTGCTCATTTTCAACCTTTTTCAGCTGGACCAAATCACTACTTTCCTTTAAAATTCTGGACCCAAATTTTTTTACAGTGTAATTTCATCCCCCTACTTGCAATTTGAGGCAGTGAACATGGAGAAATAAATTTGGAAGGGGTATAAAAATTAATGGCAAGTAACCCACTGTCAACACTAGGGACTATATTTGTAAACAACGAAAATCAAGGGACGACAATGGTGGTCTCGGACCTAATAGGGTAGAAAGAGTTGACAAATCTTAAAAAAACTTGGTATGAACAAAGCTTAATGTATTATAACACTGCTTACAAAGTTTCATGACAATAGGATGTATATTATAGACATAAAGTTAAGTTCTATACTCATCTTTGCGTGTAAAATTTTGACGTTAAAATTGAAAAATTTCAACTATCAACATTTGGGGCTTTAAAAATTAAAATATTGCAAAAAAATACTTTTTAAATGCCTTAATATATAACTTATCATGTACTAAAACCAATAGAGTACTCATTTGATTTATCAGACTTGGCATAATTATTCAAAAGTCAAATTTATATGAGCCTGCGCCTAAAAATTCAGGTTTTTCAATGATGGGGAGCCTTACATGAAGATGTAATATTTTCCAGCAACTTTATATTTGTGAAGCTTTTTGGTTATAAATAATCCTTACATATGTATTTAAAGAACTTTAAATGGAAAGATAAGTTACAAATAACATATCATATTAGTTTAAAAGGGTCTTAGGCCAAGTAGGACTGGAAAAAAATTAGGGTCAATTAAGGCCGTGCCACATATTTACATTAAAAAATGCATGTTGAGGCTATAAGAAATAAAAATTTGTGTCTTTTTTATCATTTCTATACTCATGTGACATGATACAACAAATCTGAGCACAAAAAGACTCTTGCAATTAACTTTTCTTACAAGCAGTATGGGCTGAAACAAAGATTTTTGCCTTTTTTGGGAAAAACTTGCATGCAATTTATTCTCAACAGGCTTATATTTAAACCACTTGCTATCCTACAGAAGAAAAGAAATATATTATGTGAAATGGAACAGGTACAATAGACATTGTAAAGTGCATTTGATACAAATTTAGTGAGGTCTTTAATATGGACATCAAATTTTATATACCAAGCTCCCCACTATTGCCTTCATCCAAACAAGGCGTTAGACAAGGGTCATTTATACAACACATTTTGCACATTTTATCTGAGATAAACTTCTTTTCTGTAGATTCAGAGTTCATAAATAAGTAAAAGAAGCAGGTAAAGGCATAGAAACACAAATATTGACACATAAAAACCTGTCAGATAGAAAGTCAGGATGCCATTTATGCATCAATATTGAAAAAGTTAAAAAATGCCTATTTTGACCATAAAATGCAAAAATTGGTCATTTTTGCAGAAATTCTATAAAATAAAAGTTTAAATCCTTTAGTTTCATGCTATTTGACAAGTTGACACCATCAAATCATTTAGGGAAGTTGCCAGTGAACAAATTCTATATTTACAGATTTCACCTAATAGGGTAGAAAGAGTTGACAAATCTTAAAAAAACTTGGTATGAACAAAGCTTAATGTATTATAACACTGCTTACAAAGTTTCATGACAATAGGATGTATATTATAGACATAAAGTTAAGTTCTATACTCATCTTTGCGTGTAAAATTTTGACGTTAAAATTGAAAAATTTCAACTATCAACATTTGGGGCTTTAAAAATTAAAATATTGCAAAAAAATACTTTTTAAATGCCTTAATATATAACTTATCATGTACTAAAACCAATAGAGTACTCATTTGATTTATCAGACTTGGCATAATTATTCAAAAGTCAAATTTATATGAGCCTGCGCCTAAAAATTCAGGTTTTTCAATGATGGGGAGCCTTACATGAAGATGTAATATTTTCCAGCAACTTTATATTTGTGAAGCTTTTTGGTTATAAATAATCCTTACATATGTATTTAAAGAACTTTAAATGGAAAGATAAGTTACAAATAACATATCATATTAGTTTAAAAGGGTCTTAGGCCAAGTAGGACTGGAAAAAAATTAGGGTCAATTAAGGCCGTGCCACATATTTACATTAAAAAATGCATGTTGAGGCTATAAGAAATAAAAATTTGTGTCTTTTTTATCATTTCTATACTCATGTGACATGATACAACAAATCTGAGCACAAAAAGACTCTTGCAATTAACTTTTCTTACAAGCAGTATGGGCTGAAACAAAGATTTTTGCCTTTTTTGGGAAAAACTTGCATGCAATTTATTCTCAACAGGCTTATATTTAAACCACTTGCTATCCTACAGAAGAAAAGAAATATATTATGTGAAATGGAACAGGTACAATAGACATTGTAAAGTGCATTTGATACAAATTTAGTGAGGTCTTTAATATGGACATCAAATTTTATATACCAAGCTCCCCACTATTGCCTTCATCCAAACAAGGCGTTAGACAAGGGTCATTTATACAACACATTTTGCACATTTTATCTGAGATAAACTTCTTTTCTGTAGATTCAGAGTTCATAAATAAGTAAAAGAAGCAGGTAAAGGCATAGAAACACAAATATTGACACATAAAAACCTGTCAGATAGAAAGTCAGGATGCCATTTATGCATCAATATTGAAAAAGTTAAAAAATGCCTATTTTGACCATAAAATGCAAAAATTGGTCATTTTTGCAGAAATTCTATAAAATAAAAGTTTAAATCCTTTAGTTTCATGCTATTTGACAAGTTGACACCATCAAATCATTTAGGGAAGTTGCCAGTGAACAAATTCTATATTTACAGATTTCACCTCTTAGGTCCGAGAACACAATTAATTCGTAGTGCATTTCTTTTAGAACATAAATGAAAATAAAAAAAATCCCACCTGCGCTTTCTCGAAGAAACTTTTACAGTGTGTTGTACTACTTTTGGGACAAATTATATCAAATTTATAGAAAACTTCATCGCCTCTAACTCAAAATATGGACAATTTTATGTTTAGGGCGTCTTGAAATCTTTTGACAGCTTCCGAAGTGCTCATTTTCAACCTTTTTCAGCTGGACCAAATCACTACTTTCCTTTAAAATTCTGGACCCAAATTTTTTTACAGTGTAATTTCATCCCCCTACTTGCAATTTGAGGCAGTGAACATGGAGAAATAAATTTGGAAGGGGTATAAAAATTAATGGCAAGTAACCCACTGTCAACACTAGGGACTATATTTGTAAACAACGAAAATCAAGGGACGACAATGGTGGTCTCGGACCGAATAGGGTAGAAAGAGTTGACAAATCTTAAAAAAACTTGGTATGAACAAAGCTTAATGTATTATAACACTGCTTACAAAGTTTCATGACAATAGGATGTATATTATAGACATAAAGTTAAGTTCTATACTCATCTTTGCGTGTAAAATTTTGACGTTAAAATTGAAAAATTTCAACTATCAACATTTGGGGCTTTAAAAATTAAAATATTGCAAAAAAATACTTTTTAAATGCCTTAATATATAACTTATCATGTACTAAAACCAATAGAGTACTCATTTGATTTATCAGACTTGGCATAATTATTCAAAAGTCAAATTTATATGAGCCTGCGCCTAAAAATTCAGGTTTTTCAATGATGGGGAGCCTTACATGAAGATGTAATATTTTCCAGCAACTTTATATTTGTGAAGCTTTTTGGTTATAAATAATCCTTACATATGTATTTAAAGAACTTTAAATGGAAAGATAAGTTACAAATAACATATCATATTAGTTTAAAAGGGTCTTAGGCCAAGTAGGACTGGAAAAAAATTAGGGTCAATTAAGGCCGTGCCACATATTTACATTAAAAAATGCATGTTGAGGCTATAAGAAATAAAAATTTGTGTCTTTTTTATCATTTCTATACTCATGTGACATGATACAACAAATCTGAGCACAAAAAGACTCTTGCAATTAACTTTTCTTACAAGCAGTATGGGCTGAAACAAAGATTTTTGCCTTTTTTGGGAAAAACTTGCATGCAATTTATTCTCAACAGGCTTATATTTAAACCACTTGCTATCCTACAGAAGAAAAGAAATATATTATGTGAAATGGAACAGGTACAATAGACATTGTAAAGTGCATTTGATACAAATTTAGTGAGGTCTTTAATATGGACATCAAATTTTATATACCAAGCTCCCCACTATTGCCTTCATCCAAACAAGGCGTTAGACAAGGGTCATTTATACAACACATTTTGCACATTTTATCTGAGATAAACTTCTTTTCTGTAGATTCAGAGTTCATAAATAAGTAAAAGAAGCAGGTAAAGGCATAGAAACACAAATATTGACACATAAAAACCTGTCAGATAGAAAGTCAGGATGCCATTTATGCATCAATATTGAAAAAGTTAAAAAATGCCTATTTTGACCATAAAATGCAAAAATTGGTCATTTTTGCAGAAATTCTATAAAATAAAAGTTTAAATCCTTTAGTTTCATGCTATTTGACAAGTTGACACCATCAAATCATTTAGGGAAGTTGCCAGTGAACAAATTCTATATTTACAGATTTCACCTCTTAGGTCCGAGAACACAATTAATTCGTAGTGCATTTCTTTTAGAACATAAATGAAAATAAAAAAAATCCCACCTGCGCTTTCTCGAAGAAACTTTTACAGTGTGTTGTACTACTTTTGGGACAAATTATATCAAATTTATAGAAAACTTCATCGCCTCTAACTCAAAATATGGACAATTTTATGTTTAGGGCGTCTTGAAATCTTTTGACAGCTTCCGAAGTGCTCATTTTCAACCTTTTTCAGCTGGACCAAATCACTACTTTCCTTTAAAATTCTGGACCCAAATTTTTTTACAGTGTAATTTCATCCCCCTACTTGCAATTTGAGGCAGTGAACATGGAGAAATAAATTTGGAAGGGGTATAAAAATTAATGGCAAGTAACCCACTGTCAACACTAGGGACTATATTTGTAAACAACGAAAATCAAGGGACGACAATGGTGGTCTCGGACCTAATAGGGTAGAAAGAGTTGACAAATCTTAAAAAAACTTGGTATGAACAAAGCTTAATGTATTATAACACTGCTTACAAAGTTTCATGACAATAGGATGTATATTATAGACATAAAGTTAAGTTCTATACTCATCTTTGCGTGTAAAATTTTGACGTTAAAATTGAAAAATTTCAACTATCAACATTTGGGGCTTTAAAAATTAAAATATTGCAAAAAAATACTTTTTAAATGCCTTAATATATAACTTATCATGTACTAAAACCAATAGAGTACTCATTTGATTTATCAGACTTGGCATAATTATTCAAAAGTCAAATTTATATGAGCCTGCGCCTAAAAATTCAGGTTTTTCAATGATGGGGAGCCTTACATGAAGATGTAATATTTTCCAGCAACTTTATATTTGTGAAGCTTTTTGGTTATAAATAATCCTTACATATGTATTTAAAGAACTTTAAATGGAAAGATAAGTTACAAATAACATATCATATTAGTTTAAAAGGGTCTTAGGCCAAGTAGGACTGGAAAAAAATTAGGGTCAATTAAGGCCGTGCCACATATTTACATTAAAAAATGCATGTTGAGGCTATAAGAAATAAAAATTTGTGTCTTTTTTATCATTTCTATACTCATGTGACATGATACAACAAATCTGAGCACAAAAAGACTCTTGCAATTAACTTTTCTTACAAGCAGTATGGGCTGAAACAAAGATTTTTGCCTTTTTTGGGAAAAACTTGCATGCAATTTATTCTCAACAGGCTTATATTTAAACCACTTGCTATCCTACAGAAGAAAAGAAATATATTATGTGAAATGGAACAGGTACAATAGACATTGTAAAGTGCATTTGATACAAATTTAGTGAGGTCTTTAATATGGACATCAAATTTTATATACCAAGCTCCCCACTATTGCCTTCATCCAAACAAGGCGTTAGACAAGGGTCATTTATACAACACATTTTGCACATTTTATCTGAGATAAACTTCTTTTCTGTAGATTCAGAGTTCATAAATAAGTAAAAGAAGCAGGTAAAGGCATAGAAACACAAATATTGACACATAAAAACCTGTCAGATAGAAAGTCAGGATGCCATTTATGCATCAATATTGAAAAAGTTAAAAAATGCCTATTTTGACCATAAAATGCAAAAATTGGTCATTTTTGCAGAAATTCTATAAAATAAAAGTTTAAATCCTTTAGTTTCATGCTATTTGACAAGTTGACACCATCAAATCATTTAGGGAAGTTGCCAGTGAACAAATTCTATATTTACAGATTTCACCTCTTAGGTCCGAGAACACAATTAATTCGTAGTGCATTTCTTTTAGAACATAAATGAAAATAAAAAAAATCCCACCTGCGCTTTCTCGAAGAAACTTTTACAGTGTGTTGTACTACTTTTGGGACAAATTATATCAAATTTATAGAAAACTTCATCGCCTCTAACTCAAAATATGGACAATTTTATGTTTAGGGCGTCTTGAAATCTTTTGACAGCTTCCGAAGTGCTCATTTTCAACCTTTTTCAGCTGGACCAAATCACTACTTTCCTTTAAAATTCTGGACCCAAATTTTTTTACAGTGTAATTTCATCCCCCTACTTGCAATTTGAGGCAGTGAACATGGAGAAATAAATTTGGAAGGGGTATAAAAATTAATGGCAAGTAACCCACTGTCAACACTAGGGACTATATTTGTAAACAACGAAAATCAAGGGACGACAATGGTGGTCTCGGACCTAATAGGGTAGAAAGAGTTGACAAATCTTAAAAAAACTTGGTATGAACAAAGCTTAATGTATTATAACACTGCTTACAAAGTTTCATGACAATAGGATGTATATTATAGACATAAAGTTAAGTTCTATACTCATCTTTGCGTGTAAAATTTTGACGTTAAAATTGAAAAATTTCAACTATCAACATTTGGGGCTTTAAAAATTAAAATATTGCAAAAAAATACTTTTTAAATGCCTTAATATATAACTTATCATGTACTAAAACCAATAGAGTACTCATTTGATTTATCAGACTTGGCATAATTATTCAAAAGTCAAATTTATATGAGCCTGCGCCTAAAAATTCAGGTTTTTCAATGATGGGGAGCCTTACATGAAGATGTAATATTTTCCAGCAACTTTATATTTGTGAAGCTTTTTGGTTATAAATAATCCTTACATATGTATTTAAAGAACTTTAAATGGAAAGATAAGTTACAAATAACATATCATATTAGTTTAAAAGGGTCTTAGGCCAAGTAGGACTGGAAAAAAATTAGGGTCAATTAAGGCCGTGCCACATATTTACATTAAAAAATGCATGTTGAGGCTATAAGAAATAAAAATTTGTGTCTTTTTTATCATTTCTATACTCATGTGACATGATACAACAAATCTGAGCACAAAAAGACTCTTGCAATTAACTTTTCTTACAAGCAGTATGGGCTGAAACAAAGATTTTTGCCTTTTTTGGGAAAAACTTGCATGCAATTTATTCTCAACAGGCTTATATTTAAACCACTTGCTATCCTACAGAAGAAAAGAAATATATTATGTGAAATGGAACAGGTACAATAGACATTGTAAAGTGCATTTGATACAAATTTAGTGAGGTCTTTAATATGGACATCAAATTTTATATACCAAGCTCCCCACTATTGCCTTCATCCAAACAAGGCGTTAGACAAGGGTCATTTATACAACACATTTTGCACATTTTATCTGAGATAAACTTCTTTTCTGTAGATTCAGAGTTCATAAATAAGTAAAAGAAGCAGGTAAAGGCATAGAAACACAAATATTGACACATAAAAACCTGTCAGATAGAAAGTCAGGATGCCATTTATGCATCAATATTGAAAAAGTTAAAAAATGCCTATTTTGACCATAAAATGCAAAAATTGGTCATTTTTGCAGAAATTCTATAAAATAAAAGTTTAAATCCTTTAGTTTCATGCTATTTGACAAGTTGACACCATCAAATCATTTAGGGAAGTTGCCAGTGAACAAATTCTATATTTACAGATTTCACCTCTTAGGGTAGAAAGAGTTGACAAATCTTAAAAACACTTGGTATGAACAAAGCTTAATGTATTATAACACTGCTTACAAAGTTTCATGACAATAGGATGTATATTATAGACATAAAGTTAAGTTCTATACTCATCTTTGCGTGTAAAATTTTGACGTTAAAATTGAAAAATTTCAACTATCAACATTTGGGGCTTTAAAAATTAAAATATTGCAAAAAAATACTTTTTAAATGCCTTAATATATAACTTATCATGTACTAAAACCAATAGAGTACTCATTTGATTTATCAGACTTGGCATAATTATTCAAAAGTCAAATTTATATGAGCCTGCGCCTAAAAATTCAGGTTTTTCAATGATGGGGAGCCTTACATGAAGATGTAATATTTTCCAGCAACTTTATATTTGTGAAGCTTTTTGGTTATAAATAATCCTTACATATGTATTTAAAGAACTTTAAATGGAAAGATAAGTTACAAATAACATATCATATTAGTTTAAAAGGGTCTTAGGCCAAGTAGGACTGGAAAAAAATTAGGGTCAATTAAGGCCGTGCCACATATTTACATTAAAAAATGCATGTTGAGGCTATAAGAAATAAAAATTTGTGTCTTTTTTATCATTTCTATACTCATGTGACATGATACAACAAATCTGAGCACAAAAAGACTCTTGCAATTAACTTTTCTTACAAGCAGTATGGGCTGAAACAAAGATTTTTGCCTTTTTTGGGAAAAACTTGCATGCAATTTATTCTCAACAGGCTTATATTTAAACCACTTGCTATCCTACAGAAGAAAAGAAATATATTATGTGAAATGGAACAGGTACAATAGACATTGTAAAGTGCATTTGATACAAATTTAGTGAGGTCTTTAATATGGACATCAAATTTTATATACCAAGCTCCCCACTATTGCCTTCATCCAAACAAGGCGTTAGACAAGGGTCATTTATACAACACATTTTGCACATTTTATCTGAGATAAACTTCTTTTCTGTAGATTCAGAGTTCATAAATAAGTAAAAGAAGCAGGTAAAGGCATAGAAACACAAATATTGACACATAAAAACCTGTCAGATAGAAAGTCAGGATGCCATTTATGCATCAATATTGAAAAAGTTAAAAAATGCCTATTTTGACCATAAAATGCAAAAATTGGTCATTTTTGCAGAAATTCTATAAAATAAAAGTTTAAATCCTTTAGTTTCATGCTATTTGACAAGTTGACACCATCAAATCATTTAGGGAAGTTGCCAGTGAACAAATTCTATATTTACAGATTTCACCTCTTAGGTCCGAGAACACAACTAATTCGTAGTGCATTTCTTTTAGAACATAAATGAAAATAAAAAAAATCCCACCTGCGCTTTCTCGAAGAAACTTTTACAGTGTGTTGTACTACTTTTGGGACAAATTATATCAAATTTATAGAAAACTTCATCGCCTCTAACTCAAAATATGGACAATTTTATGTTTAGGGCGTCTTGAAATCTTTTGACAGCTTCCGAAGTGCTCATTTTCAACCTTTTTCAGCTGGACCAAATCACTACTTTCCTTTAAAATTCTGGACCCAAATTTTTTTACAGTGTAATTTCATCCCCCTACTTGCAATTTGAGGCAGTGAACATGGAGAAATAAATTTGGAAGGGGTATAAAAATTAATGGCAAGTAACCCACTGTCAACACTAGGGACTATATTTGTAAACAACGAAAATCAAGGGACGACAATGGTGGTCTCGGACCTAATAGGGTAGAAAGAGTTGACAAATCTTAAAAAAACTTGGTATGAACAAAGCTTAATGTATTATAACACTGCTTACAAAGTTTCATGACAATAGGATGTATATTATAGACATAAAGTTAAGTTCTATACTCATCTTTGCGTGTAAAATTTTGACGTTAAAATTGAAAAATTTCAACTATCAACATTTGGGGCTTTAAAAATTAAAATATTGCAAAAAAATACTTTTTAAATGCCTTAATATATAACTTATCATGTACTAAAACCAATAGAGTACTCATTTGATTTATCAGACTTGGCATAATTATTCAAAAGTCAAATTTATATGAGCCTGCGCCTAAAAATTCAGGTTTTTCAATGATGGGGAGCCTTACATGAAGATGTAATATTTTCCAGCAACTTTATATTTGTGAAGCTTTTTGGTTATAAATAATCCTTACATATGTATTTAAAGAACTTTAAATGGAAAGATAAGTTACAAATAACATATCATATTAGTTTAAAAGGGTCTTAGGCCAAGTAGGACTGGAAAAAAATTAGGGTCAATTAAGGCCGTGCCACATATTTACATTAAAAAATGCATGTTGAGGCTATAAGAAATAAAAATTTGTGTCTTTTTTATCATTTCTATACTCATGTGACATGATACAACAAATCTGAGCACAAAAAGACTCTTGCAATTAACTTTTCTTACAAGCAGTATGGGCTGAAACAAAGATTTTTGCCTTTTTTGGGAAAAACTTGCATGCAATTTATTCTCAACAGGCTTATATTTAAACCACTTGCTATCCTACAGAAGAAAAGAAATATATTATGTGAAATGGAACAGGTACAATAGACATTGTAAAGTGCATTTGATACAAATTTAGTGAGGTCTTTAATATGGACATCAAATTTTATATACCAAGCTCCCCACTATTGCCTTCATCCAAACAAGGCGTTAGACAAGGGTCATTTATACAACACATTTTGCACATTTTATCTGAGATAAACTTCTTTTCTGTAGATTCAGAGTTCATAAATAAGTAAAAGAAGCAGGTAAAGGCATAGAAACACAAATATTGACACATAAAAACCTGTCAGATAGAAAGTCAGGATGCCATTTATGCATCAATATTGAAAAAGTTAAAAAATGCCTATTTTGACCATAAAATGCAAAAATTGGTCATTTTTGCAGAAATTCTATAAAATAAAAGTTTAAATCCTTTAGTTTCATGCTATTTGACAAGTTGACACCATCAAATCATTTAGGGAAGTTGCCAGTGAACAAATTCTATATTTACAGATTTCACCTCTTAATAGGGTAGAAAGAGTTGACAAATCTTAAAAAAACTTGGTATGAACAAAGCTTAATGTATTATAACACTGCTTACAAAGTTTCATGACAATAGGATGTATATTATAGACATAAAGTTAAGTTCTATACTCATCTTTGCGTGTAAAATTTTGACGTTAAAATTGAAAAATTTCAACTATCAACATTTGGGGCTTTAAAAATTAAAATATTGCAAAAAAATACTTTTTAAATGCCTTAATATATAACTTATCATGTACTAAAACCAATAGAGTACTCATTTGATTTATCAGACTTGGCATAATTATTCAAAAGTCAAATTTATATGAGCCTGCGCCTAAAAATTCAGGTTTTTCAATGATGGGGAGCCTTACATGAAGATGTAATATTTTCCAGCAACTTTATATTTGTGAAGCTTTTTGGTTATAAATAATCCTTACATATGTATTTAAAGAACTTTAAATGGAAAGATAAGTTACAAATAACATATCATATTAGTTTAAAAGGGTCTTAGGCCAAGTAGGACTGGAAAAAAATTAGGGTCAATTAAGGCCGTGCCACATATTTACATTAAAAAATGCATGTTGAGGCTATAAGAAATAAAAATTTGTGTCTTTTTTATCATTTCTATACTCATGTGACATGATACAACAAATCTGAGCACAAAAAGACTCTTGCAATTAACTTTTCTTACAAGCAGTATGGGCTGAAACAAAGATTTTTGCCTTTTTTGGGAAAAACTTGCATGCAATTTATTCTCAACAGGCTTATATTTAAACCACTTGCTATCCTACAGAAGAAAAGAAATATATTATGTGAAATGGAACAGGTACAATAGACATTGTAAAGTGCATTTGATACAAATTTAGTGAGGTCTTTAATATGGACATCAAATTTTATATACCAAGCTCCCCACTATTGCCTTCATCCAAACAAGGCGTTAGACAAGGGTCATTTATACAACACATTTTGCACATTTTATCTGAGATAAACTTCTTTTCTGTAGATTCAGAGTTCATAAATAAGTAAAAGAAGCAGGTAAAGGCATAGAAACACAAATATTGACACATAAAAACCTGTCAGATAGAAAGTCAGGATGCCATTTATGCATCAATATTGAAAAAGTTAAAAAATGCCTATTTTGACCATAAAATGCAAAAATTGGTCATTTTTGCAGAAATTCTATAAAATAAAAGTTTAAATCCTTTAGTTTCATGCTATTTGACAAGTTGACACCATCAAATCATTTAGGGAAGTTGCCAGTGAACAAATTCTATATTTACAGATTTCACCTAATAGGGTAGAAAGAGTTGACAAATCTTAAAAAAACTTGGTATGAACAAAGCTTAATGTATTATAACACTGCTTACAAAGTTTCATGACAATAGGATGTATATTATAGACATAAAGTTAAGTTCTATACTCATCTTTGCGTGTAAAATTTTGACGTTAAAATTGAAAAATTTCAACTATCAACATTTGGGGCTTTAAAAATTAAAATATTGCAAAAAAATACTTTTTAAATGCCTTAATATATAACTTATCATGTACTAAAACCAATAGAGTACTCATTTGATTTATCAGACTTGGCATAATTATTCAAAAGTCAAATTTATATGAGCCTGCGCCTAAAAATTCAGGTTTTTCAATGATGGGGAGCCTTACATGAAGATGTAATATTTTCCAGCAACTTTATATTTGTGAAGCTTTTTGGTTATAAATAATCCTTACATATGTATTTAAAGAACTTTAAATGGAAAGATAAGTTACAAATAACATATCATATTAGTTTAAAAGGGTCTTAGGCCAAGTAGGACTGGAAAAAAATTAGGGTCAATTAAGGCCGTGCCACATATTTACATTAAAAAATGCATGTTG
This sequence comes from Mytilus trossulus, assembly GCF_036588685.1. Lineage (NCBI taxonomy): Eukaryota > Metazoa > Mollusca > Bivalvia > Mytilida > Mytilidae > Mytilus > Mytilus trossulus. The sequence continues at coordinate 62,167,342 of NC_086385.1, read as the reverse complement.
AGGCTATAAGAAATAAAAATTTGTGTCTTTTTTATCATTTCTATACTCATGTGACATGATACAACAAATCTGAGCACAAAAAGACTCTTGCAATTAACTTTTCTTACAAGCAGTATGGGCTGAAACAAAGATTTTTGCCTTTTTTGGGAAAAACTTGCATGCAATTTATTCTCAACAGGCTTATATTTAAACCACTTGCTATCCTACAGAAGAAAAGAAATATATTATGTGAAATGGAACAGGTACAATAGACATTGTAAAGTGCATTTGATACAAATTTAGTGAGGTCTTTAATATGGACATCAAATTTTATATACCAAGCTCCCCACTATTGCCTTCATCCAAACAAGGCGTTAGACAAGGGTCATTTATACAACACATTTTGCACATTTTATCTGAGATAAACTTCTTTTCTGTAGATTCAGAGTTCATAAATAAGTAAAAGAAGCAGGTAAAGGCATAGAAACACAAATATTGACACATAAAAACCTGTCAGATAGAAAGTCAGGATGCCATTTATGCATCAATATTGAAAAAGTTAAAAAATGCCTATTTTGACCATAAAATGCAAAAATTGGTCATTTTTGCAGAAATTCTATAAAATAAAAGTTTAAATCCTTTAGTTTCATGCTATTTGACAAGTTGACACCATCAAATCATTTAGGGAAGTTGCCAGTGAACAAATTCTATATTTACAGATTTCACCTCTTAGGTCCGAGAACACAATTAATTCGTAGTGCATTTCTTTTAGAACATAAATGAAAATAAAAAAAATCCCACCTGCGCTTTCTCGAAGAAACTTTTACAGTGTGTTGTACTACTTTTGGGACAAATTATATCAAATTTATAGAAAACTTCATCGCCTCTAACTCAAAATATGGACAATTTTATGTTTAGGGCGTCTTGAAATCTTTTGACAGCTTCCGAAGTGCTCATTTTCAACCTTTTTCAGCTGGACCAAATCACTACTTTCCTTTAAAATTCTGGACCCAAATTTTTTTACAGTGTAATTTCATCCCCCTACTTGCAATTTGAGGCAGTGAACATGGAGAAATAAATTTGGAAGGGGTATAAAAATTAATGGCAAGTAACCCACTGTCAACACTAGGGACTATATTTGTAAACAACGAAAATCAAGGGACGACAATGGTGGTCTCGGACCTAATAGGGTAGAAAGAGTTGACAAATCTTAAAAAAACTTGGTATGAACAAAGCTTAATGTATTATAACACTGCTTACAAAGTTTCATGACAATAGGATGTATATTATAGACATAAAGTTAAGTTCTATACTCATCTTTGCGTGTAAAATTTTGACGTTAAAATTGAAAAATTTCAACTATCAACATTTGGGGCTTTAAAAATTAAAATATTGCAAAAAAATACTTTTTAAATGCCTTAATATATAACTTATCATGTACTAAAACCAATAGAGTACTCATTTGATTTATCAGACTTGGCATAATTATTCAAAAGTCAAATTTATATGAGCCTGCGCCTAAAAATTCAGGTTTTTCAATGATGGGGAGCCTTACATGAAGATGTAATATTTTCCAGCAACTTTATATTTGTGAAGCTTTTTGGTTATAAATAATCCTTACATATGTATTTAAAGAACTTTAAATGGAAAGATAAGTTACAAATAACATATCATATTAGTTTAAAAGGGTCTTAGGCCAAGTAGGACTGGAAAAAAATTAGGGTCAATTAAGGCCGTGCCACATATTTACATTAAAAAATGCATGTTGAGGCTATAAGAAATAAAAATTTGTGTCTTTTTTATCATTTCTATACTCATGTGACATGATACAACAAATCTGAGCACAAAAAGACTCTTGCAATTAACTTTTCTTACAAGCAGTATGGGCTGAAACAAAGATTTTTGCCTTTTTTGGGAAAAACTTGCATGCAATTTATTCTCAACAGGCTTATATTTAAACCACTTGCTATCCTACAGAAGAAAAGAAATATATTATGTGAAATGGAACAGGTACAATAGACATTGTAAAGTGCATTTGATACAAATTTAGTGAGGTCTTTAATATGGACATCAAATTTTATATACCAAGCTCCCCACTATTGCCTTCATCCAAACAAGGCGTTAGACAAGGGTCATTTATACAACACATTTTGCACATTTTATCTGAGATAAACTTCTTTTCTGTAGATTCAGAGTTCATAAATAAGTAAAAGAAGCAGGTAAAGGCATAGAAACACAAATATTGACACATAAAAACCTGTCAGATAGAAAGTCAGGATGCCATTTATGCATCAATATTGAAAAAGTTAAAAAATGCCTATTTTGACCATAAAATGCAAAAATTGGTCATTTTTGCAGAAATTCTATAAAATAAAAGTTTAAATCCTTTAGTTTCATGCTATTTGACAAGTTGACACCATCAAATCATTTAGGGAAGTTGCCAGTGAACAAATTCTATATTTACAGATTTCACCTCTTAGGGTAGAAAGAGTTGACAAATCTTAAAAAAACTTGGTATGAACAAAGCTTAATGTATTATAACACTGCTTACAAAGTTTCATGACAATAGGATGTATATTATAGACATAAAGTTAAGTTCTATACTCATCTTTGCGTGTAAAATTTTGACGTTAAAATTGAAAAATTTCAACTATCAACATTTGGGGCTTTAAAAATTAAAATATTGCAAAAAAATACTTTTTAAATGCCTTAATATATAACTTATCATGTACTAAAACCAATAGAGTACTCATTTGATTTATCAGACTTGGCATAATTATTCAAAAGTCAAATTTATATGAGCCTGCGCCTAAAAATTCAGGTTTTTCAATGATGGGGAGCCTTACATGAAGATGTAATATTTTCCAGCAACTTTATATTTGTGAAGCTTTTTGGTTATAAATAATCCTTACATATGTATTTAAAGAACTTTAAATGGAAAGATAAGTTACAAATAACATATCATATTAGTTTAAAAGGGTCTTAGGCCAAGTAGGACTGGAAAAAAATTAGGGTCAATTAAGGCCGTGCCACATATTTACATTAAAAAATGCATGTTGAGGCTATAAGAAATAAAAATTTGTGTCTTTTTTATCATTTCTATACTCATGTGACATGATACAACAAATCTGAGCACAAAAAGACTCTTGCAATTAACTTTTCTTACAAGCAGTATGGGCTGAAACAAAGATTTTTGCCTTTTTTGGGAAAAACTTGCATGCAATTTATTCTCAACAGGCTTATATTTAAACCACTTGCTATCCTACAGAAGAAAAGAAATATATTATGTGAAATGGAACAGGTACAATAGACATTGTAAAGTGCATTTGATACAAATTTAGTGAGGTCTTTAATATGGACATCAAATTTTATATACCAAGCTCCCCACTATTGCCTTCATCCAAACAAGGCGTTAGACAAGGGTCATTTATACAACACATTTTGCACATTTTATCTGAGATAAACTTCTTTTCTGTAGATTCAGAGTTCATAAATAAGTAAAAGAAGCAGGTAAAGGCATAGAAACACAAATATTGACACATAAAAACCTGTCAGATAGAAAGTCAGGATGCCATTTATGCATCAATATTGAAAAAGTTAAAAAATGCCTATTTTGACCATAAAATGCAAAAATTGGTCATTTTTGCAGAAATTCTATAAAATAAAAGTTTAAATCCTTTAGTTTCATGCTATTTGACAAGTTGACACCATCAAATCATTTAGGGAAGTTGCCAGTGAACAAATTCTATATTTACAGATTTCACCTCTTAGGTCCGAGAACACAATTAATTCGTAGTGCATTTCTTTTAGAACATAAATGAAAATAAAAAAAATCCCACCTGCGCTTTCTCGAAGAAACTTTTACAGTGTGTTGTACTACTTTTGGGACAAATTATATCAAATTTATAGAAAACTTCATCGCCTCTAACTCAAAATATGGACAATTTTATGTTTAGGGCGTCTTGAAATCTTTTGACAGCTTCCGAAGTGCTCATTTTCAACCTTTTTCAGCTGGACCAAATCACTACTTTCCTTTAAAATTCTGGACCCAAATTTTTTTACAGTGTAATTTCATCCCCCTACTTGCAATTTGAGGCAGTGAACATGGAGAAATAAATTTGGAAGGGGTATAAAAATTAATGGCAAGTAACCCACTGTCAACACTAGGGACTATATTTGTAAACAACGAAAATCAAGGGACGACAATGGTGGTCTCGGACCTAATAGGGTAGAAAGAGTTGACAAATCTTAAAAAAACTTGGTATGAACAAAGCTTAATGTATTATAACACTGCTTACAAAGTTTCATGACAATAGGATGTATATTATAGACATAAAGTTAAGTTCTATACTCATCTTTGCGTGTAAAATTTTGACGTTAAAATTGAAAAATTTCAACTATCAACATTTGGGGCTTTAAAAATTAAAATATTGCAAAAAAATACTTTTTAAATGCCTTAATATATAACTTATCATGTACTAAAACCAATAGAGTACTCATTTGATTTATCAGACTTGGCATAATTATTCAAAAGTCAAATTTATATGAGCCTGCGCCTAAAAATTCAGGTTTTTCAATGATGGGGAGCCTTACATGAAGATGTAATATTTTCCAGCAACTTTATATTTGTGAAGCTTTTTGGTTATAAATAATCCTTACATATGTATTTAAAGAACTTTAAATGGAAAGATAAGTTACAAATAACATATCATATTAGTTTAAAAGGGTCTTAGGCCAAGTAGGACTGGAAAAAAATTAGGGTCAATTAAGGCCGTGCCACATATTTACATTAAAAAATGCATGTTGAGGCTATAAGAAATAAAAATTTGTGTCTTTTTTATCATTTCTATACTCATGTGACATGATACAACAAATCTGAGCACAAAAAGACTCTTGCAATTAACTTTTCTTACAAGCAGTATGGGCTGAAACAAAGATTTTTGCCTTTTTTGGGAAAAACTTGCATGCAATTTATTCTCAACAGGCTTATATTTAAACCACTTGCTATCCTACAGAAGAAAAGAAATATATTATGTGAAATGGAACAGGTACAATAGACATTGTAAAGTGCATTTGATACAAATTTAGTGAGGTCTTTAATATGGACATCAAATTTTATATACCAAGCTCCCCACTATTGCCTTCATCCAAACAAGGCGTTAGACAAGGGTCATTTATACAACACATTTTGCACATTTTATCTGAGATAAACTTCTTTTCTGTAGATTCAGAGTTCATAAATAAGTAAAAGAAGCAGGTAAAGGCATAGAAACACAAATATTGACACATAAAAACCTGTCAGATAGAAAGTCAGGATGCCATTTATGCATCAATATTGAAAAAGTTAAAAAATGCCTATTTTGACCATAAAATGCAAAAATTGGTCATTTTTGCAGAAATTCTATAAAATAAAAGTTTAAATCCTTTAGTTTCATGCTATTTGACAAGTTGACACCATCAAATCATTTAGGGAAGTTGCCAGTGAACAAATTCTATATTTACAGATTTCACCTCTTATAATAGGGTAGAAAGAGTTGACAAATCTTAAAAAAACTTGGTATGAACAAAGCTTAATGTATTATAACACTGCTTACAAAGTTTCATGACAATAGGATGTATATTATAGACATAAAGTTAAGTTCTATACTCATCTTTGCGTGTAAAATTTTGACGTTAAAATTGAAAAATTTCAACTATCAACATTTGGGGCTTTAAAAATTAAAATATTGCAAAAAAATACTTTTTAAATGCCTTAATATATAACTTATCATGTACTAAAACCAATAGAGTACTCATTTGATTTATCAGACTTGGCATAATTATTCAAAAGTCAAATTTATATGAGCCTGCGCCTAAAAATTCAGGTTTTTCAATGATGGGGAGCCTTACATGAAGATGTAATATTTTCCAGCAACTTTATATTTGTGAAGCTTTTTGGTTATAAATAATCCTTACATATGTATTTAAAGAACTTTAAATGGAAAGATAAGTTACAAATAACATATCATATTAGTTTAAAAGGGTCTTAGGCCAAGTAGGACTGGAAAAAAATTAGGGTCAATTAAGGCCGTGCCACATATTTACATTAAAAAATGCATGTTGAGGCTATAAGAAATAAAAATTTGTGTCTTTTTTATCATTTCTATACTCATGTGACATGATACAACAAATCTGAGCACAAAAAGACTCTTGCAATTAACTTTTCTTACAAGCAGTATGGGCTGAAACAAAGATTTTTGCCTTTTTTGGGAAAAACTTGCATGCAATTTATTCTCAACAGGCTTATATTTAAACCACTTGCTATCCTACAGAAGAAAAGAAATATATTATGTGAAATGGAACAGGTACAATAGACATTGTAAAGTGCATTTGATACAAATTTAGTGAGGTCTTTAATATGGACATCAAATTTTATATACCAAGCTCCCCACTATTGCCTTCATCCAAACAAGGCGTTAGACAAGGGTCATTTATACAACACATTTTGCACATTTTATCTGAGATAAACTTCTTTTCTGTAGATTCAGAGTTCATAAATAAGTAAAAGAAGCAGGTAAAGGCATAGAAACACAAATATTGACACATAAAAACCTGTCAGATAGAAAGTCAGGATGCCATTTATGCATCAATATTGAAAAAGTTAAAAAATGCCTATTTTGACCATAAAATGCAAAAATTGGTCATTTTTGCAGAAATTCTATAAAATAAAAGTTTAAATCCTTTAGTTTCATGCTATTTGACAAGTTGACACCATCAAATCATTTAGGGAAGTTGCCAGTGAACAAATTCTATATTTACAGATTTCACCTCTTAGGTCCGAGAACACAATTAATTCGTAGTGCATTTCTTTTAGAACATAAATGAAAATAAAAAAAATCCCACCTGCGCTTTCTCGAAGAAACTTTTACAGTGTGTTGTACTACTTTTGGGACAAATTATATCAAATTTATAGAAAACTTCATCGCCTCTAACTCAAAATATGGACAATTTTATGTTTAGGGCGTCTTGAAATCTTTTGACAGCTTCCGAAGTGCTCATTTTCAACCTTTTTCAGCTGGACCAAATCACTACTTTCCTTTAAAATTCTGGACCCAAATTTTTTTACAGTGTAATTTCATCCCCCTACTTGCAATTTGAGGCAGTGAACATGGAGAAATAAATTTGGAAGGGGTATAAAAATTAATGGCAAGTAACCCACTGTCAACACTAGGGACTATATTTGTAAACAACGAAAATCAAGGGACGACAATGGTGGTCTCGGACCTAATAGGGTAGAAAGAGTTGACAAATCTTAAAAAAACTTGGTATGAACAAAGCTTAATGTATTATAACACTGCTTACAAAGTTTCATGACAATAGGATGTATATTATAGACATAAAGTTAAGTTCTATACTCATCTTTGCGTGTAAAATTTTGACGTTAAAATTGAAAAATTTCAACTATCAACATTTGGGGCTTTAAAAATTAAAATATTGCAAAAAAATACTTTTTAAATGCCTTAATATATAACTTATCATGTACTAAAACCAATAGAGTACTCATTTGATTTATCAGACTTGGCATAATTATTCAAAAGTCAAATTTATATGAGCCTGCGCCTAAAAATTCAGGTTTTTCAATGATGGGGAGCCTTACATGAAGATGTAATATTTTCCAGCAACTTTATATTTGTGAAGCTTTTTGGTTATAAATAATCCTTACATATGTATTTAAAGAACTTTAAATGGAAAGATAAGTTACAAATAACATATCATATTAGTTTAAAAGGGTCTTAGGCCAAGTAGGACTGGAAAAAAATTAGGGTCAATTAAGGCCGTGCCACATATTTACATTAAAAAATGCATGTTGAGGCTATAAGAAATAAAAATTTGTGTCTTTTTTATCATTTCTATACTCATGTGACATGATACAACAAATCTGAGCACAAAAAGACTCTTGCAATTAACTTTTCTTACAAGCAGTATGGGCTGAAACAAAGATTTTTGCCTTTTTTGGGAAAAACTTGCATGCAATTTATTCTCAACAGGCTTATATTTAAACCACTTGCTATCCTACAGAAGAAAAGAAATATATTATGTGAAATGGAACAGGTACAATAGACATTGTAAAGTGCATTTGATACAAATTTAGTGAGGTCTTTAATATGGACATCAAATTTTATATACCAAGCTCCCCACTATTGCCTTCATCCAAACAAGGCGTTAGACAAGGGTCATTTATACAACACATTTTGCACATTTTATCTGAGATAAACTTCTTTTCTGTAGATTCAGAGTTCATAAATAAGTAAAAGAAGCAGGTAAAGGCATAGAAACACAAATATTGACACATAAAAACCTGTCAGATAGAAAGTCAGGATGCCATTTATGCATCAATATTGAAAAAGTTAAAAAATGCCTATTTTGACCATAAAATGCAAAAATTGGTCATTTTTGCAGAAATTCTATAAAATAAAAGTTTAAATCCTTTAGTTTCATGCTATTTGACAAGTTGACACCATCAAATCATTTAGGGAAGTTGCCAGTGAACAAATTCTATATTTACAGATTTCACCTCTTAGGTCCGAGAACACAATTAATTCGTAGTGCATTTCTTTTAGAACATAAATGAAAATAAAAAAAATCCCACCTGCGCTTTCTCGAAGAAACTTTTACAGTGTGTTGTACTACTTTTGGGACAAATTATATCAAATTTATAGAAAACTTCATCGCCTCTAACTCAAAATATGGACAATTTTATGTTTAGGGCGTCTTGAAATCTTTTGACAGCTTCCGAAGTGCTCATTTTCAACCTTTTTCAGCTGGACCAAATCACTACTTTCCTTTAAAATTCTGGACCCAAATTTTTTTACAGTGTAATTTCATCCCCCTACTTGCAATTTGAGGCAGTGAACATGGAGAAATAAATTTGGAAGGGGTATAAAAATTAATGGCAAGTAACCCACTGTCAACACTAGGGACTATATTTGTAAACAACGAAAATCAAGGGACGACAATGGTGGTCTCGGACCTAATAGGGTAGAAAGAGTTGACAAATCTTAAAAAAACTTGGTATGAACAAAGCTTAATGTATTATAACACTGCTTACAAAGTTTCATGACAATAGGATGTATATTATAGACATAAAGTTAAGTTCTATACTCATCTTTGCGTGTAAAATTTTGACGTTAAAATTGAAAAATTTCAACTATCAACATTTGGGGCTTTAAAAATTAAAATATTGCAAAAAAATACTTTTTAAATGCCTTAATATATAACTTATCATGTACTAAAACCAATAGAGTACTCATTTGATTTATCAGACTTGGCATAATTATTCAAAAGTCAAATTTATATGAGCCTGCGCCTAAAAATTCAGGTTTTTCAATGATGGGGAGCCTTACATGAAGATGTAATATTTTCCAGCAACTTTATATTTGTGAAGCTTTTTGGTTATAAATAATCCTTACATATGTATTTAAAGAACTTTAAATGGAAAGATAAGTTACAAATAACATATCATATTAGTTTAAAAGGGTCTTAGGCCAAGTAGGACTGGAAAAAAATTAGGGTCAATTAAGGCCGTGCCACATATTTACATTAAAAAATGCATGTTGAGGCTATAAGAAATAAAAATTTGTGTCTTTTTTATCATTTCTATACTCATGTGACATGATACAACAAATCTGAGCACAAAAAGACTCTTGCAATTAACTTTTCTTACAAGCAGTATGGGCTGAAACAAAGATTTTTGCCTTTTTTGGGAAAAACTTGCATGCAATTTATTCTCAACAGGCTTATATTTAAACCACTTGCTATCCTACAGAAGAAAAGAAATATATTATGTGAAATGGAACAGGTACAATAGACATTGTAAAGTGCATTTGATACAAATTTAGTGAGGTCTTTAATATGGACATCAAATTTTATATACCAAGCTCCCCACTATTGCCTTCATCCAAACAAGGCGTTAGACAAGGGTCATTTATACAACACATTTTGCACATTTTATCTGAGATAAACTTCTTTTCTGTAGATTCAGAGTTCATAAATAAGTAAAAGAAGCAGGTAAAGGCATAGAAACACAAATATTGACACATAAAAACCTGTCAGATAGAAAGTCAGGATGCCATTTATGCATCAATATTGAAAAAGTTAAAAAATGCCTATTTTGACCATAAAATGCAAAAATTGGTCATTTTTGCAGAAATTCTATAAAATAAAAGTTTAAATCCTTTAGTTTCATGCTATTTGACAAGTTGACACCATCAAATCATTTAGGGAAGTTGCCAGTGAACAAATTCTATATTTACAGATTTCACCTCTTAGGTCCGAGAACACAATTAATTCGTAGTGCATTTCTTTTAGAACATAAATGAAAATAAAAAAAATCCCACCTGCGCTTTCTCGAAGAAACTTTTACAGTGTGTTGTACTACTTTTGGGACAAATTATATCAAATTTATAGAAAACTTCATCGCCTCTAACTCAAAATATGGACAATTTTATGTTTAGGGCGTCTTGAAATCTTTTGACAGCTTCCGAAGTGCTCATTTTCAACCTTTTTCAGCTGGACCAAATCACTACTTTCCTTTAAAATTCTGGACCCAAATTTTTTTACAGTGTAATTTCATCCCCCTACTTGCAATTTGAGGCAGTGAACATGGAGAAATAAATTTGGAAGGGGTATAAAAATTAATGGCAAGTAACCCACTGTCAACACTAGGGACTATATTTGTAAACAACGAAAATCAAGGGACGACAATGGTGGTCTCGGACCTATTTAATAGGGTAGAAAGAGTTGACAAATCTTAAAAAAACTTGGTATGAACAAAGCTTAATGTATTATAACACTGCTTACAAAGTTTCATGACAATAGGATGTATATTATAGACATAAAGTTAAGTTCTATACTCATCTTTGCGTGTAAAATTTTGACGTTAAAATTGAAAAATTTCAACTATCAACATTTGGGGCTTTAAAAATTAAAATATTGCAAAAAAATACTTTTTAAATGCCTTAATATATAACTTATCATGTACTAAAACCAATAGAGTACTCATTTGATTTATCAGACTTGGCATAATTATTCAAAAGTCAAATTTATATGAGCCTGCGCCTAAAAATTCAGGTTTTTCAATGATGGGGAGCCTTACATGAAGATGTAATATTTTCCAGCAACTTTATATTTGTGAAGCTTTTTGGTTATAAATAATCCTTACATATGTATTAAAAGAACTTTAAATGGAAAGATAAGTTACAAATAACATATCATATTAGTTTAAAAGGGTCTTAGGCCAAGTAGGACTGGAAAAAAATTAGGGTCAATTAAGGCCGTGCCACATATTTACATTAAAAAATGCATGTTGAGGCTATAAGAAATAAAAATTTGTGTCTTTTTTATCATTTCTATACTCATGTGACATGATACAACAAATCTGAGCACAAAAAGACTCTTGCAATTAACTTTTCTTACAAGCAGTATGGGCTGAAACAAAGATTTTTGCCTTTTTTGGGAAAAACTTGCATGCAATTTATTCTCAACAGGCTTATATTTAAACCACTTGCTATCCTACAGAAGAAAAGAAATATATTATGTGAAATGGAACAGGTACAATAGACATTGTAAAGTGCATTTGATACAAATTTAGTGAGGTCTTTAATATGGACATCAAATTTTATATACCAAGCTCCCCACTATTGCCTTCATCCAAACAAGGCGTTAGACAAGGGTCATTTATACAACACATTTTGCACATTTTATCTGAGATAAACTTCTTTTCTGTAGATTCAGAGTTCATAAATAAGTAAAAGAAGCAGGTAAAGGCATAGAAACACAAATATTGACACATAAAAACCTGTCAGATAGAAAGTCAGGATGCCATTTATGCATCAATATTGAAAAAGTTAAAAAATGCCTATTTTGACCATAAAATGCAAAAATTGGTCATTTTTGCAGAAATTCTATAAAATAAAAGTTTAAATCCTTTAGTTTCATGCTATTTGACAAGTTGACACCATCAAATCATTTAGGGAAGTTGCCAGTGAACAAATTCTATATTTACAGATTTCACCTCTTAGGTCCGAGAACACAATTAATTCGTAGTGCATTTCTTTTAGAACATAAATGAAAATAAAAAAAATCCCACCTGCGCTTTCTCGAAGAAACTTTTACAGTGTGTTGTACTACTTTTGGGACAAATTATATCAAATTTATAGAAAACTTCATCGCCTCTAACTCAAAATATGGACAATTTTATGTTTAGGGCGTCTTGAAATCTTTTGACAGCTTCCGAAGTGCTCATTTTCAACCTTTTTCAGCTGGACCAAATCACTACTTTCCTTTAAAATTCTGGACCCAAATTTTTTTACAGTGTAATTTCATCCCCCTACTTGCAATTTGAGGCAGTGAACATGGAGAAATAAATTTGGAAGGGGTATAAAAATTAATGGCAAGTAACCCACTGTCAACACTAGGGACTATATTTGTAAACAACGAAAATCAAGGGACGACAATGGTGGTCTCGGACCTATTTAATAGGGTAGAAAGAGTTGACAAATCTTAAAAAAACTTGGTATGAACAAAGCTTAATGTATTATAACACTGCTTACAAAGTTTCATGACAATAGGATGTATATTATAGACATAAAGTTAAGTTCTATACTCATCTTTGCGTGTAAAATTTTGACGTTAAAATTGAAAAATTTCAACTATCAACATTTGGGGCTTTAAAAATTAAAATATTGCAAAAAAATACTTTTTAAATGCCTTAATATATAACTTATCATGTACTAAAACCAATAGAGTACTCATTTGATTTATCAGACTTGGCATAATTATTCAAAAGTCAAATTTATATGAGCCTGCGCCTAAAAATTCAGGTTTTTCAATGATGGGGAGCCTTACATGAAGATGTAATATTTTCCAGCAACTTTATATTTGTGAAGCTTTTTGGTTATAAATAATCCTTACATATGTATTAAAAGAACTTTAAATGGAAAGATAAGTTACAAATAACATATCATATTAGTTTAAAAGGGTCTTAGGCCAAGTAGGACTGGAAAAAAATTAGGGTCAATTAAGGCCGTGCCACATATTTACATTAAAAAATGCATGTTGAGGCTATAAGAAATAAAAATTTGTGTCTTTTTTATCATTTCTATACTCATGTGACATGATACAACAAATCTGAGCACAAAAAGACTCTTGCAATTAACTTTTCTTACAAGCAGTATGGGCTGAAACAAAGATTTTTGCCTTTTTTGGGAAAAACTTGCATGCAATTTATTCTCAACAGGCTTATATTTAAACCACTTGCTATCCTACAGAAGAAAAGAAATATATTATGTGAAATGGAACAGGTACAATAGACATTGTAAAGTGCATTTGATACAAATTTAGTGAGGTCTTTAATATGGACATCAAATTTTATATACCAAGCTCCCCACTATTGCCTTCATCCAAACAAGGCGTTAGACAAGGGTCATTTATACAACACATTTTGCACATTTTATCTGAGATAAACTTCTTTTCTGTAGATTCAGAGTTCATAAATAAGTAAAAGAAGCAGGTAAAGGCATAGAAACACAAATATTGACACATAAAAACCTGTCAGATAGAAAGTCAGGATGCCATTTATGCATCAATATTGAAAAAGTTAAAAAATGCCTATTTTGACCATAAAATGCAAAAATTGGTCATTTTTGCAGAAATTCTATAAAATAAAAGTTTAAATCCTTTAGTTTCATGCTATTTGACAAGTTGACACCATCAAATCATTTAGGGAAGTTGCCAGTGAACAAATTCTATATTTACAGATTTCACCTCTTAGGTCCGAGAACACAATTAATTCGTAGTGCATTTCTTTTAGAACATAAATGAAAATAAAAAAAATCCCACCTGCGCTTTCTCGAAGAAACTTTTACAGTGTGTTGTACTACTTTTGGGACAAATTATATCAAATTTATAGAAAACTTCATCGCCTCTAACTCAAAATATGGACAATTTTATGTTTAGGGCGTCTTGAAATCTTTTGACAGCTTCCGAAGTGCTCATTTTCAACCTTTTTCAGCTGGACCAAATCACTACTTTCCTTTAAAATTCTGGACCCAAATTTTTTTACAGTGTAATTTCATCCCCCTACTTGCAATTTGAGGCAGTGAACATGGAGAAATAAATTTGGAAGGGGTATAAAAATTAATGGCAAGTAACCCACTGTCAACACTAGGGACTATATTTGTAAACAACGAAAATCAAGGGACGACAATGGTGGTCTCGGACCTAATAGGGTAGAAAGAGTTGACAAATCTTAAAAAAACTTGGTATGAACAAAGCTTAATGTATTATAACACTGCTTACAAAGTTTCATGACAATAGGATGTATATTATAGACATAAAGTTAAGTTCTATACTCATCTTTGCGTGTAAAATTTTGACGTTAAAATTGAAAAATTTCAACTATCAACATTTGGGGCTTTAAAAATTAAAATATTGCAAAAAAATACTTTTTAAATGCCTTAATATATAACTTATCATGTACTAAAACCAATAGAGTACTCATTTGATTTATCAGACTTGGCATAATTATTCAAAAGTCAAATTTATATGAGCCTGCGCCTAAAAATTCAGGTTTTTCAATGATGGGGAGCCTTACATGAAGATGTAATATTTTCCAGCAACTTTATATTTGTGAAGCTTTTTGGTTATAAATAATCCTTACATATGTATTAAAAGAACTTTAAATGGAAAGATAAGTTACAAATAACATATCATATTAGTTTAAAAGGGTCTTAGGCCAAGTAGGACTGGAAAAAAATTAGGGTCAATTAAGGCCGTGCCACATATTTACATTAAAAAATGCATGTTGAGGCTATAAGAAATAAAAATTTGTGTCTTTTTTATCATTTCTATACTCATGTGACATGATACAACAAATCTGAGCACAAAAAGACTCTTGCAATTAACTTTTCTTACAAGCAGTATGGGCTGAAACAAAGATTTTTGCCTTTTTTGGGAAAAACTTGCATGCAATTTATTCTCAACAGGCTTATATTTAAACCACTTGCTATCCTACAGAAGAAAAGAAATATATTATGTGAAATGGAACAGGTACAATAGACATTGTAAAGTGCATTTGATACAAATTTAGTGAGGTCTTTAATATGGACATCAAATTTTATATACCAAGCTCCCCACTATTGCCTTCATCCAAACAAGGCGTTAGACAAGGGTCATTTATACAACACATTTTGCACATTTTATCTGAGATAAACTTCTTTTCTGTAGATTCAGAGTTCATAAATAAGTAAAAGAAGCAGGTAAAGGCATAGAAACACAAATATTGACACATAAAAACCTGTCAGATAGAAAGTCAGGATGCCATTTATGCATCAATATTGAAAAAGTTAAAAAATGCCTATTTTGACCATAAAATGCAAAAATTGGTCATTTTTGCAGAAATTCTATAAAATAAAAGTTTAAATCCTTTAGTTTCATGCTATTTGACAAGTTGACACCATCAAATCATTTAGGGAAGTTGCCAGTGAACAAATTCTATATTTACAGATTTCACCTAATAGGGTAGAAAGAGTTGACAAATCTTAAAAAAACTTGGTATGAACAAAGCTTAATGTATTATAACACTGCTTACAAAGTTTCATGACAATAGGATGTATATTATAGACATAAAGTTAAGTTCTATACTCATCTTTGCGTGTAAAATTTTGACGTTAAAATTGAAAAATTTCAACTATCAACATTTGGGGCTTTAAAAATTAAAATATTGCAAAAAAATACTTTTTAAATGCCTTAATATATAACTTATCATGTACTAAAACCAATAGAGTACTCATTTGATTTATCAGACTTGGCATAATTATTCAAAAGTCAAATTTATATGAGCCTGCGCCTAAAAATTCAGGTTTTTCAATGATGGGGAGCCTTACATGAAGATGTAATATTTTCCAGCAACTTTATATTTGTGAAGCTTTTTGGTTATAAATAATCCTTACATATGTATTAAAAGAACTTTAAATGGAAAGATAAGTTACAAATAACATATCATATTAGTTTAAAAGGGTCTTAGGCCAAGTAGGACTGGAAAAAAATTAGGGTCAATTAAGGCCGTGCCACATATTTACATTAAAAAATGCATGTTGAGGCTATAAGAAATAAAAATTTGTGTCTTTTTTATCATTTCTATACTCATGTGACATGATACAACAAATCTGAGCACAAAAAGACTCTTGCAATTAACTTTTCTTACAAGCAGTATGGGCTGAAACAAAGATTTTTGCCTTTTTTGGGAAAAACTTGCATGCAATTTATTCTCAACAGGCTTATATTTAAACCACTTGCTATCCTACAGAAGAAAAGAAATATATTATGTGAAATGGAACAGGTACAATAGACATTGTAAAGTGCATTTGATACAAATTTAGTGAGGTCTTTAATATGGACATCAAATTTTATATACCAAGCTCCCCACTATTGCCTTCATCCAAACAAGGCGTTAGACAAGGGTCATTTATACAACACATTTTGCACATTTTATCTGAGATAAACTTCTTTTCTGTAGATTCAGAGTTCATAAATAAGTAAAAGAAGCAGGTAAAGGCATAGAAACACAAATATTGACACATAAAAACCTGTCAGATAGAAAGTCAGGATGCCATTTATGCATCAATATTGAAAAAGTTAAAAAATGCCTATTTTGACCATAAAATGCAAAAATTGGTCATTTTTGCAGAAATTCTATAAAATAAAAGTTTAAATCCTTTAGTTTCATGCTATTTGACAAGTTGACACCATCAAATCATTTAGGGAAGTTGCCAGTGAACAAATTCTATATTTACAGATTTCACCTCTTAGGTCCGAGAACACAATTAATTCGTAGTGCATTTCTTTTAGAACATAAATGAAAATAAAAAAAATCCCACCTGCGCTTTCTCGAAGAAACTTTTACAGTGTGTTGTACTACTTTTGGGACAAATTATATCAAATTTATAGAAAACTTCATCGCCTCTAACTCAAAATATGGACAATTTTATGTTTAGGGCGTCTTGAAATCTTTTGACAGCTTCCGAAGTGCTCATTTTCAACCTTTTTCAGCTGGACCAAATCACTACTTTCCTTTAAAATTCTGGACCCAAATTTTTTTACAGTGTAATTTCATCCCCCTACTTGCAATTTGAGGCAGTGAACATGGAGAAATAAATTTGGAAGGGGTATAAAAATTAATGGCAAGTAACCCACTGTCAACACTAGGGACTATATTTGTAAACAACGAAAATCAAGGGACGACAATGGTGGTCTCGGACCTAATAGGGTAGAAAGAGTTGACAAATCTTAAAAAAACTTGGTATGAACAAAGCTTAATGTATTATAACACTGCTTACAAAGTTTCATGACAATAGGATGTATATTATAGACATAAAGTTAAGTTCTATACTCATCTTTGCGTGTAAAATTTTGACGTTAAAATTGAAAAATTTCAACTATCAACATTTGGGGCTTTAAAAATTAAAATATTGCAAAAAAATACTTTTTAAATGCCTTAATATATAACTTATCATGTACTAAAACCAATAGAGTACTCATTTGATTTATCAGACTTGGCATAATTATTCAAAAGTCAAATTTATATGAGCCTGCGCCTAAAAATTCAGGTTTTTCAATGATGGGGAGCCTTACATGAAGATGTAATATTTTCCAGCAACTTTATATTTGTGAAGCTTTTTGGTTATAAATAATCCTTACATATGTATTAAAAGAACTTTAAATGGAAAGATAAGTTACAAATAACATATCATATTAGTTTAAAAGGGTCTTAGGCCAAGTAGGACTGGAAAAAAATTAGGGTCAATTAAGGCCGTGCCACATATTTACATTAAAAAATGCATGTTGAGGCTATAAGAAATAAAAATTTGTGTCTTTTTTATCATTTCTATACTCATGTGACATGATACAACAAATCTGAGCACAAAAAGACTCTTGCAATTAACTTTTCTTACAAGCAGTATGGGCTGAAACAAAGATTTTTGCCTTTTTTGGGAAAAACTTGCATGCAATTTATTCTCAACAGGCTTATATTTAAACCACTTGCTATCCTACAGAAGAAAAGAAATATATTATGTGAAATGGAACAGGTACAATAGACATTGTAAAGTGCATTTGATACAAATTTAGTGAGGTCTTTAATATGGACATCAAATTTTATATACCAAGCTCCCCACTATTGCCTTCATCCAAACAAGGCGTTAGACAAGGGTCATTTATACAACACATTTTGCACATTTTATCTGAGATAAACTTCTTTTCTGTAGATTCAGAGTTCATAAATAAGTAAAAGAAGCAGGTAAAGGCATAGAAACACAAATATTGACACATAAAAACCTGTCAGATAGAAAGTCAGGATGCCATTTATGCATCAATATTGAAAAAGTTAAAAAATGCCTATTTTGACCATAAAATGCAAAAATTGGTCATTTTTGCAGAAATTCTATAAAATAAAAGTTTAAATCCTTTAGTTTCATGCTATTTGACAAGTTGACACCATCAAATCATTTAGGGAAGTTGCCAGTGAACAAATTCTATATTTACAGATTTCACCTCTTAGGTCCGAGAACACAATTAATTCGTAGTGCATTTCTTTTAGAACATAAATGAAAATAAAAAAAATCCCACCTGCGCTTTCTCGAAGAAACTTTTACAGTGTGTTGTACTACTTTTGGGACAAATTATATCAAATTTATAGAAAACTTCATCGCCTCTAACTCAAAATATGGACAATTTTATGTTTAGGGCGTCTTGAAATCTTTTGACAGCTTCCGAAGTGCTCATTTTCAACCTTTTTCAGCTGGACCAAATCACTACTTTCCTTTAAAATTCTGGACCCAAATTTTTTTACAGTGTAATTTCATCCCCCTACTTGCAATTTGAGGCAGTGAACATGGAGAAATAAATTTGGAAGGGGTATAAAAATTAATGGCAAGTAACCCACTGTCAACACTAGGGACTATATTTGTAAACAACGAAAATCAAGGGACGACAATGGTGGTCTCGGACCTAATAGGGTAGAAAGAGTTGACAAATCTTAAAAAAACTTGGTATGAACAAAGCTTAATGTATTATAACACTGCTTACAAAGTTTCATGACAATAGGATGTATATTATAGACATAAAGTTAAGTTCTATACTCATCTTTGCGTGTAAAATTTTGACGTTAAAATTGAAAAATTTCAACTATCAACATTTGGGGCTTTAAAAATTAAAATATTGCAAAAAAATACTTTTTAAATGCCTTAATATATAACTTATCATGTACTAAAACCAATAGAGTACTCATTTGATTTATCAGACTTGGCATAATTATTCAAAAGTCAAATTTATATGAGCCTGCGCCTAAAAATTCAGGTTTTTCAATGATGGGGAGCCTTACATGAAGATGTAATATTTTCCAGCAACTTTATATTTGTGAAGCTTTTTGGTTATAAATAATCCTTACATATGTATTAAAAGAACTTTAAATGGAAAGATAAGTTACAAATAACATATCATATTAGTTTAAAAGGGTCTTAGGCCAAGTAGGACTGGAAAAAAATTAGGGTCAATTAAGGCCGTGCCACATATTTACATTAAAAAATGCATGTTGAGGCTATAAGAAATAAAAATTTGTGTCTTTTTTATCATTTCTATACTCATGTGACATGATACAACAAATCTGAGCACAAAAAGACTCTTGCAATTAACTTTTCTTACAAGCAGTATGGGCTGAAACAAAGATTTTTGCCTTTTTTGGGAAAAACTTGCATGCAATTTATTCTCAACAGGCTTATATTTAAACCACTTGCTATCCTACAGAAGAAAAGAAATATATTATGTGAAATGGAACAGGTACAATAGACATTGTAAAGTGCATTTGATACAAATTTAGTGAGGTCTTTAATATGGACATCAAATTTTATATACCAAGCTCCCCACTATTGCCTTCATCCAAACAAGGCGTTAGACAAGGGTCATTTATACAACACATTTTGCACATTTTATCTGAGATAAACTTCTTTTCTGTAGATTCAGAGTTCATAAATAAGTAAAAGAAGCAGGTAAAGGCATAGAAACACAAATATTGACACATAAAAACCTGTCAGATAGAAAGTCAGGATGCCATTTATGCATCAATATTGAAAAAGTTAAAAAATGCCTATTTTGACCATAAAATGCAAAAATTGGTCATTTTTGCAGAAATTCTATAAAATAAAAGTTTAAATCCTTTAGTTTCATGCTATTTGACAAGTTGACACCATCAAATCATTTAGGGAAGTTGCCAGTGAACAAATTCTATATTTACAGATTTCACCTAATAGGGTAGAAAGAGTTGACAAATCTTAAAAAAACTTGGTATGAACAAAGCTTAATGTATTATAACACTGCTTACAAAGTTTCATGACAATAGGATGTATATTATAGACATAAAGTTAAGTTCTATACTCATCTTTGCGTGTAAAATTTTGACGTTAAAATTGAAAAATTTCAACTATCAACATTTGGGGCTTTAAAAATTAAAATATTGCAAAAAAATACTTTTTAAATGCCTTAATATATAACTTATCATGTACTAAAACCAATAGAGTACTCATTTGATTTATCAGACTTGGCATAATTATTCAAAAGTCAAATTTATATGAGCCTGCGCCTAAAAATTCAGGTTTTTCAATGATGGGGAGCCTTACATGAAGATGTAATATTTTCCAGCAACTTTATATTTGTGAAGCTTTTTGGTTATAAATAATCCTTACATATGTATTAAAAGAACTTTAAATGGAAAGATAAGTTACAAATAACATATCATATTAGTTTAAAAGGGTCTTAGGCCAAGTAGGACTGGAAAAAAATTAGGGTCAATTAAGGCCGTGCCACATATTTACATTAAAAAATGCATGTTGAGGCTATAAGAAATAAAAATTTGTGTCTTTTTTATCATTTCTATACTCATGTGACATGATACAACAAATCTGAGCACAAAAAGACTCTTGCAATTAACTTTTCTTACAAGCAGTATGGGCTGAAACAAAGATTTTTGCCTTTTTTGGGAAAAACTTGCATGCAATTTATTCTCAACAGGCTTATATTTAAACCACTTGCTATCCTACAGAAGAAAAGAAATATATTATGTGAAATGGAACAGGTACAATAGACATTGTAAAGTGCATTTGATACAAATTTAGTGAGGTCTTTAATATGGACATCAAATTTTATATACCAAGCTCCCCACTATTGCCTTCATCCAAACAAGGCGTTAGACAAGGGTCATTTATACAACACATTTTGCACATTTTATCTGAGATAAACTTCTTTTCTGTAGATTCAGAGTTCATAAATAAGTAAAAGAAGCAGGTAAAGGCATAGAAACACAAATATTGACACATAAAAACCTGTCAGATAGAAAGTCAGGATGCCATTTATGCATCAATATTGAAAAAGTTAAAAAATGCCTATTTTGACCATAAAATGCAAAAATTGGTCATTTTTGCAGAAATTCTATAAAATAAAAGTTTAAATCCTTTAGTTTCATGCTATTTGACAAGTTGACACCATCAAATCATTTAGGGAAGTTGCCAGTGAACAAATTCTATATTTACAGATTTCACCTCTTAGGTCCGAGAACACAATTAATTCGTAGTGCATTTCTTTTAGAACATAAATGAAAATAAAAAAAATCCCACCTGCGCTTTCTCGAAGAAACTTTTACAGTGTGTTGTACTACTTTTGGGACAAATTATATCAAATTTATAGAAAACTTCATCGCCTCTAACTCAAAATATGGACAATTTTATGTTTAGGGCGTCTTGAAATCTTTTGACAGCTTCCGAAGTGCTCATTTTCAACCTTTTTCAGCTGGACCAAATCACTACTTTCCTTTAAAATTCTGGACCCAAATTTTTTTACAGTGTAATTTCATCCCCCTACTTGCAATTTGAGGCAGTGAACATGGAGAAATAAATTTGGAAGGGGTATAAAAATTAATGGCAAGTAACCCACTGTCAACACTAGGGACTATATTTGTAAACAACGAAAATCAAGGGACGACAATGGTGGTCTCGGACCTAATAGGGTAGAAAGAGTTGACAAATCTTAAAAAAACTTGGTATGAACAAAGCTTAATGTATTATAACACTGCTTACAAAGTTTCATGACAATAGGATGTATATTATAGACATAAAGTTAAGTTCTATACTCATCTTTGCGTGTAAAATTTTGACGTTAAAATTGAAAAATTTCAACTATCAACATTTTGGGCTTTAAAAATTAAAATATTGCAAAAAAATACTTTTTAAATGCCTTAATATATAACTTATCATGTACTAAAACCAATAGAGTACTCATTTGATTTATCAGACTTGGCATAATTATTCAAAAGTCAAATTTATATGAGCCTGCGCCTAAAAATTCAGGTTTTTCAATGATGGGGAGCCTTACATGAAGATGTAATATTTTCCAGCAACTTTATATTTGTGAAGCTTTTTGGTTATAAATAATCCTTACATATGTATTAAAAGAACTTTAAATGGAAAGATAAGTTACAAATAACATATCATATTAGTTTAAAAGGGTCTTAGGCCAAGTAGGACTGGAAAAAAATTAGGGTCAATTAAGGCCGTGCCACATATTTACATTAAAAAATGCATGTTGAGGCTATAAGAAATAAAAATTTGTGTCTTTTTTATCATTTCTATACTCATGTGACATGATACAACAAATCTGAGCACAAAAAGACTCTTGCAATTAACTTTTCTTACAAGCAGTATGGGCTGAAACAAAGATTTTTGCCTTTTTTGGGAAAAACTTGCATGCAATTTATTCTCAACAGGCTTATATTTAAACCACTTGCTATCCTACAGAAGAAAAGAAATATATTATGTGAAATGGAACAGGTACAATAGACATTGTAAAGTGCATTTGATACAAATTTAGTGAGGTCTTTAATATGGACATCAAATTTTATATACCAAGCTCCCCACTATTGCCTTCATCCAAACAAGGCGTTAGACAAGGGTCATTTATACAACACATTTTGCACATTTTATCTGAGATAAACTTCTTTTCTGTAGATTCAGAGTTCATAAATAAGTAAAAGAAGCAGGTAAAGGCATAGAAACACAAATATTGACACATAAAAACCTGTCAGATAGAAAGTCAGGATGCCATTTATGCATCAATATTGAAAAAGTTAAAAAATGCCTATTTTGACCATAAAATGCAAAAATTGGTCATTTTTGCAGAAATTCTATAAAATAAAAGTTTAAATCCTTTAGTTTCATGCTATTTGACAAGTTGACACCATCAAATCATTTAGGGAAGTTGCCAGTGAACAAATTCTATATTTACAGATTTCACCTAATAGGGTAGAAAGAGTTGACAAATCTTAAAAAAACTTGGTATGAACAAAGCTTAATGTATTATAACACTGCTTACAAAGTTTCATGACAATAGGATGTATATTATAGACATAAAGTTAAGTTCTATACTCATCTTTGCGTGTAAAATTTTGACGTTAAAATTGAAAAATTTCAACTATCAACATTTGGGGCTTTAAAAATTAAAATATTGCAAAAAAATACTTTTTAAATGCCTTAATATATAACTTATCATGTACTAAAACCAATAGAGTACTCATTTGATTTATCAGACTTGGCATAATTATTCAAAAGTCAAATTTATATGAGCCTGCGCCTAAAAATTCAGGTTTTTCAATGATGGGGAGCCTTACATGAAGATGTAATATTTTCCAGCAACTTTATATTTGTGAAGCTTTTTGGTTATAAATAATCCTTACATATGTATTAAAAGAACTTTAAATGGAAAGATAAGTTACAAATAACATATCATATTAGTTTAAAAGGGTCTTAGGCCAAGTAGGACTGGAAAAAAATTAGGGTCAATTAAGGCCGTGCCACATATTTACATTAAAAAATGCATGTTGAGGCTATAAGAAATAAAAATTTGTGTCTTTTTTATCATTTCTATACTCATGTGACATGATACAACAAATCTGAGCACAAAAAGACTCTTGCAATTAACTTTTCTTACAAGCAGTATGGGCTGAAACAAAGATTTTTGCCTTTTTTGGGAAAAACTTGCATGCAATTTATTCTCAACAGGCTTATATTTAAACCACTTGCTATCCTACAGAAGAAAAGAAATATATTATGTGAAATGGAACAGGTACAATAGACATTGTAAAGTGCATTTGATACAAATTTAGTGAGGTCTTTAATATGGACATCAAATTTTATATACCAAGCTCCCCACTATTGCCTTCATCCAAACAAGGCGTTAGACAAGGGTCATTTATACAACACATTTTGCACATTTTATCTGAGATAAACTTCTTTTCTGTAGATTCAGAGTTCATAAATAAGTAAAAGAAGCAGGTAAAGGCATAGAAACACAAATATTGACACATAAAAACCTGTCAGATAGAAAGTCAGGATGCCATTTATGCATCAATATTGAAAAAGTTAAAAAATGCCTATTTTGACCATAAAATGCAAAAATTGGTCATTTTTGCAGAAATTCTATAAAATAAAAGTTTAAATCCTTTAGTTTCATGCTATTTGACAAGTTGACACCATCAAATCATTTAGGGAAGTTGCCAGTGAACAAATTCTATATTTACAGATTTCACCTCTTAGGTCCGAGAACACAATTAATTCGTAGTGCATTTCTTTTAGAACATAAATGAAAATAAAAAAAATCCCACCTGCGCTTTCTCGAAGAAACTTTTACAGTGTGTTGTACTACTTTTGGGACAAATTATATCAAATTTATAGAAAACTTCATCGCCTCTAACTCAAAATATGGACAATTTTATGTTTAGGGCGTCTTGAAATCTTTTGACAGCTTCCGAAGTGCTCATTTTCAACCTTTTTCAGCTGGACCAAATCACTACTTTCCTTTAAAATTCTGGACCCAAATTTTTTTACAGTGTAATTTCATCCCCCTACTTGCAATTTGAGGCAGTGAACATGGAGAAATAAATTTGGAAGGGGTATAAAAATTAATGGCAAGTAACCCACTGTCAACACTAGGGACTATATTTGTAAACAACGAAAATCAAGGGACGACAATGGTGGTCTCGGACCTAATAGGGTAGAAAGAGTTGACAAATCTTAAAAAAACTTGGTATGAACAAAGCTTAATGTATTATAACACTGCTTACAAAGTTTCATGACAATAGGATGTATATTATAGACATAAAGTTAAGTTCTATACTCATCTTTGCGTGTAAAATTTTGACGTTAAAATTGAAAAATTTCAACTATCAACATTTGGGGCTTTAAAAATTAAAATATTGCAAAAAAATACTTTTTAAATGCCTTAATATATAACTTATCATGTACTAAAACCAATAGAGTACTCATTTGATTTATCAGACTTGGCATAATTATTCAAAAGTCAAATTTATATGAGCCTGCGCCTAAAAATTCAGGTTTTTCAATGATGGGGAGCCTTACATGAAGATGTAATATTTTCCAGCAACTTTATATTTGTGAAGCTTTTTGGTTATAAATAATCCTTACATATGTATTAAAAGAACTTTAAATGGAAAGATAAGTTACAAATAACATATCATATTAGTTTAAAAGGGTCTTAGGCCAAGTAGGACTGGAAAAAAATTAGGGTCAATTAAGGCCGTGCCACATATTTACATTAAAAAATGCATGTTGAGGCTATAAGAAATAAAAATTTGTGTCTTTTTTATCATTTCTATACTCATGTGACATGATACAACAAATCTGAGCACAAAAAGACTCTTGCAATTAACTTTTCTTACAAGCAGTATGGGCTGAAACAAAGATTTTTGCCTTTTTTGGGAAAAACTTGCATGCAATTTATTCTCAACAGGCTTATATTTAAACCACTTGCTATCCTACAGAAGAAAAGAAATATATTATGTGAAATGGAACAGGTACAATAGACATTGTAAAGTGCATTTGATACAAATTTAGTGAGGTCTTTAATATGGACATCAAATTTTATATACCAAGCTCCCCACTATTGCCTTCATCCAAACAAGGCGTTAGACAAGGGTCATTTATACAACACATTTTGCACATTTTATCTGAGATAAACTTCTTTTCTGTAGATTCAGAGTTCATAAATAAGTAAAAGAAGCAGGTAAAGGCATAGAAACACAAATATTGACACATAAAAACCTGTCAGATAGAAAGTCAGGATGCCATTTATGCATCAATATTGAAAAAGTTAAAAAATGCCTATTTTGACCATAAAATGCAAAAATTGGTCATTTTTGCAGAAATTCTATAAAATAAAAGTTTAAATCCTTTAGTTTCATGCTATTTGACAAGTTGACACCATCAAATCATTTAGGGAAGTTGCCAGTGAACAAATTCTATATTTACAGATTTCACCTAATAGGGTAGAAAGAGTTGACAAATCTTAAAAAAACTTGGTATGAACAAAGCTTAATGTATTATAACACTGCTTACAAAGTTTCATGACAATAGGATGTATATTATAGACATAAAGTTAAGTTCTATACTCATCTTTGCGTGTAAAATTTTGACGTTAAAATTGAAAAATTTCAACTATCAACATTTGGGGCTTTAAAAATTAAAATATTGCAAAAAAATACTTTTTAAATGCCTTAATATATAACTTATCATGTACTAAAACCAATAGAGTACTCATTTGATTTATCAGACTTGGCATAATTATTCAAAAGTCAAATTTATATGAGCCTGCGCCTAAAAATTCAGGTTTTTCAATGATGGGGAGCCTTACATGAAGATGTAATATTTTCCAGCAACTTTATATTTGTGAAGCTTTTTGGTTATAAATAATCCTTACATATGTATTAAAAGAACTTTAAATGGAAAGATAAGTTACAAATAACATATCATATTAGTTTAAAAGGGTCTTAGGCCAAGTAGGACTGGAAAAAAATTAGGGTCAATTAAGGCCGTGCCACATATTTACATTAAAAAATGCATGTTGAGGCTATAAGAAATAAAAATTTGTGTCTTTTTTATCATTTCTATACTCATGTGACATGATACAACAAATCTGAGCACAAAAAGACTCTTGCAATTAACTTTTCTTACAAGCAGTATGGGCTGAAACAAAGATTTTTGCCTTTTTTGGGAAAAACTTGCATGCAATTTATTCTCAACAGGCTTATATTTAAACCACTTGCTATCCTACAGAAGAAAAGAAATATATTATGTGAAATGGAACAGGTACAATAGACATTGTAAAGTGCATTTGATACAAATTTAGTGAGGTCTTTAATATGGACATCAAATTTTATATACCAAGCTCCCCACTATTGCCTTCATCCAAACAAGGCGTTAGACAAGGGTCATTTATACAACACATTTTGCACATTTTATCTGAGATAAACTTCTTTTCTGTAGATTCAGAGTTCATAAATAAGTAAAAGAAGCAGGTAAAGGCATAGAAACACAAATATTGACACATAAAAACCTGTCAGATAGAAAGTCAGGATGCCATTTATGCATCAATATTGAAAAAGTTAAAAAATGCCTATTTTGACCATAAAATGCAAAAATTGGTCATTTTTGCAGAAATTCTATAAAATAAAAGTTTAAATCCTTTAGTTTCATGCTATTTGACAAGTTGACACCATCAAATCATTTAGGGAAGTTGCCAGTGAACAAATTCTATATTTACAGATTTCACCTCTTAGGTCCGAGAACACAATTAATTCGTAGTGCATTTCTTTTAGAACATAAATGAAAATAAAAAAAATCCCACCTGCGCTTTCTCGAAGAAACTTTTACAGTGTGTTGTACTACTTTTGGGACAAATTATATCAAATTTATAGAAAACTTCATCGCCTCTAACTCAAAATATGGACAATTTTATGTTTAGGGCGTCTTGAAATCTTTTGACAGCTTCCGAAGTGCTCATTTTCAACCTTTTTCAGCTGGACCAAATCACTACTTTCCTTTAAAATTCTGGACCCAAATTTTTTTACAGTGTAATTTCATCCCCCTACTTGCAATTTGAGGCAGTGAACATGGAGAAATAAATTTGGAAGGGGTATAAAAATTAATGGCAAGTAACCCACTGTCAACACTAGGGACTATATTTGTAAACAACGAAAATCAAGGGACGACAATGGTGGTCTCGGACCTAATAGGGTAGAAAGAGTTGACAAATCTTAAAAAAACTTGGTATGAACAAAGCTTAATGTATTATAACACTGCTTACAAAGTTTCATGACAATAGGATGTATATTATAGACATAAAGTTAAGTTCTATACTCATCTTTGCGTGTAAAATTTTGACGTTAAAATTGAAAAATTTCAACTATCAACATTTGGGGCTTTAAAAATTAAAATATTGCAAAAAAATACTTTTTAAATGCCTTAATATATAACTTATCATGTACTAAAACCAATAGAGTACTCATTTGATTTATCAGACTTGGCATAATTATTCAAAAGTCAAATTTATATGAGCCTGCGCCTAAAAATTCAGGTTTTTCAATGATGGGGAGCCTTACATGAAGATGTAATATTTTCCAGCAACTTTATATTTGTGAAGCTTTTTGGTTATAAATAATCCTTACATATGTATTAAAAGAACTTTAAATGGAAAGATAAGTTACAAATAACATATCATATTAGTTTAAAAGGGTCTTAGGCCAAGTAGGACTGGAAAAAAATTAGGGTCAATTAAGGCCGTGCCACATATTTACATTAAAAAATGCATGTTGAGGCTATAAGAAATAAAAATTTGTGTCTTTTTTATCATTTCTATACTCATGTGACATGATACAACAAATCTGAGCACAAAAAGACTCTTGCAATTAACTTTTCTTACAAGCAGTATGGGCTGAAACAAAGATTTTTGCCTTTTTTGGGAAAAACTTGCATGCAATTTATTCTCAACAGGCTTATATTTAAACCACTTGCTATCCTACAGAAGAAAAGAAATATATTATGTGAAATGGAACAGGTACAATAGACATTGTAAAGTGCATTTGATACAAATTTAGTGAGGTCTTTAATATGGACATCAAATTTTATATACCAAGCTCCCCACTATTGCCTTCATCCAAACAAGGCGTTAGACAAGGGTCATTTATACAACACATTTTGCACATTTTATCTGAGATAAACTTCTTTTCTGTAGATTCAGAGTTCATAAATAAGTAAAAGAAGCAGGTAAAGGCATAGAAACACAAATATTGACACATAAAAACCTGTCAGATAGAAAGTCAGGATGCCATTTATGCATCAATATTGAAAAAGTTAAAAAATGCCTATTTTGACCATAAAATGCAAAAATTGGTCATTTTTGCAGAAATTCTATAAAATAAAAGTTTAAATCCTTTAGTTTCATGCTATTTGACAAGTTGACACCATCAAATCATTTAGGGAAGTTGCCAGTGAACAAATTCTATATTTACAGATTTCACCTCTTAGGTCCGAGAACACAATTAATTCGTAGTGCATTTCTTTTAGAACATAAATGAAAATAAAAAAAATCCCACCTGCGCTTTCTCGAAGAAACTTTTACAGTGTGTTGTACTACTTTTGGGACAAATTATATCAAATTTATAGAAAACTTCATCGCCTCTAACTCAAAATATGGACAATTTTATGTTTAGGGCGTCTTGAAATCTTTTGACAGCTTCCGAAGTGCTCATTTTCAACCTTTTTCAGCTGGACCAAATCACTACTTTCCTTTAAAATTCTGGACCCAAATTTTTTTACAGTGTAATTTCATCCCCCTACTTGCAATTTGAGGCAGTGAACATGGAGAAATAAATTTGGAAGGGGTATAAAAATTAATGGCAAGTAACCCACTGTCAACACTAGGGACTATATTTGTAAACAACGAAAATCAAGGGACGACAATGGTGGTCTCGGACCTAATAGGGTAGAAAGAGTTGACAAATCTTAAAAAAACTTGGTATGAACAAAGCTTAATGTATTATAACACTGCTTACAAAGTTTCATGACAATAGGATGTATATTATAGACATAAAGTTAAGTTCTATACTCATCTTTGCGTGTAAAATTTTGACGTTAAAATTGAAAAATTTCAACTATCAACATTTGGGGCTTTAAAAATTAAAATATTGCAAAAAAATACTTTTTAAATGCCTTAATATATAACTTATCATGTACTAAAACCAATAGAGTACTCATTTGATTTATCAGACTTGGCATAATTATTCAAAAGTCAAATTTATATGAGCCTGCGCCTAAAAATTCAGGTTTTTCAATGATGGGGAGCCTTACATGAAGATGTAATATTTTCCAGCAACTTTATATTTGTGAAGCTTTTTGGTTATAAATAATCCTTACATATGTATTAAAAGAACTTTAAATGGAAAGATAAGTTACAAATAACATATCATATTAGTTTAAAAGGGTCTTAGGCCAAGTAGGACTGGAAAAAAATTAGGGTCAATTAAGGCCGTGCCACATATTTACATTAAAAAATGCATGTTGAGGCTATAAGAAATAAAAATTTGTGTCTTTTTTATCATTTCTATACTCATGTGACATGATACAACAAATCTGAGCACAAAAAGACTCTTGCAATTAACTTTTCTTACAAGCAGTATGGGCTGAAACAAAGATTTTTGCCTTTTTTGGGAAAAACTTGCATGCAATTTATTCTCAACAGGCTTATATTTAAACCACTTGCTATCCTACAGAAGAAAAGAAATATATTATGTGAAATGGAACAGGTACAATAGACATTGTAAAGTGCATTTGATACAAATTTAGTGAGGTCTTTAATATGGACATCAAATTTTATATACCAAGCTCCCCACTATTGCCTTCATCCAAACAAGGCGTTAGACAAGGGTCATTTATACAACACATTTTGCACATTTTATCTGAGATAAACTTCTTTTCTGTAGATTCAGAGTTCATAAATAAGTAAAAGAAGCAGGTAAAGGCATAGAAACACAAATATTGACACATAAAAACCTGTCAGATAGAAAGTCAGGATGCCATTTATGCATCAATATTGAAAAAGTTAAAAAATGCCTATTTTGACCATAAAATGCAAAAATTGGTCATTTTTGCAGAAATTCTATAAAATAAAAGTTTAAATCCTTTAGTTTCATGCTATTTGACAAGTTGACACCATCAAATCATTTAGGGAAGTTGCCAGTGAACAAATTCTATATTTACAGATTTCACCTCTTAGGTCCGAGAACACAATTAATTCGTAGTGCATTTCTTTTAGAACATAAATGAAAATAAAAAAAATCCCACCTGCGCTTTCTCGAAGAAACTTTTACAGTGTGTTGTACTACTTTTGGGACAAATTATATCAAATTTATAGAAAACTTCATCGCCTCTAACTCAAAATATGGACAATTTTATGTTTAGGGCGTCTTGAAATCTTTTGACAGCTTCCGAAGTGCTCATTTTCAACCTTTTTCAGCTGGACCAAATCACTACTTTCCTTTAAAATTCTGGACCCAAATTTTTTTACAGTGTAATTTCATCCCCCTACTTGCAATTTGAGGCAGTGAACATGGAGAAATAAATTTGGAAGGGGTATAAAAATTAATGGCAAGTAACCCACTGTCAACACTAGGGACTATATTTGTAAACAACGAAAATCAAGGGACGACAATGGTGGTCTCGGACCTAATAGGGTAGAAAGAGTTGACAAATCTTAAAAAAACTTGGTATGAACAAAGCTTAATGTATTATAACACTGCTTACAAAGTTTCATGACAATAGGATGTATATTATAGACATAAAGTTAAGTTCTATACTCATCTTTGCGTGTAAAATTTTGACGTTAAAATTGAAAAATTTCAACTATCAACATTTGGGGCTTTAAAAATTAAAATATTGCAAAAAAATACTTTTTAAATGCCTTAATATATAACTTATCATGTACTAAAACCAATAGAGTACTCATTTGATTTATCAGACTTGGCATAATTATTCAAAAGTCAAATTTATATGAGCCTGCGCCTAAAAATTCAGGTTTTTCAATGATGGGGAGCCTTACATGAAGATGTAATATTTTCCAGCAACTTTATATTTGTGAAGCTTTTTGGTTATAAATAATCCTTACATATGTATTAAAAGAACTTTAAATGGAAAGATAAGTTACAAATAACATATCATATTAGTTTAAAAGGGTCTTAGGCCAAGTAGGACTGGAAAAAAATTAGGGTCAATTAAGGCCGTGCCACATATTTACATTAAAAAATGCATGTTGAGGCTATAAGAAATAAAAATTTGTGTCTTTTTTATCATTTCTATACTCATGTGACATGATACAACAAATCTGAGCACAAAAAGACTCTTGCAATTAACTTTTCTTACAAGCAGTATGGGCTGAAACAAAGATTTTTGCCTTTTTTGGGAAAAACTTGCATGCAATTTATTCTCAACAGGCTTATATTTAAACCACTTGCTATCCTACAGAAGAAAAGAAATATATTATGTGAAATGGAACAGGTACAATAGACATTGTAAAGTGCATTTGATACAAATTTAGTGAGGTCTTTAATATGGACATCAAATTTTATATACCAAGCTCCCCACTATTGCCTTCATCCAAACAAGGCGTTAGACAAGGGTCATTTATACAACACATTTTGCACATTTTATCTGAGATAAACTTCTTTTCTGTAGATTCAGAGTTCATAAATAAGTAAAAGAAGCAGGTAAAGGCATAGAAACACAAATATTGACACATAAAAACCTGTCAGATAGAAAGTCAGGATGCCATTTATGCATCAATATTGAAAAAGTTAAAAAATGCCTATTTTGACCATAAAATGCAAAAATTGGTCATTTTTGCAGAAATTCTATAAAATAAAAGTTTAAATCCTTTAGTTTCATGCTATTTGACAAGTTGACACCATCAAATCATTTAGGGAAGTTGCCAGTGAACAAATTCTATATTTACAGATTTCACCTAATAGGGTAGAAAGAGTTGACAAATCTTAAAAAAACTTGGTATGAACAAAGCTTAATGTATTATAACACTGCTTACAAAGTTTCATGACAATAGGATGTATATTATAGACATAAAGTTAAGTTCTATACTCATCTTTGCGTGTAAAATTTTGACGTTAAAATTGAAAAATTTCAACTATCAACATTTGGGGCTTTAAAAATTAAAATATTGCAAAAAAATACTTTTTAAATGCCTTAATATATAACTTATCATGTACTAAAACCAATAGAGTACTCATTTGATTTATCAGACTTGGCATAATTATTCAAAAGTCAAATTTATATGAGCCTGCGCCTAAAAATTCAGGTTTTTCAATGATGGGGAGCCTTACATGAAGATGTAATATTTTCCAGCAACTTTATATTTGTGAAGCTTTTTGGTTATAAATAATCCTTACATATGTATTAAAAGAACTTTAAATGGAAAGATAAGTTACAAATAACATATCATATTAGTTTAAAAGGGTCTTAGGCCAAGTAGGACTGGAAAAAAATTAGGGTCAATTAAGGCCGTGCCACATATTTACATTAAAAAATGCATGTTGAGGCTATAAGAAATAAAAATTTGTGTCTTTTTTATCATTTCTATACTCATGTGACATGATACAACAAATCTGAGCACAAAAAGACTCTTGCAATTAACTTTTCTTACAAGCAGTATGGGCTGAAACAAAGATTTTTGCCTTTTTTGGGAAAAACTTGCATGCAATTTATTCTCAACAGGCTTATATTTAAACCACTTGCTATCCTACAGAAGAAAAGAAATATATTATGTGAAATGGAACAGGTACAATAGACATTGTAAAGTGCATTTGATACAAATTTAGTGAGGTCTTTAATATGGACATCAAATTTTATATACCAAGCTCCCCACTATTGCCTTCATCCAAACAAGGCGTTAGACAAGGGTCATTTATACAACACATTTTGCACATTTTATCTGAGATAAACTTCTTTTCTGTAGATTCAGAGTTCATAAATAAGTAAAAGAAGCAGGTAAAGGCATAGAAACACAAATATTGACACATAAAAACCTGTCAGATAGAAAGTCAGGATGCCATTTATGCATCAATATTGAAAAAGTTAAAAAATGCCTATTTTGACCATAAAATGCAAAAATTGGTCATTTTTGCAGAAATTCTATAAAATAAAAGTTTAAATCCTTTAGTTTCATGCTATTTGACAAGTTGACACCATCAAATCATTTAGGGAAGTTGCCAGTGAACAAATTCTATATTTACAGATTTCACCTCTTAGGGTAGAAAGAGTTGACAAATCTTAAAAAAACTTGGTATGAACAAAGCTTAATGTATTATAACACTGCTTACAAAGTTTCATGACAATAGGATGTATATTATAGACATAAAGTTAAGTTCTATACTCATCTTTGCGTGTAAAATTTTGACGTTAAAATTGAAAAATTTCAACTATCAACATTTGGGGCTTTAAAAATTAAAATATTGCAAAAAAATACTTTTTAAATGCCTTAATATATAACTTATCATGTACTAAAACCAATAGAGTACTCATTTGATTTATCAGACTTGGCATAATTATTCAAAAGTCAAATTTATATGAGCCTGCGCCTAAAAATTCAGGTTTTTCAATGATGGGGAGCCTTACATGAAGATGTAATATTTTCCAGCAACTTTATATTTGTGAAGCTTTTTGGTTATAAATAATCCTTACATATGTATTAAAAGAACTTTAAATGGAAAGATAAGTTACAAATAACATATCATATTAGTTTAAAAGGGTCTTAGGCCAAGTAGGACTGGAAAAAAATTAGGGTCAATTAAGGCCGTGCCACATATTTACATTAAAAAATGCATGTTGAGGCTATAAGAAATAAAAATTTGTGTCTTTTTTATCATTTCTATACTCATGTGACATGATACAACAAATCTGAGCACAAAAAGACTCTTGCAATTAACTTTTCTTACAAGCAGTATGGGCTGAAACAAAGATTTTTGCCTTTTTTGGGAAAAACTTGCATGCAATTTATTCTCAACAGGCTTATATTTAAACCACTTGCTATCCTACAGAAGAAAAGAAATATATTATGTGAAATGGAACAGGTACAATAGACATTGTAAAGTGCATTTGATACAAATTTAGTGAGGTCTTTAATATGGACATCAAATTTTATATACCAAGCTCCCCACTATTGCCTTCATCCAAACAAGGCGTTAGACAAGGGTCATTTATACAACACATTTTGCACATTTTATCTGAGATAAACTTCTTTTCTGTAGATTCAGAGTTCATAAATAAGTAAAAGAAGCAGGTAAAGGCATAGAAACACAAATATTGACACATAAAAACCTGTCAGATAGAAAGTCAGGATGCCATTTATGCATCAATATTGAAAAAGTTAAAAAATGCCTATTTTGACCATAAAATGCAAAAATTGGTCATTTTTGCAGAAATTCTATAAAATAAAAGTTTAAATCCTTTAGTTTCATGCTATTTGACAAGTTGACACCATCAAATCATTTAGGGAAGTTGCCAGTGAACAAATTCTATATTTACAGATTTCACCTCTTAGGTCCGAGAACACAATTAATTCGTAGTGCATTTCTTTTAGAACATAAATGAAAATAAAAAAAATCCCACCTGCGCTTTCTCGAAGAAACTTTTACAGTGTGTTGTACTACTTTTGGGACAAATTATATCAAATTTATAGAAAACTTCATCGCCTCTAACTCAAAATATGGACAATTTTATGTTTAGGGCGTCTTGAAATCTTTTGACAGCTTCCGAAGTGCTCATTTTCAACCTTTTTCAGCTGGACCAAATCACTACTTTCCTTTAAAATTCTGGACCCAAATTTTTTTACAGTGTAATTTCATCCCCCTACTTGCAATTTGAGGCAGTGAACATGGAGAAATAAATTTGGAAGGGGTATAAAAATTAATGGCAAGTAACCCACTGTCAACACTAGGGACTATATTTGTAAACAACGAAAATCAAGGGACGACAATGGTGGTCTCGGACCTAATAGGGTAGAAAGAGTTGACAAATCTTAAAAAAACTTGGTATGAACAAAGCTTAATGTATTATAACACTGCTTACAAAGTTTCATGACAATAGGATGTATATTATAGACATAAAGTTAAGTTCTATACTCATCTTTGCGTGTAAAATTTTGACGTTAAAATTGAAAAATTTCAACTATCAACATTTGGGGCTTTAAAAATTAAAATATTGCAAAAAAATACTTTTTAAATGCCTTAATATATAACTTATCATGTACTAAAACCAATAGAGTACTCATTTGATTTATCAGACTTGGCATAATTATTCAAAAGTCAAATTTATATGAGCCTGCGCCTAAAAATTCAGGTTTTTCAATGATGGGGAGCCTTACATGAAGATGTAATATTTTCCAGCAACTTTATATTTGTGAAGCTTTTTGGTTATAAATAATCCTTACATATGTATTAAAAGAACTTTAAATGGAAAGATAAGTTACAAATAACATATCATATTAGTTTAAAAGGGTCTTAGGCCAAGTAGGACTGGAAAAAAATTAGGGTCAATTAAGGCCGTGCCACATATTTACATTAAAAAATGCATGTTGAGGCTATAAGAAATAAAAATTTGTGTCTTTTTTATCATTTCTATACTCATGTGACATGATACAACAAATCTGAGCACAAAAAGACTCTTGCAATTAACTTTTCTTACAAGCAGTATGGGCTGAAACAAAGATTTTTGCCTTTTTTGGGAAAAACTTGCATGCAATTTATTCTCAACAGGCTTATATTTAAACCACTTGCTATCCTACAGAAGAAAAGAAATATATTATGTGAAATGGAACAGGTACAATAGACATTGTAAAGTGCATTTGATACAAATTTAGTGAGGTCTTTAATATGGACATCAAATTTTATATACCAAGCTCCCCACTATTGCCTTCATCCAAACAAGGCGTTAGACAAGGGTCATTTATACAACACATTTTGCACATTTTATCTGAGATAAACTTCTTTTCTGTAGATTCAGAGTTCATAAATAAGTAAAAGAAGCAGGTAAAGGCATAGAAACACAAATATTGACACATAAAAACCTGTCAGATAGAAAGTCAGGATGCCATTTATGCATCAATATTGAAAAAGTTAAAAAATGCCTATTTTGACCATAAAATGCAAAAATTGGTCATTTTTGCAGAAATTCTATAAAATAAAAGTTTAAATCCTTTAGTTTCATGCTATTTGACAAGTTGACACCATCAAATCATTTAGGGAAGTTGCCAGTGAACAAATTCTATATTTACAGATTTCACCTCTTAGGTCCGAGAACACAATTAATTCGTAGTGCATTTCTTTTAGAACATAAATGAAAATAAAAAAAATCCCACCTGCGCTTTCTCGAAGAAACTTTTACAGTGTGTTGTACTACTTTTGGGACAAATTATATCAAATTTATAGAAAACTTCATCGCCTCTAACTCAAAATATGGACAATTTTATGTTTAGGGCGTCTTGAAATCTTTTGACAGCTTCCGAAGTGCTCATTTTCAACCTTTTTCAGCTGGACCAAATCACTACTTTCCTTTAAAATTCTGGACCCAAATTTTTTTACAGTGTAATTTCATCCCCCTACTTGCAATTTGAGGCAGTGAACATGGAGAAATAAATTTGGAAGGGGTATAAAAATTAATGGCAAGTAACCCACTGTCAACACTAGGGACTATATTTGTAAACAACGAAAATCAAGGGACGACAATGGTGGTCTCGGACCTAATAGGGTAGAAAGAGTTGACAAATCTTAAAAAAACTTGGTATGAACAAAGCTTAATGTATTATAACACTGCTTACAAAGTTTCATGACAATAGGATGTATATTATAGACATAAAGTTAAGTTCTATACTCATCTTTGCGTGTAAAATTTTGACGTTAAAATTGAAAAATTTCAACTATCAACATTTGGGGCTTTAAAAATTAAAATATTGCAAAAAAATACTTTTTAAATGCCTTAATATATAACTTATCATGTACTAAAACCAATAGAGTACTCATTTGATTTATCAGACTTGGCATAATTATTCAAAAGTCAAATTTATATGAGCCTGCGCCTAAAAATTCAGGTTTTTCAATGATGGGGAGCCTTACATGAAGATGTAATATTTTCCAGCAACTTTATATTTGTGAAGCTTTTTGGTTATAAATAATCCTTACATATGTATTAAAAGAACTTTAAATGGAAAGATAAGTTACAAATAACATATCATATTAGTTTAAAAGGGTCTTAGGCCAAGTAGGACTGGAAAAAAATTAGGGTCAATTAAGGCCGTGCCACATATTTACATTAAAAAATGCATGTTGAGGCTATAAGAAATAAAAATTTGTGTCTTTTTTATCATTTCTATACTCATGTGACATGATACAACAAATCTGAGCACAAAAAGACTCTTGCAATTAACTTTTCTTACAAGCAGTATGGGCTGAAACAAAGATTTTTGCCTTTTTTGGGAAAAACTTGCATGCAATTTATTCTCAACAGGCTTATATTTAAACCACTTGCTATCCTACAGAAGAAAAGAAATATATTATGTGAAATGGAACAGGTACAATAGACATTGTAAAGTGCATTTGATACAAATTTAGTGAGGTCTTTAATATGGACATCAAATTTTATATACCAAGCTCCCCACTATTGCCTTCATCCAAACAAGGCGTTAGACAAGGGTCATTTATACAACACATTTTGCACATTTTATCTGAGATAAACTTCTTTTCTGTAGATTCAGAGTTCATAAATAAGTAAAAGAAGCAGGTAAAGGCATAGAAACACAAATATTGACACATAAAAACCTGTCAGATAGAAAGTCAGGATGCCATTTATGCATCAATATTGAAAAAGTTAAAAAATGCCTATTTTGACCATAAAATGCAAAAATTGGTCATTTTTGCAGAAATTCTATAAAATAAAAGTTTAAATCCTTTAGTTTCATGCTATTTGACAAGTTGACACCATCAAATCATTTAGGGAAGTTGCCAGTGAACAAATTCTATATTTACAGATTTCACCTCTTAGGTCCGAGAACACAATTAATTCGTAGTGCATTTCTTTTAGAACATAAATGAAAATAAAAAAAATCCCACCTGCGCTTTCTCGAAGAAACTTTTACAGTGTGTTGTACTACTTTTGGGACAAATTATATCAAATTTATAGAAAACTTCATCGCCTCTAACTCAAAATATGGACAATTTTATGTTTAGGGCGTCTTGAAATCTTTTGACAGCTTCCGAAGTGCTCATTTTCAACCTTTTTCAGCTGGACCAAATCACTACTTTCCTTTAAAATTCTGGACCCAAATTTTTTTACAGTGTAATTTCATCCCCCTACTTGCAATTTGAGGCAGTGAACATGGAGAAATAAATTTGGAAGGGGTATAAAAATTAATGGCAAGTAACCCACTGTCAACACTAGGGACTATATTTGTAAACAACGAAAATCAAGGGACGACAATGGTGGTCTCGGACCTAATAGGGTAGAAAGAGTTGACAAATCTTAAAAAAACTTGGTATGAACAAAGCTTAATGTATTATAACACTGCTTACAAAGTTTCATGACAATAGGATGTATATTATAGACATAAAGTTAAGTTCTATACTCATCTTTGCGTGTAAAATTTTGACGTTAAAATTGAAAAATTTCAACTATCAACATTTGGGGCTTTAAAAATTAAAATATTGCAAAAAAATACTTTTTAAATGCCTTAATATATAACTTATCATGTACTAAAACCAATAGAGTACTCATTTGATTTATCAGACTTGGCATAATTATTCAAAAGTCAAATTTATATGAGCCTGCGCCTAAAAATTCAGGTTTTTCAATGATGGGGAGCCTTACATGAAGATGTAATATTTTCCAGCAACTTTATATTTGTGAAGCTTTTTGGTTATAAATAATCCTTACATATGTATTAAAAGAACTTTAAATGGAAAGATAAGTTACAAATAACATATCATATTAGTTTAAAAGGGTCTTAGGCCAAGTAGGACTGGAAAAAAATTAGGGTCAATTAAGGCCGTGCCACATATTTACATTAAAAAATGCATGTTGAGGCTATAAGAAATAAAAATTTGTGTCTTTTTTATCATTTCTATACTCATGTGACATGATACAACAAATCTGAGCACAAAAAGACTCTTGCAATTAACTTTTCTTACAAGCAGTATGGGCTGAAACAAAGATTTTTGC
The DNA here is from genome assembly GCF_036588685.1 of Mytilus trossulus. NCBI lineage: Eukaryota > Metazoa > Mollusca > Bivalvia > Mytilida > Mytilidae > Mytilus > Mytilus trossulus. The sequence continues at coordinate 62,127,164 of NC_086385.1, read as the reverse complement.
CTTTTTTGGGAAAAACTTGCATGCAATTTATTCTCAACAGGCTTATATTTAAACCACTTGCTATCCTACAGAAGAAAAGAAATATATTATGTGAAATGGAACAGGTACAATAGACATTGTAAAGTGCATTTGATACAAATTTAGTGAGGTCTTTAATATGGACATCAAATTTTATATACCAAGCTCCCCACTATTGCCTTCATCCAAACAAGGCGTTAGACAAGGGTCATTTATACAACACATTTTGCACATTTTATCTGAGATAAACTTCTTTTCTGTAGATTCAGAGTTCATAAATAAGTAAAAGAAGCAGGTAAAGGCATAGAAACACAAATATTGACACATAAAAACCTGTCAGATAGAAAGTCAGGATGCCATTTATGCATCAATATTGAAAAAGTTAAAAAATGCCTATTTTGACCATAAAATGCAAAAATTGGTCATTTTTGCAGAAATTCTATAAAATAAAAGTTTAAATCCTTTAGTTTCATGCTATTTGACAAGTTGACACCATCAAATCATTTAGGGAAGTTGCCAGTGAACAAATTCTATATTTACAGATTTCACCTCTTAGGTCCGAGAACACAATTAATTCGTAGTGCATTTCTTTTAGAACATAAATGAAAATAAAAAAAATCCCACCTGCGCTTTCTCGAAGAAACTTTTACAGTGTGTTGTACTACTTTTGGGACAAATTATATCAAATTTATAGAAAACTTCATCGCCTCTAACTCAAAATATGGACAATTTTATGTTTAGGGCGTCTTGAAATCTTTTGACAGCTTCCGAAGTGCTCATTTTCAACCTTTTTCAGCTGGACCAAATCACTACTTTCCTTTAAAATTCTGGACCCAAATTTTTTTACAGTGTAATTTCATCCCCCTACTTGCAATTTGAGGCAGTGAACATGGAGAAATAAATTTGGAAGGGGTATAAAAATTAATGGCAAGTAACCCACTGTCAACACTAGGGACTATATTTGTAAACAACGAAAATCAAGGGACGACAATGGTGGTCTCGGACCTAATAGGGTAGAAAGAGTTGACAAATCTTAAAAAAACTTGGTATGAACAAAGCTTAATGTATTATAACACTGCTTACAAAGTTTCATGACAATAGGATGTATATTATAGACATAAAGTTAAGTTCTATACTCATCTTTGCGTGTAAAATTTTGACGTTAAAATTGAAAAATTTCAACTATCAACATTTGGGGCTTTAAAAATTAAAATATTGCAAAAAAATACTTTTTAAATGCCTTAATATATAACTTATCATGTACTAAAACCAATAGAGTACTCATTTGATTTATCAGACTTGGCATAATTATTCAAAAGTCAAATTTATATGAGCCTGCGCCTAAAAATTCAGGTTTTTCAATGATGGGGAGCCTTACATGAAGATGTAATATTTTCCAGCAACTTTATATTTGTGAAGCTTTTTGGTTATAAATAATCCTTACATATGTATTAAAAGAACTTTAAATGGAAAGATAAGTTACAAATAACATATCATATTAGTTTAAAAGGGTCTTAGGCCAAGTAGGACTGGAAAAAAATTAGGGTCAATTAAGGCCGTGCCACATATTTACATTAAAAAATGCATGTTGAGGCTATAAGAAATAAAAATTTGTGTCTTTTTTATCATTTCTATACTCATGTGACATGATACAACAAATCTGAGCACAAAAAGACTCTTGCAATTAACTTTTCTTACAAGCAGTATGGGCTGAAACAAAGATTTTTGCCTTTTTTGGGAAAAACTTGCATGCAATTTATTCTCAACAGGCTTATATTTAAACCACTTGCTATCCTACAGAAGAAAAGAAATATATTATGTGAAATGGAACAGGTACAATAGACATTGTAAAGTGCATTTGATACAAATTTAGTGAGGTCTTTAATATGGACATCAAATTTTATATACCAAGCTCCCCACTATTGCCTTCATCCAAACAAGGCGTTAGACAAGGGTCATTTATACAACACATTTTGCACATTTTATCTGAGATAAACTTCTTTTCTGTAGATTCAGAGTTCATAAATAAGTAAAAGAAGCAGGTAAAGGCATAGAAACACAAATATTGACACATAAAAACCTGTCAGATAGAAAGTCAGGATGCCATTTATGCATCAATATTGAAAAAGTTAAAAAATGCCTATTTTGACCATAAAATGCAAAAATTGGTCATTTTTGCAGAAATTCTATAAAATAAAAGTTTAAATCCTTTAGTTTCATGCTATTTGACAAGTTGACACCATCAAATCATTTAGGGAAGTTGCCAGTGAACAAATTCTATATTTACAGATTTCACCTCTTAAGGGTAGAAAGAGTTGACAAATCTTAAAAAAACTTGGTATGAACAAAGCTTAATGTATTATAACACTGCTTACAAAGTTTCATGACAATAGGATGTATATTATAGACATAAAGTTAAGTTCTATACTCATCTTTGCGTGTAAAATTTTGACGTTAAAATTGAAAAATTTCAACTATCAACATTTGGGGCTTTAAAAATTAAAATATTGCAAAAAAATACTTTTTAAATGCCTTAATATATAACTTATCATGTACTAAAACCAATAGAGTACTCATTTGATTTATCAGACTTGGCATAATTATTCAAAAGTCAAATTTATATGAGCCTGCGCCTAAAAATTCAGGTTTTTCAATGATGGGGAGCCTTACATGAAGATGTAATATTTTCCAGCAACTTTATATTTGTGAAGCTTTTTGGTTATAAATAATCCTTACATATGTATTAAAAGAACTTTAAATGGAAAGATAAGTTACAAATAACATATCATATTAGTTTAAAAGGGTCTTAGGCCAAGTAGGACTGGAAAAAAATTAGGGTCAATTAAGGCCGTGCCACATATTTACATTAAAAAATGCATGTTGAGGCTATAAGAAATAAAAATTTGTGTCTTTTTTATCATTTCTATACTCATGTGACATGATACAACAAATCTGAGCACAAAAAGACTCTTGCAATTAACTTTTCTTACAAGCAGTATGGGCTGAAACAAAGATTTTTGCCTTTTTTGGGAAAAACTTGCATGCAATTTATTCTCAACAGGCTTATATTTAAACCACTTGCTATCCTACAGAAGAAAAGAAATATATTATGTGAAATGGAACAGGTACAATAGACATTGTAAAGTGCATTTGATACAAATTTAGTGAGGTCTTTAATATGGACATCAAATTTTATATACCAAGCTCCCCACTATTGCCTTCATCCAAACAAGGCGTTAGACAAGGGTCATTTATACAACACATTTTGCACATTTTATCTGAGATAAACTTCTTTTCTGTAGATTCAGAGTTCATAAATAAGTAAAAGAAGCAGGTAAAGGCATAGAAACACAAATATTGACACATAAAAACCTGTCAGATAGAAAGTCAGGATGCCATTTATGCATCAATATTGAAAAAGTTAAAAAATGCCTATTTTGACCATAAAATGCAAAAATTGGTCATTTTTGCAGAAATTCTATAAAATAAAAGTTTAAATCCTTTAGTTTCATGCTATTTGACAAGTTGACACCATCAAATCATTTAGGGAAGTTGCCAGTGAACAAATTCTATATTTACAGATTTCACCTCTTAAGGGTAGAAAGAGTTGACAAATCTTAAAAAAACTTGGTATGAACAAAGCTTAATGTATTATAACACTGCTTACAAAGTTTCATGACAATAGGATGTATATTATAGACATAAAGTTAAGTTCTATACTCATCTTTGCGTGTAAAATTTTGACGTTAAAATTGAAAAATTTCAACTATCAACATTTGGGGCTTTAAAAATTAAAATATTGCAAAAAAATACTTTTTAAATGCCTTAATATATAACTTATCATGTACTAAAACCAATAGAGTACTCATTTGATTTATCAGACTTGGCATAATTATTCAAAAGTCAAATTTATATGAGCCTGCGCCTAAAAATTCAGGTTTTTCAATGATGGGGAGCCTTACATGAAGATGTAATATTTTCCAGCAACTTTATATTTGTGAAGCTTTTTGGTTATAAATAATCCTTACATATGTATTAAAAGAACTTTAAATGGAAAGATAAGTTACAAATAACATATCATATTAGTTTAAAAGGGTCTTAGGCCAAGTAGGACTGGAAAAAAATTAGGGTCAATTAAGGCCGTGCCACATATTTACATTAAAAAATGCATGTTGAGGCTATAAGAAATAAAAATTTGTGTCTTTTTTATCATTTCTATACTCATGTGACATGATACAACAAATCTGAGCACAAAAAGACTCTTGCAATTAACTTTTCTTACAAGCAGTATGGGCTGAAACAAAGATTTTTGCCTTTTTTGGGAAAAACTTGCATGCAATTTATTCTCAACAGGCTTATATTTAAACCACTTGCTATCCTACAGAAGAAAAGAAATATATTATGTGAAATGGAACAGGTACAATAGACATTGTAAAGTGCATTTGATACAAATTTAGTGAGGTCTTTAATATGGACATCAAATTTTATATACCAAGCTCCCCACTATTGCCTTCATCCAAACAAGGCGTTAGACAAGGGTCATTTATACAACACATTTTGCACATTTTATCTGAGATAAACTTCTTTTCTGTAGATTCAGAGTTCATAAATAAGTAAAAGAAGCAGGTAAAGGCATAGAAACACAAATATTGACACATAAAAACCTGTCAGATAGAAAGTCAGGATGCCATTTATGCATCAATATTGAAAAAGTTAAAAAATGCCTATTTTGACCATAAAATGCAAAAATTGGTCATTTTTGCAGAAATTCTATAAAATAAAAGTTTAAATCCTTTAGTTTCATGCTATTTGACAAGTTGACACCATCAAATCATTTAGGGAAGTTGCCAGTGAACAAATTCTATATTTACAGATTTCACCTCTTAGGTCCGAGAACACAATTAATTCGTAGTGCATTTCTTTTAGAACATAAATGAAAATAAAAAAAATCCCACCTGCGCTTTCTCGAAGAAACTTTTACAGTGTGTTGTACTACTTTTGGGACAAATTATATCAAATTTATAGAAAACTTCATCGCCTCTAACTCAAAATATGGACAATTTTATGTTTAGGGCGTCTTGAAATCTTTTGACAGCTTCCGAAGTGCTCATTTTCAACCTTTTTCAGCTGGACCAAATCACTACTTTCCTTTAAAATTCTGGACCCAAATTTTTTTACAGTGTAATTTCATCCCCCTACTTGCAATTTGAGGCAGTGAACATGGAGAAATAAATTTGGAAGGGGTATAAAAATTAATGGCAAGTAACCCACTGTCAACACTAGGGACTATATTTGTAAACAACGAAAATCAAGGGACGACAATGGTGGTCTCGGACCTAATAGGGTAGAAAGAGTTGACAAATCTTAAAAAAACTTGGTATGAACAAAGCTTAATGTATTATAACACTGCTTACAAAGTTTCATGACAATAGGATGTATATTATAGACATAAAGTTAAGTTCTATACTCATCTTTGCGTGTAAAATTTTGACGTTAAAATTGAAAAATTTCAACTATCAACATTTGGGGCTTTAAAAATTAAAATATTGCAAAAAAATACTTTTTAAATGCCTTAATATATAACTTATCATGTACTAAAACCAATAGAGTACTCATTTGATTTATCAGACTTGGCATAATTATTCAAAAGTCAAATTTATATGAGCCTGCGCCTAAAAATTCAGGTTTTTCAATGATGGGGAGCCTTACATGAAGATGTAATATTTTCCAGCAACTTTATATTTGTGAAGCTTTTTGGTTATAAATAATCCTTACATATGTATTAAAAGAACTTTAAATGGAAAGATAAGTTACAAATAACATATCATATTAGTTTAAAAGGGTCTTAGGCCAAGTAGGACTGGAAAAAAATTAGGGTCAATTAAGGCCGTGCCACATATTTACATTAAAAAATGCATGTTGAGGCTATAAGAAATAAAAATTTGTGTCTTTTTTATCATTTCTATACTCATGTGACATGATACAACAAATCTGAGCACAAAAAGACTCTTGCAATTAACTTTTCTTACAAGCAGTATGGGCTGAAACAAAGATTTTTGCCTTTTTTGGGAAAAACTTGCATGCAATTTATTCTCAACAGGCTTATATTTAAACCACTTGCTATCCTACAGAAGAAAAGAAATATATTATGTGAAATGGAACAGGTACAATAGACATTGTAAAGTGCATTTGATACAAATTTAGTGAGGTCTTTAATATGGACATCAAATTTTATATACCAAGCTCCCCACTATTGCCTTCATCCAAACAAGGCGTTAGACAAGGGTCATTTATACAACACATTTTGCACATTTTATCTGAGATAAACTTCTTTTCTGTAGATTCAGAGTTCATAAATAAGTAAAAGAAGCAGGTAAAGGCATAGAAACACAAATATTGACACATAAAAACCTGTCAGATAGAAAGTCAGGATGCCATTTATGCATCAATATTGAAAAAGTTAAAAAATGCCTATTTTGACCATAAAATGCAAAAATTGGTCATTTTTGCAGAAATTCTATAAAATAAAAGTTTAAATCCTTTAGTTTCATGCTATTTGACAAGTTGACACCATCAAATCATTTAGGGAAGTTGCCAGTGAACAAATTCTATATTTACAGATTTCACCTCTTAAGGGTAGAAAGAGTTGACAAATCTTAAAAAAACTTGGTATGAACAAAGCTTAATGTATTATAACACTGCTTACAAAGTTTCATGACAATAGGATGTATATTATAGACATAAAGTTAAGTTCTATACTCATCTTTGCGTGTAAAATTTTGACGTTAAAATTGAAAAATTTCAACTATCAACATTTGGGGCTTTAAAAATTAAAATATTGCAAAAAAATACTTTTTAAATGCCTTAATATATAACTTATCATGTACTAAAACCAATAGAGTACTCATTTGATTTATCAGACTTGGCATAATTATTCAAAAGTCAAATTTATATGAGCCTGCGCCTAAAAATTCAGGTTTTTCAATGATGGGGAGCCTTACATGAAGATGTAATATTTTCCAGCAACTTTATATTTGTGAAGCTTTTTGGTTATAAATAATCCTTACATATGTATTAAAAGAACTTTAAATGGAAAGATAAGTTACAAATAACATATCATATTAGTTTAAAAGGGTCTTAGGCCAAGTAGGACTGGAAAAAAATTAGGGTCAATTAAGGCCGTGCCACATATTTACATTAAAAAATGCATGTTGAGGCTATAAGAAATAAAAATTTGTGTCTTTTTTATCATTTCTATACTCATGTGACATGATACAACAAATCTGAGCACAAAAAGACTCTTGCAATTAACTTTTCTTACAAGCAGTATGGGCTGAAACAAAGATTTTTGCCTTTTTTGGGAAAAACTTGCATGCAATTTATTCTCAACAGGCTTATATTTAAACCACTTGCTATCCTACAGAAGAAAAGAAATATATTATGTGAAATGGAACAGGTACAATAGACATTGTAAAGTGCATTTGATACAAATTTAGTGAGGTCTTTAATATGGACATCAAATTTTATATACCAAGCTCCCCACTATTGCCTTCATCCAAACAAGGCGTTAGACAAGGGTCATTTATACAACACATTTTGCACATTTTATCTGAGATAAACTTCTTTTCTGTAGATTCAGAGTTCATAAATAAGTAAAAGAAGCAGGTAAAGGCATAGAAACACAAATATTGACACATAAAAACCTGTCAGATAGAAAGTCAGGATGCCATTTATGCATCAATATTGAAAAAGTTAAAAAATGCCTATTTTGACCATAAAATGCAAAAATTGGTCATTTTTGCAGAAATTCTATAAAATAAAAGTTTAAATCCTTTAGTTTCATGCTATTTGACAAGTTGACACCATCAAATCATTTAGGGAAGTTGCCAGTGAACAAATTCTATATTTACAGATTTCACCTCTTAGGTCCGAGAACACAATTAATTCGTAGTGCATTTCTTTTAGAACATAAATGAAAATAAAAAAAATCCCACCTGCGCTTTCTCGAAGAAACTTTTACAGTGTGTTGTACTACTTTTGGGACAAATTATATCAAATTTATAGAAAACTTCATCGCCTCTAACTCAAAATATGGACAATTTTATGTTTAGGGCGTCTTGAAATCTTTTGACAGCTTCCGAAGTGCTCATTTTCAACCTTTTTCAGCTGGACCAAATCACTACTTTCCTTTAAAATTCTGGACCCAAATTTTTTTACAGTGTAATTTCATCCCCCTACTTGCAATTTGAGGCAGTGAACATGGAGAAATAAATTTGGAAGGGGTATAAAAATTAATGGCAAGTAACCCACTGTCAACACTAGGGACTATATTTGTAAACAACGAAAATCAAGGGACGACAATGGTGGTCTCGGACCATGTTTATCACAATTAAAAAAAATCCTCTATTTACAGTTTCATAAAATTTGGGTCACCTAATCTCCCTGCAAAATAAAACCAATTGCCGTTTTGAAAAATAGGGGTCCATGAACTCGTTTTCAACTTAAATCAGTTTCAATGATAAAAATCAGTCGAAAAATGCATCTTTTCCCGATATGTCACAGTTTGACGTCGCGAAAATAACAAATTACGTTAGCAACGTCATTACCTTCCCTGTAACTGTATCGTATGCCCTTAATGCGGTCATCAATGTTAATTTCATTTTCTCTTTTGTTTGTTCTTTGAAGACCTAAATGTGTTGTAGCATCTGCTGGTTCTTTAATCATTCGTTTTAATACCCAACTGTTATCTTTAATCATTCGTTTTAATACCCAACTGTTATCTTTAATCATTCGTTTTAATACCCAACTGTTATCTTTAATCATTCGTTTTAATACCCAACTGTTATCTTTTTCTTTCGTTTTAATACCCAACTGTTATCTTTAATCATTCGTTTTAATACCCAACTGTTATCTTTAATCATTCGTTTTAATACCCAACTGTTATCTTTAATCATTCGTTTTAATACCCAACTGTTATCTTTAATCATTCGTTTTAATACCCAACTGTTATCTTTAATCATTCGTTTTAATACCCAACTGTTATCTTTTTCTTTCGTTTTAATACCCAACTGTTATCTTTAATCATTCGTTTTAATACCCAACTGTTATCTTTAATCATTCGTTTTAATACCCAACTGTTATCTTTAATCATTCGTTTTAATACCCAACTGTTATCTTTAATCATTCGTTTTAATACCCAACTGTTATCTTTAATCATTCGTTTTAATACCCAACTGTTATCTTTAATCATTCGTTTTAATACCCAACTGTTATCTTTAATCATTCGTTTTAATACCCAACTGTTATCTTTAATCATTCGTTTCAATATCCAACTGTTATCTTTAATCATTCGTTTCAATACCCAACTGTTATCTTTAATCATTCGTTTTGATACCCAACTGTTATCTTTAATCATTCGTTTTGATACCCAACTGTTATCTTTAATCATTCGTTTTAATACCCAACTGTTATCTTTAATCATTCGTTTTAATACCCAACTGTTATCTTTAATCATTCGTTTTAATACCCAACTGTAATCATTCGTTTTGATACCCAACTGTTATCTTTAATCATTCGTTTTAATACCCAACTGTTATCTTTAATCATTCGTTTTAATACCCAACTGTTATCTTTAATCATTCGTTTTGATACCCAACTTTTATCTTTTTCTTTCGTATTACACTCTACGATTTTAAATTTTGTTGGAAGGATGGTATATTGATGCTGATCAGCATTTCTACCTATAATGTCAAGCATTATTTGCATTACCAATGTGTCCGAGCTCAATAAGGCAATGTCATCGGCACAAGTAGGTGCACCTATGTATATATTTCCTAGATGGAAGCTAATAGAGTTGATTTTGATTTCTTCAAGTAGATCTTGGACATACAATTTAATGATTTATAGAGGTGTGTAGATAAAATGCCTCCTTGTTTGATATTTAAATTATCACGGATATCCTCCATCCACTTTACTTTTGATTCTAAATCTGTGTGTAGTCACTTAATTAGGAGATAACTGTATTGTATTTTAAGCTCCGACGGCATCAATTGGGGATTTGATGGTCGCAAATTAAGTTTACTGGCGACGCGTTAGCTGTGTCATTTGGTCTCGTGTGGGGCTATTATACCACATCTTCTTTTTTTATGTAAAAATCAGGAACAAAAACAAATAAAATAACGCACCTATCTTACCATGATGTTAACAGTAAGTTCCCTCTTTTTTTATTCTCATTACGATACCGCGTGTATATGGAAGTTATGCCTCTATATACTTACCAACCATTTATATATAGTTGGTCTCTTTGATTTTATTGAATAGAGTTGTTAATACTGATTTGGCATTCTTAAGATATTCGTCAGTGAGCCCATATTCATTTGGTGATTTGCCTTCATTTAGAGTTTCTATTGATTTTTGAATTTCTGTTTCTGTGTATGGGTCAGATGTTACTGGATTTTCTTAATAAAATTTTTTTTTTTTAGGTTTTGATGTGTTTGACAGAGATCTAAATAGGAGTTGTCATATTCCGAGTTTTTTTTGGCATACTTAAGTCTTCATAAAAATTAGCAAATACTTTTCTTTGGCTTGAATGACAGTATTTCCTCTATTTCTATACAAGTTGTAGTACTAGTTCTGGAATTTTGGTTTCTATTTATCAGTCTATAGAAAAGTCCCTGATTTTTCCATTGTGAATATAGTAGTTTACATGATTTCCGATGTTTTCGTACGGTTGGCGTTGCTTTCCATTTTGGCCCTTGTTATTTGATAGGTTTTGCTGGAACAGCTACCTTTGTTGCTTTCAATAATTCATTTGTTATGGTTTGAATTTGGTCTGAAGTTGAATCCTCAGATTTAATTTTAAGGAGACCCTCTGATAAATTTGAGTTGTATATTTCAGTGTTTATTTCATCCCAGAGGTGTGTTTGTTTCTACTGGCACATGAGCTGAGCTATTTGTCGCTGAACGGTCCCAAATTTTGTGTTCTTTAAAGATTGATAGATTTCTTGTTAAAATGTAATCGATTTGAGAGGATGATTGTCCAGAATGATGAAAGAAAGTCATTTTTGAATCATAATTTCCAGTTGTTTGAAGGCCTAATTCCTGTACAAAGTTTTTTCAGTAATTTATCATGCTTGTTTGATCTTGAATGTAATAAAGTTCCATTGAGATTCTCACAGAGAATTATTTCATAAAGGTCCTGATATTTTTGTATTATATCAAAGATTATATCTAGACATTCTGAGTATTCATATGCCGAGTTTTTTTCATTAGTTGGAAGATACGCATTGATTATGCAGATATTGTAGTTAGAGGATAGGGTGATAGCTACAATTCTTTCGTTTCCCTCTTTTGATTTCTTAATGTTCCCACACCATGAATCTGGCCATATAATTGAGACCCCTGATTGTCCTTTGGTGGTTTTGATCCGTCTAGTGGATCGTTTGAGTCGTGACAGCGTGTGAAGTTGTCAAAATTTTGTAGTATATCAGAGAGAAATTGTTTTTGAAATTCCCATAAAAATGTTCTAGAATACATTCATTTTTCCTTTATCGACTTACCCGTACAAGGGGAGATAACTCAAATTATACAATGGGTACTTTTTTCTGAAGTACAGTGACTCTATTATTATTTTTTGATTTTTTTTTTTAAAGATCCTTTGAACTCCTATCTTTTCACATCTTATTTTAAATTTCTGTAGTTTGGTTGTCTTTCTATTCGCACAACAAAAGCTTTACCAAGATCTTTACACAATTCAACGATGTTGCGGTAGCTTGACAAACAGCTTAGTGGTACGTACGTTTTATCAAATTTAAAAAAAAAGCTACATTTAGAGAAAGTAATATAAAAATATTGATTTTTATTACTCTCTTTTTATATTAACCATTTTTATTTATAGCAGTTATGTCTCCATTCTAGAGAAGCTAGCTCACATCTTTCCTGTTTATAGTATATATTACTAGTATACAAGAAAATTTAGTATATGATTGACAATGAGACAACTACCCAAAAATGAAGCGACTGTAAGTAACTTCAGGCCACCTTTAAGCCTTAAACAATGAACAGATACAGCAAAAAGTATAATCACAAAAAAAACAAAATCCGAGGAAATTTAAAACGGCAAGTCGTTAAACAAAAGGCAAAACCGAAAGCACCTATAAAAGTTTCCGACATGATTGACTTATAAAATGTTTAACAATTCAAACGAAAATTCAACGACCTGATTAATGAAAATCAAATAAAAACGACAGGCAGTAACCAACGACAACCACTGAAAAACAGGCTCAGTACTGACTTTGGACGGGTACACATAGAATGGGGAGGGGTTAAACACAATTATTACTACTCCCTTTCCCCACTACCCTGTTTTAGTTTAAACATATTTTATTGTTTAAAACAAATGGATTAGACACAAGTTTTACAACTTAGTTCCGTCTTCTACCCTGTGATAATAGTGTAAAACTGCAATTAAAAAACAAACTGTACGATGACCTATAGTTGTTCATATCTGTGTCATTTGGTCTCGTGTGGGGCTATTATACCACATCTTCTTTTTTTATGTAAAAATCAGGAACAAAAACAAATAAAATAACGCACCTATCTTACCATGATGTTAACAGTAAGTTCCCTCTTTTTTTATTCTCATTACGATACCGCGTGTATATGGAAGTTATGCCTCTATATACTTACCAACCATTTATATATAGTTGGTCTCTTTGATTTTATTGAATAGAGTTGTTAATACTGGTGTTAATACTGATTTGGCTTTCTTAAGATATTCGGCAGTGAGCCCATATTCATTTGGTGATTTGCCTTCATTTAGAGTTTCTATTGATTTTTGAATTTCTGTTTCTGTGTATGGGTCAGATGTTACTGGATTTTCTTAATAAATTTTTTTTTTTTTTTTTTAGGTTTTGATGTGTTTGACAGAGATCTAAATAGGAGTTGTCATATTCCGAGTTTTTTTGGCATACTTAAGTCTTCATAAAAATTAGCAAATACTTTTCTTTGGCTTGAATGACAGTATTTCCTCTATTTCTATACAAGTTGTGGTACTAGTTCTGGAATTTTGGTTTCTATTTATCAGTCTATAGAAAAGTCCCTGATTTTTCCATTGTGAATATAGTAGTTTACATGATTTCCGATGTTTTCGTTCGGTTGGCGTTGCTTTCCATTTTGGCCCTTGTAATTTGATAGGTTTTGCTGGAACAGCTACCTTTGTTGCTTTCAATAATTCATTTGTTATGGTTTGAATTTGGTCTGAAGTTGAATCCTCAGATTTAATTTTAAGGAGACCCTCTGATAAATTTGAGTTGTATATTTCAGTGTTTATTTCATCCCAGAGGTGTGTTTGTTTCTACTGGCACATGAGCTGAGCTATTTGTCGCTGAACGGTCCCAAATTTTGTGTTCTTTAAAGATTGATAGATTTCTTGTTAAAATGTAATCGATTTGAGAGGATGATTGTCCAGAATGATGAAAGAAAGTCATTTTTGAATCATAATTTCCAGTTGTTTGAAGGCCTAATTCCTGTACAAAGTTTTGTCAGTAATTTATCATGCTTGTTTGATCTTGAATGTAATAAAGTTCCATTGAGATCCTCACAGAGAATTATTTCATAAAGGTCCTGATATTTTTGTATTATATCAAAGATTATATCTAGACATTCTGAGTATTCATATGCCGAGTTTTTTCATTAGTTGGAAGATACGCATTGATTATGCAGATATTGTAGTTAGAGGATAGGGTGATAGCTACAATTCTTTCGTTTCCCTCTTTTGATTTCTTAATGTTCCCACACCATGAATCTGGCCATATAATTGAGACCCCTGATTGTCCTTTTGGTAGTTTTGATCCGTCTAGTGGATCGTTTGAGTCGTGACAGCGTGTGAAGTTGTCAAAATTTTGTATTATATCAGAGAGAAATTGTTTTTGAAATTCACATAAAAATGTTCTAGAATACATTCATTTTTCCTTTATCGACTTACCCGTACAAGGGGAGATTACTCAAATTATACAATGGGTACTTTTTTCTGAAGTACAGTGACCCTATTTATTTTTTGATTTTTTTTTGAAAGATCCTTTGAACTCCTATCTTTTCACATCTTATTTTAAATTTCTGTAGTTTGGTTGTCTTTCTATTCGCACAACAAAAGCTTTACCAAGATCTTTACACAATTCAACGATGTTGCGGTAGCTTGACAAACAGCTTAGTGGTACGTACGTTTTATCAAATTAAAAAAAAAGCTACATTTAGAGAAAGTAATATAAAAATATTGATTTTTATTACTCTCTTTTTACATTAACCATTTTTATTTATAGCAGTTATGTCTCCATTCTAGAGAAGCTAGCTCACATCTTTCCTGTTTATAGTATATATTATACAAGAAAATTTAGTATATGATTGACAATGAGACAACTACCCAAAAATGAAGCGACTGTAAGTAACTTCAGGCCACCTTTTAGCCTTAAACAATTAACAGATACAGCAAAAAGTATAATCACAAAAAAAAAAAAAATCCGAGGAAATTTAAAACGGCAAGTCGTTAAACAAATGGCAAAACCGAAAGCACCTATAAAAGTTTTCGACATGATTGACTTATAAAATGTTTAACAATTCAAACGAAAATTCAACGACCTGATTAATGAAAATCAAATAAAAACGACAGGCAGCAACAAACGACAACCACTGAAAAACAGGCTCAGTACTGACTTGGGACGGGTACACATAGAATGGGGAGGGGTTAAACACAATTATTACTCCTCCCTTTCCCCACTACCCTGTTTTAGTTTAAACATATTTTATTGTTTAAAACAAATGGATTAGACACAAGTTTTACAACTTAGTTCCGTCTTCTACCCTGTGATAAAAGTGTAAAACTGCAATAAAATAACAAACTGTACGATGAACTATAGTTGTTCATATCTGTGTCATTTGGTCTCGTGTGGGGCTATTATACCACATCTTCTTTTTTTATGTGAAAACCAGGAACAAAAACAAATAAAATAACGCACCTATCTTACCATGATGTTAACAGTAAGTTCCCTCTTTTTTTATTCTCATTACGATACCGCGTGTATATGGAAGTTATGCCTCTATATACTTACCAACCATTTATATAAAGTTGGTCTCTTTGATTTTATTGAATAGAGTTGTTAATACTGGTGTTAATACTGATTTGGCATTCTTAAGATATTCGGCAGTGAGCCCATATTCATTTGGTGATTTGCCTTCATTTAGAGTTTCTATTGATTTTTGAATTTCTGTTTCTGTGAATGGGTCAGATGTTACTGGATTTTCTTTATAAAATTTTTCAATTAGATTTTGATGTGTTTGACAGAGATCTAAAAAGGAGTTGTCATATTCCGAGTTTTTTTGGCATACTTAAGTCTTCATAAAAATTAGCAAATACTTGTCTTTGGTTTGAATGACAGTATTTCTTCTATTTCTATACAAGTTGTATTACTAGTCATTTTGGTCTTTTGTGGATAGTTGTCTCATTGGCAATCAAACCACATCTTCTTTTTTATAGTTCTGGAATTTTGGTTTCTATTAATCAGTCTATAGAAAAGTTTTGTTGTTGGTTATTCCATGAGTTGTTGGTAGAGTTGTTTTCTTGCAAAAACTTGTTCTATTCTTTGTGAGTTTCTCAAAAGTTTCTTTGCTGTTTTTAATTCAGTATGTGATGGATGGTTTTGTGGCCGTCCCTGATTTTTCCATTGTGAATATAGTAATTTACATAATTTCCGATGTTTTTGTACGGTTTGCGTTGCTTTCCATTTTGGCCCTTGTAATTTGATAGGTTTTGCTGGAACAGCTACCTTTGTTGCTTTCAGTAATTCATTTGTAATGGTTTGAAGTTGGTCTGAAGTTGAATCCTTAGATTTAATTTTAAGGAGACCCTCTGATAAATTTGAGTTGTATATTTCAGTGTTTATTTCATCCCAGAGGTGGTGTTTGTTTCTACTGGCACATGAGCTGAGCTATTTGTCGCTGAACGGTCCCAAATTTTGTGTTCTTTGAAGATTGATATATTTCTTGTTAAAATGTAATCGATTTGAGAGGATGATTGTCCGGAATGATGAAAGAAAGTCATTTTTGAATCGAAATTTCCAGCTGTTTGAAGGCCTAATTCCTGTACAAAGTTTTGTCAGTAATTTATCATGCTTGTTTGATCTTGAATGTAATAAAGTTTCATAGAGATCCTCACAGAGAATTATTTCATAAAGGTTCTGATATTTTTGTATTATATCAAAGATTATATCTAGACATTCTGAGTATTCATATGCCGAGTTTTTTTCATTAGTTGGAAGATACGCATTGATTATACAGATATTGTAGTTAGAGGATAGGGTGATAGCTACAATTCTTTCGTTTCCCTCTTTTGATTTCTTAATGTTCCCACACCATGAATCTGGCCATATAATTGAGACCCCTGATTGTCCTTTTGGTAGTTTTGATCCGTCTAGTGGATCGTTTGAGTCGTGACAGCGTGTGAAGTTGTCAAAATTTTGTAGTATATCAGAGAGAAATTGTTTTTGAAATTCCCATAAAAATGTTCTAGAATACATTCATTTTTCCTTTATCGACTTACCCGTACAAGGGGAGATAACTCAAATTATACAATGGGTACTTTTTTCTGAAGTACAGTGACCCTATTATTATTTTTTGATTTTTTTTTTAAAGATCCTTTGAACTCCTATATTTTCACATCTTATTTTAAATTTCTGTAGTTTGGATTTCTTTCTATTCGCACAACAAAAGCTTTATCAAGATCTTAACACAATTCAACGATGTTTCGGTAGTTTGACAAACAGCTTAGTGGTACGTACTTTTTATCAAATTAAAAAAAAAAAATACATTTAGAGAAAGTAATAAAAAAAAATATTATTTTTTATTACTCTCTTTTTTAAATTTACCATTTTTATTCATAGCAGTTAGGTCTTCTTTATAGGGAAGCTTGCTCACCTCTTTCCTGTTTATATAGATATAGGAAGATGTGGTGTGGTATATATTATACAAGAAAATTTAGTATATGATTGACAATGAGACAACTACCCAAAAATGAAGCGACTGTAAGTAACTTCAGGCCACCTTTTAGCCTTAAACAATGAACAGATACAGCAAAAAGTATAATCACAAAAATACCAAAATCCGAGGAAATTTCAAACGGCAAGTCATTAAACAAATTACAAAACCGAAAGCTCAAATTAACACAAAGCACCTATAAAAGTTTCCGACATGATTGACTTTTAAAATGTTTAACAATTCAAACGAAAATCAACGACGTGATTAATAAAAAAACAAATAAAAACAAAAAATTAATACGACAGGCAACAACCAACAACAACCACTGAATAACAGGCTCAGTACTGACTTGGGACGGGCACAATAGAATGTGGAGGGAATAAACACAATTATGAACTCCCCTTTTCCCCACTTCCCCGTGATAGTGTAAAAGGGCAATACAATAACATACTGTAAAAATCAGTATGACTTAGCTCATCAGATCGACACGATCACAAAAACAACTAACATAATGTAAAGAAACTATCTTACCACGATGTTCCCTGTTTCTAATTATCATAACGTTACCCCGTTTATATATAAGTAAAGCCTTTCTCCTTCTCCCCTCTTTATATTATAGAAATTAGGCCTTTCTCCTTCTCCCCCTTTTATATTATAGAAATTAGGCCTTTTACCTTCTACCCCTTTTATATTATAGAAATAAGGCCTTTCTCCTTCTCCCCTTTTATATTATAGAAATTAGGCCTTTTACATTCTCCCCCTTTTATATTATAGAAATTAGGCCTTTCTCTTTCTACCCCTTTATATTATAGAATTTAGGCCTTTAACCTTCTCCCCTTTTTATATAATAGAAATTATCATTTCTCCTTCATCTCCTTTTACATAATAGAAATGAGGCCTTAATACTTCTCCCCTTTTTATATTATAAAAGTTAGGCCTTTCTCCTTTTCCCCTTTTGTATCATTGAAGTTAGGCATATTCCTTCTCACGTTTTTATATTATAGAAGTTAGGCCTTTTATCTTCTCCCCCTTTTATATTATAGAAATTAGTCCTTTTACCTTCTTCCCCTTTTATATTATAGAAATTGTGCCTTTCTCCTTCTCCCCCTATTATATCATAGAAGTTAGGCCTTTGACCTTCTACCCTTTTATATTATAGAAGTAAGGCGTTTCTCTTTCTGCCACTTTATATTATAGATGTTAGGCCTTTAACCTTGAAGTTCTCCCCCTTTTATATTATAGAAATTATACATATCTCCTTCATCTCCTTTTACATAATAGAAGTTATGCCTTGATCCTTCTCCTCCTTCTTTTATATTATAAAAGTTAGGCCTTGATCCTTCTCCCCCTTTTATATTATAAAAGTTAGGCCTTTCTCCTTCCTGCCTTTAACATAGAAGTTAGGCCTTTCTTCTTTTCCCCTTCTGTATCATTGAAGTTAGGTCTATTATTTCTCACGCTTTTATATAATAGAAGTTAGATCTTTCTCCTTATTCCCTTTTACATCATAGAAGTTTTTTTCTATCCGAATTATTTTGTGTCCCTATTTCTATCACTGCATTAACACGATAGGGTTTACACAATAGTGAATAACGTTTAGACAAATAAACAGAGAAAAAAATTTACAAAACTGAATCACAGAATGAAGCAAAATGAGGTACTGATACTGAGAATAGTCTAGTTCAAAATAATTAATGAGAAGAAAAATGGCCTACAATTAAATTAATACCTTCCCGTTTTAAAATTTCAAACCCTCAAATAATCCCCCATTTCATTTCAACCTAATTTTATAACATTTTTCACTAAACGAGAACCGTGGAGTTGGCTTAAGAATTCTATGATATATATTAGTTAATATTAGTTTCATATTTTTTCCCCGTCGTCTTCACCATGAGCTATTCAAAAGCCGGCATGAGTCATACAATAAGATTTCCCTTTGAACGACAAGTATGTGTTGGTCTTTAATAATATTTGATTGGTTATTAATTTAGTCATGTTTTAGGTTATAAATCTTTTACTTAAGGAGATTTAATTCTATCACCTTTCATTCGGAGCTCCCTCACAGGGGTGGTATCGAACATATATTGTAAACTCCATATTAATTAACAAAAATACCGCTGGATGTTTAAAAGAAATAGGAATTATATTCTCAAAAAACATTCCTTTTGAACTGTCAAGCACGAAAGACGTTTATATTGTGGTGTGTTTGATAATAACCCGGTTAAAGTGATATGCCATGAATTCACTCAGGTGCTAATCCCGCCCTGTCGGTAAACATCAAAGGAAATACCTGGTGACACAAATCTTTTCTAATTAACCGTCTTTGCTAATATTTTCTTTTGGTATGTACTCGAATGTTTAAACCATTACAAAGCTGCATGGAAGGAAAATTAATATACCTTTGCTACTATTCTTTCCTGTATCATGTACACTTTGCTTAGATCTATTGGTAAAATCTACAGGATAGATTTCTATCTTTGATTTAAGATGGATGTCGACATAACGTACCGTGCAAAGGGGCGGGAAACATCAAACAACGTTAGCTAAAAAGGGCGGGAAACATCAAACAAACTTAGCTTAAAAGTCTGAATATTCCACGCCTTCATTTCTCCTTTAACGTTGCAATAAAGTATTTTATCTTGAAGCTGGACGGGGGTCTTTCATTTTTTTAATTCTTGAATTTATTTGTGGTATTTTTTCCTATATTGTTTTTAATTTTTTGCTTATTATTTACTTTACTTATATTTAATCAGCTCATCATTCTGTTATAGTTATTTGCTTGCCTAATTTTCTTCATTCTTTTTTTTATTTTGTAATTTTTCTTCAACTTTTCCTATTTTTTCTCTATTCAGTAATTCCCCTCCAGACCCTCCTAAAGTATTTCATTCTTATGCCCATTACCACATTCAATTACATTTAAACTTAAGGATTTAAAGAGGTTGGTGTGATATCAAAGAGATTTTAAAACAGAATTATACTTATTGATGTAATTCATTAAACAGATTGTAGTTTCAGATACCTATTAAACAGGTGGGTAAAAGATGAGATATCTACACCAAAAGAAATATCTACAGACTACATGTAGTACAGAAACGTAAAACCAAGTTAGGCGCTAATAATTCAGTGGTTGTCCCAAGTCAGGAGCCTATAACTTAGTTAGTGTTGTCCTAAGTCGGGAGCCTGTAATTCAGTGGTTATCCTAAGTCAGACGCAGATAACGCTGTTGTTGTCCAGGAACCTGCATGTAATTCAGTGGTTGTCAGGAGCATATAATTCAGTGAGTCAGGAGCCTGTAACTCATTTGTCCATTGTCAGGAACCTGTAATTCGGTGGTTGGCCGGGGAAGGGGCTTACTTCCTAAATTTTTAGTGGTATGAATGTGCCGCAAAACAGGGTCCCCTTTTCATGCCCTGCTGGTTAGAACAGTGTCTCTTTTTCATGTCCTGCTAGTAAGACCAGGGTCGCCTTATCACGTGTAAATGTGTATTCATGTGTTGTTTTTTGTTTTTTGTTGTCTAAATGTACTTTAATCATTCTAATCATTTTCTGTGCTTTATTTTGTAATTCAGTCATTTGATTGTATAGCTCAAATTTTGGGCACCATGATTGGTTAATAAAAATTATCTTATCTTATCTTATCCTTATCATGCCCCGATGGTGAGACAGAGTATTTTTTTAAACAAAGTATTTGTCTAGTACAGGATCGCTTATTTAACTGTTTAAGATACAGTCTAAAACCCTAATTCCAGTGGCAAATATTTGATGCATGATCAGGACGATCTCATCACATTGACTATTCGGGTTCTTTAAAGTTTAACATAGATATAGGAAGATGTGGTGTGAGTGCCAATGAGACAACTCTCCATCCAAATAACAATTTATAAAAGTAATTGTACGTTCCCGGACTTTTATATTAACCTATCAAATAGAAACATCAATTAAAAGTTGTCACAGATTAAATCTTCATACATCTTAACATCAATTCTCTGTAAAAATAGACCAAATATGACAAATTTTGGCCAGATTATTTTTTTTCGATTACTTTTTTTTAAGTTGAAATGGTCCAAACTAACAGTCTAATTAAAAAAAAAATAATAAAAAAAATCTGAATAGTCTGGTTGCCATGGAAACCACGTGACATCATATGTATATATTAGTATAGCAAGGAGAAATGGCTAACATTGTATTTTATGGTGAAAATGGGATAAAGCATATATTTTTTTTGTTATTTTCATGGGTATAAGAGAAGATTTCAATCATCTAAACTGCTAACTGACAAATTTTTCGAAAAAAAACAATTATTTGGTACATCAGATGGTCCACTTAACACAAAAATCGGCAGGATTTTGGCCGATTTTTGTCATTTTTTACACCTGATTTTACCGAAAACGCAGAAATCCTCACATAAAAGACTATAACATATAAAATTGTGGATGTTTTGTCAACAAAATGCTGCAAAAAAAATCTTGGGGAAATGTTGCAGAAAGTTGCCAATAGAGGAATATTAGTCATTGCAATTTACCCTGAAACTCCCCCTTTTTTAGGTTCTATTTGTAAATAAATATTTCATATGAATATTTTCATGATAAAATCGTCCTTTCTTATGGAAACAAATATTTTTAGATGTATTAAGAGTAATTATATCATATTACATATGCCAGCAATTAAGAATTTCATGCTCTAACTAATCTGGATGTAATTTTTAAAAATTGAGTTATTTCCCCTTTTTGAAAATCTTTGATCAAGAGATAGAAAACAAAACTGTATTCCACAGATAGTGACATACTAATAATATCTAATATGTTGTCTGTCCATTTTAAAAACAATTGCCGGACATTATTTGTGACATCTAATACACTGCAATATCAAGAGATATTTGCCCTGTAATTTTCAGATGAATTGGACAACCGGTTGTTGGGTTGCTGCCTCTGAATTGGTAACTTATAGGAAATTTTTCTGTTTTTGGTTATAATCTTGAATATTATTATAAATAGAGATAGTCTGTAAACAGCAATTATGTTCAGCATAGTAAGATCTACAAATAAGTCGGGTGACTGAAATGGTCAGTTGACCCCGTTAGGAGTTATTGCCCTTTATTGTCATTTTTTCAATTTTTCGTAAATTTTTGTAACCTTATACAAAAATCTTCTCCTCTGAAACTACTAGACAAAATTAAACCAATCTAAGCCACAATCATTATTAGGGTATCAAGTTTAAACGTGTCTGCCGTGAACCGGCCAATTAACAAAGATGGGGCTAAACATAGAACATAGAGGTAAAATGTAGATTTTGGCTTATAACTCTGAAATCAAAGCATTGAGAGAAAATATGACAGAATTAAATTGTTCATCAAGTCAATTTCTTTCTGCCCTGAAATTTTCAGATGAATTGGTTAACTGGTTGTTGGGTTGGTGCCCTCCCCCTCCAATCTGTAATGTTTAAAGAAATTTTGCCGTTTGTGGTTTTACTTTATAGATAGAGCTAAAACTGTAAAAAGCAATAATGTTCAGCAGAGTAATAAGTCAACATGACCAAAATGGTCAGTTGATCCCTTTAGGAGTTATTGTCCTTTATAGTCAATTTGTAACAATTTCAATGAATTTGGTAATTTTTTGTAAATTTTTACAAAATATTTTCCTTTGTAACTAAAGGGTCAAGTTTATTATAGAAAGAGAAAATTGTAAGTAGCAAGAATGTTCAGTAAAGTAAGATCTTCAAACACATCACCATCACCAAAACACAATTTTGTCATGAATCCATCTGTGTCCTTTGTTGTATTTGTACACAAGGTGAGCGACACAGGCTCTTTATAGTAAGAGCCTCTAGTTCTTATTATTGCTTATAAAATATATTGTTTAAAAACATTTTTACAACTGTATCATGTGTATGGTAAATATAAATTGATGTGAAACTAAATGGGTACTGACTCAAACCTCCAATACAAAATGAGTTATAGTTCAAGCAATTTAAAGTTAACAATTTTTTAAAAAATAACGTGAATGCATGCAGAACTTATCATGTTGGGCCAAAGACAATAAGGATCTATAAAGGCAATTAGCAATTATCTATATGTATAACAACAACAAAAAACACTTTAAAAAAATACGAAAACCTTTTTTCTTTTAAAAATAATTTAAGTGTGAACACGAAAGAACACCAGTAGCACTGACACTGATACTTATTAAAGAAGAGAGACGAAAGATACCAAAAGGACAGTCAAACTCATAAATCTAAAACAAACTGACAACGCCATGGTAAAAATAAAAAAGACAAACAGACAAACAATAGTACACATGACACAACATGGAAAACTAAAGAATAAACAACACAAACCCTAATAAAAACTAGGGGTGATCTCAGGTGCTCCAGAAGGGTAAACAGATCCTGCTCTACATGTGGCACCGGTCGTGTTGCTTAGGTAGCACTCCACAGTTAGGTGTGTAGTTTCGCATTTTGACCCCTGTGGATTTTTCAAATATGAGAGCTAGTGTGCAGTAAAATTCATTTTTGGATAGCTGAGTATTAAAATAGCCTTTGTATTGGGTTTATTTGAATTTCAAGGTTATGTTATGTATGTAATATAGGCTGTTTTCTGTATGACAGTCCGTATTTGCATGTCCATACCATACATTGGTCCGGCAATTATTGCAATGTTTTTTTCCAACTTTTTATCGCACGAACTTTGTGATTGGATTTTACGAAAAAATGAGGCGAAAGACATCCATTTTTTATTTGATCATTAGGAAGATTTAAGAAAACAGTTTCTAAAAAGGTATCACTCAAAGGCATTGAAATTCTAGTTTGATCCAAATTTTGGGGGGATATATGACATGTTCACCCCCTTTTTGCAATATTTTATGGTAAATAAATGCTGAATGTTACCATGGATACACATAAAAGAAATTAATTTTCATCCTTTTAACTTTTGAAAATTGAATCTATGGAAGATACTGATTACACACATATGCACATGTACAACACAAACAGTTAGGTTAATGTATTAGAAATCCAGGAATAGGAGATGATAAAACATTTTGGGGCTCATTTTTAATTTTATTTTCTAACTGTGGAGTGCTACCTTATGTGATAACAAATCTGGTAAATACTCTGACGTTACGCGCGATGTTCGTGCCTATAAGCGTAACAGACGTTATCGCTAAAATCGGACGTTTTTGATGGATTTGGATCTAAAGTTAATGTACTTATCTGGTTAGGGGAAGGGTTTGGATCCCGCTAACATGTTTAACTCCGCCACATTATGTATGAATGTACCTGTCCCAAGTCAGGAGCCCGTAATTCAGTGGTTGTCGTTTGTTTATGTGTTACATATTTGTTTTCCGTTCATTTAAAAATAAATACGGCTCTTAGTTTTCCCGTTTGACTTTGTCATTGCAGGGCCTTTTATAGCTGACTATGCGGTATGGGCTTTACTCATTGTTGAAGGCTGTTACTTGACATATAATTGTTAATTGCTGTGTTATTTTGGTCTCTTGTGAACAGTTAATTGTCTCATTGGCTATCATACCACATCTTCTGTGGGGCCCAAATAGCGGCTTAAGTTGTTTTTGACAACCGTTGGTCTGATCGCCTTATACTTCAAATGGTATTTTTTATGCAGTCTTTGTAATTACCAACCAAACCAAACAGTTTTGACAAAAATAACATGACAGGTACCTTACTGTCAATTAAGCATCGTCAAAAGAAGAAAAAGACCTTAAAAGAGACTTTTAGTATTAGGAACGAATTCAAAAGATATTGTGTCACGATCTATACTCTCAACATATCTAAATGTTCAGCGCTTACAATACAGTAATTCAGTGCCGTTCAAATGTTTCCCGCAATAAAAAAAAATTGCCGCAGATTGTAATACTTGAATCTTTAAAAAAAAAAACGGCTGCGTTCTAAAGTCCCTTTCAAGTATTATTTCGAAACTTTGAAAATTTTATGACCGTGTGTCAGTTTAGTAACATTCAAAAACAATTTCGTGACTTTTACTGAACCATTTAGTAATTACACATATTATCCGGTCCAGTGCATTTTCTGACAAGTGCAAGTTTTTTCTTAGTTATCACAATAATATATTCGTATCGTTCCAAAGATACATCAGGAGCATCATCCGAAACATATTTTGTCCGTAACTTTTAAAGAAGCCTCTTTATTGCTATAAGATAAAAACACAAAAGATATGCTCGTACAAATACCCACCCAAGTTTTACTCGTTTTACACAATAACAAAAAGAATCCGAAAAATCAGTAACATATAGATAAATTAAATCGTAGTTAAAAGAAGTCCGAGCTCTCTGTATATGTAGTTGAACAACACATGCTCCGACAATCGACTAAGTTGTGTGCTTGTTCTGTAAGTTTTTATGGCACTGTTGTTTTGACTATTCGAAACGACGTCAGGTTGCCGCCGTAAGAAATTTAATGTGTGCGACATCTTTTTCACCAATTTTCAAACAGTTCTTTCTCGGAAAGTCCGAATGCTATGGAGATCAATATAAATATTTTGAAAAGATTAGAAAAATAACATGTCTATATTAGAATACCATTGTCGATAATCAAGTGCAAAACTAAACATAGTTGACTTTAATTACGATTGTACGAAACGCTTTTGCAAAAAATGAATGTGTGACATTTTATTCACCAATTTTTAAAATTTAGAATCTTTTTTGTTTTTGTGTTTGGCCGATTTTGCGTTTGAAATTGATTAATTACAGTAAAACTGCATTTGCGACCTTCAAATCTACAATTGACGGTGGCAACTCTTCAACTACAGTACTGTTATTCCTTAATTATACTAGTTATATCATTTTCTCACCGGATGACATCATTTATTTGTATTTTTTAACTGTTTTTGTTAAAGTAGATTCGAAAATGGAGATGGGACACAATGAAACTTTGCAGATTTACCTGGCGAAACAGAATAAGACGCCATTAGCCATCAAATAAATATATAACAATTGGTTGTCATTTCATGGCTATTCGCGGCCAAAAAAATATTATGAAAATCGGGAAAAGAAAGTCGAAAAGACGACTTATACTTTAGCTTTCGTCGTCAAATGTTACCCGGGACAGCCCATTTCTTTTCTCCAAAATCCATAATCAAATGCATAACAACTCGAACAAATGCATTTTATTATGTTTAATGAAGATAAATGAACAAGGACATTTATATCCAGTACATTGATATCTTTGTTTTAATTAGAATACGTTTTTTTCCTGCACCTGCAGCGCAGTTTTATCCATAAAACATACAAAAAACGTAAACGGTACGAACATTGCACATAACGTCTCTAATTCGGTAGGTCACATTCACGAAAGGGAAGAGGATAAAATTAGCATCTGCCTTAAGAACACTTCATCCAAAAATTACGGTTTTCAACAAAGGTGTAGTTTCAGTCTAAATGCAAATAAATTGATTCTCAAACTCCCCAATTTTTAACATAAAACCAAAAATTTTCCAAAAATATTACGAACCTAGTAATGAACCCATTTTGTTAATTTCTGTATTTAAAGAAAATCATTTGAAGTATCCATACCAAAATTCTTTGATTTTAGTGCCTCTCTATTTCTAAATTTTTTGTGCAAAAAAAAAAAAAATGTCAATATAACCCCCCCCCCCCTCTTTTTTAAGGTTTGCATTAAGGTTTGTTAATGTCAACCATATGTCAGTCATTTGAACAAACATTTATAACAAACACCAACCTCAATATAACATGTTAGTTGGTTTATATGGTTGAAATAGTCTGGTATGATAGCAAACATATGAAAAATTGGCCTACATGAACAGTTTACACCCCAAATATGACCCAATTTGAATTATCCGCCATTTTTTTTAAATATATTTCCCCAGAGATATTTTTTCATGAATGATTAGCTAAATACCTCATCTTTAAGCGTAGTGAGTCATGTTTCGGCTATATTTCTGCCAAAAAAATATTTTAGGGACTAAATTTGGTAGAATTTTACACTTTTTGCCTAAGATCCACAGTACCTAAAATAGTTTTTAGCTCTGATATTTTATGCTGTATTTCACCTTAAATGAATTACTTTGATGAATATATTTTTATAAAGCATATTCTGCTGTTCATCTAATGTTAAACTTTGTAAAGCTATCTGCCATAATAAATGAGCTGTTCATAATTGAAATTTGGTCATTTTGAGGTAATTTTTTCTTTGTTGCTAAGGAAATTTATGTTCCTTAGCAACCGACAAGAAGAACTGGGATGATTAAGATTTTAAACTATTTTTTATGAATAATGTAACTAACTTTGATGTTAGAGGTAGTTTTTCTAAAACATTATTTTTTTATGTGGCCAGCTGTTGGTTGATGCATACAGAGAATTGATGTTAACATATGCATGAAAAGAAAAAAAAACATAAAGAAAATTTTTGATGTAAGCAGTATACCAATTATATAAACCCTAATGAAAGCCGTTAGAAATCATATTAAGATCGTAACGTCTCCTTCAAATCTCCATGCAGCCTTTTCTCTCAAACAAGTTATTAAAAAGAGGTTTTTGAATTTTATCTTTCAAGCTAATAAATGGTCGTAAACTGCAATTTACAATGTCTATCTGAGATCTAAACAACTCTTCAAAGACCAAGTCTCGTTTGATGGCTTAACTTGCGCAAAGTCTCGTCACCACTTCAAAGAAGTTTGATCATATCAGTAGAAAATTAGGTATTACACAGGTTCATCTTATATATTACTGTTATTCAAATGAGGAAATATGTAGGCATCCTCTAATTTATAGTATGGAAGGTTGGAATGGATAATATATATATAATTAAAATTTTGATTATTTCATTCGATTTAATACATGTCTGTTGTGCTTTATTTTGTTTTTAAACCATAGAGTGTTGGGCATGCTATAAGTTATTGATTCGAAATTTGGAATGGATGATAAAGTTTTAGCATTGGCTATGTTTTTAAAAAGTGTTTTAAATTACTTAATTTTGTGTTAAGTTAAGAAGTTCACACAGATGTATAATATTTTGCTGTGTTAACGATTACATGTTATACACATGCAATACACAGCTTTAACAATAACTGATATTCGGACAACAGAATTTGGTGAATTGTAGAGTGAATGCAAGATAATATGAATATTTAAACTGGGTTGTTTTTCTTATTAAAGAATTATAATAGCCAAAGCCGTTTGTTATTAAATTCTCTTTAAATTTGTTCTTTTATTATTTTAATTCTTAAATTGATTGTTATCAAAAAAAATCCCATCATTCCATTCCAACAGGCCACACTTGAAGATACAGGATGCCTGAATATCATCATACACAAGTGTTTATCATTACCTGACTTATAACAAACAATTTTTCAATCAGTTCTGATGAATCATTTCGTGAAATTGGAAAATTAAAAATGTAGGAATAATAAATTTTACATTCGGCTGCTTTCTGCTCTTTGACCGGTTTGTTGTCTCTTTGACAAACATTGTATTCCTCATTTCCATTCTCAATTTTATAACCATAATGATTTTAGGTGATGACACTTTAAGAGGGCCTTCCAGTCTTTTTAAAATCTTAATCTTCCGTTTGTAAGTTTTGTCTTCTTACTTTCAATCAGAAATACTTCCCCTTTTTAGTAATAGTGTTTTTTGTTATTTTTTTACTTTTAATAAGGGAGATTTTTTGTCTTTTTTTAAGAAAAAATAATTTTATTTTTTGGCATTGACATTTCATTTCACCACCTGTTAGAAAGAGCAACAATAAATAACTTATCCTATTAAGCAATGTCATTTAATTTCTTTAGTTTTCATGAAAAATCACCCCCCTATCGTCTTATTTATTCAATTACTTTGTTTTCAAAAAAAGATGCATCAACGTTTTGACTAGGTAGCACAACAAGGTTAGAATTGTCTAACATTACATGTAGGTTGGTATTACGTGGGAAATATAAAGTTGTGCGGAGTGCGAATCCAGTCAATTAAAAAAAGGGGGTCCAACATATACAAGTCAAATAAAATATGGGTTTCCAACCATATGTCCTTATATAAAAGCATCAGTTGTCTTAGACTAAACAAAAAATAGGGTTCAAACAACCAAAATATCCCCTTGATCCGCCACTGATTCGACACTTTCAATTTAAAAGGAAATCACCCCTGCATAAGATGTTGTTGAAAATATGCATGAAAAAAACCCTCAACATATGGCTTACACGTTTCTTACGTCAAGGAGACAGAGACCCAAAGACACAAAAAAACTGCATAAAACAGCAAACAAACGACATATTTAACAGAATAAAACACCAACCAAACGACACAGATAACAGAATTAAACACCAACCAAACGACACAGATAACAGAATAAAACAGCAACTTAACGACACAGATAACAGAATAAAACACAAACCAAACGACACAGATAACAGAATAAAACACCAACTTAACGACACAGATAACAGAATAAAACACCAACCAAACGACACAGATAACAGAATAAAACAGCAACTTAACGACACAGATAACAGAATAAAACACCAACCAAACGACACAGATAACAGAATAAAACACCAACTTAACGACAAAAATAACTGTATAAAACACCAACTTAACGACACAAATAACTGTATAAAACAGCAACTTAACGACACAGATAACAGAATAAAACACCAACTTAACGACACAGATAACAGAATAAAACACCAACCAAACGACACAGAAAGCAGAATAAAACACAAACCAAACGACACAGATAACAGAATAAAACACCAACCAAACGACACAGATAACAGAATAAAACACCAACTTAACGACACAGATAACAGAATAAAACAGCAACTTAGCGACACAGATAACAGAATAAAACACCAACCAAACGACACAGATAACAGAATAAAACACCAACTTAACGACACAAATAACTGTATAAAACAGCAACTTAACGACACAGATAACAGAATAAAACACCAACTTTACGACACAAATAACAGAATAAAACACCAACTTAACGACACAGATGACAGAATAAAACACCAACTTAGCGACACAGATAACAGAATAAAACACCAACCAAACGACACAGAAAACAGAATAAAACACTAACTTAACGACACAAATAACTGTATAAAACAGCAACTTAACGACACAGATAACAGAATAAAACACCAACTTAACGACACAAATAACTGCATAAAACACCAACTTAACGACACAGATAACAGAATAAAACACCAACCAAACGACACAGATAACAGAATAAAACACCAACCAAACGACACAGATAACAGAATAAAACACCAGCCAAACGACACAGATAACAGAATAAAACACCAACTTAACGACACAGATAACAGAATAAAACAGCAACTTAGCGACACAGATAACAGAATAAAACACCAACCAAACGACACAGATAACTGCATAAAACAGCAACTTAACGACACAGATAACAGAATAAAACACCAACCAAACGACACAGATAACAGAATAAAACACCAACTTAACGACACAGATAACAGAATAAAACACCAACCAAACGACACAGATAACAGAATAAAACACCAACTTAACGACACAGATAACAGAATAAAACACCAATCAAAACACAGATAACAGAATGAAACACCAACCAAACGACACAGATAATAGAATAAAACACCAATCAAAACACAGTAAACAGAATAAAACACCAATCAAAACACAGATAACAGAATGAAACACCAACCAAACGACACAGATAATAGAATAAAACACCAATCAAAACACAGATAACAGAGTAAAACACCAATCAAAATACAGATA
Source organism: Mytilus trossulus (assembly GCF_036588685.1). Classification (NCBI taxonomy): domain Eukaryota; kingdom Metazoa; phylum Mollusca; class Bivalvia; order Mytilida; family Mytilidae; genus Mytilus; species Mytilus trossulus. The sequence goes on along the minus strand of NC_086385.1, from coordinate 62,096,358 downwards.
ACAGAATGAAACACCAATCAAAACACAGATAACAGAATGAAACACCAACCAAACGACACAGATAATAGAATAAAACACCAATCAAAACACAGATAACAGAATGAAACACCAATCAAAACACAGATAACAGAATGAAACACCAACCAAACGACACAGATAATAGAATAAAACACCAATCAAAACACAGATAACAGAGTAAAACACCAATCAAAATACAGATAACAGAATGAAACACCAATCAAAACACAGATAACAGAATGAAACACCAACCAAACGACACAGATAATAGAATAAAACACCAATCAAAACACAGATAACAGAATGAAACACCAATCAAAACACAGATAACAGAATGAAACACCAACCAAACGACACAGATAATAGAATAAAACACCAATCAAAACACAGATAACAGAATAAGTCATATAATAGGTAATTGGTTACTGCAACAAACGAATATATAACTAAATAACAATTAAGGATATTGGGTATACTGTAATAACTTAAGGCATTGATCCAATAATACAAATAACTGAATAAAACAGATACGAGTATACGTGAATGAGACAGCCACATGCATACATTGTATATACCGTTTAGTCAGCATTTTATAGCGGACTGTATACATGTACAAAAATGTAATATGGGTTTTTCGATTTATAAAAAAAGAAGATGTGGTATGATTGCCAATAATACAACTGTCCACAAGAGACCAAAATGACACAGACATTAACAACTATAGGTCATCGTACGGCCTTTCGATATGTCCATTATGTCGTAAAAAAAATCCCCTTCCCTTTTCACGAATGTGACCTACCGAATTAAGACTATTTACCGACTTTGTACAACATGAGCAACACGACAGATGCCACATGTGGAGCAGGATCTGCTTCCCCTTCCGGAGCACATGTAATCATCCTAATTTTTGGTGGGGTCCGTGTTGTTTTTGTACCCCTATTTGTGACATTTTTTTCACGCATCATTGTCAATATAATGGAAATCGATGTGACTGTCGTACAAGTGAGAGGTTCCGCGCTATAAAACCAGGTTTAATCCACCAATTTCTACATTTGAAAATGCCTGTACCAAGTCAAGATTATGACAGTTGTTGTCTATTCATTTAATGGGGTTTTATCATTTAATTTTGCCATTTGATTACGGACTTTCCGTTTTGAATTTTCCTCGGAGATCAGTAATCTTCTTTTATTTTACTTTTTATCATTGTTAGAGGCAGTACGGTTACCTATAATTGCTTACATGCACTTAATCTTCACTTTGATGGATACTAGTAGTTGTCTCATTGGCTTTTTACCACATTTCCTTATTTTCAGATGTTTTTTTTAGACAGCTACCGAACGACACAAATAACTGAATGAAACAGATTAGTGAGATAGTAACGCAACGACTATATCCACGGAGTAAAAGAGATGTTTAGTATCACTCATAAAACAGCAAACAAACGACCAAATAATGTTAAGAGAACTACAGAAGATAAAAAATAATCTTATAGATATCAGGTGTTAAAACTATATGTGGTAAATTTGTGTCAGATTCGTATTTGTCCTGCTAACATGAACTACCTCAGTGTACGTAACCTACAAGTATGAGAGGTCGTGGTCGGATTGAAATATCGATTTGAAAAATGGCATTATCACTTTTCTTTCCCGTGCTGATATTTGCCACTGGACGTTCATTATCAATTGATCAATATTCGTGCATATTTTTTTTAACCTCTTTAAGGAGACGGTGGCACAACATAGTGTATTGAACGTATTTTAAATATAAGAACAAGGAGTTGTGGTTCGATTACAAACGAGACAACTATATACCAGACTTGTTAGTCTTGTATTATTTTAATTTTAGTTTCTTGTGTACAATTTGGAAATTAGTATGGAGGTCATGAAAGGACGCCTCCGGGTGCAGGAATTTTTCGATTTTTTTGCTACATTGAAGACCTATTAGTGACCTTCTGCTGTCGTTATTTCTATGGTCGGGTTGTTGTCTCTTTGACACATTCCCCATTTCTATTCTCATTTTTTTTCCGTGACTAAAGAGAAAATGTGTCGAATTGGTTGTTGTACTTTAAATTCGTTATATTTATATACGTATTTTTTACGTTTGTAAGTTCTGCAATAAAACACCCATCCTAAATATGTACTAATATCCTTTAGAGTTTTTACCTTTAATACTGGAGTAATAATTGGTTCAGTTTATTAGTGATTTTCTAATAAGATATGACCATATCCCCTGTCGAGATCAAGTACACTGAAGATCAATGTTGCTTTTAACTTTGTTGTTTGAAGTTGTATAATATTCAATAGATCAGTAGATTTAGAAGATATGTGTTACATTTGGTGTATTCAAATCAGCTTTGTAGAAGTGTCATATAGACTAAGTATTCTCTTGTGAGGTAACAAAAGGGGTGGAGCTTTGTTACGATCAGTGTCTTCAAATCACTTTGTAGAAGTGTCGTATAGACTATGTTCGCTCTGGTGAGGTTACATAAGAGTGGAGCTTTTCCTGATAATCTTGTACTTTTTGTAATATTTCCCCATTCAAAAGCATTGATCGTACGAAAAAGGAGGTTCAAACCTAGGATAAAGGAGTGTTCCAACTAAGGATACACGGGCGAATCCAGCCATTTAAAAAAGGAGGTGGGGTTCCAACCAAGAGTAAAACGGGGGGTCGAACTATATGCTCCCATTCTCATGTATTACTTGTCCAAAAAAGGGGATAAATGAGGTTTTCGATTGTATGTCCACATTCAAAAGCATTCATCGTAAAAAAGGGGGTTCCAACCCAGGATAAAGGAGGGTTCCAACCATATATCTCCATTGAAAAGCATTGATCGTAAAAAAAAAAAAATCCCCCCTTTTCCACCCCTGGATCCGCAACTGAATTTGGACCTGTTAATTCTCTAAGTATTGATGATTACTGACCATTTTAAAATCAATTATCCTTCAAGTAAGTCCAAATTATTTAGACTCTTGAAAGACTATTTTATCTTTTGGTTTGACGCTTTATTGCGTCGACTGCGATGTAGTAAGGCGTCAAAGCAATACAAAAAATAGCCTTCAAGAAGTCATAATTATTCGGACTACTCCTAAAGGTGCAGTCACAATATAGCCAACAGTGTTTAAAGCGGCATTGATCACCAATAAATCTCAAAACTGAAAAATAGACAGTATATCTTTTGCATAGATGGATGGAAATGAGACACTAATTTGGAATTTCATCTCCACTTTACTATGATATATAACCACACAGATTGAGTCGGTAATTCCTTCACTCAAAGTACGTATCTAACTAGTGAATCCTCAGATATACACTTTATCAAGTGACAAACTTCATCAAACGGATATCTCATATACAAACCTCAAAAGAATTAAGATTTGAACAGGTAAATGAAAGATATACCACGTGCCTTTTACACCTGAATAAAGTGTCGGTAAATTCCTTTGATGTTTTAGATCCAATTATTTGTATGTGTAAACTGGCCGCGAGGCGATTAGTTCCCCGCCCCGGACAACCTCAGAAATAACAATACATAATCGCTGCTATTATACGTGTCAACAAACTTTCTTAAGAAGCATATGGGCTGAAAGGATTTAATATCCTAAAACCCTCCTTAATATTGATTACAATTGGCCGGCGGTAAACATCAAAGAGATAATAACACGATACGATTGGCTGACGGAAGATCTAAGGTAATAAGTTTAATACACTATTTCATGAGAAAAATGCGGAGTTTTGGGAGGGGAATATACGTTTTAACGAGCTATTACACATTTAATGTCGTTGTATATTGCCAAAAATCACACTTCGGTATTTAGATGTCTGATGAATAGTTGGAGTAATTATAAATGATGGCGACGGTTATTGCTACTCCTCAAGCTCTGCATTATTTTCCGGTAAGATTGGAAATATGTATTATAATATTAATTAATATGGATATTAACGGTAGTTCTGAAGTAAAGATCTGCTTATGACCTGTATAATAACACTTTAAGGAATTATAATTGTAGTTCTTTAATAGGGGTCTACTGTTTATCTATAATAACGCATACATTACTTTTTAAAAACTAAATACCAAGTTGATGAACTTTTTCACTTTGCAATGCTATTATAAATATTTGTATTCGTATAAAAATATATAGCACCACTTATGGATCAATCAGTTTATTACAATCATTTAAAAAATAAATAAATTTGAAAACTTAATTTTTTTTTTTTTTTTTTATTGATTTCCATTTTTTAATTGATTGTTCCGTTTTAACAGTGTGTTATAGTAGTCTCAGGTTTTAAGAAATCAAATACTTTGTTTTGATTAATTAATTGTTTGTAGGGTTTCAGATAATTGTTTGGAGGTGGTGTCGGTGTAAATGGTTAAATAACCCAAAACAAGGCAGCTACTCCCATAAAAAATAACCATTTATTGTATTTTTAAAATTAAACACAAAAATTAATATGAAAAATTACTTTATAACATGTCAAGAATTCAAGAATAATTAAGTATTTTATTTAACAAAGCGCGTGACATTAGTATGTGATGACATCATTGCTCGTGACGTTAAATGACATAACCGCGCGTGACGTTACATGACATAACCGTCGCGCGACCCCTGTTGAATGATTATTATAGAATACTAATGGTTTTATTACAACGAGTATCAGTAAAATAAATTGTACAGAAGGCTGCATTTATACATGTAATGTTAAACTAATTATTTCTGTTTTCTCATTATTTTAGCAATAAATGTTGTGCGGTATTTTACTTGGTGCAAAATATGACAATTGAAGAACTAATAATCGTTTGAAAAGAAAAAGATATCATATGATTTAACATTATGTTTTTGGGTAAACATATATATACATATAAATAAAAAATACGTCCCAAACGACGCAAAAAAATTGACACATTAAAACTATTTGTATAAACTGCATCAGTTAGAAAGTCTTAGATCAGTCATTTAAATCTCTAAATTAATTTGAGCTTTATATCATACTATATAGCAGGTTAAAATAACTTAATAAGGGTAATTTATATATTAAAGATTGCATCTAATTTTTCTTTTAGACTTTTTCAATAAGATTGAAGACAATATAAATTGTGTATCTTTTTGAAAAATGACAAGAATGCAAAATAATCTATGTGTTATTATTTTATTAAGTATTTAGCAATGGGGTAGGATTCTGTTGATATGTAATGTATCTATTTATTGGCGGAACCATAAATTTTCATGAATAAGGGAGTAGGGGCACTGAATGCTTAAGAGGGGGGCCCGATCCAGTGATTTCCAAAATAATCAACCATTTTTTCCAACAAAAAGAGTGCCCTTGATTTTCTCCTTAAATTATTCAAATTATATAAAAGTACAAAATGACTAATGCACGATATTTTGGAAACAGACAATTAAACATCTAGTCAAGGTTTTATAGTATATGAAATATGATTTACCTATATGACTTATTTATCAATAAACTCCATGCATATTTATATTGGAAAAAAAATAAAAAGATTTAAATTTTCACATCGCTGTTTAGTGTGACAAAACAGTTCGCCGGAATTTACAAATTTTAGACACATTTTGTTATAACTCATTTAACTAAATATCAATTTGCCTTCCTAAACATCAAAGTGTGACCTTATACCCCCTAGAGGTTACCTTTATATAAACGTAAGAAACCTAATTGAAACCTAACAGTTGAGCTAAATGTTTGTAAATATGCCTTTGGTAAAAAGATGTCGAATAAATAATATCATTTATATAAAGTGTGAAAACACAGCGTGAAATCTCGCGTGAAATCGCACCTGTTATACAACCAAAGAGTAATTATTGAACGTGAACATTTTACACAGCGAGGTAAACGTTAAAACTTGATTCTCCTTTGAGATTTATTTTATCTTATTTTAAAAGACCTGAACATGCATGAAATATTTGCCACTGGACGTTAAGTAATTAATAATCAATATTTTAGAAGAAAATCATATTTATTGTAACATTTTTTTCCAAATCCAATAAACATTCATGCGCAGTCTAAAAAAAGTACAAATCAAAGCTTTTTCAATAAAATAATATATATGTATTTTCTACGTATTTTCTACTATACACAATATATATATTTTCTGAGATTAAACATTAATGTTAAAATGGTTGTATAAAGTCACGTGACGTTAGAAAGATGAATTTGTCATCATTATCAAAATCGTTAAATTTTAGATTAATATATCAAAAACATATATACGCTTTTAGAAGTTGAATTACTATTGTTTTCTCCTTTAAAAGATTCTGGACCACACACAGTCATAAATATTTGTATTAAAACATTTCGCTTTTACGATAAACAATATAACGTATTAAAATGACACTTGATTCCATGGTAAACCTTTTTACTTAAAAAAAAATAATACATGTGAGAGAAAATAATACATGAGATATTTTAGATTACATAGATTGATCAAAGTAATTAAACAAAATTATCAACTATATAATATATCTTTTATATTATAAATAAACATAAATATACAATATAAACAAGAACAAAAAAAACAATTATAATTTTATTCAGGAGGACACACTTGCTGAAATACTTATACACATTGCATTTCTATTCCATTGTACTTTTCAACTAATATAAGAAAGAAGATGTGGTATGATTGCCAAAGAAACAACTCACCACAAGATTCCAAAATGATACAGAAATTAACAACTATAGGTAACCGTACGGCCTTCAACAATGAGCAAAGCCAATACCGCATAGTCAGCTATAAAAGGCCCCAAAATGACAATGCACAATAATTCAAACGAGAAAACTAACGAATTTCGAAAGAAAATTGAAAAAGTGTCGGTGATGAGGGCCCCGGGGTATGTGTTGGGGCTGAGCAAGAGGGATAGATATTGACGACTTCACAATCAACTGAAATGCGACCTGCAAATTCTGATTCTAAATTCTAAATTCGGATGGTATCAAGTTTGAAATTCGAGACTTCAATGAAATTCAATAAACGAGATCAAATTCAATGTTAGATAGAGGCAGTCGATTTAAAGATATATCTTTTTGAAATTTCACAATATCAAATATTCCTTCAAAGAAAAATTGCTTTGTATAAAATGAGTAGGAGAAATATTGTTATTTATTATTTTTGTTTTTCTCTAGTACATCTCGGATATGTTGATTCTGTCTAACACTCCCTTCTTTAAAAAAAACCCATAGGAGGTCATGCAATCCTCTATTACGACTATTCGCCTCTTTTCCGACCACAACTCGGACTACAAATAGTATAATTTGCTGCTTCTCCACTAAGCACGATGTTAGTGTTTTAGTTTTTTTTTCAATGTCAGAATACTGTGTAGATAGGTTGGGTGACATTTCTCTTTCTGAACATTACATGTATATGGATGAAAATACGACTCTGTGTGTCGATTTTTAACAATGCATGCTTCTATTAACATCTTAACATGTTCTTGATTTTTAATGCAAGCAATATACGCAAATAAAAGCTTTATATCAATCCGTTCATATATCATTTTCCTGCGACAGTCCTAAATGTGCCACCATTCATCTCGGCAAAACCAGTCATGCCAGTACGGTATAACTAAATATACTATTGCTGTGTTTTTTCGTTCTGATACATGAAATATTTGCCACTGGCCGTTGAACAAATAATCACTTATCGAATATTCTATTGGACATTTTGTTTTTCATAATATTGTTTAGTTTACTTCATCGAGCAATTAATTTTAAATTCTCTTTTTTTTATATAAATTTCAGAGCCATGTAGCAGAAAATTTTGGAAGTGAACTACGTTATTTATGTGCTGATATGCCTCCACCCCAACGGATTAATTGTGATCAAAGACTTGTACAACCAACACCTAATAATATGCAAACGAACTGGCAATGTAATAGTTTACCGGAAATGACATCACAAATGAGACCGCCATTACATCAGCTTACCCAACAAATCAACTCACAAAACTATCACGATATGAAAATTCAAAGAGAAATGCAATTACAGAGGGAACACTTCAGTTATGAAATGCACCAAGCGCGGATGCGCCATGAAAACATGATTGCAACAAGAGGTCAAATTATTCAGCCGACTTCTAATGTTTTGTTACGATCACCACAAATGACGCCATTGCCATCACCTGGAATGTCGATATCTTCACAACAGATGTCGCCACCAGCTGCAACGGAAGCAGAAATACCGTGGTGGAGCGTGCAGTCTCCCCAAACTCAGTTACCGGAAATGAAACTTTTTGGAGCGTCTGAGATAGCTGTGTCAGGTAGAATGGGGGACATACAATACCGAAATCAGCTTGCTACTATGCTACAAAATGTCCGACCGATAATAGCACCGACCCGACGTTGTCGTCGCTGCAGGTGTCCAAACTGTCAAAACTCCAAAGGATCTGACAACCCTTCTAAAAAGAAACAACATATTTGTCACATACCCGGATGTGGCAAGGTTTATGGTAAAACATCACATTTAAAAGCACATTTACGATGGCATTCTGGGGAACGTCCATTCGTCTGTAACTGGTTATTTTGTGGGAAAAGTTTCACAAGATCTGACGAACTTCAACGACATTTGCGAACTCATACGGGCGAAAAGAGATTTGGCTGTAAAGAATGTGGTAAACGATTTATGAGAAGTGATCATTTGAGTAAACATTTAAAAACACATGATACGAAACGCGTAAAAGATCAAGAAACGGAAGTTGAAAGAGACCAATCAGAAGACGAGGATGTTGATGTGGATGGCATCGATGATGAATCCGACAGTTTCGACGACAGTGTCGATGTCTCATCTTGAAAAGTGAAAATAGTCTATTACCAAAGTGCTGTATGGAAACTAGTGCTTTTATATTGCTGTTTAAGTTTTATTTTTGAAATAAATATTTATTTAGATAAACTTTAAAGAATGCATTTTATATTTTGTTCAAGATTCTTTTAGGCGATCAATTAGATGTTCAAGTCGACACAAATCTATCATGGATCACACAAATGCAAAATGTCTTACCTGCAAGTTGTCGTCGATGGCATGGAGGATTATGCCGACACTTTCTTCTTGAAGATCATATAAAGTTATCCAAGTTGATATGATATTAAGGGCTTGTATTTCCTATGATGAGTTCCTTGATAGAGGTTGATGCTCACAAGAAAGCTATTAAACCAAGAGTTCAAAATGGTGAAGTTGAAAACATCTCATCGTAAATTATACGAACACCATCGCCATTCGGTTGGCCGTTATGGACTATCTGTTTCACAGATGCTAGCAGATATGTTCAAAATGTTGTTATTACAATACCGTCGAATGTGACCTACCGGATAAGACTATTTACCGAGTTTGTACGAACATGAGCAACGCGACACGTGCCCATGTGGAGCAGGATCTGCTTACCATTCCTGAGATCACCCCTAGTTATTAGTATGGTTTGTGTGGCTTAGTCTTTAGTTTTCTACGTTGGATTTTGAGTACTTCTGTTTGTCTGATTTTGTTGACCTCGACCTTGAATGTCCCTTTGTTATCTCTTGCCTCTCTCTTTGCATTTTGTTTATCTCTTGTTTAAAACAATTTCAGACAACTCCACCTGTTTAAGCCGACAAAAATCTGAAGTTATCCCGCCAGTGCAGTGTTTTTTGTAAGTCGTAGTTTTGATAATTTCTTCCCAATAAACAATTCTTTCGGATTAATATAAAAAAATGAAGATGTGGTATGATTGCCAATGAGACAACTCTCCATAAGATTATAATTTTATTACTTTACTCTTGAAAACCATTGGGTTGATCAATTTCATTGTCGATCGGGTTTTAGTTCTAATGGGTGTTATGATCCCATAATGTAATACTATGAATAACGTGGGTTCTATGCCAAAAGTACCCTTTCATTGAAATAAAAAAACATTCAACAATAGACATACATCTAAACAATACACATGTATAATACTCTGATTGATACGAGTCTTAATAATAAAAAAAAGGGAATGTGTCTAAGAGACAACAACTCTACCAAATAGAAGAAAAAAACCCGCGCAATTTCAACTATGAATTTGTCTTCAAAACAGCGAGTTGTTTTAAATCAGAATGATCTAATTTCTAAAGTTCGAAAGAGTGATTCAAGTTGTATTAAGTTCAAAAGGAGAGACTTCCTTTTGAATCCCGTTTATTGATGAAATAAGCATACACATACAAAAAGGGTGTTCAAAAGGAAGTTGTAACGGTCAGTTTTAAATGAGCAGTGATATTGTTGGCTTTTTTCAAAACTACCTCTACCCTTTTTTATTGGGAAAATATGCGTCATTTTCATCAAATTGGGAAATTTTAAATAAACCAAAAATTTGACTGAAACTTCTATTTTCCAAGAATCTACCCTTGCTTTGAAATAAGACCCCATTTTGTCAGTGATTATTCATAAATAGACCCTCAAATCTTCACATATAGTCATTTCAGCCATGGAAAATGTTTAAAAGAGTGTTTTTCAGTTTGTATTTATGCACAATTACTACTAAGACTGCACTGTTTGGGAAAAAAGTTGTCTTTTTGGGAATAATTTTAAGCCATTTTTTTTTCAAATTGGGATTTTTCTCCAGGGGAAAAAGCCTTTATTCTCCACTAATTTAATGCAAACAATATCACTGATGAGGAAATATTGCAGTTCAGGGGTCTTAATAAAGTCTTACCTTTCAGGGTTCAAAAGGAAGTCGTGACTTTAAGGGGTCAAAATGAGGTCTTACCATGCATTCAGGAATCAATAGGAAGTCTTGCTGTTCAGGGGTCAAAATGAAGCCTAACCGTTAGGGTTAAAAGGTAGACAAGCGGTCACGGGTCAAAAAGAAGTCTTTCCGTTCAGGGGACAAAAGGAAGTCGTGACGTTAAGGGGTCAAAATGATGTCTTACCGTTAGTGTTCAACAGGCAGACTTGCGACATACAAAACATATATACCCCTGGGGTCAAAATGAAGTACTCATATTACCGTTCAGGGGTTAAAAAGAAGTCTTGACGTTCAAGGGTCAAAATAAGTTCTTACCGTTCAGGGTTTACTGTATAAATTACTCCACAGAGAAGAAAGTGCACCTGTATATACAATTATTGCACACCAAACAAGGCACTTCTGTACAAATATTGCACACCGAACAAGGCACTACTGTACAATTATTGCACACCGAACAAGGCACTACTGTACAATTATTGCACACCGAACAAGGCACTACTGTACACTTTACTGTATACTTAAAACAAGACATGCATGACTGTACAAATACTGTACACCAAAAACAAGGCATTACTGTTTAAATACTGCATGTAGAACAAAGCATTTCTTTACAATTCATTTCACACCAAACTAGACACTACTGCAAAAAAAAATAATGAATATAGAACAAGGCATTTCTGTACAATTTACTGTCCATCGATCAAGGTATTACTGCACAATTTACTGCACAATTTACTGAACATCGAGCAAGGCACTGAACCAGGTATTATCGTACTATTTTATTGCATATTAAACAGCACTACTGTACAAGTGATTTCAAATCGAAAAAGACACTAGTGCAAAAAATGCTGCACATAGAACGAGGCATTTTTGTACAATTTACTGCCCATCGATCAAGATATTACTGCAATTTACTGCACATCGAGGAAGGCATTTCTGTACAATTTACTGCCCATCGATCAAGGTATTACTGCACAATTTACTGCACATCGAGGAAGGCATTTCTGTACATTTTACTGCCCATAGATCAAGGTATTACTGCACAATTTACTGTTCATCAATCAAGGTATTACTGCACAATTTACTGCACATCGAGGAAGGCATTTCTGTACAATTTACTGCCCATCGATCAAGGTAATACTGCACAATTTACTGCACATCGAGGAAGGCATTACTGTACAATTTACTGCCTATCGATCAAGGTATTACTGCATAATTTACTGCACATCGAGGAAGGCATTTCTGTACAATTTACTGCCCATCGATCAAGGTAATACTGCACAATTTACTGCACATCGAGGAAGGCATTTCTGTACAATTTACTGCCCATTGATCAAGGTATAACTGCACAATTTACTGCACATCGAGAAAGGCATTACTGCATAATTTACTGCCAATCACTCAAGGCATTACTGCACAATTTGATTCACATCGAGCAATGCACAGAACCAGGTATTATCGTATTATTTATTGCATATCAAACAAGGCTCTACTGTACAAGTTATTACCCATCAAACAAGGTACTACCATACAATTTCAGTGGCGGATCCAGGGAGAGGGGAACCGGGGGTTGGAACCCCCGTTTTCTTGGACGATCATGGCATTTGAATGGGGACACGTAGTTGGACCCCCTCTTTGTCCTGGATTAGGAACACCCCCTTTAAAATGACTGGATCCGCACTCTGCACCGAACCTAGGACAGTGGTGTAACAGTACAACACTAGAAAACATATGTTATAATCAACTGATAAGGGTTTGACTCACAAAATCGGTTCTTAGGACGAGAAAAAACCCAACCAAAATACAATAGACACACAGAGCTGACCTTCCTTATTTATATGTTTATTTTATTAGATATTACTTTTGATAACAGCTACCACAGACTTCAAAGACGGTCACATATTTATTCAACAGAGGTTTCCTTCTTTTGAAGCTGTATATTCATGTATTTATCGTTATTAAAAAACGTAGCACAAAGAATGAATAAAAGGGGGCGTTGTTAGGGAATAATACAAGGGGGCGTTGTTGGGGAGGTGCGTCTCCGACATTGAGATCCAACAGCTTATTCTTTACTTTCAATGGAGATTTTAAATAACATTTATAAGTTCAAAGAAAGAGAAAGGGAATTAAACTCTATTTAACTGGTCATCTGAAAGCTTTATCTAAGGGTATATTTGATGTTGGCACACAAGCCTTCCCTTTTTCTCCATTCAATTACCTTCGGATCAAAAGGCAGGTACTTGTTTTCTAAGTCTTTGTTGGTTTGTGTACACAATATCACCCTAAAACAGCTTTTATTTGATGATTATACATTAAGATGTGTACGTATTTAATCATCATATATTAACCTTGCCTTTCATTTTGCACTAAATTCATATTAAAGAAAGGTTAAAAATTAATTTCAGTTTATTGATATATTACTTTCGCATTTTTGGTATATTCAAAATCAAAGATTAGCATATAATTGAACAAATTAGATAATTTATATCTATAACAACATAACATAATTTTCCGTCTAAAATTTTTTTTTTTTGGTAAGTCCTTTTGGTCATTTATACTAAATTATATATATGCCAAAATCTACTATACAAATATTGTTACATCATCAGAAATACACGACTTGATTAAAAACGTATACGACCTTTTGCAAATGGATATGTGGTATTAGTTTTACTCATTGTCGATAACTGCTACTGGCTAAAATTTACGTTGTTTTAGTCTCTGGTGGAGAGTTGTCTCACTGGAAATCGTGTATGATTATGATACCACATCCTTTTATTTTTCTATGTCTTGGAATAAATGCAGTGAGATGTTTAGCTAGCTATAAAACTAGGCTTAATCTACCATCTTCTACATTAGAAAATGCCTGTACCGAGATAGGAATATGACATATATCTTCTACACGTTTGGTGTGTTTGAGATATTGATTTTTTTCCCATTTAATTAGGGACTTTCCATTTTGCATTTTACTTGGAGTTTGGTAGTTTTTCGTTGGAGAAGGGGGGTTGTGGTTGTGGTTGGGGTTGGGGTTGGAAGGGGGGGTTGGGGGGGGGGGGGGGGTTATGATACTTCTTTTCACGTGTTTTCTATGGATATGTTATTGATGTGTGCGTTATACAAGCAGATGACCTTGACATATATCATTTGTGTCGTTCTGTGTTATACGGCCAGTTGACGTTTGAATGTCATTTGTGTCGTCCTACTTTATACGGGCATATGACCTTGACATATCATTTGTGTCGTCCTGCGTTATACGGTTAATGACCTTGACATATCATGTGTGACGTCCTGCGTTATACGGTTAATGACCTTGACATATCATGTGTGACGTCCTGCGTTATACGGTTAATGACCTTGACATATCATGTGTGACGTCCTGCGTTATACGGTTAATGACCTTGACATATCATGTGTGACGTCCTGCGTTATACGGTTAATGACCTTGACATATCATGTGTGACGTCCTGCGTTATACGGTTAATGACCTTGACATATCATTTGTGTCGTCCTGCGTTATACGGTTAATGACCTTGACATATCATGTGTGATTTCCTGCGTTATACGGTTAATGACCTTGACATATCATTTGTGTCGTCCTGCGTTATACAAGCAGATGACCATGATATATCCTGTATGTCATCCTGCGTTAGACGGGCATATGACCTTGACATATCATTTGTTTCGTCCTGCGTTATACGGTTAATGACCTTGACATATCATGTGTGACGTCCTGCGTTATACGGGCAAATGACCTTGGCATATCATTTGTGTCGTCTGCGTTATACAAGCAGATGACCATGATATATCCTATGTGTCATCCTGCGTTAGACGGGCATATGACCTTGACATATCATTTGTGTCGTCACTGCGTTATACGGGCAGATGACCTTCACATATCATTTGTGTCGCCCTGCATTTTACGAGCAGATGACCTTTGAATTACAATTATGTCGTCCTGCGTTATACGGACAGATGACCTTGATATATCAATTGTGTCGTTCTGCATTATAGGGGCAGACGAACTTCACATATCATTTGGGTCGTCATGCGTTATACAAGCAGATGACCATGACATATGATATATATGTGTCGTCCTGGGTTTAACGGGCAGATGACCTTGAAATATCTTTTGTGTCATCCGGCGTTATACAAGCAGATGACCTTCGACATTATTTGTGTCGTCCTGCGTTATACTGGCTAATGACCTCGACATATCATATGTGTCATCCTGCGTTATACGGTTAATGACCATGACATATCATGTGTGACGTCCTGCGTTATACGGGCTAATGACCATGACATATCATATGTGTCATCCTGCGTTATACGGGCTAATGACCATGACATATCATTTGTGTCATCCTGCGTTATACGGGCTAATGACCATGACATATCATTTGTGTCATCCTGCGTTATACGGGCTAATGACCTCGACATATCATATGTGTCATCCTGCGTTATACGGGCTAATGACCATGACATATCATTTGTGTCATCCTGCGTTATACGGGCTAATGACTATGACATATCATTTGTGTCATCCTGCGTTATACGGGCTAATGACCATGACATATCATTTGTGTCGTCATGCGTTATACGGGCTAATGACCTCGACATATCATATGTGTCATCCTGCGTTATACGGGCTAATGACCATGACATATCATTTGTGTCGTCATGCGTTATACGGGCTAATGACCATGACATATCATTTGTGTCATCCTGCGTTATACGGGCTAATGACCATGACATATCATTTGTGTCGTCATGCGTTATACGGACTAATGACCATGACATATCATATGTGTCATCCTGCGTTATACGGGCTAATGACCTCGACATATCATATGTGTCATCCTGCGTTATACGGGCTAATGACCATGACATATCATTTGTGTCGTCATGCGTTATACGGGCTAATGACCATGACATATCATATGTGTCATCCTGCGTTATACGGGCTAATGACCATGACATATCATTTGTGTCGTCATGCGTTATACGGGCAGATGACCTTGGCATATTATTTGTCCTAAGAGCAATGTAAAATGTACGACCCATTCATTGAAAATTAAAACGAAAGTATTTTCGTAGCTCATTTGATTAGTGTTGATATGGGAAGTCTGTTTTTCAATTTGTTTCTTGTATAAAGAGTGGACATTGCTTGTATGTTTAGTTTATCATTGGTTGGTTTTAGGGGGCCTCGATGGCAAAGTGGTATACGTATTACTACTACTGTATTCACTAGCCAGTCAAGACTGTGGTTGGGAGTTCAAACCCCTACCGTGCGGATGCCCTCCGTTTACTCCAATCTTTATTTAAGAGTTTTCCTGTCGAAGTCGGTGTTTTTTTACGATCACTTCGGTTTCCCCCACCAATAAAAACTGGCCGCCACGAAATAGCACCAAAAGTGGCGCTAAAAGAGGCGCTTTCTAAAAGTGGCGTTGATAAACCAACAATCAAACAATCAATCAATCAATCAATCAATCAATATGTTTTGGTTCAAGTCAATTTGTCGAAGACACTGTTTGTATGTTTAGGTCATTGGTTGATATTGATTTCATGGCTCCCAAACTTTGTAAATTTGACTTAAAGAATGCAATATTTTGACCAAACCACTTACGACGATTTTTAAACTACCGAAATAAGATCAAATTATCATATGGGCAAAACCGAAAAATATTGGCCTATTTCATACCTCCGTGCAGTATTTAATATCATGTAGGGAAACAGTTTTTAATAATGTCTGTAATTCGCCTTTTCAGAATCTAGAGGACTATCGGTCATCTCATTCTTCGTACTCCAAAATTTGTATAACGTTACGTCATTGGTTGAATTTCTAATGTTTATCACGTTTTAAACCAATCACAACGTTGTGGTGTACGCCGCTTTTGGAAATAATACCCATAATGCATTAGTTTCTGATATGGCGAATTCATGCGTGCACATCATAGTGTTTCTTTTTTTATGGTTTTTATGCACAAATCAGTCGTTATTTTCTTGTATTGTTTTACATTTGTATTTGTCTTGCTGGAGCCTTTTATAGCCTGTTATGAATATTCTATACGGTGACCTGTAGTCATTTTTATGAATATTCTATACGGTGGCCTGTAGTCATTGTTATGAATATTCTATACGGTGACCTGTAGTCATTGTTATGAATATTCTATACGGTGACCTGTAGTCATTGTTATGAATATTCTATACGGTGACCTGTAGTCATTGTTATGAATATTCTATACGGTGACCTGTAGTCATTGTTATGAATATTCTATACGGTGACCTGTAGTCATTGTTATGAATATTCTATACGGTGACCTGTAGTCATTGTTATGAATATTCTATACGGTGACCTGTAGTCATTGTTATGAATATTCTATACGGTGACCTGAAGTCATTGTTATGAATATTCTATACGGTGACCTGAAGTCATTGTTATGAATATTCTATACGGTGACCTGAAGTCATTGTTATGAATATTCTATACGGTGGCCTGAAGTCATTGTTATGCATATTCTATACGGTGGCCTGGAGTCATTGTTATGAATATTCTATACGGTGACCTGGAGTCATTGTTATGCATATTCTATACGGTGACCTGAAGTCATTGTTATGCATATTCTATACGGTGACCTGAAGTCATTGCTATGCATATTCTATACGGTGGCCTGTAGTCATTGCTATGAAAATTCTATACGGTGACCTGAAGTCATTGCTATGAATATTCTATACGGTGACCTGAAGTCTTTGTTATGAATATTCTATACGGTGGCCTGTAGTCATTGTTATGAATATTCTATACGGTGGCCTGTAGTCATTGTTATGAATATTCTATACGGTGACCTGTAGTCATTGTTATGAATATTCTATACGGTGACCTGTAGTCATTGTTATGAATATTCTATACGGTGACCTGTAGTCATTGTTATGAATATTCTATACGGTGACCTGTAGTCATTGTTATGAATATTCTATACGGTGACCTGTAGTCATTGTTATGAATATTCTATACGGTGACCTGTAGTCATTGTTATGAATATTCTATACGGTGACCTGTAGTCATTGTTATGAATATTCTATACGGTGACCTGTAGTCATTGTTATGAATATTCTATACGGTGACCTGTAGTCATTGTTATGCATATTCTATACGGTGACCTGTAGTCATTGTTATGCATATTCTATACGGTGACCTGTAGTCATTGTTATGAATATTCTATACGGTGACCTGTAGTCATTGTTATGAATATTCTACACGGTGACCTGTAGTCATTGTTATGAATATTCTATACGGTGACCTGTAGTCATTGTTATGAATATTCTATACGGTGACCTGTAGTCATTGTTATAAATATTCTATACGGTGGCCTGTAGTCATTGTTATGAATATTCTATACGGTGGCCTGTAGTCATTGTTATGAATATTCTATACGGTGGCCTGTAGTCATTGTTATGAATATTCTATACGGTGACCTGTAGTCATTGTTATGAATATTCTATACGGTGACCTGTAGTCATTGTTATGAATATTCTATACGGTGGCCTGTAGTCATTGTTATGAATATTCTATACGGTGACCTGTAGTCATTGTAATGAATATTCTATACGGTGACCTGTAGTCATTGTTATGAATATTCTATACGGTGACATGAAGTCATTGTTATGAATATTCTATACGGTGACCAGAAGTCATTGTTATGAATATTCTATACGGTGGCCTGTAGTCATTGTTATGAATATTCTATACGGTGACCTGTAGTCATTGTTATGAATATTCTATACGGTGACCTGTAGTCATTGTTATGAATATTCTATACGGTGGCCTGTAGTCATTGTTATGAATATTCTATACGGTGGCCTGTAGTCATTGTTATGAATATTCTATACGGTGGCCTGTAGTCATTGTTATGAATATTCTATACGGTGACCTGTAGTCATTGTTATGAATATTCTATACGGTGACCTGTAGTCATTGTTATGCATATTCTATACGGTGACCTGAAGTCATTGTTATGCATATTCTATACGGTGGCCTGTAGTCATTGCTATGAATATTCTATACGGTGACCTGAAGTCATTGTTATGCATATTCTATACGGTGGCCTGAAGTCATTGTTATGAATATTCTATACGGTGGCCTGCAGTCATTGTTATGAATATTCTATACGGTGACCTGTAGTCATTGTTATGAATATTCTATACGGTGACCTGTAGTCATTGTTATGAATATTCTATACGGTGACCTGTAGTCATTGTTATGAATATTCTATACGGTGACCTGAAGTCATTGTTATGCATATTCTATACGGTGACCTGTAGTCATTGTTATGAATATTCTATACGGTGACCTGAAGTCATTGTTATGCATATTCTATACGGTGGCCTGAAGTCATTGTTATGAATATTCTATACGGTGACCTGAAGTCATTGTTATGAATATTCTATACGGTGACCTGAAGTCATTGTTATGAATATTCTATACGGTGACCTGTAGTCATTGTTATGAATATTCTATACGGTGGCATGTAGTCATTGTTATGAATATTCTATACGGTGACCTGTAGTCATTGTTATGAATATTCTATACGGTGACCTGTAGTCATTGGTATGAATATTCTATACGGTGGCCTGAAGTCATTGTTATGAATATTCTATACGGTGGCCTGCAGTCATTGTTATGAATATTCTATACGGTGACCTGTAGTCATTGTTATGAATATTCTATACGGTGACCTGTAGTCATTGTTATGAATATTCTATACGGTGACCTGTAGTCATTGTTATGAATATTCTATACGGTGACCTGAAGTCATTGTTATGCATATTCTATACGGTGACCTGTAGTCATTGTTATGAATATTCTATACGGTGACCTGAAGTCATTGTTATGCATATTCTATACGGTGGCCTGAAGTCATTGTTATGAATATTCTATACGGTGACCTGAAGTCATTGTTATGAATATTCTATACGGTGACCTGAAGTCATTGTTATGAATATTCTATACGGTGACCTGTAGTCATTGTTATGAATATTCTATACGGTGGCATGTAGTCATTGTTATGAATATTCTATACGGTGACCTGTAGTCATTGTTATGAATATTCTATACGGTGACCTGTAGTCATTGGTATGAATATTCTATACGGTGACCTGAAGTCATTGTTATGAATATTCTATACGGTGACCTGAAGTCATTGTTATGAATATTCTATACGGTGACCTGTTGTCATTGGTATGAATATTCTATACGGTGACCTGAAGTCATTGTTATGAATATTCTATACGGTGACCTGTAGTCATTGTTATGAATATTCTATACGGTGACCTGTTGTCATTGGTATGAATATTCTATACGGTGACCTGAAGTCATTGTTATGAATATTCTATACGGTGACCTGTAGTCATTGTTATGAATATTCTATACGGTGGCCTGTAGTCATTGGTATGAATATTCTATACGGTGGCCTGTAGTCATTGTTATGAATATTCTATACGGTGACCTGTAGTCATTGTTATGAATATTCTATACGGTGGCCTGTAGTCATTGTTATGAATATTCTATACGGTGACCTGTAGTCATTGTTATGAATATTCTATACGGTGACCTGTAGTCATTGTTATGAATATTCTATACGGTGACCTGTAGTCATTGTTATGAATATTCTATACGGTGGCATGTAGTCATTGTTATGAATATTCTATACGGTGACCTGTAGTCATTGTTATGAATATTCTATACGGTGACCTGTAGTCATTGGTATGAATATTCTATACGGTGACCTGAAGTCATTGTTATGAATATTCTATACGGTGACCTGAAGTCATTGTTATGAATATTCTATACGGTGACCTGTAGTCATTGGTATGAATATTCTATACGGTGACCTGAAGTCATTGTTATGAATATTCTATACGGTGACCTGAAGTCATTGGACTCTTGAGGAGATTTCATATCAATTTTCTGATTTTAATATTGCCAAACATTTGAAATACAATAAATAAATTTTGTACATAAATTGGGCCGATGGTTTTGAAGTGTTTTTACATTTGTCATGTCGGATCCTTTTATAGCCTACGGTATACGTTTTGTTCATTCTTGAAGGCCTATGTTGAGCTATGGTTGTTTACTTTTACTTCATTGGTCTCTTGTGGAGAGTTTACACCGATCTCCATATTTGTATATAACCAAACATATTCACATGTATTATCATTTACTTAAAGTCATGAAGATATGCAGACAGGATATTTTATCGTGTGTTTTTCTATGTTGTGATGTTATGCTATTGTTTCAGAAAAAGGGAGAAGGTTTGGGCCCATTAAAACGTTTAATCCCGCTGCAAATGTTTGCACCTGTCCTAAGTCAGGAATCTGATGTACAGTAGTTGTCGTTTGTTTATGTAATATATACGTGTTTCTCGTTTCTCGTTTTGTTTATATAGATTATACCGTTGGTTTTCCCGTTTGAATGGTTTTACACTAGTAATTTTGGGGCCCTTTATAGCTTGTTGTTCGGTGTGAGCCAAGGCTCCGTGTTGAAGGCCGTACTTAAACCTATAATGGTTTACTTTTTAAATTGTTATTTGGATGGAGAGTTGTCTCATTGGCACTCACACCACATCTTCCTATATCTAGGAAACACAACTACTAGTATATAGATACAAAAAGATGTGGTATGAGTGCCAATAAGACAACTCTCCATCCAAGTCACAACTTGTAAAAGTAAACAATAAAAGTTCGGTCTTATCCACAAAGCCTTTGCTCCCATGCACCGAACAGCAAGCCATAAAAGTCCCCAAACATGACTAGTGTAAAACCATTCAAACGGGAAAACAAACGGTCAAATCTATATAAAAAATATGTTTGTTTGGCCTAGTATAAAATTGTATTCTTCCGATTCTACAATTTTATCTTTTCCAATCGATACCTTTGTTAGGATATGTATAAATATGATATGTTTGATGTCAGCTTTTTACACTCCATGATCTCCGTATTTAAATCATATCGAATGAAATAAGACAAAAAGGATACCGGTGAAAAATGTGTAGTAATTCAATTGTAGAAATGGTTAAAACAGTCTGACATTTTTACGGTTGCTCTCTTTATATGCAGAGAGAAAACGAAGAAGGAGGGGGGGGGGGGCAAAATGTTCTGTCATGCGACTGGAATGTATTTATTTTATCGCATCATGAGAGAGAGAGAGAGAGAGAGAGAGAGAGAGAGAGAGAGAGAGAGAGAGGAGAGAGAGAGAGAGAGAGAGAGAGAGAGAGAGAGGAGAGAGAGAGAGAGAGAGAGAGAGAGGAGAGAGAGAGAGAGAGAGGAGAGAGAGAGAGAGAGAATTTTATAAATTGCATTCCCCTTACCAGATTCAAAATAAAACCACATTCAAACCAAACATTTGAAAGCTTTCCTTTCACAAACAAATATTGCGAGTAAGGAACATTTAGTATAACTTACGACCATAATAAAAAATTCAGTAAAAGAGTGTCACCAGGAAAGGCATCAAGAGTGTTTATTCCAAAACATATGAAAGCCAGAGTCGTTAAATAACGTAGAAACGTACTATACCCAAAGGAGACATGGTGAATAGCCAATTTTTCCAAAGAGGTTAAAAAGTAAAGTAGTAAAGTATGGAGAGTTGTCTCATTGGCACTCACACCTCATCTTCCTATATATCTATCTATTCTAACAGAAAATATGAAGAAGAGAAAAATAATGAAATAAAATTTATAGAGATAAAGATAATTTGAAATTTTGGCCTTAAAGAGCTACAAAATCGGTCTAAGAATCGAAATTGAGATATAAAAATATATGCAGGATTTCTTTTATTTCTCTTTATACACCCCCCCTCCCCCCACCCCGATTTAAATTAAATCCCTAAACCTCAAATCTTTCCTCCGATATAATTCCTTCTCTTTTTTCTCACAGATATAATCATTTGTTGAGAAAGGTAAAGGGATTATATCGGGGCTTTGGGGTGGGGTGAGTGGGAAGGTATAGAGATTGTATAGGGGGGATGTTAAGGGATCATATGGGGGGGGGGGGGGGGGTAGTTAAGGGATTATATCGAGGGGAAAGCTTAAAGGACTATATCAGGAGAAAATGTAAGTGATCATATGGGGTAGGTTGGGGTTGGTAAAGGAATTATATAGGGAGGGGAGATACAGGGATTTTTACGAAGGGAGGTAAAGGGATTAAGTTGGGGCCGGGGGTGTAAAGGGATTATTTCTTAGTGAAAAGGTTAAGGGACTATCTTCGGGGGATGTAGAGGGATTATACCGGTGAGAGGAGGTAAACAGATTATATAGGAAGGACACTGAAGGGATCATCTCGGTGGAGGAGGTTAAGGAATTATATCAGGGGGGGAGTATTGGGATTATATCGGCTTTGAACGACTTGTTCCGCATACTCCATGAATTACATCTTTTGGAAAAGGTAAAGGGATTATATCGGGGTAGGGAATGTGAAGGGATCATATTTAGGGAGTTAAAGGATTATATCGGGGGAGGTAAAGGAATTAAATTGGGGGTGGGGTGGGGTTGGGTTGGGGTTAGGTGGGGGTGATGGGAATTTTCCTGGTGGTGGGGAGGAGGGCGGTAAAAGGGTTATATCACGGAGAAAAATTAATTTGTATATATCGGGAGGGGGAGAGATTATACCAAGGGGGAAGGCAAGGGATTTTATATCGAGGGAAAAAGGGAATGGGTTTATAACGAGAGAAAGGAAGGTAAAGGGATTATATGGGGGGAAAAGGTAAAGTGATTATATCGGGGGAAAAGGTAAAGGGATTATATCGGGGGGAAAAGGAAAAGGGATTATATGGGGGGAAAAGGTAAAGGGATTATATCGGGGGAAAAGGAAAAGGGATTATATCGGGAAGAATATGTAAAGGGATTATATCGGGGGAATAGATAAAAGGATTATGTCGGGGGAAAAGGAAAAGGGATTATATCGGGGGAATAGATAAAAGGATTATATGGGGGGAAAAGGAAAAGGGATTATATCGGGGGAAAAGGTAAATGGATTATATCGGGGGAAAAGGAAAAGGGATTATATCGGGGGAATAGATAAAAGGATTATATCGGGGGAAAAGGAAAAGGGATTATATCGGGGGAAGAGGAAAAGGGATTATATCGGGAAAAATATGTAAAGGGATTATATCGGGGGAAAAGATAAAAGGATTATATCGGGGGAAAAGGAAAAGGGATTATATCGGGGGAATAGATAAAAGGATTATATGGGGGGAAAAGGAAAAGGGAGTATATCGGGGGAAAAGGTAAAGGGATTATATCGGGGGAAAAGGTAAAGGGATTATATCGGGGGAAAAGGAAAAGGGATTATATCGGGGGCAAAAGGTAAAGGGATTATATCGGGAAGAATATGTAAAGGGATTGTATCGGGGGAATAGATAAAAGGATTATATCGGGGACAAAAGGTAAAGGGATTATATCGAGGCATGAGGTGCAGGAATTATATCGGGCGGAGAAGGTTAAGGAATTATATCGGGGGGAGGTAAAGGAATTATATCAGGGGAAAATGTACAGAGATTATATTGGGGGCATAAGGTGCAGGGAATATATCGGAGAGGGGGATGTAAAGGGATTATATAGGGGGAGGCGCAGGGAATATATTGGGGGAATAGGTAAAGGGATTATATCGGGGTCATAAGGTGCATAGAATATATCGGGGAGGGGGAAGGTCAAGGGATTATATCGGGGGGAGGTAAAGCGATTATATCGGGGAGAAAAGGTGAAGGAATTATAATATCGGGGACAAAGGTATAGAAATAATATCGGGATGGGGAAGGTGAAAAGGGGAAGATAAGGAGAGGACTATATCTGTAGATATTGATCAGGAGAGAAACATTTATACGGAACATGCATTGCCGTACGATGACCAATAGTTGTTAATTTCTGTGACATTTTGGTCTCTTGTGGAGAGTTAGTTGTCTCATTGGTATTGATACCACATCTTTTTTTCTAAATGCAGACGATTTTGTTATGATAATAAAGCTCCAATATAATGTCACATCATGATGACAAAGTATTGACGACTAGAGACATTTATTATTTAGTTTCTAATCCGAATGTTTACAATAAATTGTAAGATCTATGGTGTTCACGCGATCTTCAAAAATACTTAAAAGCTAAAAAGATTTGATTAAAGTTGAAGTTTAAGACATCCCAATCCTTTATAAGTGTCTAGTTTGTCCTCTAACCGCCCAAGGTCATCATCTGTAGAGTGTATATACACATAGTCCTCTGTGTACTTTGTGGTCGAATTCCAACCGTACTTCATTTACTTATACATTTATAAAGAGCGGTCTCTTTGAAGGCTTAGTTTTAATCCCTTTAATACAAAGTGTAATATTTTTTCCCTCTTTGAACTTAATAAAAACTAACAACACTAAATCTGTTTGAAGCTTTGGATAAGGTTTCTTCAAATGACTACATTTTAAACGTACTGTTGGTGCAACGTAACCCCTTTTATACTGTTGGGGAGCTACCATTTGATTTTTTAGAAGTGAGGCTAGGATCAAAAATGTTGTCCTCCATTTTTTAAAGTTGTAATCTCTGTCCTACCTTTTATTTTTTTCCTTTATTCGGTCCTGCCTTTTCTTTAGAAGTTTATCTTGACTTTTTTGTACATAAATTAACATCTTTTTTTTTTGCAGAGTATCTCATCCTGTTTTTTTTTTAATACTCTTTTCTATTTTTCTTCTTCAAATTTCATCTGAGCCTCCCATCCCTATCAAAAACAAATGGAAAGTCCCTTGACAAGGCTTAGAGTTTCCTTCTTTTTTGATTTTAATAAAACTCACTATCTGTATCATTGTTCGGACCGTGTCTCTACTTTTTAATTTGGTTTATTAATTGACGACAGAAAACCACAGTGACTACTGTTTGGAATTTTGTTTTTGTCTTGGGAATCGTCAAGGGAAAACAGAGGGGGGGGGGGTCAGGTTTTCCCCTTAAAGTATTTTTCTGATCCTCAATTTAATGAAAAAAATATTGTGGTCAAGCAGATAACATTTGTTTTTATTTTAAATCATATCGTTCAAACTGTTACAGTATTAAGATTTTAAAGTAAAAACGTATGTGGACGTGTTTTCTGTATTGTTCCATGTTTTAACAATTTTCTCTTCTTTATATTTTAGTAACAAAATTTTTGTCGTTTCTTTTAGCTCACCTAACATAAAAGGTCATGTGAGATTTTGTCACCACTTGGCGTCCGTCATGGTCTTCCGTCATCCGTAAGCCGTCGGCCGTCGTCGTCGTAAAATAAAATAAATCCTTTCCATTGAACCTGCAGAGCCAAATGCTACCAAACGTTACCTTTATGTTATCTAATGATATTTAGTTTAAAAAATATACACAGGGACATGATTTATCAACAGAAATGACTTATGTTGCTAAACATAGCACTTAAGAGTAAGATGCAGTTTTGGCTAATATATCAAACCCTAAAGCAGCTAGAACAAATCTGACATAGTTACAAATGATCGCCCATTTTGGAGTTATTGGCAATGAAATATCAATGTTTAGTAAATTTTAAAGATGTTAAGATAAAATTGAGAATGGAAATGGGAAATGTGCCAAAAAGGCAACAACTCGACCGTAGAGCAGACAAGAACCGAAGACAACCAATGGGTCTTCAATGCAGCGAGGAACTCCCGCACCCGAAGATATCCTTCAATAAAATTGAGAATGGAAATGGGGAATGTGTCAAAGAGACAACAACTCGACAATAGAGCAGACAAGAACCGAAGACCACCAATGGGTCTTTAATGCAGCGAGGAACTCCCGCACCCGAAGATGTCCTTCAGTTTGCCCCTAAACAAATAAGTATACTAGTTCAGTGACAATAGACGTCATACTAACCTCCGAATTATACACACGAACTAAAATTAAAAATGATACAAGAGTAACAAAGACCAGGGGCTCCTGACTTAGGACAGGCCCAAAAATGCGGCGGGGTTAAACAAGTTTTTTTATCAACCCTTCCCCTACAGTTGTTGGTTAGCATCTTTTATATCTAAAGCTAATGGAGCAAACCTGGCGTAAGTATAATTGATCCGCGCAAATATTAAAAACTAGTTCGGCTCT
This sequence comes from Mytilus trossulus, assembly GCF_036588685.1. NCBI lineage: Eukaryota > Metazoa > Mollusca > Bivalvia > Mytilida > Mytilidae > Mytilus > Mytilus trossulus. Next base: position 62,069,532 of record NC_086385.1, on the reverse strand, counting down.
TAGGAGCCTGTGTCGCTCACCTTGGTATATGTGTCTATTAAACAAAGGACACAGATGGATTCATGACAAAAGTGTGTTTTGGTGATGGTGATGTGTTTGTAGATCTTACTTTACTGAACATTCTTGCTTCTTACAATTTTGTCTATCTATAATATTAAACTTAGCCGTTTAGTTACAAAGGAAAATATTATGTAAAAATTTACAAAATATTGGCCAAGTTAATGAAAATTGTAAAAAAATGACTTTAAAGGGCAATACAGGTGTCAACTGATCATTTCAGTCATGTTGATTTATTTTTAGATGATCCTAATTTGCTGAACATTATTGCTGTTTACAGTTTATCTCTTTCTATAATAATATCCAAGATAATAACCTAAAAAGACAATTTTTCCTTAAAATTACCAATTCACGGACAGTAATCCAAAAACGTATGGCCCGATTCATCTGAAAATTTCACAGCAGATAGATGTTGACCTGATCAATGATTTGCTTTAATCGCTTTGGTTTCAGAGTTATAAGCCAAAATCTATGTTCCATGGCGGCCATCTTGGTCGGTTGGTCGAGTCACCGCACACATTTTTAAAACTAGATACGCTAATGATGATTGTGGCCAAGTTTTGTTAAATTTGACCCAGTAGTTTCAGAGGGGATGATTTTTGTAAAAGCTAACGACGACGGACGATGACGGACACCAAGTGATAAGAAATGCTCACTTGGCCCTTTGGAAATTACTGTTCCTCAAATGTAATTGATTTGCAATATTTTCTGGTTTTGCCTATTATTTTGAACACTATTTCAAATGGAATCGGATTTTGAACAGGAAAAGGAGTTATTTTCCACGACAGACTAAAAAACTATAATGAATCAAGAGAAAAAGTAAAACACAAAAGTGTTAATCAAAATAAGATCATCAACAAATAATTTAACATGGAGGAATTGTAAATTATCTCCATAGAAAGATGGTTGTTATCGGTATTGTTCTCATTTTGCAGTGAGGATAGGACCTTTATCGGGACTCCGGGATCGAGTGTTTTTTAAGCTCGGGACTTCGGGATTGGCACTTTCGGGATCGAGTGTTTTTAAGTTCGGGACTTCGGGATTGGCCCTTTCGAGATCTGGGAATTCTTTTTTCGAATTTTCAGGATGGTGGGATTTCGTATTTTAAGCCCGGGATTTCAGAATCAGGACCCCTCCTACCCCCATTTATTATAGATAGTGAAGGACTTGAAAATGGCAATAATTTTAAGCACAGCTAAATCTTCAAAATGTCTCCCTAGTTGAATATTTGTAATGACTCCTTTGGAAGTTATTTGAAAAGAATTTGTTTTCTTCATTTTCTTTGCAGTTTCGGAACAAACATTATATAAAGTGAGAGAACATAAAAACAAAAATAAAAAAACCCACTGAATTACAGGCTCTCATGACTTGGGACAACCACCGAACTAAAGGTTCCTGACTTAGGATAACCATTGAATTACAGGCTCCCATAACATAGGACAACCATTGAATAATAGGGTCTCATGACTTGGGACAACCACTGAAATATAGGTCCCTGACTTGGGACAACCACATCCATAAAGTCGTGGGGTTGAAATGTTTATGACTGCTTAATTATTCTCCAAACCTCGAAGAACACACTATAAACATATGTCGGAAATGGCTTGATTTAGTAGATTTACATGAAGCACTAACAAAGACAATAGACACAACAATATATTTTAAGAGAACTCGCAGTTACTGAAGGCAAATTTAAAGCCAAATGCAACTAACAATTAAATCATGCGCTTATATACTGTACAAACCTGTACCTGCCTAGGGGAGGGTTAGTGCCTTCAAAGGAACCCGTCATATTCTGATGTGCCTGTCCCAAGTCAGAAGCTTGTAACTAAAGGGTTATCTTTTGTTGTTGTACAGCTAAATGTCCCCCCTTTTTTTTTTACCTAGATGTCTTTATTTTTCTCGTGTGAATTGTATTACAGGTATTTTCAGTATATATTTGACTTGCAACGAAAATATATCTTAAAAAATATCGCAAGCTCACTTGAGTAAAACAAAAGATCTGTATGAAGTAATTCAAATAAGATCGACAGGGATGCTATGTGAAAAATAATCAAAAAAATAATCAACATCTCCGTGTAAAATGTAAAAAAATAAATTATATGAATATAATAGATACCAGCATTAACATTTTGTACTTAAAAAAACCCTCATTAGTGACGCTCAAATAGAAACAAACAAAAATAGAATGAGTTCCGTTGAAGTTAGAGATTCTACAACATAGAGGATTTCAAAATCAAAGGTTTTGCTAAATCTAACCCAGGTAATATATTCCTGGAAATAAAATTTTCAGTTATTTTAAGCATGCAAATATTTGAAAAATCGATGACCTTACAATCAAAGAAAGATAACTGTAATTTTTATTTACAACTTTTAAGAACTCAAACAAAAGAATCCTTACGTTTTTATATGATATAAGTTGAATCCCATGAAATAATCATAAGTTATTATTTTATATATAAAATAAAGAGACGAGCATGATTGCCAACGAACCATTTTTTCTTCTGAGACCAAGATGATGACGAAGTAAGCAAATTCAGCTATAAAAGGGCCCGAAATGACAAATGTAATACAATTCAAACAAGAAAATTGCCGGCCTAATTTTAGTAAAAAAAATTGAAGAGAAAGATTTAACACTTCAACAAACGACAACTGTTGAATTAAAGGCTCAAAGAAAATTGGTACTGTGGCAATTTTAATTGTTTACACAAATACACGTTTTATTTATTATCGTTAATATTTTCTCCAACGCTCGACCCTGTAATCTCATGATAGTGAGTCCCAATAGCGTACAGTCTCGTGATGGGTAGACCCGGTAGTGTTCACCTTTAGTTAACCATCCAACAATTTTTTTTGTCTCGTGTTATTGAGTCCCCGAGTTCTTGATTTGAATTCAGAACTCGTTAAAAAACACATAGGAATAATCAATAAGAATAACGGGAATTCCTACAAATATTTGACATTTGAACAAATCATACCAACTCCAGAATCATCCGCAAACAAACACAACTAATAAAACTACCAAATGAATTATGGTAAAGATTTCCTGACGACGTGGTAGATGTACAATTATTTGTAGTAACGGTGCACAAATCAATCATAATTAACCAAGAGGTCATAATTCTTCTAACTAATCTTTTTAAATTGTTTTTAGATATTATACGAACCAGAGTTGTTTTCGCAATGAACAGCCGCAATATTCTAACATTAGTAACAGGTTACCTTTTCGGAGCATCCGCGTTTTCCCTCGATCAGTGTTTACAACGAGCAACACTACGATTGTACGTCCAAAGAAGGATCTTCTTATCAATCAGGGTACCTGTGATCACCTCCTAATATTGATGGGAGTTTGTGTATTTTATTGTTTGTCTTGTTGAACGGACGCACTTTTATTTTATTGTTAAGGGTTTTCTACAAACCTTGATTCACTTATATCCTTTGAACAATGTATACGTTTATGTTTAAATTTATAAAAACAACATGAACTCTAAGGTAAATTTTGGAGACCAGCATATTGTTTATTTGTGTAATAAGTGTACATTGATAATATCAATAACGTCGAGGCAAAAGACGTGCATTAAATTTCTTTGCATCTGCATAAAATATTTCAGCTATTTCCCCTAACCTATATATCCAATGCAGCTACATTTTGAAGGTCCTCACATTTTATTTCCCCTATTATTCAATTAGTCTCATTAATAAATAATGTTTGTCTTTCGCTTTATTTAAGTAACTAAACAATTTGTACGAACCAAAAGACGATTATTCATTCATATAATCACACATAAGTAACCCGTAATAACGCACAAAGATTTGACAAATATTTCCGTGTATGAAACTAATACATCATCTAACAAAAGTCTATTTAATTTGCATTGTACCGTATACGTATTGTATGGCCCACTGCTTGCTTTGTTTTAAAATAACTTAATTGTTGAAATAGTTTCCTTTTGTATAACACGGGGGTTTGTCATGTCAAATAACCACATCTTTTGCTGAACCAACATATTAATGGACGGGACACGTGGTACTGACCTGCTAAGGATAAACCGTTGGCCAGTCTTAGTCTTATTCTAGCAGAGGTGAGTAGTTTGTACCTTAACATATAAGTATACTAGTTCAGTCTTAATAGATATCATACTAAACTCTGAATTATACACACGAACTAAAATTAAAAATGATACAAGAGTAACAAAGACCAAGGGCTCCTGACTTAGGACAGGCCCAAAAATGCGGCGGGGTTAAACAAGTTTTTTTGATATATCAACCCTTCCCTTAAAGTTGTTGGTTTACATCTTAATATCTAAAGCAGATAGAGCAAACCTGATGTAAGTATAATTGATCCGCAGGTCTGTCTCCCGCGCAAATATTAAAAACTAGCTCGGCTCTTAAGAGTCTGTGTCGCTCGCCCACCTTGGTCTATGTGCCTATTAAACAAAGGACACAGATGGATTCATGACAATAGTGTGTTTTGGTGATGGTGATGTGCTTGTAGATCTTACTTTACTGAACATTCTTGCTTCTTACAATTTTGTCTATCTATAATGTTAAACTTAGCCGTTTAGTTACAAAGGAAAATATTATGTAAAAATTTACAAAATATTGACCAAGTTAATGAAAATTGTAAAAAAAAATGACTTTAAAGGGCAATAAGGTGTCAACTGATCATTTTAGTCATGTTAACTTATTTGTTTATGATCCTAATTTGCTTAAAATTATTGCTGTTTACAGTTTATCTCTATCTATAATAATATTCAAGATAATAACATAAAAAGACAAAAACGGGTTGTCCGATTCATCTGAAAATTTCACAGCAGATAGATGTTGACCTGATCAATGATTTGCTCTAAATGCTTTTGTTTAGAGTAATAAGCCAAAATCTAGATTTTACCCCTATGTTCCATGGCGGCCATCTTGGTCGGTTGGTCGGGTCACTGGACACATTTTTAAAACTAGATACCCTAATGATGATTGTGACCAAGTTTTGTTAAATTTGGCCCAGTAGTTTCAGAGGGGGTGGTTTTTGTAAAAGCTAATGACGACGGACGATGACGGACGCCAAGTGATGAGAAAAGGTCACTTGGCCCTTTGGAAAATACTGTTTCTCAAATGTAATTGATATGCAATATTGTCTGGTTTTGCCTATTATTTTGAACACTATTTCAAATGGAATCGGATTTTAAAGAGGAAAAGGAGTTATTTTCCACGACAGACTAAAAAACTATAATGAATCAAGAGAAATAGTAAAACAAAAAAGTGTTCATCAAAATAAGATCATCAACAAATAATTTAACATGGACGAGTTGTCAATTAACCCATTAATAGAATTATCTCCATAGAAAGATGGTTGTTATCTGTATTGTTCTCATTTTGCAGGGAGGATAGGACCTTTATCGGGACTCCGGGATCGAGTGTTTTTAATTAAGCTCGGCACTTCGGGATTGGCACTGTCGGGATCGAGTGTTTTTAAGTTCGGGACTTCGGGATTGGCCCTTTCGAGATCTGGGAATTCTTTTTTCGAATTTTTGGGATGGCGGAATTTCGTGTTTTAAGCCCGGGATTGCAGGATTAGGACCCCTCCTACCCCCATTTATTATAGATAGTGAAGGACTTGAAAATGGCAATGATTTTAAGCACAGCTAAATCTTCAAAATGTCTCCCTAGTAATATATATGTACTGACTCCTTTAGAAGTTATTGTCATTGGAATTTGTTTTCTTCATTTTTTTTTGCAGTTTCGGAACAAACATTATATAAAGTGAGAGAACATAAAAACAAAAATAAAAAAAACACTGAATTACAGGCTCTCATGACTTGGGACAACCACCGAACTAAAGGTTCCTGACTTAGGATAACCATTGAATTATAGGCTCCCATAACATAGGACAACCATTGAATTATAGGCTCTCATGACTTGGGACAACCACTGAAATATAGGTCCCTGACTTGGGACAACCATTGAATTATAGGCTCCCATAACATATAGGACAACCATTGAATTATAGGCTCCCATAACATATAGGACAACCATTGAATAATAGGCTCTCATGACTTGGGACAACCACCGAACTATAGGTTCCTGACTTGGGATAACCATTGAATTATAGGCTCCCATAACATATAGGACAACCATTGAATTATAGGATCTCATGACTTAGGACAACCACTGAAATATAGGACCCTGACTTGGGACAACCATTGAATCATAGGTCCCTGACTTGGGACAACCATTGAATCATAGGTCCCTGACTTGGGACAACCATTGAATCATAGGTCCCTGACTTGGGACAACCATTGAATTATAGGCTCTCATAACATGAGACAACCACTGAAATATAGACTCCTGACTTGGAACAACCACATCCATAAAATCGTGGGGTTGAAATGTTTATGACTGCTTAATTATTCTCCAAACCTCGAAGAACACACTGTAAACATAGGTCGGAAATGGCTTGACTTAGTAGATTTACATGAAGCACTCACAAAGATAATTAGACACAACAAGATCTTTTAAGAGAACTCACCAGACTCAAGCTGGCAGCCACTTTTATCGGCCAATCAAGATAGCAGCCACTTTTTTTCCAGCAGCCAATTTTGACGATATGACTAAAAACCAAAAAAATGCATAAGACTCAAACGTTCCAAAAATTGCTAAATCTTAGTTAAATATAATTCAACAACGGAATTCAACAATTTCGCGGCTTGTACGGAATTTAAAAGCATTTCATTACGTTTTAAATATGTATGTGAAGTTGTACTGAATTTAAAAGCATTTCATTCCGTTTTAAATATGTATGTGAAGTGAGCTGCCGGTTTGTTATTAGATATTTGATAATCAATATCCGACGGTTGCTAGCAGTCGGTTGAATATTAAAATTTAGTTGAAAATCATTAAAAAGTATGATTTTCATAGTTAACAGGAATGAAAAATTACGCCGCAAATAGTTTTATGAACCCTTCAGGCTGTCGTAAATTCTCGTTCTCGAATATAAACCCTTATATAAATTGCATATTTGTCTTTATGTAATCTAAATTTTTATCAATAAAACGACGTCAAAGATTCATCAAAGATTTAATTTAATATATAATATATAAAACTAAAACTAAAGCCGGCCACTCTAAAAACATTCAGAAATATAAATAGAAATATTTATGGAAAGCCAAAAAAGAATGAATATCTAGTGAAAACCTACGGGAGACTGCCCAGATGACAGTGAGACCCCTGGTGTTTAAATATCCCAAAATGCAACGATATTATAAACTCTGTAGTATATAAAATTGGGTGTACATATATAAACGTGACTAAAAGGATCTTGGGTTATGGTTATTGAAAAATACGTAAATGGGCAACTTTGAACATCTGTGGTGGCCAGACGGGCCCGGATCCCAGAAAAATATTTAAGTGGGGAATAGCTTGGGACAATACCTTTAAAATGAGCTAGGTCCGGTTCGGAACTTTGCCGTAGGTATATATCGAAGAGTACCGAATGTGTGATTGATATGAAAATACGTAAATGAGCAACTTTGAACCTCTGTGGTGGCCAGACGGGCCCGGATCCCAGAAATATATTTAAGTGGGGAATAGCTTGGGTCAATACCTTTAAAATGAGCTAGGTCCGGTTCGGAACTTTGCCGTAGGTATATACCGAAGAGTACCGAATGTGTGATTGATATGAAAATATGTAAATGAGCAACTTTGAACCTCTGTGGTGGCCAGACGGGCCCGGATCCCAGAAAAATATTTAAGTGGGGAATAGCTTGGGTCAATACCTTAAAAATGAGCTAGGTTCGGTTCGGAACTTTGCCGTAGGGATATACCGAAGAGTACCGAATGTGTGATTGATATGCAAAATACGTAAATGGGCAACTTTGAACCTCTGTGGTGGCCAGACGGGCCCGGATCCCAGAAAAATATTTAAGTGGGGAATAGCTTGGGACAATACCTTTAAAATGAGCTAGGTCCGGTTCGGAACTTTGCCGTAGGTATATATCGAAGAGTACCGAATGTGTGATTGATATGAAAATACGTAAATGAGCAACTTTGAACCTCTGTGGTGGCCAGACGGGCCCGGATCCCAGAAATATATTTAAGTGGGGAATAGCTTGGGAGAAATTTGAAATATGTAACGAACAATTAGAGTGGGGTGCTCATTTTCGCCATATCTTTCCATGTTTTCTACAGTTTATGTTTAGGTCTATATGTGTTTGAAGTATACTAATATTTCTACATGAAGATAACTTCAAATGCAAAACATTCCTAATCTTGAAAACATGTTTGTTTGAAAATAATCATCTGTAAAGTTAGATGAAAGGGTGTTTGAAATTCCCTGAAGTTTCGTCAATGGGGGACACATATTCGCCGTTTTTTCACATCTATTTAAAACCAAATAACTGCATCTTTATATAATATTTATCAAATAAATTTCATTATAGGTGAACAGCAAACATTTCAGAGGTGTAAAAAACAGAAATTTAGCCGATCAGTCAAAAAATTACTAAGAAAAAAATCTTTGAAAATCCTGTTTTTCATTCAAGAAAATGGCTGAAAATCGTTGTCCGTTTTTCGATCTTTTGCAGTACAGGCTGTACTTTTGTTTCAGTTTAAGAAATAATCATATTTGTTATAAAATTATAATTTATCGGCATATTTCTTCCATTTCAGTCATCATTTGAAGTGTTTACATCTCAAATTCATAAAACGGCGAAAGTGTGTCCTCGGCGAATATGGGCCCCTCACTCTATAAGATAATGTAAGTTCACAATGAATGTAGATAGAAGAAATTTTAAATTAATGTCCATTTAAACAATTAAACAATCTAGTTCCTTGACCTTAAATGATCACAACTAAAGTCATCTCATAGTCCATTCATAGATAATTCTTCTGCCACATACGGTAGCTTCACTAAGCGGTAATTTTGTTTGTGCGTTGCAAGTTCATTTTCTGTATCTATTTGGCTTCTTGACTCTATCAGTTGAGGGTTCGTTCTAGGTAGCAAGTTTATTCCTTGGAAATTTTCCTAAAATGGGTTCATGTCCGATCTACTTTTTACAAGCCATTGCGATGTGTCTTCTGGTCTTCTTTTGGCAACGGTCGTACCCGAAGGTATATCATCTGGAGGGTCATGTTTTCATAGCAACTTTGCCGTGGTCTTTCCTTTTTTATCAATAGCTTTGTCTGGTCTTCAATGACGTTTACCAGAACTGTAGGTGTTAACGGATGGTTGGTGTTTCTATTGATTGGTCCAGATAACAAATATCCAATCTTTGACTGTACAGTGGGGAATCCTTTTCCTCTTATAACTCTGTCCTCAATAATTTACCAGTAGTAGTCGGGTCCTATGAGTAAGTCAATTTCAAACGTTCTGTAATTAAAGTTAAGTCCTCTCAAATGTGGCAAGTTCCTTGTAGTCTGTGAAATTTTGTTTTGATCGGAACGGCAATCTCTGGAACAATGAGTGTATCGATTTGGACTTTTTCTCCTAGGTCGGTCTGTAACTGTATTGTTGCGATGTCTTAGTTGCGAACCTTCTGGGATAAATCTCCTTACTCAGACGGACGAATGCTTACTTTTCAGTTATTTTCTGAGTTATAAAAGAACACTGTGCTCCCTCGTCAAATATGAGGTTACATTCTACTTCTTGGTCGTTATTTACAACTGATGTAGTTGGTGTGTTGAATGTGATTGCTTAACCATAAAAAATGCAGTGACTGAATCCACGACTCCTTCTCCAGCTGCAAGTATTTCAATCTCTTTAGTTATTGATTTTCGTAGTTTTTTTCAATATCAAATTATACCTCCCGTGTTCTCTTGCAATATATTTTCTTATGTCAATTGGTAACTAGTGCAAAACTACAGGTACCAAAAGCGAACCACACATCCCAGGTGTTTGACAAAGTTGTTCTAATCCACGCACATATATTTCAAGTTTGTTTCCGTAAGACCTCAAGCTAAATGCATCATTTGTCGGTGCGAGTAAGCTCCTGAGTGATTTCATGAAAGCATAAAAAGTTTTGTGTGGGTTTCAAAATCTTTCTTTAAGCGGCTGTCTCATAATTGGCGTGCGTAAGCGCAAATCCTGCTATGGTTAGGCGGGGGCGGACCAGTAAAGTTACGTGATTGATTTCCGGTAGGATTTTCCTCTGATGGAATTCGTTCTCTAGTGTTTAGTGTGTTAACGCCTGATGAGTTTGTATTAATAGCGTTTGATGTAGGTATATAGCATTCAGCGTTAGCTTTAATAGTTGACTTTTCTTTTAAATTAGAAGTATTGTTTGAGGATTTGATTGTTTGCTTAAGTTTTCGTATTTGTCTAGTTTACTGTCTAAATTAAACATATACTCATCCGATTCTGTAATTTCTTGTTCTATGTGATCCTTGTATGACTTCTTTCGTCATCCTGTTTAAATCAGGAATAATCTTCTTTTTCTGGTTAACGGCATACTCTATGGCCTAGAATTCCTCCATTTTGACGTTTTCAGGATTCTCCTTTAGCTCCTCGAGTTTGATCCAAAGCTTTGTCGCTGATGCTCTGTTGCCAACACGTATTGCCTTTTGAAATAACTTAGGCATTTACAAGACAACAAATATAGCATGTGGAACGTATATTAAAATCTATATAAGAACACATAACAAAGTTACTAAGGATGTGACGTTACAAATGGAACACCAAAGTATAGCGTTATGTTACGCGCGGTTAAAGGTCATTACATTTCTCCATTTCTTCAAAAGTTCTGATCTTCATTTCAAATAAAGTGGAATTAAATAAATTAATGTTCAAAAATAAAAGTTTAAATTTAACAGTCCATATTTCACTTATGATATCTATTTTCGATAATTACAGTCCATATTTCACTTATGATATCATATTCGATAATTACAGTCCATATTTAAAATCGGACTACTAAGTCACTAAATCTAGCTTGGTTCGGTTCGGCATCTCTCTTTTCCTGGTGCAATCATGTGTTTGTTTCCATTCGGTTATTGTGCATCAAAATTCTATCTCGCCACTTACCATTTGAGTGCGAAATGTCTATGTTATTAGCGAGTTTGAAGTGTGAAGAGTCACGAAACACTTTTCTTCCGTCTGACTTTCGCTGAGCTCCTATGCTTGATCCGGATATTTTGTATATGATATACGGTTCAAGTTCATATGCAGTTGACCATTTATTCCGTTTCTCATGCTTGAATAAAACACGGTCACTGATTTTAAATGAATGTTCTCGGTACTCCCTTTTCTGTGAATGTTTATTCGAAACATTTTGAAGTTTTGTATTCTTTGTCTCCTTGTTCTCTTGAATTCTTGTCTCTTTGTGTAATCTTCTTGATCATGTTTTCTGTTTTATTGCTGTTCCTTACGTGGTTTGATTTAGTCCTTGCTGCTTTGTTTCTTATCTCTGGTATTTTATGTTCAAATTTTGCATTTCAAATTCCTAATCCATTTGGCTCTTTTAATGTTCCATCTTCTTGTATTTGTAGCATGCCTAATTCAATTCAAGTGTTTTCTTTCCAATCAGTGGTGGTGAATTAGTTTTTCCTTGAATCACAATTACTTTTGTTTTTATTCCTCTAGTTGCATTTCTCACTGTTGTAATAAATTCTCCTTTTACTTTTAGACTGCTTTGCAAAGTACTCAATTTTGTTTTGCTTTCTAACAATTCAGCTCCCTCTCTAGTTCTGTTTTTGTATGCTCTGTACTGGTACTCGTCCATTACGTTGACGTATGCTCCTCTATCTGGTTCTATTTTCACATCTACATCATTCATCATAACTAGTACAGTTCTTGCTTCAGTTCTAATTTTATGTACATTTATTTTCTTAACTGCTCCTAAATGATTTACCGAACTTCCGAAAAACTCATCATCTGAATATTCTTCTTCGCTTGTCTCTTCTGTTGTTTTTCTAACATTCCTACCTTGATTTCTTTTAATGTGTCGTTTATTTCTAAATCGGTCATTACTCTGGTCTATGGTTGCCATTTTCGATTTGCAAACTGCAGCAAAGTGATTCCATTTCTGAAATTTGTTGCACTGTTTTCCGTAAGCTCCACAATCTTCGCGTCTTTCAAATGAATGTGTTTTCCCACAATAATTACAATTATTCTTGCTTTCATGTCTCATTGTGTGTGTCCTACCTCTATTTTGCATGCCGTAATTCCTTTGGTTTCCTCCATAATTTGTTACTTTTGCTATTTCTCCGGCTCTTGATGCTGCATGTAAATCTCTCATGTCATGTATCTGCAATGTTGTATCTTCTAACTGGTGTACTTCCTGTAACATTTGATCAAGTGTCCACTTTCTGTTAATTGTCTTTTTGATTAGCGATTCATTATCTGTGGTTTGAATAATGTGTTCTAAAATTCTGTCATCTTGATTTTCAAACTCACTATCAGCAGCTCTCTCTCGTAGTCGTGTAGCGTATGCTACTGTAGATTCTCCATTAATCGGTCTCATTTTCAGAAATACATATCTTACATAATGTTTATTCTTCTTTGGAGCAAAATAATCATTCAGTTTCTTTTTTAGCTTTTCATAAACATCCATGCGTCTATCAACGGGGTCGGGTGTACTTTTCTCTAATCTAGAAATTTCCTTACCTCCATAAATAATCATTGCGTCCTTTTTGTCTTCAGGTTCTGTAATTCTAAAATATCGGAATTCTCTTTCAATCCCTTCTAGCCATTCCTCCCACTGACTTCCCGTAGTAAGGTGATCCTCCGATGGTAAGAACGGTAAAGTACGTAAATTCCTGTTTTCTGTCACAACTGTAATTCTTTCAGCCATTTTTCTTTTTCTTCTCTTATGTTTTGCCTTTAAATATCTTCTCTCAGTCACTTTTCATCTCTTTTATCCTCGTCGCCAATGAAATAACTTAGGCATTTACAAGACAACAAATATAGCATGTGGAACGTATATTAAAATCTGTATAAGAAGACATAACAAAGTTACTAAGGATGTGAAGTTACATATGGAACACCAAAGTATAGCGTTACGTTACGCGCGGTTAAAGTCATTGCACCTTTAACTTCCATTGTTGAACAAATTTCCCGTCAGTCACGCCACCATAAATGTAAAAGAATCTCAATAAATGCGTTGTGTTTTCTATATACGTTCAATCGTCGTGATAGCTAATGAATAGTGGCACTCACTATAGCGTTATGGTTACAACGTTACCATAGCGTTATGTTTGTATTTCGTGTATTTATTATGTCTATTATGTCTATTAAGGCACAATAGCAGTCAGAATTGCCATGATCCAAGAAAAATAATAAAGCTTTTTTTGTTATAATAAAACACCCATGCAACCACGCATCCCATATTGCTGATAGGACCCGACACAAATTTCAATTTCGAACTTTGCCTTAAGGATATGATAAGAAGTACCGAATATGTGGTTTGTAAGTAAAATACGTTATATGAATTTCGGAACCACTGTAATGACCAGATGGCTCAGGATTATATATAAAAAAAGTAGTGCATAGCTTGGGTCAATACCAGTGGTGTAGAATAGAGAGTGCTGCCACACTTTCAAATTTGGTAACTAACATTGAACGCGAAAGAAGGAAGGTGCCAGTGAAAAAGAAAGTGATGTCATATTAGTAAGTAAAAGTAGTGACGTAACATTATACAGGTAAAGTAGTGTCATGGTGTAAAAGTTAAAGTAGTCTGATTTAAAACCGTTGAATAGGGGTAAGGTGTTTAACGTTTTAGGGTAAGGAGTGTAAGGGTGAGGAGTTTTAGAGTTAGAATTTGAATAGGAGTACGGGGTGGTGTTTTTTAAATCGAAAAAAAACCCACCAAAATATCGAAATATTTTTTATTGAGATTACGATGGCATCTTATAATCAATATCATTTCATTGATCTGAATACCTTTGATACAAAAGAACAAAAAATGGAGGGACCTGCCAACAAGTGAGGTGAACCAAATTATATAGAATACAAGTATGGATGGGATATTTTGTGATAGTTACCTACTAATCTTGAAGTCGAGGAAGTCGGTAACAAGAAAGGTGTTGGCTTGTAGTGGGTTGTATTACGAAACGAGAACGTTGAAAGGACTGTTCTTCAGAAGTACGATTGCCTACACACTAATAAGACAGAAAACCGCGTGGTAGTACGTGTCTTTGTTTTCCTTTTCATATCTAGTAATCATTAGATTAAAAAAAATACAAGTGGTGGTTAGGGGTGTAAAATTTAAAAATAATCATAAAAGACATGTTTGTGTAAAGTATTAAATAAACAATGGCATTTACAAACAAAAACATACCGGGTCCGTCTAGATTGTCGCTTAATATACGTACTATACTTAATACAGTGGTGGTGCTAGGTTTATAAGGCAATACCAACGGGACCTTTACATATGACGGTAAACAAATTACATCGAATGGCAAAGGGTTTTGGGTTTAAAGGATATAGTATAAATCCAAAAGACGTGTTGGTAAAGCTTATTGAAGACAAAACGCATCAAGTGTTACCCCGTACAGAAGTGTTCACTAAAAAATAATTAATACTAAGAGCAAAGAAACGGTGTATACCTTTTAGATATATGTAAAAGAAAAACGACTCCAACAAGACATAGCTAAGAAACCTGTTATTAAGGTAAAAGATGGAGTGCGTAACCTACATTTGATTAGTAAAATTTCAGACGCATAACAATTAAAGTAGGCATCGAAGGTACAATAACTGCTTTTAGTACAGTTGGTAAAAACAAACCCTGAAACAGTCGATAGTGATTTCACTTTTTAGTATTACTCATGAATCAACCAACTAAGACACTGAACTAACAGTAATGATAAAAATGGCAATTTTTTTTCATTGACCTGAACACTAACCTTAGAATCACATCCAGCGACGTGTTTGAAAAGTATGAAAAGTACTGATGAACAACTCAATGTTTGAAAATACCACGGAAACACGTTAACGGGTGAATATAATATTAATGACAGGCAACCGTTGAAACTAATAGCGAAAACAATCTGTGACCAATTCGTGGTGTATAACGAGTCCATGGTAGTAGTAAACATAAAGAAAATCAAACTCAAGCTTGACAAGCCTGTGTACTTAGGAGAATGCATCGTAGAAATTTCAAGATTTTAAATGATCGACATTCATTTGGACTATGTGCGTAAAACCAAAGGGAACAAAATTCGACTACTGTTTACCGACAATGATAGTTGAGCCTATTAAACCCAAACCGACGACTTTTACAAAGAAAATGTCTCACATTCAAAACAAGTTTGAGACATCAACCTATTGTATGGACAACCCGTTTTGGAATTCCGACCAACGTCAACAAAAACATTATTGGTATGCATGTCGTCGTCAAATGATGACTAAGTTTGTAGGGCTTCTTACAATCGAATTGGTGATGGTCAACACACCAGGAAAGCTAAAGGGACGAAGAAACAAGTCAATTGACAGAACATTACATTTAACGATTACAAGACGTGTTTGATGACCCAGTAAAGATATCATAGAAAAATAAATGTCAGTAGCAATAACCTTCAGTGCGAGCTGTCTGTAGAAATAACCACAATATGAAAAATGATACATTTTAATAGATGGAATCATTGCCTTGGCACTTAGACATTACAAAATTGAACATACAACACTATAAGGACGTGTGGTAATAGAAGTGCCAATGCCTGGATTCATTAAACCTCTTGAAAATCACTATATGAAGAACGGCAATATGTGTCATATGTAAACAGAATATGGATATTATTAAAAGACGATTTCAACTTCGCGCCCATTTTGAGGCCTGAAAACTTTAAATACGTGATACGTGTACACAACATTCTATTTCCCAACAAGCTCCTATCAAACGGAGAGTAAAATAAATGATACGTGTACACAACATTCTACTTTCCAACAAGCCCCTATCAAACGAAAAGTTAAAGAAAAACAGTTAAAACTCTACAGTTTTTCTATTTACGAGGTGTGGTTACCCTTTTTTCAAAACCTTCTAATCCTTCCATTATGGGATCTGGAACCCATTGGACGTGTTAGTTAAATACCACAACCAGCAAAGTGTATTTTGATTCTTACGGATTTCCACCCCTTACGTAAGGGAACTTACTTGAATTGTAAGATCTACTACATCACCGATGAACTTTAGATAAGAGCACCAATGTTTGTATGTGTCAAAATTGTTGTCTGAAGTAACTGGTAAACCTTGATGAAGTTGCGTTTCCATGGCAGAAAATTTGGATTTTATGGAAATGGAGAAATAAATATGAGTCAATTGCTTGAAGAATTAAACATGAACGACAATCGTATCACTAACATTAAATCACAGAATAATAATACGGATGCTGCAACAAAACGATGATTCATGCGTCAATTGAAATATTATACGAAACAATTAGAATTATAACTGCAATCCGCGTGTAACCAGATGAAGACGGATATAAAACGACTAGAGAAAGGATATGATACAACCATTAAAAAACTCAAGAAAAATGTAGATGAGTTTAAGTCCACTCTACACAATGAACTCGGGGTAAACCAGATTAAACATTCGCCACATAAAACATCGATAAACTCTTGAAACTTTCCTTGTCAATTGAAATTTAAGAGCACAACAAGGAAGATCTAGAGGGTCTGAGCATGTTAAATCTATTGAAACATGCTGGTGGGAGATTAAAAGCCGTTAGTGGTTTGATATATAGTAAAGACGTAGCCCAGATGTGTAAGCCTTCACCACAATACTCGTATAACGAAAGTATCCTTTATAATCGTGGGCAAATATTGTCAAAGATTATACTTTCTAAAAGTAAAAGGTTGGTGCTGCATATCTGAATGTTTGAATCAAGATTTTAAGGACTTAGGCTACCCTTTCAATCGAACAAAGACCTCTTTCACACCCACACCTTCATTTTCGCAAAACCTGTCCGACGCAGTTCAAATCCTGAACCGTCTTTTTAAGTTAAGGTTCATCAAAGTAAACAGAAGACTTAACGTATTTATTGAGATTCTTCAACAATTATAAATACGGAACTCCTAAGAATATCTTTACAGCAAAGTTCCGAACTGGACCTAGCTCATTTCAAAGGTGTAAACCCAGGCTAATCCCCACTTAAATATTTTTCGGTATATCCCTACGGCAAAGTTCCGAACCGGACCTAGCTCATTTTAAAGGTATTGACCCAAGCTATTCCCCACTTAAATATTTTTCTGGGATCCGGGCCCGTCTGGCCACCACAGAGGTTCAAAGTTGCTCATTTACGTATTTTCATATCAATCACACATTCGGTACTCTTCGGTATAAACCTACGGCAAAGTTCCGAACTGGACCTAGCTCATTTTAAAGGTATTGTCCCAAGCTATTCCCCACTTAAATATTTTTCTGGGATCCGGGCCCGTCTGGCCACCACAGAGGTTCGAAGATGCCCATTTACGTATTTTGCATATCAATCACACATTCGGTACTCTTCGGTATATCCCTACGGCAAAGTTCCGAACCGGACCTAGCTCATTTTTAAGGTATTGACCCAAGCTATTCCCCACTTAAATATTTTTCTTGGATCCGGGCCCGTCTGGCCACCACAGAGGTTCAAAGATGCTCATTTACGTATTTTCATATCAATCACACATTCGGTACTCTTCGGTATATACCTACGGCAAAGTTCCGAACCGGACCTAGCTCATTTTAAAGGTATTGACCCAAGCTATTCCCCACTTAAATATTTTTCTGGGATCCGGGCTCGTCTGGCCACCACAGAGGTTCAAAGTTGCCCATTTACGTATTTTTCATATCAATCACACATTCGGTACTCTTCGGTATATCCCTACGGCAAAGTTCCGAACCGGACCTAGCTCATTTTAAAGGTATTGACCCAAGCTTTTCCCCACTTAAATATTTTTTCTGGGATCCGGGCCTGTCTGGCCACCACAGAGGTTCAAAGTTGCTCATTTACGTATTTTCATATCAATCACACATTCGGTACTCTTCGGTATATACCTACGGTAAAGTTCCGAACTGGACCTAGCTCATTTTAAAGGTATTGTCCCAAGCTATTCCCCACTTAAATATTTTTCTGGGATCCGGGCCCGTCTGGTCACCACAGAGGTACAAAGTTGCCCATTTACGTATTTTGCATATCAATCACACATTCGGTACTCTTCGGTATATCCCTACGGCAAAGTTCCGAACCGGCCCTAGCTCATTTTTAAGGTATTGACCCAAGCTATTCCCCACTTAAATATTTTTCTGGGATCCGGGACCGTCTGGCCAGCACAGAGGTTCAAAGTTGCTCATTTACGTATTTTCATATCAATCACACATTCGGTACTTTTCGGTATATACCTACGGCAAAGTTCCGAACCGGACCTAGCTCATTTTTAAGGTATTGACCCAAGCTATTCCCCACTTAAATATTTTTCTTGGATCCGGGCCCGTCTGGCCACCACAGAGGTTCAAAGATGCTCATTTACGTATTTTCATATCAATCACACATTCGGTACTCTTCGGTATATACCTACGGCAAAGTTCCGAACCGGACCTAGCTCATTTTAAAGGTATTGACCCAAGCTATTCCCCACTTAAATATTTTTCTGGGATCCGGGCCCGTCTGGCCAGCACAGAGGTTCAAAGTTGCCCATTTACGTATTTTTCATATCAATCACACATTCGGTACTCTTCGGTATATCCCTACGGCAAAGTTCCGAACCGGACCTAGCTCATTTTAAAGGTATTGACCCAAGCTATTCCCCACTTAAATATTTTTCTAGGATCAGGGGCCGTCTGGCCAGCACAGAGGTTCAAAGTTGCTCATTAACGTATTTTCATATCAATCAAACATTCGGTACTCTTCGGTATATACCTACGGCAAAGTTCCGAACCGGACCTAGCTCATTTTAAAGGTATTGACCCAAGCTATTCTCCACTTAAATATTTTTCTGGGATCCGGGCCCGTCTGGCCACCACAGAGGTTCAAAGTTGCCCATTTACATATTTTGCACATCAATCACACATTCGGTACTCTTCGGTATATTGTCACTACGGCAAAGTTCCGAACTGGACGTAGCTCATTTTTAAGGTATTGACCCAAGCTATTCCCCACTTAAATATTTTTCTGGGATCCGGGCCCGTCTGGCCACCACAGAGGTTCAAAGTTGCTCATTTACGTATTTTCATATCAATCACACATTCGGTACTTTTCGGTATATACCTACGGCAAAGTTCCGAACCGGGCCTAGCTCATTTTTAAGGTATTGACCCAAGCTATTCCCCACTTAAATATTTTTCTGGGATCCGGGCCCGTCTGGCCACCACAGAGGTTCAAAGTTGCCCATTTACGTATTTTTCATATCAATCACACATTCGGTACTCTTCGATATATACCTACGGCAAAGTTCCGAACCGGACCTAGCTCATTTTAAAGGTATTGTCCCAAGCTATTCCCCACTTAAATATTTTTCTGGGATCCGGGCCCGTCTGGCCACCACAGAGTTCAAAGTTGCCCATTTACGTATTTTGCATATCAATCACACATTCGGTACTCTTCGGTATATCCCTACGGCAAAGTTCCGAAGCGGACCTAGCTCATTTTTAAGGTATTGACCCAAGCTATTCCCCACTTAAATATTTTTCTGGGATCCGGGCCCGTCTGGCCAGCACAGAGGTTCAAAGTTGCTCATTTACGTATTTTCATATCAATCACACATTCGGTACTCTTCGGTATATACCTACGGCAAAGTTCCGAACCGAACCTCGCTCATTTTAAAGGTATTGACCCAAGCTATTCCCCACTTAAATATTTTTCTGGGATCCGGGCCCGTCTGGCCACCACAGAGGTTCAAAGTTGCCCATTTACGTATTTTTCATATCAATCACACATTCGGTACTCTTCGGTATATCCCTACGGCAAAGTTCCGAACCGGACCTAGCTCATTTTAAAGGTATTGACCCAAGCTATTCCCCACTTAAATATTTTTCTGGGATCAGGGGCCGTCTGGCCAGCACAGAGGTTCAAAGTTGCTCATTTACGTATTTTCATATCAATCACACATTCGGTACTCTTCGGTATATACCTACGGCAACGTTCCGAACCGGACCTAGCTCATTTTAAAGGTATTGACCCAAGCTATTCCCCACTTAAATATTTTTCTGGGATCCGGGCCCGTCTGGCCACCACAGAGGTTCAAAGTTGCCCATTTACGTATTTTTCATATCAATCACACATTCGGTACTCTTCGGTATATCCCTACGGCAAAGTTCCGAACCGGACCTAGCTCATTTTAAAGGTATTGACCCAAGCTATTCCCCACTTAAATATTTTTCTGGGATCAGGGGCCGTCTAGCCATTACAGAGGTTCAAAGTTGCTCATTTACGTATTTTCATATCAATCACACATTCGGTACCCTTCGATATATACCTACGGCAAAGTTCCGAACCGGACCTAGCTCATTTTAAGGTATTGTCCCACGCTATTCCTCACTTAAATATTTTTCTGGGATCAGGGCCCTTCTGGCCACCACAGAGGTTCAAAGTTGCCCATTTACGTATTTTTCAATAACCATAACCCAAGATCCTTTTAGTCACGTTTATATATGTACACCCAATTTTATATACTACAGAGTTTATAATACCGTTGCATTTTGGGATATTTAAACACCAGGGGTCTCACTGTCATCTGGGCAGTCTCCCGTAGGTTTTCACTAGATATTCATTCTATTTTTGGCTTTCCATAAATATTTCTATTTATATTTCTGAATGTTTTTAGAGTGGCCGGCTTTAGTTTTAGTTTTATATATTATATATTAAATTAAATCTTTGATGAATCTTTGACGTCGTTTTATTGATAAAAATTTAGATTACATAAAGACAAATATGCAATTTATATAAGGGTTTATATTCGAGAACGAGAATTTACGACAGCCTGAAGGGATCATAAAACTATTTGCGGCGTAATTTTTCATTCCTGTTAACTATGAAAATCATACTTTTTAATGATTTTCAACTAAATATTAATATTCAACCGACTGCTAGCAACCGTCGGATATTGATTATCAAATATCTAATAACAAACCGGCAGCTCACTTCTCATACATATTCAAAACGGAATGAAATGCTTTTAAATTCAGTACAACTTCACATACATATTTAAAACGTAATGAAATGCTTTTAAATTCTGTACAAGCCGCGAAATTGTTGAATTCCGCTGTTGAATTATATTTAACTAAGATTAAGCGATTTTTGGAACGTTTGAGTCTTATGCAATTTTTTGGTTTTTAGACATATCGTCAAAATTGGCTGCTGGAAAAAAGTGGCTGCTATCTTGATTGGCCGATAAAAGTGGCTTCCAGATTGAGTCTGGTAGAGAACTCGCAGTTACTAAAGGCAAATTTAAGGCCAAATGCAACTAACAATTAAATTATGCGCTAATATATACAAACCTGTCTCTGCCTAGGGGAGGGTTAGTGCCTTTAAATAAACCCGGCCACATGATGTGTCTGTCCCAAGTCAGAAGCTTGTAATTAAGTGGTTAACACACGGCTATAATTTATATTAACTTAGATAAAGTAATACAAGATACCCGTATTAACCGTGATTTTGTTCTTCAAAAAACTCATCAGTGACGCTCAAAAAGAAACAATATGAAATAGAAAAAAATCGGTTGAAGTTAGAGATTCAACAACATAGAGGATCCAAAAATCTACCCAGGTAATATATTCCTGGAAATAAAATTTTCAGTAATTTCATAAATATTTAAAGCATTCAAATATTTGAAACATCGAAGACCTTATAATCAAAGAAAGATAACTGTAATTTTTATTTACAACTTTTAAGAAATTCAACAAAAGAATCCTTTAAACGTTTATATATGATATAAGTTGAATCCTCCGGTGAAATAGTTATTATTTTATATATAAAATAAGGAGACGAGCATGATTGCCAACGAACCATATTTTTCTTCTGAGACCAAGATGATGTCGAAGTAAGCAAATTCAGCTATAAAAGGCCCGAAATGACAAATGTAATACAATTCAAACAATTCAAACAAGAAAATTGACGGCCTAATTTTCGTAAAAAAAATTGAAGAGAAAGATTTAACACTTTAACAAACGACAACCACTGAACTACAGCCTCGAAGAAAATTGGTGCTGTGGCTATTTTAATTGTTTACACACATACACGTTTTATTTATCATCGTTAACATTTCTTCCAACGCTCGACCCTGTAATTTCACGATAGTGAGTCCCGGTAGCGTACAGTCTCGTGATGGGTAGACCCGATAGCGTACACCTCTAGATAACCATCCAACTATTTTTTTTGTCTCGTGTTATTGAGTCCTCGAGTTCGTGATTTCAATTCAAAGCTCGTTAAAAAAACACATAGGAATAATCTATAAGAATAACGGAAATTTCTACAAGTATTTGACATTTTAACAAATCATACCAACTCCAGAATCATCCGCAAACAAACACGATTATTAAAACAACCAAATGAATGATGAAAAAGATTTCCTGACGTGGTAGATGTACAATCATATATGGTAACGGTGTCCAAATCCATCATAAATAACCAAGAGCTCACAATTCTTGAAACTAATTATTAACACTGTTTTTAGATATTATACGAACGAGTTGTTATCGCAATGAACAGCCGAAATGTTCTAATAAAAGTAAGGCGTACACGTCCAGAGCACCTGCGTTTTCCTAAGGTATAGCTGAGGTTCGTGTTGTAGACTTTTTGCTATTTGCCACGAAAGTGAACATATTATGGTTTACTTTTATAAATAATCATTTGGATGGAGAGTTGTCTCATTGGCACTCATACCACATCTTCCTATATCTATATTAAATGTGACATCACCAAAGAAGACTTAAGACTTTATCAGTGTTAACCATGAGCAAGCCACGGATTGTTCGTCCAAAGAGGGATCTTCTTATTAATCAGGGCAAATGAGATCACCTCCTGATTTTGAGGTGGTTCGTGTACATACAGTAGTTTGTGTATCTTATTGTTTGTCTTGTGTAACGGACGCATTATTATTTTTATTGTTAAGGTATTTTTACAAACCTTGATGCACTTATACCCATTGAACTATTTATACATTACGTTTACATTGATAAAAAAAAAACCTGAACTCTAAGGTAAATTTTGGAGACCAGTATATTGCTTATTCATTTAATAAAAGTACAATAATAATATCAATTACGTCGAAGCAAAGGACGTGCGTAAAGGTTACAATGTACCAAATAAAATTACATGGGCGAAGCCATTTTATGAAGGGAACATGACATAGAGATAAAAATAAATGGCTCTCTGTGATTGGTTGTTATATCTTTTATATATTTTTCTTCTGGAAAGCATTATGAATGAAGTTTCATGCAAGCACAAATTTTTCCTTAAATGTATAAAGATAAAGATAAGATAAAGATATTTTATTTCCTAATCATAGGGCTCATAACAAGCATTTAATCACACAAAGTAAAAATAAAAAGCCTTTCTCTCCCACTCGCATACACTCACACATACAACTATCGTTCTGATTAAGGATGATTGATTTAACAGTACAACATGTAAATGAAAAAAAATAGCATACATATAAAAATACCAATACAGAAGTATTTGTTTTATGAGGAGAGTCAGTTGCCTACATTGTATATATATGGAACGAAGGATAACTCTTACTGCCCAGAAAAGAACAATTTATATAATGTTACAATGAACTGGTGAAGACTAGAAATAAGTTTAATAAGTTTCAGTTAAGCAAATACTTAGTTTCTCAGTATGAAGGGCCGGAAATATTTTTTTTATGTTGCTCAAAATTAGGGAAAATTTTCTGCGAAATCGTCAGGTATGGTGAAAAACCCCAAAATTCACCAAGAAAAGCCATGGGACCATATATATTTGAGTGCAGTAAAATCACAAATAGATATCGAGCTTCAATTAGACAACAGCAGTTTTTCCATAATTAGTTTATTAAAAACGCCTTTTAAGGAGATAATTGCTAAAAATAGCATTGCCGGCAATGGGGCCACCATTTAGTACTTTATATCCTAAAATTTCTTTGCATCTACATAAAATATTACAGTTATTTCCCCTAACCTATATAGCCAATGCAGCTGCAATTTGATGATCGTCATAATTTGTTTTCCC
The DNA here is from genome assembly GCF_036588685.1 of Mytilus trossulus. Classification (NCBI taxonomy): domain Eukaryota; kingdom Metazoa; phylum Mollusca; class Bivalvia; order Mytilida; family Mytilidae; genus Mytilus; species Mytilus trossulus. Next base: position 62,045,367 of record NC_086385.1, on the reverse strand, counting down.
TATAATTCAATTAGTCCAAATACTAAAAAAATGTTTGTCTATCGCTTTATTTAAATAACTAAACAATTTGACTATGTACGAACAATACTTTATTTAACAAAAAAAAATCCATTAAGTGCTTTACATAAGACATAAACTGTAAAGATAGAACATGTAAGGTGATAATTCAAACAATATATAATCAAAATAATATCTCGCAACGCAACGTTGTGACAAATATTTTGTGTATGAAACAAATACCTTTGTATCAATAGTTCATTTAATTTGCATTGTACCTTTGACGGTGGTATGGCCCACTGCTTGCTTTGTTTTATAATAAATACGTCTTGAAATAATTTAATTAATTAAATAGTTCATTTTATATACCACGGGGTTTGCCGAGTCAAATAACCTTATCTTTAGCTGATCTAACACATTAATGGACGGGACGTGTTGTCCTGACCGTCTAAGGATAAGCAGTTGGACAGTCTCATAATCATTCTAGCGAAGGTTAGTTATATGTAATGATTACTTTAAACATATTTTATTTCAAAAAAATCATGTACATGACATAAACATATAAATACGGTGATACAATACTACTAAGGGATTCGGAAACAAAGTTTCCCTTCTATCAATCCGTCATATGTATGTAATGATTGGTTGTAGATAGCTTTACAAATCACTATTGAATTGTTCATATCATATAATATTACAGAGTATCATCACCACCTGAAATTGGAAATCAACGAAGCGGAGAAATGCGAACAAACAATATAAGAAATCCTTTTAGTAAGGCAATTTCTCCCGTTTTGTTGTTCAAGATATATCTAATTAAATACCTGATTTTGTAACAATCATGCAGGTTCATGGGAGATTCATGACCCCTCTTCAATAGACCACTTTCGAGTTCATCCGTCTCCGGAAAAAAAACTAGGCAATTATACTCGCCTTAGTTACGCCATTTACCAGAAAGAGGGGCTCGTCTGTATCCCTGCACTATAAACATTCATCAACTGCGTCTTAGTGATTGTCATTGTGCAGGATAAACTAGAAATATAGTTTGTTCAGTACGTACTTAATCATAACTCCCTAATGACAGCGGTGCAGATTGTCAATTATGAGAATTTATTTGCCGAATAATCATTGAAACGAAAGTCAAGACGCACCTAAACGCAAAGTGACATTCACTTAAACCAAAGGTTTTAACGGAAATGCATCAAACCCGAAAGTTATCTATTGTCTTTATATTTTGTTATTGGAGAAAGTATGCTATGAAAATAATTTTCTGATATTTATTTTTTATCTTTTAAATCTTGGTTGCTATGGAAACAAACTATTTAGTAAATTCAAAAATTTAACGTTTTTATCATAGTTTGGTGTTTAATTTGTTAACACTGTAAAACTGCTGATTGTTTGTACTGATTAACTTTATTTCAACTGTTCCCTAAAATCCCTTATTTTTCAATTTCAAAGGCTACTTATGTATGTATTTAGGCAAAATTTTGTGATACCAAGGTTCAAAAGAAAAAAATAAATGTAAGAAACTTATTTTATACCATATCATTCTCCAGTTACAAAATATAATTATGAATCGCCCATCAACAGGAACCTGCATGATTCTTACAAAGACAGGTACTTAATTAGTTATATGCCAACAAGAAGCCTTCATATGTTGTCTGCTCTACGGTCGGGTTGTTGTCGCTTTGACACATTTTTCATTTCCATTTTCAATTTTAAGCCAAGATTTGCGTCATACTTTAAAACTGTGCACTTGGTACCAGACAATGTTGAACTCGATCTTCCTACAATGTCTTTCTGGCCAGATATTCAACCGTGTTTTATTCTTTACATTCGACATCCCTTGGTTTTGGTGTTGCTCAGTCTTTAGTTTCATATGTATATTTATATTGTTCTGAAATATTAAAATATAAAATTTCATTCTTGTATCTGTGATGAGTTTAACGATGAGTTTATCGGAAATATCTCGCTACATTGAAGACCTGTTGGTGACCTTCTGCTTTTGTTTTTTATTTGGTCGGGTTGTTGTCTCTTTGACACATTCCCCATTTCCATTCTCAATTTTATGTTATAATTTTAGACTATATTTTGTCTTTTGGTATTTATCTTTGTTTGTTGTGACAATGACAGTTTATTTTATGAGTTCGAATGTCCTTATAGTATCTTGTGCCCCTCTTCTTTTAACAGGTTATCAAGTTCACACTTGCAATACAGATTAGTACTGCACCTACATCATACATGTATATGTGCTTGTCATGAAATATCATAATCGTTTCACACGAGTTCCTAATACTTCATTTTTATATTTCTGTTTGAGTGAAATGTTCTGTGTAATGACAAAAATGTCACAACTCGCATGTAATAGTTTGAACACAAAGAATATGTCAATTTCTTACTTTTTTGGCACATTTTACATTTTTTATTCTAGTGACACTGATGCATCTTTTTGTAAAAGACATGCTCGCCATGTCTAGCAAAATTGTAATCATGAGTCGTTTTATAGTAACATAACAACAAATATAACCAAAACGAACTTTACGCTGTAAAATCATGACTTCTTGTCAATATTCTAACAACATTATTTCGTGCATTTACATTTTTTCATTGCATGGCTAGTTTGATAGTACGCTACCCTTGGTATTGATAAGGTACAAACATCTGTTTCCCCTAGGGTATCACCAGCCCAGTAGTCAGCATTTCTGTGTTGACTTGAGTTATCATTGATATGTTTATAATCATAAATAACTGTTAGCAAAACTTTGAATTTTTGAAAAACTAAGGCATTTCTACCTCAGGAATATATTACCTAAGGTGTATTAGGAATATTTGGTCCTCAATGCTCTTCAACGTTTTCCTCAATTTGGCCTTTTGAACATTTTTTTATTCGAGTGTCAATGATGAGTCTTTTTCAGAAGAATCAGTCTGGCGTAAATATAAAATTTTGTGATCCTGTTACTATGATGAGTTTATCTACTAACTTTGAAATCTTTCTGTCTAACCTTTAATAATTATTTTTCGTGAATCCCATTTATTATACTTCCTTTTTTCCCTCAAACGATATCATGGTTTGTGCTCAAATTATTAATGGACAGCGGTGGTTGAGTGTTCTAATTGTGTCCACGACTGTTGTACTAGCAAACCAATCTGGATTGACCTTTCAGTCTTGTGACAAGATGTCAAAACTTGGAACAATATTTACACTAGAAATAAAGAGTTGGTATAGTAAATGTTTTGAATAGTTTGTGATATCGAAAACCATGGTATAATGAGTTTTCAAAAAAGAAGCTGTAAAGGGCCCGAAATGACCAGTATACAATATTTGAATAAGAAAAAACCAAGCTGCCATACTCTTTTTTTATATATAGTAAATCTGTGGCCAGTGCTGGTTGATGCGTTCAAATATTTTTGTTATACGAGCCAGCCAGAGATATCAAAAGTAATGATTTTTGTTAAGCGTCAATATTTTTTAATAAAACGATGCTGGAACTCTCAATTGATGGAGACACATATTTGAAGTACTAGTTTTCTAATATTGTTTTATTCATCCTGCCAAAAAATACTGATTTATTATGAGGCTTTACAAATTTACATAAAAAGTGTAAATATGGTCAGCTTTGGTTGATGCAGTCAAACATTAAAGTTATAGTTACACAAGAAAGCTATTTAACAAAGAGTTCCAAAATGGCGCAGTTGAAATAATTTCTCCGTTATTGTACGGACGCCATCACGAGTTGGTTGACCGTTATGAAATAATCGTTTCTCAGATAATATTGGATATGTTCTTTTTGTCGGAGCTACAATCCTCTTTCCTTTCCATGAATGTGAACTACCGAATTAGATCATTTTCCAGATTGGTAAAAACATGAGAAACTCGACGGGTGCCGCTTATGGATCATGATCGGCTTAGCCTTGCGGAGCAGCTGGGTGGGTTTCATGTTGCTTAGTCTTTATTTGTCTATGTTGTGTTTTGTGAACTACTATTTGTCTCTCTGTCTTTTTCTTTTTAAGGCGTTGTCAGTTTATATTCGATTTATGATTTTGACTATCCCTTTGGTATCTTTCGCCTTTTTCGATATAAAAACTTTTGATTTTTTGTAACGAGGTCATAATTTGAATAGAAAAAGGACATACTGGTACTTATATGGATGAAGAAAACATTTGGCAGTCATTGTGTTATAATACTGCTGTTTTTATTAAACAGTCCAGTGACTTATCATGTTGCTATAAAAAATCACTTTATAAAGTGCGAATGTGGTCAGTTTTGGTCGTCGTGGCAGTCAATAATTTTGTATATGAACCACCTTGAGATATCAAAACTAATAACTTTTTGTAACGAGTCAATGTTTTAAATAAAAAAAAAAAGACATGCTGGCACTCCAAATTGATGAAGAACTTTAAGATTCCATCTTTGAAACATTCAACATTGAATATGAGGTTCCTCCCTCGAATCCTGGTGGTTTTATAACAGCAGTCGTTGACAATATTACCAATCCTTACATTCACTCACTCTAATTTAGAAAATTCCTCATACAAATCTTTTGTCTTGAAATCTATGCATTTCACTGATAGTCTTTGGTACTTTAACCAATATTTTATGCGTCAGAACAACTGTTTTAGAGAATCTACCTTATATGTCTTATACCAAGGCTGGAATAAAACATTAGTTATCAAAAAGTACGTTTCTATGTATTTTGACGTTTGTATTTGTAGCAGTTCAGTGTTTCTGTTGTTCTGTGGTTGTATTGTTTTCCTCTTTTAGGTAATGTGTTTCATTCGGTGTTTGTGATTCGGATTTATTTTAGTTATATCGTATTAGCGGTATACGTCTGCTGCCTTTTCTCATACTTACATCTGATTATTTTCAATTTACGGAATTACGCGTTGCCAATTGTCTAACCAGAGATGCAAAACAAATGGTCATTCACCTTTATCATAAAATAAAAATGGAAATGGGGAATGTATTAAAGAGACAACAACCCGACCAAAGAAAAAACAACAGCAGAAGGTCACCAGCAGGTCTTCAATGTAACGAGAAATTCCCGCACCCGGAGACAAGACTTAGAAAGACCAGAGGCTCCTGACTTGGGACAGGCTCAAAAATATGGCGGGGTTAAACATGTTTATGAGATCTCAACCCTCTCCCAATACCTGTAGCCAATGTAGTAATGTAAACGCATAACAATACGTACATTTAAAATTCAATTCAAGAGAAGTCCGAGTCATGTTTATATGTCAGTCTGCATTGACCAATGTTTCATGAAAAGATCAATTCTATCACAACGATTCGACATTCCTTAAATGCAAATCACCACTTTGTTATTTCTTTTCGTTATGTGATTGGTTTAAACATAGGTGTTGCACAAGTGTTCAATCAAGGAAACAGTACTTCATGAACAGTAAATTATATTTAGAGGCTTTCATGCATCATGAAAAAGACATTTCCAGTAGGCGTACTTCCGCGAAGGTCCTGACATAATTTTGACTTATGAACGAGACCCCGGTGAGAACTTTGTAATATTCAAAGAATTGTCTGTCATATTAAATATTGTCCAGGACATTAGATCATTGAGGGAATGTTTAATCTAGGTGCATAACGATTTCCTTATACTGCGTATTCATGGTTCCTTCCAAAGAATGGCTAACAGTAACGTGCGCTATGTGATGTAATTTAATTATACAATTCAAATGTTGCAAACGTTATTTGGAAATTGAGACTAAGGTCATGTGTAGAATTACACTTGAAAATGGAGAGGCTGGGGACAATAAATATAGCTCATCTACAGCATTTAATGCTGTTTATGTCTAGAAATGGTAAAAGTAATTACCAAGTTTCAATTCAGTTTTGAAATAGTTTAACGTGATCATGTAAACCACATGGTGTTCAACATCAGGAACGTATTAGAAGCAAATACACAATATTCACAGAGCATGTGAATGCTTAACATGCTTAAGACAGTGAATGTTTCTCTCATTGGCTAAAAAAGTAAAATCTTGAAAATACTGAACTCCGATGAAAATTAAAAACGGAAAGTCCCTAATCAATATGCAAACTTAAATGATAAAACACATCAACCGAATGGACAACAGACGTCATATTTAGTGACTTGGTACAGGCATGTTCAAATGTAAAAAAAAATTGCGCATTAAACCTAGTTTTATAGCGCGTAACCTTTCATTTGTATGACAGTCGCATAAAATTCCATCATATGTTAACAAAGCAGACATAATAGGAAGTACACACATTACTGATGTAATATCATTGCAAATTAGACCATACATCTCACTATAATACATCATATTAATACAATAACCAAATATATATTTGCCGACTGCCCAACTTAATCGAGAAATCACAAAGAAAGGGATGAAAAGAGCTCAAACTATAAAACTTTTCTAGATACTGATAATCTCATATCTAAAGAATCAGCAATGTAACCATCTTTGCTAATATCTGATTTCCATCTTTCATGACGTTTAATACATCACTCATTTACTTCTGATCTGGCTGCTGCAGAAGCACCACCAGAACATAAATAATGCAAACCTAGGTTCAAGTTAGGAGCTACAGTCTTTAATCTACGTACAATATTCTCTTTTGTAGCTGTATAGCTTAACTTCTTATTCTTAAAAATCAACTTAGCTAACCCCTTAGACCTTAAAATCGGTCGAAATATAAAATAATCCGAATTAACATCCAAACTAGCAAGTGAAATGTATCGCTTATGCATAACAACTGGACATGCCAAAGTGTCACCACTAGAAATAATTACTTAGTTACCTTGTCTATATTGATCGGTCTTGCACCGGGGCAGAAAAATAGAAAAATGATCATCAAAAGTCATCCCTACATGTAATAGAGCTTAATTTCGTCATAGCGCAAAAATCCAGCATACAATGTAGCCTATCAAAATCATAGTTAAATCTCTATCAATAAGCAAGTCATTTTTAAATTCATTAATTTTACAGAGTTCAAGTATTATATCCGAGGTAACAGGGTCCTTCTTTACGACTGGTTTTCCATTTAATCTTTAACATGATGAACGAATGAATGTAAGCGTTATTTGTAGGATCAACGTAACCATAAAGCTCGTGTACCCACTTTAAAGCATACATTATCGAATCTAATTACAAGGTGATGACTTCATGACAATCAATAATGTTTAAAACAATGAAACATGAATCGGATCTGCTGGTAATTCGTAAAAACCATACCCTAGAGCAAAAGATCTCCAACGATTATAACTAGCAAAGTACTTTTTTGTAGTATTGTCACTTTTAGACTGGATAAGAGAAAAAAGTAAAATCACAAAAATACTGAACTCAGAGGAAAATCAATTTGGAAAGTCCATAATCACATGGCAAAATCAAAAAACAAAACGCATCAAAAACGAATGGACAAGAACTGTCATATTCCTGACTTGGTACAGGCATTTTCAAATGTAGAAAATGGTGGAAACACACATCTGTTCTGCTAATTTTCCAAGTTCACCCTAACATTCTACAGTACTGTTTTCTACAATCTCCACAACATGTTGGTTCAGTCTTAAGCCTGAAAATCGCAAATATTGATCATTAGAACATAATATAAAAGCGAAGTAAGGCCAAAATACCGCCGATTTCCATTTTTGTATAACCAAAATACCATTAGCACGCTCTTACACATTTTGTTTACTGTTTTTGCAATCAAAGAAGGTGGGGGTACCAACCAATTGTTGTCATTTCCACAATATTGACTAAAACCTGTGAACTGCTTCAGTTCCTGTACACCATTTAACTGAATTGAAATGCGAACAATGTGTATTGTAATGAGTTTCAAATCGGTCTATGCTACACGGACCCCAAATATAGTTTAAGAAACTGAATGTTTCATCGTTTAAAGACTTGTCATCGTGATCTGTATAACGACTAAGTTGATCTGCATACACATTCTGAGCCCGAGGGACCCAGCGGGTCTGAATATTAATGTTTTTCTGTTCACAAGATTCTAAAATATTAATCGAAGTTTTTTGTAGTGACAAATTTCTACTCCTGACCGTCAAAATACGTGCGATATTTTGATAGTCACTGTTGACTCGAACTAATTTGTTCTCCAACGACGAATCTTAAGTATACAAAACTCTTTTGACGCATTCAAGTTCACGCCAAGTTGAACGCTTAAAAGGTTCATTACCTACCCAATTACTGAAAAGTACGATTAATGGTGTTGTGATATATGCCGTGGCTTTATATGCAAAAGGTCTTGAGTTCGAGTCTCAGCAGATACACTGGATTTTTTCTACGTGAATTTTGATAGATAGTCTATAGTGTTACGGCCAGAAATCGCCTTTAAATTGTAGCCAACAAAAGACACAAATCAATAGTAAAAATTAACAATATTTATTATACAAAAGATTACAAAAGGTATTACACAAATTTATATACCTATATGGAGTTATTTTCTTTCAGAACGTCAGGTCATTCTTTTTCAGAATCAACCCGGACGATACCATGTTTCAATGGTATATGCTCCGAGGCATAAAATAATGACCTGTGTAAGGTCATTATTTTCCTTGATTAACATGCAATCTATGATTTACTTCAAAATTTTATTCGTCTAATAGTTTTTTGGTGCCGATTTGGATATTTATTTTCAAAAGTTCAACCGATGATAGATGTAAAAGAAACCGTCATTGTAGACCCGCAATTTAATTTTAGAAACAAATAACGTGAAGTTTTGTTGGTTTATCGCTATAATAATTATAAAGAAACATTGTCATATAGGTCAGATGAATTTTAATGTAGACTTTCATAAAATAAATCCAGATTTAACATATTCGTGTGTAAGATTTTGAAAATCTAATTGAGTCAAACTGGATAGGTTGATTGCTTAACGTCCAGTGGCAAATATTTCATGCATGTTCAGAACGATACACACTGAATAGGAAATCATACTGTGACCTACATGTATTTATATTCGTCTTCGTGTCAGTTCGCAACTTTTTAAAATTTATGTATACCTTTTACTCTATCAAATGATCAAACTAATAAAATAATCTTATATTCTATTGAATAACACGAAAGGGTCGGTGCGGAGGGTATATCATTTTATCCTGATTATTTAATAAAATGTATTGCTGTTCGAAAGACAATCTTTCTGAATTTTTCATTCGATTCAAGTAAAATAGTTAAATAAATAACACCTTTTCCGCGATAAAAATAACATAACAAAACGGGAAAAAAAACCACATACCCCTCCCCCTTTTCCATAAGCTAAGTGATACAATAAATAACTTACAATGTGTCTTGTATTTGTCATACACTGTTATCGGAAGGTAACAATACATTTGTGTCTTACAGATATAGTAATATTTTTATTGTGTATGGTTAACAATTTTTAAAATGTTTATATCTAAATTATTTAGGGGGTTTTATTTCACATTTTAAATGAGCCGCAGGGCGTATTAAACCTGAACGCATTAGAAAGGAATATCCCACTTTAGTATTGTCGGTAAAAAAGGATACTTAATTTTACAAATCTTTATAAAATTAATATTTTTTGACGGTATATAAGTCAGATAATGCATATTTTAAGGTTTTTCTTGTCGCAGAACACACCTCGGGGTGTCAGGATTGTTCAAAGAAAGACCTCCCTCCGGTCGGTCTTTCATTTGATCAATCCTGTCACCCCTCGGTGTGTTCTACGACAAGAAAAACCTTAAAATATGCATTATCTATAACATAACTGTCAACTAAACTGTCAAAATATGAGTTCAATCTTTTATCTTTATCTGTATCCTGAAATCTTTCTGAATCCAATCTGAATATTACGTTCACTACTAAGGTCACAATCCAGTATGATGTTGTTTGGTTTGTAGAATAAAAGTGTCAATCCAAATGCTGTGAATACTAATGTCTATCAATGTCTATGTCTAAGTCTTATTCTAATTATGAGAGTTTAACTTAAGTTTCTGTATATATATATAGTTGTCACGGAAAACTCTAGAACATCCTATAAATGGAAAGTTTTAGAGAACTATAACGGAAGTTTATGGAATAACGTAGAAGTTTAAATTACGCATCTTTTATTAGGATCATTCTAGAAAGTTCCAGTGATTCCTAAACTGCACAGTTATAAGATTATTTGGTGAACAACTATCAGGCCATACAACACAAATCAGGCCAACATAAAAAACCATAATAATTACAATATCATAACAATAGTGGATTCAACATTCCCGCCAAAATGTTACAGAACAAAGGAAAGCATGCATAACAAAGAAACTCAAACTAGGGTGATCTGGTAGGGGTGATCCGGCTCAGATTAGCCCTGTTCGAACAAAGAAGCTGGGATGTAACTTTAAATAGAATTAGTCGGTTAAACCATATGATTGAGAACAAAAGAATAAACAGGTTGTTAACACTTTCAACTATAGGGTCAAGCATTTTCAGAATGATAAGTTCATGTAAGCGTTAATTTTGTTACAGATACCACATTTTAGTGATTTTGATCCTCAAACATTAAGCCGGTCATGAACTAAGTTTGTGAATTAAATTCATTTAATATTAGAAAACTATAGCAGTTTTATTAGAAAAGAATCGCTTTCATAAATTTTTGATATTAAAAAAACATCGCTATGATATAGGACAAACATCGCATTGATATAATAAACTATAGCAGTATCTTTGACTTATAGATGATTTTGGCTTAGCAAACAATTGAATTCATCTCAATTGCATTCCACTGAATTTGCTACATGATATTTATATAAATCATGAAAAAACGTCGATGACGTCATAATCACATGATTAATCAGACGGAACGTTAGTACAATAATTTTCCTCTATACTGCGAAACCCGGCGGAAAATTATAAAAATTATCGAAATAATGTGGTTGATGGATATAAAACGAATTGCACGGTAGATGAAGTATCTCAAGGACAATTTTTAATGTACAGATTTAATGGTCTTTATTCAAGAAATGTTTTGAACACCACATTCAAAAAATGTTTTGTCGGTGACAGAGAAGATGGTACAGACATTAGGAAACTCACAAATCATTAGTAAAATAAATCCTGATACGAAAAACAGAAAAAAAAGAATGGACTAGCAGCATCACACACCCAATTTAAAGCCGGGGATGATTTCACGTGCTCAAGATGTTCAACAGTTCTTGTTCAACAAATAGAAGGATTAATGAATCATATCTAGTAAATAGGCATTTATCATATCATAGTGTATATATGAATGTCTACTTTCTGACCCCTAAAATAAAAAAAATATAAAACATGTAAAAACCGTTGGTACATGCAAATTATACAAAACTTGACTGAATGTGAACGTTTGAAATGACATAAGGCTTTCCATGCCTGTACGATAGATAAACAAAACTTTAACTGCAAGACAACACCGACAATGAAAAATAAAGAGCGAATAACACAGCATTGAAGGCATAAGCAACACAAGTTCCTTTTCATTCAAACTTTGAGAATTCTTTGGTGTTCCGGAAGGGTGGGTATGTTCTGTCCATCCAGAAGCCCTCGTGATGCTACAATGTTTACCGTTTGCAGGTAAAAAAATTGTCATTAGTCATTATATTGATCATCTTGATATTACCACAATCGATGGAAAAGAGACGTAAAACATAAATTATCATTTCTGACTCAGATGGTACTTTATTGTCATACAAATCCTGTTGGTGTTCTGGAAATATTTCTATTTATATGATCATTGATTAAATTATCTTGCTAGCATGCATCCATGTATAATATAAATACAATCCCTAGAATATTGCATGAACAGCGGAAAAGCAATGTAAAAGTCTTTTAGAACGTCATGACTAACTAGAAAAGTTGGATTATATGTACATGTTTTGTCTTAATTACACGTGTTTGTGAAATTTACAATGATTGAACAACATCGTAAAAATGGCCGCCATATTACATTTTTCAGAGTGGGTCCGTAACTTGAGTAAATATTTACTATTGTGCTGAGTGTAATGCTTTTGTCAACAAACCCACAAATTCTTTGTAAAATATGAACGAATCAGCTGGTCTACAAAGATAGGTCAGAGCAGTTGTAAATCCTGTCGTAGGTTAACTTTGATTGTTAAATTTGATATATGCTTGTTTGTGTGTCTTTGTTAAATATTGGTTTGTTTTTGCTCTTTTCATATTGTAACACGGTGATGACTCATGTACCCCTATTTTGAGAATTTCCCTTATCATGTCTGTTTTGTTCACGCGTTATTGTAAATATAATGAACTTGATGCGTCTGACTTACAAGTGAGAAGTTTAGCGCTATAAAACCAGGTTCAATCCATCAATTTCTTCATAAGAAAATGCATGTGCTAAGTCAGGAATATACATATATAACATTTGTTGTACATTCGTTTGATGTGTTTTGTCATTTAAATTTTCCATTTGATCAGGGACTTTCCGTTTTGAATTTTCCTCGGAGTTCAGTATTTTTGTAATTTGACTTTTTCACCAGTCAAATTAAAACTGTTTATTAGCTCATGTAAGAGGACATTACAATTTAATTGTATGTAGTGTGGTTGCACATGTCAAGTAGAGGAGTCTTTAACTACCGACTGCGTTTTTCTATCTCTTTGCAAAACCACAATCTAATTATTTGCGGAGTTCAGTGTTTTTGGTGATTTTACTTTTTGTATGCTAAACACTGGATGCAGTGCAAAATGAACCTTCGGCGGATTTGTTCTGTGTAACTTAGATGTTTCAGTCTTTTTATGCATATTTTACTCAAATTAGAGCTGATTATCTGAATAAGCTAAAAAGATCATGATAAATATATGAACATGTCATTCGAACATAAATGATAACATTTAGAAACAAAATATATTTCATTTGTATTCGACTTTAGTTGGTGTTGCGTAATATTTATTGATTTTGAAATATTTAAATGCACTTCCTTGTTCACATTTAAAAAGGATAAAAATCATAACTTCTTGTTTAAGCCCAGTGTCTGAATTGTTTGGTCTTAACTGATTTCATTTATCAATTTATATTTCATGTGTAAAATAGTGAAAAGTAAAATGTTAATAGTTAGTATGCTGGTACAATGATTTCATCTTTATTTACAGAAATTTTACGATGAGCTTGAATGATAAAAGGAGATATCATGGCGAGGTAAAGCTAATATTTAATGTTAAAGAATGATGAATTATGTATTGTTAAACGTGTTTTTTCTATATTATTAATGTTAATAATTTCATCAATAAATTATATCAAAAGAGATGCAAACAATGTTCCGAGCTGTAAATTGCAAGTCTACTATTGAATACACTTGATATACAATATTGGTGGCATATTATTATTTTTAGAAATGTAAAGGGATTCCCAGTATGTATTTATAATTAGTGCGTCCGAGATGATGATCTGTAATTACTTTATTCATAAATCCCTAAATTCTACTATGACAAAACAAAGTGGCAGTATACACATTTGATTACGTAAGGAACTATTTTACCAATGTAAGGTTTGAAATATTAGCCTTTTAACTTCAGATCAACTCTGTGAAAGGCTTTTAAGACTAGTACTGCAGCTTCTTAGAGGAGGTTACATTAAACAAAACGCGTTCCGTCTATACAAGACTCATCAGTGATGCTCAGATCTAAATAGTTAGAAGTCCAAACACGTACAACGTTGAAGAGCATTGATGACAAAAAAAAATGGTGCCTAATAATAGTTTGCATTAACATATGAATACATTTCAGTTTGGTTATTTGTTATTTAAAATCATCTTTTAACGACAAAATAACAAAACCTAGATAAACAAATTCCGTATTAGGACAATTGCATACTGTGTAAATAATTTATTCTATTTTTTTATATCAAAAATGTATGTATTCAAATTCAAATATTAGGACAATATTAACCTAATATATTTAGAAATTGAATCTCAAACTGTAATAAATGATAATTCCAATTGTCTGCATAAAAAAGATGTACAGTTGGACAGAAAACGATGTAATCGCTCCCAAGGTCAAGATATTTGTCAATTGATAAAAGGTCTCAGGTTACGATATTTTTGTAAACGTGCATATCTCGTTGTATTTGGACTCGTATCGTCTCATTTGTACTCGTTCATTTATAAAACTCAAAGTGTTCAATTCTAAATTGTTGAGTTCTTTTAATTAAATTATTGATGGAGTAATAAGCTAAGCTGACCAGTAAATAAAGTCTGAAAATTCTTTGTTGAAATAAAAGAGTGGTATTATGTCATAAAATATCCATAATCAACTTCAAATTTAATCCAAATTCATATTTACTTCTTCTTAAATGCAATAGAACTACAAAAACCTGAGACTACTACAATGTAAAACAAAGAGATTGGTCAATTCCCATGTTACAGTATTCTCTGACAAAAACTAAACTGACTTATATACAGTATGTTCAGAATTGTTTTGAAGAATGGACTACAATGAGATTTTTATTATTCTGATAGCAGAAATAATCTCATAGTATCAAAAAGCAATATAATGGCATTATTAACTATAATAAAAAACCTAATGATATTTCAATGTATCTTAATTTACAATAATGACTTAGCTTGTCAACATCTCACTTTAAATACTTAAGTTAACCGGTTAGTACTAAAATAAAAGAGATGTGGCATAACATAAGATAAGATATTTTATTCCAATGAAAGGGCCCATGAAAAGCTAAGTAATTTATTACAATGATTTTTATAATTGACACACTAATGTTGATATAAATCATATTAATATGAATATAGCCATATTAGTTTTTCGATTTTAAACCACAACCAGATCAGGGCCACACATATATTAGAAAAAATGCCTAACAATCATAACTTATATCAACAGGCAAATATTCCCAAGGTTTTAACAAAATCAATATCTGTACTATATCGATATTTTTCTCAGTTCAAAACATTTGTTAATAAAAATTATAACACTTTTTAATATCTCTAGGTTCTCTTGAATAAAACGCCAGTTAAATTTCACGCTTCTGCTTAACTTTACAAAAGTTTTACCACCTATTAATATATTATTATAAAATTCTTTTCCCAAAAAGTTATAAAGGGGACACTGAAATTTAGATATGGTATAATTGACAATGAGATAACAGTCTAGAAAGTATCCACTATCGTCCAAGTGTTTGTTAGCTGTTAAATCATAAGTCACTTTACAGACATCAACAATGAATACATTTCATTGTTTTCAAGAAAATGAGGAAACAAGAGTAATACTAGCTTTTGTCTTACTACATGTTCAAGAGAATATAAGAAATATTATAGTAATATAAATAAGAAAATAACAGGGACAAAAGACAGGACTAAGCAACTGGACTATATGTCAAGTATTCCTTTAAGAATCCTAAGAGGGCTGCTTTATACTCAGAAAAAAAGGATGTTGTGGATTAGCCCATCAACAACATTTTAGACACTACATTATGGTCAATTGCAGTCTGCCCTATTTCTTCCAACATGTATAATAAGTATTACGATTAATACCAAGGTTGGGCATTAAACCAATGTATGTTCATTTACCCTATTGGTCTTTATGTACAAACATTGTACATCTATATTTACACCCCAGCTCTATTGTTATAGTTCATAGTTTCTATTTTTGAAACACGGGTAAATTGAATAGATCTATTGTTACGATTAACAATGGATTTTGACCACAGGCTGTGACAAGCGGGGTTTCTGGAAACCCCTGCTTCTACATCCCGCAAACAAAATCCATTGTTATTCGTAATAATATAAATAGATTATTCTTTAAATAGCATGAACACAAGAAATTACTTACAGTGTTCACTACAAATTGTTTCAAGATATAAAAAAAACCTTTAAGGAAATTCCAATAGAGAAAAAAAATTAAGCATTTATTATAAATTAAAAAAATCCTTCAATTACTCCTTTGCTGAAAGTAATATTTTTTTTATCCCAGTCATATGTTTCTATTATAAAAAGGGGGATTCTAACTCTCGACCCCCCCCCCCGTTAACCAGTGGCCGATCCGTGGTAGGGGCTCCGCGGGTTGGACCAGATTTAAAAGATCAATGTATTTGACTTATTTGAACCCCCGCCCCTTTCTTTTGAGTTAGGAACCCCAGCTGGATCAGCCCCTCTCCCGCAAAAGAGAGAGTTACGAAATATTAAATCTGTATCTTTGTATGCTGAGCGTGCCTGGAAGTCGGGTTTCTTTTGCAGACACACTTATCCCTTTGTAGGTCCGAATATGAATGTTTATTCATTCTCGAGAAGAGGGGGGCTTTCCCCCCATAAAACCGTATTAAAGATAGAAAATATAGTTATGATTACCTTAGTAAACTGATACAGGTAAGTACTTTGGGTTATGATATTGCCTTTATCTTTTAAATTAGTCTCATCTATCAATTCCAACGCTTGCTAAGAAATGTCGTCCGTCTCATACCCTTCCATATTGACAACTGCATACAAGGAGCATGACGTATTTTTTGTTTTTAATATGAATACACGATACGGTCAACCTTGACCTGCTGATCCATATCAATCCAAGGATTTATTTGGAATATGCAAAACAACCTTGACATTGGTAAAACTAACTCACTTGTCAAAGTGTGAACGAAGATAACCAAAAAAAGGTTACTAGTGGGTTTTCATGTAATAACCAAAAAATCTTATAAATCATGGTTTGATATTGTCAATAAAATATATGCTATGGTTTTTTTTTAATTATATAATCAATGTTAACAATATAGAGTTTAGAATAGGGTGTAAGTTAGTTATACACCTCGGGATGCGGCATGTCTGAATAAGAAACCCCTACGGCCTCCGGTCGACGGGGTTTCTAATCAAGACATACCTTTCCCTCGGTGTATAACTATTACGTAATATATCAAATGCCACAAAAATGCTGTAATGTACATGTACTTGTAAATAATTACGGTGTTTTGTAAACATCATTACAGCCTATTTTTTAAAGGCTTAGTAAAGGAAGTCCCTCGACCTAGTTGGACGTATTTCTTATGCAAGATGTATTATAAAACTCTTGAAAGTATAACACGATAATGGAAATTGCTTATTTTTTAGTAACAACAACGTGCAATTTAGGTAAACACACATCAACAATCTACCACGTCTTTGTTTGCTGTGCTTGAATTCAAAACAACCAATCAGGCTTATTTACACAATTTTTTGCTAAAACAGACAGTTAAATATGTTTGGTTACCTTATAAGTTCTATAAATAATGCATTTGCTGTAATGACTTGTATATGCATGGAAATATAATGAAGATAACATTGATTTTTACCGTAAATTTTGAATGCATATCATTCGCGAGGTATCCCTACAAATAACATGGCTACATTGTAACGATGGCTGGTAACGTGTAGCCAATTTATAACGGCAAATGTGATTGGATGATCTTCGAAAATCAATAATAAAATTGCTAATAAACGATTTGATACGAACTTGTGTCAGCTATTAATTTCATGAAAGAATGTAAACATTGAAATCCGCCATTTTGACGTAGGAAAGAAACTGATTTGCAATCTTGGATCAAAGGACATTGCGCACATTGCCAACGTATCATGCATAAAAGAGGGACAAAATATACCAAAGGGACAGTCAAACTCAAAAAATTGAAAATAAACTGACAACGCCATGGCTAAAAAGGAAAAAGTCAAACAAACAAACAAAAGTTCACATGCCACAACATAGAAAACAAAAGATTAAACAACACGAACATCACAAAAAACTAGGGGGGATCTCAGGTGCTCCGGAAGGGTAGGTAGATTCTCCTGCACAAGTGGCACCCTTCGTGTTGCGTATGTGATAACAAATCCGGTAAATAGTCTAATTCGGTAGGTCACATTCATGAAAGGGAAGGGGAGTGTAGTTACAACGTAAGGAACATATCCGATATCATTTGGCCATCTTGTGATGGCGTCCGTAAAATTTACGAAGGGATGATTTCAACTTCAACATTTTGATCTCGTGGTTTAATAGCTTCCTTATTAGCAGTAACCATCTATCAAAAAAATCATGATAGGAAATGCAAGCACGAATTTATCGTATCAATTGGGAGATATATACCCCTTATGCAGGTGCTACAGGAATATTACTACTTAGAAACGGAAAATTCCCAATTGAAAAGCTAAAATCATCTTTTTGTCGTTAAGTTTTGTTATCAACCGACTCTCATTGTCTATTTCTAGATGTAAGTCAAGATATGAGGCCGACTTAACTGTATCTGTAGTATCCTTGATTTCTAGTTCGATGGGATAGATGCATTCCACATTGTCACACAATTTTGAATTATTCAGTGAAAGAACATCATCTCTATAGCGGAAATTAGAGTTAAGGATATTGCTAATCTTTTATCTTCCTTCCTAAGAACTTCCTGAATAAAGTCAGCTTCATAATAATAAAGCAACAAGTCCGCAAGTAGAGGGCCCAGTTTGTTCCCATTGGAATGCCGACAGTCTGTTGAAAAACACCCGAACGTAACAAATATGTTGTCAATCAAGAAATCAAGCATCTTGATAATATCAGTTTTGGAGAACTTTTTGTTTCAATGAGAGTGATCCTTCCCAAAGTAGGATTTATCCCTCCCTAAGATAAGATACTTGTATCTACATCTGTACGTTGGCCTTTCTTTTTTATGAAGCAAAGCAATACCAACCTTTTCAATTTGTCTTTGAGCTTGGAATGTGGAATACTTGTGTAAAGAGTTAAAAAGTCAAATGTTTTAATACTATTACAAGATGAAAGAGAGTTGGATTGTATGTACTCTAAAAGATCTTTGGATTTTTTTAAGTATCCACATCTGATTCACGCCACCTCTAGAATAGGCAGTTTAACAATAACTTTGAAGCCCGTCTTTGATTGCTGACAAAATAGATGTTAATAATTTAGAGAGAGGTGTCGTGGAGCACTTGGAAGACCCAGTAATATACCGTTCTTTGTAAGGACACTTATGTAGTTTAGGTATCCAATACAGTAATGGTAGATCCAGTTCTTCATCTTCGGTTGAAATTCCAAAGGATCATAGAACAGACCTATGATTATCAAGAATTTTCTATTTGGAAAGTGTTGTTAGGGTATATGTTAAGTTTCCAGGTGAACTGTCAATGTCTAATTCGTTTAGCAGGCAGGCAGCTAATGTAATGAGTTTTACCTACAAAAACGATGTTGTTTGCGGCTTAGAGGTAGGATAGGTGTTTTGCAACATTTGGGTCTTCAAAGATTGACGTAGCATGGCCATTGATTTTCTGAATTTTGATTTGTATCAACAACTTCACTACCTTAATCCATTCGTAGAGAGTGTTACGCCCTGCTTCTCGCGCTTAGCCTATTGCCTGGCAAAATTCTCGACTGTATCAATCAAAATTTTAAAGTTGTATTTCCAATTGATGTTTTTAGGCTCACGATATTTCGGACCTTTCGATAACACATTTCGTAGAGGAGTGTTATTAATAATGTTGAGGTCACCGGTAATAACGCGGCCAGCCGGATTATATGTGAATTGGGAACTAGCAAAAGTGCAATCAGGAATTTGAAATTTTAGTTGCAATAAGTTTGGTATAGGTATAAGAAGTGATTGGTACAGACTGGTCGCTAAACAAGGAAGTATTTTCGATTAAAATAATTTATAATGAAGAATTTGTCTAAGTTGACGCCATCGAGACATTTGTTGGCAAAGGAAAGATTAAGGAAAGATCTTTTCTCTTTTTCGTCTTTTCCAAAGCGGACTGGCTTGAAAAGTCTGTGACTTGCAATATTCGAAATTATAGCTTCAAGTTTGTATTGGTTTGAATCAGGGATGGGCACAATTACTGACAAATGTAATGATTAATAATCGATTACATGAATGATCTTTGTGAAATCGATTAGTAATCGATTCTCATATTTTAGTATGTAATCGATTACAATCGATTACTTTATCAAAAGCAATTACATTTCTTTTCGATTACTGTCAATTTCATGCTTCAACATTTCAACAAAAAAAATAACATGAGTAAAACACAATTATATTGCTCAACATTTGTATAGTGGAAATTAAGAACTTAACCAAATGCATCATTTAAAGCATTGTTTCTAAATTATAAGTTAATAGCTTTTTTTTTAAATCAAATCTCTTAATGAAGATTAGAAACATTTAAAAACAATCTTGAACTTTTGATTTCATCATTACTGAAAGATGTCTCCGCATTGCAACAATCAGTTATTCTTAACTAATTGCTTTTCAAAAATTTTGCTTTCTTACTGACTAACGTTAGTGTTTTGGTTTTTACTCTTTAGAAAATAATTATTTTAGTATATTAATTAGTTCAGCTAATTTTTAAGATCATTTTTTATAATGACATGCATGCTTTAAACCTTTTGTTTGTGATAACCACCCTTATCACAGATTATTAAACTGCCACTGGATTACAGTTTATAACCTAAATAATGTAAATTTCCTTCTTAATTAGACATCAGATAATTGAAATAAAAACAAAGTATGTTTGTTATTGAATATAAGACTTTGACCATCTTATTAGTAAAGGCAAGATTTATATATGAATTATATACAAAATATATTCATAGTGTCAAAGGGATACATGTATCTATTTCTAAAAAGAATTACAATGCATTTCCATTGGTTAGTTGTTAAAAGGATTTTGTGTTTTTTGTTTAATATAGTTTATATACATATATATTATAACATTTAAGAAAGCAATTGTTTATCTATTCTAAGCTTTAATTTCAACTCTGATTGAAAATACGAACTTTCATAGAAAAGATGGAATGATCGGGCTGATTGAAATGCTGGTATAGAATGTCGTTAGCATTGAGGTTAATGTCTGATCTATGATCGCACATACGTTTGTTTAGCCTTCCTTTCGTTTCACCGATGCATACCAATCTTAAAAGGTTGCACTAAATTCCATAGACGACATTTATCGATTTACAATTCAGATCAACCTAACTTCTGGTAAAATATGACTTCTTGGTCAAATTGCTGGTGAATTCAGCATCTGTAATAAAAATTAACAAGTTTGCAGCCTTTGGCATTTCGAAGTGCGACAGTGTTGTACTGTGTCAACAAAATCCAAAAATGTCTTTAAGGAAAACTGAATATTGCAGTTAATGTGTAATTTTGCTATTGTCATTAGGACGATGATCTGAATAAGTCATGTATAATATATTTGTTATGTCTGGTGATGAGGGGACACCTGCCGTATCAGACGACACCGTGTCCTTATACTGGGCATAACCAGTCATGTGCAAATATATCTTTCAATTTGTTTTATACACTTACTGTTCTATGTTTTAGTTAATTTAATGTTTTAATTTACTACAGAACGGGGCATTGTTCTCAAAGATGCAGTAACAAAAATCTAGATTGGCGCTATTTCTGGACGAACACATTTTACATACGGGTACTTTTTGTGTCGATATTTTGACCTTTATCTGTCAGATTCGGGCGTTTGCCGTTCAACTGGTACTAAAATTCACTAGGACAATATCAGCCAATCAAATATGTTTTTGTTAGAGTTTATAAGCCACTAGACTCAATATCACATGTTTAAATAGTCGGTAGATAAAAGATAAATTCGTTACCTAATGTTCGTGTGATCTAATATGATAAGTATACAGACAGAAAATTCGCTCTCATCCCATATGGAATTAACTTACTCCATTTATATGTATTAAGTCAATAGCACAATATAAAACTTATAAAGCATATACCACTTACGAAGACATTTAAAAATAATAAAATCGATTTACGAGGCATACTGAATTCTCAAAATAGCAACAACATTACGATATAACATACTGCCACTACATATTAGGTTCTCCATATGAATATATGGCGGGGCTAAACTAATTATTTTTTTTATCAACCTCCATTTTTTGTATTTTTTATCATTAAAGAAAACACACATAAAATCCGGAACCGAAAGTCTAGAAGATCATAGAAGTCAGATCATTTAATTTGCATTCAGATATATTGATGATGTTCTTCTCATTAACATTTTATGATTGGTTTCCATTAATTTATCCAAAACTACAAATTAAAGAAATAACAGACACGGTTTCTTCTGCTTCATTTTAAGACTTATACATCGAACTTCAAATAAGCAGTCATCATAGTACCATAATTTATATCAAGCGAGACGATTTTCATTTGTAACTCAGTTTTCCCCACCTTGGTAATAATATACTAACTTTACCCGATATGGGATAAACATTTCCCAATTCGTTCCGTATTCGAGCGCTTGCACCTGCTACTCAAACTTGTCCCAATATCTGAGCAGAGAATTGACGAACCAGGGCTATGAAAAAACCCGTCTACATATTTTTAAAAATATAAATATTCCGTATCAATTTCATTAAGAACATTTGAACGACGATGTACATATACTCAATTTGACAATAATTTTAACAAGACCATTTGACGCTTCACATTAATAGGATGTCTTGACATGAGATACTTGTGTGATAAGGAATGGTCTTTATAGGTGTAGACACGGATGGTGATTTTAACATTGGTAGTTAATGTAGAATTGAAACATCCTTTAACAGAAAGTAAACTGATCTGATCCCTCATGTACACGTTAGAGAAATCATGATATTTTTGAAGTCCCAACATTCCCAATATAGATAAATTTTGTGTTTTAATTTCTAAATTTTCAAATTTATTATCTTAAATATATTAAAAACGAAAAATTGTTAAATGTTATACAGGATCTACTTAGTGCTGCTTGGTCGGGAGACACGCAGAAAATAGAGAGATGTTTAAAGGGAGGAGCAAATGTTAACTATCAAAACCGGGTGAGTATGTGAATAGTATATAAATACACTTTTCATTATGTTGATATTTCATCTAAGTGCTTTAAACCTCTTTCATGTGAAAATAAACACACTCTAAAAATGGCAAGTTAGTTGTATTTCAAGACCTGGCAAAGCAGCCAACAATATGGTGGTTGTATGCCATAAATACTACACGGACGTTCATCAGCTTGAAATTTTAAAATCATCTAGATTAACGTCCGTGGGTTTCATAGAGAGTCATATTGTAAAAAAGAATATCATAACCAAATCACAGCTTAAAGCTTTTTTTGAACATTTTAAGGTAACTACTTTATAATGGTTACAAAAGCTACACAAAAACTAGTAAAATATGGTTTCAATTCGGCCTCTTGTAAGTATTAACTACTATCAAAGAGCTTATCATAAACTATTGTAATAAAGGACACACTGCGTTTGCGCGCATTTTGGGATTAAAATTTTAACGTTTGCACGCAGCTTTCGATTACATTTGCGCGCATTCATTTTACAGGTAAACTCAGGTAAAATGATAAATAAAGATTGCGTCGGAACTAAACACATTTATTCTAAAAACAGTTGTTGGCATGACACGGGTTATGTTCTTCTCATATATGTTATGATGGTATGATACTAAACCCCTAACGGGAAGGATTGGGCCTGATGTTCATATGATGAAATCATAATCTTTCAGTCAGTTTAATTGAAGTCTGGAGCTGGCATGTCAGTTAACTGCTAGTAGTCTGTTGTTATTTATGTATTATTGTCATTTTGTTTATTTTCTTTGGTTACATCTTCTGACATCAGACTCGGACTTCTCTTGAACTGAATGTTAATGTGCGTATTGTTATGCGTTTACTTTTCTACATTGGCTAGAGGTATAGGGGGAGGGTTGAGATTTCACAAACATGTTTAACCCCGTCGCATTTTTGCGCCTGTCCCAAGTCAGGAGCCTCTGGCCTTTGTTAGTCTTGTATTATTTTAATTTTAGTTTCTTGTGTACAATTTGGAAATTAGTATGGCGTTCATTATCACTGAACTAGTATATATTTGTTTAGGGGCCAGCTGAAGGACGCCTCCGGGTGCGGGAAATTCTTGCTACATTGAAGACCTGTTGGTGACCTTCTGCTGTTGTTTGATTTTTATTTGGTCGGGTTGTTGTCTCTTTGACACATTCCCCATTTCCATTCTCAATTTTATTGAATCAAATTGTAATTGACTGTATATTATTTTTATTTTCATTATAAATATGACTATCAATTATTAATTTTGAAAACATTTCTAAATTCAAATTAAATATTGTTCATATTGAATTCTAAAACCAATTATAAAGTGTTCATTATAAACTCCGTAGTATAGTTTATAAATATTTTTGATTTGAGCGTCACTGATGAGTCTTATGTAGACAAAACGCGCGTCTGGCGTACTAAATTAAAATCCTGGTACCTTTGATAACTATTAAGGCGTACATGTAACTTCATTGTGAATATTTCAGGATGAAAAGTGTTTCAACTAATAGTGTTCGTTTTTAAAGTTAGTACATAATTTAAATTAGTTTGTGAAGTTAATCCAAGGTATAAACTTGGACTCCCGGCACGTACAGTACCGACATGTTAAGTAATGAATTTCTTTTGCCTTTATTAAAGATTAGCTATGTTTTAACATTTTAACATTTTCATCTGTATATATTTCTAGGATTTAGTGCTTGAGCATACTAAAACGAATTTATATTGCTCGAAATCCCACTTCCACCTCATCGTTGGTGAAGCAGGAGACTAAGACTTACGGACTGAGTACTTATACTTGTAAATAATTGAACAAAATATCAATAAATAAGTATTATTACCTGTATTTTACCTGAGTTTTCCTCATGCGCAAACGTAATGCACCAGTAATTAAATGTATGAAAATAGTGCAATTAACTATTTTTGGAGTGTAAACAATTCTTTGGATATTTTCACGTACTTTAGATGATCCTTTTGGTTCACTATTTTTGACCAATTAATATCAGACTTGTTTGTGTAACGTTTATATGAATCATAGTTTATGACCAAACGCAGTATATACCCGTCTAAATTGCATTTAATAGATAAATTCAACAACACTTACTGTTATTTTGAGGTAGTTTGTTCGTTAAATTTAAAAAAAAATCAAATAAAAAAATTCTAAATATAATGACGAAATCTATTCCAAGGACTTACTTTAAATAAATCAAATTGAAACGGAAACAACTGTCTTTTCCTATATTTAAATATTTCTGCTTTACACGGGATATTCCACACTAAATTTACGACAAAAGGGACGATTTTCCGTCCATTGTTGTAAGATGTTTCTTTGGCACCATTTTAAGGTTTATATATTTCATAAATCGTTCTCTATGCCATTGTCTGTTGTGACGTTTTTGGTTTTAACAAACGTAGTCTATGTATTACTGGTATATAATTAAGCCACGGATTTCGTAACAACATTTTTTTTACACCTTAACTAAATTCTACCGTACATATATATATTTTGTTTTGAAGTTTGGTTGTACCTATCACATTTTATTCCGTTTGAAAATGCTGCGTTTCAACTACGTTTAGTATAAAAATGTACGTCAATTTGAAAGCTAGGGTTTACTAAGTTTGTGCTACGCTCTTTTCGCGTTTTACTACGTATTAGTACATGTAGACCGACGTTTCCATCACGCATTGATACGTTCCGGTACGTAGTTAACACGTTTTGTTACGTTCTGCCAGCTTTGATACGTATTTAATTGTCTCTACGTTTGATGTTGAATATTCAAAACATACGAGTTAGATCTAGTTTTGAACAAAGGATTACTGCGTTTCGATACGCTTCGTTACGTGTATTCCCGTTTCGCTACGCTTTCAAAACGTAGAAAAACGGAGCTCTTGAAACGTGAGAGTATGACTGGGGCTCTTAGAACGATCCTACTAAATTTATCGATCCTTTAAATAAACTTATTGAAAAAGGTTACCAATTCAACACTGCTATTGGATCATGTTTTATTGGTATTAATATTGATTGTGTTATCAGCAAATTAAAAGCGAACTAAATACTATTGTTATATACATATAAGCATTTATGGAGCTACAATCTGTCGAATATCTTGGCATCACTCATGGCCATCATGTTTTCTCTGTCTTTTTATGACGTCTTTAGTACACTAAATCCGTTGGATGTTGGATGTCAACTGATTGATAATTTAGTCTCAGATGCATGATTTATTTAATTAGTTATTAGTGGCTTTGAACTGTAATCTGTGTCTTTTTGTTGTTGGGATATACATATTTCTGGCCCAGGCGGAAACCCAGTTGAAATAGAACAAAAGAATCAAAGCTCTTTGTTAGAGAAGGCGATAAATGCTTACTGTAACGTTTAAAAAAATTAAAAGTTAATAGAAACAAATAAAACGACAACTGTCGTCTTAATAACGAAGTATTTTATTTAAAAACACCATTTGCATAGTTTTCAATTTATCTATTACATAGTTATGCAGAACAATTAGATGTCAAGTCGACGAGATGGGTATCTATCCTGAAGGACGCCTCCGGGTGCGGGAATTTCTCGCTACATTGAAGACCTGTTGGTGACCTTCTGCTGTCGTTTTTTTATTTGGTCGGGTGGTTGTCTCTTTGACACATTCCCCATTTCCATTCTCAATTTTATCTATCAAGTTGGATGTAGAAAATGCACTACCTCTGATTTAAAAAAGAAATTTACCACGGACGGAAAACATATCAATCTATTAGTTTAGTAATTTTTGTGTCTGCCCTTCCATTAGGTGACTCAAGACCATTTTTAAAAACAATGGGTAAAAATTGTATCGAAAAGGGAAAATCGAGTGCGCATTTTTTTTGTTAGGGCGTGTTTAATTATATTTTTTGTCTGTAATTTAGTGGTTGTCGGTGTTGATGTGTCACATATTTGTTTTCGTCCAATTTTTGTACATAAATTAGGCCGTTAGTTTTGTCGATTGAATTAAATTACTTTTGTCATTCTGGGGTCTTTTATAGCTGACTATGAAGTATAGTTTTTTCCATTGATAAAGACTATACGGTGACCTATAGTTGTTAAATGTTCTGTCATTTGATAGCTTGTGAAGAGTTGTCTCATTGGAAATCACAATTTTAATCACTGCAGGAAATTATATAATAAAAATTCGATACA
This sequence comes from Mytilus trossulus, assembly GCF_036588685.1. NCBI lineage: Eukaryota > Metazoa > Mollusca > Bivalvia > Mytilida > Mytilidae > Mytilus > Mytilus trossulus. The sequence goes on along the minus strand of NC_086385.1, from coordinate 62,018,427 downwards.
TGATTAGCTTCTAGTTTTTCATATATTTTCAGAAAAGATCACGCTCTTAACTGAATAAAATTTAGAAGATAGCCATTCAACTAGTGATTGTATTTTTTATCACATTGGATTATTTTTTTGTACACAATTACTAGCAAAACAAAGAACAAACGAAAACACTCAGAATTATGTTTCATGATCTCTTTTCTTTAAATGTTTCATATATAATATGATGTGTCATTGAAGTTTGTAAAAAATGTTTTTGACTTTCATTTTATGCATAGAAAAGTATGAACGATGAGATATAGTTACGGAAAATGAAGCAAATGTATAATACAAGGAGTATTTAATATAACATTGAGGGAAAACATATAACATAACACAATGATGACGATAATTTTTCAAATGTTCTTCATGTAAATTATTACGTTTATCATGAATCGAAAACCAAGATAACTTTCCAGGGGATTGATCATCAATTAATATTTTGATTAAGTTTTACTTTAAAATAAAAAAATAAAAAAATTAAATCTTATACTGATGGTTCATCTAATGATAGTTGTATGTTATCCTTATCCGTTGTACTATCTATTGGCCACATATACCAGTATTGTTTTAGTCTTTTAGTTTTAATTCAAACATGAAGAACACATACTGCAACTTATTTATTAATGCCTGTTACTATCAATTTATATTGTCATCTTACCATGTAAAGAAATAGACATTTATTTATGATGGAGTCAAAGGCCATATTATTAACAATTTGTAACAAAAAAAACGTTGTTTGCAATTTGTGTTTGCAGCATTTATAGAATTAAATCAAGATCAAGTTCAAAAACTGAACACATTTGGCAGAAATCATACTAGCGATACTAACTAGTTTTAAAATTTACACAAAACAAAGTTTGATTGTAGATGATTAACGAACTCTGTTTTAGAAAAAGCTGTGAAACAATGAGAGCAAATATCTACCAGTTATTAATATTGGAGTTGTAAATATATACTAATTTTGGAAAAATTATGGGAAGGTATAAGATGTGTAGTTAAGTACTGAGAGTAAATCCTTCCGCACACATTTCATAGTTTATACCTTTTCATCGAGTAACCATTACATGTATTTGAAATTACGAAAACTATTGTCTTCAAATCACCAATTTGCAGTTACTATATACCTGTATATACATAAGTAAAAAATTGTAAAAGAGGGACGGAAGATACCAAATGGAGATCCAAACTCATAAATCGAAAAAAAAAATGACAACGCGATGGCTAAAAATGAAAAAGACAAACAATAGTACACATGACACAAGATAGAAAACTAAAGAATAAGCAACACGAACCCCACCAAAAACCTGGGGTGATCGCTAGTGCTCCGGAAGGGTAATACGATCCTGCTCCACATGTCAAATCGATAAACTCAGGCATAGTCATTGCTGTATCTTAGATTAGTCCAAGACGGAATGTTGATACATACATCTATAATGCGACATTACACAGGGTTTCGACTGAACATAAGTTGAAAATCATCAAACAAACATATGCATTTGTTTCCATGGGCGGCGATCTCGTTTCCTCTTATTATCAACGTGATGACATACACCAGACAAATCAGGGTACATTTTGTTTAATTAGGAAGATAAACAGAGTTTTAAACATTTTCAACCGAACCAATAATGAAAGTTATGAACAACATAGTAAAAGATAAAGCATTGCAAATACATTCAATGGTATCTGATTTAATTGTGGCTTTTATGGTCATCATTGTAAAGACTGTCACATACTATAGGATAAATCTGATGAATTTCAATTTTTAGACAAACTATCAAATCGTAGTTAATCATTACTACTTTATAACAATTCTATATACTTCTCAATTTATGTCCAAATTGTAAAACATTAAAATTTATATGCACTCAAAAATGTATGTCTGTAGCTGAAAATTTTAAAAACAAAAGTTCTAGAGAGAATTGTCATAAATCAGAAAATGGTATACATGTATGTGCTCATAGCTTCAGTTAAAAACCTAAAAGTAATAGAAATAAATATTATAAAAAAAACTGTCTTAATCTAAAATGTAAAGGTTTCAAAACTGTATGCAGTAATGTAATACATATTTTATCTAAATTTGACGAAATAAAAAAATATAATTACTATAAACAACAAATATTAAGATTTATTTGGATTATATGAAATATTCTTAAAACTTGATATTAACAATAAACAATGTAAAGTGTCAGGATACAAAATTTTCAGAAAAGATCGCCAGAGTGAGGATGGTGGTGGCCTATTGGTTTATGTCAAAGATTATATTGCAGTTAAACATAGATCTGATTTATCCATTAATACATTAGAAATTTTATGGTTAGAGGTAGAATTTCCAAAATCTAAACCTTTCTTCATTTGTACTATTTATAGACCACCAAATATCTCTCAGTCCTTGATAGATCTTTTTGAGGAGGAATTTAATGCAGCTCTTTTAGAAAACAAAGATATACTTTTAATATTAACTTGATAAAAATTGAGAATAAAAAATGGATCAATTTCATAAATAATTTTCATCTTCAACAACAAATTTGCACTGCAACATGTATTTGTGACAATCTTAAACTCTAATTGGTCATATTTACACTACTAATCCTGAAATATTGTCCATTGTCATGTTTTTTCATATGCTTTAAGTGTCACTCTCCTGTATGCCTAAATAGAAATATAAAGATTAAGAAAAAAAAATCATATCGAAATAAAGTAGGTGTTTTAAAATTTTAAGATGCCTTTTGTGCAGACTTACATCAAACCCCTTTTCATATTTTTGAAATGGAAAACGATATTATTATCGATATTGTTGTCAACAAATGGTATGAACTTTTTAATCAAGTAATTAACAAGCATACACAAAAATTAAAAGAGGAAAACCATTTCAACAAACCGATTCTTTTTGTTATCTATAAATCATGTGTTTCTTTGCCTGATATTTATTTGTATTGTAGTCCTGTAATATTATGTTGTCATTTCAATGTTATATTTAACTTTGCCATTAAAGTGCGAGGTTTGGCATGCGACAAAACCAGGTTCAACCCACCATTTTTATTCCCCTTTAAAAATGTCCTGTACCAAGTCAGGAAGATGGCCATTGTTATAATATTGTTCGTTTCTGTGTGTGTTGTATTTTAATGTTGTGTCGTTTGTTTTCTCTTATTTTTGAGATATTAAGATAAGACGTGGCACGGTACTTGTTTATCCCAAATTCATTTATTTGGTTTAAATGTTTTATATGTGTTATTCTCGTGGGATTTTGCCTGATGCTTGGTCCGTTTCTGTGTGTGTTGCATTTCGGTGTTGTGTCGTTGTTCTCCTCTTATATTTAATGCGTTTCCCTCGGTTTCAGTTTGTTACCCCGATTTTGTTTTTTGTCCATGGAGTTTTGAACAGCCGTATACTACTGTTGCCTTTATTTAATTAAGAAATTAAAATTTCCATTCAATATAGGAACATGTTTTATTCAAAAAAAGATTAGGTAAACTTTAAAAAGTGGCGTAAAAAAACAACATCGTAAATATTTAAGGCAAAAAAGGAATATTACCAAAACGCTATAATTAGTTCCAAAAATAGTAAAGAACTTTGGTATCATATTAAAAAGTTAAATCCAAAAGAGGATAAAAATTTTCTATCCACGCATAGATTACCTTAGCCGTATTTGGCACAACTTTTTGGAATTTTGGATCTTCAATGCTCTCCAACTTTGTATTTGTTTGGTTTATAACTATTTTGATATGAGCGTCACTGATGAGTCTTATGTAGACGAAACACGCGTCTGGCGTACTAAATTGTAATCCTGGTACCTTTGATAACTATTTACACCACTGGGACGATGCCTTTCCTGGTGAACGTTTCATCCCCGAGGGTATCACCAGCCCAGTAGTCAGCACTTCGGTGTTAATATGAATATCAATTATGTGGTCAACTTTATAAATTTCCTGTTTACAAAGCTTTGAATTTTTGGAAAAACTAAGAATTTTCTTATCCCAGGCATAGATAACATTAGCCGTTTTTGGCACATCTTTTTGGAATTTTGGATCCTCAATGCTCTTCAACTTTGTAATTGTTAGGTTTATAACTAGTTTAATATGAACGTCACTGGTGAGTCTTATGTAGACGAAACGCGCGTCTGGCGTACTAAATTATAATCCTGGTACCTTTGGTAACTATTTACACCACTGGGTCGATGCCTCTGCTGGTGGACGTTTCGTCCCCGAGGGTATCACCAGCACATTAGTCAGCACTTCGGTGTTGCCATGTATATCAATTTTGTAGTAATTTTAATAAATTGCCTGTTAAAAAACTTTGAATTTTTGGAAAAACTAAGCATGTTCTTATCCAAGGCATAGATTACCTTAGCCGTATTTGGCACAACTTTTGGAATTTTGAATCCTGAATACACTTCAACTTTCTATTTGTTTTGTTTATAAATATTTTGATATGAGCGTCACTGATGAGTCTTATGTAGACAAAACACGCGTCTGGCGTACTGAATTATAATACTGGTACCTTCGATAACTATGTATACCACTGAGACGATTTCTTGCTGGTGGACGTTTCGTCCTCGAGGGTTTCACAAGCCTAGTAGTCAGCACTTCGGTGTTGATATGAATATCAATTATGCGGTCATTTTTATAAATTTACTGTTTACAAAACTTTAAACTTTTTGAAAAATAAAGGATTTTCTTATCCCAGCCATAGATTACCTTAGACGTATTTGGCACTACTTTTTGGAATTTTGGACCTTTAATGCTCCTCAACTTTGTATTTGTTTGGTTTATAACTAGTTTGATATGAGCGTCACTGATGAGTCTTATGTAGACGAAACACGGGTCTGGCTTACTAAATTGTAATCATGGTACCTATGATAACTATTTTCACAAATGAAACGATTTCTCTGCTGGTGGACGTTTGGTCCCCGATGGTATCACCAGTCTAGTAGTCAGCACTTCGGTGTTAATATGAATATCAATTATGTGGTAATTTTAATAAATTTCTTGTTAAAAAACTTTGAATTTTTGGAAAAACTAAGGATTTTCTTATCCAACATTTGTCCAAGGCAGAGATTACCTTAGCCGTATTTGGCACAACTTTTGGAATATTGGATCCTTAATGCACTTCACGTTTGTATTAGTTTGGTTTATAACTGTTTTGATATGAGCGTCACTGATGAGTCTTATGAAGACGAAACAGGCGTCTGGCGTACTGAATTATAACACTGGTACCTTTGATAACTATTTTCACCACTGGGACGATGCCTCTGCTGGTTAACGTTTCGTCCCCGAGGGTATCACCAGCCGAGTAGTCAGCACTTCGGTGTTGACATGGATATCAATTTTGTGGTCATTTTTATAATTTTCCTGTTAAAAACTTTGATTTTTTGGAAAAGCTAAGGACTTCCTTATCCATGGCATAGAATACATTAGCCGTATTTGGCACATCTTCGCTAGCCAAGGGTTACGATCCACTCCCGCTCTCTTCACCCTTGGCGGATTGAGCCAACATTTGTAATAACAATGTTGCGCCATCTATCGGAAGATAAAAATCACGCCCATTCCGAATATATTATTCTTGACCAATGGAAGCACTTGAACTCTTTAATTTGGAGGTAAAAACACGGTAGCGTCTAGATTCTACATACTTGGTAAAGCCGGAAATGAAAATATACGTCAACATTCATGCATTTGTGCATGAAACGTACACAGGAATTTCTGTTAGTTGATTAAAAACATTCAAGTTGTTACTTAATATAGTCGTATGTTTAGGGATGTAAAGAATTGTTGCACAATAAACACGTGGTAATTGTTTACAAATACGTTGTACATTTACACGTGATCGTGTTATAGGCGCTTTTTGATTGGATGCAGCGAGGTTTGACGGCAACCAATAAAAATCCTAACCTTGTGTCTCCGAAATTTTATCTCAATCCGCCAAGGGTGAAGGGAGCGGGAGTGGATCGTAACCCTTGGCTAGCGAAGATGTATTTGGCACAACTTTTGGAATTTTGAATCCTTAATGCACTTCAACTTTGTATTTGTTTGGTTTATAACTATTTTGATATGAACGTCACTGGTTAGTCTTATGTAGATGAAACGGGCGTCTGGCGTACTTAGTTATAATCTTGGTACCTTTGATAACTATTTTCACCACTGGAACGATTCCTCTACTGGTGGACGTTTCGTTCCCAAGGGTATCACCAGCCCAGTTGTCAGCACTTCGGTGTTAATATGAATATCAATTATGTGGTCAACATTATAAAGGGGAAGTTCCGGTAAGGACCGATTTTGGCCTCAAATTTCAGGTTCATCTGACGAAAGATGTTGACCACTTTTTAAACACTTAAGTGTCTATTTTTTTTTATTCAATTAACTTATGTGAAAGATTTTAACTAATTTAGTCATTAAAAACGCTCCGATTCAAGCTCAATTAAGAAAAATCTACCAAACATGCCGGCAAATGTCACTTTTAAGATGTTTTTTGTCAAAAATGAAAGTGGCCGCATTCGTGTTCATCCTCAAACTTTATATATGTTATGTATTATCATCAAATACAACTTACATTTAAATATATTTTTTTTTCTTTTTTTCTTTTAAATTTAAAATTTTACATCCTTTATTGAAAACTTTCACATTTGTTAGTTTGATACAGACAGTACCGGTACCTTATCCCGGCCTCGTTAAACGTTAGATTGTATATTTATAAAATTTGTTAGTAATTGTTAGTATTCAAAATTATAAAATATATACAATATATTATTGTGTTTCAATTATTTCAATATTCATCAATAAAGGGAGAATTTTTTTTAAGAGAGAAAGTGAGAAGAGAAAAGAAAATAATAAATAAATAAAATGCAAAAAAAAAAAAAAAAAAATTTGGAAATTGGCAACAGTATTTTTTTCGTTAATATACAACATTAAATAAATTTGGCAAAGTTAGTTTTCCATTTTAAATAATTCATACAAACACAAAACAGGTATAAAGAATGTATATGCATTTTTGGCACAAAACAAGAACAAAAGACAATAAACAACATATAACAGTACATTATATAAAAACATATATGTTGGTGTGAGAAGGCTAAAACAAAATACACAATAACACTACATAGGGTAATGCTAAGTTGCTTAATTATAAATTATTCTAATAATGGAAGCCAGGGGTCCCAGTAGTAGTTGGAAATGTGAAGAGGCTTTGTTTTAAAAAATATATTCTTTTCTAGTATTAGATTTTCTTTTAGATAATTTTTCAGCCCTGCAAAATTTACTTGGGTTTCACACAGTTTTGTTCTATAGATAAAGAATTTTGATAAAAGTATTATTAAGTTTTTTATTTTATTATTTTCTGTTTTCCTAAATTTCCTAATAAAATTATATCCATGTTAATTGGAATAATTATTTGTGTTTGGAAATCAAAAGCTTTTTCAAAATCTATGAGAGGAGGAGGCCTGACAAATCATTTACCTCTGTATAAAGTAAAATATCATATATGAGACGAGTAGTTTCTCCAATATATCTCCCAGGAATAAAACCTGTCTAATCATTGCTAATAATTATGGGTAGAACATATTTTATACGCTCTGCTATACAACTTGATGCTAGTTTATATGTTGTATTAAAAAGACTTATTGGTCGCCAATTTTTCATAAACTGTCTAGGTTTATCACCTTTTGGTAAGCAAGTAATAATACTCTGTTTTTGAGTTATTGATAATTCCCCCTATTATAACCATAAATTATAGATCTGAAAACAAACTTTCCTACATCTGTCCAAAAGAATTTAAAGAATTCATTTGTAAAGCCATCTGACCCTTGACTTTTCTCATTTTTCATTCTACGCATAGCTGTTGTCAATTCATTATAAGTTATCTCCCCCTCTAAAGATTCTTTTAAACAATCATTTAATTTTTTAATATCAGAATCAGGTATTTCACTATTAAGATTTTTTTTACTCAAGCTTTCTGTTTTAGTATACAGTTTTTTATAGTAATTTTTGGCCTCTTCTAATATTTTATCTTGTTTACAAATTGTCTCCCCTTTTTCGTTAACTAGTTTAGGGATGGTTTTATTTATAAAATGTTTAGTTTCCATATTAAAAAAAAACTAGATGGCTTTTCCCCTTCATCAATCCATTGCATTTTGGACCTGATATAGTATCCCCTCATTTTTTCTTTTCTTATTATTCTAAGATCAGATTTATGGTGTTCAATTTCATTTAATATTTCCTCTGTTAGAATGCTTTCCTCTAATTTCTGAATTTTTACTGATGATATTGTTTCCTATTTATCTCTTTCCTTCTTTTTATAAGATGCATAGGAAATAGTTTTTCCTCTGATTTCTGTAAGTAATATTTCTAAAAAAAGTTGGTCATTTATTGTAAAGTGGATGTCTAAATCATTAATTTGTTCTAATGTTTCTCTATTATATACTAATGATCCATATTGGTCTTTTACTTTAAGTATAGTGTCTTTTATAATTTTGGAGTATTCAATATCATGTAAAAGTGAGTTGATAAATTTCCATAATCCTTATCCTAGTATGAAATCATTCATCTTTAGATTTAATATTATTTGGGAGTTATCTGATCTATAGCTGTTGTGATTTTGTACATCAACTACATTTTGATTAAGATCTTGTGATATTAAAAAGAAGTCTAATCTTGCTTGTTTTATGGGATTGGCTTTTCTCCATGTGAACTGTGTTAAATCTGAATTAATTTCCCTAAAGGGGTCTGTTAAATTATAAAGATCTTTTAAGTCTAGAACTTTCTCCTAAGCTTTTGGGTTATTAATATTTTAATAGTTATATGTATCAAGACTTTGGTTTTGTACTTAATTATAGTCTCCAGTTATAACAATTGATGGATTGTTTAAAGTTTCTATCATTCCACTCAGCTTTATATAAAAATCTGGTGTATCTTTGTTTGGACCATAAAAGGTTATTAGGGTCATTCTCTTTCATTCGATTTCCATATCAATTCCTAACAAATTTCCTTGGTCGTCTTTTTTTACTTTATGTATTTTATACTCAAAGTTTGTTGTCAATAAAATTGCTACCCTCTTTGATTTGTAGCAAATGAATCAAAAATGCACTCTCCTCCCCATAGATTTTTTATTGATATTTCATCATTTTCTGAAAAATGTGTATCCTGTAAGCAATTTATATTACAGTTTTTTGATTTAAGATAATCAAAAACATCTCTTCGCTTCTCTATCGAATTATGACCTTGACAGTTGTATGAGATAAATTTTATACTATCATTACTCATTTTCAAGTGATATATCTATTTTAAAAAACAAAAATATGTATGTTATAAGAGCATAAAAAACCCCATACAGCTGTGTACTTGAAATGTGTGAAGTGAAAAATCTTTGAGATGTCTGATCTCACCTGCATGTCTGAGACGAAATCAAATTGTAACCAGAATACACCAACAAAGCTGCATAATATTATAAGTTACTGTGCCAATAACATGAAATAGATAAAAAAGATATACAATTTGTAAAATGTAAAAATAGAAAGAAGAAAAAAAAAGAGTTCATATATAATAAAAAAGAGACAAAGCAAGAAAATCAAATAGTTAAAAACAAATTATGTTGTTTCAAAAAGTAACATATCCACTATTGTTCTATTTTCTTTTAAATTACAGAAATGATGTTCTCTATGTGTGATATCTTTATCATTAAAACTCGAGATGATTATCTTCCTTACATCATAAATCAATACAATGATTTGTGAGAGTCATTGATTGATATGCTAGTTATTACTTAACTCAGTCATTTAAATAAGTATATATTTTTCTTATATTAATTCATCCAAATATATATCCAAATACATTTTAGTAAGGTTTGTTCAAAAAGTTAGAGAAAGTGAAGAAAAACAATTTATTTCTTTTTTATATAAAAAAATCAGCTATCTATGTATGTGTGTGTACGAGATTTCACTCTTTTGCCCTGCTGTATATGTTTTTAGAGAGAAAGAAAGCTGATACTTTATGCATTCAAGGTTCATAGTTTGTTTACCCTGTAGTTAATATTTCTAATTTTAAAACCATATATAGTTTGATTTTGACCAGACTATAAATAGTGCATGTATATATGTAGTCAATAAACTGGCAAAGTAATGGCTCTTGTTAAATGCACATGGTAATCCTTAAAGTACAGAAACATATAGCACTAAATAGTTAAAGTGAAAGCTAAACATACAGCATATGGAAGCATTAAATTATGTTAGAGCAATGAGTAGCATTTCAAATATCCTGTTAAAACTACTAACAGTATATTTTAGTACATACATGTATCCGGGAGGAACATGGTTGGTACATACAGTAATATGTAGTCTTAATGTTGATAAAAGGGTGCAGATGCTGATGAAAAACTTGCTAGGTAAAGAAAATTGAAAGTTTGCAATATCAACAATTTAGTCCAAAGAATAAATCCCTTTCAAAGTCCAAAAACACCACAGGATTAACACTTTTGAGTTTGTTTGACTTATGACATATTGTTGGATAGTTGTCCCTGTAGTTCAAATCTCACAGTATTGGTCATTATGAAAGCAATACATATTAAAATGCTAAAATATTAAGGTCTAAGTTTATTTCTTTACTCATCTATAGATCATTTTTAAATCATTTTCTTTCCTGTTTCCTTTTTTAAAACATCTTTTTTTATAAATGACTAATTAAATAAGGCATTTTCTTCAGTACTCAGGTATGTACCAAAGAAAGATGATAAGTAACACATGTAGTACGGTTTAAACTAAAGAGGAAAAAAAATAAGCTTAAATAATAAGACTATGAAACTAACATACAGTCTATGTATATATGTATTGTACTTTATGAGTGCAACTTCAAACAAAAGCATAAATGAAATAAAAGCACACACAATGTAAGCAAAAAATAAATTCACAAGCAAAAACGAATTCAACACAGCAATATACTTACTGATAAGCAAGATCTACAAAAGATTGAACAAATTTAATATGTAAAATATGCATGATAAGTATTTCGGTCATAGAAACAAAAAAAAAAGCATGATATACTATGGTGTAGCCTGTAGTTTTGCGCGTGTTCCACACATCCTTTGAGTTGTGTCTTGTTTCTAGAACCAGGGTTATGCCTCTTAATTTTATTCTGGTTTGTAATTTCTCGTCATTTCTTATTTTAAATGCAGCTTTTGCGAGATCATTTCGTGCCTCTATCATTATGACAGGTAAATCATCAACTATTCTGATTTTTTTATTTGCAACTTTGTATGCATTTTGCATTATCACTTGTTTGTCTGTGTAATGCATAAATCTCATAATAATAGCATCTGGTCTTTTTTGGACAACTACTGGGGCTCTTGATGGGATCATGTGGGCATTTGCAAGGGGGAAACTCTCTGATTTGAACGGTTCTATTCCCAAATCTTTCACAAAGAAAATCTACAACTTGCCATATGTTTTCATCTTGTTTTTGTTTTATACCGTAAATGAAAATATTGTATTTACGCTCATGTTTCTCTAGAAAAAGTTGATTTTCTTTCAATGCGAAAAGTTTGTCATCAAGGTTTTTTTCAGACATTCCATTTTTTCCATTTCTAGAGTATTGAGTTATGATCTGTTCTAAGCTTTACCACCTCAGTTTGTGTAGTACTAAGATCTGACCTTACTTGCACCACATCTGACTTGACCTCAGTAATTAGATGTGTTAAATTTAGCCTTGATGTAAAGAGGGTTACCTTTGAATCAATACCCATGACAACAGACTTAAGATCGGCAATAGCTTCTAAAGTCGCCATAGTATGGTGTAGTAAACTGACAAGTCCTGATGTAAACAATAAATGTTCTCACATCTGACGTTGATTATGTAATCATATAATTAAAGATATTTACACATTATTCTGAATTAAAGCAGACGTAATTTTAAAGTTGTCAACTGTTTACATTGTTTTTTCCCGACAAAATACTTTCTTCTAGTGGACATATTACTTTTTTCTTTAGCTAGTAAATTTCGTGGGTGCCGCCATGACAGGGGCAGATAACCAAGATATTTAAATATTTTGGATGAACACGAATGTGGCCACTTTTGTTTTACACGAAAATCGTCTAAAATTTAACCAAAATGCTAGAATTGTGAATTAATGGTGCTAATACTCAATAAATGTACATCGTATTGTCAAAAACAGCCCATATTTATGTAGCAGAAGCATTCTACTGTCCAATAAATAACTTAAAGTATACATTTTAACAACTTTGTAAAACTGTTATATTTTGGGGGCAAAAAGTGGTCTTAATGAACCTACTCCTTTCCTGTTTACAAAGCTTTGAATTTTTGGAAAAACTAAGGATTTTCTTATTCCAGGCATAGATTACATTAGCCGTATTTGGCACAACTTTTTGGAATTTTGGATCCTCAATGCTCTTCAACTTTATATTTGCTTGGTTTATAAATATTTTGATATGAACGTCACTGGTTAGTCTTATGCAGACGAAACGGGCGTCTGGCGTACTAAATTATAATCCTGGTACCTTTGGTAACTATTTACACCACTGAGACGATGCCTCTGCTGGTGGACGTTTCGTCCCCGAGGGTATCACCAGCCGAGTAGTCAGCACTTCGGTGTTGACATGGATATCAATTGTGTGGTCATTTTTATAAATTTCCTGTTAAAAACTTAAAATTTTTTGGAAAAACTAAGGACTTTCTTATCCAAGGCATAGATTACCTTAGCCGTATTTGGCACAACTTTTGGAATTTTGGATCCTTAATGCACGTCAACTTTGTATTTGTTTGGTTTATAACTATTTTGATATGAGCGTCACTGATGAGTCTTATGTAGACGAAACACGCGTCTGGCGTACTGAATTGTAATACTGGTACCTTTGAAAACTATTTTCACCAATGGAACGATTCCTCTGCTGGTGGACGTTTCGTCCTAGAGGGTATCACCAGTCTAGAAGTCAGCACTTCGGTGTTTATATTAATATCAATTATGTGGTCAACCTTATAAGTTCCCTGTTTACGAAGCTTTGAATTTTTGGAAAAACTAAGGATTTTCTTATTCTAGGCATAGATAACCTAGTCGTATTTGGCACAACCTTTTGGAATTTGCTTTAACTTTGTATTTGTTTGGTTTATAAATATTTTGATATGAACGTCACTGGTTAGTCTTATGAAGACGAAACGGGCGTCTGACGTACTGAATTGTAATATAGGTACCTTTGGTAACTGTTTACACCACTGAAACGATGCCTCTGCTGGTGGACGTTTCGTCCCTGAGGGTATAACCAGCCCAGTAGTCATCACTTCGGCGTTGTCATAGATATCAATTTTGTGGTAATTTTTATAATTTTCCTGTTTACAAAACTTTGAATTTTTGGAAAAAATAATGACTTTCTTATTCCAGGCTATTATTACCTAAGCCGTATTTGGCACACCTTTTTGTAATTTTGGATCCTTAATGCACTTCAATTTGTATTTGTTTGGTTAATAACTATTTTCATATGAGCGTCACTGATGAGTCGTATGTAGACGAAACACGCGTCTGGCGTACTAAATTATAATCCTGGTACCTTTGATTACTATTATCATCAATGGGTCGATGCCACTGCTTGTGGACGTTTCGTCCCCGAGGGTATCACCAGCCCAGTAGTCAGCACTTCGGTTTTGAAATGAAAATCAATTATGTGTAATTCTTATAAATTTCCTGTTTACAAAACTGAATTTTTGGAAATACTAAGGATGTTCTTATCGCAGGCATAGATTACACCATGAACATTTAATTTAGCCGTATTTTGCATAACTTTTTTGAATTTTGAATCCTTAATGCACTTCAATTGTATTTATTTTGTTTATAACTATTTTGATATGAGCGTCACAAAATTCCAAAAAGTTGTGCTAAATCCGGCTAATGTAATCTATGCCTGGGATACGAAAATCCTTAGTTTTTCCAAAAATTCAAAGTTTTGTAAACAGGAAATTTATAAGAATGACCACTTAATTGATATTCATATCAACACCAAAGTGCTGACTACTGGGCTGGTGATAATAGTTATCAAAGGTACCAGGATTATAATTTAGTACGCCAGACGCGCGTTTCGTCTACATAAGACTCATCAGTGACGCTTATATCAAAATATTTATAAAGCCAAACAATTTCAAAGTTGAAGAGCATTGAGGGTCAAAAATTTCCAAAAAGTTGTGCCAAATACGGCTAAGGTAATCTATGCCTGGGATAAGAAAATCCTTAGATTTAGAAATATTCAAAATTTTGTAAACAGGAAATTTGTAAAAATGACCACATTATTGATATTCATGTCAACACCGAAATGTTGACTACTGGGCTGGTGATACCCTCGGGGACGAAACGTCCACCAGCAGTGGCATCGACCCAGTGGTGTGAATAGTTATCAAAGGTACCAGGATTATAATTTAGTACGTCATACGCGCGTTTCGTCTACATAAGACTCATCAGTGACGCTCAGATCAAAATATTTATAAAGCCAAACAATTTCAAAGTTGAAGAGCATTGGGGGTAAAAAAATTCCAAAAAGTTGTGCCAAATACGGCTAAGGTAATCTATGCCTGGGATAAGAAAATCCTTAGATTTAGAAATATTCAAAATTTTGTAAACAGGAAATTTGTAAAAAGGACCACATTATTGATATTCATGTCAACACCGAAATGTTGACTACTGGGCTGGTGATACCATCGGGGACGAAACGTCCACCAACAGTGGCATCGACCCAGTGGTGTAAATGGTTATCAAAGGTACCAGGATTATAATTTAGTACGCCAGACGCGCGTTTCGTCTACATAAGACTCATCAGTGACGCTCATATCAAAATATTTATAAAGCCAAACAATTTCAAAGTTGAAGAACATTGAGGGTCAAAAATTTCCAAAATGTTGTGCCAAATACGGCTAAGGTTATCTATGCCTGGGATAAGAAAATCCTTAAATTTAGAAATATTCAAAATTTTGTTAACACGAAATTTGTAAAAATAACCACATTATTGATATTCATGTCAACACCGAAATGTTGACTACTGGGCTGGTGATACCCTCGGGGGACGAAACGTCCACCAGCAGTGGCATCGACCCAGTGGTGTGAATAGTTATCAAAGGTACCAGGATTATAATTAAGTACGCCAGACGCCCGTTTCGTCTACATAAGACTCATCAGTCACGCTCATATCAAAATATTTATAAAGCCAAACAATTTCAGAGTTGAAGCGCATTGAGGGTCAAAAGTTTCTAAAAAGTTGTGCCAAATACGGCTAAGGTAATCTATGCCTGTGATAAGAACATACTTAGATCTAGAAATATTCAATAATTTGTAAACAGGAAATTTGTAAAAATGACCACATTATTGATATTCATGTCAACACCGAAATGTTGACTACTGGGCTGGTGATACCCTCGGGGACGAAACGTCCACCAGCAGTGGCATCGACCCAGTGGTGTAAATAGTTATCAAAGGTAACAGGATTACAATTTAGTACGCCAGACGCGCGTTTTGTCTACATAAGACTCATCAGTGACGCTCATATCAAAATATTTATAAAGCCAAACAATTTCTAAGTTGAAGAGCATTTTGGGTCAACAATTTCCAAAAAAGTTGTGCCAAATACGGCTAAGGTAATCTATGCCTGGGATAAGAAAATCCTTAGATTTAGAAATTATATTCAAAATTTTGTAAACAGGAAATTTGTAAAAATGACCACATTATTGATATTCATGTCAACACCGAAATGTTGACTACTGGGCTGGTGATACCCTCGGAGACGAAACGTCCACCAGCAGTGGCATCGACCCAGTGGTGTAAATGGTTATCAAAGGTACCAGGATTATAATTTAGTACGCCAGACGCGCGTTTCGTCTACATAAGACTCATCAGTCACGCTCATATCAAAATATTTACAAAGCCAAACAATTTCAAAGTTGAAGAGCATTGAGGGTCAAAAATTTCCAAAAAGTTGTGCCAAATACGGCTAAGGTAATCTATGCCTGGGATAAGAAAATCCTTAAATTTAGAAATATTCAAAATTTTGTAAACACGAAATTTGTAAAAATGACCACATTATTGATATTCATGTCAACACCAAAATGTTGACTACTGGGCTGGTGATACCCTCTGGGACGAAACGTCCACCAAGAGTGGCATCGACCCAGTGGTGTAAATAGTTATCAAAGGTACCAGGATTATAATTTAGTACGCCAGACGCGCGTTTCGTCTACATAAGGCTCATCAGTCACGCTCATATCAAAATATTTATAAAGCCAAACAATTTCAGAGTTGAAGAGCATTGAGGGTCAAAAATTTCTAAAAAGTTGTGCCAAATACGGATAAGGTAATCTATGCCTGGGATAAGAACATCCTTAGATTTAGAAATATTCAAAATTTTGTAAACAGGAAATTTGTAAAAATGACCACATAATTGATATTCATGTCAACACTGAAATGTTGACTACTGGGCTGGTGATACCCTCTGGGACGAAACGTCCACCAGCAGTGGCATCGACCCAGTGGTGTAAATAGTTATCAAAGATACCAGGATTATAATTTAGTACGCCAGACGCGCGTTTCGTCTACATAAGGCTCATCAGTCACGCTCATATCAAAATATTTATAAAGCCAAACAATTTCTAAGTTGAAGAGCATTGAGGGTCAAAAATTTCTAAAAAGTTGTGCCAAATACGGCTAAGGTAATCTATGCCTGTGATAAGAACATCCTTAGATCTAGAAATATTCAAAATTTTGTAAACAGGAAATTTGTAAAAATGACCACATTAATGATATTCATGTCAACACCGAAATGTTGACTACTGGGCTGGTGATACCCTCGGGGACGAAACGTCCACCAGCAGTGGCATTGACCCAGTGGTGTAAATAGTTATCAAAGGTAACAGGATTATAATTTAGTACGCCAGACGCGCGTTTCGTCTACATAAGACTCATCAGTGACGCTCATATCAAAATATTTATAAAGCCAAACAATTTCTAAGTTGAAGAGCATTTTGGGTCAACAATTTCCAAAAAAGTTGTGCCAAATACGGCTAAGGTAATCTATGCCTGGGATAAGAAAATCCTTAGATTTAGAAATTATATTCAAAATTTTGTAAACAGGAAATTTGTAAAAATGACCACATTATTGATATTCATGTCAACACCGAAATGTTGACTACTGGGCTGGTGATACCCTCGGAGACGAAACGTCCACCAGCAGTGGCATCGACCCAGTGGTGTAAATAGTTATCAAAGGTACCAGGATTATAATTTAGAATGCCAGACGCCCGTTTCGTCTACATAAGACTCATCAGTCACGCTCATATCAAAATATTTATAAAGCCAAACAATTTCAAAGTTGAAGAGCATTGAGGGTCAAAAATTTCCAAAAAGTTGTGCCAAATACGGCTAAGGTAATCTATGCCTGGGATAACAAAATCCTTAGATTTAGAAATATTCAAAATTTTGTAAACAGGAAATTTGTAAAAATGACCACATTATTGATATTCATGTCAACACCGAAATGTTGACTACTGGGCTGGTGATACCCTCGGGGACGAAACGTCCACCAGCAGTGGCATCGACCCAGTGGTGTAAATAGTTATCAAAAGTACCAGGATTATATTTAAGTACGCCAGACGCACGTTTCGTCTACATAAGACTCGTCAGTCACACTCATATCAAAATATTTATAAAGCCAAACAATTTCAGAGTTGAAGAGCATTGAGGGTCAAAAATTCTAAAAAGTTGTGCCAAATACGGCTAAGGTAATCTATGCCTGTGATAAGAACATCCTTAGATCTAGAAATATTCAAAATTTTGTAAACAGGAAATTTGTAAAAATGACCACATTATTGATATTCATGTCAACACCGAAATGTTGACTACTGGGCTGGTGATACCCTCGGGGACGAAACGTCCACCAGCAGTGGCATCGACCCAGTGGTGTAAATAGTTATCAAAGGTAACAGGATTATAATTTAGTACGCCAGACGCGCGTTTCGTCTACATAAGACTCATCAGTGACGCTCATATCAAAATATTTATAAAGCCAAACAATTTCTAAGTTGAAGAGCATTGAGGGTCAAACATTTCTAAAAAGTTGTGCCAAATATGGCTAAGGTAATCTATGCCTGTGATAAGAACATCCTTAGATCTAGAAATATTCAAAATTTTGTAAACAGGAAATTTGTAAAAATGACCACATTAATGATATTCATGTCAACACCGAAATGTTGACTACTGGGCTGGTGATACCCTCGGGGACAAAACGTCCACCAGCAGTGGCATCGACCCAGTGGTGTAAATAGTTATCAAAGGTAACAGGATTATAATTTAGTACGCCAGACGCGCGTTTCGTCTACATAAGACTCATCAGTGACGCTCATATCAAAATATTTATAAAGCCAAACAATTTTTAAGTTGAAGAGCATTTTGGGTCAACAATTTCCAAAAAAGTTGTGCCAAATACGGCTAAGGTAATCTATGCCTGGGATAAGAAAATCCTTAGATTTAGAAATTATATTCAAAATTTTGTAAACAGGAAATTTGTAAAAATGACCACATTATTGATATTCATGTCAACACCGAAATGTTGACTACTGGGCTGGTGATACCCTCGGAGACGAAACGTCCACCAGCAGTGGCATCGACCCAGTGGTGTAAATAGTTATCAAAGGTACCAGGATGATAATTTAGAACGCCAGACGCCCGTTTCGTCTACATAAGACTCATCAGTCACGCTCATATCAAAATATTTATAAAGCCAAACAATTTCAAAGTTGAAGAGCATTGAGGGTGAATAAAATTTCCAAAAAGTTGTGCCAAATACGGCTAAGGTAATCTATGCCTGGGATAAGAAAATCCTTAGATTTAGAAATATTCAAAATTTTGTAAACAGGAAATTTGTAAAAATGACCACATTATTGATATTCAGGTCAACACCGAAATGATGACCACTGGGCTGGTGATACCCTCTGGGACGAAACGTCCACCAGCAGTGGCATCGACCCAGTGGTGTAAATAGTTATCAAAGGTACCAGGATTATAATTTAGTACGCCAGACGCGCGTTTCGTCTACATAAGGCTCATCAGTCACGCTCATATCAAAATATTAATAAAGCCAAACAATTTCAAAGTTGAAGAGCATTGAGGGTCAAAAATTTCCAAAAAGTTGTGCCAAATACGGCTAATGTAATCTTCGCCTGGGATAAGAAAATGCTTAAATTTAGAAATATTCAAAATTTTGTAAACAGGAAATTTGTAAAAATGACCACATTATTGATATTCATGTCAACACCGAAATGTTGACTACTGGGCTGGTGACACCCTCGGGGACGAAACGTCCACCAGCAGTGGCATCGACCCAGTGGTGTAAATAGTTATCAAAGGTACCAGGATTATAATTTAGTACGCCAGACGCGCGTTTCGTCTACATAAGGCTCATCAGTCACGCTCATATCAAAATATTAATAAAGCCAAACAATTTCAAAGTTGAAGAGCATTGAGGGTCAAAAATTTCCAAAAAGTTGTGCCAAATACGGCTAATGTAATCTTCGCCTGGGATAAGAAAATGCTTAAATTTAGAAATATTCAAAATTTTGTAAACAGGAAATTTGTAAAAATGACCACATTATTGATATTCATGTCAACACCGAAATGTTGACTACTGGGTTGGTGATACCCTCGGGGACGAAACCACCACCAGCAGTGGCATCGACCCAGTGGTGTAAATAGTTATCAAAGGTACCAGGATTATAATTTAGTACGCCAGACGCGCGTTTCGTCTACATAAGACTCATCAGTCACGCTCATATCAAAATATTTATAAAGCCAAACAATTTCAAAGTTGAAGAGCATTGAGGGTCAAACATTTCCAAAAAGTTGTGCCAAATACGGCTAAGGTAATCTATGCCTGGGATAAGAAAATCCTTAGATTTAGAAATATTCAAAATTTTGTAAACAGGAAATTTGGAAAAATGACCACATTATTGATATCATGTCAACACCGAAATGTTGACTACTGGGCTGGTAATACCCTCGGGTACGAAACGTCCACCAGCAGTGGCATCGACCCAGTGGTGTAAATAGTTATCAAAGGTACCAGGATTATAATTTAGTACGCCAGACGCGCGTTTCGTCTACATAAGACTCATCAGTCACGCTCATATCAAAATATTTATAAAGCCAAACAATTTCAGAGTTGAAGAGCATTGAGGGTCAAAAATTTCTAAAAAGTTGTGCCAAATACGGCTAAGGTAATCTATGCCTGGAATCAGAACATCCTAAGATTTAGAAATATTCAAAATTTTGTAAACAGGAAATTTGTAAAAATGACCACATTATTGATATTCATGTCAACACCGAAATGTTGACTACTGGGCTGGTGATACCCTCGGGGACGAAACGTCCACCAGTCGTGGCATCGACCCAGTGGTGTAAATAGTTATCAAAGGTACCAGGATTATAATATAGTACGCCAGACGCGCGTTTCGTCTACATAAGACTCATCAGTGACGCTCATATCAAAATATTAATAAAGCCAAACAATTTCAAAGTTGAAGAGCATTGAGGGTAAAAAATTTCCAAAAAGTTGTGCCAAATACGGCTAAGGTAATCTATGCCTGGGGTAAGAAAATCCTTAGATTTACAAATATTCAAAATTTTGTAGACAGGAAACTTGTAAAAATTACCACATTATTGATATCCATGTCAACACCGAAATGTTGACTACTGGGCTGGTGATACCCTCGGGGACGAAACGTCCACCAGCAGTGGCATCGACCCAGTGGTGTAAATGGTTATCAAAGGTACCAGGATTATAATTTAGTACGCCAGACGCGCGTTTCGTCTACATAAGACTCATCAGTGACGCTCATATCAAAATATTTATAAAGCCAAACAATTTCAAAGTTGAAGAGCGTTGAGGGTCAAAAATTTCCAAAAAGTTGTGCCAAATACGGCTAAGGTAATCTATGCCTGGGATAAGAAAATCCTTAGATTTAGAAATATTCAAAATTTTGTAAACAGGAAATTTGTAAAAATGACCACATTATTGATATTCATGTCAACACCGAAATGTTGACTACTGGGCTGGTGATACCCTCGGGGACGAAACGTCCACCAGCAGTGGCATCGACCCAGTGGTGTAAATAGTTATCAAAGGTACCCGGATTATAATTTAGTACGCCAGACGCGCGTTTCGTCTACATAAGACTCATCAGTGACGCTCATATCAAAATATTTATAAAGCCAAACAATTTCAAAGTTGAAGAGCATTGAGGGTCAAACATTTCCAAAACGTTGTGCCAAATACAGCTAAGGTAATTTATGCCTGGGATAAGAAAATCCTTAGATTTAGAAATATTCAAAATTTTGTAAACAGGAAATTTGTAAAAATGACCACATTATTGATATTCATGTCAACACCGAAATGTTGACTACTGGGCTGGTGATACCCTCGGGGACGAAACGTCCACCAGTCGTGGCATCGACCCAGTGGTGTAAATAGTTATCAAAGGTACCAGGATTATAATATAGTACGCCAGACGCGCGTTTCGTCTACATAAGACTCATCAGTGACGCTCATATCAAATATTAATAAAGCCAAACAATTTCAAAGTTGAAGAGCATTGAGGGTAAAAAATTTCCAAAAAGTTGTGCCAAATACGGCTAAGGTAATCTATGCCTGGGGTAAGAAAATCCTTAGATTTAGAAATATTCAAAATTTTGTAGACAGGAAATTTGTAAAAATGACCACATTATTGATATCCATGTCAACACCGAAATGTTGACTACTGGGCTGGTGATACCCTCGGGGACGAAACGTCCACCAGCAGTGGCATCGACCCAGTGGTGTAAATGGTTATCAAAGGTACCAGGATTATAATTTAGTACGCCAGACGCGCGTTTCGTCTACATAAGACTCATCAGTGACGCTCATATCAAAATATTTATAAAGCCAAACAATTTCAAAGTTGAAGAGCATTGAGGGTCAAAAATTTCCAAAAAGTTGTGCCAAATACGGCT
This sequence comes from Mytilus trossulus, assembly GCF_036588685.1. NCBI lineage: Eukaryota > Metazoa > Mollusca > Bivalvia > Mytilida > Mytilidae > Mytilus > Mytilus trossulus. The sequence goes on along the minus strand of NC_086385.1, from coordinate 61,996,398 downwards.
AAGGTAATCTATGCCTGGGATAAGAAAATCCTTAGATTTAGAAATATTCAAAATTTTGTAAACAGGAAATTTGTAAAAATGACCACATTATTGATATTCATGTCAACACCGAAATGTTGACTACTGGGCTGGTGATACCCTCGGGGACGAAACGTCCACCAGCAGTGGCATCGACCCAGTGGTGTAAATAGTTATCAAAGGTAACAGGATTATAATTTAGTACGCCAGACGCGCGTTTCGTCTACATAAGACTCATTAGTGACGCTCATATCAAAATATTTATAAAGCCAAACAATTTCAAAGTTGAAGAGCATTGAGGGTCAAACATTTCCAAAACGTTGTGCCAAATACGGCTAAGGTAATTTATGCCTGGGATAAGAAAATCCTTAGATTTAGAAATATTCAAAATTTTGTAAACAGGAAATTTGTAAAAATGACCACATTATTGATATTCATGTCAACACCGAAATGTTGACTACTGGGCTGGTGATACCCTCGGGGACGAAACGTCCACCAGCAGTGGCATCGACCCAGTGGTGTAAATAAATATCAAAGGTACCAGGATTATAATTTAGTACGGCAGACGCGCGTTTCGTCTACATAAGACTCATCAGTCAAGCTCATAACAAAATATTTATAAAGCCAAACAATTTCAGAGTTGACGAGCATTGAGGGTCAAACATTTCTAAAAAGTTGTGCCAAATAAGGCTAAGGTAATCTATGCCTGGGATAAGAACATACTTAGATTTAGAAATATTCAAAATTTTGTAAACAGGAAATTTGTAAAAATGACCACATTATTGATATTCATGTCAACACCGAAATGTTGATTACTGGGCTGGTGATACCCTCGGGGACGAAACGTCCACCAGTAGTGGCATCAACCTAGTGGTGTAAATAGTAATCAAAGGTACCAGGATTATAATTTAGTACGCCAGACGCGCGTTTCGTCTACATAAGACTCATCAGTGACGCTCATATCAAAATATTAATAAAGCCAAACAATTTCAAAGTTGAAGAGCATTGAGGGTCAAAAATTTCCAAAAAGTTGTGCCAAATACGGCTAAGGTAATCTATGCCTGGGGTAAGAAAATCCTTAGATTTAGAAATATTCAAAATTTTGTAGACAGGAAATTTGTAAAAATGACCACATTATTGATATCCATGTCAACACCGAAATGTTGACTACTGGGCTGGTGATACCCTCGGGGACGAAACGTCCACCAGCAGTGGCATCGACCCAGTGGTGTAAATGGTTATCAAAGGTACCAGGATTATAATTTAGTACGCCAGACGCGCGTTTCGTCTACATAAGACTCATCAGTGACGCTCATATCAAAATATTTATAAAGCCAAACAATTTCAAAGTTGAAGAGCATTGAGGGTCAAAAATTTCCAAAAAGTTGTGCCAAATACGGCTAAGGTAATCTATGCATGGGATAAGAAAATCCTTAGATTTAGAAATATTCAAAATTTTGTTAACAGGAAATTTGTAAAAATGACCACATTATTGATATTCATGTCAACACCGAAATGTTGACTACTGGGCTGGTGATACCCTCGGGGACGAAACGTCCACCAGCAGTGGCATCGACCCAGTGGTGTAAATAGTTATCAAAGGTACCAGGATTATAATTTAGTACGCCAGACGCGCGTTTTGTCTACATAAGACTCATTAGTGACGCTCATATCAAAATATTTATAAAGCCAAACAATTTCAAAGTTGAAGAGCATTGAGGGTCAAATATTTCCAAAACGTTGTGCCAAATACGGCTAAGGTAATTTATGCCTGGGATAAGAAAATCCTTAGATTTAGAAATATTCAAAATTTTGTAAACAGGAAATTTGTAAAAATGACCACATTATTGATATTCATGTCAACACCGAAATGTTGACTACTGGGCTGGTGATACCCTCGGGGACGAAACGTCCACCAGCAGTGGCATCGACCCAGTGGTGTAAATAAATATCAAAGGTACCAGGATTATAATTTAGTACGGCAAACGCGCGTTTCGTCTACATAAGACTCATCAGTCAAGCTCATATCAAAATATTTATAAAGCCAAACAATTTCAGAGTTGACGAGCATTGAGGGTCAAACATTTCTAAAAAGTTGTGCCAAATACGGCTAAGGTAATCTATGCCAGGGATAAGAACATACTTAGATTTAGAAATATTCAAAATTTTGTAAACAGGAAATTTGTAAAAATGACCACATTATTGATATTCATGTCAACACCGAAATGTTGATTACTGGGCTGGTGATACCCTCGGGGACGAAACGTCCACCAGTAGTGGCATCAACCCAGTGGTGTAAATAGTTATCAAAGGTACCAGGATTATAATTTAGTACGCCAGACGCGCGTTTCGTCTACATAAGACTCATCAGTGACGCTCATATCAAAATATTAATAAAGCCAAACAATTTCAAAGTTGAAGAGCATTGAGGGTCAAAAATTTCCAAAAAGTTGTGCCAAATACGGCTAAGGTAATCTTTGCCTGGGATAAGAAAATCCTTAGATTTAGAAATATTCAAAATTTTGTAAACAGGAAATTTGTAAAAATGACCACATTATTGATATCCATGTCAACACCGAAATGTTGACTACTGGGCTGCTGATACCCTCGGGGACGAAACGTCCACCAGCAGTGGCATCGACCCAGTGTTGTAAATGGTTATCAAAGGTACCAGGATTATAATTTAGTACGCCAGACGCGCGTTTTGTCTACATAAGACTCATCAGTGACGCTCATATCAAAATATTTATAAAGCCAAACAATTTCAAAGTTGAAGAGCATTGAGGGTCAAAAATTTCCAAAAAGTTGTGCCAAATACGGCTAAGGTAATCTATGCCTGGGATAAGAAAATCCTTAGATTTAGAAATATTCAAAATTTTGTAAACAGGAAATTTGTAAAAATGACCACATTATTGATATTCATGTCAACACCGAAATGTTGACTACTGGGCTGGTGATACCCTCGGGGACGAAACGTCCACCAGCAGTGGCATCGACCCAGTGGTGTAAATAAATATCAAAGGTACCAGGATTATAATTTAGTACGGCAAACGCGCGTTTCGTCTACATAAGACTCATCAGTCAAGCTCATATCAAAATATTTATAAAGCCAAACAATTTCAGAGTTGACGAGCATTGAGGGTCAAACATTTCTAAAAAGTTGTGCCAAATACGGCTAAGGTAATCTATGCCAGGGATAAGAACATACTTAGATTTAGAAATATTCAAAATTTTGTAAACAGGAAATTTGTAAAAATGACCACATTATTGATATCCATGTCAACACCGAAATGTTGACTACTGGGCTGCTGATACCCTCGGGGACGAAACGTCCACCAGCAGTGGCATCGACCCAGTGTTGTAAATGGTTATCAAAGGTACCAGGATTATAATTTAGTACGCCAGACGCGCGTTTTGTCTACATAAGACTCATCAGTGACGCTCATATCAAAATATTTATAAAGCCAAACAATTTCAAAGTTGAAGAGCATTGAGGGTCAAAAATTTCCAAAAAGTTGTGCCAAATACGGCTAAGGTAATCTATGCCTGGGATAAGAAAATCCTTAGATTTAGAAATATTCAAAATTTTGTAAACAGGAAATTTGTAAAAATGACCACATTATTGATATTCATGTCAACACCGAAATGTTGACTACTGGGCTGGTGATACCCTCGGGGACGAAACGTCCACCAGCAGTGGCATCGACCCAGTGGTGTAAATAGTTATCAAAGGTACCAGGATTATAATTTAGTACGCCAGACGCGCGTTTCGTCTACATAAGACTCATCAGTCACGCTCAAATCAAAATATTTATAAAGTCAAACAATTTCAAAGTTGAAGAGCATTGAGGGTCAAAAATTTCCAAAAAGTTGTGCCAAATACGGCTAAGGTAATCTATGCCTGGGATAAGAAAATCCTTAGATTTAGAAATATTTAAAATTTTGTAAACAGGAAATTTGTAAAAATGATCACATTATTGATATTCATGTCAACACCGAAATGTTGACTACTGGGCTGGTGATACCCTCGGGGACGAAACTCCCACCAGCAGTGGCATCGACCCAGTGGTGTAAATAGTTATCAAGGGTACCAGGATTATAATTTAGTACGCCAGACGCGCGTTTCGTCTACATAAGACTCATCATTCACGCTCATATCAAAATATTTATAAAGCCAAACAATTTCAGAGTTGAAGAGCATTGAGGGTCAAAAATTTCTAAAAAGTTGTGCCAAATACGGCTAAGGTAATCTATGCCTGGGATAAGAACATCCTTAGATTTAGAAATATTCAACATTTTGTAAACAGGAAATTTGTAAAAATGATCACATTATTGATATTCATGTCAACACCGAAATGTTGACTACTGGGCTGGTGATACCCTCGGGGACGAAACGTCCACTAGCAGTGGCATCGACCCAGTGGTGTAAATAGTTATCAAAGGTACCAGGATTATAATTTAGTACGCCAGACGCGCGTTTCGTCTACATAAGACTCATCAGTCACGCTCATATCAAAATATTTATAAAGCCAAACAATTTCAAAGTTGAAGAGCATTGAGGGTCAAAAATTTCCAAAAAGTTGTGCCAAATACGGCTCAGGTAATCTATGCCTGGGATAAGAAAATTCTTAGATTTAGAAATATTCAAATTTTGTAAACAGGAAATTTGTAAAAATGACCACATTATTGATATTCATGTCCACACCGAAATGTTGACTACTGGGCTGGTGATACCCTCGGGGACGAAACGTCCACCAGCAGTGGCATCGACCCAGTGGCGTAAATAGTTATCAAAGGTACCAGGATTATAATTTTGTACGCCAGACGTGCGTTTCGTCTACATAAGACTCATCAGTGACGCTCATATCAAAATATTTATAAAGCCAAACAATTTCAGAGTTGAAGAGCATTGAGGGTCAAAAATTTCTAAAAAGTTGTGGCAAATACGGCTAAGGTAATCTATGCCTGGAATAAGAACATCCTTAGATTTAGAAATATTCAAAATTTTGTAAACAGGAAATTTGTAAAAATGACCACATTATTGATATTCATGTCAACACCGAAATGTTGACTACTGGGCTGGTGATACCCTCGGGGACGAAACGTCCACCAGCAGTGGCATCGACCCAGTGGTGTAAATAGTTATCAAAGGTACCAGGATTATAATTTAGTACGCCAGACGGACGTTTCGTCTACATAAGACTCATCAGTGACGCTCATATCAAAATATTTATAAAGCCAAACAATTTCATAGTTGAAGAGCATTGAGGGTCAATAATTTCCAAAAAGTTGTGCCAAATACGGCTAAGGTAATCTATGCCTGGGATAAGAAAATCCTTAGATTTAGAAATATTCAAAATTTTGTAAACAGGAAATTTGTAAAAATGACCACATTATTGATATTCATGTCAACACCAAAATGTCGACTACTGGGCTGGTGATACCCTCGGGGACGAAACGTCCACCAGCAGTGGCATCGACCCAGTGGTGTTAATAGTTATCAAAGGTACCATGATTATAATTTAGGACGTCAGACGCGCGTTTCGTCTACATAAGACTCATCAGTGACGCTCATATCAAAATATTTATAAAGCCAAACAATTTCAAAGTTGAAGAGCATTGAGGGTCAAAAATTTCCAAAAAGTTGTGCCAAATACGGCTAAGGTAATCTATGCCTGGGATAAGAAAATCCTTAGATTTAGAAATATTCAAAATTTTGTAAACAGGAAATTTGTAAAAATGACCACATTATTGATATTCATGTCAACACCGAAATGTTGACTACTGGGCTGGTGATACACTCGGGGACGGAACGTCCATCAGCAGTGGCATCGACCCAGTGGTGTAAATAGTTATCAAAGGTACCAGGATTATAATTAAGTACGCCAGACGCGCGTTTCGTCTACATAAGACTCATCATTCACGCTCATATCAAAATATTTATAAAGCCAAACAATTTCAAAGTTGAAGAGCATTGAGGGTCAAAAATTTCCAAAAAGTTATGCCAAATACGGCTAAGGTAATCTATGCCTGGGATAAGAAAATCCTTAGATTTAGAAATATTCAAAATTTTGTAAACAGGAAATTTGTAAAAATGACCACATTATTGATATCCATGTCAACACCGAAATGTTGACTACTGGGCTGGTGATACCCTCGGGGACGAAACGTCCACCAGCAGTGGCATCGACCCAGTGTTGTAAATGGTTATCAAAGGTACCAGGATTATAATTTAGTACGCCAGACGCGCGTTTCGTCTACATAAGACTCATCAGTGACGCTCATATCAAAATATTTATCAAGCCAAACAATTTCAGAGTTGAAGAGCATTGAGGGTCAAAAATTTCTAAAAAGTTGTGCCAATACGGCTAAGGTAATCTATCCCTGGGATAAGAACATCCTTTGATTAAGAAATATTCAAAATTTTGTAAACAGGAAATTTGTAAAAATGACCACATTATTGATATTCATGTCAACACCGAAATGTTGACTACTGGGCTGGTGATACCCTCGGGGACGAAACGTCCACCAGCAGTGGCATCGACCCAGTGGTGTAAATAGTTATCAAAGGTACCAGGATTATAATTAAGTACGCCAGACGCGCGTTTCGTCTACATAAGACTCATCATTCACGCTCATATCAAAATATTTATAAAGCCAAACAATTTCAAAGTTAAAGAGCATTGAGGGTCAAAAATTTCCAAAAAGTTGTGCCAAATACGGCTAAGGTAATCTATGCCTGGGATAAGAAAATCCTTATTTAGAAATATTCAAAATTTTGTAAACAGGAAATTTTTAAAAATGACCACATTATTGATATCCATGTCAACACCGAAATGTTGACTACTGGGCTGGTGAAACCCTCGGGGACGAAACGTCCACCAACAGTGGCATCGACCCAGTGTTGTAAATGGTTATCAAAGGTACCAGGATTATAATTTAGTACGCCAGACGCGCGTTTCGTCTACATAAGACTCATCAGTGACGCTCATATCAAAATATTTATAAAGCCAAACAATTTCAAAGTTGAAGAGCATTGAGGGTCAAAAATTTCCAAAAAGTTGTGCCAAATACGGCTAAGGTAATCTATGCCTGGGATAAGAAAATCCTTAGATTTAGAAATATTCAAAATTTTGTAAACAGGAAATTTGTAAAAATGACCACATTATTGATATTCATGTCAACACCGAAATGTTGACTACTGGGCTGGTGATACCCTCGGGGACGAAACGTCCACCAGCAGTGGCATCGACCTAGGGGTGTAAATAGTTATCAAGGGTATCAGGATTATAATTTAGTACGCCAGACGCGCGTTTCGTCTACATAAGACTCATCATTCACGCTCATATCAAAATATTTATAAAGCCAAACAATTTCAGAGTTGAAGAGCATTGAGGGTCAAAAATTTCTAAAAAGTTGTGCCAAATACGGCTAAAGGAATATATGCCTGGGATAAGAACATCCTTAGATTTAGAAATATTCAACATTTTGTAAACAGGAAATTTGTAAAAATGACCACATTATTGATATTCATGTCAACACCGAAATGTTGACTACTGGGCTGGTGATACCCTCGGGGACGAAACGTCCACCAGCAGTGGCATCGACCAAGTGGTGTAAATAGTTATCAAAGGTACCAGGATTATAATTTAGTACGCCAGACGCGTGTTTCGTCTACATAAGACTCATCAGTCACGCTCATATCAAAATATTTATAAAGCCAAACAATTTCAAAGTTGAAGAGCATTGAGGGTCAAAAATTTCCAAAAAGTTGTGCCAAATACGGCTAAGGTAATCTATGCCTGGGATAAGAAAATCCTTAGATTTAGAAATATTCAAAATTTTGTAAACAGGAAATTTGTAAAAATGACCACATTATTGATATTCATGTCAACACCGAAATGTTGACTACTGGGCTGGTGATACCCTCGGGGACGAACGTCCACCAGCAGTGGCATCGACCCAGTGGTGTAAATAGTTATCAAAGGTACCAGGATTATAATTTAGTACGCCAGACGCGCGTTTCGTCTACATAAGACTCATCAGTGACGCTCATATCAAAATATTTATAAAGCCAAACAATTTCAAAGTTGAAGAGCATTGAGGGTCAAACATTTCCAAAAAGTTGTGCCAAATACGGCTAAGGTAATCTATGCCTGGGATAAGAAAATCCTTAGATTTAGAAATATTCAAAATTTTGTAAACAGGAAATTTGTAAAAATGACCACATTATTGATATTCATGTCAACACCGAAATGTTGACTACTGGGCTGGTGATACCCTCGGGGACGAAACGTCCACCAGCAGTGGCATCGACCCAGTGGTGTAAATAGTTATTAAAGGTACCAGGATTATAATTTAGTACGCCAGACGCGCGTTTCGTCTACATAAGACTCATCAGTCACGCTCATATCAAAATATTTATAAAGCCAAACAATTTCAAAGTTGAAGAGCATTGAGGGTCAAAAATTTCCAAAAAGTTGTGACAAATACGGCTCAGGTAATCTATGCCTGGGATAAGAAAATCCTTAGATTTAGAAATATTCAAATTTTGTAAACAGGAAATTTGTAAAAATGACCACATTATTGATATTCATGTCAACACCGAAATGTTGACTACTGGGCTGGTGATACCCTCGGGGACGAAACGTCCACCAGCAGTGGCATCGACCAAGTGGTGTTAATAGTTATCAAAGGTACCAGGATTATAATTTAGTACGCCAGACGCGCGTTTCGTCTACATAAGACTCATCAGTCACGCTCATATCAAAATATTTATAAAGCCAAACAATTTCAGAGTTGAAGAGCATTGAGGGTCAAAAATTTCTAAAAAGTTGTGCCAAATACGGCTAAGGTAATCTATGCCTGGGATAAGAACATCCTTAGATTTTTAAATATTCAAAATTTTGTAAACAGGAAATTTGTAAAAATGACCACATTATTGATATTCATGTCAACACCGAAATGTTGACTACTGGGCTGGTGATACCCTCGGGGACGAAACGTCCACCAGCAGTGGCATCGACCCAGTGGTGTAAATGGTTATCAAAGGTACCAGGATTATAATTTAGTACGCCAGACGCGCGTTTCGTCTACATAAGACTCATCAGTCACGCTCATATCAAAATATTTATAAAGCCAAACAATTTCAGAGTTGAAGAGCATTGAGGGTCAAAAATTTCTAAAATGTTGTGCCAAATACGGCTAAGGTAATCTATGCCTGGGATAAGAACATCCCTAGATTTAGAAATATTCAAAATTTTGTAAACAGGAAATTTGTAAAAATGACCACATTATTGATATTCATGTCAACACCGAAAAGTTGACTACTGGGCTGGTGATACCCTATGGGACGAAACGTCCACCAGTAGTGGCATCGACACAGTGGTGTAAATAGTTATCAAAGGTACCAGGATTAAAATTTAGTACGCCAGACGCGCGTTTCGTCTACATAAGACTCATCAGTAACGCTCATATCAAAATATCAATAAAGCCAAACAATTTCAAAGTTGAAGAGCATTGAGGGTCAAAAATTTCCAAAGAGTTGTGCCAAATACGGCTAAGGTAATCTATGCCTGGGATAAGAAAATCCTTAGATTTAGAAATATTCAAAGTTTTGTAAACAAGAAATTTATGAAAATGACCACATAATTCATATTCATGTCAACACCTAAGTGCTGACTACTGGGCTGGTGATACCCTCGGGATGAAACTTCTACAAGCAGAGGCATCGCCCTCGTGGTGTAAATATTTATCAAAGGTACCAGGATTATAATTAATTATGCCAGACGCGTGTTTCGACGAATATCAGTTATGTGGTCATTCTTATAAATTTCCTGTTTACAAAACCTTGAAATTTATTGATAAAACTAAGGATTTTCTTATCCAGGCATAGATTACCTTAGCTGTATTTGGCACAACTTTTTGGTATTTGGGATCTTCAATGTTCTTCAACTTTGTATTTGTTTGGTTTATAACTATTTTGATATGAGCGTCACTGAAGAGTTTTATGTAGACGAAACACGCATCTGGCATACTTAATTATAATCCTGGTACCTTTGATAACTATTTACACCACGGGGACGATGCCTCTGCTTGTAGAAGTTTAGTCCCCGAGGGTATCACCAGCCCAATGGTCAGCACTTTGGTGTTGACATGAATATCAATTATGTGGTCATTTTTATAAATTTCCTGTTTACAAAACTTTGAATTTTTGGAAAAACTAAATATTTTCTTATCCCAGGCAAAGATTACCTTAGCCGTATTTGGCACAACTTTTTGGAATTTTGGATCCATAATGCACTTCACGTTTGAATTTGTTTGGTTTATAACTATTTTGATATGAGCGTCACTGATGAGTCTTATGTAGACGAAACGCGCGTCTGGCGTACTAAATTATAATCCTGGTACCTTTGATAACTATTTGAATATGTTTATAAAAAGTTTGATATTGAATAAAAAATATCAAATTTCAAAAATGGAATTTATATAATATTGTGTTGCTTTTTGAAAGAATAAAATCTCAAGATAAAAAAGTATTTCCAATCTCAATTTTATTGAATTTTACCTGAAGCAGAAGAAAATTAATTTATCCATTTGGTCCTGACAAACTATGTCAGAGCTATTTCATCCATTGAAATTGTGATCACCTATGATTTGCATTTAGTTCATTATAAAAAGTAAACTCTTATTCAGTTTCACTATTATAACAATGGGAAAGGATCATTTTGTAAGGTCACTCGAAAGTGTGAATATATTTTAAATTGGTCAGACAATACTTGGTCATGTTACATAAAGATTTCAGCCCTCGGCTTCGCCTTGGGCTAAATTCTTCATAAAACCTGACCAAGTATAGTCTCACCTATTATAAAATGAAATATAGTTTACAAGTGTGAACAAATCTTATGTACAGGTAATTAAAGACAGTGTATAGATGTGAACAAATTTAATGTGAAACTAGTGTACATTACATTAAACTAATTGTAAACATGTTTACTGTACATTATGTACATGGTGTTTGGTGTGAACACGTCCTTAGTCTCGACATTTCAGAGGGGAATATGAAACTGACAGGGGAATATGAAGATATGTCGAGTGTCACGTGGGACAGTCTCAACCAATCAAATATTGTTTAAAGTATCAATATGTATTAACAGTTGAATAATATGTACTAATGATAATACTTTTTTTATATTTAGGATGGTGAAACTGCACTGCACAATGCTGCACGACGCGGGAACACAGAAATCATCAAATTGCTAATTGATGCTGGTATTGAGCTCAATGAACATGACACGGTAGGTGGACAATAAACAAAAGACAAATACCAGTCATGTGTTTGTATATGCAACGACAGACAACAATGTTTGTTTATATGGTATAACGTTTGATACCTTCTTGACTTCATTCTTTTTGTATTCAATTTAGAATTCTGTATTTTGCCCAACCTGTTATTGATTGACAACATATTTGTTACGTTCGGAGGACGTGTTTTTCAACGGACTATCGGCATCCCAATGGAAACAAACTGTACCCCTCTACTTGCCGACTTGTTTCTTTATTATTATGAGGCGGACTTCATGCAGGAACTTCTTAAGAAGAAACATAAGAAGTTAGCAATATCCTTTGACTCTACTTTCCGCTACATAGATGATGTTCTGTCACTAAATAATTCAAAATTTGGTGACTATGTGGAACGCATCTATCCCATCGAGCTAGAGATAAAGGATACTACAGATACAGTTAAGTCGGCCTCATATCTTGACTTACATCTAGAAATTGACAATGAGGCAATGAGGGTCGTTTGAAAACAAAACTTTACGACAAAAGAGATGATTGATACGATATTCCCGTGCTTGCATTTCCTATCATGATTTTTTTATAGAGGGTTGCTACTCACAAGGAAGTTATTAAACCAAGAGTTCCAAATGTTGAAGTTGAAATCATCCCTTCGTACATTTTACGAACGCCATCACGAGTTGGTTAACCGTTATGGAATAACCGTTTCGCAAATGATATCGGATATGTTCCTTACGTCGTAGCTACAATCCCCTTCCCTTTCATAAACGTGACCTACAGAATTAGACTATTTACCGCGTTTGTTATCACTTGAGCAACACAACATGTGGAACAGGATCTGCTTACCCTTCCGGAGCACCTGCGATCACCCCTAGTTTTTTGGTGGGGTTCGTGTTGTTTATTCTTTTGTTTTCTTTGTTGTCGTCCCTCTTTTATTGCACTGTATCTGCAATTAGAAAATTATTCGAACTATTTAGTGAGGTTTTGACATATATAATCACATGTTGCCCCGTAAATCACAGGTAACGCCCACGATAAAAATAACTTAGATTAAATGTAGGAGAAATACATATAAAAAAAAAGATGTGGGATTATTGCCAATGTGACAACCGTTTACAAGAGACCGAAATGACACAGAAATTAAAAACTAAAGATAACCGTACGGCCTTCAACAATGAACAAAGCCCATACCACATAGTCAGCTATAAAAGGCCCCAAAATGACAATGCGAAACAATTCAAACGAGAAAACGAACGGCCTTATTTATATAAAAAATGAAGTTTAAAGTTTACTTTAAAAATGCGACCCAAACTCAATCATTAAACGTATTATAAAAATAGAAGAAACAAATGCTTAATAACCTACACATTTGACAAGCAAATGTTAAAGGACTTCGAGATAACCGAAAGTGATTATAGTGTAAGTAGACATAATGGCTAACCAAATAAAGTAAAACAAAAATTTACGAGGCATAGAATTAAAACCTGATAGTAAAACACATAGCTTGAAAATCACGCAAGTTGCTGATGATACAATACGTATACTATTCATTAAACCAAAAGAAGTAATCCAAACAAAAGTAAATATAATCGAAAGTTTTGGAACTTTTTCTGGATTACAACTAAATAAAAAATAAAACAGAAGGAATTTGGATTGTTAAACTCAAGCATTGTAGAGATAAAGTAGATGAAATTCATTTCACTGATAAACCCGTAAAAGTGCTACAATGCAATCAAAATTTTAGTATGATTTTTATGACTTTTTGTTTAATTTTATGAAAAAACTATTCTAAACTATAAAAATTAAAAAATCAATGATGGTCAATAAATGTTTAGGTATTAATAAAATAAGATTGTGATAAATTGAATTGGATACTAGATTTGAAAAGATTTTAAATCTGATTACATCGTTGAAAAAAAGAAACTTAACCATTTTAGATAAAATTCTAATAGTTAAAACCCTCCATTATACCACAATTTACTTGTTTTTAAGCAAAATTACAGTTTCACTTGATCTAGAAAGAGATATCATTAGTTTCGTATGGAATGGTAAGAATGACAAAGTTAAAAGGCATACTTTGGTAGCAGATTACAACCAGTGAGGGCTTAATATGACCGACATAAAAGCTACCTCTCCACTCTTTAATCCCTTCGTAAATTTTACAAACGCCATCACGAGTTGGTTGACCGTTATGGAATAACCGTTTGTCAAATGATATCGGATATGTTCCTTACGTCATCACTACAATCCTATTCCCTTTCATGCATGTGACTAGCGAATTAGACTTTTTTCCGGATTTGTTATCACAAAGCAACACGACCGGTGCCACATGTTGAGCAGGATCTGCTTACACTGCCGGAGCACCTGCGATTATACCTAGTTTTTAGTTGTGTTCGTGTTGCTTATTCTTTAGTTTTCTATGTTGTGTCATGTGTACTATTATTTGCCTGTTTTTTTTCATATTTAGCCATGGCGTTGTCAGTTTAGTTTGAGATAAGAAAGCAAGTTATCTGGGGTAATATTTTTTTAAATTTCCAAATAAGCCGCAAAATGCATTATTGGATACACAGTGATTTCATTTATGTTAATGATATAACTGACGACAATGGACACGATAACATATTGAAAACACTGCGAAACACTAATGATTGGATTGCAGAAATTTCAAAAGTCAAAAAACTCAATACGAACCTCATGACTAAAAGCTTTAGCTACGGAAAAATCCATTGAATCAAAAGTGAATTTTAACAGATTATTTATCAATTTAAACAAAGAAAATAATTAAATTGAAAATTTAAACAACAAAAACGTAAAGCAATTGTTCGTTCAACAAAAAATATCTCAAAACATTGGCATAAAAAAAGGGGGAAAAAAAATTAGAAATCACTTACAATTCAACCAAATATATGTTAAAGTTTATACATTTAAAACTGATTAACTTAAAATGTTTAGATGGAAATTAAGAATTTGCATTTTACCGAATAGAGAAAATCTCTACAAATAAAAAAATCGAAATTAGTCCGTTTTCTCAACTTTGTCAACTTAAAGACACGTATCAATACACTTTTATCGAATGTAAAGTTCTAAAAGAAGTTAAGGAAATCATCAATAAAATCTTATTTCAAATGAGTTTTAATAAGAAAACCTCAACTCAAAAGATTTGATAATAGGCTTCAAATTAACAGAAAACGAATATATCGGATTCAATACAATATGCTATCCACAAATCATACTATGTATCCAATCAAAGACATAAATCTTCTAATGTTTTCAATCTCTTTAAATATTTGACGAATACGTAAGATTCTACAAACAGGAGTATACTACAGTTCAAGTGCTTCAAACTTTAATTTCACCATAACATAAAAACGTTTATAATATTTCTAATATGAATAAATAAATAACTGTCATTAACAAGTTTCAAATCCAAATAAAATAAGATATAAAGTCGCCAAATTCAAAATAAATCTTTTAAAAAGCTTGATCTTACCTTTAAACGAGGTACATGTAAACCATTCGCTCAGGAAAATCGATATTCCTCACACTTATATTATGTTATTTTTAAACGAGATGAATTGACACTAGATAATCAATTTCGGATAAGTGTATACTATTATTACAGGTATTGAAAAAAGTATATATTAATTAATTTCAGATCAGTGTATTGAGTTGTATTATATCATTTTTGAACATTGTATTTTATTGTACTAATCTAATATGAAATATAAGGAAATAATACTTATCTTAAACTCTGTTTTGATAGATACTAACAGTTTCAGGGTACCATATAGTTAAATCCGTAGCGGTAAGGTCATTGTAAACAGCTTTATTGCAATAAACTTATATTCAAGTGTTGGTTGATCGTTATGGAATAACCGTTTCATAGATGATATCGGATATGTTCCGGATGTCGTTACTACAATCACCTTCCCTTTCCACGAATGTGACCTGCAAAATCAGAGTATTTACCGGGTTTGTAATAATATGAGCAGGATCTGTCAACCCTTGTTGAACACCGGGGATCACTATCCGTTTTAATTAGAGTTCGTGTTCCTTAGTCTTCAGTGTTCCGTGTTGTGTCATGTGTACAATTAATTGTCTGTTTGTTTTTTTCTTATTTAGTCATGGTGTTGTCAGATTATTGTCGATCTATATATCTGTCTTTCTCTCTGTTTCTTTCCCACTATTTTAATAGACGATGTTGTCCTACTGTAAAGCTGACGATTAGTTTTGTAATTTGTAAATTTTCATTCAGACCTGTATCGCTTCTTATATGGAATGTGTTCTACTAAATGTGTCAGATTTATGATTCCGTATTTTGTATTATATCAAAGTCCTCCGATCTTTAGTGGACACTTGTCCCATTAAAATGCAAATTACATATCTTTATTTTTACATAATAATCTACAGCTACAAAAGTTACCTCTGGTATTCATATAACTTAAAATGGTTCCGTCATGTCTTTCAATATCTTAACATCGATAGAAGGAAAATGATTTGAAACCAGACTTGAATGAATGCTTTCACTGGTGTGTTTCCGCACGAACAGTTAGCACATATTTAATTGTAACGCTGACAACGAACAGAGTTGTCTGAATGCTTTTTCTAATGGATTTGCGTAAGAACAGTTAGCACAGATATTATTGATATGTTAACAGCGACCCAGCAAAAGAAATCATGTAGTTGTCGTTTGTTAATGTGGCCAATAACCGTTTCTTGTTTCTCGTAATCTATATCGATTAGACCGTTGGTATATCCGAATGGCGTGTTGTTCTGTGTGAGCAAATTCCTCTTGTTGCAAAGACCGTACTTTGACTTATATTGGTTTCCTTTTACAAATTATGACTTGGATGGATAGTTGTTCATTGGCACTCATACCACATCTGCCTATATGTTTATGATCAAAATATTTGATTCTGTGTTTTGTGCACAAATATTGTAGTCTAAGTACCACGTAAAGGTTCATTACCGAGAGGGTACATCTACTTGTCTAATGTCTAACTGGATTTCTTTTACCTTCAAGTCCAATCTCATTCAAAAGTTTACCAATTTAAAAGATGATGAAATTTATGATACGGATTCCTAATTTATTAAACTTATTTACGTCATGTTATTGAAAATTAATTAACTGTTGATACGTCTTATTGAAATTTGATTGACTTGAAATAGTGCAACACTGTGTGTTTTATTGATTCTGTTTCCATAATTTGTTTTGTCATCATTCACCTCTATGTTAAAACGGTTGTATGATTTGATATTTAAAATGGTGAATCTGCAATTCACATTGCTGCACGGAACAGGTACACAGGAGTAATCAAATTGCTCATTGATACTGGTATTGATATAATATCAAAGAACAAGGTAAGAGAGACATAACGTAAACACAAAATACCGATCACGTGTTTATATATGCAACGAAAAATAACGATATGATATTTCTGGACTTTACAGTTTTTAAATACTTTGTGTTCTAGAAATTATTGACTTAAGGGCATCCGATATAGTTTCAAGGGAGCTAACTCCTGGCGCGACGTTAAGCGTGTGAATTCCCACAAAACGTCACTTTTTGCGGGACGTAATGCGTGTAATTTTCCGTAATAAGAAACGTAATGTGGATTTTTCGATGCTTTAATTTCCAATTCTATCGCATCTAATTTTTAAACCATTGATATTAGTGCATTTGATTATAACATGATAATAGTCTAATAAAATCATAAGAAATAAAACACATTACTGTTTCTGTGAGATCTTCAACAAAATATCGTATAGTCAGCAATCTCAAGATGACTGACCCTTTTGATGTTACTAATATAATGCATGTCAAATATCATTTTGATATAAGAAAGGCGCTACATTAAATGCCAGCTTTATTCCAAGACTATGTCATATACATTGATTGATTGTTGGTTGCTTAACGTCCAGTGGCAAATATTTCTTGCATGTTCAGGACGAATGCCCTACATAGGATATAGTTTTTGTCTAAAATAAAATGTTTATGGAACGACCATTGCACTTCAAAAAGCTGGAGGGTTATAGTGTTTTTCTAGTTCAAACGTCTTGAAAGGCTATTATATATTTTTGTTTTTTCACGCGTCACAGGAAGGCGGGCCGCCAAAGCAAAAATTAAATATACCCTTCCTTACTGTCATAATTATTTGAACTACTAGCATAGTATTTGTCGCAAAAACAAATTCTGAGTTCCCAAATTGATGTAAAAAAAAAATCTGTTCAAGCAGAGGACATTTTTATTTTCATTCATTATCCATGATTAAGTCCTGATCCGAATTTCTGTCATTTTATTACAACACAGAAAACAAACCATGATATTTTAAAACTAATACCGAAAATTAAGGTACACAAAGAAGTAAACAATTTATTCAATTTATTTATGTTAGATAAATAATGGTATCAGGATAATATCAACAATGATACAACTTTAATAAAAGAACAAAGTTCCTATTACCTCCACCAAGGATTTGTATAGTACTATACAAATCCTTGATTCCGGGTAGCACGTATTTTATCTAACAAAAGTAGAATCACCAAAATACTAAACTCAGAGGAAAATTCAAAAGGCAATAGCCAACAATATTTTTATACGCCCGTAAATATTTGACGGAACGTAAATATGGTATACAAATGTCCGGCGTCCGTCTGTCCATCGTAAACATGGTACAGCAATTTATCCTAATGTCATTAAACTGAACATGGTTGTTTTTTTATGATGGTCAAACGATCTGTTTTCTTTTTGGTTAACTTTTTGAGTAACTAAAACAAGGGTGTTTTTTTCACAGTCCGCGCTGTATCTCAAAAACGATTTATGATTATTACTTAAAACTTTACACACTTCTTAGTTATATGAATCTGAAGATCTGTATACTTTTTGAGGATGATTCAAATTTTATTTTAGAGTTATTGAGGTTATGAAAAAAAAGGGGTTTTCACATGTCGCGCCATATCTCAAACTTTTGATAATTATTGCATAAAAAATGTCACATACTTGTTAGTTAAATCATTCTTAAGATCTGTATATTTTTTCGTGATGATTCGTTAATTCATTTTTGAGTTCTCAGTGAATTTTTATTGAGCTTCAATTTGGTATCTCATAGAAAACATGTTGTGATATACAAACTTCCTTTTTTAGCAATAATAAGGAATGAGTCAGGATATACTTAGAATGACTTTCTGTACAACCCCCGTGTTATTTTAAAAACATGTATTATGTTTTTTCATAAGATGACGGGCGTATCATATGCGAGCGTAGCGCAGCTGTTTATTTTGTTCTTTAATTTTTTTACAAATATATCAGAGAAATAAGTGTGTACAGTACATGTACCTGTATGTCAAGTTCTTAATTGCCGAGTCTTTAATTTTAAAAGCCGTAAAAGTTATCAACAGTCCGTTATCACTTAATTTTCTTGAGATGTTTCTCACTTAGACCACAAACAAAGAGATGTATTATGATTTACATGATTTTATTTCCGAGAACAATATTACCAATTTTTAGATAGCTCTTTACAAGTAATATTTATATATCTGAAAAACGTCGCCGGTCATTTGCAGCGATAACGTCGAAAAAGTCTGCTAGCGACGTCGTGCACTTTAGCGCTAACGTTGAGGTTACAGTGGGGGGACGCAATTTTTATGATAAATCGCGTCTATCATAGAATCTAGCACGGTGACATATATTTTTTATTTGAGATTTGGAGAAAGCATGACAAAATGCAGTTTATGCAGAAAAATGATAAAAATGACATTTTCAGAAACACTTCATTTCGATATATACTGGATTAAAAAAATACCACTTTGAGCATCTGGTCCGCAATGTCAAGCAATGCTTGAATAATTGTATAGACATTCGTGTATGGCTTTATTTTTTCCTTATTGTCACTTATCACAGCTTCAAATTGAACCCGATCTTAATTATTTATGACGAAGAATGTTTGCTCCAAAAAATTTATAACATTGCCTACCCTTTTTACAAAATTGCTCAAATCCCCAATCTTCAGCCTCAATTTTCTCGAAAACGAGCACGGTGACCTATGTTTTATTTTGTGTTTTATTTTATAACTCGCCAAGGCCTACAAAATATTTCAAAACTATAAAAATGACATTATATCGAAAAACTGTATCGGATGCCCTTAAGGATTTACTTGTGAAAGACATATAGCGTTCATTGCAATTAAATAGGTTACGGTAGACGCATGCATTGCCGACGGGTTAAGGTATATACGATAAGACATAAGAATAACCTACGTACAAATATATGTAATGTCTAAAAATAGCAACAATCAACATTCAATTTATTTCAGCGTGGATCAGTTTGTGAAAATAAACTGATACAGTTACTGAATTAGAATTATATAAATGTCTAAGAATATAACTTAAACACACTTATCAATACATTAAAAAGTTTTATTATACTTCAGTGTGTTTTTTCTATGTCAAAAGTAATGAAATAGTTGTGCTATTTCATTCCACAGAACCATTTGCCAGTCAATAGTTTCAAAGACTATTGCCCCGGTGAATAGTTTCATAATCATCTTTCCCGTACTTTTTCATGATTATTTTTCATTGGACAATAATGATGTCATCGACTACTCCGCTTGGTTACGTATGCTTTGCAACGTCAGACTCCGGCTAATATTGTAAACGGTGGGATCTGTTTGTGTTGATTGTTATTTCACTTATAAGAAGCAATTATAAAAAAGAAAAACAAATCTTCACGGGGAATTTTTTAAAGATCTAAAATATAATACCTTATTCTTAATATGGGTTCGCTCTCCGTATTTTAAGAGTGAATTTGCGTTTGGTGTATCATTTAGCTAGAATTTGTTATAAGCACAGAAAGTTTAAAACAAGTATTTCTAGTCTTGATTGAAATTAATGAAATATTTATTAATACAAAACGAATTATAAAAAAAGTATAGTTCATCATGTGCATATAAAGTTATGTGATATTTTTGTTTTCTTGCAGATGATATATCTACACTTTTAGAAAATAAGTTATTTGGTATATACATGATATATATCAAATACTTAATGACTGTGTTGTTCAGTATAATAAAACACCTAATGACTGGGTGTGCGGGTAATAGCAAGTTTGTTGTCCCTTCGCATACCAACTATTGCTCTCGGCTTTGGTACCTCAGGGACAACATACTTGTTGTTACCCTCACACCCAGTCATTAGGTGTATACTATTAGATTTTAAATAGAGATACGCAATATTTCGCTAACTAAATTAGCTTCATCAGTTTTGTGCATCTCTCTAGATGAAATCGGATGCATCTAGACAGTTAATGGTGTTTTCGTTAGACTATTCTTAAGATGTTTCGTTGATGAATATACAGGATACAGTCAAGTAGTTCCTGGTTATTATATTAAGAAGGCTCGAGGGTACAAAAATTCCAGCGAAAAATTTAACATTTGATTTTGCATAACAAATTTTATTCATTACACTTTTAGTTATAACTATATGATATGGTACAAAAATCTACCAACAAAAAATCTATTCTTTTTGGCCACAAATGACCTTTAAAATGTATATGGCATTGCAAAATTATCTCCCATTGGTGCAAACATGTAATTTTTTGGCATAACAATTGGAATACTCTTCGGTGACCTATATTTTTTATTATTGTTTTCAAGTAAGCTGTACATAAACTAAATCATTGTAAAATTTGAGCGATTTCTATAATTGAGTTCTTTTTTAATTTCGATATTTCTCTATTTCTCCTATTATTTTAACAGACAACAAGGACATAAACAAAAATGTCTGCTTCTTTCGGGGGCAGAATGTGAGTTTAAATGAACGGTGACCCAATTTTGTATTAATTTTTCTGTAAAGTATGTATTTAAGTTCATTTATTAAAAAAAATGCGAAATCCTATATATATATGAAAAACATATTTTACCCGCGAGCCCCCTTAAGACAATATCTTATTAGACTGAATGGAATCTATGAGATCTCTATTCAACTACTGGTTATAGTGATTTTCACAACGTATTATTTTTTTTAATTTCTTAACTATTGGTCACAATTTTTTTAAACTTTTGGTTTTCAGTACTCCTCAGTTTTGTATTTGTTTTGGATTTCGAACTTGTTTTATCTGAGCGTCACTGGTTAGTCTTGTGTGGACGCACGTCTGGCGTATTAAATTTTTTAACATACCTTTTGTTAGCTATTATTTGTGCGTTTCTCTGTCCTATATTGTCTCCCGTTTATTTGTATTGTAGTCCTGTCATTGAATGTTGTCATTTGAAGGTTATATTTAACATGGCCATTAAAGCAGGAGGTTTGGCATGCCTAAAAAGCAGGTTCAACCCACCATTTTTTTTAATGTCCTTTACCAATTCAGGGAAATGGGCATTGTTATATTAAAGTTTTTTTTCATGTGTTACGTTTTAATGTTGTCTTTCTATTGTTTCGTAGTTCTCATACACTTAATGCGTTTAACTCCGATTTAGTTTGTAATCCGAATTTTTTTTTCTCGAGTTTTGAATTTCGTTAACATTTTATGGCAAGACAATATACAATCTTAGGTTTCAAGAGCTATATTCCTTAAAATACACATATATATATATGTTCGGTTTGCCTTTGTTATTGTATAAATTTCAAGATTTAGTAAAAGTTTAATCTAAGAAGACTTAAAGATGATTCATTTAACATCAGAATCTGACTGACGAAGGATATCTGTTATCCGAAATATTTATAAATAATTACATTTATAGTTCCTTTTTGTGTTATTGGTGTTGTTATGTACACTTTTTAGGCCTTTATATAATTTATTTTATTGTGTACATGTATCGTTACTTGTAACGATCCAGCGACCTCGTGGGAAAAATCGTTGACTATTATTCAGACGTTTTATATATATATTAAAACTGACGTGGAAAGGTAACATATGGCCACCGAAAGCTCTTTTTTTGAGAGCCCAGGTGGTCGTGTGGTCTAGCGGGACGGCTGCAGTGCAGGCGATTTGGTGTCACGATATCACAGTAGCATGGGTTCGAATCCCGGCGAGGGAAGAACCAAAAATTTGCGAAAGCAAATTTACAGATCTAACATTGTTGGGTTGATGTTTAGACGAGTTATATATATATATATATATATATACAACTCGTCTAAACATCAACCCAACAATGTTAGATCTGTAAATTTGCTTTCGCAAATTTTTGGTTCTTCCCTCGCCGGGATTCGAACCCATATATATATATATATATATCTAAATAAAAAAGGCCAACATTTCCGGATGGTGCATATATTAATTAATATTCACAGGTACTTTCATGTTTTACAACAATCTTCAGGTGAATAATTGTTACTAACAATTACAAAAGGTAGATAAACGTTCTAAAGTAAAATATGGAAAGCCAAATGTAACGCTATTGAAAGCCTAATGCGCATTTAGTTTTGGCTTGAATTTGATTATAAAATATTGTTCCTTTATGGATCTTCTAATGTCACATTCTACATAAATTTTACAGAACGGGAAAATTTTAAAAAGCCCTCTACCACAACGATTTAAATGTTCACTAAGAAGGATTTTCCTATATTGCGGCTGTCGGATGTGTTGTGCAGATTGTTGTAAAACATGAAAGTACTTGTGAATATTAAATAATATATGCACTATCCGGAAAAGTTGGACTTTTTTATTTAGATAAATTTATCTATACTCAAGACTTTTAACAATTCGATATATACATATGCGAAAGCAAATTTACAGATCTAACATTGGTGGGTTGATGTTTAGACGAGCTGTATATACATTATGTACACACACAGCCATGTATCACCATCGTTGATGGCGATCCGATGGATACATCTGTTGTAGGGTTGTCACTGACTCCGACGTACGCCGCTATATTAAAACTGACGTGGAAAGGTAACACATACCCACCGAAAGCTCTTTATTTTGAGAGCCCAGGTGGTCGTGTGGTCTAGCGGGGCGGCTGCAGTGCAAGCAATTTGGTGTCACGATATCGCAGTAGCATGGGTTCGAATCCCGGCGAGGGAAGAACCAAAAATGTGGGAAAGCAAATTTACAGATCTAACATTGTTGGGTTGATGTTTAGACGAGTTGTATATACATTATGTACACAGCCATGTATCACCATCATTGATGGTGATCCGATGGATACATCTGTTGTAGGGTTGTCACTGACTCAGACGTACTTATGAATATAATTATTTTCTGTGACTGTATCTTACATTAATTTGTAGGATCCTTTACTATAGATAATTTAGCTGATCTGTAACAATAACATCTTCATGTCTTATATATCATGTACTGTAGTACGCCGCTAGATTAAAACTAACGTGGAAAGGTAACACATGCCCACCGAAAGCTCTTTATTTTGAGAGCCCAGGTGGTCGAGTTGTCTAGCGGGACGGTTGCAGTGCAGGCGATTTGGTGTCACGATATCACAGTAGCATGGGTTCGAATCCCGGCGAGGGAAGAACCAAAAATTTGCAAAAGCAAATTTACAGATCTAACATTGTTGGGTTGATGTTTAGACGAGTTGTATATGTATAAATATTTTTTGTTTAATCTATTATTATAAGTCGTTATGTATAATTGGACAAATTATGACCACCCACTTACACTGAATCATTCGCCTTGTTATAGGTCAAAAGACAAAAATACCGAAATTCAGAGGATAATCTGATCGGAAAGTTCATAATCACATGTCAAAATAAAATGACAAAACACATCAAAAACGAATGGACAAGAACTGTCATACTCCTGACTTGGTACAGGCATTTTCAAATGTAGAAAATAGTGGATTAAACCTGGTTTTATAGCGCTAACCCTCTCACGGTATCATCCTATTCCGTTATATTTGCAATGATGCGTGAACTTAACAGACATTATAAATAACAGTCAAAATATGGGTACAGCAGTTTTCATCGTGTACCAATTTTAAAAATAACATTTTAACAGAACACAGACACATCTATCTGTAAACACATTCATTGATTCGCGTGTCTGACGTCAGAAATTTTCATACGTCACATTTATTTGTAGTTCAATGTATATACAAGCAATTTTAAAATTTCACATGGGCAATGTTAGCATAAATGGTTAAAAAATCAAAAGTATGTAAGAATTAATTTCAGAAACACACCGAGATTAAAAAGTTATATAGAATTTATAAGAATCGACAAATAGTTCATACCAATACGCGATTGAATAACTTTGACGTTTGTGGTTCAACGTATTTTCTAATTCATTATAAAAATATATCACAATTACATATAATAGAACAAGGTCATACTATCGGGATCTTTTAAAGTACAGAGTCACGTTATAAAAACTAAAGAACACAAAAAGTCGCGTATACAATACACAACAGCAAAAAAATGAGAGATAAAACAAACCAAATAATAATAGAACAAAGACAAATAAAAGAACACTATAACACGTTGATAAGATCATAAACAAGATCAGTACGCAGCATCTATAAATCAATTCCATCATGTATTATTTGTGAAGTTGATACGGAATAATTATCAACAAGGTCTTGGTACTTTCCGATGAACTTTCTTTAGAAAAAGGAAGAGACGTTCTTTGACATACCCCTGATTCATGAACTTTTTACTCAGACATTGATGACGTTTTATAAAGTCTGAGTGTCTGTTGTTTTTTTAATTTCTAATTCTTGAGGATATATCAATGGAACAGAAGAGTTCGGATTGTTTATGGAAAGAACATCATCAATATATCTGAAGGTGAAATTAAATAATATGGCTTCTTTGATCCTCTTGTTTTTGACAATTGTCTGACGGAACTCCGATTCATATGAAAATAAGAAAAGGCGCACAGTTTGTTTCCATTGGAATACAGACAATTTCATGGACAAGTCTACCTCCAAACTCAACAAATATGTTGTCGATAAGAAACCTTATCGGCATACTGACCCCTTGTTTTTTTGTGTAACATGTTTTACCTTTTTGTGTGTCACTATTAACGAAGTATGCCTTATGATATTCCAAAGAAATAAATTTATAGCGTATGCTGCCATTTTTATGTTGAAAGGTATTGTGGATTATTTTTTTAGGCGATGTTATCAATTTCACATAGGGAATGACGGTGTCCAGAGTTGAAAAATCTAAATTTGTGATATAACTTATTTCAGAAAAAAAGACAGAGGTTTAAAATTGTCTAGAAGTTGTTTAGAATTTTTAAGAATCCACATATGGTTCATACCACTACGTGACTACAAAACACCTAAAGATATTTTAGAGAGAGACATGCGTTTTAGATGTCCTAGTCGGTGACAATACAAACCGACTGTGAGGAGAGTAAATACACTCCCAGTTTTATCGTCATAGATACCAGTATTAAAATTTTGTATTTACGCCAATGCGATCCGAGTCTGTAGGATTAAAAATGAATATGACAGTAACTTTATATTAAAAAGTAAACGCATCAATCACATAAAGAGTCATTTCAACATGTTCAATATATAAACAAAAACATGCAATTTAACATCTTTTGAAAAATGTACACAACAGACAGCAACATGTAGTGTCATTTCGATTGTATGAATTATAGTTCGATAATTGGCGCCAATAAAGCTTTCGAGGTATAATATGTTGGTTTGTCGGACTTAACATTTAAAATTCAAATACGGTTGCTCTATCATAACTCAGTTTGAAATTATCAATCCATAAGATATTCTCATATCTGTAACATGTGTCATTTTTGTTATTAAAGTAGAAGGAGCATATTGATATCAAGGTCTATATATTTGTTTAATGTTTAACTGCTTGTATCGATCTAGTGATTTAAATCTTTTAAACCTTTTAAACTGAGTTGTATAGTCTGTTTCTATGCTGTGATGATCAAACGCTATTCCAGGTTGAGAGGGTACTTGTATGTGTAATACCGCTACATTTTTATAGTTTGTTCTCATTGTTATAGTTCGTACGATTGCCTATTAGTGACAATCAAACCAAATTGCCGTTACTAATTAGGTACTGAAAAATAACGACATCGATGTCAAGTATCGGGTTCCAGTTTCACTTTTAGCTTAGTTCGAGTCTATGCTGTTTTACTTCCTTTAATGCTATAGGTTGTTTCCTGTTTTATTTCATTGACTGACTTAAAAAACGCAACACTTATTTGGCAGATTGTTTTTACTTAATCATGTTTGATTCTCATGCAACTTATATTTATGCTCATCATACTTCTTTCTCTGTCAAAAATATTAACATGTGACTAGCCTGTGGTTATTGAAGACACTGGGTTTTTAAGATCGCACGAATTTCAGAAAGCAAAATTTCGAACTAATGAAAGATTTTTTTCCTTTTTTTCATTGTGAACCATTTCTTTCAATCCTTCGCCACGCTTAAATCAGTTAAGAGATGTTACACCTCTATATTGCTCAGACTGAAGAGTACAAAAACTGAATCAACCTTTAAGAATACGGCAAACAAGAAAACGTGGAACAAGAGATTTGTTGAAAACCATGAATGACCAGATCAAAATGTAGTGACATTGCAACGTCAATAGAAAAAACTTACGCAACGTCATTTGCGAGACAGGTCTACGTTAGCAACGTCATTTGCGAGACAGGTC
This sequence comes from Mytilus trossulus, assembly GCF_036588685.1. NCBI lineage: Eukaryota > Metazoa > Mollusca > Bivalvia > Mytilida > Mytilidae > Mytilus > Mytilus trossulus. The sequence goes on along the minus strand of NC_086385.1, from coordinate 61,969,496 downwards.
TAAGTCCGCAACGTCAACTGCTTATCAAAGTACTGAATACTATTCTGCACATATTATTGCAAAACTGTTTCCTATTATCTGAACTGCCAAAAGAATCGACTGCAGAAAAAATATTAAGTCCTTAAAGTTTCAACCGCATAATTGTCAAAACCCATTGTAATGGGTGGAACAACACAGCAAAATCAGAAGGTAAAAAATAGAACCAAAAACGTATAATAAGTGATTGATCTTTTTGATAATTACCTTACAGACGGTCATTGCTTTTAACGATGACGCGTTTAAGTTTCGAACTTGCATTTTTTTAAACAATGAAGTTTTATAGGCTTGTTTACAAAAAAAATGCAAATTTGACAATCGGAATTACATAGAATAATCAAGTGTTGCTTTTATAAAGTCGGTCAGTATATGCTAAAATTATCAATCTGTTTTTCTATCCAGTATGGTTACACTGCATGTCATATTGCTTTAGAGACGGGAAACACAGGAATCGTCAAGCTGCTGATTGACTCCGGTATTGATCTCAATAGACAAGATCAGGTCAGTAGATTAAACTTACAATCACACTAAATTATCGATAATAATAAAAACTGAATTAACTGGACAAACTGAGCTTTCTATTATGTGTTTGGATACTCGTTAGTAAAGTATCATCTAAATTACAAGTCTAGTGTGTTGATTTATTAAAAAATAGATGAAAAAATAAAACATGTTCAACCCCACCTTATGTGTCCGAAGTCAGGAGCCTCTGGCCTGTCTTAGTCTTGTATGATTTTTGTCGAGCCTGCGACAGACGGCGCAGATAGCGCGAGATAGGGATAGTAATTCCGCGTCGACAGTGTTAACTAAGTCATTAAAAGCTTTATATTTTAGAGTTGTAAGACCTGGTTTCTTCATACTTTGTATATAGATGTCTGTTTGTCACATAAACATTGTCCCTGACCTCATTTCCATGGTTCAGTGATAACTTAAAAAAAAGTTAAGATGTTTTAATGTTTATTTCTCTCTTATCATTAGGAATTATTATATCATAACCATATTTGGTATGAACTCATGCCAATCAGACAGTTTTCACTTCACCTCGATCTGATTTCATGAATCATTGAACAAGTTTAAAATTTGATGGTCAAGTCCGTAGATACGTACTATAGGCAAAATGTCTTTTTTAAGCAGAAGATGTGGTATACTTGCAGATGATACAACTTTCAGTTTCCGCGCCGGAAATATATAACTTAAGGATGTGGGACATATGATGTCAATTAGACATATATCCAAAGGTCACATACAGTGGATGCAGACGACTATCGGCAACCGTACGACTTTCAACAATAAGGAAATCCAACAACTTGAAGTCGGCTTCAAATGCACCCGACATGAGAAGTATTAAAAATTTAATAGAGAAAGCAAACAGTCTAATTTATAATAAAACGTTTAACGAAAACCAAATAAAGGCAATGACTAACATGAACCAACGACAACCGCTAACCTACAGGCTTCTGACTAGGGACAGGCACACGTGACAGGTTAAAAGAAGTGTGTGAGCACTGAACTCTTCCCCTTGACCTGGGATAGTGGTGTTAAAGCACAATATAAGAACCAACTATTACAAACAATTGAAAAAGTCTTCGTTCATAATATCGATACAGGGAAAACACACCCATATATGACTTGGAAGGGTATCGATCGATTCCTAAATCACCGCATCTGTTGTTTTTTTCTCAATCAAGGATGGTTCGACAATACTACATAGTGCTGCAAGTAAAGGCCTTACAGACATTGTTCGTTTGCTTATTGAGAATGGAATTAAGATCGATTTTCAGAAAAAAGTAAGTTGTACATATGAAAAAAATTAACGAGATCTTGATCTAAATGATTATGTGAATATTTTCTATGGCCAACAGGTTGCATGTTTTAAAATACACGTGAAGGTAAACCAACGTTTGATCTAATTCACCTGTGTTTTGAAACAAAGTATCATTGACAAAATAGAAATCACAAAAATTCTGAACTCCATACACTATTGTAGTATATTGTATATGATGTTACTCCCTTTCATTGGGTTTGCGTTAAATTAATCACAGATAAGTTGTTTTTCTGAAAACAATAAAAGTAGGGTAGATATGAGGCAACTAAGATGGAGCTGCTAAGACAATAACAATCAAAACCAAGGAGTAAACAAAGACTCATAAAACCAAAAGACATTCACTAAAGAATGAATGGTAAGCATTTTCTGTCACACTTTGGTCATAATGGCCAATCAGCTCATGATGGCTAACATATATGATGTCACATGTATGAAATATAGTGCATGTACTTGGTAGTTTGTAGAAAACGGGTAAATTAAGCCTTTGTGTACATAACTTTATTTCAACATCCATGCTGTAATACGAATGATTTTTTGTTTTTGTCAATGTGTGTTTGATTTTCACTTTTCATGCATTTGCCAACCAAAAGTGTAAAAAATGTTGGCAATGATAAAGGGAATACATGAAAAAGCATCTTGTCAATTACTAACATCATTGAACATGTGTACCATCCTTTTATAATATACTTTGCAAAAAAATAAACGTTACATGCTCGTTATATCAGTTTATGACCGCCTGACACCTCCGTCGCGTCGAATAAAGTCTTGGTGGATGTTGCTCCATTCCCTGAAAAGTGCTGTTCGGAGCTGGGTGAGCGTTTCCGGAGGATTTTGGCTATTTCTGATACGTCGTCCAAAATCGTCCCAAAGATGTTCAATTGGGAATAAATCTGGAGAAATCTCTGGCCAAGGCAACACACGAATACGGTTACCCTTCAAATAGGTCATCGAAATGTGTGCCACGTGACAACAGGTGTTATCCTGCTGAAAAACGTGGTTAAAACGATGTCTTCGAAAAATGGGAGAACAACTAAAGTCAGAATTTCGTCCCTATGCCTTGTTGCATTTAGGTCACCAACGTTGATTTTGAGCTCGGTGCGTTCCTGGTAGGTTATTCCGGCCCATACCATGATTCCGCCACACCCCTCAGAAATTGTTCATAGCGCCTCCAATAGACACTGGCTCTGCCGTCGCTAAATTTCAAGTTGAATTTAGATCCATGTTTGCCTAATCCATGGAATCCGTACCTGAGTCCATTGAAGTCGCGCCATCCTGTGACGCTGCGTAAGGATAGGTTCCTTCAATAGACGACGAGCTCTTAAATCAACTTGACGTAATTGGTTACAAACTGTTTGAGCAGATATTGTGACGCGTTTACAAATCGATTCCGGAGATGAATGATGCGGATGTGCCTGTCTTGAAGTAGCGTCGTTTCACGTGGCCTGCCACTACGGGGGCGATCATTTGTTGTGCCAGTATCTCTAAGACGAGTATTTAGCCTTGCAATAGTCATTCTAGAGACATTAAAATGATTTGCAACCTGTACTTGAGTCATTCCTGCAACCCACATCCCAGTAGCTCGTTCTCACTCATTTTAGCGTAGACGGGGGCATTGACTTACGTATTTGTTTCAATGCGACCTTTTGTTAACAATCGTGTTTGACAAAAACGACCAAAAGGACAACTCGATTCCATCTCTATACAAGTAAATTTAAAAAAAAAAGGTTATTTGTTTGAAATCAGACAATAATGTCACGTCATTTCCAATATGTTTATAAATGAGTAAATTTGATAAATAAATCATTCAGGTTACTAGGTTTAATCATGAAAATATTTGAAATTAAAATATGTGATATTTTCAAATTAAAAACCAATGAAACTTTTTTTTTTTTGCCTAGTATATTTCATTATCCACTTGGATTTCTCAAATATTTTTTAAATCTGTCACGTCAAAAAAACTATAGGATGAAAAAAAAGAGAAAAGACAGCAACGAAAACAAACACACAAAAACAATAACTGTCAATAGGATGAAATTTGCCACAAAAGCAAAAACAAAAATGGATAGTAAACTGATAGCAGGTTTACTTAAAATGTTCCGTATCGATAATAATGTATTTCTCCACATGTGGCACATTTTATTTTGTGCGTACGAGTGAAAATGCATTTTCTGGTGGCGTTCATCATTTTTATTATCAAACGTTTAATTGGATGTGTGACTTTGCAGTAAATTGCCATAAAAGCGGGAGGTTTAGCATGCCACAAAACCAGGTCCAACCCGCCATCTTTTTCTTAAAATATCCTCTACCAAGTCAGGAAAATTACCATTGTTAATTTATAGTTCTTTTCATTGTGTGTACATTTTAATGTTGTGTCGTGGTTCTCCTTTTATATTTGATGCGTTTCCCTTAGTTTAAGTTTGTAACCCGGATTTGGTTTTTTTTCGCAATCGATTTATGAATTTCGACACAAAGAAGAATACATGGGAAAATCCGAATCGCATGCTGTATTACCATAAGAAACTAATATCAGTCCCGAGGCCGAAGGTCCCGAAGGCTGATATTGGTTGAGTGATGTAACAGTTTGCGATAGGAATTTTGTCATGGTTAAATATGTTTATCATAAATTTAAATAAACTCAGATTCATGTTATATACTTTTTTTTTATCAAATCGTTCGAAAATATAATTAGGAAAAGAACATACGGATTTTTCTGTTGATCATATAATTTTCAGACCATGTATTTAAATTTATTTACTAACGATACTGTCAGATGTTCCCTCGTACTCCTTCAGAACACTACCTACCTTCCCACTATTTGTTGTTTTACCATTATACTACACATTACTTAATATGATGAAAACTGCCTATGCAATAAAAGGTGTCAGCTCGGCCAATACAGTACAATTTATAATAAAAGAGGGACCAAAGATACCAAAGGGACAGACAAACTCGTAAATCTAAAACAAACTGACAACGCCATGGCTACAAATGAAAAAGACAAACAGAAAAACAATAGTACACATGACACAACATAGAAAACTAAAGAATAAACAACACGAACCCCACCAAAAACTAGGGGTGATCTCGATGCTCCGGAAGGGTAAGCAGATCCTGCTCCACATGCGGCACCCGTCGTGTTCCTTATGTGATTACAAATCCGGTAAAAAGTCTAATTCGGTAGGTCAAATTCATGAAAGGGAAGGGGATTGTAGTTACGACGTAAGGAACATATCCGATATCATTTGTGAAACGGTTATTCCATATTATAATAAGTAACAAAAATAAATACACAAAATTGCTGTATTTTGTAATAAATATATGATAAACTGTTATATCGTTACTTTTTTTCACTCAAGGATGGTTCGACTGCACTACACAATGCTTCAAGTAGAGGAAATACAGAAATTGTTCATTTGCTTATTGATAATGGAATCGAGATCAATTTGCAGAACAAGGTGAGTGGTACACAAAATATAACTTGTGAAAAACTGATCTAAAATGATAATGTGAATAATTTCCTTGGCAACTCTTGAAAATGTGAACATTTCAGTGTTTGACATTGGATAGTGCAGTTCACTGCAAACAAAGTTGCATAATAAATCATAGTTTGATATGTCATGTTACTTCTTTACATTTTCTCTGGTTTAAGGTTACAACAAATACCATATCAGTGTTACAAAATCATAGTATATTTCAATATGTAAATCTGATGTTGATGTTATGTTGAAGTTCCCATCAATAATTTGACATATTCATCTATATACTAAGTATGATTATTCTTACTGTTATTAATAGGTTTCATGTATGCATGTTTCTATATCTAATCATTATTGAAAGTAAATATGCATAAAAACCTTCACACTTTGACATTTTTTACGGTGCCATTTTGAGTTAAATCGCCATTTTGATTAATTGTGTATTTCATGAAGTTGAACAAATATTTATTGACACGTCTTACATTTATTTCCTTAAATATGTGGTATCTACTGAACTCTTACATATTGGTTGACTTATCAAATGTTTGATTTTCTAATCCCTGTACCCTATGTCAGCCATCTTTAATTTTGCGTCCATTTAAGATTTTTTTTCGTGACTCCATATCTCAATTTATATATACCCCTTTTATCTTTCATTGTGCTAAATTTTATGCTTTTACCATATAGTGATCAATCATTCTTATATCCACTGGACTATTTTATCGAATAATTACTTTCTAGCTCGCTATAACCAGTCTATTGAAGAAGCGTATCGATAAAAACTTTTCTTATATCACATAGCGATATTGTCTAATATCAATTGTAAATATGCAGACATTCCATGCGGAAAATGTTGTTTTCGGCAACGAAAAATTAATTAATTACCAACTTTAAAACTTTTTGTTCAAATATAAACAACAATTGAGTCTAAATATACATTCAGAAGATAGTTAGAAGCTAAAGTGTATATCCGTGTAAAATTTGAAGTGCTGTGTTTTTCTTATATACCTAAATAAACAATGCGATATTTTTAAAATACCAATGCGATACAAGTATAAATCTTTTAAATTTCCCCTTATAAATAAATGTTTTCCAGTCCTTCAAAAACCTCATTTGAGTGCTGAATCTTTTGTACAGTGCAATATGAACTAGCACACTTCTTAAGCTTTATCGGTAACGACAGTTATGATGGTACAAGAATGATTACGTCAATAAAAATACCAAATAAACAGCACTGAAAGATCTAAATTTATAATTCTATATCACGTGCTTCTTTCGCTTTGTAAACAACACTGTGACAAAATTCTCAATATATCTATACTTAGCGTAGACTCAAAGGTATACATAATAACCGCTATTACAATATACTTCCCACGTAAATATACATGTATTGGATCCTTTTTGCAGACCCTTTGCCGATTTTATTGTTTTTTAAAAGTGCAATTAAAAAAAGACAAAATAACTGTTATTTTTATTCTTATGCATAATAAAAAGAACTAATGAACAAGAGCTCGGAGAAATCAACAGGATAAAATTCGAATACAACGGCCCAATCAATGTGTAAATTTCCAAAAATCTATGGCTTCCATAAATTATTTCTTAAATATAGAAAAGATGTATACACAATTGGATTCGAGCGTCACTGATGCGTCTTTTGTAGACGAAACGCGCGTTTGGCGTATACACAAAATTGTGTCTTGGTATCTATGATGAGTTTATTTCTAATTTCAACAGACATTTACATTACAGTATCTTTGATGGTCGGAAATACTCGTTTACTGTCTCCGCTAAAGCGTCGCCAGCAAACTTAATTTGCGACCATCAAATCCCCAATTGATGCCGTCGGAGCTTAAAATACAATACAGTTATCTCCTAAACAATAGACAGTACAGGTTGTTAACACTTTCAACTATAAATAGGTTTAATCCTTATTTTCGAAAGGATAAGTCCATGTAAGCGTTAAATTACAGATACGAAAGTTTTAGTGATATTGATCCTAAAACAATAAGCCGGTCATGAACTAAGATTATAAATTATGTATGCGGTTTTCTTGACATGCATTGTGACGTTTCATCGTATTCATTTTATACTAGAAAACTATAGCAGCTATATTAGAAAACTATCGCATTCATAAATTTTTGATATTAAAAAAGTAAGGCTATGATATAAAACAAACGTCGCATTGATATTAGACAATATAGCAGTATCTTTGACTTATATGGGGACGAAGTCCCCAATTACGGTAGAAAATCGTTAAATTTTTTTTCAAAAGATTTCCTGTTCCGGTTTTCCCCGCATTTGCGCAGATATCTGTCTTGTTTGCATGAGACTTTGGAAACAATTTATATTTATCAGTCTACTAAAATATAAGATAGGATCTCAATACAAATTCAATTTTAATAATTGTTTGATATGAAAAAAAACGTTACCTGATGAAAGCTTTTCTTTTGTTTACATCGAATATGACGTCATAACTTAAAGAACGTCACAGCTAATTCCCTAACAACAAAACCAAAATCGGGAACGTTTCGTACGGTATTTCGGTTTCTTTTATCAACATGATTGAATTAAAAAAAATAATTCATATAGACTTCGTCCCCATTCACAGGTTATGTCTGCCTCATATTAGGTGATTTTGGCTTAGTAAACAATTGAATTCATCTCAATTGCATTCCACTGAATTTGCTACATGATATTTATTGAATATGTACACCTACAAATGATAAATCGTGCATTTATGTTTCATTTATTCAACAATTCAATTTTCTCGTTTCAATACACCTTGCTTGTTATTAACATACAATAATTCATGGAAATTACACACCAGACGTACGTCGTACTAAATGTCATCCTGTTTTAAGAAAAGAGTCATTACTTTATACCGAGAAATCTTCTTTTCTTCGTACAAATGCTAACATTCGTCTGAAATTTCCCACAATGCAACTCGTTGATATAAGACAATATCGCTCGTTGATATAAGAAAAGTTTTTATCGATTCGCTTCTTCCAAAGACTGATTACTATTAAACTCGTACCATTACTAGTATTAGAACAGGTCATCAAAATACGTATCACTTTTTGTTTTTGGGAAGTGATATGGTTTGATCTTATATGTTGAGCGTTGACATATAAATGCAATAATAAAAGTGAAATGAGATGCCTAACTGTTTGATATTATATTCATGCGAGATAATTAGCTAATACTGTTGATTAATTTATTTGCGTGAGTACCAATTTCGTGGATTGAGGAAAATATTGAATTTCGTGGGTTTTGCAAAGTCAGCATACTTTTCTCTTAAAATTTGCAATTCGTTGAACATTTAAATTCGTTGTTCCCCTGTTCCAACGAAATCCACGAAAATTGGTATTTCACGAATTTAAATGAATCCACAGTATTTTGTAACACGAATAATAGTATTTAAGCTCTACAGATTTAATTTGGTTATACATTATTTTTTAGATAAAATTAAAAGCTGTTTATTGATTATTTTAACAAACGAATTTATTGCAATTACATGGGAGATCCTGTTTTGGGAAAGCACTTCCTTTCAACTTATTAATGTTATTGTAACATCAAGTGGAAACTATCAAACATATTCAGATTGCATAAATCAAGTCCAACATTTGATTAATAAGTTGTCTTAGTGAGGTTGATGGTTGATGACCGAAATGAAAAAAAAAAACAACATCAAACTGACACGTACAGGAGAATATTGAAAATATGCAATTATAAGTTTTTTATAATACTTACACTTATTCTGTAAACTTCTTTGTAGCATTAAGAAGTCTTACATTAACAACAATAATTTACTTCATTAATTGATGTGTTTCATCAGTTCATTTAATGTGGGATATTTGATGGAGACTAGGTTTCCCCTGGGTCAATTATTTTTTCGCCATCCATTTTCCCAAACAATATATATTTTTCGCCAGTTTATTATTTTTTTCGCCAAGTAATATTAATATATTTTCGGTTGAAATTTACGTTTTATTTACCCCCCCCCCCTTCTCTTAAATAAGATGATTTTGTCCCCGTGTGTCTATGATCATTCTCTCAACCGTATTTTAGAGTCTACATTTTAATAAAGAAACACTAAACATTTACTTTAAAACAACAGAATTTTTTTAACCTTAAAGGAAAAAATAATAATTGTATTTTAAACATTTTTTCTAAATGAGGGGGCCACTATAATTCATTAATAAAGAAGATATAAGTCCAGGAATATAAAAAATTAATGGAATGTTTTGATCATATAATACCAATATAATTCGTAGGGAAAGTTTCTTTAAAAGAAAAAAAAACTGATGTGCCCTTTTGTACTAAGAGGTAGATTTTACAACAAAACAAAAGCTTTTATCACATGAAATTGATCCCTCATTGCATGTGTAGTCATTACATTGAAGGGTAAATTTCATTCGAGGGGTTGTTCCCAACCTTTTAAATAGATTTCATCATAACGATAGTTTTCTTTTCTTTACCATTGTAAATGAAAAAGTTGAGACGTAAAACTAGGCTTGAAACACGTGTGCCACTCAAACGACTTCAAAGTAGTCTCCCAAATCAATTACTTTTATTAAAGTCAAAGGGTAATTAAAGTTTTAAATCGTTGATTTATCTTGTTTTTGAACATTTTTTGTCACAACAACAGCTTTCTTTTCTAAACTGTCTTTAAAAGGAAAGGAGACGTCAACAGTGTGCTCAAACACATGCGTCGCAATGGGGTAAATACATTCTGTATGTGACATTTAGCGGAATCCATTTAACCATATAAGTCTGTCAAACAATTCAATCAACACCTTTATAAATTATTCCTTTGTTGTCGATAGCTATAAAATGCAATCAGCTGATTATTGATTTTCTGTCCAATGAGGTCAAGGTGAATTCCGAGTATTGGCTTATCGGGTAAAATCCGAGAAACTAAAAAAAGTAAAAAACAAGGTGGAGGGAAATAAATCGTAATACATTTCTTTCGCCAAAATCTTTCGCGAATGACGAATTTTATCGCCACAATTTCCAGCGAAAACCCTGGATGGAGATACATTATATAATGAAAATCAATAACGTTTGTTCGATCAAGCTTAATTATGGTTACTAGTGATATACATGCCCACTTCAAATAACATTAACGGTACTAATATTACTGCACCAGATGCGCATTTCGACAATACATGTCTCTTCAGTGGTGCTCGTGGCCAAAATATGTGAAAACCAAAGCTTATATAAAAGATGAAGAGCTATAATCCAAAAGTTCCAAAAAGTAAAGCCAAATCCGTGAAAGGACTCAGAGCTTTGCATCAGGGAGATACATTCCTGAATTTATAATATTTTTTAATATTTTGAAACAGAAAATTTAATAACACAACAAAAATCCGTTTTTTCATGCCAGTACCGGAATACTGGCCACTGGGCTGGTGATACCCTCGGGGACTAACATTCCACCAGCAGAGGCATTGACTCAGTGGTAGTTATAACATAAACGGTACCAATTTTACTGCACCAGATGCGCATTTCGACAATACATGTCTTTTCAGTGATTTTTATGGCCAAAATATGTAAAATTCAAACTTATATAAAGGATGAAGAGCTGTAATCCAATAGTTCCAAAAAGTTTAGCCAAATCCGTGAATAGAATCAGAGCTTTGCATGAGGGGAGATACATTCCTTAATTTATAATATTTTTTAATATTTTGAAACAGCAAATTTAATAACACAAAAAATCCGTATTTTCATCCCAGTTCCAGAGTATATATACAAAAATAGTTTTATTGTCAGAACGGAATATAGCTAGGAATAACCATATAATATACCCCACATTTTAACCCTGCCTGTCTGTGCCTTTAAAAATTTAGCTTCAACGTTTTTCTGGATACATTATAAGATAATAATGTTTTATTGTTAAGATCATTCTTTGGAATTTTTCATTTTTCATTTCGGCTTTTATAGCTTCGTGTACGGATTGTGTTTTTCTTAAGGTAACAACCGTAATTTTTGTATATCGTAGTCCTCCGATATTTGGTAGACACTTGTCCCATTGAACTGCATATAGCATTTCTTTATTTTCACATAGATGATTTACAACTACACAGATTCCCTCTGATACTCATTTACATGATTTTTAGAAATAAAGGTTTTCTGCCTTATATATATATTATATAAGTACGTCTGAGTCAGTGACAACTCTACAACAAATGTATCCATCGGATCGCCATCAATGATGGTGATACATGGCTGTGTACATAATTTATATGTTTAGACGAGTTGTATATATATATATATAAAAGCTAAAGTTAGAGGAGGGGATAAAGTCTCTGCACAATGCTAGTCGGTGTTATCGTAGAGGTTTTTGGTCTTGCGGGACGACTGTTGTGCAGGCGATTTTGTGTCACGATATCACAGTAGCATGGGTTCGAATCCCGGCGAGGGAAGAACAAAAAATTTGCGAAAGCAAATTTACAGATCTAACATTGTTGGGTTATGTTTAGACGAGTTGTATATACATTATGTACACAGCCATGTATCACCATCATTGATGGCGATCCGATGGATAAATCTGTTGTAGAGTTGTCACTGACTCAGACGTACTTATAAATATGATTATTTTCTGTGAATGTATATCTTACATTAATTTGTAGGATCCTTTACTATAGATAATTTAGCTGATCTGTAACAATAACATCTCCATGCCTTATATATCATGTACTGTAGTACGCCGCTAGATTAAAACTGACGAGGAAAGGTAACACACGGCAACTTAAAGCTTTATTTTTGTAGAGCCCAGGTGGTCTTGTGGTCTAGCGTGACGGCTGTAGTGCAAGCGATTTGGTGTCACGATATCACAGTAGCCTGGGTTCGAATCCCGGAGAGGGAAGAACAAAAAATTTGCAAAAGCAAATTTACAGATCTAACATTGTTGGGTTGATGCTTGGACGAGTTGTATATACATGATGTACACAGCCATGTATCACCATCATTGAAGGCGATGCGATGGATAAATCTTTTGTAGAGTTGTCACTGACTCAGACGTACTTATAAATATAATTATTGTCTGTGACTGTATCTTACATTAATTTGTAGGATCCTTCACGATAGATAATTTAGCTGATCTGTAACAACAACATCTCCATGCCTTATATATCATGTACTGTAGTACGCCGCTAGATTTAAACTGACGAGAAAAAGGTTACACACGGCCACTGAAAGCTTTATTTTTGTAGAGCCAAGGTGGTCGTGTGGTCTAGCGGGACGGCTGCAGTGCAGGCGATTTGATGTTACGATATCACAGTAGCATGGGTTTGAATCCCGGCGAGGGAAGAACAAAAAAATTGCGAAAGTATATTTACAGATCTAACATTGTTGGGTTGATGTTTAGACAAGTTGTATATACATAATGTACAACAGCCCTGTATCACCATCATTGATGGCGATGCGAATGATAAATCTGTTGTGGAGTTGTCACTATATCAGACGTACTTATAAATATAATTATTTTCTGTGACTGTATCTTACATTAATTTGTAGGATCCTTCACTATAGATTATTTAGCTGATCTGTAACAAAAACACATCCATGCCATATATATGATGTACTGTAGTGTGTAGCTAGATTAAAACTGACGAGGAAAGGTAACACACGGCCACCGAAGGCTTTATTTTTGTAGAGCCCAGGTGGTCGTGTGGTCTAGCGTGACGGCTGCAGTGCAGGCGATTTGGTGTCACGATATCACAGTAGCATGGGTTCGAATCCCGGCGAGGGAAGAACAAAAAAATTGCGAAAGCAAATTTACAGATCTAACATTGTTGGGTTGATGTTTAGACGACTTTTATATACTAAATGTACACAGCCATCTATCACTTTCATTGATGGCGATCCGATGAAAAATCTCTTGTAGAGTTATCACCGACTCAGACGGACTTATAAATATAATTATTTTCTGTGACTGTATCTTACATTAATTTGTAGGATCCTTTACTATAGATAATTTAGCTGATCTGTAAATATAACATCTCCATGCCGTATATATCTTGTACTGTAGTACGCCGCTAGATTAAAACTGACGAGGAAAGGTAACACACGACCACTGAAAGCTTTATTTTGTTGTAGAGCCCAGGTGTTCGTGTGGTATAGCGGGACGGCTGCAGTGCATACGATTTGGTGTCACGATATCACAGTAGCATCTAAGTCTCCACAATAATTATAATCATGAAAAGTAAAAACAAACATACAGCTACCGTACACCAACTATTAATCAATACATAAGTAACATAATCATCTTTGTACGACTTTGCCCACAGCAGAGCTATATAAAAACAGTACATTAACGGGTGTTACACAGACTCTTTTTATATGATACACGGACTCTTTTTAGTTGTTACACGGACACTTTTTATGAATAGAATCACTCGAGCATGATAAGTCAGTTCATGGGCACTTTAAGTTTCAATTAGATTTGAACTTTTTGGTTCACCGACTTATTTCCTGTCTTTTTATTCAACAAAATAATTACGTTAGCATCAATATCTTTTTTCAAACATTTCCACGGTAAAATACTATTCATATCATATACACTAAAGGACATTTAATTTCAAAAAAAGGGGGGGGCATGGTTTTCTCCTAAAAAAGATATTTTGATCCCAAATTTTATGAAAAATTATTTATTATGGTCAAGCAAATGACAAATTCATGCATGATTCCTGATTTTCCCAATACCGTAAAAAGTGCTAATTTAAAAAAAAAATTGAATAGTTAACACACTTTAAAAAGAACACAACGCCCCTTTATGAAGCAAAATATTCGGCAAATAAACGTTTTCTTCAATATATGATTATGAATAGTATTTTGGACAATGCTGAAAGTAAAGAAATGATGATAATGACGTGTATATTTCAATAAAAATCAGACAGGAAATAAGTAAATAAAATTCAAATCTTATCAAAAGATAAAATCCCTATAAACTCATGTAATGCACGTCCAAATAAGCAGCAAACCTAGAAGAATATCATTCAACTTATGCCATCAATTTTGGGCGGTAAGCTGCGATTGGATCATAATGTAAAACGAGTTTATTCCCGATCAACACTTGCAGATCTAGAGAGGAGCTTGATTTAAAAAAAATATAAAGTATATGCCTGAATATATATAGTATTAAGACAAAATACATTTTTTTCATAAACATTTCAGTTACTAATGAAGTAGGAAATTCATTCTTTTGATACGTTAATATTATATTATCGAATTTATATCAGTGGCAGATCCAGGTCCAAATCCAGGACAAAACAGTCGGGATCCAACTTTATGTCCCCATTTAAATGCATTGATTATCCCAAAAAGGGTTGTTCCAACCCCCGGGACTCCCACTGCTGAATATAAAATTCATGTATTTGGCAACAAACGCGCGATTACATTTTTTTTAAGGGGGGATAGGGGGATGGAATGGCACATCCTGCATTTTTTCATCAAATATAAAGATCACAACCTGTTTATTTTAAATTTGATTATTACCCCCCCCCCCCCCCCCCCCCCCGGGACCTCGGTTGAAGGGAAATAAAAAAAAATATGTTTATATCTATACTATAACTTACATTTACTACTTTGTGGCTATCTAAGTTTCTCAAATCTTGCAAAATGTATTATTACTTTCTTGAAACGTCGTACAAATCAGATAAAAAACAAAAGTAACAAAGAAACAGGCCGGTAACAACCAGCCGAATAGTTTTTCTGCACTTGTAGCTTTCGCCTCGGACCTTGACCTGATTACTCGTGCAGAAACGGTTGTTACCAGCCTGTTTCTTTGTTACCTTTGTTTTTTATCTAATACATAATGTTGATTCATTGAAAAGAATTGAAAAAAGTAACCTTAAATATGCATAAGCTGCAAAACTCGAAAATGACATATTAAGTCATTGCATCAGTCATTCTAATGCAACAACGATTGTAACGTTCATTTTGATTGGATAACGTCACTTTCTCCAATGGGATCAATTGACAAGTGCTGTTATGGGACGTACGCGCAAGCGCAGACGGCATTTGACATATTTTAAATACATGTTTTAACGCTGTTTTCTGTCAGTTTCATTAGAATGGAGATAACAATATTGTATTTTAAGCTCCGACGGCATCAATTTGGGATTTGATGGTCGCAAATACCCGTTTACTGTCTCCGCTAACGCGTCGCCAGTAAACTTAATTTGCGACCATCAAATCCCCAATTGATGCTGTCGGAGCTTAAAATACAATACAGTTATCTCCTAATTGTCAGTTGCAATGCAATTGTGAGATTTTCAAGTCAAGTAAACAATTAAAAAAACTTTAAGGGAAAATAGTTTATTCACTCATCTGACGTCATTAAATAATAAGTGTTTCAAAGAAAAAAAAATCAAGACTATTGATTTCAGTGATAATTCTATAGTGTTATTAACTTGCTGTTTTTATTATGGCCCTGTTATAGATTTGAGGTTAGCTGAATTGGACCCGTGACTCGAAGAGTCGAGGGCCAATACATCTGATTGAAAAATTTTTACAGGACCAATATAGAAAAAGCAAGTTCATAGCACTTTTATTAAATGATTTATATTCTTTAAATATGTATCAAATAATAACATTACTGTGAAGAAGGTACATAAATTATTTCATATGTGAACTTGTCTATTCGCTTTTACGTCCATTAATTTTTGTCAACACTGTTATATGTAATTTCTGATTTCTAGTTTGAGTTCATAATAATATGCTATTACAATTCCTTTTCTGTTGCAATTATAAAGTAGATTTGAAGAATAAAACAGACATTTGAACTGATTTCTCTTGGATCAACTGCGTTCTGATGTTGATGATTGAATAACGGAAATTCAACTGTGTCAATAATCTAAAGTCGTTTTCTAAAAGGCTTTGAACAATTTCCGTTTCAAGACGTTAAAATAGTTATCAAAGGTACAAGGATTAAAATTCAATTCTCCGAAGCGCGTTTCGTCTACATAAGACTTATCAGTGACGTTCAGATCAAAATAATTAGACACTATAAAGCCAAACAAGTACAAAGTTGAAGAGCGTTGAGGACCTTAAATTCTACAAAAAAAGTTGTGCCAAATACGGTTAAGGAAAGATATTCCTGGGACAAGAAATGCCTTAGTTTTAAAATGACCACTGTTTGATATGCATTTCAACACAGTGGTGCTGATTACTGGGTTGGTGATACCCCGGGACGAAACATCGACCCAGTGGTGTAAATAGTTAACGAAGGTACGATGATTATTATTTAATACGCCGACGCACGTTTAATCTACAAAAAACGCATCAGTTACTTTCAGATCAAAATAGTCATAAAGCCAAACAAGTGCAAAGTTGAGGATACAAAATTCCAAAAAAGCGGTCACAAAAAAGGCGATTGAAATCTATTCCTGGAATAAGAAAATCCTTTTTTTTTTAAATTCAAAGTTTTGTAAAAATGAAATTTATTAAAATGACCATATATTTGATATTCATATTAACCATGAAGTGGTGACTACTGGGCAGTGACATCATTCCAGTGGTGTTAACATTGTACATCTTTATATTGTATGATTTAAAGTTAGAAATTATCATAAAATGTTTACATGCATAACGATACCTAAAAAAATAGGTATTGGTGTAAGACATCTGAAACTGGAAGTGAACGTCCCGTATTACCTCATGGATCAATACGGCTGTTTCCTTATTGACCCTGTCATTTCAATATGGGCCCTGTTCTTAAAGCAATATGAATTCTTGATTTGAATATATCGACAGTGGAATGGCATCAGTATTGCACATGTTGATTTATCCGTATTAGGGCTGATTTTCTCATATTTTGATGTTTTTTGTTTTCGGTCAAAAGCCCCTTAGAGCTTGTGTTGTATATTTGATTTAATGCCGAATCAAAGTTAAGTTTTCTTATCTTATATTATATTATGTAATTGTTGATTTAACGTACAAGATCATACTATTTGCCATGTCTATTGAGATAATAAGTAGATAAAGACGTTATGTACATTATCTGCGCGTAAAGTCACACAAATTAGTCCCGACATTTCGGAAGGGAATATGATACTGAATGGGGAATATGAAGATATGTTCAATGACACGTGGGATAGTCTCAACCAATCAATTACTGTTAAACGACCAATATCTATAAACAGTGGAATACAATGAACAATTGATAATACTTTTTTTATATTTAGGACGGTGAAACTGCACTTCACAATGCTGCACGACGCGGGAACACAGAAATCAGCAAATTGCTAATTGATGCTGGCATTGAGCTCAATGCACATGACACGGTAGGTGGATGATAATCAAAAACAAATACCAATCATGTGCTTTTATATGCAACAACAGACAACATTTTTTGTCTATATAGTATGACGTTTTATAACTTCAAATTTTCTTGACTTCCCCCTTTTTGTATTCATTTTAGAATTCTGTATTTTACTAATACCTGGTTATTGCACGATATCTGCTATGGCAAAATAACTGAAATATTTTGTGAGGTTTTTTCATATATATAACCACATGTTGGCCTGTATTTACGCATCCTTGTATTTAAAATGTTAATGTATGAGCTTTCCTGATGGAGGAGGCTCGATATTTATTGAATCTTTCCTTCAATAAATGTCACTCAAAAACTGCGTTTACATGTATCTTCAGTGTTACATTTTGAAAATAAAGATTACACGACGGGTGCCATATTATTACCATTTTGGAGCATCTGAGATCACCCCAAGTTTTTTTTTCAAGCAAGCCGAATATTCTTGACTGTTAACCATACAGTTGGTTGCTTTATCGGCCGCTACAAAGACAGCCAGTTTTGTAAAAGCTAACGTATGTGTCCAACTCCAGATAAAGATAGATTAGTAATCTTTTTGTTTATTTCTTAACTATTTCTTAATGAGATACGTGAATATTCATTAAAATGTAAAATCACAAAAATACTGAACTAAGAGGAAAATCAATACGGAAAGTCCATAATCACATGGCAAAATCAAATAACAAAACGCATCAAAAACGAATAGACAAGAACTGTCATATTCCTGACTAGGTACAGGCGTTTTCAAATGTAGAAAATGGTGGATTAAACCTGGTTCCATAGCGCTAACCCTCTCTCTTTAATAACAGTTTCAATATCAAATTCCGTTATATTTACATGATGCGTTAAATAAATAGTTTCAATTAATAAAATAGTCAAAATATGGGTACATCAGTCATCATCGCATAACAATTTTAAAAGGGACAATTTAACAGAACACAAAAACATCTATCTACGAACACATGGATTGACTTGAGTGTCTGACGTCATAAAATTTGTATACGTCACATACATTTGTAGTTCAATGTGCATACAAACACTTTTAAAATTTGCATAGACAATGTAAGCATACAGAGTTAAAATATCAAAAGTATGTAAGAACAAATAGACCGAGATTTAAACTAATCCAAAAGTTACAGGTAGAATTTATGAGAATCGAAAAATAGTTAATTCCACTACGCGATTGAATTATTTTGACGTTTGTGGTTCAACGTATATAGTAATTCATACATATAGATTTAAAGGAAGAAACAAAACATAATTATCCGATGTATACAGTTTTCATCAAATTTGAAAACTAAATAATAGAGTGGTATGGAAGGGGATTTTAGCAAATAAATGAAATGCCACGTCGATCAGTTTTTAGTTCGCCTCAAGTTTACGTCATTAATTTATCAGACATTTTAAACAATCCTTTTGTATGATAAGACGGATCGGATGGATTGATATGAGATAACTTTTACTACGTAACATTGTTCTCGTCTTGTAAGATATGAAATGCGAATAACGACTATATTGATGATATTTTTTATATAGATTAGACAGTTGGTATTCCTCTTTTGAATAGTTTTACACTAGTAATGTTTTGGGCCCTTTATAGCTTGGTGTTTGGTGTTAGCCAAGGCTCCGTATTGAAGGCCGTATCCTGACCTATAATGGTTTATTTTCATAAATTGTCATTTGGATGGATAATTGTCTCATTGACAATCATTTGTTCGATAAGTGAGACAACTCTCAACAAGAGAGCAAATGGCACAGAAATTAAAAAACTAAAGATCACCGTACGGCCCTTAACTATGAACAAAGCCCATACCGCATAGCCATCTATAACAGGCCTCGAAATGACAAATACAAATTAATTGAATGAGAAAATTAACGGCCTAATTTAAGTTAAGGAAATGAAGAAATATAACCAGCGAACATCTGATTTAAAATAAAAAAATATCCGTGGCGTTCATTGTAGAGGTCAGGTCAATGCAAACCCAGTGTATATTTTTTTTCACATTTGTTATGATACACAGTAGCAATACAAATTTTAGTCCAATATTTCATGTTACTTTTTAATTTCATCAGTTTTAAAGTTACTACAAATATCTTATGATATTGTAGATGTATTAGAATAAAACGTTATTTTAAAATGTAACTTAAATGTTGAGGTAACGTGGAGCCGTTAAACCAGTTTCAATCTATTTTTCCCTCTTAAAATGTCCTGTACCAAGTCAGGAAAATTGAATTTGATATTTCATGGTTCGTTTCTGTGTGTGCAGGCATATGTTTATTGAGTTTTATTTTCTTGATGTCCAGCTGTAATTATTTCGTGCATATATTTTAGAATGTAAAAACTTGTTATTGGTTGGATCTATCGGGTTGACAGACCTTGAACAATGTCAAGTAATAATGTTATTTTAATACTCTACAGTGAAGTATTTACAAAGACCTGTATTTGAAGTGAAACTTGAATCTTTAATGCATGACTTACTGTATTGCGAATTCATACATACACTACAACCATATCAATGCCCACTCCATACAGTGTTTAACTGTCAGAGCAAACTGTAACTAGGAATGACCATATTATGTACCCCACTATAACTGATGTTACGATATCTTGAGCTATTTAACCCTGCCTCAAACTGTCTGTGTCTGCCAAAAAAATGAGAGATACAGTTAAGTTAAAGTCGTCAGCTGCGTTCTGCATACAACAGTTCTGTTATATGCTCCTTGGGAATTTCAACCAAAGATAAAGAACTGGATCTTGCATCACAGTATTGGATACATAAACTACATAAGTGTCTTCACAAACAAGTGTATATTGATGGGTCTTTCAAGTGATCCACTAAACCACTTTCTTTATTATCAACATCTGTTTCATCAGCAATCAAAATCGGCCTTGACGTTATTGTGAAACTGCCTATTCTAGAGGTGGCGTGAATCTGATGTGCATTTTAACAAATTCTAAATATCTTTAAGAGTACTTACATTCTACGACTCTTTCATCAGGCAAAAGTACAAAAAACATTGGACTTTTCTACACTTTACACAAGTAACTTTCAAACTGAACAAATAGAAAGAGAGAACATTGCATTGTTTCATAAAAAGGTAGCTTGTCTTTAGAATGATCAACCCTTCTTTGTAAAGAAACACTCTTATTAAAACAAAAAACTCACTGAAACTGACATTATTAAGATGCTTCTTTTTTTGATTGACAACAAGTATTACGTTCGGAGGACGTGTTTTGCGACAGATTGACTGTACTTATGTAGCCCCTCTTTTCGCCAAATTGTTTCTTTATCATCATGATGCTTATTTTATACAAGAACTTTTAAGGAAGAAACATCAGAAGTTAGCACTATCTTTAACTTTACTTACCGCTATATAAATGATGTTCTCTAACTAAACAATTCTAAATTTTGGTGACTATGTTGAACGCATCTGTCCTATCGAACTAGTGAGAAAGGATACAACATATACAGCTAAGTCTGCCCCGTATCTTGACTTATATTTAGAAATCGACAATGAGGGTGGGTTGAACACAAAACTATACGACATAAGAGATGATTTCAATTTCCCAATTATTAACTTAACATGTCTATTAAGCAACATTCTGCCGGGGCTAAAATACGGGATGTATATTTACCTGATACGATATTCCCAGACTTGTTATTTCTATTATAATTTCTTTGAAAGAGGGTTAATGCTTTCAAAGAACCTATAATGGTGAATAGCTCTAACGAAAAAAATCATAAAAAGTGTATACATGTAGTAATAAAAAAGTAAGTCATTAAAACAACATCTAACAACCAAAACATGATATCAGAAAAGAATAACGAAAGCAACAAGCACGACTCCGATGGTAAACAACCAGAAATTGACAAATCTCTGTCCGGTGGAAGGGACAATATTACTCCAATGTTGTCAAACATCATAGTTTAAATTATCAGGTCTACAGTCATCCTGAATCTAAGCTCAAATGAGTCAAACCTATCTTCATTTAAGACTTTTTTGGAAACAAAACTCCGCCAAAAGCAATTTGGATAAAATATGTTGAAATCTACAACGCACTTAACCATGATATCAAATCACAGTTTGTCAGAGGCATACAAAGAATATAACAAATTAGGAGAATATACCTTGACAATGAAGTAGACATAATAAAATTGTTAACAGAAGGTATCACGTTATGTTGTGTCATGTGTTCTTTTGTTTGTCTGTTTGTCTTCTTTCATTTTAAACCAGGCGTTGTCAGTTTATTTTCGATTTATGAGTTTGAATGTTCCTTTGGTATCTTTCGTCTCTCTTTTAAGAAACAAGTCATTACCTCTGCTTCCTCAGAACCCATACTATCAAAAAGATGAAGGGTTAACCACAACGCTAAAAGTTAAAAAAGCTAAAAACATCCCATTTCCAGCAGATGACGATCAAATTGACAGAGAATTAAGACAAAAAAACATGGATGTCATCACTATAAAAAGAAAAAGACTCAGGGTCGATAAAGTGGTTACCCATTGCTGGTCAGATGACAAAATATTCTAATGCAAATTTTTTGACGAACCACTCTCAAGTTTTCTTACAATAGGTAAATACACAGCATGAATATATCACTTTGGTCAATTGAAAGATACAGACATGTTCTTCTGCAACAAATGCCAACTGAAAAGACATAATAAATAACTGTTCTTATGAATGAAAATGCAGATTATGAAATGAATATGGCCATCAGATTCTTAAATGCCCTACCTTAATAAAAAAGAACAGTAAAATACATTCTGAAACAGAAGGAGAAGAGCAACAAGAAACAATGATAGCTATAGATGACAAAAATACAAAATATGAAAAAAGTAAACAAACTGAAATCGGACAGAAAATGACAAAATAGAGGATAATGATGAACTAACTGGATTAACAGAGGGAGACAATGAAGACATTTTGACACCCTATGTCATTGAACAAAGAAATAACACCAGGGAACACCAAAATGATAGAAAGAAAACAAGAAAGAAATCGGATAAAAAGTCTGCAAAAAAGGAAGGACACAAAACTTCTAGTGATTCTTCTGAACAACAGGCATCAAAACCAGCAGAAGAAAATAGAAATTCTTCACAAACTCAACTTGACATTTAACCATATTTAAACCCTCAACAATAGAACAAAAACAGCCAAAGAAAGAACCCTATCTACTTTCAATCATCCAGATGGAAAAAGATAATGAGTTCATATATGAGTTATAGAACATTTCATATATACCGAAAAAAATAATAAATTGAATGGAACAAAGATTCAAAAACAAATGTTACAAGAGTAAATATAAAATAAAAAAATTTAGATTTTGCACATATTGTATTATGAAACTATAACTTCATGTAAAAGTTACTATTGACAGATGTATTTTTGATAATACCAAAAAAACCAAAAAAAACCCAATTATATTGAAAAAGTTAAACTGTAATTTTTCTATTTAAAACCTTGTAGGATTAGAACTTCTATCTATAGTAGACGTATTCAAAAATATCAAAGAAAACGATTTACCTACCATAACATCAAAGTACATCTCTGAAAATAGAGAAAAGGAAAATATTATGCAAGCATCAAATAAACACTGTCAAAATGTTATGAAAAACTATAGCAATATTGATATAATCCAATTACAAAAAAAGAAAATCGGTAGACGAAATCATTTTCACAGGTAACGCCCACGCTAAAGAACTAAGATCAAATGTAGGAGAAATAAGTTTACTTTAAAAATGCGACCAAAACTTTAAGTACGCTCGCTTACTGAGCGTATTATATATTTTAAAAAAATCAAATAACATTTAATTAAAGCATGCCAAATAACCTACACATTTGTACAACAAATGTTAAAGGACTTCGAGATAAACAAAACAGATTGAGATTTTATCTATGGATAACCTTATGTTGTCATCTCAATGTTATATTGAACTTTGCCATTAAAGTGCGAGGTTTGGCATGCCACAAAACCAGGTTCAACCCACCACTTTTATTCCCCTTTAAAAGTATCTTGTACCAAGTCAGGAAGATGGCAATTGTTATATCATTTTTCGTTTATGTATGTGTTGCATTTTAACGTTGAGTCGTTTGTGCTTTCTCTTATTTTTGAGATATTGAGATAAGACGTGGCACGGTACTTGACTATTCCAAATTCATGTATTTGGTTTTTATGTTATATTTGTTATTATCGTGGTGTTTTGTCTGATGCTTGGTCCGTTTCTGTGTGTGTTATGTTTCGGTGTTTTGTCGTTGTTCTCCTCTTATATTTAATGCGTTTCCCTCGGTTTCTAGTTTGATACCCCGATTTTGTTTTTTGTCCATGGATTTATGAGTTTTGAACAGCGGTATACTACTGTTGCCTTTATTCTTTACGTGAACAATCTGATAAAAAATATGTAGCCAGTTATTGGAATAAGATTAGAAATACTGTTAATATTCGAATATTTCATTTAGAAAACAATTCTGAAATTAATAATAGGAACCATGATATTCCCATTTCTAGAATAAAAAATAAACTCAAGGTACTAGCAGACTGGTTTGTGTTCGTACCGGCAGACAAGGCAGCCAACAATGTAGTGGTGCTGTGATGCATATACTTCACGGAAGTTCTTCAAAACTTAATTATTAATTCCTCTACATTTAGGTCAATGCGCACCACAGAAAGTAAAATCGTTAACAAGCATACCGATGCCACTGCCCATCTTAAAGCACCTTCCGAACATTTCAAAGTCCCTATCATGTACTGGTTACCGAAATAACACAAATAGAACATTTACATTCCGTTTCATCTCAACTTCGAGTAAGTGTTCTACTACTAATCTATCAGTGCTTCTAACTAACTCCCTTACTACTATCAAATAACTGGTTATTAATTTTTACAATAAAACTTCATTTTTGGAGTGTTAAAAATTCTTTGGGGGTTTTAGATAAAATACATGCTTTTGATGGTCCTTACAATTCTGTTGACACTTACGATTTTTCTACTCTGTACACTTCCACTTCCACACAATCATATAAAGAAAAAGTTTTTTTTATTTTATGAAATGGTCTTTCAAAAAATCATATGGTAATTTTATTTGCTGTAACTCGTTTAAAGCCTTTTCTGTAACGAAATAAGAAAGTATGCAAGACACACTTTCTGGAAATGTGAGGATATGATTGAAGCTTTAACTTTTCTGCTAGATAACATGTATGTACGTTTCGGTGATAAACTATATCGCTAGGTAGTAGGTATCCCTATATGCACGAACTGTGCCCCTTTAATAGCAGATTATTTCAATATTGCTATGAATCTCAGTTTATGACCAAAATCAGTAAAGACCCACCATTAATATATTTGGTTGATACATTAAAAAAATACCTACCGTTATCTCGATGATATTGTTTCGTTGAATAATCCAGAGTTCTCTAAATATAAATGTACTTCCAAATTTTGCCCTAAAGAACGTACCTGAACTAAATCTAACATAAACAGCAGCAGTTGTTCTCTTCTAGATTTAGACATTTCAATTTCAAACGTGAAACTTCATACTAAAATTTATGACAAAAGATACGTTTTTTCCTTTTTAGACGGCGATGTGCATTTGGCTCCATCATACAGTGTTTATATATCGCGACTCGTTCGGTTTGCCCGTGTGTGTTCTTATGTCAAAGAAAGTAATCAATACATCACTGGGAAATTGTGTCAGGGATTTCAATACCATAAATTACTTCCAACTTTTACTAAATTCTTTTATAGATACAAAGATTTGATTAGTCAATTTGGCTGTTTCTGTAGAAAACTGATAAAAAATAGCATTTCACATCCTAAATTGTACGGTAATATTGTACTTTAAGCGAGGAAATTACTATATGATCCATGTAAACTCATCGAACCTTATACAAATTTATAAGTAGTGGTTATCGTACCAATATTGTTATTAGATCTCTGAATATAGTTAACATTGACATTAATATCGATTTTGTCATTAGAAAATTAAAACATAACTAATATGTATCTTCTTTTGAGGCGGAATATAAAAAACACGTCAATTTTTATCTTCATAGAAGTCGCTCCTCACTATCCTACTACCTGTCGATACATTTATTTTTGGTATTGCACAAGTCATGTCTTCTCTGACTGTTCATGACGTTAACATACTAAATCCATGGGATGTGTGTTGGTAGAATTTAGTCTCTGATGCATTTTTTTTATTATTAATTGGTTTTGGCTTTCAACTAGCTGTCAGTAACTGCGAGCACTCTAAAATCGTGTTTTCTTATTAATTCGACCTGATGATACTGTTTATAATGCTTTTTTGTTATTCTATTTTAAAAAGGGATCTTGTCTATAAACCAGCTTTAATTATTTGGGATATCTTCTAAATGAACACATCATTTTTCACTTCTTCGTACTCAGTGTATGTAAAGTGCGGATCCTAAAATATCATTTTTACTGTATATGCCATAAATGTCTTATGTAGAATGATAAATAAACAGTCGAACTTTTTTTAATTTTTGAAGAAAATGAAGAAAATTAGTTCAAATGTATATGTTCAGAAATACATAATACTAATAAAACAAAGTAAGAGATGCGAGCGGGGTTTTATCGCGCCTAAAGCCATTCAGCTGTGAAATATATACCAAAATAGGTGACTATTTAGGACATTTCACGAACAGATCGTGCAGGTGCTTTATAACTAACAGATAAGATGTTGTTGCAGTAAAAATCATTCATTTTAATACAATTATTAAAGTTGTATAACGTAGAATATGTTTTGTCATTCAGTTTCTTCATATTTAACTAAATTCCACTATGATAATTTCGTAATGCTAGTCATGTTTACTGTCGAATAATGATACTATTTTTTTCATTTTCACTGTGGAGCGAATCATTAGTATTGTATATGCGGTGCATTTTCACTGTATAATTTTGTTTTTTCAATCTATTACAGCTCATTTCCTTAAGCATGTAGAGCAAGATTTTAGTTGATTTGCTTGTTTTTTTTATTGGATAATCATTATGATAACACCCAATTTAATTCAAATATTAAAAATACAGGTTAAACTATTCATATTGTTTTAAAATGTCTATCTTATTTACAAAGTTTGTAAAAACAATTATACAAACAAAGCAAGCAAGCCAACTAAAGTTTTGCTTTACATGCATTAGGAAATTAGCTGTAAAGCCTTAATTTAGCCGACTTGCTCAAATAATAGATAAAGTAAGAGAAAGATTTGATAAAATTTAACTTACGGAGGAAAGTTTGGTTTTAAAACACTCTAATAAATTCAATAGAAATAACATTTATTTCAAATGTATTCCATTTAGTTTCTTATAAAGCGTATAGGGATCTTTATCCTTATTTTTTTTATCCATTTCCATGACACTTCACCACTAATTACGTACATCTCGATATAGATTGCACCTTTGTTTTCCCGCTTAAAATACACTGGAGCCCTTTATAACTTGCTGTTCGGTGTGAGCCAAGACTCCATGTTTAAGACCGTATTTTGACGTATAATGGTCTACTTTTATAAATTGTGACTCGGATGGAAAGTTGTCTCATTGTCACATACGACATCTATATATGGCTCAAAAACGAAACGAGACGGGATAAAAAGGGATAAAAATCCACGCTACTTTTTAAATATATTTATAATGGGCTTAATATGAGTCACAATAGAGTAAAATAGTGGGTCGCATTTGGGTATAAGCGTCACGCCGGATTGCCGATTTTTTGCAAGCGTGACAGTTGAAAGTCAAATGATTGTGTAGTGAAAAACGGGAAATGAAGTCTAGCGGGACACGGATAATTACAAAAATTTAGAACTGCATAGTATAAGCGGGATACGGGAATCTGACAAAACAATAAGCGGAATACGGGAATCTGCCAAAACAGTAAGCGGGATCCGGGATCAGAACCCCCCAATGAGACCCCAGAATAAGATATTTTTGTATTTTCATCCTATTGTTACAGTCATGCCTCCAAAAACATGTATCCGATGCATGCATTTTTTTGTTATTTTTGGTCCCTTTTTAAATTTTGTGGGGTCCTAATTTATAGACAAAAGTCCTTTAATATAGATATTTGGAATTCGTTGACATGCTGAATCTAACCGTCCATCTAGTTTGGGGATTTTTTGCCTAGTTGCTGAAATAGCCCATATAGAGTTCCAAAGTGTCTAAAATCAACAAAAATGAATTGTAGTATGCATTTCGTGTACAATAACCCAAATGTGCATGGTTTTACCTCTGCGGTAGTATCCATTCGCGGATCTAGAATTTTGCGTAAGAGGGCCCGCTGCTGTCACGCTCCAGTGATTCCCTATATAAGTCAAAATCAAGGAGAAACGTCATCTGAATAATACAATATGACATTTTGAGAATCGCTTTTGTTACAAATTTGAAAGGTTATATATTTGATGAAGAATGAATGAGGAGTTTGTATTTCAATTTGAAAATACATGTATCATAAATCCTAAAGTCAACAACTACTTTTTCTTCATTTGTTGCAAGTGCATTTATCACATAATTCTACAATAAAAATTCCTCGCATCTTTGAAAATTCTACATTTATAATGACTGCACTAACAGTGATAATTCATCGCATCTATAGTTAAAATGGATCGCTTTCAATAATCGATATGCTATATTATGATGCTTTTATAACACTTATGTGAACTATAATGCTATGTTTGTATATTATAAAGACGTATCACAATGAAAATATGTTAAAACTTAACTTAAAATCCTTTAACTTGATATTTTCAAAACATAAACAAATACAGTTTTCCCATGATCCTTTATTCTACAATAGACATACCCGCATATAATAGTAAAAATGAACTAGCTGGATTCGCACTTTATATACACTGGTACTACATTTGTATACACTTCAAGATTTACCTGTATTATTAAACCCGGTGTTTTCAAAAGTGATTATTTTCGAAGGGCTAATATTTCGCAGTGGTGTCTTGCCATAGCTTTTTTTGGACTTGTTTGTTTGCTTTTTGGTCTGAAATGTTTGTCCCTAATATTTCATCAACTGTGTCTTTGCATTCAGATATCGCAGATCTAATTTGTTCTTTCATAGTGTGTTAATTTACGTTTTTTAATTAAATCTAGCCTGCCAATTGATATTTTATCGTGTGTTTTTCTATGTTGTGATGTAATGCTATTGTTTCAAGAAAAAGGGAGAGGGTTTGGTACCATTGAACAATTTAATCCCGCTGCAAATGTTTGCACCTGTCCTAATTCGGGAATCTGATTTACGGTAGCCCCAAATATAGAATCTGAATAAATTAGCTTCTTCAAAAAGTTTAATGATTTAAGAAACAAAAAACGCAATAGGTGCAATAATTCTAGTAAAAGATATCAGCGACGTCCTTAAAAATGTAGACTGAAAAAATCAAATATTCGTAAAAAAAGTTAGTAAACCAGTCAATAGCCTATTGCTTTCTCCATTAAAATCAAATAATCATATAGATATATGGAGACACGTTAATTTCAAAAGTTCCAATATACATGGAGACGGAAAAATTCAGTCCATTTTAGTTAAATTGACATGTTCCTAGTTGAAAAATATTTCTTGTTAAACGTAAAGTCACGTGATATTATATATTTTCTTATTAAAAGTACTGACCATACAATTACAATCTGTATCATCTGAAACAAGAGGCCCGGGGTATTGGAAAATTAATAAAGGTATTCTCGACAAGGTAGAATAAGAAGGCAATATAAATAAAATTATACCAAACATAGTAATGAAAAAGAAAAAAAATGAAATAGATCCTAGACCTCTGTGGGACTCCCTCAAATAAGAAATAAAGGAATACAGTATTAAATTTAGTAAAAGTAAAGCTAAACATAGAAATAATGTAACACATAATAATGTACAATTGAAAATATTATATGAAAAATCTAATAATGAAGATAATGATTTCATAAAATAAAAAATAAAAATAAGACCAAAACAAGAGTGGGCAGAAAAAAAGAGAAAACATAATTTGATATAGGAAGATGTGGTGTGAGTGCCAATGAGACAACTCTCCATCCAAGTAACAATTTAAAAAGTAAACCATTATAGGTTAAAGTACGGCCTTCAACACGGAGCCTTGGCTCACACCGAATAACAAGCTATAAAGGGCCCCAAAATTACAAGTGTAAAACCATTCAAACGGGAAAACCAACGGTCTCATCTATATAAACAAAACGTGAAACGAGAAACACGTATATATTACTTAAACAAACGACAACTACTGAACATCAAATTCCTGACTTAGGACAGGTGCAAATATTTGCAACGGGATTAAACGTTTTAATGGATCCAAACCTTTTCCCTTTTTCTGAAACAATAGCATAACATCACAACATAGAAAAAACACACGATAAAATATTAATTGGCAGACTTAACTCAATCAAAAAACATATGATTACACAATGAACGAATAAATTTGATCTGCGATATCTGAATACAAATGCACAGTTCATTAAATATTAGAGACAAACATTCATGACCAACAATTTAAGCTAACCAAATGCTTATTACACTGTTTTGATATGAGCGTCACTGATGAGTCTTATGTAGACGAAACGCTCGTCTGGCGTATAAACTTATAATCCTGGAACCTGTGATAACTTTTTTCCTAGGTTTTGAAAAATATAAATAGATTGAGAAACAACAAAGGGGGAATAGTAACAGATCAAGATGAAATATTACAGCTTGCAGGAGATGTGTATGCTCCCTATACGACACTAAACAAAAACCGGATATAGATGTTTAAATTCATTTCCGAAAAACCAAACGTAATTATAAATTGTCAGAAGAAGAAAGTAAGTCTTTAGACGGAAACATAACGCTAGAAAAATTAACTATTACATTCAATAATCTAATAAAACAAAAGTCAAGGATTAGACAGGATAATTATAAACTTTAAAAAAAAATGTGGGAACTTCTTCAACCGCTCCTTGTAAAATGATCAATCTTAGCTTTGAAAATAAACACCCGCCGTTTACCTAAAGACTAAGTTGACTGAATCTAATTTATAAGAAAACTTATCGTTTAGAACTTGCAAATTATAGACAGATATCATTATTAAAAAGTAATTACTAAATACTCTCATACACCTTACCTTTGAGAACAAAACAAATCTTAAATTTAATTATCAATGCTGATCATACAGGATACATAAAGAATAGATTTAATTGTTTCAATCGCTAAATACAAGATGTAATAGATTAGGCAGATAAGTTTAATATAAAAGGAACAATTTTATTCAGAAAGCTTTCGACACATTTAAATGGAATTATATGTACCATGTTTTAGAATATTTAGCTTTTAATAGTTATCAAAGGTACCAGGATTATAATTTAGTACGCCAGACGCGCGTTTCGTCTTCATCATACTCATCAGTGACGCTCATATCAAAATATTTATAACGCCAAACTAGTACAAAGTTGAAGAGCATTGAGGATAAACAATTCCAAAAAGTTATGCCAAATACGGCTAAGGTAATCTATGCCTGGGATAAGAAAATCCTAAGTTTTTCGAAAAATTCAAAGTTTTGTAAACAGGAAATTTATAAAAATGACCACATTATTGATATTCATGTCAACACCGAAGTGTTGACTACTGGGCTGTTGAAACCCTTAGGGACTAAACGTCCACCAGCAATATACTCTTCAGAAATTAGATAAAAACCTTGTATACAAATATAAATAGTTCTATATTTAATAACTGGTGGATATTTGTCCCTGTTAGATCCATCAGAAGTACCCGACAGGGATGCTCGTGCCCTTCTATGTTTTTCGTAATGTCAGTAGAAATAATGGCTAACCAATTAAGTTAAAACAAGAATATTAGAGGCATTCAATTAAAAATTGATAGTAAAACACATAGCTTGCAAATCACGCAAGTGGCTGATAATATAAATATCAATCATTAGTTTCAAATGGAATGCTAACAATGAAAAAGTGTAAAGACATACTTTGGTAGCAGATTAAAACCAGGGAGGGCTTAATATGACCGATTTAAAAAGCTGCTTGTCTTCTCTTAAGATAAGATGAGTCTCGAGATTGCTACAGGCAAAACAAGAAAGTGGGAACTTGATACCAAAGGTATTTTTTAATAAATTAGTGAAACAAGTTTTCTTTTTTTTTGGAATTATTTAAAAAAAAAAAACCTTTAAAAAACCACAAAAGATCACATAACTAAGGATATTCTAGAATTTTACTTAGAAATACAAAAAAAAGTTGGATTTTATTTCATGAAACGATAAACACAGAATTAACAAACTTTGTCGATATAATAAAGCAGGCTATATGGGGTAATAAATTTATACAATTCAAAACAAGCCGCATAATGCATAATTTGATACACAGTGCTTTCATTTATGAAAAATGGCCACCGATAACATATTTAAAAAACTGCTAAACACTTAACATTGGATTGCAGATATTTCAAATCTCAAAAACTCAAATACCAAATTTAAACAGATTATGCATTAATATAAACAAAGAAAACATTGAAATTGAAAATGTAAGCAATTTAAACGTAAATGAATTGTTCGTTCAACAAACAAATTCTCCAAACACTTGCATGAATAAATGGAAAAAAGAATAAGAAATAGATAAAAAAATACCAAATATATGTTTGACTTTATACTCTGAATAAACTCAAAATGTTAAGATGGAAATTCATAAGTTGCAATTTACAAATAGAAAAAAAATCTATACAAATGGAAAGTCGACATTTGTCCGTTTTGTCAACTTTGTCAACTTAAAGACACGTTTCAATACTCTTTGTATCGAATGTATATTTCTAAAACGAGTTTTGGAAATCATAAATAAAATCTTATCTCAAATGAATTTTAATAAATTTTTTTTAACTTAACAGATATCGTAATAGGGTACAAAAAACATATAACGAGTATATCGCATTCAATATAATTCTGATTATTATAGTATTTGCTATCTTCAAATCATATACATTTGTAATGTATCCAATTAAAAAATCTTCTAATGTTTTCAAAAAGTTGAGATCATCCCTTCGTTAATATTATGGACGTCGTCACGAGTTGGTTGATTGTTTTGGAATAACCGTTTCACAGATGATATCGGCTATGTTTCTTGCGTCGTAACTGCAATCACCTTCTCTTTCCACGAATGTGACCTATAGAGTATTTACCGGGTTTGTAATAATATGAGCAACATGAAAGATTCAATATGCGGAGCAGGACCTGCCAACACCTGAAATCACTATCAGTTTTAAGTGGGGTTCGTATTTGCTTTGTCTTTAGTTTTCCTTGTTGTGTCTTGTGTATAATTCATTGTCTGTTTGTCTTTATTTTTAGCCTTGTCATTGTCAGATTATTGTCGATCTGTTAATCTGTCTGTCTCTTTTTTTCTTTCTCCACTATGTTAATAGATGACATTGTCCTACTGTAAAGCTAAAATCAATTTTCTAAATTGTAATTTTGTATCTAGGCTTGTATGGCTTCTTTTAAGGAATGTGTATGATTATTGATATCGTAGTTTGTATTATATCCTAGTCCTCCGACACTTGTCCCATAAAAATGCAAATTACATATCTTTAGTTTCATATAATGATCTACAGCTACAAAAAAAAAACCTCTGGTGTTCATAAAACTTAACCTGTTTTCGTCATGTCTTCCAATATGTTAACATCAATGGGAAAATAATTTGAAACCAGAATTGACTGAATGCTTCCTCTAGTGGGTTTGCGCACGAACAGTTAGCACATATTTAATTGTTATGCTGACAACGACCACACTTGACTGAATGCTTTCTCTCGTATGTTTGCGCACGAAAAGTTAGCACCGATTTAATTGTAAGGCTGACAACGACCATATTTGACTGAATGCTTTCTGTTTCGTATTTATTTTTTATAACTGTTGATGTAAATGTCCTTGGTTTTGTGAGTATTTCTGTACTACTCTGTGTTGATTGTTATTGTCTTCTCTAGGGTATTTGCGTACGAACAGTTAGCAGATATACTATTGTTATTATGAAAACGACCAGGCATTGCGGTCGGAAACATTTCAATCACGATTATTGAACTCAGATTAAGAAATCATGTAGTTGTCGTTTGTTGATGTGGTCCATAACTTTTTTCTTGTTTCACGTATTCTATAACGATTGATTAAACCGTTGGTATATCTGTTTGAATTATTTTACACTTGATAGCTTGTTGTTCTGTGTGAGCTAGCAAATGCTTCTTGTTCAAGACCGTACTTTGACCTATAATGGTAACATTGTTTAAGTTATGACTTGGATGGAGAGTTGTTCATTGGCATTCATGCCACATCGTCCTATAGGTTTTAGACCGAACTATTCAATTCTATGTTTTTGTGCACAGATATTGTACTCTAAGTACCAAGTAAAGGTTCACTACCGAGAGTGTAGATCTATTTGTCTCTGTGTCTTACTGGATTTATTTTTTTTACCTTTGAGATGAGTCGCATTCAAAAGTTTATTAATTTGAATGATGATGAATTTTATGATAAGGATTTCTATATTATTGAACTTATTTACGTGCTGTTATTCAAATATAATTTACTGTTCATACTCTTTTAATCAAATCTGATTGACTTAACATAGTGCAACACTGTATGTTTTATGCTGTTTTCATTGTACACAATTTGTTTTTGTCACCATTCACTGCTATATTAAAACGGTTGTATGCTACAATATTTAGACTGGTGAATCTGCAATTCACAATGCTGCAAGGAACAGGAACACAGGAGTCATTAAATTGCTAATTGATGCTGGTATTGATATCATATCACAGAACAAGGTAAGCTAATCATAAATAAAACACAAACTATGAATTTGGTGTTTGTATATACAACAAAAAATTACAATATGAAATTTGTTGACTGTACAGTTTTTAAATATTTTGTGTTCTAGAAATTATTGACTTAAGGATTTACTTGTGATAGACATATATAGTTTATTGCAATATCATAGGTTATTGTAGACACATGCACCACCCACGAGGTATGGTATATAAGATTGGATATATGGTTAATCCGCGTACAAATAAAATGTGTGTGTTGATATATACTTATATATCTGCACAATGCTAGGCGGTGTTGTCGTAGAAGTACAGGTTCCAGCCCCGGCGAAATCCGATGGACAAGGTATAATTTTCAGTTGTCACTACACACAGGCAGACATATACATATATTTATTTACAGTGATTGTATGCTTCTAAAAATAGATTAACATCCTACAATCATACTGAAGAGATGAGTAGATGATCATTTCTGTACACTAAAAATAAATACTTCGTGTTTTGTATCAGATATCCTTGTTTAATTCTTACAAGCAGGTAACACCTGCCGAAACGAAAGTTTATTTTAATAAGCTTGAAATAGAGGAAAGATAAGGTCTCTGCACATCGCTAGGCGGTGTTGTCGTAGAAGTTAGAAAAAAAAGTACAGTTTCCAGCCCCGGCGCCGGGGAGGAAGTTACGAATCAAATCTACTCTAACATCGTTAGATTGATTTTCTAGGCACTTTATTAAATACAATAGTAAAAAAGGTTACAAATTTAACAGTTCCATTCAATCGATTTCATCTTTCCATTGGGACTCTTCAGGATAACTGATATGGCGTCGTTATAGGCGACGTCGTTAAGGAGGTTTGTGACGTTCCGTCATTGTTCGTTATCAAAAGTTTTCGGGAATTATTTTTGATCGGAACGTCGTGATGATATAACGTTCCATCTCCTTACGATATGCTTCATCCCGTCGACATTTAAAAATTGGGTATTATTTGTAAACGTTTGTTACCACAAGTGACAAGATGGGCACTAATTGGCGAGATTCTGTATTGTGGGTGTTTTATTTGTTCTTTATGAACTCGCACCCGTTCACAGAGGCAGTTTTTTCGTATTATAGTTGTTCCAAATATCCAAGTACCTAAGTGGCATATGAAGGTACTTGAATATTTGGACCAACTATTATAGTACAAATTGAGTCATAAATACGGAAATGAATTTGCCATTTACTGGAAACGATTTCTTGACGATTGTTTTATAATTTGGAATTCGAATATATCTGTCTCAGATTTACATTCTGCTTTAAATTAAATTCTTGAAATCCACATATTCGTTTCACTATTAACAGAAATGTCAGGGAGATGCCATTTTTGGATATTTTAGTAATTATAACGGAAGAAAATGAAATTGTCACAGATACCTTCTCTAAAGACACTGATACACATATGTATTTAAATTTACTGATACACATATGTATTTAAATTTTTACTCAAACCATCCAAAACAAGTATAGTTAAATATACCTTTTAATTTAACGGCAAGAATAAGTACTGTTGCTAGTTTTTAGTTTAAACATATTTTATTGTTCAAAAAAAAAAAAGACAAATGGATTAGACACAAGTTTTTCAACTTAGTAACGGCTTCTCCAATATATACAGAAATATACACATGAATGAACATTACATAAATATGACTTTAACCAATTATTATTTTAGCATGAAGATATAAAATAAAATTACATATAAAGTTTAAGAATCGAATCAATGGATATTTATCACTTAATATAACCAATCGAATGCGCCTATTTTCAAAACAAATAAATACAAACACACCGAACTGTGTAAATTAAATTTGTTAGTGTACATGACAAGTGACTTTAGTCATGTGTGTATGAATTTGTTTAAATGTAAATTACACACTCATAGTTTATAGTTACGGATTAACAGAAAAACGGAACAAATATACACATAATTGTAAGTATCAATTTTGTTTTTTACTTAAATCCATTCAAACGTTTCAGAATACAAAAGTCAATCATAAAGATCATTCGATTATCGTAACCAAAAGAGCATACATACATTGATCATGTTTTAGTAAGATCTGTTACAAAATAAGATTGTCAAAGTTGAGAAAAACGCTTGGTACTTTTTATATAACTTTGTACAGATAGCAAAATACTCTCCTTTTCCTCAGAATTCAAAGACTCATCACCAGAGAGCAATAACTCAATTGTAATATTGACAGCAAAAACATTGTTACAATATAATAAATAATGTTTAGCATCTTCATTGATGAAGCCACATAAACAATTGGCATCTTGTACTAAGTTTGCATTAAACAAATCAGATTGAAGAGTGCTACAATGGTTTCGCAACCTTGCATGTAATACAGATAGTAAGCGGTCTCCAGTGCAAAAATGCCTCGGAGGTTTTTCATTCTTATAGTGTAACATGTGCAAAAAAAGAGGGACGAAAGATACTAAAGGGACAGTGAAACTCGTAAATCTAAAACAAACTGACAACGCAATGGCTAAAAATGAAAAAGACAAACAGAAAAACAATAGTACACATGACACAACATAGAAAACTAAAGAATACACAACACGAACCCCACAAGAAACTAGGGGTGATCTCAGGTGCTCCGGAAGGGTAAGCAGATCCTGCTCCACATGCATGTTGCTTATGTGATTACAAATCCGGTAAATAGTCTTATTCGGTAGGTCAAATTCATGAAAGGGAAGGGGATTGTAGTTACGACGTAAGGAACATATCCCATATCATTTGTGAAACGGTTATTCCATAACGGTCAACCAACTCGTGATGGCGTCCGTAAAATTTACGAAGGGATAATTTCAACTTCACCATTTGGAACTCTTGGTTTAATAACTTCCTTGTGAGCAGTAACCCTCTATCAAGAAAATCATGATAGGAAATGCAAGCACGGGAATATCGTTTCAATTGGGAGATATATACCCCGTATACAGGTGCTGCTGGAATGTTGCTACTTCGAAATGGAAAGTTGACAATTGGAAAGCTGAAATCATCTTATTTGTCGTACAGTTTTGTCTTCAACCGACCCTCATTGTCAATTTCTAGATGTAAGTCAAGATATGAAGCCGACTTAACTGTATCAGTAGTATCCTTTATCTCCAATTCGATGGGATAGATGCGATCCACATAGTCACCAAATTTTGAATTGTTTAGTGAAAGAACGTCATCTATATAGCGGAAAGTAGAGTTAAAGGATATTGCTAACTTCTTATCTTTCTTTCTAAGAAGTTCCTACATGAAGTCAGCCTCATAATAATAAAGAAACAAGTCAGCAAGTAGAGGGGCACAGTGTGTTCCCATTGGGATGCCGACAGTCTGTTGAAAAACACGTCCTCCGAACGTAACAAATATGTTGTCAATCAAGAAATCAAGCATCTTGATAATATCGGTTTCAGAGAATTTTTTGTTTGAATCAGAATGATTCTTTACAAAGTATGATTTATCCCTCCCTTAGACAAGATACTTGTATCTACGTTGGCCATTCTTTTTTATGAAGCAAAGTAATACCAACTCTTTTAATTTGTCTTTTAGTTTGGAATGTGGAATACTTGTGTAAAGAGTAAAAAAGTCAAATGTTTTGATACTGTTACAAGATGAAAGAGATTCAGATTGTATGTACTCTAAAAGATCTTTGGAATTTTTAAGTATCCACATCTGATTCACGCCACCTCTAGAATAGGCAGTTTCACAATAACTTTGAAGCCCGTCTTTGATTGCTGATAAAATGGATGTTAATAATTTAAAAAGGGGTTTCATGGAGCACTTGGAAGACCCAGCAATATACCGTTGTTTGTAAGGACACTAATGTAGTTTAGGTATCCAATACAGTGATGGAAGATCCAGTTTTTCATCTTTGGTTGAAATACCAAAGGAACAAAGAACAGACACATGATTATCCAGGATTTCCTCTTTGGTAATTGTCGTGAGGGCATATTAAGGGTTTCCAAGTGAATTGTCTATACCAAATTCGTTTATCAAGCAATTAATGTAATGACTTTTACAGACAAAAACGATGTTATTTGGGGCTTTGTCATATTTATCATGGAGGTCAGATAGGTGTTTAGCAACATTTGGATCTTTCAAGATTGACGTAGCATGGGCATTGATGGACCCATTCAGTTTCTTAATTCTGATTTATTAACGACCTCACTGCCTTAATCCATTCGGATAGAGTGTCTACGTCTTCCTTCTTGCACTAAGCTCATTGCCTGGCATAATCCTCGAATCCATCAAAATTTTAAAATTATATTTTTATTTGATGGATTTAGGCTCACGATATTTCGGACCTTTCGATAACACGTTTCGTAGAGAAGTGTTATTAACAATGTTAAGGTCACCGGTAATAACGTGGCCAGCAGGATTATATGTGAATTGGGAACTAGCACAAGTGCAATCAGGAGGTTTAGACTTGAAGTCGTTAATATCGAGATCCTGCAAAACGCGTTTGTAATTGAAAATTTTAGTTGCAATAGGTTTGGTATAGGTATAAGAAATTATTGGTACAGACTGGTCTTTGAAATAAGGAGGTATTTTCAATTGAACTAATTTATGATGAAGGATATTGCCTAGGTTGACGCCATCGAGACCTTTGTTGGAAAAGGAAAGATTTAGAAAAGATGTTTTCTCTTTTTCATCTTTTCCAATGCGAACTGGCTTGAAAAATCTGTGACTAGCAATATCCAAAATTATAGCTTGTAGTTTGTATTGGTTTGAATGAGGGTTTGTAACAGTGGATTCCAAACAAAAATTGAACAGAGAACGAAGTTTTGAAAGGGGTAATGAATAAAGTTTCGTGCGAATGTGATGAATACCTAACGGTTTTTGTATGCATGGCAGCAAGTCATTAATAGAGACATCATGCAGAGAGGGTGATGTGTAATGACGATGGCCACGACTACGTCTACGTCGAGGAGTCGAGTTGAAAATATTCATCACATTCACCGAGTTACACGAAGGACTATATAGAATACCTATACCATCAATTTTGTCATTGCAGCCATACGATGTTGCAGTTCCCAATTGTCTAAATCTGTAGCCTTCTTTTTGTCTACGGAGAGTCGTTGAAAGATTAGGATTGTTCGAGCTATGGTATATTTTTTCGATAATTCGAACTGTAATAGAAAGGATGGAATGATCGGGCTGATTGAAATGCTGGTATAGAATGTCGTTAGCATTGAGGTTAATGTCTGATCTATGACCGCACATACGTTTGTTTACCCTTCCTTTCGTTTCACCGACGTATACCAATCCGCAAAGGTTGCACTCTAATCCGTAGACGACATTTATCGATTTACAATTCAGATCATCGTAACCTCTGGTAAAATATGACTTCTTGGTCAAATTGCTAGTGAATTCAGCATCTGTAATTAAAATAGCACAAGTTTTGCAGCCTTTGGTCTCACATTTTGAAATGCGACAGTGTTGTACTGTGTCATCAAAAACCAAAATGTCTTTAAGAAGAACTGAACAAGGCTGTATATGTGTAATATTGCTGTTGTCACTAGAACGATGATTTGAATGAGTCGTGTTTGGGATATTTGTCATGTCTGGTGATTAGGGGACACCTGCCGTGTCAGACGAAACCGTGTCCATGGTGACGTCTGTTTTTGCTTTTAAATGATGAAAATGAAGATCTAATAATAATATCTAAAGTGTTCAACAATGTTATAGATGCTGGGAAATAAGAATGTTGATAAACCGACAAACGATTCTCTGGAATAGTGATATTGTGTCTGTTTCGCAAATTGTAATTACTAATATCATACACAAATTCTGGAACCAAGTCATGTAAATAATCTGGAGCCTGATTGTTAATCATTTTATAAAACATGGCTAACTTTTTTACCCCCCGCCTTACGCTTAATTTTTTCCATCCCATCTCCCTGTAACTAGCGTTTCGGCTAGCATAACTTGGTAGTCCAGTAACTATGCGAGCAGCCTCGATTTGAATATTTTCTATCCGATCAGGATTTGTGTTCCCACAATTATCCCATACTTCTGAAGAATACTCAAGTATCAGACGAATAAAAACCATATATTTTTTTTCACCAAATATTCCCTTTTTAATCTATATTTTAGTTTGCGTAAAACATTAAGCTGCTTCGTATTTTTCTCAATCAGTTTATCAACATGCTTATTCTATTTACAATCATTACTAAATATGACACCTAGGTGTTTGTGCGCACTAACTGGTTTCAATGAAGCACCTCCAAAATCAAAAGTAATATCACTGTATATATTTTTCAAACTAAATATCATAATATCAGTTTTGTTAGGATTAAACTTCACTAGCCATTTTTCTGACCACTTACTTAAATAACCAAGATCTCTACTGATTGAATATTTCAAAGTGGATTCATCAGGTGCAGTATGACCTATTGAAGTATCATCTGCAAAAAGCCTTCCGAATCCAGACATACCGTCAGCTATATCATTTATGTATATTAAAAACAACAAGGGTACTAATACTGACCCCTGAGGCACACCAGCGTTAAGTGTTCCAATGTTTGATAACGAATCTTTTATGACAACTCTCTGAGATCGTCTAGACAAGTAACTTTTCAACCAACATAGCAAGTCTCCTTTCATACCATATTTTTCAAGTTTATGTAATAAAGCCTTAATCCAAACAGTATCAAATGCTTTGCTTATATCAGCAAATGTAATGCTTGTTAAAAGCTTTTCATTTAGTGCACTCAAAAGTTTGTTATACAATTCTATCAACTGATGCGAAGTTGAGTATCCTGGAATAAATCCGGATTGATACTTGTATAATAATTTATTTCCATGTAATTGGTTAAAAATATTTTTGAAAAAAAATCTTTTCTAAAACTTTACTCACACATGACAATAAGGAGACTGGCCTGTAGTTTGACGGTAATTACTTGTCACCACTTTTGAATAAGGGAATAACATGTGCAATCTTCCATTGGTCTGGAAATATTTTATCATTTAAAGATTTGTTTTTAACGGCAAGTAACATTCTTTTACCCAACAGCTTTATTAACAATGAGCGTTGACAGAATATCAAGTACATCTTGTTTACCAACTACAATTTGTGAAATAAATTCAAGACATCGGTCGTCATATTCCGGCAAATCTTTACTAGCGCCATCTAAATTAGAAATTGAACATAAATTTTTATTTAAAATGTCGGACTTTTCGGTTCCCTCATACATGTACGCAAGTTTAAAGTTGTGATCAGGGTCCGTCATGGGTGGTAAATCATGAGACGGTGTATCACTTTTAATTAACATGTTAACCGTTTTCCAGTATTGTTTACAATTTGTAACTTTTAGTTCATCTCAAGTTTCATTAATACTGGTAAAAAAAGATTTTTTAGCTTGCCTTTTTAAGTTAATATTTACTTTGTTTTTTTGTTTAAATTTCTTTTCTGCGGATGTACTATTTGAGCGAATAAAATAATACGAAGCCTGTGGCGTTTTCTCGTTTCACGCCGTAAATTTGAATCATACCAAACTTTATCGTCACATCTTATAGTTACTTCCCTTGTAGGTATGCACCCGGAGGCTATATTAAGAAATGAGTTCGTGAAATTAGTCGCAGCAACATACACATCACTTGCATCAGAAATTAAATATTCTCTATTTATTTCAACTACTTTTTGTTTCATAAGGTCATAATCACCATTTTTGTAATCCCATATCGATCTATTATAAGTTCGTCTTTTACTAAAACCACAATTAATTGTGACGTATGTTCCATCATGATCACTAATACTTCTATCAACAGGTATTGTGTCCTTATCTAAAACCGGTATCGAATCAATGAACACAATATGATCAAGTAAAGACGTGCTTCCTGTTCGTGTGTCAAAATGAGTAGCTTTGTCAATTATGTTAACAAGGCCACTGATGAAAAAAATATCTCTTATATTTGACGGTAGATCTGACATCAAGTTTTTATTCAGGTCACCTAAGCAAATTATGTTATTATTTTCATCCAGGGCATTTTTCAACATTTGATCAAAATACTGCCAGAAATAAACTGAAGATTGCCGTTCCGACCTATAAATGATGTTTATCAATATTGATCGCAATTTAGTTTTTGACTCAAACCACATACTCTAAAGTTGGCAATTCTCCAAATCATGTCGACGAGTTATGCGAACATAACTTTTATAATACATAATAATGCTACCCCAATGAGAATTTCGATCTTTTCGAACTGGTATTTCAAAACCGGATATATATAAATCAAAATCTGTAATATTTGAGTCTAAAATTTCGTATTGTTATTTACAATGACGACTTTCCGGAGAGATGTTCACATTATGATAGATTGTGTGAACGGCATGCTACGCCAATTATCCAAATATTTCATACCGGCCCGAATTAAAACAAGAACCATCTTTAAAAAAGATAACCGACGTATTTAAATTTGAGTATATGTTTAAAACTATCATCTCGATAACCTCCAGAAGCACAATGACTTAATGATGCAGGACCTCTTTAAAAAAATCTCCATCTGAATGTAACTACAAGAAATTCTTAACTAAGTCTGGTTATATTAAAGCAATAATATATAAGAATATTGTAATAACACCTAAAATAATAATTTGTCAAAAAATCCAGTGCAAATAACAAAAAACAAATATACATTTTCTACTGTTTACATTATACTTAATTCATGGTTAACAAAGCTAGAAACTTGGTACTATAAGTATCTTTCTGTTTAAATTCACAAAAACCCCGCGAAAATATCACATGCGTAGGTGCGTTCTAATAGTCATGTACGTTCGTACAACAAAATTCACATTTAAACATTATATAATTGTCCCGAATAAACATGATAAAGAGCTGTCATCGATGCAAAGAACTATTGGAGAAACAATTATTTTAATAAAAAAAAAAATCTTTGTAAGATCTAGTTCAAATATTTATATTTTTTCACTTGCTTTTCAACACGATATATTTTCGAGACGTTTTTTCAAACACCACCAAAGCACCCACTATGACAACATTTTGTTCTATCACAGAAAGAATTTTCGAGCATGCGTATTCTGTTGCCATAGTTAAGCGTCCTAAGTTCAAAGGACATAAACCGAAACTATATCGACTACGTCGGAACAAAATAATCATATACATGATATATAGATTTTGTCACACATAAATTACCATTTTAGCAATAATTACATGGTCGTTCTTCTTGATTTAAAAACAATCACCTAAGGCTACCTGTAATTATATATTAAGCATATCACAGATGTTATAAAGCATACTAGCTTTTGCTAAAAAGACTATTTATTAAAATCCGTGTTCTTTTCACGTTTCAAGCCCTTTAACATTACCCTTTGGGTTCATCGCACTTTAGCGTGATATAGCATCGTACTTTAGAGAACAAACAACCATCGCACTTTAGCGTGATATACCATCGTACTTTAGAGAACAAACAACCATCGCACTTTAGCGTGATATAGCATCGTACTTTAGAGAACAAACAACCATCGCACTTTAGCGTGATATACCATCGTACTTTAGAGAACAAACAACCTTCGCACTTTAGCGTGAGAAAACGTCGTCTTTTAGCGTAGACCATCGCACTTTAGCGTGACCATCGCACTTTAGCGTGACCATCGCACTTTAGAGTACCATCGCACTTTAGAGTCCTACATATATATATATATATATATCTCCCAATCGACTCGATACTACCCTGCTTGCATTTCGTATCATGATTTCCTCATAGAGGGTTGCTGATAACAAGGAAGCTGTTAAACCAAGAGTTCCAAATGGTGAAGTTGAAATCATTCCTTTGTAAATTGTACGGACGTCCTCACGAGTTAGTTGACCATTATGGATTAACCGTTTCACAAATGATATTGGAAATGTTCCTTACGTCGAAACTACAGTCTCCTTCCCTTTCATGAATGTGACCTACCGAATCAGACTATTTACCGGATTTGATATAAAATGAACAACACGACGGGTCTCACATGTGGAACAGGACCTGTATACCCTTCCGGAGTACCTGAGACCACCCCAAATTGTTGGTGAGGTTTGTGTTGCTAATTATTTAGTTTTCTATGTTGTGTCATGTGTACTATTATTTCGCAGGGTTTTTTTTCCTC
Source organism: Mytilus trossulus (assembly GCF_036588685.1). NCBI lineage: Eukaryota > Metazoa > Mollusca > Bivalvia > Mytilida > Mytilidae > Mytilus > Mytilus trossulus. Next base: position 61,924,917 of record NC_086385.1, on the reverse strand, counting down.
ATTTTTAGCCCTTTTAAGGTTTGATTAATGAGTTTGACTGTCCCTCTTGTGTCTTTTCATACATATTTTATTTTAGAAAGAATTAAAACCTGATTATCAGATGTATCCCGTTTTCACCATTTTTACAATAACATTTATATATCGTATTTGATAATCTGGTGACATTTTTTTCGACTCATTTAAATGCAGTAGGATTTTGACGATATTGTTAGAATACCTCTAATAGATATGCTTTGTGTGTATCTCCTCTTATATCATTGTCGGTGTAACGTTGCAAGAACATTATTAAGTGAAAAGAAGAAAGATGTTTTTGGTGTATAAATAAAATCTGATCTTCTACATTTTCATGTTTATTTACTATATGAGGATCCAAAATTTTAAAACGTTGTGCCAAATACGGGTAAGGTAATCTATGCCTCGGATAAGAAAATCCTTAGTCTTTCGAAATAAAGACTCAGACATGGCAAAATCAGAATCGCATGCTGTATAACCACGAGAAACCAATATCAGTCCCGATGGACGAATGTCTCTAGAACTGATATTGATCGAGTTATGTTTTTTTCCCGTTTATCATATACCTTTCAGACCATGTATTTAAATGCATTCACTAATGATACGGTCAGCTGTTCCCACGGACTCTTTTAGAATACTACCTACCGTCCCAATATTTGTTGTAAAGTTTAACCATTATATTACAATGTATGTTTATTTGTATACATAACAACAATATTACCAATTATTATCTATTCAAAGATTAATAACAAAAAAAAAAAAAAACAGGGGGATTCCTTAAAAACAGTCAATGGACAAAAGCAAGTTCCACTTTAAAGACTTGGTATATCTATTTCATAAAAATTACTCATAAAGTTACTTGGTAAATTTATTTAAAAAATACCTATTTTAGTTGTAATAATAGGATATTGCTGAGTGGAAACTCTTTTTTTCCGATGTCCTGATGTACAGCAGCTAGACCTCAAACGTTGATGTCATTTAATTTAGCACGTCATGCCATTTATTAGGTGACACTGACTGGAAAAACAGACCTTTATTAAATATACAAAATTGCAAATACCGTTTCGATCCATAACTTAGCACTCTTTTGGTCTTTTGGAAAATGTTGTTTGTGCTGTTTTTAGACCCTTCTACAACGAAATTTGTTTGACATGCACACGTATAAAAACTGCGGTTTTTATCCAACGCAGTCATAGGTTTGAACGTAGTTTTCAATTTAGACTCGTTTATATATATATATATATATATATATATAAGTGACTTATAGACACAATGGGTCGGTTGTATTTTTATTGTGTATATAATATATTGTACTTTACTGAAATATGATGACATACATGTATGTCACTATAATAAAAACATTACTTACCTTACTTACTTACTATATACACTGATATTAAGTAACTAATGTTCTATCAAGGATGGTTCCACTGCACTTCACAATGCTGCAAGTAGAGGAAATACAGAAATTGTTCATTTGCTTATTGATAATGGAATCGAGATCAATTTGCAGAACAAGGTGAGTGATACGCAAAATATAACTTGTGAAAAACTGATCTAAAATGATAATGTGAATAATTTCTGTGGCCACTAGCGAAAATGTGATCATTTTAGGGGTAAACATTGGCTAGTGCAGGTAGTTGCGAACCCAACATTTTCTCAAGTTATAGAACAAAGTATCATAACAAATTGTAGTGTGATATACAATGTTACTTCTTTTCATTTTCTCTGCTTTAGGGTAACAACAAATATCAGATCAGTGTTACAAAATCATAATATATTTTTATATGTAAATTTAATGTTGATGAAATGTTGAAGTTCCCATAAATTTATTTACATAAATATCTATATACTTAGTTTGATTATTCTTACTGTTCTTAATACGTTTCATTTACAAACAATATAGAAAGGATACGGATATCACATGTATGTAAGATATACTATGCATGTTACATTAGGTAAAAAATGTGTTTCTTTGTTTAAAGATACTTTCAACAATTTAAATTTCAATATCATACGATTGTTTTTTGTCAATGTGTGTTTGATTTACACTTTTCATGCATTTGCCAACCAAAAGTGTAAAAAAATGTTGGCAATGATAGAGAGAATACATGAAAAAGCATCTTGTCAATTACTAACATCATTAAACATTTGTACCATCCTTTTATTATATTTCATCAACCACTTGGATTCCTCAAATTTCTGTATATCTGTCACGGAAAAACTATAAAGGAAGAAAAACAGAAAGAGAAACGACAGCAACACAAACGAACAAACAAAATAAAATAACTGTCAAAAGGATAACGTTTGCCATAATATATAAAAGTACGATTGCAAAGTAAACTTATACCAGGGCAAAACAAAATCCTTAAAATAAAACAGGATTTACATACAAATTTCCGGATAGATAAAAATGTATTACGTTTACTTTTCTACATTGGTTAGAGGTATAGGGGAGGGTTGAGATCTCACAAACATGTTTAATCCCTCTGCATTTCTGCGCCTGTCCCAGGTCAGAAGCCTCTGGCCTTTGTTAGTCTGGTATTATTTTTATTTTAGTTTATTGTGTACAATTTGGAAATTAGTATGGCGTTCATTATCACTGGACTAGTATATATATTTGTTTAGGGGCCAGCTGAAAGACGCCTCCGGGTGCGAAAATTTCTCGCTACATTGAAGACCTGTTGGTGACCTTCTGCTGTTGTTTTTTATTTGGTCGGGTTGTTGTTTCTTTAACACATTCCTCATTTCCATTCTCAATTTTATTCCCCACATGTGGCACACTTTCATTTGTGCACTTTCTTGTCTCTTTCAACATTTTCATCTTCGAGCGTATAATGAAAAAAATCTGCAGAATTGACGTGACCCAGAAGGCTGTTCTTTTACTGTTTGTGTTTATTAGGTTTTTTTTGCAGTGAAATAATGATACACATGTAAAAGCCCGTGTGTTCCAGTTACCGTGCTGGACATATCTATACACATGGAAAAAAGTATTGCAACACCTTGATTTTTTCAAACTTGAAAAATCAGCCTCTTTTTTGAGATGAAATATAATTAAATATGTGTATCATATTATTGAAACATAGTTTATGATAACATTAGCATTGAAACGAACAAAAAATGTTTGGAAAAAAAGGATTTTTATAACAACAATTTTAATACCAAAATGTAGTGCTTTTTGTACAAAAATATGCATTTTACAACTTAAACTGTAGTCGAACTTTACAATGTCAAACATTTCAAAATTAATCCTTAGATGACTGTTCATATCATGGTTGATCGGTATACGCCAAAGAATTAGTACTTTGTGCGCAGCCTCCATTTAAACGGATAACCGCATTTAAACGTCTTCTGATTCCTGCCATAAATCGACTAAGTTGTTGCTTAGGTAGCAGCAACCATTTCTGATGAAGGGCATTGTATATTTCATAATGTGTTTGAACTGGGGTGTCCTTTCGCGCACTTTCCGCCAAATAGTGTCCCAGAAATGCTCGATATGGTTGAAATCCGGGCTACGATCGTACCAAGAAAGATGAACCGAATTCCATTTGAACATTGGATCTTCCTCCACGATGCTAATTTCCAACTTTGGCAAGCTCTGCACTACATTGGATACGGAAAACCGTGTCTCTGTTCGTTAGCAAAGGTCTCCGAAATGGTCTTATCGCAGGATAACCAGTAGCGATGAGTCGATCTTGAACAGTTCTTGTTAAAAGGCTCCTGTATGGCCACCACTCTCTTTTTAGGATTGTCTTGTATGCAATGGGTTTCCTTCTGACCAACCTTCATTACGCTTGATTTTCCTTAGCAAATGGTATAGGGGGTCTTTATTATCTCGGAATGTCTTTAACAGCGTTTATTGCCTGATTTATTCTCAAATGACTTATAGTGAAATGGTGATGACCAACAATACGTGTAGTTTTTACAACGACATCCCTGCTTCCCTTATGCTGATAATCTGCCATCTTGCTGCAGTTAAGAGTTGTCAAGGACCCATTATAAGGTGTCAATCACATAACTTTAGAAATTTGGTTGTTTAAAGGGTTGAAAACAATGAGGATAAAAACAACTGTTTTGCTGTTTACGGGTACAGTAGCTGCATGTGCAGATAAAAAATTATCGAGTCGATATTTATTGATTAAACTCAGGTGATACTTAAATAATGTTCGAAAAACTAAGGATTTTCTTACACCAGGAGTAGATTACCTTAGCCGTATTTGGCACAACTTTTTGAAATTTTGGGTCCTTAATGCTCTTCAACTTTGTATTTGTTTGGCTTTTTAACTGTTTTGATCTGACCGTCACTGATGAGTCTTATGTAGACGAAACGCGCGTCTGGCGTATAAAATTATAGTCCTGGTACTTTTGATAACTATTTAACTAGTTCTATTTTACCAAATTATATCCCAAAAAATGAAGAGTGTTTTTTTAATTTCAATTTCAATTTGGTGTTGCAATACTTTTTTCCATGTGTATATATTACTAAAATAACGAGGTCCAATTTGTCAGCCGTCATCACGTTACAACGATGAATCAAATAATTCAACTTTATATATAACTAATATAGTACAATGGTGTTGTTTAAAAATTACGCCACCCCAGGCCCCTTTGTTTTCCACGTAATTAATATTGCCGATAATTAAGAAGTTCCGGATCGAGTCCGACCCCGATACCAATAGTATAGTCACCTTCTACCTATTACTGTATAGCGGGTTATTTTCGCGGGGTGTAAATTTTCGCTTATTTTCGCGGATAGAAGAAAATCGCCAAAATAAATTCCGCGAAATTAAAGGTGTACATGCAAAGGTATTAATAAAAGTTTTCATCCGCCAAAATAATACGTAACCGCTAAAATATTTCGTATACCTTGTTCAATGAAAATCGCGAAATTTTACACCCGCGAAAATAACCCGCTATACGGTACCTTGTCTGTACGTTCCGCACAACATAAACACAACCGATAAAAAATAGTTGAAAAAATCGTATTATAAGTGCATATTGTTTTTCACAACGTTTTACCTAAAATTGATTGCCCTTAAGATCTTTAAAACATTTAATAAATATCAAATATGTCAATAAAAATTTTGATTTTGTGGATATTGCCGGTGTTGTTAAAGATCATTATATTACAGAACAAATTTCTGGATATTTGATGATACTAAACTCCTTCTTATCGTGATAATTGCTAATGAATACTTTTTATATTTTACTTTTGATAAAACATGTCTTTAAATGTGCGTGTCACATGAACAGACTTAATATTTGTTTAATACTCTGTATCAGGTGATAAAGTTATTATCATAATGCATAATTATACTATACTTCTCAATATCGTCTAGGATCTGTGAGGTTAAGTTATATTTTGTTTTGCTTCGTGTTGAAAGCCTTATTGTGACATTCAGACAAATACCATGCATAATAGCTTTGTTCGTTTACTGATGATTTTACCTCGTATATTGTTTAGCTGTAAATGTTATCCTTCAATGTAAAAGCGCGTGTGTTCCAGTTTTCGCGCTGTTAATATATAGAATAGATGGATGAGACATATGATGGCACTGAAACAGCTATCCAGAGTTCATATAAAGTGGATGCAAACGTCTATGGGCAACATTACGCCCTTTAACAATAACAAAGCCCCACACTGTTACTAGTAATCAAAGGTACCAGGATTATAATTTAGTACGCCAGACGCGCGTTTCGTCTACTTGAGACGCATCAGTTAAGTCGGCTATAAAAGCCTCCAATATTAAGAGTATCAAATAATAATATTACAAAGTAGCATAACAAATTGCAGTGTAAAATATCATGCTACTTCTTTCCATTTCTCTCCGTTAGGGTTACACTAACTATCATATCAGTGTTACAAACTTAAAATATATTTCAATATGTAAATCAAATGTTATGTAATGTTCAAGTTCCCATCAGAAATTTGACAAATAGCTATATACTAAGTATGATTATCTCACTTTTCTCAATACGTTTAATTTACAATACAGATATGAATGACTGAATGACTGAATGAAGTCGGCTATAAAACCTCCAACATTAAAAGTATTAAATAATTAAATTGAGAAAACAAACGGTCTTATTGATAGATAAACAAATATGACTCACATGAACCAGCGACAACCACTAAACTACAGGCTCCTTAGTTGAGACAGACACATGTTACAGAGTTGATATTGGTCAAATGATGTTACAGTATGCGATACGGATTTTGTCATGTTTCAATCTGTTTATCATATATCTAAATAAAATTAGATTTATGTGATGTACTGTTTATTTTTAATCGTCCGAAAATATTATTAAGCCAAGCACATACTGATTTTTGGTGTTGATCATATTATTTTCAGACCATGTATTTAAATATTTAAATACATTCACTATAGGTTGCATTTATGTAAATATTGACAATGCAATTTCCCATAGGAACTCCTTTTACGACTAAAACTGTACCACTTTTACCATGTTTACTATGAAGTTTTGAAAAAAATCTCATCCTAAAATTGAAAGTTCATTTGCACCACAATTTTTTTCGAAGGTCAAAATAAAGGGCTGTGCGGCATATTTTCAACGTTTATCATGTTTATATGCCCTGAACTTCTCAGAGTTCAAACTTACACTAATTTTCTTAACTTCCCCTACCTCGAATGAAAGATTACCACATATTTCAATGTAAACAATATGCACAGGTTTATTTACTGGTAACATTCCCAAGTTCTGTCTCTGCGATATGGAACACACAGAGAGCATAACTGGGAACCAGTATGTAAACAAAATTAATTTTCTATGAATATTCAATTTCTCCCCAAAAGAGGCATGTTTTCAGAAACAGCTGTATTTACAAAGTGCAACCTATACTGTCAGCTGTTCCCTCGGAATACTACCTACCATCCCAATATTTTTTGTTAGGTTTAACCATTATACAACAATCTGAGCTTATTTGTTTACATAGATATTGACAATAATTTTACAAAATATGATCTATTCAAAGATTTTTAGCAGACCAACAAGGGATTCCTATATACACAGTCATTAGACAAAAGTGAGATCCACTACAAAACTTACAAAGATCTATTTTATAAAAATCACTCATAAAGTTACTGAGTTATTGTCTTTGAAAAATACAGATTTTAGTTGAAACGATAGTTTTTTTTCGTGGTAACTCACTTTTTCCCTATGGCAGAAAATACAGCAACAAGATGTCATAGGTCAAACGTTAGTCAAATTTTATTTTGCACGTCACGCAAGGTATGCAATACGGGTTGATAATGGAATCGAGATAATATTGTGTATTTAATATATTGTACTTTACTGAAATCTGATTACACATGTCACTATAATAAAATAATTACTTACTTTACTTACTTTCTATATACACTGATATAAAGTAACTAATTTTCTACCAAGGATGGTTCCACTGCACTTCACAATGCTGCAAGTAGAGGAAATACAGAAATTGTTCATTTGCTTATTCATAATGGAATCGAGATCAATTTGCAGAACAAGTTTAGTGCTACACAAAATATAACTTGTGAAAAACTGATCTCAAATGATAATGTGAATAATTTCCTTGGCAACTAGCGAAAATATGACAATGTCAGTGGTTAACATTTGATAGTGCGAATCAAACATATTCTTCACATATTATAGTACAAAGTAGCATAACAAATTGCAGTTTAAAATATCATGTTACTTCTTTCCATTTCTCTTCTTTAGGGTTACACAAACTATCATATCAGTGTTACAAACTTAAAATATATTTCAATATGTAAATCAAATGTTAATGTAATGTTGAAGTTCCCATCAGGAATTTGACAAATAGCTATATACTAAGTATGAGTATCTCACTTTTCTCAATACGTTTCATTTACAATACAGATAGGTTAAAGATGGCTCATGTACGTACAATATAATATGCTCGTTACATTAGGTAGAATAGAGGTTTATTTGTCAATGTGTTCTTTACTTCGTTTAAAGATACTTGCAACAATATAAGTAACAATGTGTGTTTGTACCGTTGGGAAAACAATTTCTTCAATAATATCGGCCATGTGGAGGTAGTACAAAACAATTGACAACTATCAACTTGCATATACATCATCCTGTAAGATATTTCAACAATTATTTGGGTTTTCCCATAGGAATGTTGTATACAATTTTATAAGACACAAAAGGGAGAGAAAAAAGTGAAATCACAAAGTAACTTTACTCCGAGGAAAAATTATATGACAGGAATACAGAAAAAATAAACGCTAGAACATTCAGGAAAGAGAAACATAAATATTAAATATAAACCAATTGCTTTAAAAAAGCAATTGTAGGGGGTCTTTCCCCCTTTAAAATTAATTGAATTTGGGGGGGGGGGTGTTTGTATGTTTGTTTGTTTGTTTGTTTGTTTGTTCGTTTCTGTATGGGGTCTATATTATTGTTACCGGAGAAGTTTCATGTTTAGTTTGGAAAGTTTTTCTTTTATTTTAGGTACAGCGCGCGCGCCACATCACGTGACACGGGTTTATAATAACGAAAAGATAGTCTTTTTATTTCTTTTTAGGTGGGGACTTTGAACAGACAACATGTATAGAGACGGAATAAACACAATGTAATTTCTTTTGTCATTGTAGGAAATTGACAACTTGATGACAGTTCACGGGCAGTGCATGTTTTGGATTTAATTGATCCGGTGTTACTTTAAAACACATTTATTGATTATTTTCTGATATTGTACATTTTTCAGCACCTGTTTGTAACACAGATTAGTATTTCAATCTCGGAGCGGACATTTTATTGTAGGTTTTTACTGAGATTTACGGACCTAGCAAGCGATTTTTAGGGCATTGCCATTTATTTTGTCTAGGAAAAGCTTTGAGAGATATCTGCACCAAGTTTTTTTATAAACTTTCAGTACATGTATGCCCTGCTGACTGCAAATTTTGAGGTCGATTGTACTTGTAGTTTCAGAGTACATGTGGATTTTTTTTCAGAAGTGACGCAAGAACAATATTGAATTTCGATTTTTCATGAAACATGATTTATTGATCATGATCATGATTGATTGATTGATTGATTGATTGATTGATTGATTGATTGATTGATCGATCGATTGATTGATTAGTTGGTTGGTTGGTTGGTTGGTTAAACACGTTGCTTAAACATGTTGCTTAAACACGTTGGTTAAACACATTGGATAGGCTCAAAATTGGATCCCGTATTTAACGCATGAAACGGAAACATGTATTGATTGATTGATTGGTTGGTTGGTTGGTTAAACACGTTGATTAAACACGTTGGTTAAACATGTTGGTTAAACACGTTGGTTAAACATATTGGTGAAACACGTTGGCTGGTTAAACACGTTGGATAGGCTCAATTTAAACAAGCGGAAAAAAAACATCTTGGATCCCGTATTTAACACATGAAACGGAAACATGCATTGATTGGTTGGTTGGTTAAACACGTTGGTTAAACATGTTGGTTAAACACGTTGGTTAAACATAGTGGTGAAACACGTTGGCTGGTTAAACACGTTGGATAGGCTCAATTTAAACAAGCGAAAAAAAAAACACATCTTGGATCCCGTATTTAACACATGAAACGGAAACATGCATTGCTTGGTTGGTTGGTTAAACATGTTGGTTAAACATATTGGTTAAACACGTTGGCTGGTTAAACACGTTTCATAGGCTCAATTAAAACAAGCGAAAAAAAAGAGACCTTGAATCCCGTATCAAACACATGAAACGGAAACATTGATTGATTGATTGATTGATTGATTGATTGATTGATTGATTGATTGATTTATTGATTGATTGATTGGTTGGTTGGTTGGTCGGTTGGTTGGTTGGTTGGTTGGTTGGTTGGTTGGTTGAAATTCAAACACACATAAAACTGCTTAAATAGTGCCAAAACCACACAATTTGATGACCTTGACCTTTGACCTTGTGACTTTCGTCAAGGTCATTGCTCCACAAGGTCATTGCAAAAGACCCTATGGGTCAAGGACCTTTTGTTAAAGAGTTTTGCCTAAAAATGGCTGTTTAAAAACCATCGATGGGAGTTATGTCCCTTACATGATGGTAAAATCAATATAGTCATAATGTAAAAAAGTTGCCCCTTGAAGTACCAAGCATTTTTCACTGCTTAATTTTTTTGTATCTATAACTGTTCAAGAGTTATAGGGAAATCAAAGACATGTGAAAATCTAAAATATGACCTTGACCTTTGACCTTGACCTAATTTTCTAAGTTAGGAATCAGGGGACTCAAATAAAAACATTCCAGGGTTATACGGTTAACGGTTTATGAGTTAAAAAAACATACCAACAAATTTATTCCGTAAAGATAGATAACTCCTATAAAATTTCTTCGAATCGCTTCGATCCAAATACGCCAAAAATTCCTGAGGATGTAACGAACAATTTGTAAAAAGAATTTTGTCGCTTTCTTATTTTGTTACGAAGGAGATGCACACACATGACAAACAGTGAATAGGGAGATAACTCTTACAAAGAAAATGGTTCGGCTTAGCAGGGTGAAATTTAAAAGCGCATAAACTATACGATACAATATGAAAAAAATTTAAGCGACATATTGCGAAACAAACATTTATCGCAAGAACAAAATTTGGCGGAAGAAAAAAAAAAAAAAAATAATAATAATAATCAGAACAAATACAATAGGCTTTCCACAGAAAAGTGGAAAGACCTAATAAGCAATACAATAGTTCATTTGATAACGACAGAATCAAAACAAACACGTAAAACAACAGACGACCACAGCACACAAAAACAGCACAACTGTCTTTTACACAACTTGATCATCGCCACAAACGTGACATCACGGGTAAATGTAGGAAAAAAAGATACTGTTCAAAATCAGGTTTGTAACTATGTCTGTATACTTCCATTCCGCTAATTGGTTTTTCAATGTCTAACACTGTTATATCGTTACTATTTTTCTATGAAGGATGGTTCAACTGCACTACACAGTGCTGTAAATTCAGGAAATACAGGAACTGTTCAATTGCTTATTGATAATGGAATCGAGATCAATGTTCAGAACAAGGTTAGTGGTACACAAAAAACATAAGAAATATGACAAGCCGAAACCTGATCTCAAATGATACAGTGCATATACTCCTTGGCAAACCACGTACATAATTTAAAGTGCTCGTGAATATAAACCAAGAGTTTCCTTTATACACTAATGTTTTGAAAAAAATAGCATGAGCTATTGTAGTCTCTTATAGTTGATGTTTGATGTAATGTTTGTTTGCATTTGGTTTACTCTAAATTGACCACTTATGCGTTTCTTCTTTCGAAAAACAAAAGAAAAATGTTATTCATATATTTTTAAAATTCAACAGCCCATACCAAAAGTTTCATATATTCAAAATAGAACATGCAATTGAGAGAATAGAGGTTGATTTAGCCTCTTAAAAAAAGGTTATACATGTATTTCTTAAATTAAACACGTATTAAGCATTTGGCACTCAAAAATGTAAAACATCTAACATCAATAATTAATAATTACAACGTGTCCAATGATTGTTTGACTACACTGTTTGACGCCACATTGATAGGAAAGGCAGACATTATTCACTTGCTTATTGCCAAGGGTATTGCTATTAATGTACCAGACAAGGTAAGCTATAGATAAGATATGAACTATTAAACTAATAACTGTTGATTGGTCTAATATGTTGCTTTTGTGTGTCAAACATTGTAATCTACATAATCAATTACCTACATTGAAACAGTTAGATAGTGGTGTGTTGCAAACCCATATGCGAATTTGAGAATATTAATATCGAAAGAAAAGCTGTTGTTCTGACTGTTTTTCTACAAACTATACCTCACGGACTGATGAGAACCAACAATACAGGATAACCATATGTACGAAACGCAAAATAACAAAAAATAGCTGTTGGGTAATTTCAGCAAGGAACAGCTGTTAAAGGCATATTAAATATGATATTGGTAACCGGGTTTAGTATGACACCAATGAAACTATACGCTATTTTACTATTTTTTTAAAGTTTCCTCATGTATCACTCAATCTGACACCAATATGTTTTTTTTTCTATCAATAATGGAAAACTGCTCTTCATTTCGCTAGAATGAAAAAAACATACGGACATCGTCGAGCTGCTACGGGTGTGGTGAAGACACTACATTTGTAAATAGCAATACTCATAATAATGCTTGTTATAGATTACCTTGTTTGAACAGAAACTATTATAACTTAGTCGGAGGTGAGAAAGATGGATGTGAAGTATCAATATCCAAACGACTGCTAACATCATACAAAAAATAATGTTTTAAAAGCAGGATTTTCATAGTTGAAAGGAGCGAATATAGTTATCAAAAGTACCAGGATTATAATTTTATACGCCAGACGCGCGTTTCGTATACATAAGACTCATCAGTGACGCTCAGATCAAAATAGTTAAAAAGCCAAACAAATACAAAGTTGAAGAGCATTGAGGACCCAAATTTCCAAAAAGTTGTGCCAAATACGGCTAAGGTAATCTACTCCTGGGGTAAGAAAATCCTTAGTTTTTCGAATAATTCAAAGTTTTGTAAACAGAAAATTTATAAAAATGACCATATAATTGATATTCATGTCAACACCGAAGTGCTGACTACTAGGCTGGTGATACCCTCGGGGACGAAACGTCCACCAGCAGTGCGAAAAGATACGTAGGAAATCGTTTCATGACCCCATCAAGTTGTCTTAAACTGTCGTTTTCCTCGAATATAAACCCTTATCAATGCTTATGTAAGTTGCATATTTGTCTTTTTAGCTTTTATTGGTATATACAGTGTCGCGTAAGTCTTCATAGGCTGGGTATTGATCCTTTTTTTTATGATGTTGTTATGTATTTTAATGTAAATCGATATGTGACACTTAAATACACTATAATTTATCTTATCTTATCTATGAAATAAAGGTTGTAATCAATACAAAAACATCAATATTGGATGTTAGGAACCTTATCTTTGTCTATTAGTTGCCCTGATATTCTCTGATTGACATGTTGGTCTTGATTCAGTCGAGCGTTACTGAATTAATTCACTTCTACTGATGTTCTAACGTTTATGTTAACTTATAATTCATGAATGTAACGCTGTTTCCTTTTATTGTCACATTCTTTTCTATCAAGTATGGTTTGACTGCACTGCATCTTGCAACAAGTAAAGACAACACAGAAATGTTTAATTTGCTAATTGGAAATGGTATTGATGTCAATTTACAGGACAAGGTACGGAATAAATATGTTATATAGCAAATCAAGTACTGCATCTGCATGAATGGTAGTTTAAATATCAATATCCATCTTGACAAGTTTCATAGTTTACATTGCAAAAAGAGCAAACACAACCAGGAGCTATTGGGATTGTATTGAATGTTCTGACGAACGAGGTTAACATTCCATGAATGGAACAAGAAATCCATGTTAGTCCTAGTATTTAAAATTGATGATAACTTTAAAAAAAAAAAGCTAAACAAAACGATATTCACGACAAACATCACAACAACTATGCGATAACCACATTTATATTCAGCCATCGTTTATTGATATAATTCATTACACTATTTTATTAAAGCCATCAATAAATAATTCACAATTAATTAATTAATGGAGTTCATATAAATCAGACCAAATGGGGTAGAGGGGTTAAACAAAAGCTCGTAACTTTTTTAAAAGCCTGGTGACCCCCATTTAATTTTACCTTAAAATGATCGAAAAGTTGATAGCTTTGACATATCTGTTTTTAAAAAAAATCTAACTGTGAAATTTTACGAAAAATCGATTTAATCAATATTTTTTGCCTTAAACGGAAATTAGAAAATGCAAAATTTAGACATAAATCTGAAAATGAAAGGATTTTTAGGTCAAAAAACAACAATGGGAAAGGTTAACATTTCAAATTTTAATGTTTATTCACATAAAAATCATATTGACTTGGTTATAAAAGTCTTTGAATTTGATGTAACCGTTATTGTTGTAAGGGTGGACATGTTTGGAAATAGGGTCAAAATCGAACATTTCGCTTCAATTTGAGGGAAAACGAAAAAAAATAAGTGAAAATAAAAAAAATCTACCGGGGGTCACTATTGGGGTGAGCCACCCTAACTGATACAAGACAGCCACCAGCACTTGTTATATTGTAGTATAAAACATACCAAATAAAAATGACGCCGATAAATGTGGGATAATTTTAACGAAGCACCAACATACAAGAGACAGTATTATTCATCAAATACTGTGATCATTTGAGTTTGAGTGTGTCGTCCTAAACATCCATATAAAGAATTCTGTAAAAGAAGCCATGGGATCACCAGTGGAATCAACGCTGTGACTTCATCAGTACGATGTTTAATTGGCAAACTACACTGAAATACAAAACACAAATATAAACAGTTTGAAACAATTTGCAATTTGAGGCCTGGTGTTGTCAATTTCAAAATTTAAAGGTAGTGAAAGTTTATATTACATCTTAAGATAACATAACAATTTTTCATTCGTAAATTTGCAAGTTCTTTGATATTTTTTTAAATAGGCTTTTAAAAAATTCATTATTGCAAACGTTCGGTTATCTATACTGCAATATTTTCGTTGTATTGCTATTACACATAGCTCTTGTTTTCATTGGAAATGCAAACACTGTAGTGTAGTATTGATTGGGAGATATAAACACTGCATGCAGGTGCTGCTGGAATGTTGCTACTTAAAAATGGAAAAGTATAAGTGTCATTTTTATCTATACTCCTTAACTACTTTAAAAATAACTGATTGCAAACAACACATGAATTTAACAACAAAAACATATTGATACATGTATATCTAAACATTACAACAGTAATTCAGTACTTGTACTCTGATACTCATTTTACCTTATAAAAACAACCAAACAAAGGTGGTCAAAAGTATTAAAAACCAATGACTTCTTATGAGTTTCATTAAATAAAAGAAATCAGCCGTAGGTTTTCTATCAGAAAAGGCAGCATTATCCTTAGGTTAATCAAGTCTTTACAAAACCACTGATCCAGAGGCATTTTAAATTACTGTTTGCAAAGAAAACATGTAAAAGTGTACTGTTTTTATACAAATGATATATATATTGATATTTAAAAAAAAAATGATGATTGTATCTACATAGACCAAGGACCAATAACTAACAAGGACATATAACTAACATTGTATATACGTCTTTGGATATATATACATAATGAAGTGCAAATATGGTTGAATTTGATATGTATTTCAATATATATCCAGTGCCCATTATTATTGTTACCAAGATCTTTTATTAGTTTATAGATTGGTAAATCATAGATGAATTTGAGTAATATAAAGCAACGTTTTATGCGTACTTTATTTTCACATATTTGTATTTAATGCTGTCTATATAACGGAAATATTATTTTTACTTTATTTTCGATGATTATACTACGAAACAAAAATATAAAAAAATATTTAAAAAAATCGATGTAGAGCGGTCCTGGTTACAAATTTACTCAGTGTTGAGCAGACAAAAGTTAACTTGGGAACAGGTCTGGTTTCGGTCGGATTTTTTAAACCAAAAGTTAACTTATGTTAACTTTGTGGCAGGACTGGTTTCGAAGTTAACTTCTGTTAACTTATGACAGGACAAGTTCGAAGTTAACTTATATCAATAGCGGACATGTTTTCAAGTTCACTTTTTGACAGACATAAAAATCACAGTCCTAGGACTAAGTCCGCTTTTCAAGTTAACTATATTTTGGTCCTAGGACTGGTCAGTGGTGTCCTATATCCGGTCACAGGTTTACTTTGACCAGCCAAAATGACTGGTTATTTAGTTAACTTACTGTACAGGTTATGACTGCAACCATCTGCATAAAGTGTTTGAGTCATTGAGTATTGATCAGTCAAACATCGGTCGCCAAGGAGTACCCAATCAGTCATGTTGACGTCAAACAGAAACGCCTAAAAATGTATGTACTGTAATCATCTTTGATGTAGCAAATTTGTACAGTCCACAATTTATCATAATGAATCTGATATATTTATCATACTAGAAAACCCGACCGTTTAAATCATGTATAAAAAACAGAAAAAGGTCTGGCTTTCCCGGCAATCCTGTATTAAACCTGTATTAACTCTCTGACATCTGTTATGGGTTAAAATCGACAATTTCATAATATCAGAAAAAACATCTCAACTAGTGGATATCGGAACAAATTAACGAAAAACGTAATTATTATTCTCTTACATTTACAATGCATCGCGCATGTTTGATGTCCCTTATATTGTTATATGTATATTGAGGGTATTTCATGATCTTGCTTACATATGTGTTATATACATGATTATTGATAAGGTTGCTACTCACAAAGACACTTTTTAAACCAAAAGATCTTAGTGGAGAAGTTAAAATATTCCCTTATGCCCGCGTCACACTGTCCCGATTTTTATATACGTTGGACACCCGAATGCGAAAATTGTAAGTTCGTACGAAGTTGGTCCCGATCTCGTTAAAATACCAAATAGTGACCGAAGCAAGTACGATGAATAACGAAGTCTATACGATGATGCCGAAATTATATACGATAGCAAAAGATGGACATACGAAGGTTAACCGAAAACGGGTATTTAAGTTTCATATCTCAGCCGAAGCCTACACGATGGATAACGATGATGGCGCGATGGCCATACGATGTCTAAAAGACGTCGTGTACAGCTTACGATGCATTAAATTATTTGCCGAAGACAATACAAACGATCAAAAATGCGTTCTACCTGTTTTGAACTTTTTTATGAAACGAACAGAACTTCGACAACATATCGTTTCTGTACAAGTCTGCCATGCATGGCTGGAAATCGATCTTTTTGTCTAATTCTTATAAAACTTAGTTTATTATCCCCTCGCCTACTACATGTACGTTGCGTGTAGATAAAATTGTTATGGACACTCTAGAACCGAATTGCTCAAAACTTGGTATGGTGTTACTCGTTAAGCATTTCTTAAGCGCTATTGACTTTAAAGTTCAAAGGTCAAGGTCACAGTGGCAGTTGTAATACAAGGCAATATCACCCTTGTGGACACTCTAAAACCAATATGCTTCAAAATATTTTAACCACATTGTGTATATTGTTCCTCCTTTTAATGATCTGACATGTTTTACGTTCAAGGCCAAAGGTCAAGGTCATGCAGATGAACTTGTTTTTTTCTCCTTAAAATAGCATAATACACAGGAAATTGGTTGCTAATTTTTTCACCTGCTGGTTCTAAAGACAATATTAAAGGTATTTCCAGTTACTGAATGTTTTGGTTGATTTCTAAAAAAAATAGTTTATGTATCAAATATGCATATTCAATTTACCATTTTCTGCATGTGTCATATACAAATATAGTGTCCATATTTGTCCCCAATATGTTACATACGAGGGGATGCCACGCTCGGCATTGCCTTGTTTGAACTGTAAAATGTGTGCACTAGTCTGAATAATCACCCATAATTATGCCCATGTTTACTGATCTATCTTAAAGGTAAGGTAATGGGTTTGTTGATCCCTTTTATTCAAAAAGAGCTCTTTCCAGGAGAATATCATAATAATATAGACAAAAGGAAGGATGTGGGGAAAGCAACAAATGCGGCAAAAAATATGACATATAGAAAACAAAATGGTTATGGGGTAAACATTCGTGTGACAACAACTCAGACGATACATAAAAAATCAGATTAATGAAGAAAAAGTTGGTTTAACCTATATACGTGTACCTGCAGTGTTGGTGTGCGAGGCGCGTTTATGATTTTCATTATGTTTCTTGATATGAAAAATTGACAAAAAATAATATTTTACTTGTACAAATAAATCCTGAGCCTGTAAAAGCTGGTCTTCTTGTTCCATTTGAATTATTAGAAACAACGCTGTCGCCTTTCTTGTTCTCATAGAATCATATGATATGAGCTCCATGTTTTGTGAACGTCTTTCTTAACTGTCGTATTAGACTGACCAGTGCATATCGCGCATGGCACTTTAAATGTATTTTAGCGCGAAAATTAACTTACATTTAGCTGGATTTATTGCCGTCGTAGTTCCATCTTGTCGCCTTCGTACTTTTATTCGATGGCAACACGACGGGATAACGAGGTCTTCACGAAGTCGTGTTGCCATCGTAAGACCTTCGGGTAGCTTCGTGATTCATTCGTGTAGACATCGTAATTTCAAAACTGCCCGATGGAAACGATGGAAACACGAATGCAATACGATGTTCAAAGATGCATTCCCGGTGACATTACGATGGTGAGGATGGTGATGCGACCCTCAACATTGGACGCACCTTCGGGGATTTTTTAACATGTTACAAAATTTAGAATCCTTCCCGAAGTTGTCCCCGAAGGCTAGAAAAAGTGGCCGATGGTTCTACGATGGTTAAAGATTGCACTACAAATAGCCCGATCTGGATACGATCAGTCCCGATTTAGAAAATTTCCATTATCGTATTGCCGTCGGCGTATAAATCGGGACAGTGTGACGCGGGCATAAGTAAATTTTACAGACGCTATCGCCAGTTGATACTGGATAGGTTCCTTATGTCATAACTCCAATTAACTTCCTTTTTGCCACGAATGTGACCTACCGAATAAGACTTTTTACCGGGTTCGCAATAAAATGAGCAACACGACGGGTGATACATGGGAGCATGATATGCTAACCCTTTCGCAGCACATGAGATCACCCCCAATGTTGGGTAAGGTTCGTGTTGCTTTGTCTTTAGTTTCTATGTTGTGTCTTGTGTACTAATATTTGTCTGTTTGTCTTTTTGTTTTATAGCCATTGCGTTGTCAGTTTATTTTCGAACTATGAATTTGACTGTCCCTCTGGTATCTTTTGCCCCTCTTTCACAAAGAGATAAATGACTTCTCAAATGTGCTACTACAAAGTATTTGATTTTGTTCTTTATCTAATCCCTGTTGATCAATATATCCAATATCAAATCAAATGCAGTACATGTTGGTTTTTTTCTGTCGCGAAAACAACTCGAACTGTTGTAGCTGCGGGTAAAAAAAGATAGTTAGCGGACTAAGTTAAATAAACTTTATTTGTGTTAAAGTGTGATCACATGACTTCCTCTTACAGTTACCCTGTACAAAAGCTTAGAATGAAATATTAAAATTAAAGTAACATAGTGCTTGTACAGGGACATGCATTGTCTTAACTCAATAGATACATTTGTATATACAAACAGTTATCATCAGCATGATAAATGTGTGAAAATACCATGATAACTTAATATCACATATGGAGAATATACTCGTTGCAAACATACACATGCAAATGATTTTAACTAAACCATAGTTATTCACTTCAATATTTGATGTTTTCTATCTTCAAGGAAGGAAACACTGCGTTACATATAGCTGCCGAAAAAGATGACCAGGCGAACGCTACTCTTTTGTTAGAAAAGGATTGTGATCCAAACATACGAAATAGGAACGTAAGTAAAAGTACAAGTACATGTGTGTTTTCTTAAATATACGTTTCTGTTATTAATTTTTAGATATACTAAGTAAAACAGGTAGTGTAACATCTACTTTGATTATTCGGTGTATTCATATATTGTGTTGACATAGTTTGTGATCCATATAAGTAAGTGTTTGTCTAAATAAGACTTTTAGGAAGCTTTTACCAGAAATTTATTCTAGAAATATTGGTATGATTTAGATTGCAACAATTAATTTTGCATAGCCTTTCTGAACTGTATCAATATTGTTGTTTTCTTTTCAAACACATATGTCTCTTTTTTAATTTGTTTTCGTTTTTAAACAGTCAATACATTAGAGTAAAACACATAATTGAAGATTAATATGACGAAGGCGCTACCTTAGATGCCAGCTATAATTACTATGCCAAAATTTAAAAAAGTAAATAACTCTATGTCCCTACATCATGTACATATTTTTTGTTCAAATCTGAAAAAGGCTGTTTTTTTTCAAGTGGCACTATACTATAAATATTTTTTAATTTCTGCAAATCAAGTCACACATCAATTCAAATATCAAGAAGTACCTACAAAATAAGCATGCAGATTGTATAACATTTGAAAGCTTTTGTGAAGTTGGAAACTGTTCAGATGGGTCATTTAGAAAGACTTATCTATTTTTCTAGCCAATCCAATTCAATATCATTAAACAAGTGAGATAAATGATGATATTCGAACAAACCACCACAACAGGCCGAGTAATTGTGGAGGGGTCTTTTGGCATTCTTAGGGCCCACTGTTATTGTAGACTCGTGTGGATTAAACTGCACCTTAGATTTGCTACCTCCAAAGACGAAAAGATACCAGGCAATGCCCTCATTATAATCTATAGTTGATTTGTAATATACAAGTTCTAAAGCATATTGTATTTATTAACATATAAAATCACAAATGCTGATAACATAAATGTTTATAATTGATAGAAACAAATCAATAATATCATTGCAAATTTTTGTATTACACATACAATTTATCTGTATTTTCTGCTAAGTTCATAATAAAATATAAACACACAAACACAGACGCTTGTAACCAAATGCAAAGGTAGGGGGAGTCCCTGGTGGTTACCCCACTCATCCCGTTGAAAACCTGTAAACGGTTGAGGTCCTCGCCCCTTAACCATAAACATTCTTGTATGGGACAATTAAACAAATCAAATGAAATTTAGGGGGAGTCACATCCATCCCATTGTTTGCAAACTTGTAAACGGTTGAGATCTTTACCCCTAAACAATACATAGTATTAATTTATGGGATATTAAAACAAATCGAATGAAATGTAGGGGTAGTCCACAGGGTAACACCCTACTCCCATCTGTTTGAGAACTTATACACGGTTGAGATCCCACTCCTAAACCATATATATTCTTGTATTGGAAATTAAAACAAACCAGATGAAATATACAAATGTATAGTCCCTCTGGATTAATGCACCCCCTACTGTTTGAGAACTTGTTAACAGTTATGTTCACCCAACCCAAAACTAATGTATCTTTGTATTGGACAAACAACAAACAGATGTAATATCTTGAGAGTCTGGGTTATAGTACCCCCACCAGTTTAAGAATTTGTAAACAGTTAAGTTCCCCAACCCGAAACGAATTAAAATACAAAATTCTTGTATTGCACAATAAAACAAACAAATATAATAAAAGGGGTAGTCCTTAAGGTTCACCACACCCCTTCCTGTTTGGAAACTTGTAGACGGTCGAGATCCCCATCCATAAACCTTACACATTATTGTATGGGATAATAAAACAAATCAAATGAAATATAGAAGTCCAGAGGGTTCAGCCCAACCTCTCGTTTTTGAAAATTATAAATGGTCAAGAATCACAACCCAAAACATATATATATATATATATATTCTTGTAAGGGACAATAAAACAAATATAATGAAATAAAAGAGTCCCCTAAGAATCACCCCACTCCACCCTTTTTTAGAACTTGTAAACGGTCCAGATCCCCACTCCTAAACCGTATTTATTCCTGTTCATCATTTCAAGACGATTTGTATGACATAAACAGGATTTAACCATAGGCGTCACTTATGCATATTACTCTAATAGACCAAACCAATTTGACTGGACTTGTCCAATATCAGGCGACCAGGAAAGTTATAATGGGATCTTTGTTTGGGAGACTTCATAACATCCCCTTGTTACACTTATTTCTTGGAATAGGTAAACAAAAATAACAGTTTGGAAAAAACGGAAATCACAAAAACTACCAAATGAAGTCTGAGTTTGTTCAATATATAACAATTTAAAAAGGAAAATAAACTGCTTAATCAGTACTTACACAATTTACTAAAACCAAATATGAAAATCATTAAAAAGTACAATAGGCCCTTTACATAGGATGGGCACAACAATATTGTTAACAGAACTTTCTTTATACTTGATTATTTTAAATCAACAATTCAAAGATGCAATAGAAATTATCAAAATGTTACATCACAAACATATAAAGAAGTGATTTTTGTTAATTACTGATGAGACTATTCTTAGTAAAAACACCAAAACTTTGAATAAATACATAATATTTAAAATACTACACAATATACAAACTATTTGAAATACTACACATCTACAACCTCTTTGAAGTAATACACCTTTAAAGTCATATGAAACCTCAAATTAAAAAAAAATATGATGCATATGTTTTTTAACAAATGGATAATTATCCTCAAAACATTTAACCCTTTCCTCCATAATGATGCCTTTTAACGCAACCCCCTTTACTCTATAATGACGACCTTTGACGCCTGTGTAGTGCCTCGGTTGAAAAGTGTTGCCCAAGGATTTGTCTGGTATCAGACTTTTTTCAGAAAAAAAATCTATCTTATATAAAAACGATATACATGGAAATATCTGACTGATGATAAAATATTTGTTTTTTGCAATGCATTAATGCTTGAAACCTGATAAAAAAAAATTATTGAAAAAATCCTATGCAAATCAAGTATGTAAAAAAACTCCCATGGAGGAAAGGGTTAAAGGCATGTTTTAAACACATGTGCTCTAAACTGCAAATAGTATATATATATAGGTTAATCGACCCATAATTTATGTCTTATCTTCTCAATATAGCAAAACAACTTCTCCAATAATATAGTACACACAATTTGAATGTTCTTAACTTAAATGTAACATTTCTTTAAATGTTCTGCACATCAGACTGTTTTTAACATTTTTAAAAGTTTTCAAATTTTCTTCCATGTTTACATTTGGATGAATATCAATCAGTATTCCTTCATCTCTCAAATTACAGTAAAAAACAATTCCTAGGGATGGATGATATAATAAATCAGTATTTAATCCTTAATGTTGGAGAGTACTTTTAATGTGATAGTTTCTTCGTTCAGTATAACATCAGAACTAACTTTAATGGAATGTAAAAAGTAGTCCAATCCATTTTCGATGAAAACCAAAATTAAACACATTGTTAAATTCATCTTTAAAAAAGGCACTGTCACCATATTCATTTCATTTGAATTATCATTATTCAAGGGAATATCGTATTTGTAAGTTAATGTTGCATCAGCTGTAATTACCTCTTTTAAATGAGAAACAATTTCAGTTACTGGTGCAGTTAATTCATTTAATGATAGTTTTTTTTTCTCAACAACAGTGATGCCACTTAAAACGGTGAGGGGTAATGGTGTTAAATGATTCATCATCTCTGAATACTATACAATTCAATACAATACAAATAGTTAATTTACGTCTCATCACTAATATTACATAATACAGGAATACATACAATAATATATAGAGATTAATAGATGGCCTTTTCCATATCAGCCTGGGTATCAGCCCGAGGCGGAGTCGAGGTGCTGATATGGGGGTCTCGGGATGATACCCAGGCTGATATGGAAAAGGCCATGTATTAATCGCTTTATCATATACTTCCGACAATAGTTATGTAACGCAAATAATAAAATGCAATAACTAAAACAGTCAAAAACTGTATAAAGAAAATAACTTATGAATCAAATATACTATAATTGTCCAACAACAGCATCACTACCTCCTTATGTATTTATTGTAACATTTCCTAAAAAAGCATTTTGAAACATTGAAAATTTGGAAGAGTGTTATGATCATTACTACTCCATGTTTGTTGTACTATAAAATGATTCATAATTGTCAATGGCATTTGTTAGCGAGTACTAAACTCTCCCCACAAAAGTTCCCGTAAATGTTTACGTCGTCATAAAAAACATCTGACGTCACAATGGAAAAGTTAACGACCGATACAGGAAACACATGAACTAACTTGCACGAGAGACACTATTATGGGTTTTGTGCACGAGATGCACCTGAAATGGGTTATCAGTCCAGGTGGAAATTCATGGCTTGTGTACTTCCGCTCATTACACATATGCAAAAGCTATCATATCAATGATAAGTATATGATAAAAAATATTAATGTCATTCTAAATAGATTTATGAGAGACGAGATTAAAATATATATACAAATACAAATACAAATATTTTATTGGCATAAATTCAATCACAATAATTGACAACGGCCCATACAACTAGTATACAAAAGGTAATAATGCAGCAATTAAACAATACTACATAAAATATTAATAGGCATATTTCGAACAAGGAAATGGGAAGTTATAAATATATCAATATATATAAGTTAATTTAGAATAGGTTACTGACATAAGTGTATTGTATGTTATATTGAAAATTAATAATAATAAATATCACTCTACAACTAGATTAATAAGTTTCCTTGAAATATTTTATATTTTCAGTTAAGACACAATAATTAACGATATAAAAAACGACATATTCTATCTAAAACAAATTTGCAGATTTTGGCACTAAAATAATAATACTATCACAGTTAAAATAATTTTAAAAATTTCATCTCAAATCGTCCAGTTTCTAGGCGGGTTGTCGCAAAACCACACTGAAACTGCGCATATGCTCTTTTACACTACAGGACCTTTAAAATAGATTATTTTTAAATGATTAAATATTAATTTTAATTCCATGAAAAAAAATCAAAGTCATTGTGTAATTATGGTTATGATGTTTGATAATGGTAATGGCTACTAACTATTTTACTTAAGTCAATTCAGTGCTGATAAACGTTGGTATAATTAAGTTGTTTATAATTTTTTAACTTCAACAGCACGGCAAATTTTAAATAGAAACAATTGTCAGTAAAGAATCAATATCATGTCAAATTTTTAGTTGCCCCAAAACAGAACTGTCAACATGTAATCATTTTGTCTCAGCGCCGAAGACCCAATTGTGGCCGTCAGCTGTTATCTGCTCTTTCCTCCAGTGTGTGTCTCTTTGACATATTCCCCATTCCCATTTTAAATTCTATATCAAAAAGACTCACCAGTTGAAATATAAATATAATTGATGTAACCATCATGACCATTGCAGAATAGTTTTATTCTACAATTAAAAAAAGTAGAATTAGAAAATTCCATGGTTAACTATAACATGTATAACACATATTCGCTTATCTGAATTGAAATTGCATTTTTAAAAAAATCATCTAAAACAGGTCAAATCAAAGTTCTAAACATCGGATGACCTCAAGTTGTTGTGGATGGTCCAACAAGCACTTGTTTCAGGTAAAAAAATTAAATCTGTATACCTGAAAGTGAGGTTAATGTACAGATATTAAACTTTTTTCTGGGACAATTTCGTGCATGGATGATAATTTAATGAAAGGGAATTCAACCTCAACGTAATGACTATTATGTTCTAGTGATTCAAATCAGTATAATCTGGTTTATTGTTATATGTTATATTAATACTTGTTTATTACAGTTTCATGTCTATATAATTTTAATGCATGTGTATATCATTCTATTCAACTATATTAGTAATAGTGCTGTGCAGGTGCATGGTGCTCACTCTTCTGTAATGTAATCATTTTCTCTCTGCATTGAAGACCCAATTGTCGCCGTCGGCTGGTATCTGCTCTTTGGTCCAGTTTGTGTCTCTTTGACAAACATTTATTTCCCATTTCCATTCTCAATTTTATAACAAAAAGTACTTACCGGTTGAAATATACATTTTCTTGTGTACAATTTGGAAATTAGTATGGCGTTCATTATCACTGAACTAGTATATATTTGTTTAGGGGCCAGCTGAAGGACGCCTCCGGGTGCGGGAATTTCTCGCTACATTGAAGACCTGTTGGTGACCTTCTGCTGTTGTTTTTTATTTGGTCGGGTTGTTGTCTCTTTGACACATTCCTCATTTCCATTCTCAATTTTATATAAGTGATGTAACAATTGCAGATCATTTTTACTCTACAATTAAAAAAAGTAAAATTAGAAATTGCATGGTTTACTATAACACATATTAACTATGACACATATTAACTTGTCTAAATCGGAATTGCTATTTTTTAAATAACATTTAAAACAAGCCAAATTAAAGTACTAAATATCGGATGACCTCAAATTCAGGGAATGAATATTATATTGTAGTGATTTTTCTAATAGATTGGATTTGAGTAGGCATTCATATTTCAATTAAAAAAATGTTTAATCGTCCATGCAGAATTATCTTCCTTGAGATTGCAAACGTTCATGAGATATTCTTCTGCATACGTCTGAATATATTTAAAAAACATTTCAATATAAATGATTTATCTTCTGAAAAATAACATTAACGGTACCAATTTTCCTGCACCAGATGCGCATTTCGAAAATACATGTCTTCAGTGATGCTCGTGGCCAAAATATTTGATATCCAAAACTTATATAAAAGATGAAGAGCTATAATCCAAAAGGTCCAAAAAGTATAGCCAAATCCGTGAAAGGAATCACACACTTTTGTATGAGGGAGATACATTCCTTAATTTATAATAATTTCGAACATTTTGTAACAGCAATTTTTTTAATAACATAAAAAGTCCGTATTTTCATGCAAGGACCGAAGTACTGGCTACTGGGATGGTGATACCCTCGTGGACTAACAGTCCACCAGCAGAGGCATCGACCCAGTGGTGATTATAATATTGACGGTACCAATTTTTCTGTACCATATGCGCATTTCGACAATACATGTCGAATAACCAAAGTTACATTATGGAACCAACGTTTTAATCAAAGAAAAAAATGTCATAATAACACCCTACAGGCAAATCAAATCAACAAAAAATGAATGACAAGGGAAAAAAACACACACCATAGCATAATAACACAAAGGCGGGAAAACCATCGAATTATAGACTTATGACTCGGGACAGGGAAATACACATTATTTTAATTTTCATTGACAGGCGCTTAACTATATCGTGATCATGAGACAACGTAATTGAATGTAAATCAGCTGACTAACAAGAAGCACAAACAAAAGCTTACAAAAAGAAAACAAACGTATTACTGATCTATTAGTACTTGTAACTAGACGTTCAAAACTAAAAAAATAAATCGAAATCCATTAAATCTACAAAGGATTTAGTGTAAAGAGGTCATACATTGTTAAACACATGACCGTTTGCAACGCGAACATATAAACTTAGACTTGACGTTATATCAAGTGTTCATATTTGAATGAAAGACATGTTTAGTTATATTTTGTATTATACAACAAACGCATTGATTCTCCTAAACGACAACATTATAAATAAAATAAATAAAGGGCTTATTATTAGTATGAAATACAAAATCAACGTGAGGCTTACTGATGGGTCACCGATGAGTCTCTTGTAGACGAAACTCGCGTCTGGCGTAAATATTAAATTTTATTTCTGGTATATATGATGAGTTTATTTGCAACCACTAGGTCGATGCCACTGCTGGTGGATATGTATTTCCCCGAGGGTATCACCAGCCCAGTAGTCAGCACTTCTGTATGGACTTGAGTTATCATTGATATGTTCATAATTATAAATTATATGTTAACAAAACTTGAATGTTTTGAAAAACTAAGTTTTTTCTACCTCATGAATAGACTACCTTAGCTGTATTTGATTCGAGCTTCACCGATGAGTCTTTTGTAGACGAAACGTGCGTCTGGCGTAAATATTAAATTTATTCCTGGTATCTATGATGAGTTTATTATTATATACAAAAATATCCAGTTGGTAGCAGTGCTAGCTTATAACAATATCTAAAAATGTTAATACAGTAACACTGATTGGTCAGATGAATGCGTCTTTTATTGAAAAGATATACTAAACCAAACACAAACAGAAAGGAAGACATATGTTGACAAAACTTACAAATGCAAATACGTGATCTGTTTAAATGCGGGATAATATTGTTAAACATTGATCGTTATAATGTTTTCATTTGATTGGACTGTTCAAACGAAAAGCATTTAATTGCAAAAAACTATTATTTTTTTTACTATCAAACTGGGTCGTAATAAAATTTTAGAGGTATGTCTACACCCAATATTAACCTAATACCTTCTTTTACTGATGTTGATAGAAGAGTTATTACGTTATAACAATGGTTTTAAAGATTGAAATGTACATTTGTCGCCATGCACTTTTACTTTCTAGTGAAAAGAAATGTATCTCGGTAACGCAACTTTGTTGGTCATTAAACAGACTAAATGCAAGCAAGATATCAGAGTTGTTTACCAACTATATATAATGAATCAATTCGACGTCCATGTATCAGTCGATTTCAATCTGAAATGACAAAAAAAGTACTACTAGTAAGAGGGTAAAATAAAAACAAAACGTAAGAGAGAAGCAGTTGATTCCAGAGAAAAGTCGAAAACACACAGACATTGTCATGACAAGAAAAGGCAAAATCACCCCAAAACGACAAATCAAAGAGCATAAAACACGACAGAAAAAAATAAGACCGAGTTTCACCTATATCCAACAAATCGGTGGTTGATCTCAGATGATCCAGTATGGTGAGTACATGTTGCTCCGAATTTGACACCTGTCGTGTTTTACATGTAACACGATCAAAAGTAAAACTCAGTAGCTCACATTTATAAACATTTTAAGCTTTTTTTTAAATTTATTAACCATGCATCATTCTCTATTTCTCGATGTATGTACACGTCCGAAGTCATGAGCCTGTATTGTTTTCTCCTTTTTTCATTAAAAGTAAAATCACACACAGACTTAACTCCGAGGAAAATTCATTCGGAAAGTCCCTTATCACACGACAAATCAAATGACAAAAACATCAAACGAATGGACAACTGTCATTTTCCTGACTTGGTACAGGCATTTTCGAATGTAGAATATGGTGGATTGACCCTGGTTTTATATCACTAAACCTCTCTCGTGTAAGTCCGTCGCATTAAAATTAATTATATCGACAATAATGCGTGAACAAAACAAACAGACACAATAGGTAAAAATGTCACAAATAAAGGGGAAAAGTCTAATTCGGTAGGTCACACTCGTGAAAAGGGAACGTGACTGTTTCGTAATATTAAAATAACAAAATTACGGAATCCAAACCTTGAATTCTACACATATCAGTCGGTGTGCTGCAGTTATTTCGTTCTTATGTTAGCAGCGTTTAAATTAGTTTCATCCGTTGTATACACATAAAAAACACTTTGTGTTTTACAGGGAAAAAAGCCAAGAGAACAAGCCGAGTCCTTTGAAATGAGACAGTTATTGAAGGTAATGAATGACTTGTACATACTTGTAACTAGTATTGTCAATTCATTAATTTTTAAATAACGATACAAGTTAGTAAAAAATGTCTGTTCATGTATGAATGCATACTCTTGTAAAACAGCTGTTAGGTATGTTAACTTATAAAAAAGGCAAAGCTTTTGATAAAAGAGGCACACATTTTAATATTTCTTTTACGTTGCAGGATTATCAATCACGCCTGCCTGGTAAGTACTTTGAAGCATATTTTGTTATTAACTGATTTATCTCAAATAAGGAAAAACTAGATATTAACTATTTGTATGTTTTTGACAATAGGAATATTAGGAATTGTTACTACTGAATGCTCTTTAACTCCGTTATGAATTACATTATGTTAAACTTTTGTATTTGAGCGTCAGGATGAGTCGTTTGTAAAGGAAACGTGCGTCTGACATAAATGAAAAAAATAATCCTGACATCTGCGATGATTGTTTTGTTATATAAAAGAATCGAGCGTCAATTATGAATTTTACACACATTGCGCGTTTGGTGTAATTGTTTTCTTCTAAAAGCGTTTTGTTTTCAATCACTTGGTCCATTTCTATGTTGATGGAAGTTCCCTTCGGAGAGTATAATCAGCTCAGTTATCAGCACTGTATATGTGGTCAGCTAGTGAAAGTATCTGATCATGTTGTCAAGTAGAGGTTCAATTGTTTAAACCTTGAAAGTCTTCTGCAGAATGAACTTACTACATGTAGTCACATTGTCATAATTATAAATAAAACGCTCGGGATTTACACATAGGGAATTGGGGCTTTATTGTTTGCGGGAAAATATGAGTTACCTTTTGGGGAATTGAATATAATCATTCTACTTCCTCATCCATTTACAAATGAAGGTAGTTTGACTGCCAGTAACAGTTGAGGATATATTGGATAGAAGGATGTTCCTTATTGCCATACATACACAAAGACAACAGTAGTATACCACTGTTCGAAACTCATAAATCGTTAACAAATTCTGATTATAAACTAAAACTGAGGGGAACGCTTTACATATAAAAGGAGAACAAGGACACAATATTAAAATATAACACACACAGAAACGAACTAAGCATTAGAACAAATCCGATGAGAATAACAAATATAACATAAAAACTAAATACATCAATTTGGAATAGAAAAGTACCGTGACACGTTTTATAGTAATTCGAATTCACACTCAAATATAGACTTTTCAATGTGCATGATGTAGGCACTTTCCTTATACAAAATGTCCAATGTAATGTCCACATTGTGACCGGATCCGACTTTCATCGATAATTTTGCTTGCCATGAACAACAAGAAGAATTCCAGAAGTAAATCTAGATCTACTCAAACATCAAGAACGTACTGTCATCCTTGGTGCAATGCATGTTTATCTGTACGTTTTTGGTCTTGGTGTAAACTGAAATTAGCACTGTTAATCGGGTGCTCTAAATTGACAAGGACTTTTTAGGCCAATCGAAAAAGGCCTAATCAACAGCATGTCTAATTCCAAGTCAACGTGAACGGTTGAACAACATCTATAAAAGTAACAGAAATAGTAACAAAGTATACTTCAATGAAAAGCAATAACCAATGGTAATATTTATCAACATTATGTAAATTCGAATCGCATCGGATAAATGGTGGACGCAGTTTGTAGTCTTAGGTCTTAGTTGTAAATTGTAAGTATCCGTACTGAAAAAAAGTAAAATCGCAAAATAAATGAACTCCGAGGTAAATTCAAAACGAAAAGTTCCTAATCAAATGGCAAAATCAAATTTTGAAACGCATCGAACGAATGGACAACAACTGACATATTTCTGACTTTGTACCGACATTTTCAAATGTAGAAAATGGTGGATTGAACCTGGTTGTAAAGGGCTAAACCTCTCACTTGAATGACAGTCGCATCAAATGCCATTTTATTTATAACGATGCGTGAACAAAACAGGCATACTAGGTGAAATTGTCAAAATAGGGTTACAAGAGTCATCAATGTGTAACAATCTCAATCAGAACATAAACAGAATGTAAACGTGTAATGTATTAAAGATGACGCATTGACCTTCATATTGATAATTTTGATTTGTATGTCTTTGTGTTTTGCAAAATTTCGAGAAATCTGACACGATCGGGAGACTCTGCAAATTCAAAGTTGGCTGTTTACTTCAAAATTGACCCGAATGGGCGTTCTTATAAAAAAACACGTTTTGAACCACTTTAGCACCTAGCCAGGTTTTGAATTTAAATGGTTTTACAGTGACACGTTTAGGGAGATTGACATGTTTCCAGGAAAAGAAGAATAGACGTACAAAAAATATAACTAAGCAAAACGCATTCAGTATAATGGTTAACTATTTGATAAACGATAAACAGTAAAACTTCACTTATCTGTAGAATTTGAATATTACAGTGATTATTCAAATTTTTAGGTCTTCCAATTGAAATTAAAAAATTGGATAAAAAGTCAGCCCACATTTTTTCAAGTTTATTGGGTGAAGAAAGTTATCCTCATTTTGAGTCAAGAGTAATGTTAGCTGGAGAACAGGGTACAGGGAAGACAACTATTGCCAGACATCTTGTTGGTAAAGGTCCAACTAGACTCAGAAAGTCAACTGATGGTATAGAATTATACAATGGCCTTTCCTACTTTGACCGTGAAACGAAGGAATGGCTTGGAGGACAACAAGGTAAAAGGCTTTAAGCCATAAATTCGGTGTTAGGTATGCTGTACTGACATTAGAGTTTCAATTATTACGTTTAATCAAATTTCGAAAGTATTTGAATTTGAAGAATGCATGTCTTAGATACAAACCTTTGATTCCTTTCCCACCTCAGCTATTTCAATTGTCCTTTTTTGGCTAAGCAAGCTTTAGTTTTTTTAATTTTAAATTTTGAAAAAATTTCGGCTCCGAGCATAACAAGATATATTTAATGTAAAAAAGCTCAATTTTTAGAGGTAAAGGAGTAGATTCAGTAAGACCCCTTTTTGGCCCCAAAATATAGCAGTTTTACAAAATTTTGAAAATGTAATCTTTTCAGTTATTTACTGGAAAGTAGAATGCTTCTGCTACATAAATATGGGCTCTTTTTATCAATACAATGCACATATATTGGGTACTAGCATCATAAAGTCATGTTTAATTACTGGAATCTTCACAATTTTAGCATTTTACTAAAATTTTAGACGGTTTCCGTTTTAAATGAAAGTGGCCGCATTCGTGTTCATTCATAATATTGAAATGTTAGTTGTATATGATGATAATACATAACATGTATAAAAGTTAATGATGAACACGGATGCGGCCACTTTCAATTTTGACAAAAAACATCTGAAAAGTGAAGTTGTTGGCATATTTGGTAGAATTTTCAGATTTAACCATGAATTGGAGCGCTTTTAATGACTTAATCAGTTAAAATATTTTACTTAAACTAATTGAATCAACTGAAATAGACACTTAAGTGTTTAAAAAGTGTCCAAAATCTTTCGTTAGATGAACCTGAAATTTGAGGCCAAAATCGGCCTTTACCGGACCTACTCCTTTGATATTATCAATGGTATTATTTCAAATTGGTGGATACCACTGCATGTGTGCTGTACGCCCAAGAGTCTCAACAGCCTGCGTTCGTTAGTACTTGCATTACAATGCACAAAAACTGGTGTAACAAAGTTGTGGTCATATTTTATGCTATCTTTGGAGTGCCATCAGTCCTTAGTCATCTTTAATGATCTATGCATGTTGGGTTTTAGGATTTTGACTTTTTTTAAAGATATATAAAATCTCGAATACTAGTAAACACAGAAGATAGTTATCTATACATGCATAGCTTAATATTTTAATATTTACATGCTTTATATCATCGGCGTTAACTTCTGTGCATCATTCCCTTTCAATGGTTATATAAGTGTAAGTATAATATGGTAGTCTTGACAAAAAATTTCATCAATTTCATAATTTGTTTATTAACAGTAAAATATGTTCATGATTTGAAATAAACAGCCTTGGCCACTCAGATGTGTGTGTTGTCAATATTCATTAGTGAACTGATCCCTTTCTGTGTAAGGTACACTAGACGAAAAAGTAAAATCACAAAAATACTGATCTCCGAGGAAAATTCAAAACGGAAAGTTCCTGATCAAATGACAAAATCAAAAGTTCAAGCACATCAAATAAATGTATAACAATTGTAATATTCATGACTTGGTACAGGCATTATCTTATGTAGAAAATGGTTTATTAAACCTGTTTTTTTTTAGTTAGCTAAACCTCTTACTTGTATAACAGTCGAATCAAGTTCCATTAAATTACTAACGATTTGTGAACAAAGCATACATTCATAATAGGTACAAATATTGCAAATAAGGGAACAGCAGTCAACAATATCTTATAATACTAATCACTATAATAACAAGCTTATATGTAACATAGACGCATATAAAGGCATATAGACAAAGTAAATCAGCAACAACAAAAAATATATAGATGCATATTTAAGCTTTAGAAAAAGTTATATAATTTGAAAAAAACTATACCTGTAATGCAGTAGTTGTGTTACATATTTGTTTTTTCGTTCATTTTTACATAGATAAGGCCGTTAGTTTTCTCGTTTGAATTGTTGTACATTGTCATTTCGGGGACTTTTATAGCTGACTCTGCGGTATGATCTTTGCTAATTTTTTAAGGTCGTACGGTGACCTATAGTTGTTTATTTTCTGTGCCAGTTTGGTCTCTTGTAAAGAGTTGTCTTATTGGCAATCATACTACATCGTCTTTTTTTTTAAAATCAAATGGCAAAATCAAAAGCTCAAACACATCAAACGAATGGATAACAACAGTCATATTCCTGACTTGGTACAGCTTTTTCCTATGTAGAAAATGGTGGATTGGACTTGGTTTTATAGCTAGCTATAACTCTCACTTGTATGACAGTAGCATCAAATTCCATTATACTGACAACGATGCGTGCACAAAGCAAACAAATACAATAGGTACAATTGTCAAAAATATAGCAGTCAACATTGTGTTATAATTTTAATCACCAAAAAACATACACATATCATAAACTTTTAGCCACCGCTTTACAAGCAGAGCCAAATACAATGAAAGTCCCAACTATGTATTGGCTTCAGAAGCTACACAAAACCCCTTACAAATATAGATTTATTTCGTCATCAAGCCATTGTTCAACTACTAAATTGTCTATTATTCTTACCAGCACACTTGGAACAATTAAAAACCTTATAATAAATTGTTCAAATAAGGCCTTCGAAAATAGTGGAATAAATCACTTTTGGAGTGTCAAGAACTCGTTGGAAGTACTTGATAAATTGCATGCTTATATTGGTGATTTTGAATCTGTTCAAAGTTTTGATTTTTCTACCCTGTATACCACATTGCCTCACATTCTCATTAAGAAAAAATTCACACACCTAATTAAATGGGCATTCAAAAAATCAGAATGTGAATATATATGTTCAAACTCTTTTAGGTCATTTTTTAGTAGCAATAAACAAAAAAACTATGTTAATTGGACAAGCTTTGATACAATATATGCCCTTGAATTTTTACTAGATAACATTTTTGTTCGCTTTGGGGATTCCGTATATCGTCAGATTATCGGAATTCCAATGGGGACTAACTGTGCACCACTTATTGCGGACCTCTTTTTGTATTGTTATCAGTTACAATTTATGACAAAAATAAGCAAAGACCCATCGAAACAACATCTGATAAACAAATTTAATAATACTTTTAGATATTTGGATGATATTTTGGCTCTCAATAATGACGACTTCAGTATGTATATTAATGAAATTTATCCTGCTGAATTTACTTTAAATAAAGCTAATACTAACAACGACCACTGCCCTCTCCTCGATCTTGATATCTATATCACTAACGGAAAGCTGAATACTAAAATTTATGATAAAAGGGATGATTTTTCATTTCCTATTGTTAATTATCCGTTTTTAGATGGTGACGTTCCCTTGTCACCATCTTACGGTGTTTATATATCTCAACTTGTACGATTCGCTCGTGTATGTAACAATGTTTTAGATTTTAACGAGAGAAATTTATGTATTACTGAAAAATTATTACACCAGGGTTTTCGATATCACAAACTTGTCAAAACATTTACTAAATTTTATCATCGGTATAAAGACATCATTCGTAAATATAGCTCAACATGCAGACTTCTTATACGTTCAGGTATTTCACTTCCATTTTTTTATTGAAATATTCTTTATAAAGCACAAAGGTGTCAGTATTCACCTCAGAAACTAAAACCTTTGAATAGACTTATTAAAAAGGGATATACTAGTAATTACGATACTGTTGTCAAGTCATTAAAGATTACATATTTTGGTGTTAATATTGAGTCACTGATAAGGTCTTTGCGTCGGAACTAAACACATTTATTCTTAAAACAGTTGTTGGCATGACACGGGGTATGTTCTTCTCATATATGTTATGATGGTATGATACTAAACCCCTAACGGGAAGGATTGTACCTGATGTTCATATGATGAAATCATAATCTTTCAGTCAGTTTAATTGAAGTCTGGAGCTGGCATGTCAGTTAACTGCTAGTAGTCTGTTGTTATTTATGTATTATTGTCATTGTGGTTTTTTTTCTTTGATTACATCTTCTGACATCAGACTCGGACTTCTCTTGAACTGAATTTTAATGTGCGTATTGTTACAGACCTTCTAAAATTCAAACTGACCACACGCACGATACACGCACGCACGATACACGCACGGTACACGCACGATACACGATACACGCACGATGAGCGATGAGCGTTACACGAAGGATTAACGCAAAATGAATGATGAATGATGAACACACGATACACGCACGATACACGATGAATGATAAATACACGATACACGCACGATACACGCACGATACGCGCACGCACGATACACGCACTTTGAATGATTCATTGAGGAATGAACAACGAACGCTTTTTACACGGTTCTCAAAGCTATGATATTAAGAATAGTATTTAAAATTGATATGCATTATAATTAAAGGCAATACTTGTAGCTGTTTTGCCGATACCAGCATAATAGATAATATTCTATTTTGCCAGCTCAGATTCAAATAACTAAATTAAAGTCGGCTATTTTATAGGCACCAGAAATATTTCTGAACTTAGACAGAAGCTCCTAACAATCAAAATATAGTGTCTTGATTAAAGTTCAGCCATAGAGTTCAAGTTTTCGGCAAACGAAGGCGAGAAATTGTGAGCCGCGAAACCCTAAACTAATTTTATTTCATACAGTTAAAAATCGAAATTTTATTTTTATGCATACAATGTCCGACGCATTATGTCTATAGACATTGACTGGTTCTAGAAATTATTTCAACTACATGTTTGATATAATTGATTTCAATAAATGAATGATCTATGTATTTTTATTTTTATGTTATATAATTTTTCACTTTGACGGTTTATACGTATATATCTATAAAAAAAAATAGTAAGCTGTTTTCGTATTCACTACAAGCATAGCAGAAATTATTTGATTCTTTTATGTTAACATGCACTGCACATTTTTGTAGTTCTGTACATATAGACTTATCAACAGGCCATGTATCAGGTTAATTTCACCAATAAATGAGTAGTTGAAGATTATTTAAAACGTGTCGGTTTTTCCTTGATATTGCCGAAAATCAGTGATCCGACTTGCACGAGCGAAGTTGACAAAACAACTGATTAAACAATCATAATCTCTTTTTTGTTATGTAAGTTACAATGTTCCTTATATTATCCATTGTTTTTAGAATCGTATATGTTAATTTAGAGCAAAAGATATGTTTTTGTCCGAAAATTTGATTCGTACAAATTAATTAGAACTAGCTAAGAAAATGACATTTACCAAATAAATAGAAAATTTAAACATTTGTTATACCAAATACTACATTATATACTTCTGAAACGACTTTTCGTCCTGAATATACATGAAACTTTTGCCACTGGACGTTTAAACAACCACTGGATAATCAATTAATCAAATGTTTCTCTCAGTAAAATGAATTAAACAATATAACTGACACAATTGGTGTCTGTGGTTTGTTTGTACAGTAAACTTATTGAATTTCTTTTTATTCCATATATAATTTCAAGTATGTAAGAAAATTCATACATATTTCCAAACATCCTAACACTTCAAATTTCTAGGACGTGAGATTCTCGGGGTTTTACCTAAAACTCTTTGGGAAAATGCAATTTTCAATTCAAATTAGGAACCAAACGGTAATAGATATCCCATGTTTTTTTGAAAATGCAGGACTAATTTGATAAGGAGATTTGAAAAATCGATCTTAATGGTAGCAATATTTTGTGTCCGTCGTTGTATTTCATACATATCAATTGGTGTATTCACTGTTTGCTGTTCGTAATCTGTTGTTGGTGGCAGTCAGGCCTCGCGATCGGTGTCCAAATTCTAAGCCCCCCACTTGGGGTTAATGATCATTTATAGGGGAGGGGCTAATTATTTCGATGCAAACATTATTTTCCTTCCTGAAATAAAAACAGCTTAAACAATTTTCTATATTTTTTCATTTAATCATAAACCGATGCATATTAAATGGTATTTTAAAAATTTAAAACATATTTTATGGTAAATATGTATAAATGTCATGGGTTATTTTCTTATCCAAATAATTATTTTTTCTTATTTTAAGGTAATAATGTTATCAGTTATGTAATTTGACACGTGTCTTATAGTTCAGTGATTTTCGGAAAAATTAACGAAAACCGGCTCAGTCATTGTTCTATTATCCTTTGTGTTCTTTTATTGATTAAATATGAATATATATGCATTAAATAACAATATCTGTCTAGATAAGAAATGTGTTTACATTGTACAGCACCCCTTTTAGTGGTCCTCAGTACCATATTATAACTCATTAGTGCACTTAGGAGTCCTTAGTCGTGTTTAGACGCACCAGTTTCTGCTCTTTGGTCGGATTGTTGTCTCTTTGACACATTCTCCATTTCAATCCTCCATTTTATTCAATTAGTTGTGATTTTCTTTATCTCTCTGTTTGGTGTTTTTACAGACAAAAACAATTCGCAGAATTAAAATTAAAAAAGCAGACATTAAACTCTTTCTTCTAAAACCTTATTGCATGACATTAAATTAGTATTTTATTATCAGTCTTATCACATATTATATGACCTTAATAAAAAATTCCTGTATAATGATTTTTGACAGAAATTTTCTTACTTTATTATTGAAGAATTCGTTCTTTTTGACACATTTAAAATTGCTGCCCTACATGTTATTTTGCGCGACGTCAAACTGTGAAATATCGGGAAAAGATGCATTTTTTTCGAGATTTAACCATTAGCTTAAAGGGAAACTCCGCAAAAAAATTAATTGATCATACTATGTTCATTCTGTATAAAAATGCTCAAATTCATTGATATTAAATTTTATTCTGCTAGACAAGAGCTCACCATCAATTTTGAAATTAGAGTATCAATTATCTGCGTGCCGCAAATTTGACCATCTTTGATGTCTATGAACCACTAAAGACCAAAACAGTAACCTAATGTAGTCGTAATTGCGAGTGGATATCTTGTCAGTCGTACGGTTGTATTATCCGACTTACTAATTTGATACGGAAAATGTTTTTTAAGTAACCAAGATCTGCCTGTCGTTTTTAACTGTTTATATGGAAATTGGTTAAAAATTCATAGTTTAAAGTCACAAATGATCATAAATAAGTGTTCCGTGAAAATTGTTTTCGAAAATCTAATTTGTTCATAATTCTTTTATGTAATAAACTTATTTTAATTAATTCGGACCTTCCCTTGTCTGATCACCTGCCTGGCTAAAGGTATTACTCCAAAAGGTATTGTTAGGGGACACGTCCAGGTATTCAAGCGATTTCCTGTCGGGTGTATAATATACATCTCTGTCTTGCGTGTCCGATAGTAATATACAGGTCAATATTACTAAATAAAAATCTAAATAATAAAAAAAAAAAAAAAAAAAAAGATTTGATAAAATAAAAATCTGTTTACACATTTTTTCCAAGGGTAAATATGGGAAAATGTAAGTACTCGTATCGTTGTTTAAAGTGAAGGACAGTTTGAAACACACAAGAAATATTGATTAAACAAAAATATACGCACTTGTCGACCATTCTTTATACGCCTGGATAGAAAGTTACGGAACTATAGATAGTTGCAATTTAAAATTATATAACGGCATTTTTACATTGAACATATAAGAAAGAAACATGCATAATGTTTAATTTGAGTTAAAAGTTTTGTAAACAGACTAGTCCTCGCATGACAACAGTATGTTATCATTGGATATCGATGGACTATAGTATACCAAAAGAAGAAAAAGAGAACCATTTTGAATTTAATACAGTTCGATATTTAAATTGCTTTGGTTCATCGAAGTTATGGACATATTACAATCAAAGATTTCTATTTCAATAAGATTGTTCTCGTACAAAGGAAGAAATTCGTCTTCACGGGATTTATTTTCTTTCTTGGTATTCAATAACGCTTTTTCAACTAAAGTCGAAGACTTGACAAAAAATATACAAATCAGATTTCCTTCTGACATACGGGCGCACTACGCTTTTTTTATACGCCCGTCAACATTTTGACGGGAAGTATTATAGTAGACAAATGTACGGCGTACGTCCGTCCACCGGGCGTCCACATGTCGCACTGTAACTTGAGAACCGCTTTTCCATTTCATGAAACTTAACATATATACATGTACCGGTAGCTGTTTCGGAATTTACGGTTTTTATTGAAACCATTTGTATATGCACGCATCTTTGTCGGAATTAAAATAAAAACAAAACACTTATACATATATATATATATATATTCCTTTTGTCTTCGTATATCTTACATAAACATTTTAACAAGCTGACCACACTCTTACTTAAAAGTTAGCGCACATCAAAGTCGTGCTCATATGACAAACAATGTTGTTGGGAAAGAAATAAAAGAACAGCAAAATTATTTGTCCTTTATCATTTTAAATAAGAACAACACATTTAATTAAAATATTTGAAGCATAAATATTTTCTATAAAATTGTTTTAAATTACTTAAAATAAAAAGATCGTGATTGTTTAATCAGTTGCTATGTTATTTGGCACATGTCAATCAGTTCATTGATTTTCGGCATATTAAAGAAAAACCGGCACGTGTCTAAATAATGTTGAATATTTCGTTTATTTACGATTATTTTTTTGTAAAATTTGAAATTTATGCATTAAATATCATTCTCTAACATGATATATCAAAATAATACATATAACACCACTCCTTCTAGTCCTTAGTAGCATAGTCAAGGCCTTAGTGCACTAAGGACTCCTTAGCAGTGTTTAGACGTACTGAAAAAAAATAATCATAGAAGGTTAACAACTAGTCTGTTTCCCGACCGTTATTGAAATTCTTGACAATACCTTACTTTATGTATATTCCGAAGGCGTACTGAATTTTGTACGGAGGGGACCAACCTAGTTTACAACATACTATTGTGAATTATTTTTTCGGATATTAATTATCTTTTAGACATACATTAAAGGTAAACGGACAGAAAGTCACAGGACATAAAGTCACAAATTAGATAGGACAAAAAGTCACAATTAATCCTCCGACAATTGTTTGAATATATAAAAGAAAAATCTTGAAATATTATCTTTTTATTACATCTATTCATTTGGAAGTGTAGGACATTGTTCATAAGATTTGTTAAATAAACAAATAGTAAATTTTAATCATTCAAAAATAATATTTCTTGGCACCATGAAGCCATTTAAGTACCATGTCATGATGACATCTTGTTTTCATAACAATTATTTGATCATTATTGATAGTTATTGAATAATTTTTAATTACAAAGTTGCTTTAAGTTTAACACTTCAAGAAAAAAACAAAACTTTTATTTTTTAAATTATGTTTTCTTGCTTAAAGAAAAATATTCTAAAAACTAAATTGTGACTTTTTGTCCTGTGACTTTTTGTCCGTGACTTTTTGTCTGTAACTTTTTGTCCTGTGACTTTCTGTTCTTCATTCACATTAAAAACGGTGTCATTAATAGGCAACCATGAACACAATGAAAAATGAATCCGTGAGAGTGTTCCATATTTATTCCATTTAAATAAAGTATTCTTATGATATTACCATACATTAAACTATTTTATATAAAAAATAATAATAATAAAAACAATATATCTTAACTTGTAAATTCAATTTCAAGTTTTAAAAGTTCCTCAAATTTTAAATTATGATGATACATGATATATTTGCCTGATCTTATATTTGTTTAATTAAAAATTAAATAATATCTTCATATCTATAATACTAAAATTACGAGGTCCAATTTGTCAGCCGTCATCACGTGAAAACAACGAATCAAAGAATTCAACTTTATATATAACTAATATAGTACAAAGGTGTAGATTAAAAATTACACCACTCCAGGCTCTTTTGTTTTCCACGTAATTAATATTGCGAAAAATTAGGAAGTTCCGGGTCGAGTCCGATACCGATATCAAAAGTATATTCATCTGTTACCTATTACCTTATCTGTATGTTCCGCATCGGACAGGCGCACCACCAAACGGTGTATTCATGATTGTTATGCTATATACACGGGTCATAATCACAGGGTTTACACTACTTAATTGTCAAATTGTTACCTTTTAATCAGTAAGACTTTCTAAGATAACAATACAAATACTAAAAATCTGAACTAAAAATAAGGCGTATAGGTACAGTTTTCAATTTGTTAGCGGGCATGACGTAAAACAGCGAATCAAAGAATTCAACTTTATTGATAACTAAAAAAGGAAAATGCTGTTGATTAGAAAATACTCCATTTCAGGACCTTTTGTTTTCCAAATAATTAATATTACCAATAATTGATAAGTTTCAGTTCGACGGGTTCAAACAGAAAGATTTCAAAGCAGAGAAAACTGTGTATCTTATAATCGGCATGACTTTATCAGATGTCAATACTAATACTAAAATAAGGCTTGCGCATAGTTATATACTTTAATTCAGTCACGGACTCGCGATATCACGGGTGTGTTCTAGTAATGTTTATTTATATTTAATTTTCCACAAAACATATTTGGCTTAGTTTAAATGAAATTCAGAATAGAGATTTCAAACACTGTTGAAGAGGATATACATATTCGTGTTAATTCACCTCAGTTTAATTTGTTAATTCAAGTTTGACATTTAACATTTTAATCCGCAATCCACATTTACCCGACAATCTTGTATATTGTATTTTCTCAATGAAATAACATAACGTACACGTGACAATCAGAAACTAAGACAAAATATTCATAATGGTATTTATCAAAACTTAAATATTTGAAAATATCTTAGTAGCATATGAATTGGCCAAATAAGCGAAGAATTATAATCTAGCATAGTTCAACCAAGGATTTGTATAGTTTCTTTTAAATAAAATATTGTTGGTGTTTTGGCGACTAAACCAGCAACACTGCCGTTATTAAATAAAAATAAAAAAACTCTCGCCATCTGATAATGATAGGTTAAAATGTTCATTAAAATGTCTAATATTTGTCTTAAAACTACATATAATGGGCATTTTAGAATGACATGAAGTTCATCTTCAATAGTAGAGCGACAACACATGTCATTTCGTGGACTTCTTTTCTTTCATACTTTCCGGTGTCATTTTTTTAGTGGAGCTACCCCACATCTAAATTTGCAAAAGCACTTTTGTTTTTATATGCCAGAATATTTTTAACAAATAACAGTTGGCCAACAGTATATTCTTAAGTCCATATCGCTCAGTGGAATAGAAATTACAATTTTAACTCTAAGTGTAGTCCCAGTTAAGATTCACTGAATAACCACGAAATATTTACAGATGATAAAATATTTACACAAAAAGTCACGAACCTGTATGAACGTTATGTACGATGATGTTAATTAAGTGTTCACAAGAAAGTAAGTATGACTGTAAGTTTTATTTGAAGTCGGAACAAATACATATACTTTAACCGTGAGAAAAAAAGATAAGCTTTGGTGAGCTCTATAACCGACTATCATATAAAAAACGCAATGAACGTTACAAAATTAGAGATGAACGTTTGACAAATGCACGTTATCTGATATACACAATTATACACGATTGACGAAATGATTGATAAACGCACGATACACGCACGATACACGCACGATACACGATTAGAATGAATGATTAATGAGCGCACGATACACGCACGATACACGATTTAGAATACACGATGCACACACGTTACACGGAAAATACTCGGAACGATGAATGATGAACGCACGATTGACACACGCACGATACACGCACGATGCACGCACGCAACACGCACAATACACGATGAACGCACTGAATAATGGTCAGTTTGAATTTTAGAAGGTCTGTATGCGTTTACTTTTCTACATTGGTTAGAGGTATAGGAGGAGGGTTGAGATCTCACAAACATGTTAAACCCCGCCGCATGTTTGCGCCTGTCACAAGTCAGGAGCCTCTGGCCTTGTTAGTATTGTATTATTTTAGTTTTAGTTTCTTGTGTACAATTTGGAATAAGTATGGCGTTCATTATCACTGAACTAGTATATATTTGTTTAGGGGCCAGCTGAAGGACGCCTCCGGGTGCGGGAATTTCTCGCTACATTGAAGACCTGTTGGTGACCTTCTGCTGTTGTTTTTTTATTTGGTCCGGTTGTTGTCTCTTTGACACATTCCCCATTTCCATTCTCAATTTTATTTTACATATGTAGCAAAGAAGCACGAAAGGGCATATATATCAATCATATTAGCAAAAATTAAAGACAAGAATACACATGTTTACTAAAGTACAATAACACAATGACGGAATGTATAAGTACACAGCCACGTCATATATGTAACAAAGAAACATAAAAAGGCATAAATGCATCAAACGTCCAAGAGATTATCACCAGCCCAGTAGTCAGCATCTCGGTGTTGACATAAATATATAAAATATGGTAATTTTACAAATTTCCTATTAACAAAACATTTCGAAAAAAACTAGGCTTTTCTTATCCCGGGCATAGACTACCTTAGCCGTAGTTGGCACAACTTGTTAGAATGTTGGGTCCTCAATGCTCTTCGACTTAGTTCTTATTTGACTTTAAAATTATTTCAATCTGAGCGTCACTGATGAGTCTTGTGTAGACGAATCGCTCGTCTAGCGTTTTAAATTATAATACTGGTACCTTTGATTACTACACATAGAAAAAATACAAGCAATAAACAAGTTTTCGAAGTAAAACCAAAAGGCATGTCATCTCTGGTATATTATCAGCAAATTTGAGTTTAGTATTGGCGGTAATAAATATGATATTAATACAGTGTTTTTAAAGTTAATTTATTGACCATAACCACTGTTTTATATTTGTTTTCATTGTAATCAGAATGTAATCAGGAAGAAATTCAGAATTACAGGCTAATTTGAAAAGGAATTGATAAAATTAAATTACTTGAATCAGATTTGTGATTACAATGATTACTTGAAAAATTGTAATCAAATACAGCTGAATAACGATTACAAACACAATTACCCCAATAATGGTACCAAGTCAAGAATATGACAGTTGTTTGTCATTGGTTTATGTGTTTGGGTTTTGGTCTTTTGGTAAGAGATTTTCAATTTTTGATTGTTCTTAGTATTGTCCTTAGAGTTCGGTATTTTTGTTATTTTCCTTCTTTGGGGAAGCTTAAATCA
This sequence comes from Mytilus trossulus, assembly GCF_036588685.1. Taxonomy (NCBI): domain Eukaryota; kingdom Metazoa; phylum Mollusca; class Bivalvia; order Mytilida; family Mytilidae; genus Mytilus; species Mytilus trossulus. The sequence goes on along the minus strand of NC_086385.1, from coordinate 61,879,996 downwards.
TGTGTTTGTCGTAAAAATAAAGCAATTATCTTCATCTCTTAACATGATCTTTTTTTAGATTTCCGATACTAGTATCAAAATTGTTCGGGCTGATGATTTGGTCTTTTGGTAATAGATTTTTGTTTGTACATGTTTTAATTGTTCTTAGTATCGTCCTTAGAGTTCGGTCTTTTTGTTATCTTCCTTTATGCGGAAGCTAAAATCATGTGTTTGTCGTAAAAATAAAGCAATTATCTTCATCTCTACCATGATCTTTTTTTAGATTTCCGATACTAGTATCAAAATTGTTTATTATTGAAATTTAAAGTAACGAAAGCTATACAGCAATGCCTAAAAATAAAAGAATGATCACTTGAAAATTTACTTTTATAATAATACAAATATGCATATCCATCATTTAAAAAATCAAATGGTTCTTTTATATTGAAATTTGGATTAGGGTTAGGGTTAGGGTTAACACATCTTATCTAGTATGAATAGTTTTATATAATCTCATATTTAGATTTTTCCCTGGAAGAAATCACAGTTTGCAGATCCCTTCTACGAGATGACAAAACAAAACAAAAACAAAATGTTCCTATAGCAGATACCATATCAACCAAACCAAATATATCAGATGAGACACAGGACGCATCATTGTCGACCAGTAAAGAAGAGCTGAAACATAAATCGAATGAATCACAAACATGCGATGCCACATCAACCAAAACAGATATATCTGATGAGACAAAGTACGCAGCATTGTCGACCAGCAAAGAAGAGCTGAAACATAAATCGAATGAATCACAAACATGCGATGCCACATCAACCAAACCAAATATATCTGATGAGACAAAGTACGCAGCATTGTCGACCAGCAAAGAAGAGCTGAAACTTAAATCGAATGAATCACAAACATGCGATGCCACATCAACCAAACCAGATATATCAGATGAGACACAGGACGCATCATTGTCGACCAGCAAAGAAGAGCTGAAACATAAATCGAATGAATCACAATCATGCGAAGACACATCATCTACTGAACGATTCGTGACAGAATCTGTGAAAGCAAAAAAACTGCCCGAGCCTCAGCTTCAAACCGTACCTGGTTGTGCTAATAGTTTGGCAATTAGTATGGAAAAGAAACTACCAGGTCATGTTGCAGGACAGAAATCAGAAAGAGTAGACACCGATTGCATATATGAGGCAGATGTACAAGGCGCACTCCGTAGTTCAGAAAGGCAATCAGTTACATTTGATTTTGATGGGGATATTTCATATGGCTTAGTCACAAGGAACGATCAAGTCGTAAAAGATTATACAACTGAAAACAAAACTTCGGATGTTACAACATACAGAGAAATAAACGAAGCTTCGTTTGATGAATATAAGCCAATGGAAGATTCTCGTGATGCTGCTCTGAAGTCAGGTTTCACTGGTGATTTCCATATAGAAACTGTTACTAAACCTGGAATTATAGCAAATCTGAAACGTGTGTTTGGCATTATTAAACAAGTCAAAGAAGTAAAAGTGTCAATCACAAAGGAAAGCTTCTTAGAGAAGTCTTCTAAAGTTGGAAAAAAGAAGCTACACAACAGAAAGATAGCACCTATAATTATCTGGGATTTTGGTGGCCAGGATGTTTTCTATTCAACTCATCAGACATTTCTAACATACAGAGCTATATACATTATTGTATTGGATGGAAGTAGAACACTTGATGATCCTTGTCCGTATGAACAGTACCTTCCAGGAAAAAGTGGACATAAAACCTCAAGAGGTATTTATAAACTGGCATTAGTGTTTCAGACGCTGTTACGAAGCAGTTGTAACCTAGATACATATATGTTTTTAAATGTTTAAAAGATGACTTGTTTGATTAAAGGTAAACAAAATGTATTCAATCATAGTACACAGATCCGGTTGCATAGTAAAAAGGGTAGACAAATCAGCTCTTGATAAGGACAGTTGAAAGACATTAATTCAGAAATAATTCATGGGGATGGAATATAACGTGATTGTAATAGGACAAATACGGCTATTGTTTTGGATCGAAGCGCCGTAGGTGTAGGCAAATATTTGCCGTTCCCCTAAATAAACGCAATATTAAATTGGCGTAAAGAACGGTGCAAACTGAATTAGTGACATGCTGAAAGTTTTAACAATAACGTATTTAGACAGTTTTGGGTGAATTTACTTATAATGTCTTATAGATTTAAAAAACAATGGCTTATACCACATTTTAGCATCGTTTGTTTACGTTTTCCTTGATGATTTTTGGTTTGGCAAGCGTTTATTTTCCCGTAATATGGTCATATTCCTACGTCGTCTTTTACTACGTCGGGTATCTCATTCATAAAAAGGCATATGACGTGGGAGTACGATTAGAACAGCCCAGACAATATATTTATATTTTACGACGGGTGTGTACTCAAAGCGTTTGAAGGACGTCATGTTAGAATCCTTCATTTCATTGCAGTAGAATAAGTCTGGGTCATAATGACACATCTTGGGTAATGCAACGCACCTTTTATTTGGTGTTTCTATAGAATATTTTTGAAACTTGAGGAAAAATGGTTACTTACACGTCTACACATATAAAAATAAAAAAGAGGAAATGTGTAATGGAATATTAGCACTGGATAGGATATAAAGTGTATCATGCCAAACATTTCTGTAATTGATAGAATGACAATAGTCTGCATATTTTTATTTCAAAAGTGCAAATTTAACAAAGAATTATTGGGGAAAATCAATGGTGGTATTAAAAACATAGTATTTAACAGTATATTTTGCAGAACGTATACATTCAAATGACTAACATACTTTTCCTTTTGTGTATTTTGATGTTTTTTTTTAATCAATACAGATTATCTCCTATTCTGGATCAACACCATTGTAACATACTGTAAAGGAAGTATCCAGGGATTTCCAAAAATTCTGGTTGTTTTAACGCATAAAGATCAAGTTAAAGCTGTAAGTATGTTATAGTAGATTCCTCACGATTGAAACGATGGACCCTTGGAACTTTTGATAATGTCTAATAATCTAGGAAAGAAGGGAAGAATATAAAAAACAATAACTGTTTAGTGTCTTTAAATGTCGATTGTACGAGGCTAAGAAACAAAAGTAACGCAATTTTAGTGAGCAAAGTACTAAACAGTTATTAGATATAGGAAGATGTGGTGCGAGTGCCAATGAGACAGCTCTCTATCCAAATAACAATTGATAAAAGTAAAAAATTATAGGTCAATGAACGGCCTTCAACACGGAGCCTTGGCTCACACCGAACAACAAGCTATAAATGTACCCCAAATTACTAGTGTAAAAACATTCAAACGGGAAAACCAACGGTCTAATCTATATGAAAGAACGAGAAACGAGAACAACGAATAAATTACATAAACAAACGACAACTACTGTACATCAGATTCTTGACTTAGGACAGGTGCAAACATTTGCAGCGGGATTAAACGTTTTAATGGTATCAAACCTTCTCCCTTTTTCTGAAACAATAGTATAACATTACAACATAAAAAACACAAGATAAAAAACGTAAACTAATACACAACGAATACATTTGATATGCGATACCTGAATGTAAATACATACTAGTTAATAAAATATTAGGGACAAATATTCAAGGCCTTAAGCAAACAAACAAGTCCAAACATAGGTACGGCAAGACACCACTGCGAAATATTTAACTCTTAGAAAATAATCACTTTCGAAAAACGATTATCATAGTGTATACAGGTAAATCAAAAATGACTTTGTCGTTTTAGGTATACTACTTCTTTCTATATAAAATATTCCAATAATTAGGAATTCCAAAAGAGGTCTGTCATATAAATACCTAATTTAACATTAGATACATAAGGAGTGAATATCAACAATAAAACTATAAAATTAAAGCTAGCTAAAACTTCCCTGTACAGATTTATGGAGAATAATTTTGATGTTCATACAAATGTAGTATGACGAAGTGAAAATCAGTATATATTCCAAATAATCAAAGCTGGTATATAGAAAAGATCCAAATTAATATAAAATAACAAAACAGTATTACAAATAGTATCAACAGTTCGAATTAACAAGAAATTTGTCTTTATCCTGCTTTTAATGTTGTTCATGGCTTTGCTTAGAAACAAATAAAAATCAAGTCAACAGTAAAAACAAATAATATCTAAAAAAAAAAGTGTTCTTCACATCGGATTTATAAGCTGAACGTGACAATATTTAAACATGATGTATTGTCATTGTGTCATTATACGATGGTTATTACATTAACATATCCAAGTTTAGATTGGCGCCGTAGAAAATGGAGTTAATGCATGATGCTCATGTTTGTCAGAAAAATTCGCTTTACTGATATGCTAGAAAACAAATAAAAGAAAAATTAATTTAGGGTTAACACAAGAGGGGGAAGCAATATGTCTTTGGAATGCAACTGCAATACACATTTTGAGGACAAAGAGGTTAATACAACACTCAACAAAAATGTACAAGGTAGTCCGGCAGTAGACGAACATTTTAAGCATTATCTGTATAGTGTACACATGCAAGCTAGCAATATCTATTTGGCTGTTAATGTACTATAAGACACCTAATTGCAGGATAAATATTTTTTCACAATACTTATCGTACTGCATATTGTCAATGCAATGCTTTTTCATGTAGGTGTCCATTCAAAAAAGCATTACGTTTAAATCAAAATATAACTTTCTATACTTGATTGATATAATGGAATTGTTTGGTATATACGCAACATACATACATTCAATGAATAGTTTTATTATAATAAAGTTAGTGGTTAATATAAATATAGGTTGGAACATATTGTATTGTATTTTTAGAATGAAGTTGAACAAAGACGACACGACATATTTGAAGAAATCTCCAAGATGTTTCACGAAAATCCATTGATGCAACAATTGGTGATTGGTGATAAAATATTTGTAAATGCTAAAGACAAATATGACCCGGAAATGGCGAAAATTAAGGTTGCTATCATCCGCGAATCAGAGAGGCAACCAACATGGGGAGAACCCCTCCCAAAATGCTTTATCCCTTTGGAGTTAGAATTTGCATCACTGATCAGACGAAAAATTCCTCTAATTACACTAGAGCATTTGAGGAAAATAAACTCATTGCAGCCGATAAGACCACTGTCAGAAGCTGAGTTGAAGGTATTTCTGAAATTTCAGCACTCAATTGGCAAGTTATTGTACTTTGATGAACATAAATTGGACGACCGTATTATTTTGTCTCCAACCCTTCTTATCGATGCATTTAAATCAATTGTTACAGACAGGCAATTTTGTGAAGGCGACAAGAAAAGAGAAGAAATATGGGATGCAATGGGCAAGACAGGGGTGGTACCCAAACACGCAATAGAAGACGTTTGGAAGGGAAAGAAATATGTAAAATTTTACCAAGACAAAGATTATCTATTAAATGTCATGACCCATCTGGATATATTGGTTGAACCGATGAGATACAATTCTAACCGAATGCGGATCCCTGCTGATGTTTACTATGTTGCTAGTATGGTACGAGCTAAAGATGATTCTGGATACCTGCAGTCAGCTGGCTTTACACACAGGAGTATTGCCATAGCCTTTCAATCATTATCATTCATGATACCTCCTGCATTATCCTTCAGATTTATAAGCTACTGCTTATATGTCTGGGCGGTCAAGACATACGGGCAGTCCAACAAGGACATGTTATTCCATAGGTCGGGGGTATTCACCATTGATCCATGTTTGGATATGTATATTGCCTGTGAAGATGAGATAATCATTTCTCGTCTTGTTCATACCACTTCAAACACACTCATAGCGAGAGATGTAGCTTCCAGCATCTGTGAATGTCTAACATCAGCCTTAGAGAAAATAAGTGATCTGTATATTAGAACAAGTAGTGATCAGACTCAAATCAGTGATACATCTTTTGTGACAAGAATGTGTTGTAACTCACCCGATAACCCATGCTTCCTGCAAGTTAACGATCTTACTGACACAGACCAATTGTGGATATGTCCTTCGCATGGCATTGAACATAGCATACACACAATCATGTCATGGATTGCAGAAAAGGTAGTACATGTTATTCAAAGTTAGTGTGAACTACAAGCAACACACTTATATAAATACACTCATAGTTCTATACGACATTTAAATTTTACACCGACAAACGTGCTTATTGTTGAGAATTATATCTATAATACTAAAATTACGAGGTCCAATTTGTCAGCCGTCATCATGTAAAAACGACGAATCAAAGAATTCAACTTTATATAAAACTAATATAGTACAAAGGTGTAGATTGAAAATTACACCACTCAAGGCCCTTTTGTTTTCCACGTAATTAATATTGCCAATAATTAAGAAGTTCCGGGTCGAGTCCGACACCGATACCGATAGCAGTAGTATATTCACCTGTTACCGATTACCTTATCTGTACGTTCCGCATCTGACAGGCGCACCACCAAACGGTGTATTCAGGATTAATATGCTATATAGTATTACACGGGTCATAATCACAGGGTTGCCACTACTTAATTGTCAAATTGTTACCTATCGTAGTATTTTGAACAGTTAGACTTTCTAAGATAACAATACGAATACTAAAAATCTGGACTAAAAATAAGGCGTATAGGTACAGTTTTCAATTTGTTAACGGACATGACGTAAAACAGCGAATCAAAGAATTCAACTTGATTTATAACTAATGTAGGACAATACTGTTGATTAAAAAATACTCCATTCCAGGACCCTTTGTTTTCCAAACAATTAATATTACCAATAATTGATAAGTTCCAGTTCGACGGGTTCAAACAGAAAGATTTGAAAGCAGAGCAAACTGTGTATCTTATAATCGGCATGACTTTATCAAATGACAATACTATAGTTATATACTTTAATTTAGTCACGGACCTGCGATATCACGGGTGTGTTCTAGTAATATTAAACATTACACTCCGAGTGAAATTGTCTTGCCAGAGACACAATGATATGTTTGTCAGCTAACCAAAAGGAAACAATAACTTAATGATAATGACGATGATCAATGTAAACACATTTGTTTGGCTGAAATGCTAGACATGGTTTTCTTCAAGTTTGACTTTATCTGTCATGCCTGTTAAATAGATACAAATTTAAAAATGAAAAGTTTATAAATGTATTTATCCCCGAAAACCAATTAAAATACGGAAAGGATTAATTCTTAATTTCAAACGGTATATACACTGATATATGCTAATACAAAACAAGTTTTTTAAATTTGACGATCGTTTTTTAATTTTAATCCCATCCATTTGAGGGTAAAACGAATAGTTTTCTGTATATATGTTTATACGTATGTACCGAAATGATGTAAAAAAATAGTTATCTTGCAATGCAACTTAATTTCATTTTCTTCTCAGGATGAAGTGAAGTGTAAACCAGGGTGCACAGGTATTGTACATGTTTAGAAATATATGTTTAAATATTAGAAATTATTATAAAATAAGGAATGTATCTCCCTCATGTAAAGCTCTGATTCCGTTCATGGATTTGGCTATACTTTTTGGACCTTTTGGATTATAGCTCTTCATCTTTTATATAAGCTTTGGATTTTCAAATGTTTTGGCCACGAACATCACTGAAGAGACATGTATTGTCGAAATGCGCATCTGGTGCAAGAAAATTGGTACCGTTAATTGTATTACTACCACTGGGTCGATGCCTCTGCTGGTGGACTATTAGTCCCCGAGGGTATCACCAGCCCAGTAGCCAGTACTTCGGTACTGGCATGAAAATACGGATTTTTGTGTTATTAAAATTTGCTGTTACAAAATATTAGAAATTATTATAAATTAAGGAATGTATCTCCCTCATGTAAAGCTCTGATTCCGTTCATGGATTTGGCTATACTTTTTGGACCTTTTGGATTATAGCTCTTCATCTTTTATATAAGCTTTGGATTTTTAAATGTTTTGGCCACGAACATCACTGAAGAGACATGTATTGTCGAAATGCGCATCTGGTGCAAGAAAATTGGTACCGTTAATTGTATTACTACCACTGGGTCGATGCCTCTGCTGGTGGACTATTAGTCCCCGAGGGTATCACCAGCCCAGTAGCCAGTACTTCGGTACTGGCATGAAAATACGGATTTTTGTGTTATTAAAATTTGCTGTTACAAAATATTAGAAATTATTATAAATTAAGGAATGTATCTCCCTCATGTAAAGCTCTGATTCCGTTCATGGATTTGGCTATACTTTTTGGACCTTTTGGATTATAGCTCTTCATCTTTTATATAAGCTTTGGATTTTTAAATGTTTTGGCCACGAACATCACTGAAGAGACATGTATTGTCGAAATGCGCATCTGGTGCAAGAAAATTGGTACCGTTAATTGTATTACTACCACTGGGTCGATGCCTCTGCTGGTGGACTATTAGTCCCCGAGGGTATCACCAGCCCAGTAGCCAGTACTTCGGTACTGGCCTGAAAATACGGATTTTTGTGTTATTAAAATTTGCTGTTACAAAATATTAGAAATTATTATAAATTAAGGAATGTATCTCCCTCATGTAAAGCTCTGATTCCTTTAATGGATTTGGCTATACTTTTTGGACCTTTTGGATTATAGCTCTTCATCTTTTATATAAGCTTTGGATTTTAAAATGTTTTGGCCACGAGCATCACTGAAGAGACCTGTATTGTCGAAAGGCGCAACTGGTGCAAGAAAATTGGTACCGTTAATTTTATTTTATTTATATTGTTGGATAACTTATTTTCTAGTTTGATTGATTTACGCACATTAAGAACATCTCAAATAGTTACATTTGTATAGTTGTAATCCAAAAAACTCAGTTTGATATGACTATTGCATTTATCGATGGACATAATTTTTATTAAAAAAATACACAATTTGTATGATAGCACAAAATTTGTTTTCTGGTGACAAGATAAAGAACATATTTAATTTCGATGAGTCTGACTTGCATTTTCTAAGTAACTTCTGCATCAGTATTGACGCCATTAAATGAAAAACTGTTCATACTTTCGTATTTGAAGCAATGATAAAGTTTGAATACAGTTTGCTTTCAACTCCAGGAAGCAAATATAACCTTTATGCTGAGCCTGTCTCAGCTAGTATAACCATGGGATTGTATCGCAATCTCGGCAAATTATAAAGAATAACAACTTGCGTGTGAAGCTTGTAGATTATAATTCCACCAGAAATGATACAGGAGTTTTACAGAGTGTGTAATGTTTGGTAAACTGAAAGAAATAAAAATACAATATTTTACAATATGTACGAAAGAAATATATGAATGTTTAATGCAATAATAATATCAAGTCAAAAACGAAAGTAGAATTCTCAGTTCAATTCATAGAAATAAACAATTACAGTTCGTATTGTTGAATAAACGTGGAATCCAAGTTAACGGAATTAACGGTATATATATTTAACAGTTTATAATTGATTTGAAACGTACTTGACGGTGATTTGTCACAATATCCGCAGGAGCAGTTTTGTCGTGGCATCCATTTGCAATAGACCGGTGAGGAAGAGAAAGTAAGCACTAGTGAAAATACGGAGAAGTCCAGATTATTTCCGGAAAATGCGGATGTCTAAAAATCCAATCAGATAGACTATACAGTGAATATAATTGCGGATATGATCCAGAATACTCCCCGTCTGAAATCTACCTGATATCACTATTATTCCATAAGATATAACACATATGAATGTCACTATATAAATCCAGAGATATATACATATATTTACACAGGAGAGTTCTCTATGAGAAGAATCATGTCCACGATAGGGCGTGTGTAGGTTGTGGCTTTTCCATTAACGATAACTCGCACTTCTGCTTTTCGGACATGTTCGTCTGAACTTTTAAATGAGTTCACTATAATTCCAACGGGCCATTGGGTACGGCAAATGTTTTTGTCCTTAAGAAGAATGACGTCTCCTTCGATGAGATCACGGCGATCTTCGGTCCATTTTCGTCGTTGTTGTAGTAACGGCAGGTATTCCTTCCTCCAACGGGACCAGAAAACACTGGCCAGAGCCTGTACTCGTCTCCATTCGGCAAGACAGAGATCTCGTTTGTCGAATTCCCCAAGATGGTCTGAAGTGAAAACGTAGTCGGTTTTCTGTGTCAATAACATAGCCGGAGTTAATATTAACGGATTCTCTGGATCTGTTGATACCGGTACCAGAGGTCTAGAGTTCACTATTGCTGAAACTTCTGCCATTAGTGTGTTCAGCACGTCATGTGTAAGGCTTCTTCCGGCTGCGTTTAGAAGCATAGAATCAAGAATTCTTCTGGTGATACCAATCATTCTTTCCCAGGCTCCACCCATGTGGGACGAATGCGGCGCATTGAAGATCCAAGTTGTACCAGAATTGTACAGAAAGTTCTTGAAGGGTCCATCTTCAACGTTGATTGAGTCAATCTTTAAATCGTCGATTGCGCCAATAAAGTTTATTCCACGGTCAGATCGGAAAATCTTTACTTGGCCTCTTATAGCGGCGAATCTCCTGACAGCGTTTATGAAGGCCGAAGAACTCATTTCCTCGATTAATTCGATGTGAATAGCTCTTGTCACTAAGCATGTGAATAAAATTGCCCAACGTTTTGAGTTGGCGTATCCACCACGTGTTTTACGTGAAATAATTGTCCAGGGTCCAAAGGTGTCTATTCCAACGTTAGTAAACGGAGGTGAAGGTTCAAGACGGTCCTCTGGCAAATCAGACATGATTTGATACTCAGTTTTTCCTCTGAGTTTGCGGCATGTCACACATTTGTGAATAATAGATGAGATTAAGCGTTTTGCTCCTACGATCCAAAATCCTGCGGATCGAATCGCTCCATCTGTGAAATGGCGACCTTGATGTTTTATCTTGTTGTGGTAGTGTCGAACTAATAATGTTGCTACATGATTGCGTCCAGGGACGATCAATGGTTTCTTTTCATGGAGGTTCAAGTCCGATTTTACAATACGTCCTCCAACTCGTAATAGTCCTCGTTCATCCAAAAACGGATTGAGGTTAGCTATCGGGCTCCGCTTATTAATTTGTTCCTGACGTTTTATACAATCTATTTCATCTCCATAAACTTCCTGTTGTGCAGATATTAAGATGAAATTTTCGGCATTTGAAAAACTATCCACAGAAGTCACTGATGATGCCTGTTTTGACCCGTGTAAACGAGAGAAACGTTCCAAAAAGGCTATCGCTCGCACAAGTGATGTCCAGTTGGAGAATCGATTGAATCTATCAGTTCCGATACCTTTATGCTCAGGTGTGGAAAATGTTTTTGCAACATTAACAGTTGCACGGATTTCTCCATCTTCTTCTGGATCTATTAGCTGGTATATATCCTCAGAATTCTTCTGTTCTGAGGAAAGAAGTTGTTTTGGTCCTAATAACCATTCGCTGCTGTGAATTTCATGGGCTGGTACGGACCTTGTTCCCGAGTCTGCGGGATTACAGTGAGTTGGTACATAATTCCATTGACTTGGAGAGCTAAATTTTCTTATTTTCTCTACTCGATTGGCGACATAGATGAAGAACCTTCTTGTCTCGTTACTGATGTAGCCTAGGACTACTTTACTGTCTGTGTAGAATTTTACAGTGTCTATATGTAAATCTAAATTATCCATGATGGTCTGTGTTATCTCGACTGCTAATACTGCAGCAGATAGTTCAAGACGTGGAATAGTATGACCACTTGTAGGTGCAACTTTAGCTTTCCCAAGAATGAAACCTATGTTTGGTTCTCCACTACTGTCGGTCGTGCGTAGATATGCAACAGCTGCTATGGCTTTTTCTGATGCATCAGAGAAAACATGTAGCTCCTTTGTGGCGGTTTTACTGAGATACGGCACGTAGGTACGTGGAATGCGCAGTGTTTCGATAGCTTTTAGAGTATCTCTCCAAGATTTCCACTCATCTGCTGTCTCATCAGTGAGAGGTTGGTCCCAATCGACGGTTTCTGATACTATTTTCCTTAATAGGAGTTTCCCTTGTATAATCACCGGAGCCAAGAATCCCAGAGGATCGTAGAGACTGTTTATCGTTGATAAAATTCCTCTCCGAGTGATCGGTTTGTTTTCTGATGATAATTGAAATAAGAAGTTATCGGTGTTTACGTCCCAGCTGAGACCAAGACTACGTTGTAGGGGTTTGCTGTCGCATTCTAAATCTAGATCTTTAAGATTTGAAGCCAAATCACTGGCATGAAATGCAGACATAACTTCCGCACAATTAGAGGCAAACTTGTGAAGGCGTAAGTTTCCATATCTTGCTAATGCTTGCTGTGTGTCCTTCATGAGCTTAACAGCTTCCTCTTTAGTGGGACATGACGTAAGACCGTCGTCGACATAGAAGTCTCTTGTAACAAAGCTAGTCACGTGACTACCAAACTCTTGTTCTGATGCTTGAGCTGCTTTTCTGAGTCCAAGCGTAGCAACAGCAGGTGACGGACTATTCCCGAAAACATGAACTCTCATGCGGTATTCGACAAGGTTCTTCTGTAGGTCATTGTCTTTATGCCATAAAAATCTCAGATAATTTCGGTGGTCTTTTCTGACAACAAAGCAGTGAAACATATGTTGAACATCTGCAGTTACTGCGACCATTTCTTTCCTGAAACGCAGCAGTACGCCCAAGAGATCGTTGGTCAAGTCTGGACCTGTAAGCAGGACGCTGTTAAGTGAAACTCCGTTACATTTGGCGGAAGAATCAAATACACCTCTTATCTGATCGGGTTTCTTCGGATGATAAACACCAAACAATGGCAAATACCAGCACTCCTCATGTTCGTGCAATGGTGGAGCAGACTCTGCATGATTATTGTCTAGGATTTTACTCATAAAAGTAAGAAAGTGTTCCCGCTTAACTGGGTTTCTATTCAAACTGATGTCTAACATATTAGCACGATGAAGAGCTTGTTGTCTGTTGCTTGGCAATGGCTGTCTTGGCACTCGGAACGGCAACGGTGCTACCCAACTTCCTTCCGAGTCTCTTACAAATTCGTTGTCCATCTGCTTCATGAACATTTTGTCCTCATATGACTGTCCAGGCTTGTCATCGTCTCTTGTTTTTTCAGAGTGGCGATTGTAGGTCTTTCGTTACGGGGTCTGTGTAGTTTTCCCGGATGTCAAACTTGCTTGTGCATGGTTGAAAGGTTGAAGGTTGTCCTGTAGGCAAAATATTGGTTATTTTGACATTTAACTCAAGAGGAACATGCTGCTTGTTAATGCAGGTTTCTCCTATCACTACCCAACCAAGTTTCAATTGTTGTGCATATGGAGTTCTGGGTGGTCCTATGCGCTGATCGAGGACATGGTGTGCCTCTATAAGGTCTCTGCCAATTAAGAGAAGAATTTGGCAATTTTCCTCTATTGGTGGAATGCTACCTCTAAGTTCTTTTAAATGAGGGTGGTGCATTGTTACTTCAGGAGTAGGTATTTCGTCCCTATTATTGGGAATATGATCACATTCAATCAGTACGGGAAGGTCAAACTTGTCATTACCATTGATTGATTCCATGACGAAACCTCTTCCTCTTTTGCCGGAAGTGACTACTTTGCCGGAGCATGTTGATAAAGTATAGTTTTCTGGTTTATCTTTGACGTCGAAAAGATTAAAGAATTCGGGCGATGCCAGTGACCGGTTGCTTTGGTCATCAATGATGGCGTACATGCGAATAACTTTGTACTGGTTATCTTTGTGATAAACATTCACAGGAAGTATTTTAGCACAAGATTTTCCACTATATGTATCTTTGCAGATCTCAGTACAGGTAGAGTTAACTGAGGTTGCCTTAGTTTCAGCCGATTCTATAGGCTCCCCGCCGTAGGCTTGCTTAGGCGATCTAGACTGTGAACTTGCAGGTTGCTGTGGTCTAGTGATGTGAAGTGCGGTAGTGTGTTGTTTACTTCCACATTCTTTACAACTTATGCTTGCATTGCAATCCCGGCTTCTATGTGTGGTAGAATCACAACACTTGTAACATACATTGTTTTCTTTTAAAAGACCTTTGCGTTCCTCTATTGACTTGGCTCGGAACGCTCGACATTCATTTAAGGAATGTTTTGTATTGTGCAGAATACAAAGACCTTGTTTGCTGGCGTCTCCAGATTGCTGCTCAACTGCTGTTTTAAATTTATGAGCACCAACTTTAGTCCTAGGGTAAGACGTAGACCTTGGCGCAGCACCTTTTGTATTTGGTGTGGCTTTTGACCCAAAGATGAACCCAGGATCATTCTTTGTTTTACTTATTTCCCTGATGAAGGCAGAGAATTCTGTGAAAGGTGGAAAGGCAACTTCATATTTGGACTTGTATCTTGTAGCCCTTGTTGTCCACTTTTCTTGGAGTCCGTACGGTAACTTTTCAACAATAGGATTAATCCCAGATGAGGAGTCAAAATATCCTAGCAAACATCCCAGCTTGGGATTTTCCTTGTGATATTCTATTTCTGATAGAATGTCAGATAGTTCGTAGAGACGTGTGTTGTCCTTATTTGTTAAGGTAGGGAATTTGGCAAGTTTACTCATGAGAGAGGCTTCCAACATTTCTGGAGCACCATACCGCTCGTCAAGCCTCTTCCATAATCTCTGTATCCCTATGGTAGGATTATTGGCGTTCGACGCTCTTATGCTAATGGCGTGTTTAGCAGACTCTGGACCGAGCCACTTGATCAGTAAATCGATCTGTTCTGAGTCAGAGACTTGTAACTCATCAGTCACATTCTTGAAGCTTGCTTTCCAAGTATGGAAGGATTCTGCCCGATCGTTAAAGCTCGTTAACCGGGAAAAAAGCAGGTCCTTACGTAAGAGGAATCTAGTTATCTCCGATGTGAGGTTGATTTGTTGCTGGTGTGCAACAGGGATCTCTTCTATTATGCCTTGTTTTTGGTGTGAAACAGGGATCTCTTCTATAAAGTCTTGTTTTGGGCGTAAGACAGGGATCGTTTCTTTAACACCCTGCTTTTGGTGTTCAGTAGGGCTCTCATCTGAAAGGCCTAGTCTTTGTATGCCGGTTACTAATCCCAGATCTGGGATAAAGGTAACTTCCGGTGACTTAGAATCGGAAGGTAAGACAGCAGATGTCTGTGACAGCAAGTTCAGTGCCGCGGACGGCACGAACGCTGGTGCTTCGTGGCTCAGCTCAATTTTAACAGGAAATTGCCTTTTCTTTTGAGGTGCTGTTACTTCCTTCAAAGCTGTTGATACAGGAAGTTTGTTGACAAAATCTTGCACACGCTGGAGCGGGTCTTCCTTTTCGTCAGGTAGTTCGCTAGTTGGCTATCATCGTATTCCAGGATACGAGCCTCGGCTTCTGCGGCTGCAGCTTCTCTCTGTGCTTCAAGAAGGTCAAATTTGGCTTTAAGTTGGGCCTTATCTCGGCTTACTCGTGCGGCTTCTTGTTGCATTTGAGCCTTCCTGCGCATAGCCTCTTGTTCTAACTGAACTGTTCTCTGTGCGGCCTCCTGAGCGACTTCTTGTTCCATTTTTGCCTTTTTGTGTGCTGCTTCCTGTTCCATTTCAATTTGTCTGAACAGGGCTTGTTCCTCTAACATTGCTTCCTGTTGTAGGATAATGGCATGTTTTTCTACAAAGGCTATTTTAGACATGGCAGCCTCTGCCTTGGCACGCTTTCTCCGTGCTAGGCTTGACATGTCTGACACGTTAGAGCTACCACTGCGTGAGGTTTTCTTACCTTTTGAGGTCTTTGTTTTAGTGGATTTGGCCTTTGTTAGGGCGAGGCGATGCTTGTGTAGTTTTTCCATAACAAGTTCCACTTTGGACAGACGTAAATCCAAAGAGAGTTTACATGCATCAATTTCTTTTTGACTCTCCAATGTTCTGGTCCTTTTCAGAAATTCTAGGTATTCATCTGTGAGCCTACGATAATTATTGCAGGCTTTAACAAGTTTGTCTTGGACTGTTAGGAGTTGCTGGAGATCGTTAGGGGGCGCTGTTACTTCCAATAACTGGGATTCAATGTCTGCCCAGAGAGCCTCTAGTTCCTGACAGAACTTGTCACGTTTTTCGGTGAAATCTCCTTGTCCTTTTTCCGTGAGGTCACGAACTCGCCTTGCCTCGGGATTTTCATCTGCCTGGATTGTATTAGATGGATTTTGTAATAGTTCTAAATCTGGAACCTTTCCCTCTGGGGTCTGTATCTCTTCTTGTTGTTCCTCATGACTGGGATCCATGTTGACTCAACGTTGTTAGGTTGCTGTCGAGTATACACAAGATATGTAGTCCACTGTCAGTGTAAAGGTATGTAAGTTGCTACGTTGTCGTTCCTTGTCTGGATATGTAAAGACAGGTTGTCGTCAATTTACTATGCTGAGCCTGACTCAGCTAGTATAACCATGGGATTGTATCGCAATCTCGGCAAATTATAAAGAATAACAACTTGTGTGTGAAGCTTGTAGATTATAATTCCACCAGAAATGATACAGGAGTTTTACAGAGTGTGTAATGTTTGGTAAACTGAAAGAAATAAAAATACAATATTTTACAATATGTACGAAAGAAATATATGATTGTTCAATGCAATAATAATATCAAGTCAAAAACGAAAGTAGAATTCTCAGTTCAATTCATAGAAATAAACAATTACAGTTCGTATTGTTGAATAAACGTGGAATCCAAGTTAACGGAATAAACGGTATATATATTTAACAGTTTATAATTGATTTGAAACGTACTTGACGGTGATTTGTCACAATATCCGCAGGAGCAGTTTTGTCGTGGCATCCATTTGCAATAGACCGGTGAGGAAGAGAAAGTAAGCACTAGTGAAAATACGGAGAAGTCCAGATTATTTCCGGAAAATACGGATGTCTAAAAATCCAATCAGATAGACTATACAGTGAATATAATTGCGGATATGATCCAGAATAACCTTATTTTGTAAATGCTTGGTTTTTGTGTAACATAACTGGTCATATAGCTTGTCAAATGTTCGGAAACTAAGGTGCCTTTGGCCAACAAAGTTGGAGTTTTAAAAATATTCAAAATGTAGGTAAGTCATATGGCGTGTAGGAGGTCGTAACTCATCAAGTGCTATCTAACAAATACCTCGGGCTTTTGACTTGGAACGGGTGCAAAATTAATTGGTAATATATAAACAAGACGTGGTGATATGTTTGACAATGAGAGAACTATCCATAAGAGTTTCAAATGACACCGACATTAAATTAGCCGTCTTTCAATCTGATAGGTATTAACTTCTCACTGGAGAAGATGAATTTAAAGAATATAATATATTTCATTTTAGTTTAAGTTTGAAAGCAATTTTGTGGTAAAATTATGTATAAGTTTTCCCTGTTTAATGTTGTTTTTATACATTATGTTCAGTTTCGGAATAATGCTATTTATATCACAGTAGTATGTATATGTTCCTTTTGGTGTTTTTGGTGAGATGCATCTCTTCTAATAATTCAAGGGCTATTTTGTGTTAATAAAACCATGTTGGTATTTATAAATATGCAGTATTTTCTATACAGTTACTAAAAAAGACTTCATGAGAGCGACACCATCAGACCTACACTTACGTCGTCTGTCCTTATTGTACAGTTCATTTGAAGCTAAAGAGATGGCACTACATATGGGATTGTCGGACAGGGAAGTTGAAACCATATTGGAAACTGAAGATCCAAAGACTGCATGCTTTGAAATTTTAAGACAATGTCGAGATAGCATGGTGGTGACATTTGAAGACGTCAAAGCGGCGTTACAGATAATAGGAAAAACAAGTATCCACATACTTTGCAAGGTACATCTTTTATAATGAATCTCAACATATAGAAACAGTGTTTGTCTAATCAGTGCACTTTGTTTTAAGTGATATATTTTATAACAATTTCAGCCTGATATATTTACCTATGACGAAAAAGTCCATAATAAATTCGTATATCGCATATATTACGCATACTGACGGTACCGAAGTCAATATGATAAATATGAATGTAAGTTTAAGATTATAATAGTATGCATCCTATTAAATTCCTATTGAGGCTTTCAAATAAGTCATAAGTAATCATCTAAATATAATGAGAACAGCTCTCAGACGTGATTGATGCATTTGTGATATAAAGGTATTTCTAAAGTAAAACATTACAGAGAAAACAAGCAGAAACATATATATTCTTTTGAACAAAAAATCTTAACTTTTTTTCCCGTGAATAGAAAAAAAAAACAGAATTACACCTTTCAGACAAACAAGTATAATTCGATATGTAAGTTGCCAGAACTAAAGTATAATTTGAAACACATCTTGCTAATAGACAGCATGAAAATTATATATATATACACATATAAGTAATTATAAGAATGTGTTTGTCTCTATTCTGATGACCTTTTTTTTTAATTAGCACTAGGCATACTTATATCACATGCACTTTTACTGTTTTTTACATGAAAAATGTGTTAAATTATATAATTAAAGTTGTGTAAAAGGTAGTTTTTTTTATTATTCTAGCTTGTGAAAGGCAAGCCTATTTATTTTGGTAAGTAATATATATACAGCATTCTCCTATCAGAATGATAAACAGAAAAAAACACAAAAATACTGAACTGAGAGGAAGATTCAAAACGTAAAGTCTCTAATTAAATGGAAATATTAAATGCGTTAACACATCAAACGAATGGATTAGAACTGCCATATTTCTGACTTAGCAACGGCATTTTCTTATGTAGGAAATGGTGGATAAAACCAGATTCTATAACTAGCTTAACCTCTAACTTTTATGTAACATGGTTGTAGGTATGGAGTTTCCCTTATATTAAGAATCAATGTTAAGATACATGTATCCGTGAATTTTATTGCACCTTCATTACATGTACAATGATGAAACAAAGTCATTTTAAAAGGTTCAATAAACAAGGGGAAATATATTACATTCTACAATTGAACATTTGACAGACAGTATTGTAAATTTATACAATGTTTTGATAAATGCGAAAAATATAAGATTTTTTATAAGACGTGATGTATCGTCACATTAGTTTTTAAGTAATCAGTGATTTCCAATAATAAATAGTAATATTTGAAGTTACATAATCTACATTCAACAAGCTGACGGTAATTACACAAACAAAATTATTAAATCCGGTCAGTAGTGATTTGATTAAAACCAATGACCATGGTATGTCTGTTTGTATTTGATCGAAGATATAATTTACAATCTGTAAGACTTCTATAGAATCACATGTAATGCATTTGTGTCCTCTGCTTTTATATGACTTTCAAAACACATGCATCTCGTTTAGAGTATTGATTGACATAGAGTTGAAACAACAGTCATATGTTATAATTAATTATAAACATTGCTGTTTCAAAAATAAGACCAGTAGCTTATCTTCGTGTTTACATCAATAGTTTTTCATTTTTCGAAATATTCGAAATATTCTACTAAAATACTCAACATGTAGCACATATGTTGTTGTTTTTTTATCTATCTTTAAATAACACAGACATGGAACCTGAGAAGTGGGATCTGGTACCTACAGCAGAACACATTGACAGATTGGCTCCATTGGTTGGGAAAAACTCCCTCCCGTTTCTAATTGAGCTTGGAATGGATTTTAATACCTGGGAACAGATCAGCCACAGACAAAATGAAAGAGATTTGGTTCGACTGAATCAGGATATCTTAGAAGAATGGAGATTCAAGTTTTGTAGGAAGCACAATCTGAAACCAACTTTACGAGAAATCGCACGTGCATTCAGTAACATTGGCAAAAATGTAAAAATCGTTGAAAACACATTATCAGATTTATTTTAACTTTTTTGTTTTTGTATTAAGATTGCGTTTCTCTTGTACGCATCCGATAAACACTATTCAAAACATTGTATAGAAATTATCTGAGAATAGATAAAGTTAGAAAAACTGTTATTAGACCGTTGGTTTTCCCGTTTGAATGGTTTTACACTAGTAATTTTGGGGCCCTTTATAGCTTGTTGTTCGGTGTGAGCCAAGGCTCCGGGTTGAAGGCCGTACTTTAACCTATAATGGTTAACATTTTAAATTGTTATTTGGATGGAGAGTTGTCTCATTGGCACTCACACCACATCTTCCTATATCTTGTTACCGCCATCTTGGATTATAAAAATAATAGTACGCAATCGGCCTAGTTCGTTTCAAATTTTGTGACAGATTTGAAACCAATGTAAGAAGATTTGGTGATATATGTATTTTTTGTTTCAGCAAATACCAAATATTTCTTTTGTTCAAATCAATTTTCAACTTACTAACTTAAGCGTAGTTAGCACAAACAGTATTTTTTAATGAATTAAAGTTAAAAAAAAATTGCATTGTTTACTTCTAGCAAGAAAACAAGTTCGGTGGCAACTTTTTTTTTTTTTAATTTCTTAATGTAATTATACTACAATTATTTATCATTGGTACCAAGAGTATAAATTAATACGCCAGTTTCGTCTACATAACAATCGTCAGTGACGCTCAGTTGAAAATAGTTTCAAGAAAAACATTTGTTCGTCTTTCATTTCAAAATTGTATTTCACAGATTTCATTTTATTAACATAAAAGGGTTTATTTTATATATATTTTTTAGAATTCCACTTTTTGAATTGGCCTTGTTTGTCATTTGTTTCTGCTCATCTTTTTTATATTACGTTCATCTTGTATAAACACTTAAAGCTTTTTTAATAACTTTTTAACAAAGTTAAAACTAAAATTACAATTTCATGTATGCACATTTAATATTAAAGACTTAATTAAAAGGAACTGTACACATTCTCATTTCATTTGTTATGTGATGTTGTGAATTGATGTGTCCTAGATACATTGAAACAGTGGATTGGTATGCATTTAATACTAATACTAAACGTGTCTCTATCAACAAATTTCAAAATCAAACGTTCATTGTCTGTGTTAACGCAAAGAAAATGTTCAAGTATAAACGTTACTTTAGTTAATAAAATAGCCCGCATGTAATGAGCATGCAGGTACCTACCATTTGAGACGGAATTACAACCACCACTTTTGTATAATGTCCAAGATATTCGCGCGTTTCTTTTCGTGTTCTGTTCGTCCTATAAAGTCATATGTGTATATCAAAACACGCTTTGAAACATAAACACTAGATATCCATTTTTGTCTTTATGATCTGTTGTTGTTGTTGTGTTCGTTTTTTTTTTTTTTTTTGGCTTATTATTAGAATAATGGAATGCACAAATGATATAAACAATAATTCAGCAATGTAAATGTATATGAGACAATAACTGAAAAAGTATAATTTTTATCAATAAGAACAATAATAAAATGTCTTTAGACTCGGTATTTTAATAGCACAAATCAAAGAACACACATTTAGGATCTAGGAAATGTTATCTGTAATTTAAACAATTACTTATCTGGAAACAATGGCAATTCAAAAAATGGTACAAACCAAATCCAGGTATTTCCTGTTACCAAAGTGAATCAATTTTAAAAAAGTTTTTAATGGGAATAAGGAATAAGTTTAAGACACTATTTGTGGTTCACTAGTATATCCTGAAACAGTTTATCAAATGCCAATTATTGATTTTAGCATTTGCAATACGAAAGGTTTAGAAATATATTAAAATATAGTCAGATATGTCGGTTAAACTTGAAAGAATCTTGAGTAACAGGACAACGGTAGCAGGACAGAGTTGGTAACAGAAAGGATTTTTTTCTCAAATACCTCATTTCAGATTGGTCACAAAAGCAAAGAATGTCATTTATCCTTTGAAACTGTATTTGCAAGATGAAAAATTCTGCCAAGGTAATAAAAAATTCTAAAATAAATTCCTTTCTGTTACTATCTACTATACTAGAAATACACAATGTTCTCTGCTGTTATCTAAAGCAAAAAAAACAACATTTTTTTCATTCAATATACTGTGTATTATTTTGAAATGTATTTAATATGGTGGTGATGATAACTTGTATTAAATGAAATGGTTGGCTTATAGTAGATTAACTTTTTGATTCATCAGTGAAATTGTCTTGAACATCCTTCCTGTTTTTGATAATGGTTATGCTGTTACTTTTTATCAGGTAACATGACAGAACGTTACAGAAAGAAATTACGCCGTACTTTTTGTTCATTTACTCGAATTTTGCAGAAGTTTTCTTCCATCTACATATCAATTTGATAAGATACTATAAAAACACACGTACTGTTATAGTGATGACAATGAAATATTCTCAGAAGGTACACAAAAAGGCTGTAACAGGAGAGAACAACAAAATTATTTTTCTCCAAATTCTGATCTTTGGGAAGTTCATTTTTTTCAAACTGGCTGCTATTCACCTTAACATGTGGGTCATAAAAAGGAATAACATGTTTGTCTATCAAACGTGTTCACAGGTGGAAACAAACCCAGCGGTAACAGGAAAGAAATTACCTCTGGGGACAACATTTAAAATACCCTTAACACTGCAAAATTTTCTTACATGCTTTAGTTTTAACTGATGAAAGATGGTACATGGAAATTAGACTTTTTCAGATATTGTCTCATATACATATTGAGGTGTTTTTATTGCAAAGGAATATATAATGTTGTGTACAATTTGGTTGCTATATTTTGCTTTGTATTTTGTTAGTTAATTTGTCAATTATGTTTTAGCTCTTCTTTTCATTATTTAGTCTTATATCTGTATATCTTTGTTTTATATTCTTATCTATAACCTCTAAGTTTGTTACGGAAATGTAATGTTTTCCAGGCAGCAAACAATCCATGTATCGTTGATTTAAGGTTCATATTTATATACCTTTATTTTTTTCTGGAATATGTTTTACACTGGGGAAAGTCCTAAACGAAAGATAGACTGCTGGTCTCATGCTGGTTACATCAATATGCTTATGTTCAAATGAAGTATCATAAAATGTTGAAGATAACAAATCAAGGTCACAAAACCGAAGGCGGACCTAACGTTCCATGTTCCTCTCCTGGCAAGCAACATCTCACTAGATTACTAATTTCAAGGACTCATAACTCCTAGCAGAGTCAACTGATCCCTCAGTTATTTCGGGATATTCGTTTTTACAAACGTCTTCTTGTACGTACATTTTATTTGCACAGACTCATACAACTTTTGAATGTTGTTGCAAATGATTTGCGATGACAAACTGTTGCAGTAGTATGTTGAGGTCAAACACTACTAGTATATAGGCATAATTCGTCAACGAAAATAAATAAACAGATATATGCATTGAAAAAGTATTTCATTTTAACTACAAGGCTGCATTAAAATCTGTTGTGAGTTTTCAATGGAGTTTTCGTGACATGAAAAGAGCTGACTGACTATGATAACGGAACACAGTTCCGTGGGGTATGATATAAACTGAGGAAAATGATCCTGGTATTTCTTCTTTTTGTATGGGTAAATATTTAGCATAGGTACCAGGCTTAAAATTTGAAACGCCAGACACGCCTTTCGTCTTCATTAGACTCAACAGTAACGCACACATCAACATAGTTAGAAAGCCTAACAAATAAAAAGTTTAAAACTAAACATGAAATCATGTAAAACATTTTGATTTCATTGCAACAGACCCCATGATGTTGTAGCAGACCTAATTATAAGTTTTTTATTAATTTATTTAGACAGTTTTTTGTTTCTTTTTTGTTGATTCTGTCGAAATGTTTAAAAATATAAACCATTTCAAGTAGAATTATATTATTTACTTATTATATAAATATAGCTTTTATTAATATCATAAATATACATTTGCTTAATAATAAACACTTTGAAATAAATGTCGGTGTTTCTTTGATTTCTATCTTGTGGATGTCCATGATTTGTTAAATAAAGGTGGGTCGCATATCAGTGATGAAAAAAGCAAAGACAATTAAAAAAAAAGCAAGTGGGGATACCCTTGGTTTTCAGTTAAGATGTTATTACTACATCGGGATCTCTTTCGCGTGTTGTGTTTTTGTATGGTTTTTCTCTTACTGAGGTGTAAAAAATGTTTCTATTATTACATTAGCGTTTATGCAATGATGGTTATTGAAGAAGCATTGCTTGGCTGACACATATTGTCTTGAATTGTGAACAAATCATTTCCTAATGGTAAATGGACCACCGTTTGATAAGTATTTATGTTTTGTTATAGCTGTTGAAGATGATAAAAAAATGAGATCATCATAATTAACTAAGAGCAATAATATATTGCAAAAACAAAGGGCTCTAACCAGAAATACCGTAAGAAAGTAAAATATAGAAACAAAAATTTTGCAATACAAACAACTTGAATCTACGTTTACATGAATAAGATTGCATTATCATAGATCAAGATATATGAATTACTTGGCTCCTCTCTGAACCTTTTAACTTTTAATTAAAGTTCGATGATACAGTTATCAACAATTTGTAATGTTCAATAAAACGAAAGTATCTACTTGGTTAAAATGGTTTTGTATCTGATAACATCTCTATTGTCAAGAAAAGTACTTGTTAGGAATACCTCATTGGGGTATATGCGAATGATTCGTTCACATAGCACACATAAAATATTCATGTGTCAATTACTTTATTCTGTTTATTAAGGTCACCCATATTCTTGGTGATATTATTCCGCATTTTCATGGTAGGGCATCGTATAGCTAACTATATGATCCTATGCTAAGGGCTTTCCTGTGGCCTACAATCGATAACGCAACCAACACTGATATGTTTTTTCAGTTCTCATGAATTTTCATACCTTACATCTGAATCAGAGTTGTCTCTCTCTAGGTTTCCTTGTTACAAAAATGTACTTCTTTTTTCTTTAATATTCTAACTGGTCATGCTCAATTGAAGTTAAGGTATTTCTTGAACAAAATCCTGATAAAAAAATAAGACAAAATTTTAACATACTATATCGCTATATTACAACAGAGATCAGTTGTGTGGCTAGGTATGCGATCGGGATCTATACTTCATCACATGGAGGATAGTCACTATGGTAACAGTTTTACACCTTCGAGGCCTAGTCCAAAGTCAGCATTAAAACTGAATTGCAATCGGTATTCTTTACCTTCATGCACTTGATTGAGTTTTCTATATTTTTTATATGGTTTTCTAAAAAGTTATACATGTCACCACGCTGTAAAAATATTATTGAAAAAGCGCAAATGTTTTTTTTTTATTTTTATTGATTGTCCGAAAAAAAACTATAAAATAACTGTTCTCTGGCCATTACTAAATATCAAATGTAAGAGTTAGTAAAATTGAGAATGGAAATGGGGAATGTGTCAAAGAGACAACAACCCGACCATAGAAAAAAACAACAGCAGAAGGTCACCAGCAGGTCTTCAATGTAGCGAGACATTCCCGTACCCGGAGGCGTCCTTCAGCTGGCCCCTAAACAAATATATACTAGTTCAGTGATAATGAACGCCATACTTATTTGCAAATTGTACACAAGAAACTAAAATTAAAATAATACAAGACTAACAAAGGCCAGAGGCTCCTGACTTGGGACAGGCGCAAAAATGCGGCGGGGTTAAACATGTTTGTGAGTTTTTGTGTTTCAGTTGTCTTCCTTTCCTCGGTAGATTATATATATTTTGCTTAATTATAATCGAAACTCACCATCATGTCCATTGAT
The DNA here is from genome assembly GCF_036588685.1 of Mytilus trossulus. Classification (NCBI taxonomy): domain Eukaryota; kingdom Metazoa; phylum Mollusca; class Bivalvia; order Mytilida; family Mytilidae; genus Mytilus; species Mytilus trossulus. The sequence continues at coordinate 61,854,398 of NC_086385.1, read as the reverse complement.
TTTTTTTCTCAAGTAACCACTAGGCCGTTTTTGTAGTGATAACTTGATTACCAGACCAAATATTTCATGATTTTTTTGAATTATTTCATATTCAAGGACTGTAATTTTGAAAGAGAATGGGATTATGAGATTCCAATAGTCCAATAAACATTGGAAGTATTATAAGAAAGTATTAGAAGTGCAACCAGTTAATGTGTCTAACCTCTAAAAAGTAAAATCACAAAAGTACTGAAATTAGAGGAAAATCAATTCGGAAAGTCCATAATCACATGGCAAAATCAAATAACAAAACGCATCAAATACGAATGGACAAGTACTGTCATATTCCTGACTTGGTACAGCCATTTTCAAATGCAGAAAATAGTGAATTACACCTGGTTCTATAGCGCTAAACCCTCTCACTTTAATGACAGTCTCATCAAATTCCGTGCTATTTACATTGATGCGTTAAATAAACAGAAACAATACATACAATAGTCAAAATATAGGTACATCAGTCATCATCGTATAACAATTTTAAAAGGGACAATTTAACAGAACACAAAAACATCTACTAGCTACGAACATATTCATTGATTTGAGTGTCTGACGTCAGAAAATTTTATACAATGCATAAATTTGTCGTTCAATGAGCATACAAACAATTTTAAAATTTACATAGGCAATGTTAGCATACAGGGTTAAAATATCCAAAGTATGTAAGAATAAATTTCAGAAATAGACCGAAATTTAAACTAGTCCAAAAGTTATATATAGAATTTATAAGAATCCACAAATAGTTAATTCCACTACGAGATTGAATGATTTTGACGTTTGTGGTTCAACGTATATTGTAATTCATAATTATTATAGAAATATATCATAATGACATAGAATAGAACAATATCATACTGACGGGATCTTTTAAAGTACAGAGTCATGTTATAAGAACAAAAGAAATACAAAAAGTCGCATATACAAAACAAACCACCAAAAAATGAAAGCCAATAGAAACACATTGACGAGATGTATAAGTACCGAGCCACATCAAACGGATATCGCATAAAACTATTCAACAGTAAAAGTAATATTAATAATAGAACAAAGACAAATGAAAGATCTATAAAACACGTTGTTAAGATGATTAACAACATCAGTACGCAGAAGTTGATACGGAATATTTATCAAAGGCCTTGGTACCTTCCGATGAACTTTTTTAGAAAAAAGGACGAGACGTTCGTTGACATACCCCTGGTTCATCAACTTTCTACTCAGACACTGATGACGTTTTTCAAAGTCTGAGTAGGAGCTGCAAGCTCTTGAATATCGAACAAGTTGGGAAATATATATCCCATATGCAGGTGAAGTTGGTATATTGCTACTAAGGTGGGGGAAATTTATAATTTCAAAATTAAAATCGTCTCGTTTGTTATAGATTTTGGTACTGACATGACTGTGTAAGTCAAATTCGTGATATAAGTCTAAAAATGAGGCAGACAAAGCCGTGTCTGTTGTTTCTTTAATCCCTAATTCTGAGGGATATATTAATGGAACCCAATCAGAAAAGTTCGGATTGTTTATGGAAAGAACATCATCAATATATCTGAAAGTGAAATTAAATAATCTGCTTCTTTGATCCTCTTGTTTTTGACAAGTGTCTGGAGGAACTTCGATTCATATGAAAATAAGAAGAGGTCGGCAAGAAGAGGCGCACAGTTTGTTCCCATAGGAATGCCGACTATTTGTTGGAAAAGTCTACCTCCAAACTCAACAAATATGTTGTCGATAAGAAACTTCAGCATACTGACCACTTGTTCTTCTGTGTAGCATGTTTTATCTTTTTGTTTGTCACTATCAACGAAATATGCCTTATGAAATCCCAAAGATATAAATTTATAGCGTATGCTACCATTTTTATGTTGAAAGGCATTGTGGATTATTTCTTTTAGGCGATTTTTCAATTTCACATGGGGAATGGTGGTATACAGGGTTGAAATATCAAAAGTTTTGATGGAACTAATTTCAGAAAAAGACCGAGATTTAAAATTGTCTAGCAGATCTCTAGAATTTTTAAGAATCCACATGGTTAATACCACTACGCGAGTAAATGTACGTAAGGGAATAACTCACAGATTTTAATCCTTTGGAGGATACACTTGTTTAATATTGCATTAATTTTGTCATTTTTGAGAAATCTTTTTCGTAAAGTAAAATAACGTAGCATGAGATGGGGGTTTTTGAATTTTTTTATTATGGCCTGGGATTATGTTTTTTTATGAATTTTCCAGTTTTTAGCTCACCTGGCCCAAAAGGTACACTTGAGCTTTTTTTATCACTCGTTGTCTATCGTCGAAGGGAATTGTCCGTCTTCGTCATCAATTTATTTTTTTACAATAATCTGCTCCTCCAAGTAAAACTACTGGGTCAAATTAAACAAAACTTAGCTTGTTCTGTTAAACTTAACCCTGCTAGTCCGATCAATTTTCTTTATAGAGGGATCTCCCCATACATGATTTACCTTATGTGTGTATCTCCTCCATTACCACAAAAGATATCCACAACTGCTTTCTAAATTGTTCAGTATATCTTCATCATACTTTTGTCTTTTTTTTACCGAGGCAATCCGGTGATATCTTGCAGAAGTAATACACATTCACTCTTGAATTTCACGGTTTGTCAATGTTACTCATAAACTATGTGCTGTAAAGACCTAAGATATTTCGATTTTATATCTTTCGTTGATAACTAGGAAACGCATGTCATGGTGAAAATGTAATACTCTAAAGGTTGACTATTGTTAGTGCATGCATCTCCCTTTAAACAACGAAAGCTAGATAAATAAAAAAACAAGTTTTGAGTTTTTGACAGGAAACCAATAGATTGTTAAGTATCACTGGTATGAGCTTTGTCAATGTCTCAGATTCACCATGACACCGTTCTGAATACTTGTTCTTCTTGCTCGATTTGTTTCTGTCTTGCATTTGGCAAGTACTAATTTAAACTCTGCTGCCAAATGGTAACCTTTAAATCTTGCGAAAACAAAATGTGTTTGTAGAATAAATCTGTGCGTCTTTTTTTGTATTCTAAACTAATTCAATCTGAAGGAAGGGTTTGTATATACCATGACGAAGTATGTGCTACACGTGGTTTCGCAAGGCGATTGTAATTGTACATTAATGAGTATATCACTGGTAACCATTGTATTTTTCAGAAGGACGTATGTTGTTGGTCAATTGACAGCTTTTTTTTAAACTTTCACACATTCCATCCATATATTTGTTTTAGGGGCATGTTTCTTTTAAACTTTTTTGGTTTCACTAAAAAACGACAGGTTTTTGTCAATAATATTTAGCAAGACTTCTCTTTAAGTTTTACTAAAAAAACAGACAATAACACGTTGTCGATATTCATCGTTTTTCAGCATTTTTTTTCAAATTATCTGAAAATATGTTTTTACATTCCATTTTTGTTCTTTATATAAGAAAAAGACCGGTGTATTAATATATCTCAAATTATCTAAAAGAAATAATTAAATTCAATATTCTATATGCAAAATCTTCCGTAATGCAATATTTCAATTTACCTGAACAAAAATCTTTAAATTAAATATGTTAAAATAAATCATTTATTCAGAAATATTTCAAAATATCTAAACAAATGTCTAAATGTAATAAACATAATATATTTTATAAATAAATAAAAATACTTCAAATTATCTCAAGGATTGTCTCATTTCAATTTCTAAATATCATTTTAAACGCAACATATATCAAATTATCTGAATAAATGTCTAAATTTGATATTTGTTTTTGTAAAAAAAATCACAAGCAAACTGTGTACTAAGATTTTTTAATCATCCGAAAAAAAAAATTGAATTCAATATTTGTATTTGTTTAAAACCAACATCCGTTATGCAATAATTCAATTTATCTGAAAACAAATTTTCTGTTATGTGAAGACTGTCGTGAGATAAATACACACAAAAGCAAGTATAAGAATATTGTTGGAGGTTATGTAAAGACTGTGCTGAGATGAATACACACAAAACACTAAGTATAAACATGTTGTTGCAGGTTATGTAAAGACTGTCCTGAGATAAATACGCACAAAACACCAAGTATAAGAATGTTGTTGTCTGTCATGTGAAGACTGTCCTGAGATAAATACACACAGAACACCAAGTATAAGAATATTATTATCTGCGAACCTACATATGAGGATGGTGTTGTCTACTATTGTGATAAGGATGTTGATTATACACAATCAATTGTTTCTAAGAAAGGAAATACAATATGTCTCCAACATATCACAGCATATTTATTCCGAAGCCAATGGCTTACAAATATTAGTATTACTACAAAAAACAAAGCTTGTTACATAAATGCACAATCAATGGGTCACAGTAAACAACAATTTAATGTGTGTGTTTCTTCATTAATCTCATTGTTAAAATAAATATCATTTTTCTATTTTCTTCTTTGTCGATAATGTTGATAATGATCATTTTTCCACATCATCGATAATGTAAATGACGCTCACGCTTTCGTCTTTGTCAATAATGTTGATTATGTTCACTCTTTCCTCCGGATCGATAATGTTGATGATGTTCATTCTTTCCCATTGGTCGATATTGTTGATGATGTTCATTCTTTCCCATTGGTCGATATTGTTGATGATGCTCACGCTTTCCTTCTGATCAATAATCATGATAATGTTGATGATGTTCATTTTTCCCCCTTGGTCAATACTGTTGATGATGTCCATTCTTTCCCATTGGTCGATATTGTTGATGATGTTCACTCTTTCCACCTGATCGATAATTTTGATGATGTTCATTCGTTCCTCTTGGTCGAAAATGTTGATGATGTTCACTCTTTCCACCTGATTGATAATGTTGGTGATGTGCATTCTTTCCTCCCGGTCGGTAATGTTGATGATATTTACTCTTTCCCCTTGGTCGATAGTGTTGATAATATTCACTCTTTCCCCTTGGTAGAATGTGTTGATGGTGTGCACTCTTTCCTTTTGGTCGATAATGTTGATGATGTTCACTCTTACTTCCTGATCGATACAGTTCATGATGTTCATTCGTTCCTCCTGATCGAAAATGTTGATGATGTTCACTCTTTCCACCTGATCGATAATGTTGATGATGTTCATTCTTTCCTCCTGATTGATAATGTTGATGATGTTCACTCTTTCCTCCAGGTCGATAGTGTTGATGAAATTTACTATTTCCCCTTGGTCGATAGTGTTGATAATGTTCACTATTTATCATTTGTCGATAATATTAATGATGTTCAATCTTACCTCCTGGTCGATTATGTTGATGATGTTCACTAATTATCCTTGGTCGATAATGTTGATGATGTTCACTCTTTCCTCCTGATTGATAATGTTAACGATGTTCACTCTTTCCTCTTGATCGATAATGCTGATGATGTTCACTCTTTCCCCTTGGTCGATAATATTGATGATGTTCACTCTTTCCCCTTGGTCGATAATGTTGATTATGTTCACTCTTTCCCCTTGGTCGATAATGTTGATTATGTTCACTCTTTCCTCCTGATTGATAATGTTAACGATGTTCACTCTTTCCTCTTGATCGATAATGCTGATGATGTTCACTATTTCCTGATCGCTAATGTTTATGATGTACAATCTCCCCTCCTGTTGATAATGTTGACGATGCTCACTCTTTTCTGTTCGATAATGTTGATGATGTTCACTCTTTCCCCTTGGTCGATAGTGTTGAAGATTTCCACTCTTTCCTCCTAATCGACAATGTTGATGATGCTCACTCTTTCTTCCTGCTTGATGATACTGATCATGTTTACTCCTTCCTCTTAGTCGATAATTCTGATGATGTTCACTCTTTCCTCCTGGTCGATAATTTATGATGTTCACTCTTTCCTCCTAATCGATAATGTTGATGATGTTCACCCTTTCCTCTTGGTCGATAATTATGATGATGGTCAATTTCTCCTCCTAATCGATAATGTTGATGATTTTTTCACTCCTCCTTTTAGTTGACCATGTTAATGATGGTCCCTCTTCCTCTTGGTCGATAATGATGCTGATGTTCCCTCTTTTCACTTGGTCGATAATGTTGCTGATGTTCAGTCTTTCCTGTTCGATAATGTTGATGATGTTCACTCTTTCTTCTTGTTTGATGATACTGATCATGTTTACTTTTTCCTCCTGGTCGATAATTTTGATGATGTTCACTCTTTCCTCCTGGTCGATAATGTTCATGATGTTCACTCTTTCCTGTTGGTCGAAAGTGTTGATAATGTTCATCCTTTCCTCTTGATCGATAATGTTGATGATGTTCACTTTTTTCCTCCTGATCGATAATGTTGATGATGTTCTCACTCTTTCCTCCTGTTGATAATGTTGATGATGCTCACTGTTTCCTTATCGCTAATGTTTATGATGTTCAATCTTTCCTCCTGTTGATAATGATGATGATGTTTACTCTTTCCTCTTAATCGATAGTGTTAATGATGTTCACTCTTTCCCCTTGGTCGATAGCGTTGATGATTTCCACTCTTTCCTCCTAATCGACAATGTTGATGATGCTCACTCTTTCTTCTTGCTTGATGATACTGATCATGTTTACTCTTTCCGTCTGGTCAATAATTCTGATGATGTTCACTCTTTCCTCCTGTTCGATAATTTTTATGATGTTCACTCTTTCCTCTTTATCGATAGTGTTGATGATGTTCACTCTTTCTTCTTGGTCGATAATGTTGATGATGGTCAATTTCTCCTCCTGATCGATAATGTTGATGATTTTCTCACTCCTCCTCTAAGTCGATCATGTTGATGATGTTCCCTCTTTCCTCTTGGTCGATTATGTTGCTGATGTTCACTCTTTCGTTGTGGTCGATAATGTTGTTGATTTTCACTCTTTCCTCCTGGTCGATAATTCTGATGATGTTCACTCTTTCCTCCTGGTCGATAATGTTGATGATGTTCACTCTTTCTCCTCGGTCGATAGTGTTGATAATAATCACTATTTATCCTTTGTCGATAATGTTAATGATGTTCACTCTTACCTCCTGGTCGATTATGTTGATGATGTTCACTAATTATCCTTGGTCGATAATGTTGATGATGCTCACTCTTTCCTCCTGATTTATAATGTTAATGATGTTCACTCTTTCCTCTTGATCGATAATGCTGATGATGTTCACTCTTTACCCTTGGTAGATAATGTTGATGATGTTCACTCTTTTCCCTTGGTCGATAATGTTGATGATGTTCACCTTTTTCCCTTGATCGATAATGTTGATGATGTTCACTTTTTTCCTCCTGATCGATAATGTTGATGATGTTCTCACTCTTTCCTTTTGTTGAGAATGTTGATGATGTTCACTATTTCCTGATCGCTAATGTTTATGATGTTCAATCTTTCCTCCTGTTGATAATGTTGATGATTTTCACTCTTTCCTGATCGATAATGTTGATGATATTCACTCTTTCCTCTTGGTCGAAAATGTTGATGATGTTCACACTTTCCTCCAGGTCGATAATGTTGATGATGTTCATTCTTTCCTCCTGGTCGATAATGTTGATGATATTTACTCTTTCTCCTTGGTTGATAGTGTTGATAATATTCACTCTTTCCCCTTGGTAGAATGTGTTGATGATGTGCACTCTTTCCTCTTCGTCGATAATGTTGATGATGTTCACTGTTACTTCCTGATCGAGAAAGTTCATGATGTTCGTTCGTTCCTCCTGGTCGATAATGTTGATGATGTTTACTATTTCCCCTTGGTCGATAGTGTTGATAATGTTCACTATTTATCCTTTGTCGATAATGTTAATGATGTTCACTCTTACTTCCTGGTCGATTATGTTGATGATGTTCACTAATTATCCTTGGTCGATAATGTTGATGATGTTCACTCTTTCCTCCTGATTGATAATGTTAATGATGTTCACTCTTTCCTCTTGATCGATAATGCTGATGATGTTCACTCTTTCCCCTTGGTCGATAATGTTGATGATGTTCACTATTTCCCCTTGGTCGATAATGTTGATGATGTTCACCCTTTTCCCTTGATCGATAATGTTGATGATGTTCCTACTCTTTCCTCCTGTTGATAATGTTGATGATGTTCACTATTTCCTGATCGCTAATGTTTATGATGTTCAATCTTTCCTTCTGTTTATAATGTTAACGATGCTCACTCTTTCTTCTTGCTTTATGATGCTGATCATGTTTACTCTTTCCTCTTAGTCGATAATTCTGCTGATGTTCACACTTTCCTCCTGGTCAATAATTTTTAAGATGTTCACTCTTTCCTCTTAATCGATAGTGTTGATGATGTTCACTCTTTCCTCTTGGTCGATAAATATGATAATGGTCAATTTCTTCTCCTAATCGATAATGTTGATGATTTTCTCACTCCTCCTTTTAGTCGACCATGTTGATGATGTTTACTATTTCCCCTTGGTCGATAGTGTTGATAATGTTCACTATTGATCCTTTGTCGATAATGTTAATGATGTTCACTCTTACCTCCTGGTCGATTATGTTGATGATGTTCACTAATTATCCTTGGTCGATAATGTTGATGATGTTCACTCTTTCCTCGTGATTGATAATGTTAATGATGTTCACTCTTTCCTCTTGATCGATAATGCTGATGATGTTCACTCTTTCCCCTTGGTCGATAATGTTGATGATGTTCACCCTTTTCCCTTGATCGATAATGTTGATGATGTTCCCCCTTTTTCCCATGATCGATAATGTTGATGATGTTCACTTTTTTCCTGATGATCGATAATGTTGATGATGTTCTCACTCTTTCCTGCTGTTGATAATGTTGATGATGTTCAGTATTTCCTGATCGCTAATGTGTATGATGTTCAATCTTTCTTTCTGTTTATAATGTTAACGATGCTCACTCTTTCTTCTTGCTTGATGATACTGATCATGTTAACTCTTTCCTCTTAGTCGATAATTCTGATGATGTTCACTCTTTCCTCCTGCTCGATAATTTTTATGATGTTCACTCTTTCCTCTTAATCGATAGTGTTGATGATGTTCACTCTTTCCTATTGGTCAATAAAGTTGCTGATGTTCACTCTTTCGTCGTGGTCGATAATGTTGATGATGTTCACTCTTTTCTCCTTGTCCATAATATTAATAATGTTCACGCTTTCCTCTTGATCGATAGTGTTGATGATGTTCACTCTTTCCTATTGGTCAATAATTTTGCTGATGTTCACTCTTTCCTCTTGGTCGATAATGTTGATGATGTTCACTCTTTCCTCTTGATCGAATATGCTGATGATGTTCTCTCTTTCCTCGTTGTTGATAATGCTGGATGATGTTCACTCTTTCCTCTTGGCCGAATATGCTGATGATGTTCACTCTTTCCTCTTGGTCGATAATGTTGATAAAGTTCATTCTTATCTCTGTCGATAATGTTGATGATGTTCACTCTCTGCTCCTGATCGACAATGTTGATGATGTTTTCACTCTTTCCTCTTAGTCGATAATTTTGATGATGTATTCACTCTTTTCTCTTAGTCGAATATTCTGATGATGTTCCCTTTTTCCTCCTGTTCGATACTGCCGATGATGTGCACTCTTTCCTCCTTGGTCGATTATGATGATGATGATCACTTTTTCCTCTTGGTCGATAATCTTAATGATGTTCACTATTTCCTGATCGAAAATATTGATGATGTTCACTCTTTACTCCGGGTCGATAATGTTTATGATGTTCACTCTTCCCTTCTGTTGATAATGTTGATGATGTTCACTCATTCGTCTTGTTTGATGAGACTGATCATGTTTACTCTTTCCTCCTGGTCGATAATTTTGATGATGTTCACTCTTTCCTCCTGGTCTATAATGTTCACGATGTTTACTCTTTCCTGTTGGTCGATAGTGTTGATTATGTTTACCCTTTCCTCTTGATCAATAATGTTGATGATGTTCACTTTTTTCCTCCTGATAGATAATGTTGATGATGTTCTCACTCTTTCCTCCTGTTGATAATGTTGATGATGCTCACTATTTCCTTATCGCGAATGTTTATGATGTTCAATCTTTCCTCCTGTTGATAATGATGATGATGTTCACTCTTTCCTGTTCGATAATGTTGATGATGTTCACTCTGTCCCCATGGTCGATAATGTTGATGATTTTCACTCCTTCCTTACAATCGACAATGTTGATGATGCTCACTCTTTGTTCTTGTTTGATGATACTGATCATTTTTACTCTGTCCTCCTGGTCGATAATTCTGATGATGTTCACTCTTTCCTCCTGGTCGATAATTTTTATGATGTTCACTGTTTCCTCTTAATCGATAGTGTTGATGATGTTCACTCTTTCCTCTTTGTCGATAATGTTGATGATGGTCATTTCTCCTCCTGTACGATAATGATGATGATTTTCCTACTCCTCCTCTAAGTCGACCATGTTGATGATGTTCCCTCTTTCCTCTTTGTCGATTATGTTGCTGATGTTCACTCTTTCGTGGTGGTCGATAATGTTGTTGATTTTCACTCTTTCCTCCTGGTCGATAATTCTGATGATGTTCACTCTTTCCTTCTGGTCGATAATTTTGATAATGTCCACTCTTTCCTCTTGATCGATAGTGTTGATGATGTTCCATCTTTCCTCTTGGTCGATGATGTTGATAATGAATACTCTTTGCTCCTGATCTATAATGTTGATAATGCTTACACTTTCCTCCTGATCGATAATGTTGAAGATGTTTACGCTTTCCTTCTGATCGAAAATGCTGATGATGTACACACTCTCCTCCGGGTCGATAATGTTGATGATGTTCAATCTTTTCTCTTTGTCGATAATGTTGATAAAGTTCACTCTTTCTTTTTGGTCGGTAATGCTGATGATGTTTACTCTTTCCACCCGATCCATGACGTTCTCACTTTTTCCTCTTGGTCGATTATGTTGATATTGTTCACTCTTTCCTTCTGGGCGATAATGCTGATCATATTACTCTTTCCTTCTTGTCGATAATGTTGATGATGTGCACGCTTTCCTTCAGATCGATGATGTTGATTATGTTCACTCTTTCCTCCGGGTCAATAATGCTGATATTGTATACTCTTTTCTTCTTATCGATGATATTGATAATGTTTTCTCTTTCCTCCTGGTCGATAATGATGAAGATGTTCACTTTTTTCTTTGTCGATAATGATCAATTCTTACAACATTTCCCCCAGGCAAATTATGTTTTCCCCGGAGAGGCTTCATTGATATGATTCATTTTACATCATAATCATAATCATACTGATGGAGGATATTTGTTATCTGAAATAACTATAACGATTACATGTATAGTTGTTTATTTTGTTGTTATTGATTCGTTCTCTTTTTAAACGTGTATATATATTTTAGTTGGTGCACGTGTACACAGATTTGGTGAACAAGAAGAATGGTGACGTTTTTTTATTATTATGTATACTCTGGAGTTTTTGTATATTTTTTGGTTTTTAGTTATTGTAATTTGTTTGTTCGTCGTGTTTATGATCTATTACGGTGTTGTAAGTTTTAGTGAAGCTAAAGATTTTGACTTCCCCTTGGATCTTTTTTATTTTTATTCATGCCGGATTGAATAAAATGCATGATAATGAGACTGTATGTAGAAATATAAAAAAAGTGTATAGGAACCTGCTACAATTTTATGAGCAATCCGACATATCAAACATGTATATAAACTATGCATGTCTCACTCGCCTTACCAATCATTACTCTATTGTTTAATCACAATTACAAAACAGATCTAAAATAGAGCAGCTCGAAATAAGAAAAAAACCACCCAGTTAGTTGAAACACATCATTCCATTAATAAAACAATTGGTGATGGTAACCGTATACATTTATAACGGAATGTTAAGAATGTAAAAAAACAGTGGAGTATGTTTTATGTAAAGTGTTGCAAGGTGTCGATATGAAATGTCGATTATTACATTTTGTTTATGAATATTGATAATGAAAGAAACATGTGCAAACATATGACGCATATGCAAAATCGTTATTGCACACCAGGTCCATCCTTCTACTACGTAATAAGATTAAAATTCGTTATTGCACACCAGATCCATCCTTCTACAACTTCATAAGAAGAAATGCGTTATTGCATTCCAGATCCAACCTTCTACTACGTACTAAGATTAAAATTCGTTATTGCACACCAGCTCCAACCTTCTACTACGTACTTAGATTAAAATTCGTTATTGCACACCAGATCCAACCTTCTACTACGTAATAAGATTCAAATTCGTTATTGCACACCAGATCCATCCTTCTACTACGTACTTAGATTAAAATTCGTTATTGCACACCAGGTCCATCCTTCTCCTACATAATAATATTAAAATTCGTTATTGCACACAAGATCCATCCTTCTACTACGTACTAAGATTGAAGTTCGTTATTGCACACCAGCTCCATCCTTCTACTACATAATAAGATTAAAATCCGTTATTGCACACCAGGTCCATCCTTCTACTACGTAATAAGATTAAAAATTGTTATTGCACACCAGGTCCATCCATCTACTACGTAATAAGATTAAAATTCGTTATTGCACACCAGGTCCATCCTTCTACTACCTACTAAGTTTAAAATTCGTTATTGCACACCAGGTCCATCCTTCTACTACGTTAATAAGATTAAAAATCGAAGAGACGACATCGTTCAAAAACAATTATCATTCTAACTAGAGCTTGCTGTCATACATTGGGGTAAGTCTTTGTTTATTCTATTAGAAACATGTACATGTAGTATACAGTCTAATATACATTTTCGTAAATTAATCGATACCAACGTTTACTCCTACACCTATGCCTACAAGTAACCTTTATGATAATAACTCATCTCAGTGTTTACAGAAACCACAGGCATTTATTGTATAATGTTTTCTAATTGAATTTAAATACTGTATAAAACTTTTCATATTTTTGAATGTTTGTTACTTTTTAATCTCTGTTCAGTTACTAATAGTTTAAGGAGTAGGTTCAGTAAGACCCCTTTTTGCCCCAAAATATAACAGTTTTCGAAAATTGTAAAAATATAATGTTTAAGCTATATTTTGGAAAGTAAAATGCTTCTTCTACATAAATATGAGCTTGTTTGACAATACAATGCACAACTATCGCGTTCTAGCATCATTGAGTAATGCTTAATTTATATCAATTAAAATAGACACTTAAGTGTTTGAAAAGTTTCAAAAACCTTCGTTAGATGAACCTGAATGTTGACCAAGAGTTTAAATCATGCCTCCGTAAATTTTACGGACGCCATTAGCAGTTGGTTGACCGATATGGAATAACCGTTTCATATATGATATCGGATATGTTCATTACGTCGTAACTACAATCCCTTTCCCTTTTATGTGTGTGACCTACCGATCGAATTAGCCAAATTTCAGGATTTGTTATAACATGAGCAACATGACGGGTGCCACATGTGTAGCAGGATGTGCTAACCTAGCGGAGCACTTGAGATCACTCCTAGTTTTTGGTGAGGTTATAGTTGTTTATTATTTAGTTGTCTATGTTGTATCATGTGTACTATTGTTTGTCTGTTTGTGTTTTTCATTTTTAGCCCTGGCGTTGTCAGTTTAGTTTATTTTCGATTTATGAACTTGAGTGTACCTCTGGTATCTTTCTCTTTTTAAATATACGTGTTCATTTCATTGTTTGGGGGGATTGGGGGGGGGGGGGGGGTGAAAAGTAGGGTGAGGATGAATTTAATTTAGTGTTTAGTTTTAGGAATTGTATTTTGGTGAACTTAAACAAAAGTGTTTTTTTAATATCTTTTGCTTTTCTTGATTTTTTTTGCTTTTAGCACTCTTTTTTTGTATAATATTACAATAACAGCATTTGTATCTTATTCTTGAGTCACCGAAACGTCCAGTACAAATACCGAAACCTGTAGGTTTACATTGATTTAATACATGATTTCTCTATAAGAAATAAGATTAATTATGTTCCGCCAATTGTATATATAAAGTCATGCATGCAAAAATAAGATAAAATGAATACAAAATTCAACAAAAACAAAATAAAAGCTGTACATAATGTCAAATCCCTTACGACATTGTGTAAAATGTGGTGCGTCTTGGATGTTATACATGCTGCTCTCTACAGTGCCGAGCTAGCTACTAGCCCTCCTCTTTTGGGTATCCATGGGAGTCTATCAAAGTGTGTTTTCCTTGATCTGTCTCTTAATCAATCTACGAGATTTAAACAACTACAAGCTAATATCGCCTTAAATTAATAACAGGCAGTCCCTCTAGTATTGTTCCGACTCTTAATAACCTTTTGATTTAGTTTGAAGTCTAAGAAAACTGTTTTATAATAATTGATTGTCTTTTTGGCCTTAGCTGTAGCAACGGATCGAAATAACTTCAACGTGTAAGTTATCTTATTTTTAATATTAAGCATGTTTCAGAGATCTACTTGTGTTTGCCTTATCTTAAAACCTTTCACGTTATTTAGTTGTTCGTATACAGAGTTTTTCTTTTTCTGTTGTTTGCATTCATGTTTTTTCTACTGTTTGGTTGTTCATGATATTGCTTTAAATCACTGTTATTTGTAATTCTAATATTTACAATGTAAAAGTTGAGATGATAAATCAGATTTGTCATTTATTTGCAACTTTATGCACAGGTTTTTTGTGTACACACAGTTTTGATTTAAAAGAAAACAGACATGCTTAGAACATACAAAATTAATGCAAACATACTTTAATATCCCTCTCATGGTTAGAAAAAAACGGAATTAATACAACCATAATGTAACAATTCTCTCATGGTTAGAAAATACATAGACTAAAACTTGAATCAGATGCATTTGAAATCGAACAAATATTTGCTAGGATTAAAAAACTTTCGAATACAAAAAGAAATAAAATCACTGTTTATTATTTATTTCTGTTAATGTTTTGTTAAGGACTTAAGCATTATTCGTCAATAAATGTCCTGGGTTTTGTTTTTCTAATGTTATTCTATTTTAAATATATATTATTGTATAACGGCGACAAAAAGTTTACCATTATTTGCGGAAACCTGATTTTAGAGATATAAAATGCATACATATGTATTTACTAAGGATAATAAAAGTTACTCACAGAAGTTATATATTAAAAACAGGTTTGAAATAGACGCCATTTATGACATGGTTTTGTTTTGTGTATGCAATCGTTACATCGTTACGTACACGACATGTAATGTATACAATAACTGTGGCATGTTGCTATCACGGCAGTTAAGAATGGATTTATAAATGTTTAATTTTAAACTTTATATTATACATTAAAAGAGCTGTTTTTTAATTTGAACAAATTGAAGGTTTATCAATTTATGTCTTTTTCTGTATTACTTGTGCTGTGGCATGGATATCTGTCTATTTGACATATTCGAGGATGGTAAAGGGAGGTTATTTTTACACGGAAACACGTGAAATAAACATTTAATAAAACGCTGCTCTGAAAATAAAAATTGGGGTAAAGGAAGCACGAAAAATTAAATCGTGAAAATTAAGGAAAAAAGTACTAGAAGTTATTATTCAGTCGTTATTGGAGATCACACAGTCATGATAATGGACACGAAGACCATGTGGTCACCTTTTCGCTTCCGTGTGTTGCATCCGAATCAGGGAAACAATATTCATAACTTGATCACAATTAATATCCTGGGAACACATTATTTAAAACAATCTCCCGACTGACTTCGAATTTAGTCCTGGTTTACATTTTTTGTATATCTTGAATGTTGGACTAGCACAAGAAGTTAAGAGTACCAAAAACGTAACACGGAAAATGAATAAGAGGAAACAGTAATAATGCATGTCGAACCAATTACGAGAAATAAAACGCCAAAACATGTGGAATAAAAAGGCCATAAATGCAAATCACTTTTTACCACCCTCATATTCCTTTTACATGTTTGATAACCTTGTCAAAACTCTATTTCAATTTTTACAGTAAAATTAAAGGTTCAACTCGGTGAGTCATACATAGCTTCTGACCTTTCCATCTTAAAGTTGTAAACAAGCCCCCCTTTTTATGCGATTAAAATTTCTTTTTACTTATGATTCAATCATATGATTTCAAATAGGCAATGATAAAAATTCATGATACGTTGCAAGATATCTTGGGAATGGTACATGCTATCCTGATCCTGATCCTAAGGTCAATCCCAAGATTGTCCTAATCGTCCCCCTTTTTCACGTGTAAAATTTCAACTTTTCAGTACAGTTTCATAACAACATGATATGCTCACATTTCAAAAATACGATAACTTAATCACAACAATTAATATAAATACTTACGATAAAAATGTAAAAGCTGTATACAGGAAAGATATTGATAAAAACTCTGCAGAAATCACTTATGGTCTCGTTAGTAATGTAATGGTCTAGGACATAAAGAACATAACTGCTGGAATAAAACTTTTATGTGAAATGGTGGCAAAGAAGATCAAGCCAATGATATTAATGTACACAATAACTTCGATATACTCTATTCTGTTTAATGTGATTTTTGTCAAAATGATAATTTAGATTGTATTTGTATTTTGAGGCCTTCTACAAATAATAGTAAATCTTGTACAAATGGTAATAAATATCGAAGTGAAGTATCCATTATCTAGAATGATCAAAATGATTCAGATCAAGAGAATATACTTGCATGTAATTATAACATTAACGTGTCATAATATACAACATACTTTACCTAAGATTGATCAAATCAGATCAAATTTTGAAAGTCTAGGAAAAACCCAAAAATCAGATATCATTGGCATGTGTGAAACGTTTTTAAATACGAAAAAATGTAAGCGGGATTCTAATGAGGTAAATATCCCAGGGTATAGAAATGAACGAAAAGATATGGAAAATAAAAAAATGTGGGGGATGGATAGTTTACTTTGATAATGATATTAAACATGAAAGAATGGCATTGTTAGAGATTGTAAACATAGAAACTGTATGGTTTAAGATTTTTGCAAAACACAAAGAATCATTTTTATTATGTTTTGTATACATACCACCTAATAGTCAAACCTCTTGGTATACTTATTTTGAAAATGAATTTGTCAATGGCTTATCTATAAATGATAATATATTGCTAATGGGCGATTTAAATATTGATTTTGTGAAGCCTCTTCCTTCTAAATAGTCAACTTTTATTACAACATATGGTCTTCATCAAATGGTAGTTGACCCTACCAGAGTTACTTCTTATAGTGTCAATTTAATTGATCATATTCACAGTACAAATCCAACAAGTCTTATCAATGTAGTATTACCATCATACGCCCCAGGTTATCATTATCCTGTTAGCTGTCCTGTAAACAAATTTGCGAAGCTTATTAAAGACATTTTTGATTCACATTTTGAGATCAAATACAGAAACTTCAAAACATTTAATGATGAAATCAAATCAACCATTCGATATTATACAGAAAATCACTGATCCAAACGAAGCAATGGACATGTGGAATTTCTTACTTGTCAATGTATTTGATAAACATGCACCTGTTGTTACTAGACGTGTTAAACAAAAAGTATCAACCTGAATGGTATACTAATGAAATTGGTGAATCAAAATTCCAAAGAGATCATTTTCACAAAAAGAAAGACACTGAAAATTATAAAAAATATAGGAATGAAACTAGTAAATTAATCCGTTATGCAAAAGCAAAATATTTTATGGATGCAATAGATAATGATAAAAACTGTAAAATTCTTTGGAGGCATTTAAAGGATATGAATTCAACAAATAAACAGGATAGATAACGATAAAAACTGTAAAATTCTTTGGAGGCATTTGAAGTATATGAATTCAACAAATCAACAGGAAATACAGGAAATACAAACACGAAGGAAAAGTACTTATAAACAAAAATGATATTGTTAACTGCTTAAATGATCATTTTAGCACAGTAGGTGAAAAGCTTATTTCAAATCCTCACCAAAGTTTTAAATCTGAGAAAATCTTTGTCAATTCAAAAATAATTGATGATACTAAATTCGAATTATATACTGTCACAAACGACGAGGTTCTACAAGGTCTGAAAAATCTAGACACACCTAAATCAACTGGAACTGATGGTGTTGGACCAAAAATTTTAAAACTATCAAGGCCGATTGTAGCAAGCCCCCTTGCTCACATTATAGACCTTAGTTTATGTAGAGGATTATTTCCTAACATATTAAAATCTGCTAAAGATGCTCCCATATATAAAGGAGGGGATAAAACAGACCCAAACAATTATCGACCCATTTCGAGTTTACCCACTGTGTCAAAGTTATTTGAAAAGACTGTCTTTAAACAACTATATCTATACTTAACCACACACAAATTATTAATACAACAGCAGTCTGGATTTAGAGAAAAACATTCTTGCCATACAGCACTCATTAAAACAATTGATACATGGTTAGAAGAATTGGACAATGGAATGTTTTACCGCCATTCTCTTTTTAGATTTTAAGAAGGCGTTTAATACGGTAAATCACAATATACTTTTATCAAAACTCAAATTATACAAATGTGATGACCACTCTGTAAATGGTTTTCATCGTACCTCTCTCAGAGAATGCAAAAAGTTAAGTTAGGAATCAGAATATCAAACTGTGACTTTTGGAGTTCATCAAGGTTCTATACTTGGACCTTTATTGTTCCTCATTTATATACATGACTTACCATTAACCTTAGAATATACAGAATCTGATCTATATGCTGATGATACAACATTACATTTGTCATCTAAATTTATTGTAAATTTAAATATGTGTTTTAATAAAGACTTAGACAATGTTATTAAATGGTGTAAAGAAAATGATATGACGATACATAGCAAGCAATCAAAATGTATGCTTGTTGGATCAGACAGAAAACTGGTAAACTGTAATGAATGTTTATGTGTTTTATCACAAGATAATATCGCTTTTGATAATGTTAAAGTTGAAAAACTTCTCGGAATTCATATTGATAAAAAACCTATCATGGTCAATTCAAAATGATAAAATATGCGAAACTATTTTAACCAGAATATATTTGTTAAAAAGGTTGAAACGTTATTTACCATTAAAGAGTCTTAATTTCTTTTACAATAGCTATATATTACCCATTATTAACTACTGTTGTACAGTATGGGGTCTTACCACACACAATAATCTGGAGAGGATACATAAGCTCCAACGTGCTGCAAGATTAGTTTTATCTGTTTCTTTTGATTTTCCATCAACAGTAATGTTTAAAAAACTTGCATGGATGACTATATTTACGAGGATACACTATTTTCAAGCTGAGTTAATGTTAAAAGTGTATGAATGGTCCAGCACCTGACTATCTATCTATTAAATTTACTGCTTGTGCTGATCTTTATTATTATTGTCTGAGATCGACAACATCAGGACTTCTTCATGTACCGAGACCTAATTCTGATTTTTTAAAAAGAACATTTAAATATTCTGGTCTTATTACCTGGAATAATTTACCAAATAATATTTAGAAATAGATAATTTAGATACATTAAAGACCAACTGTTAAAACTTTCTCACTGAACAGAATAAAGATGCACGAAACTAATGCATATTTTTTCTTCTACTGAATTCATATATCATACGTTTTTTGATTGAGTTAAGTCTGCCAATTGATATTTTATTGTATGTTTTTCTATGTTGCGATGTTATGCTATTGTTTCAGAAAAAGGAAGAAGGTTTGGATCCATTAAAACGTTTAATCCCGCTGCAAATTTTTGCACCTGTCCTAAGGCAGGAATCTGATGTACAGTAGTTGTCGTTTGTTTATGTAATATATACGTGTTTCTCGTTTCTCGTTTTTTTTATATAGATTAGACTGTTGGTTTTCCCGTTTGAATGGTTTTACACTAGTCATTTTAGGGCCCTTTATATCTTGTTGTTCGGTGTGAGCCAGGGCTCCGTGTTGAAGGCCGTACTTTAACCTATAATGGTTTACTTTTTAAATTGTTATTTGGATGGATAGTTGTCTCATTGGCACTCACACCACATCTTCCTATATCTATTCATTAATATTTAAACTGCTATATTTAACTGTATTATGTATTTGATTTTGTATGTATTTTTGTCCGTTTTCTATTTGTATTAATAGTTTTTGAAGGCCTCATGGAAGATTAACATGTAATTGTTAATTGTGCTACCTTCGTTAAATAAAGAATTTTATTATTATTTTATTATTATTTAGCGGATATTCAAACGTTGGCAACAAAAACAACAGCGCATGCAGATATATATCTGAATGGTCTTAAAATATAAATGTTACAATGCCGCGAAAATTCAAATCGTGATTTAAATAGATCTATCCGTTGTTTATATTACAAGTTGTTAACCATTGTTTATATACTTATGTATACGTCTTTCTCTTTGAATTGATAAGAAGAATAGAAAAAAGAAAGAAATGAAAACAAGATATTTGACATCAAGTCAAGGAAAAAGAGGGGGATATCTTTTAAGGAGAAGGGGTTATTCACAAATATTTGATTTTATATTCACTGTATGATACTTTATACACGCTGGTTCTTTTACTAGTATAATGTTTTGGGGTGGGGTGAAATTTTGGAAATTTCTATTATTTCAATATTTGTTGTGCGAAGTTCATGATTAATCAGTAATGCCTATATACACTGCAATTGTTTTATGTGTGATTCTATAATCACCACAACAACTAGTGATAAATCTACTAAATATTTTATTTAATGTGAATATCGTTGTCAATTTAAAAATAATTGTGATGTGTCCAATACTTCTTTTTTGACAATTCTGGTATCCACAACTACTGTGTTTTATATATTGTTTAACCAATGTTGATTCAGTGTTGGTATTTCGACACAATGTTAATTCAACGTTGACACAATGCACTAATTTCAACGTTGAATCAATGTTGAATATTTGTTGATCACTGTATAACCTAAAATCAACAAAGAATCAACGTTGATTCAGCAAAGTGTGCCTGCAGGGATTGTTTTTGGATACACATTACTGCAGTCCCTTTTGCAAAGTATTAAACTTACTTCCGGCGTTCGATACATGGTATACGCTGAGCGCAATAACTAGCATGTAACACAAGTTCATTACGGTCCTGAAACATTTACATTATTCGTGAACAATACAGTAGAATATGTATAATGACTTCAAATAATTGATCATTGATTTGTTATACGCAAAAAATAGTTCGCTGAAATACTTTGAGTGTTAAACATGTTACATAAATATAGGAATATTAATTGCAGAAACTACCTACATAATATCTTTTGTTCATGCTATTGAGATATTTCCTCCATTGGCGCTTTTGAATATGAGGAAAACTAATAAATATAAACACAAATCAATAAGTTATTTATTAAATACTGAGTTAACTATATAACATTTGCGATCACAGAAATCTCAAATGAGAACAGTATTCATGCACCTAAACGAGTTATACGAAAACGGAACTGCAGTGTATAAGTCACAGACAAACAAGGATATTCAAACTCATGTGTCGAAAAACAAATGAAAACACCATGCATGGCGTTAGAAAATAACCAGACAAACAACAGTACTTGCAACAACATATAAACTCACAATTAGGCAATATAGACCCAACCACGAGCCGCAAGTGAGACAAATGTAAATGTCTTCGTTTTTATATCAAACCCCGGACTAGGGAAATCACTTTCAGAAAATTTCCTCTTGTTGCTTGCCACTAAAAATATCACTGCACCGGGTGTGTGTTTCGACAATAATTGTTTCTTCTATATAGACAACAGTAGTATACCGCTGTTCAAAACTTATTAATCGATAGAGAAAAAAAAAACAAATCTGGGTTACAAACTAAAACTGAGGGAAACGTATCAAATATAAGAGAACTACGACACAACAGAGACACAGCACCGAAATGTTGAACACATATTCTTCAATAATGGTTTAACAAAGTACATCTTTTTTGAATTGCATTTAATTTATTAAACAAGCGTTATCTAAAAGTTAGATTAAATGCCAACTTGTTATATTCTATGTTACTACATATTGAGATATACATGATTTAACAAAGACATATTTGATCAGAATAATTGTTAAATACTCCCGCTGTCTTTATTCATATATAGAATATATAAAATTGAGAATGGAAATGGGGGATGTGTCAAAGCGACAACAACCCGACCATAGAGCAGACAACAGCCGAAGTTCATCAATGGGTCTCCAATGTAGCGAAAAAAGTAGAATCACAAAATACTGAACTCAGAGGAAAATTAAATTGGAAAATCCCTTATCACATGGCAAAATCAAATGAGAAATTTTCGTACCTGGTGGCGTCCATTCAGCTGGTCCTTAAACAAATATGTTTACTGTATATTCAGAAAATATTGCGTGCATTTATTTTTGCGATTTTGTCATTTCAAACTTAAATGCGATTTTAATTTTAACGAATCTGAGAAAAATCCATGCTTAATTGTGTTTAAATTATTGCGTGTAAAACTTGGTTGCATTATTCGCAATAATTAAAACCTCGCAATAATTTCTAAATTGACAGTACTAGTTCAGTGATAATGGAGGTCATACTAAACTCAGAGTTATACATAAGAAACTAAAATTAAGAATCATACAAGACTAAAAAAGGCCAGAGGCTTCTGACTTGGGACAGGCACAAACAAGAAGATGGACATGCATGTGACTAGTAGAAGATGCCGAGCAATAACAGAACAACACAGCAACGATACAGCACTAATTATATTGATGGCATCAAATAATACTTAAAAAAATATTATCGAGTATCGACACCATATTGTTATTTATTGTTTCCATAGTCAACTTAGTTTTTGGAGGGGTTCGTGTTGTTTATTCTTTAGTTTTCTATGTTGTGTCATGTGTACTATTGTTTTTTTCTGTTTGTCTTTTTCATTTTTAGCCATGGCGTTGTCAGTTTGTTTTAGATTTATGAGTTTGACTATCCCTTTGGTATCTTCCGTCCCTCTTTTATACTGCTTGATAAAAAAACAGCAGATACTAAGCTAGGTCGAAAAATACCTAATTCCTAAATATTTTCATTAGACCAATGGCGAGTTTGTAAAGCTGGAACTCTCTTTGGGAACAAGCCAAAAGTATAAAGGAAAAGGTGTAGCATCGATAAGATCATCGTTTGCGATACAAAATAGCAACAATTTTAAAAAATCACGATGCGAGTAAGTTTTGTTATTCAGGCATTTTTGTAGACATCAGAATATCTTAACAAAGCCACACACACTAGAAAATTGTAAGCATCAATGCAAATGTTGCTCTGAAATTAATGACTTATCCTTCGAACATTATCGCTTTTTTCCTTTGAAACCAGCTTAACCATTGTATTTAGAACAAAACACTGCTGGCTTTGAATCAATATCGCATTTTCATCGTTCGTCTGTCCCGCTTCAGGTGTAGTTTTTGATGTAGTTGAAGTCCAAGCAACTTGAAACTTCGTCCACATGTTCCCTATGATATAATCTTTGTAATTTTAATGTCAAGATAGAGTTTTTACCCAATTGTCACGGTCCACTGAACATAGAAAATGATAGTGCGGATGAAGCATCCGTGTACTATCGACACATTCTTGTTTATAGTCAGCACTTTGGTGTTGACATGTATATTAATTATATATAAAAAAGAAGATGTGGTATGATTGCCAATGAGACAACTGTCCACAAGAGACCAAAATGACACAGACATTACTAACTATAGGTCACCATACGGCCTTCAACAAGGAACACAGCCCGTTCCGTATAGTCAGCTATAAAAGGCCCGATAAAACAATATAAAACAATTAAAGCGATAAAACTAACAGCCTTATTTATATAAAAAAATGAACGAAAAACAAATATGTAACACATAAACAAAAGACAACAACTGTATTACAGGCTTTTGACTTGGGACAGGAACATACATAAAAATGAGGCGGGGTTAAACATGTTAGAGGGATACCAACCCTTTCCTAACCTGGGACAGTGGTATAACAGTACAACATAAGAACTAACTATGAAAATCAGTTGAAAAGCTAAACTCATCAGATGGATACAAATACAAGTG
This sequence comes from Mytilus trossulus, assembly GCF_036588685.1. Classification (NCBI taxonomy): domain Eukaryota; kingdom Metazoa; phylum Mollusca; class Bivalvia; order Mytilida; family Mytilidae; genus Mytilus; species Mytilus trossulus. The sequence goes on along the minus strand of NC_086385.1, from coordinate 61,830,329 downwards.
GGCGTAACCGGGTACTTTAAATCCCGACACAAAAAGACACAAATAACAGACCTGAGAGTGCTCGCAGTTATCAGACGGCTAGTTCAAATCAACTAACAACTCATATAAAACGCATGCATCTAAGACTACACCATCAATTCTTACACATCCAACATCCAATGGATTTAGATTAAAGACGTCATAAACAGCCAGAGAAAAACATGACCTTGTGCAATGCCAAGTTACAGGTATCGACGGATTGTAGATCCATGAATATGTAGATGTAAATAACATACTAGAAATATATAATTAGCTTTTAATTTACTGATAACAAAATCAATATTTATACCAATAAAAACAATATTGAAAGATCTTATTACAGTGTTGAATAGGTAAACTTTTAGAATCAGTTTATTAAAGAGTTTACATGGATCATTTCTAAATTTCCGGGCACAGTTAACAACATGTCCGTAAAAATGAGGATGTGTTTTCCCGTCTGAAATAAGCTTTCTACAGGTACAACCAAACTCCAAAACCAAATCTTTATATCTATGGACAAATTTAGTAAAGGTTTTAAGTAATTTATGTTAACGATATCCCTGGTTTGATAATTTACCAGTAATACATAGAATGCTTTTGTTAAAATCAAAAACGTCACAACAGACACGGGTATATCGAATGAGCTGTGAAATATAAACACCGTTAGATGGTGCCAAAGAAACATCACCATCTACAAATAGAAAATTAACAATAGGGAACGAAAAATTGTCTCTTTTGTGGTAAATTTTAGTGTGGAGTTTCCTGTTTATAACCGATATTTTCTAAATCCAGGAAAGGACAGTTAGTATCGAATACATTTGATTTATTTAAAGTAAGTTCCTTAGGGTAAATTTCACCAGTATATTGAGAAACTCTTGATTATTTAACGAAAAAATATCATCAAGATAACGGTAAGTTTTGTTGAATTAATCAATTAAATGCAATTTCGACGGGTCTCTACAGAGTAGGTATCACCAGCTCAGTAGTCAACACTTCGATGTTGACATGATAACTAAACATGTGGTCATTTTTATCAATTTCCTGTTCACCATCTTTAAATTTTTCGAAAAACTAAGAATTTTATTATCCAAGGCATAGATTACCTTAGCCGTATTTGGCACAACTTTTTGGAATTTTGGATCCTCAATGCTCTTCCATTTCGTACTTGTTTGGCTTTATAAATATTTTGATATGAGCGTCACTGATGAGTCTTTTGTAGACGAAACGCGCGTATGGCGTACTAAATTATAATCCTGGTACCTTGATAACTATTTACACCACTGGGTCGATGCCACTGCTGGTGAACATTTCGTCCCCGAAGGTATCACCAGCGCAGTAGTCAACACTTCGGAGTTGACATAAATATCAATAATGTGGTCATTTTTATAAATATCCTGTTCACAAACTTTGAATTTTTTGAAAAACTAAGGATTTTCGTATCCCAGGCATATATTACCTGAGCCGTATTTGGCACAACTTTTTGGAATTTTGGATCCTCAATGCTCCTCAATTTCGAACTTGTTTGGCTTTATAAATATTTTGATATGAGCGTCACTGATGAGTATTTTGTAGACGAAACGCGCGTATGGCGTACTAAATTATAATCCTGGTACCTTGATAACTATTTACACCACTGGGTCGATGCCACTGCTGGTGAACGTTTCGTCCCCGAAGGTATCACCAGCGCAGAAGTCAACACTTCGGAGTTGACATGAATATCAATAATGTGGTCATTTTTATAAATATCCTGTTCACAAACTTTGAATGTTTCGAAAAACTAAGGATTTTCGTATCCCAGGCATAGATTACCTTAGTCGTATTTGGCACAACTTTTTTGGAATTTTGGATCCTCAATGCTCTTCAACTTTGTCCTTGTTTGGCTTTATAAATGTTTTGATATGAGCGTCACTGGTTAGTCTTTTGTAGGCGAAACGCGCGTCTGGCGTACTAAATTATAATCCTGTTACCTTTGATAACTGTTAGTCATAAACTGTTATTCGTAACAGTACAGAAACAAGTCTGCTATTAAAGGGGCACAATAAATGCCCATGGGGATACCAACAACCTGTCGATAAACTGTGTTGCCGAAACGTACATACATATTATCAAGAAGAAAATTAACAGCTTCAATCATCTCATCACACCTCCAGTAAGTATATCTAGCATATTTACCTTTCTCATTACAGAAGAAGGCTTAAAATGAGTTGCAGGAAAAATATTTGCATTCAGCTTTAAAAAAAGACCATTTAATAAGATAATGTGGAAGTGTAGTTTAAAGAGTAGAAAAATCAAAACTGTCAACAGAATCAAAATGACCATCAAAAGCACGTAATTTATCTTAAACATCCAAAGATTTTTTTACACTCCAAAAATGGTTTATACCACTATGTTCATATATTTTACTACAATAGTTTATGATAAGCTCTTAAATAGTAGTTAATGAACTAGTTAAGAGCACTGAAAGAGTAATTGTAGAACATTTACTGGAGGCCGAGATGAAATATATGGTAATTTTTATAAATTTCCTGTTACAAAAAAAAATGAATTATTCGAAAAACTAAAGATTTTCTTATTCCAGGCATAGATTACCTTCGACGTATTTGGCACAACTTTTTTGAATTTTGGGTCCTCAATGATCTTAAACTTTCCCATCGTCACCAACTATTCGTTTATTGTAATGCATCACAGTGTATGGTAAAACTCAGTCACATCCGTCTTATTTGCGTTTAAAATTTCAAACTTACACTTTACTGGATAATTTGTGTGCTTTAAATAATCAGGAGTTTTCTAATTTTACTGCAAAACTGTACACGAAGGATAACTTGAAATAAATGTTATAATAAGTGGTTACAGATGGGTACGGTCCTAACCTGTACAGCAAGTTAACATGATAACCAGTCATTTGGACTAGTCAAAGTTAACATGTGACCGGATTTAGGACTTGGTCCTAGGACTGTTTTTATGTCTGCCAAAAAGTTAAATTGTCTTGTCATAGGTTTACAGAAGTTAACTTCGAAACCAGTCCATCCGTAAAGTTAACATAAGTTAACTTCAAAACCAGTCCTGCCACAAAGTTAACATAAGCAGAGACATACATATGTCTCTGACATAAGTTAACTTTTGTTTTGACAAATCCGATCGAACCCAGACCTGTTCCCAAGTTAACTTTTGACTGGTCTGCTCAACACTAAGTTAACTTGTAACCAGACGTTCTTCGTCAGTTTTTAAAAAATATTTTTAATATCTTTGTTTCGTAGTATAAACATCGAAAATAAAGTAAAATTAATACTTCCGTTATATAAACAGGATTAGATACAAATATTTGAAAATAAAAACTTGCTTGTTACACAAATTTATCTGTGATCTGCCAATCTATCAATTAAAAAAACGATCTTGGTTACAATATTCCTATACCTATTATATTCAACCATATATGCACTTTATTATGTATATATATGCAAGGACGTATACTTGATGTTTGTTATACGTCCTTGATCTGTGTAGGCACAATCAGTAATATTTTAATTTCAGGAGAAAATTTATCATACAAAATAAAAAATTAAAACACATGACTACAACATTTTGTCTGCACAAATTAAGAGTCCCAGCATGTGCTCCTTATATTCAAAATATTGATATGTAACAAAATTTCAAGAGTTTCATACCTCATGCTGACTTGCAAAACAAAATATTTTTACCGCATCGACCACAACTGACCACATGTGCACTTTAATTTGTAAATCTATATACCCGCATAGTATATCAGCCATATTTTTTATGTCAGGATTCAATGTATAATAGATTGTAAAGCAATATTGCAATACAATAACAAACATTTTTTGTTCGCATAAATTTAAGGTGCTAGAATGTTCTCCTTTTATTCAAAATATTGATACGTAACAAAATTTCAGTAGTTTTGATACATGTACCTCATGCTGACTTGTACAACTAAAATATTGGACCGCATTGATCAAAACTGACCATAGGTGCAGTTTAATTTATAAATCTATATACCATGTATACCCGCATAGTAAATCAGCCATATTTTTTGTATCAGGATTCAATGTACAACACAATGGACAGCAATATTGCAATAAAATAACAACAAAGTTTTGTTCGCATATATTTAGGGTGCCAGAATGTCCTCCTTTTATTCAAATATTGATACGTAAGAAAATGTCAGTAGTAATGATACCTCATGCTGACTTGTACAACAAAATTGTTTGACCACATTGACTAAAACTGACCATATGTGCACTTTAATTTTTAAATCTTTGTGGCTGCATTATAAATCAGCAGTTTTTTTTAAATGTTGTGATGGATTCAACCTGGCTCCTTTATGTCTCCTGATCCCGAAATCCGGGGCTTAAAAACACAATTTCCCGAGGTCCTGAATTTAAATAAAATAAATCCCGGCGCCGAAAATCCGAAAAAAAAATTCCCGGATCCCGAAAGGTTCAATCCCGAAATCCCGGGCTTAAAACACCCGATCCTGGAGTCCCGATAAAGTTCCTATCCCCCTCCTTGTTTTATGTTTTAAGAGTATATCAATTAAACATTAAAAATAATTTTGTTGTATAATATCTAGTAGAATTTTCGGGGGGAAACAATGCGAATGTTGTTTACATATTTTAATTAAAGCTCAAGTCTGATATGAAAACTTTTAAACACGATACTCTATCATAAGCATATCAGTCATCAGGTCTGGTCTGTATTACACCTTATCGCTATTTGTCCGCCATTACTGGATATCACACAAGTTCCCGTGAATAAAACGGAAAGGTCGAAAACGCTTTAGTGGAAAACGCGGAAGTGAAAATGGGTGTTTTATAACTAATATCTCTCGAATCGCTAAAGCTAAATTAATAAATAAAACTGATTTTGAAAGCTTATATAAAAGTCTATAAGATAAAATTAAATAAAATATATTTGAATATTCTTTTTTACCGAAAATTTGACCGGAAGTCTTTCGTATTGTGACTCTGGCAACACATTTTTGAACATTAAAACTTAAATTAACGGAAAGGCATATAACCCGGTCAAAACTGTAAATTGATTCTTAAGGACAATTTAATGACAAATAATATGATATAAAGAAAAATATAAATACATTATATAAAAAGGATAAAAAGTTGACCGGAAGTCCCCCTTGTATATAAATGATGAAGTCAAATTTTCAACTTTGAACTTTAATTCACAAAAAAAAAATAGAGCCCTACTTCAGTCGTCGATTCAATTTGTTTATGTTAAATATTTTAGCTTGTTCGGTCATTTAAGACGCCAAAATTGAAGTTTTAGTACGAGGAATATCTCAAATATGCAAAAAACCCTACTCAAAGACACATACCGAGACACCAAGCCGATATAATCTGGTCATCTGTGTGCTGTTTAAACTCTTATGATGTCATTTTGACGTTATGAACAAACTTTCTGAAAATATTTTACATACTTTGCATCTTTGTAAAACACATGTTGTGCAAAATATATCAGTGAAGAGGATTTTCCGCTCTTTGACCTGTATTACCCGTATCTAAACGTGTACATACATCGTGTAATGTATGTTTTAAATTGTGTATTGTTGCGGTGGTTTAGAGGGGAAGACGAACCATCAGATAGTCGCTTTGATCTACGTTTTGTGCTTAAGTCTTGTAAATGTAGATGCATATTGATAGAAATGTGCATACATTAATCAATAAAGTGAAAAGCTAATGTAGTTCAATGATAATTCAAAGAGAAACAAATGATCAAAAGCTGTCCAATTTGACACATACCTAGTGATTTCGATATTTGATAAATATAATTTCAGTCGTTGATTTTATGAATTAAAATGAAATAATTTGCTTCTGAATTGTCTGCCCATAGATGGCGTTTATGTTAAGTGATTTGTGTGATTTGGCGGTTAAATCATTCGGCACGACAGGGTCTACTCGATAGGTCACGTTAATTTTTCTAGCTGTGTTAGTTGATTTAGTACGTTCGAATGTAGTCTTGGATTATGAAGGTGAACCCGATATTTTATTGAGAACTGTTTTAACTGCTTTAAATCAATAAAGTAGAGGTATTTAGCCAATTGTTGGTGATAGAGAGACGGATAAATTTGGTGGACTTATGGTTGAATTGCAAGGTGATAACCAGTTGATGGAGTATCATGTGAAGAGATAAAGAAAAAGGGAACATACTACTCTTGTGGGTCCTAAACACATTACAGGTCCAGCAGTCCATATGTCAACAGTAGTAAATCAGCCACCCAAACCTGGGCTCAGTGAAATTTTGAAAGATGAGTATTTAAATTATCTATAAATTTAACTATGATAGATTGATTATAATTTGACCAATGATTATATTGAATATCAAGTAGGTCAATCTGATATTATTGTTAAGGATAGACTTAGCAGAAACATTCAATTTTAGATGGATATTGATACGCCTATATTTATTATAGATAATATTAGAGATGGTTGTATATTACCTTTCTATTCAAATACAATATCGATCTTTTGTTTGTTAAATAATTTATTAGTTTTGAAAAATACCTCTTTTGTAAAATCAGCGGTTACTGATTTATTAGCGATGATGTAATTGTAGAGATGTCAAAAATTCACTTTGCTGTGAATCCTTTAACTGTTTCTGTTCAGTCTAAAACTAACTAAACACGCTTAGTATTAGATTTGAGAGAGAATATGACAGATATTTGCGGAAGACCAGTGTAAATTTTGAAGATATGCGTATTGCAAAACATTACATTTATCCCAATTCATATACGTTTAGGTATGATAAACATTATGCACAACAGCATGTCTATATGTTTCCATCTCATAGTAAATATCTATGATTTGCATGTGACTTTAACGGTGTTACTGCTTGTTATATTTTTACTAAAATATCTCATTAAAATGGAGAGGAGAAGGAAAGCAGACTATTATGAACTAAGACGATGCATTCGGTGCACATGACGATGAGGAATTATTTGATACAATAAGTAGCGGTTTTATACCTAAGGCTGAAAAGTTTTTGGACTACTACTAAAAACCTAACATATTTAAGGACCTTTTTACTATTCCTGACAATTGTATAGACAAGATAATGAATAGCATTTCATACATTGATTTGTGTTTAGCAAAACGGAAAAGTATTTGCTAGGAAGGTAGCTTCTTTGTTAGGACAGCTTATATATATTTCTCAAGTTATAGGCGATTTTGTATATTTATTGACAAATTTGTCTAATGAAATAAATAGTATTCATTCATGGAACAGTAATATACACTTTTCTGTAGACAGTATTGGTCTTATTAAAAAAGATTTTGGTTTAAAATGCACATGAAGCCGATTAATGTTAAACCTTTTTAATCTGAAGTTCTTGCCAGACTATAGAGTACAGCGAAAACCCATGTAATATTGTTCACGATACGTGGTAAGAATGTGGGGTTTCTACAAGTTCCAAGTGGAAGGAGTTCACAGTAGTGAAAAATGTATTTTTGTCGTTGATAAACTTTTTAGCTTGCAACAATATAAGATTAACCGCAATCAAAATGTTGTTAGTAAAGGGAGCACAACATCAATATTGCAAAAGTTAACTTTTAGACATTTTAGCATATTTATTGCTCAATGTTTTTATTTACATGGTAGTGAGTCTATGTACTGAGAATACCAGAGCAGATTAGCTAGTCAGATTGTTGATTAATATGATTGGCTATAGGCTAATTCTGAATTTGTATTTCAGATAGGTGAATCACTTAGGGGACCTCATGAGGTTGATTAGTTTCCCTCTGATGACAATATTAAATTGATAGTTTTTTATTCCAGATTTTGGAATGATAATTCGTCACGAATTGACTCTTTCACGGTTGATTGGCGAGGGATTAACGGGTTGTTCGTTTCACCTGTTTCATTGTTCCCACAAGAATAATTGTATATTCGACAGTGAAAATTAAACTGTTGGTACTTTTACTTTATACTGGCTCTCTGCTGGTTTTTGGCTAAAACCTTTTTTCATATGGTGATGGTTTAATTTCTGAAGTGACAAATTTTATGGAGCTTCCTACTTACAAACATGCTTATATAGCTGTTTTGAGTGAAAAGGCCATATTTGGCATTGTTAATTTAACATTTGCATATTAGCATTAATGATGGATTTGTCATCCAGTTATAGATCACCTTAATGTGAGCATGTATTATAGATCACTTTGATGTGCGCATGTATATGATAGATCTCTCTTGATCTCTTGCATGTATATGATAGATCTCTCTTGATCTATTGCATGTATATGATAGATCTCTCTTGATCTCTTGCATGTATAGGATAGATTTCTCTTGATCTCTTGCATATATATGATAGATCTCTCTTGGTCTCTTGATATATATTACTAGCTTTACTAGAATTTGAATTTCAGTTAGTTTTTTTAGTTGAGATTTCATGAAGTTTGCGGATAACTAAATGCATAGTACTTAGCTGATAGTTACAATTTTAGATTGCTTTTACTAGTTATGTTTCATTTTTTAATTACAAATATAGTTTTGCAGGCACTCTGCGGAAGAATTGCTGGATTTACCTGCTTCGCTAGTTAGCAAAGTGTATTTACTCTCAAACCTAATGTAGAAATCTCGAACAGTTTGTACTTCTAAAGGATATTCAAGTTGTCAGAGTCTTTTACGATGGAATAATTGGCCTGAATCAAACAGAATTGAAAATGGTTATGTTGTACCAGCAAAAGCTTTTTACGTTGCGAATATATTTAGCTGCATTGACACATTCGAGAAATACTGTTAGTCCAGTTGAACAACCGTTTTACTCTTTACAGTGGATACATTCTCTTATTGGATTATCATGTTTATCGACGAATTCGTCTTTAGTAATTAACCTACTAGATGATGTGTTCGCATATATTGGCTATTCCTACGAATATAAAGGAGTCTGTTTCGGTAGATTTACTGCATGAAATGTGGGATGCTATGTTTTCTTTTGGTGACTTGTATAATCAGCGTATTTAATATTTGTAAGTGTTTCATTGTTTTTGCGAGTTATGAGTTGCTTTATATTCGACGAAGTGATTATTTTAAGTTATTTTAGATCACTTTATGTCTATTGTCATTTAACGTTTCAAAACAGGCATATACAGATTGAGAGATGGCGATTCAGTATTAATTGTTAGTACTCATTCGTATAAGTGTCAGTGAAAACATGGAATTATTTTTGCATTGGGCTGATATTTCTAGCAATTTTGACGAGTTTATTTTATTTATTTTTCGGATTTTGACCAAATGTTTAGATGTTGATGTTTTACGTTTAAATATGTCAGTGTCATACTTTTGGATGCGAGAGCTCTTTATTGGAGTTTTCAGTCGTTTGTTCTTAATATTAAGCGTTATGGGTTTTACAGTTTTAGGTCTGATGGTGCTAGTGCTTGTGCTAATTTAGGTTTACCATACTCTTTTTAACAGACACGGTAGATGGTGTTCCGAAGCGGCAAGCGATATTATCGTGAAATATTTTTAGATAATTTCTATCGCATTATTTTCAGATTTGTATTGCATGATATAGATCACCTTTTAAATTTTCCCGTTCTTTGTGTTTTCGGCCCTCGGCTCTGTCGTGTGGTATTGCACTTTACTCTTTTTTGTTATTTATAAGTATGATTATTATCAGTGGTTGTGATATATGGGTGATAACGGAAGAAGAAATATAATTTCAGTCGTTTGATTTTATGAATTAGAATGAATGTTCTTCTGAATTGTCTGCCTATAGATGGCGTTTATGTTAAGTGGTTTGTGTGATTTGGCGGTTAAATCATTCGGCACGACAGGGTCTACTCGATAGGTCACGTTAATTTTTGCATCAATGCTATTGATATTTTGTATCATGCATTAAGAGACTGATTGATTTACAAATGATTGTGTGTATTGAAATACTTGTATATATATATATATACTCGTTTATATTTTTTGTTTGGGCATGTATCATATTTTCCCTCCGGTTTATATGATCCGTTCATCCTATATATTGACTCTTAAAATTCAAGAGTTAATCTAAAAATGAGGGTACTTTCTCTAAAAAATGAGGGTACTTTTTATATGGCCTTCCAAATACCGTTTCGATCCCTAACATCACTGAAGAGACATTTATTGTCGAAATCCGGATATGGTGTACTAAAGAAATATTGACACCGAATGTTTGTGGCACATCATCCTGTCCACAAGTTAACAAATTTTTTTTCTGTGACGTATTAAATTTATATTAACATCTTGTGATCAATTTTATTTGGCAATCGTCAATGGCAGTCAGCAGGGTTAAAGAACATCAGTTGTTCGACCTGTTAGTCAAATGCGTTTTGTTTAAATATACTTTTTCACGCTTTTGGTCTTTTGGAAAATGTTGTTTGTGCTGTTTTTAGACCCTTCTACAACGAAATTTGTTTGACATGCACACGTATAAAAATTGCGGTTTTTATCCAACGCAGTCATAGGTTTGAACGTAGTTTTCAATTTAGACTCGTTTATATTTTTTGTTTGGGCATGTATCATATTTTCCCTCCGGTTTATATGATCCGTTCATCCTATATATTGACTCTTAAAATTCAAGAGTTAATCTAAAAATGAGGGTACTTTCTCTAAAAAATGAGGGTACTTTTTATATGGCCTTCCAAATACCGTTTCGATCCCTAACATCACTGAAGAGACATTTATTGTCGAAATCCGGATATGGTGTACTAAAGAAATATTGACACCGAATGTTTGTGGCACATCATCCTGTCCACAAGTTAACAATTTTTTTTTCTGTGACGTATTAAATTTATATTAACATCTTGTGATCAATTTTATTTGGCAATCGTCAATGGCAGTCAGCAGGGTTAAAGAACATCAGTTGTTCGACCTGTTAGTCAAATGCGTTTTGTTTAAATATACTTTTTCACGCTTTTGGTCTTTTGGAAAATGTTGTTTGTGCTGTTTTTAGACCCTTCTACAACGAAATTTGTTTGACATGCACACGTATAAAAATTGCGGTTTTTATCCAACGCAGTCATAGGTTTGAACGTAGTTTTCAATTTAGACTCGTTTATATTTTTTGTTTGGGCATGTATCATATTTTCCCTCCGGTTTATATGATCCGTTCATCCTATATATTGACTCTTAAAATTCAAGAGTTAATCTAAAAATGAGGGTACTTTCTCTAAAAAATGAGGGTACTTTTTATATGGCCTTCCAAATACCGTTTCGATCCCTAACATCACTGAAGAGACATTTATTGTCGAAATCCGGATATGGTGTACTAAAGAAATATTGACACCGAATGTTTGTGGCACATCATCCTGTCCACAAGTTAACAATTTTTTTTTCTGTGACGTATTAAATTTATATTAACATCTTGTGATCAATTTTATTTGGCAATCGTCAATGGCAGTCAGCAGGGTTAAAGAACATCAGTTGTTCGACCTGTTAGTCAAATGCGTTTTGTTTAAATATACTTTTTCACGCTTTTGGTCTTTTGGAAAATGTTGTTTGTGCTGTTTTTAGACCCTTCTACAACGAAATTTGTTTGACATGCACACGTATAAAAATTGCGGTTTTTATCCAACGCAGTCATAGGTTTGAACGTAGTTTTCAATTTAGACTCGTTTATATTTTTTGTTTGGGCATGTATCATATTTTCCCTCCGGTTTATATGATCCGTTCATCCTATATATTGACTCTTAAAATTCAAGAGTTAATCTAAAAATGAGGGTACTTTCTCTAAAAAATGAGGGTACTTTTTATATGGCCTTCCAAATACCGTTTCGATCCCTAACATCACTGAAGAGACATTTATTGTCGAAATCCGGATATGGTGTACTAAAGAAATATTGACACCGAATGTTTGTGGCACATCATCCTGTCCACAAGTTAACAATTTTTTTTTCTGTGACGTATTAAATTTATATTAACATCTTGTGATCAATTTTATTTGGCAATCGTCAATGGCAGTCAGCAGGGTTAAAGAACATCAGTTGTTCGACCTGTTAGTCAAATGCGTTTTGTTTAAATATACTTTTTCATGCTTTTGGTCTTTTGGAAAATGTTGTTTGTGCTGTTTTTAGACCCTTCTACAACGAAATTTGTTTGACATGCACACGTATAAAAATTGCGGTTTTTATCCTACGCAGTCATAGGTTTGAACGTAGTTTTCAATTTAGACTCGTTTATATTTTTTGTTTGGGCATGTATCATATTTTCCCTCCGGTTTATATGATCCGTTCATCCTATATATTGACTCTTAAAATTCAAGAGTTAATCTAAAAATGAGGGTACTTTCTCTAAAAAATGAGGGTACTTTTTATATGGCCTTCCAAATACCGTTTCGATCCCTAACATCACTGAAGAGACATTTATTGTCGAAATCCGGATATGGTGTACTAAAGAAATATTGACACCGAATGTTTGTGGCACATCATCCTGTCCACAAATTAACAATTTTTTTTTCTGTGACGTATTAAATTTATATTAACATCTTGTGATCAATTTTATTTGGCAATCGTCAATGGCAGTCAGCAGGGTTAAAGAACATCAGTTGTTCGACCTGTTAGTCAAATGCGTTTTGTTTAAATATACTTTTTCACGCTTTTGGTCTTTTGGAAAATGTTGTTTGTGCTGTTTTTAGACCCTTCTACAACGAAATTTGTTTGACATGCACACGTATAAAAATTGCGGTTTTTATCCAACGCAGTCATAGGTTTGAACGTAGTTTTCAATTTAGACTCGTATATATATATATATATATATATATAAACGCCTAAAAAGTGTACATACATGTAACAACACCAATAACACAAAAAGGAACTATAAATGTAATTATTTATAAATATTTCGGATAACAGATATCCTTCGTCAGTCAGATTCTGATCTTAAATGAATCATCTTTAAGTCTTCTTAGATTAAACTTTTACTAAATCTTGAAATTTATACAATAAAAAAGGCAAACCGAACATCCGTTAAGACGCTTGCACCATTCCAAAAATATGTTGAATATGAAATAGGTTATATAACTAATTACATCAGAGAGTTCAAATAAATGTTTAAAATAAAAATAATAATGTGCGATATGAACTAGCACAATTCTAAAGCTTTAACAGTGTCGATAATTATGATGTTACAAGAATGATTGCGTCAATAAAAATTCCAAATAAACAGCATTGAACGGTCTTATTTCTAAATAAACAGCACTGAACGGTCTAAATTTCTAAATATTTCAGATTTGACAACTGTAGTGTAGTTACATTAGAGTCTGCGATGTTTAAAACAAACGGCCGTTTAAAAATAATAACAAATTTTGACTAAAGTAAAATAGTTGGACGTGGCTTGGTACTCATACATCCCTAAAAAAATTAAGCAATTTAGATTGTTATATTCAACAGATATATTTTAGAGATGAGTAAGGTAAAGAAATAAAAGCGGAGACTGTAATAATAAGTAATATAACCCAGATGTGAAGCACTGCATGGTGTCGAATTACATCTTTTCATTTATCCCATTTGGTGCCAAAGTTGTTAATTTTCTTATCCAAAATCTTTCCCGAGTAAGTCTATCCTCCCTAGACCAGGCAGAGTTGTGGTCAATGATAGTAATGGTCAGTCGATTGAGATCTGCCTTAGTGTGGCCAGGGGATCTCAAATGTCGACTAAGAGGGAGGTCTGGCTTGCATTGGTAGTCGCTACGATGACCGTTCATTCGTTTGTGAAACGGCTGTTCTGACTCGCCAACATACTGTTTACCACATTCACACTGTAGGAGATACACAACATTTGTAGTCTTGCAATTAACATTGCAAAATATGGTGTAGTCTGTACCAGTGGAGTGACTGTTAAAAATCTGGGTATCCAGTATTTGTTTGCAAGTCAGACATCGTTTGTTTCCACAACCCTTACAAGAGCCCACTGACGAAGAGCCTGCTTGAGAGCATAACTCAGCTCTCACCAGCAAGTCTTTAAGGCTTTTGGGCCTGCGGAAAGCCAGTACAGGTGGCTCGGGAAAGATCTTGGATAGTTTAGGATGTTTTTCGATATCTTTCCAACTTTCGCGGATAAGGTGAGACAAGTTGTCAAATTTTGGGTGGTAATTCAACACAAAAGGCACCCTCCTGTTGACCTTTTTGACTTTATATTGTAAAAGTTCATCTCGGCTGATGTTGCTAGCACGAGAAAAACCTTTATCAATGTCTTTCCTTTTGTAGCCCCGATGTTTTAGGTGACCGCGAAGTTCTTGTAGTCGTTTTTTGGCAACATCGTTGGTGGAGCAAATCCTTTTTATTCGTATGGCCTGGCTGTAGGGAATGCTCTTGGTGCAATGTTTAGGGTGACACCTTGAAGGAGACAGATATTGATGTTTGTCTGTGGGCTTGCAATACAGATCTGTAAATATGTTTCCATCCCTCAATTGCGTTGTAGTGTCAAGAAATGTGATCTTAGAGTCAGAGATTTCATATGTGAATTTTATTGAGGGATGGGCATGTTGAATAAACAAATCTAGTTCTTGTTCAGTATTATCCCACTTCATGTCAATATCGTCAATAAATCGGAACCAAGAGAGGGGTTGATAAAGAAAAGAATTGAGAATTCTCTGTTCTAATTTCCCCATAAAAATATTGGCATAAGACGGGGCCATCTTTGTTCCCATTGCTGTTCCATTAACTTGGAGAAAGTGCTCACCATTGAATGTGAAGTTATTGGATTTTAATACCAAAGTTAGAAGCTGGATGAGACATTCAGTTGGTGGATGTAAGGTGTTACGAGAGTTCCAGACTTCCCTACAGGCTTCTATACCATCGTCATATTAGTATAGAGGGAGGTAACATCAAGCGAGACAAGGATCGTTTCAGGTGGGAGAGGGTTCAAAAATTCCATTTTTTTAAGATAATGTGTTGTATCTTGTATATATGATTTTCTACGTGTGGTCGGAGATGAAAGTCAATAAATTCGGATATTTTCTCTGTAGGGTGGTCATTGGCGGAAACAATTGGTCTACCTGGATGATTGATTTTATGTATTTTGGGCAGTAAATAGAAACGCCCCGGCTTTGATTTTTCCGGTTTTAAATATTTAAATGTGGTTTCATCAATGTATCCCTGTTCACACATGTTTTTCAGGTTTGTGGTGATCTCTATGTTAAATTGAGGTGTGGGGTCAGAGTCTAATTTCTTATAGAATCTCTCATCAGAGAGTTGACGTTCCGCCTCTTGAATGTAGTCACATCTGTCCATGACAACAACATATATATATATATATATGTTGGGTTGATGTTTAGACGAGTTGTACGTCTGAGTCAGTGACAACCCTATAACAGATTTATCGATCGGATCGCCAGCAATGATGGTGATACATGGCTGTGTACATTATGTATTATATATATATATATATTTTGTATCGGGACGGCTACAATGCAGGCGATTTGGTGGCACGATATTTCAGTGGCATGGGTTCGGATCCCGGTGAGGGAAGAACAAAAAGTTTGCGAAGGCAAATTAACAGATCTAACATTGTTGGGTTGATGTTCAGACGGGTGGTATATATATATATATATAATGTATATGATGACTTTTCGTTCTGATTCGAAATTTGTATACAATAAATATTATTTAATGGTTATTATTAAACCAGCGCTCGGCTCTGTCGTGTGGTATTGCACTCTTTTTTGTTATTTATTAGTATGATTATTACCAGTGGTTGTGATATATGGGTGTTAACGGAAGAAGAAATACCGATACACACAAAGGGATATGCAAACATAACTGACCTTTTTAATATGTTGTGTCATGAAAAAAGTCGATAAATGACATAAATGGTTGTTTTATAAAATATGCCTGTTTCTACACATCTAAATTAAGATGTTATTTCGAATAATTAAAACAGATGGAGTTGTTTTTAAAGGTTTGTGGGATATATATTTTAGTTTTATTTCTAAACTCCTATCATAAGCTTGTATTAATACAGTTTTTATTCTTTTCGTAAAATAGCTGGTCGTGTATTTTTACTTTTTTTTACCTAGTCATGAACGTGACTGTTGTAGCCTAAATGAATTGAAATTCAATCTCTTTTATTTAACGCCTGCTGATTCATTTAAATAGTATATTTTCTATAAATAATGACATCCTTCGTTTTTGTTATGTGATGTGTCGCACCTTTTATTTGGGCATACCACAATATTTGAAATAATAAGTAAATTCGATAGAGCTTTGTTACATGTTCAAACAAACATTTGAAGAAATCAATGCAGATATCGATGGATTATGTTGAAATGATAAAATAGGGCAAGCAGGTCGATCAGAGACGTTTTTGACGTTACAGTTTGTCCAGGTTAGTTATTCTATTTGTATACTGAAGCTGTCAAAAATTGTAAATGATAAACATACATTATAACGTATGACTAAAATTATTGGAAGATCTTTTAAAGAAATAATTACTAAATACTTCTACTTAGATCTAATTCCAGCTTTTGTACAAAGGCGGGAGCATTATTTTTGTTGTAACAAAAGAATATGTTTACTTGAATATTAAGTTTGTCGAAGCCTGCACGCTATGTTTTCCAAAGCTTACATGTGGTTGAAATCCGTCAAAATTGTCAACATTCCCCAAAATCTCTATATTTTCCTTTTTTTAGTTGTAAATTTCAACCTATGTAAGATAATAATACCCTGACAAAAGTAATAATATTTCATTTGTTACATTGACTTGAAACATTTTTATCTGAAAAAAAATGGCTTGATATTCGGGGCCTACCGACCTTACTCCCTTTGCCTTATCATACAATGTATCTGATCCCAACTTGCTTGCTATGCCTGTGTGTGTTTTTACTGCGTAGATTTCATTACAAGTAATATAAATATCACTTCTTGTCTTTACGAAAATTCATAAAACCCTCTCTGTTACTATGAACTTGCTTTTAGTAAATGAGCTTAGCATATGAATCTAATTTTATAAAACGAAATTTCTGCGAAATGATGTTGTTGTCTTGACATGGCAACGAAACAAGGTGACGTCACAAGTATGATTCCGTATACAAAAAAATCAAATGTAAATACCGGGCGTTTTAAAGCTTCATGTACGCCTCAGAACGAATAAAACTACATTGAAAGAAACAATACAGTCATGTGAAAAATGCGATTAAAAAAAAATCATTGAATAATATAATATAACTATTCTTATTAAAATTAAGTAAAGCGGAACAGCCAAAACAGTATCGTACATAATGTTGTATGTTAAGGATTTAACGGTTAACAAATTGTCGAATTTGTACTATTAGAATCGAAATAATTCATGGCAACCAGGGTAAAATAATTAAATAGAAATGCCCAAACCCATGGTTAAATGAAAACAAATCTACGGCTGCCATGAATTATTTCTTAAATCATCTTAATATCACCTAGTCTTCAAGGTAAAATATCTTAACAAGTATGCTTGCCTTTCAATTTCATACATTCACGTCAGCCTTTGCCTATATACTTGCTTGATTCTTGTTTGTTTGTTTTATAGTATTTATCAGTTTCATTTTTAATGTTTGTATCATCAAACGTTTTATTGTTAGTTATATTAGTAAAATGACACAAAGGGTGACTAAGCAGGGAACAAGGCAATGACGCACAATGAGCGCCATTCATTATAACAATAAGAATAAAGTGCCTAGAAAATCAACCTAACGAAGTTAGAGTAGATTTGATTCATAACTTCCTCCCCGGCGCCGGGGCTGGAACCTGTACTTTTTATTTCTAACTACAACGACAACACCGCCTAGCATTGCGCAGAGACCTTATCCCCTCCTCTAACTCTAGCTTATGAAAATAAGCTCGCGTTTCGGGAGGTGTTACCTTGTCGTAGGAATTAAACAAGGATATGTGATACAATACACGAAGTATTCTTTTTAGTGTACATAAATGATCATTTATTCATCTCTTCAGTATAATTACAGGATGCTAATCTTTTTTTAGAAGCATACAATCACTGTAATTCAATATATGTATATCTCTGCCTATGTGTAGTGACAACTGCAAATTATACCTTGACCATCGGATTTCTTATGATTAAGAAATACCAGGCGTTAGAATATGTATAAAGTGCCTAGAAAATCAATCTAACGATGTTAGAGTAGATTTGATTCGTAAGTTCCTACCCGGCGCCGGGGCTGGAACCTGTACTTTTTATTTCTAACTTCTACGACAACACCGCCTAGTATTGCGTAGAGACCTTATCCCCTCCTCTAACTCTAGCTTATGAAAATAAGCTTTCGTACGGGAGATGTTACATGTACCTTATATATATATATATATATATATATATATAAACGAGTCTAAATTGAAAACTCCGTTCAAACCTATGACTGCGTTGGATAAAAACCGAAATTTTTATACGTGTGCATGTCAAACAAATTTCGTTGTAGAAGGGTCTAAAAACAGCACAAACAACATTTTCCAAAAGACCAAAAGAGTGAAAAAGTATATTTAAACAAAACGCATTTGACTAACAGGTCGAGAACTAACGATGGAAAAAACAATACATACTCATTTGACCAAATAGGAAATAATTGCGCCACATTGTCTAGACTTTCAAGATACTTTTAGATCTTACACACACAATAAGGCATATAGACATAGTTATCTTCCGTCGATTTTAGTGGTCTACCAAAATAGACCTTAGTGTTGACAGCGTATTCACCCTGAGCATTTATTCATTTATATTGTATGCATATTATGGTAGTAAAAAGAATTGATAGGTGCAGTACATTGATTTATGTTTAACACATTCTAACCCTTGAACACTTACTTGTTCATATTATGAGTAAGAGAGGGAATACTTGTTTGTATGCCCCATCTACGATAGTAGAGAGGCATGATGTTTTCTGGTCTGTGGGTCCGTTCGTCCGTTCGTCCGTCCGTCTGTTCGTCCCGCTTCAGGTTAAAGTTTTTGGTCAAGGAATTTTTTGATAAAGTTGAAGTCCAACTAACTTGAAACTTAATACCCGTGTTCCCCATGATATGATCACTTTAATTGTTATGTTATGTTTTGACCGCAATATCACGGTCCACTAAACATAGAAAATGATGCAAAATTCAGATTAAAGTTTTAGTTAAATATTTTGCTAAGGTAGTTTTTGATGAAGTCACACCAACTTGAAACTTAGTACAAATGTTCATTAAGATATGATCTTTCTAATTTTATTTCCAAATTAAAGTGTTGACTTCAATTTCACGGTCCACTGAACATGGAAAAAGATAGTCCAAGTCGTGCATCCGTGTACTCTGGACACATAATTGTCATTATTGTGATTAAATTTGCTTCATGAGTACACTCTACCGTTCTAATCTTGTTGAGATAGAGCAGGTGCAGGTTTGTTTTAATTCAAACTTTATTATTTTTTGGAGCAATGCACTGCTCCTTAACTGTGTTTTCGGGACAGCGAGAGATGAATTCAGTAGATGTATATTTTGTGCATTGGCAACTTCCCTAAATGGTTTGCGGGCATTGACATGTCAAACAACAAGAAATTAAATCATTCCAATCTTAATTTAATAGCAATTGTGTAAAATATCGAATTTTGGCATTATATGGCAAAACAAAATATTTTTAAACAGTTTTCATGTTCGTACCTTTTTTATCCGATAAGGTTTTAATGATATATTGTTAGCATTGTTGTGCACTCTAAAAGTTTCTTTAAATTGTTTGCGAACTCGAGAGAAATGTACATGATCTCCGAAAAAATATTACTTAATGTGTCAAGCAGCATGGTTCATGAAAGTCAAATGTGAGGAGTTTCGTACATACATTTTGAAGCTCACAATAAGTATTTCACTTCATCTTTAGAAACCTACATTTAAAAAAAGTGAACCTGTGGCATTTTATAAATAAAAGAAATAACTTTTTTTGATGTTGGAAAGTAATCGATTAAAATATATGTATGTTGATAATAAAACTACAGGCACGATTTCCTCTGAAAAAAAATGTGCATCTATTTATACTGTTTGTCCTTTACATTCAAACGTATTGTATCATACCATCGTTAACATGAGCAAAATACATGTGTATTTCCTATACCTTCTGGATACTATGAATGTTAATATGTGTTACGGCTAAAATGACTAGTTAATAATTTAACAAGACCCACACTTATGATATTTGTAAAGTTCCTTTCCATTTAAAATACATTACATATATATCGGTAACTTAATTGTAACAAATTAAGATTACACTTTTTAAATTATATAGTGTCACAGTTCAACTTCTTAATATAAACATGAGATGACACATTCGCGTGTATAACACAACACAGAATAATTTATAAAGCAGCTGTATGGTTTTTAAAAAGAATATGGTAATATGAATAAACCTATCATAGATACTGTACAACATTTACATATGTTTGACACGACAAAACTATTATTTTACAACCACATTTCTTATCGTGTAGACTTAAATCTGTAATCCGACTCTTTTTAATGACTTGCAAATAAAGCGTATGGATATGCCATTTCTTGCGTCAAATTTCTCATCAGTTTAAAATATCCCGACACGAATGAGAAATAAAACCTGTTTATCCTGTTTGATAATCTGTGACAAATGTGTTTAACCGGAAAACAAGCTGTGGTTTTCTTATAACAATAATTCAGATATATAAATAAAAAAAGATTGTCCAATGTTATTTTTAAAAGATTCGCTAAGAATATCCATGGACTGGACACTAGAACATGTAGAATCTGAAAGTAGTATAACTCAAAGATCGCGTTGACATTATCGTGTTTATAACTTTTCGAATAAAATTGAAAAAAAAATGGAAAATGTGTCAAAGAGACAACAACTCGACCAACGATAAATTAGCCGAAGTCCACCAATGGGTCTCCAATACAGCGAGAAAATCATGGAGAACGTGCTTTGATTTTTGGTTAACAAAAATTGTCATTTTACATACAGTTCTTCTGTCAATATAGATAAATGTTCCAATCTAACCAGAATATATTTGACACGTTTTGCATTTCTTAAATACACATGGAAAACGATAACTCTTAATAGCGAGGTTTGTCTTCACGTTGATCTAAAGTACCAGTATCAAAACGCATAACTATATGAAACAATATCTAAAACAAATATATTTTTGGGCAATATGTGAAAATGTCTTTGGAACCTGTATTTAAATAGCACAAAACTGGAGAGAACGTCTTTTTAAAACAAGTCCCTACTTTTCAAAGTTTAAGAAAAATGCATCATTACAAACTAGTGAAAATTGGAAAACGAAGCAATTTTTCTTTTGCAACTTTCATTTGTTAGATGAAAAATCTGTCTGTAATGAAAACCAAATCAAAAATGAATTATGTTCTGTTACCTTCTCCTATACTATAATTGCACAATGTTCTCTGCTGTTATCAAAAGTCATTCAATAGACAGTATATTACGATGGGAATTAGTTAAAACAATAATAAGAATTTATATGACATAAACTATGTGGAATGTAAAAGGTCGTATTTGTGTTATATCAGTACAATTGTCTCAATCATCCTTTATGTTACAGATTATGGCTATGCTATGCTGTTACTTTTTTTATCAGGTAACATGACAGAATGTAACAGAAAGGAATATCGCAACAATTGTTGTCCTTTTATTGAACTAGATGGATGTCTAATTAAATCTACATATCAAATGAGATTTTTTAAACTGGCAGCCATTCAAACTGTACATGTGTAGTCATGCATATTACAATTGGAAACTAATTTATTTCATTCGAAATTGAATATTCTTTGATTAATTTTATATATCACAAAAAAACAGAAGAAAATCTGATTGTTTGGAGGGTAAAACATATAAATTATGAAATTGTTTTGAAAGAAATATAAGAAGACTCAATGTTATATACCTTTATTTTGTGCGATAAGTGTTTCTCATTAGTGTTTGTGTTTATGCCCCACCTACGATAGTAGAGGGGCATTATGTTTTCTGGTCTGTACGTCCATTCGTCCGTCCGTCCGTCCGTCCGTCCGTCCGTTCGTCCGTCTGTCCCGCTTCAGGTTAAAGTTTTTGGTCAAGGTAGTTTATGAAGAAGTTAAAATCCAATCGACTCCGTGGGTAATTATCAGGAACATTATTTCTGTCGACATTTTCTCTTCGTGTTCCTTTTGCTCCTGTAGTTTCATCGTCATCACTATCCCAGTCTTCAACTTCAAATATCGGCCGTTGAACTGGTTTGAAATGCTTGGCGAAACCCTTCGGGTATTCCGTAGTAGTTTCGTTTACATCAGTAGATTCTTTCTCCCGAGTATCAGTCTCTGGCAATTGAACATATCCCGATGATAAGCCCATGTTTTCCGATGTTTAACCGGGTAACTCAAGCTCCATGTGCCTTTGATTAGGCCTAGGGCTCGAGTACGAGGGCATTTCATCTGAGTAATGGGGCAATCCAGGTTTAGTCATAACATATTCCTGAGACTTCTGTACAACCCGAGTCCATGCTGTTGTGACAAGGCCACTACTGAGTGTAAGCAAAATAACCTATATTTGCCAAAATTTCTTCCAACCATTTCCTCCGTTTTTTTCCGTATTGCTCCTCTCCTGGATAACTCTATAATGATTTTTTCTTGGGTAACAGTGCTCGATGTTCCAGCGATACCGGACCTCTGGCATAGTCTCCGAATGAATATCATTAAGAGTGCGTCCAGTGGCAGGCGAACTACCTAACCCAGAATCTGCTGGGGAAACTTGATTTCTAAAGCAATTCTGCCTTACCTGAGAGAGCGTTGGAGCCTGAGTTGATGTCCGCGTTGTTCTTCTTGGTGTTTCCATTATATTATTACAAGTTAGTTGAAGTCACACACAGTAAATCCCACCGCTGCCACCAATGTGACGAAAAAGTAGTCTAAGTATGAGGACTTAAACTAAAGTGTGTATTCTTGTGTTTGTGCTTTGTTGTTTGGTGTCTACGTTTCACACGTCCACGGACGACAAATGCCAAGTATACTCTTTAACAGGGTAACCCTAAAAATCTCTGGTAGCGTGATTAAGGGAATCCTGGTCACACAAATAAATAAATGGATCCTGGTGTAGTTTGAACTAAGTCTTGCAAGTTAACATAAACACAAAGTCGATTAAAAGTTCAATATTGTATTATTCAAAATCCAAAGTACATATAACAGTAATACAAGTTTACAACATCTTAACTGCAGGCTCAACAATACGGTGACATAATCCTAAATCTCCTACGTACACTCCTCTCGTACACAAAATCGTCTCTCTCGTATATCGTATATCGTATCTACTACTATTTTTCTCATTTATACTACTCTTTTATCTCCATTATAATATGGTTAAATGACTCTGAACAAAGAAATATTCTACAGGAGCTATATTACAGGAGCCCGGAGCCCGGAGCCCGGAGCCCGGAGCTAATGTCATTCAAGGTTAAGGTCAATCGAGACGACTGGACCAATGGAAGATAGCACATGTTATTCCCTTATTCAAAAGTGGTGACAAGTCATTACCGTCTTACTACAGGCCAGTCTCCTTATTGTCATGTGTGAGTAAAGTCTTAGAAAAGATTGTTTTTAAAAATATTTTTAACCATTTACATGGAAATAAATTATTATACAAGTATCAATCCGGATTTATTCCAGGATGCTCAACTTCGCATCAGTTGATAGAATTGTATATCAACATTTTGAGTGCACTAAATGAAAAGCTTTTAACAAGCATTACATTTGCTGATATAAGCAAAGCATTTGATACTGTTTGGATTAAGGCTTTATTACATAAACTTGAAAAATATGGTATAAAAGGAGACTTGCTATGTTGGTTGAAAAGTTACTTGTCTAGACGATCTCAGAGAGTTGTCATAAAAGATTCATTATCAAACATTGGAAAACTTAACGCTGGTGTGCCTCAGGGGTCAGTATTAGGACCCTTGTTGTTTTTAATATACATAAATGATATAGCTGATGGTATGTCTGGATTCGGAAGGCTTTTTGCAGATGATACTTCAATAGGTCATACTGCACCTGATGAATCCACTTTGAAAAATTCAATCAGTAGAGATCTTGATTATTTAAGTAAGTGGTCAGAAAAATGGCTAGTGAAGTTTAATCCTAATAAAACTGATATTATGATATTCAGTTTGAAAAATATTTACAGTGATATTACTTTTGATTTTGGTGGTGCTACATTGAAACCAGTTAGTGCACTTAGGTGTCATATTTAGTAATGATTGTAAATGGAATAAGCATGTTGATAAACTGATTGAGAAAACTACGAAGCAGCTTAATGTTTTACGCAAACTAAAATATCGACTAAAAAGGGAATATTTGGAAAACATTTATATGATTTTTATTCGTCCGATACTTGAGTATTCATCAGAAGTTTGGGATAATTGTGGGAACACAAATTCTGATCGGATAGAAAATATTCAAATCGAGGCTGCTCGCATAGTTACTGGATTACCAAGTTATGCTAGCCGAAACGCTATTTACAGGGAGACGGGATGGGAAAAATTAATCGTAAGGCGGGAGGTAAAAAAAATGGCCATGTTTTATAAAATTATGAACAATCAGGCTCCAGATTATTTACATGACTTGGTTCCAGAATTTGTGTCTGATATTAGTAATTACAATTTACGAAACAGACACAATATCACTATTCCAGTGAATCGTTTGTCGGTTTATCAACATTCTAATTTCCCAGCATCCATAACATTGTGGAACATTTTAGATATTATTATTAGACAGAGTCCTACATTTTCAACATTTAAAAGCAAATTGCACATGTTATACTATAAGAAAAAAAAACCTCCGAGTCATTTTTGCTCTGGAGACCGCTTACTATCTGTATTACATGCAAGGTTGCGAAACCATTGTAGCACTCTTCAATCTGATTTGTTTAATGCAAACTAAGTACAAGATGCCAATTGTTTATGTGGCTTCATCAATTAAGATGCTAAACATTATTTATTATATTGTAACACTTTTTCATCAGAAAGACTATTAATGATGAATGAAATCAATGTTTTTGCTATCAATATTACAATTGAGTTATTGCTCTCTGGTGATGAGTCTTTGAGTTCTGAAGAAAATGATAGTGTATTTCTATCTGTACAAAAGTATATAAAAAGTACCAAGCGTTTTTCTCAACTTTGACAACCTTATTCTGTAACAGATCTTACTAGAACATAATCAATGTATGTATGCTCTTGTGGGAACAATAATCGAATGATCTTTATGATTGACTTTTGTATTCTGAAACGTTTCAATGGATTTAAGTAAAAAAACAAAATTGATACTTACAATTACGTGTAGATTTATTCCGTTTTTCTGTTAATCCGTAACTATAAACTATGAGTGTGCAATTTACATTTAAACAAATTCACACACACACATGACTAAAGTCACTTGTCATGTACACTAACATATTTAATTTACAGTTCGGTGTGTTTGCATTTATTTCTTCTGAAAATAGGCGCATTCGATTGGTTATATTAAGTGTTAAATATAAATATCCATTGATTCGATTCTAAAAATTTATATGTAATTTATTTTTTATATCTTCATGCTAAAATAATAATTGGTTAAAGTCAGATTTATGTAATGTTCAATCATGTGTATATTTATGTATATATTGGAGAAGACGTTACTAAGTTGGAAAACTTGTGTCTAATCCATTTGTCTCTTTTTGGAACAATAAAATATGTTTAAACTAATCGAGACGAAAAGGGCAGTGGTCATTGTTAGTATTAGCTTTATTTAAAGTAAGTTTAACAGGATACATTGCATTAATATACATACTGAAGTCGTCATTATTGAGAGCCAAAATATCATCCAAATATCTAAAAGTATTATTAAATTTGTTTATCAGATGTTGTTTCGATGGGTCTTTGCTTATTTTTGTCATAACTCATAACAATACAAAAACAGGTCCGCAATAAGTGGTGCACAGTTAGTCCCCATTGGAATTCCGATAATCTGACGATATACGGAATCCCCAAAGCGAACACAAATGTTATCTAGTAAACATTCAAGGACATATATAGTATCAAAACATGTCCAATTAACAAACTTTTATTTGTTTATTGCTACTTAAAAATGACCTAAAAAAGTTTGAACATATATATTCACATTCTGATTTTTTGAATGCCCATTTAATTAGGTGTGTGAATTTTTTCTTAATGAGAATGTGAGGCAATGTGGTATACAGGGTAGAAAAATCAAAACTTTGAACAGATTCAAAATCACCAATATAAGCATGCAATTTATCAAGTACTTCCAACGAGTTCTTGACACTCCAAAAGTAATTTATTCCACTTTTTTCGAAGGCCTTATTTGAACAATTTATTATCAGGTTTTTAATTGTACCAAGTGTGCTGGTAAGAAGAATAGACAATTTAGTAGTTGAACAATGGCTTGAAGACGAAATAAATCTATATTTGTAAGGGGTTTTGTGTAGCTTCGGAAGCCAATATATAGTTGGGACTTTCATTGTATTTGGCTCTGCTTTTAAAGCGGTGGCTAAAAGTTTATGTTTGTTACAGATTTCATTTTCTGAAAATGGAGTCAGTTGGAATGTTGGTGAATTGGTGATTTCCTTTTTCAGAACCTCAATGTAAAATGTAAAACCTCAACTCTTTCAATTTGTTTGTTAGTTTGGAATGTAGAATACTTGTGTAAAGTGTAGAAAAGTCAATTGTTTTAATACTATTACAAGATGAAAGAGAGTTAGATTGTATGTACTATAAAATATCTTTTGAATTTTTAAGTATGCATATCTGATTCACGCCATCTCTAGAATAGGCAGTTTCACAATAACTTTGAAGCCCGTCTTTGATTGCTGATAAAATAAATGTTAACAATTTAGAAAGAGATTTCGTGGACACTTGGAAGACCTAGCAATATACCGCTGTTTGTAAGGACACTTATGTAGTTTAGGTATCCAATATAGTGATGGAAGATCCAGTTCTTCACCTTTGGTTGAAATTCCAAAGGAACATAGAACAGACCTATGATTATCCAGGATTTCCTCTTTGGTAAGTGTCGTAAGGGTATATGTAGAGTTTCCAAGTGAATTGTCAATACATAATTCGTTGATCAAGCAGTTAATGTAATGAGTTTTACACACAAAAACGATGTTGTTTGGGGCTTTATCTGCGGGGACAACAACATATTTGTCATGAAGGTAGGATACAAGAGGGATGGAAGATACCAAAGGGATAGTCAAACTCATAAATCTAAAACAAACTGACAAGGATAAGTGTTTTGCAACACTTGGGTCTTTAGATCGACGTAGCATGGGCATTGATAGACCCTTTTAGTTTCTTAATTCTGATTTGTTTCTATGACCTCACTGCCTTCCTACAATCAGAGTGTCTATATCTTCCTTCTCGCGCTTAGCCAGTTGCCTGGCATAATCCTCGACTGAGTCAATCAATATTTTAAGGTTGTATTCCTAATTGATGGATTTAGGCTGACGATATTTTGGACCTTTCGATAGGACATTTCGTAGGGAAGTGTTATTAACGATGTTGAGGTCACCAGTAATAACGTGGCCTGCTGGATTATATGTGAATTGGGAACTAGCACAAGTGCATCATGAGTGTTGTGAACGTTAAATATCGCGGCAGTACTTTTTTGTAAACGTAACGTCGTTCCCGTCAAATTTGACAGTTGCCGATTTAACGTTACGAAATTCCGCCAACATGTGGCGTTCGAATAACATCTTTGTTTTCTAGCTTGTTATGAATCCTACATTTCTTTAGTTACTTGTATTTACATGCTTAATATTGTTGAATCGGTGTCAAGACTTATGACATCGTGTTTGCTTTCTTTATAATTCATATTTATTTACACACTGACAGTTATTTACATGATAGACCTTGACCGGCAACGGACTATATTCTTACACGCAAGGATAAGGCGTGCTAAGAACTATAAAAACTGGACTTTTCTTATAACGAAACGAATTTGAACTGATCTTGAAAGATTCCAAGAGGTAATAACGCATACACGAAAAACACATTCAAACGTTTTAACATATTGTATTTCATTTACTTGTATTTATTATTATTGATAATAATAATCGCTGATACTTTTAAAATTTGTTTAGTCATTATTTAATATCCAGAAACCAAACATATTGTTTTTAAATTAAAGATTGGCAACAATCTTTACAATAAGGTTTAGTTATCAAAGGTACCAGGATTATTATTTAGTACGCCAGACGCGCGTTTCGTCTACATCAGACTCATCAGTGACGCTCAAATCAAAATATTTATAAAGCCAAACAAGTACAAAGTTGAAGAGCATTGAGGATCAAAAATTCCCAAAAATTGTGCCAAATACGGCCAAGGTAATCAATGCCTGAGATAAGAAAATCCTTAGTTTTTCGAAAAATTCAAAGTTTTCTAAACAGGATATTTATAAAAATGACCACATTATTGATATGCATGTCAACACCGAAGTGTTGACTACTGGGCTGGTGATACCCTCGGGCACGACACGTCCACCAGCAGTGGCATCGACCCAGTGGTGTAAATAGTTATCAAAGGTACCAGGATTATAATTTAGTACACCAGACGCGCGTTTCGTCTACATAAGACTCATCAGTGACGCTCAAATCAAAATATTTATAAAGCCAAACAATTACAAAGTTGAAGAGCATTGAGGATCCAAAATTCCAAAAAATTGTGCCAAATACGGCTAAGGTAATCTATGCCTGGGATAAAAAAAATCCTTAGTTTTTCGAAAAATTCAAAGTTTTGTAAACAGGATATTTATAAAAATGACCACATTTCAGACTTGAAGTCGTCAATATTGAGATCCTGCAAAGCGTGTTTGTAATTGAAAATTTTAGTTGCAATAGGTTTGGTTTAGGTATAAGAAATGATTGACACAGACTGATTTTTGAAATAAGGAGGTATTTTCGATTGAACTTATTTATGATGAATGATATTGCCTAAGTTCACTCCATCGAGACCTTTGTTGGCAAAGGAAAGATTAAGGAAAGATCTTTTCTCTTTTTCATCTTTTCCAATGCGGACTGATTTGAAATTATAGCTGTAAATTTGTATAGGTTTGAATAAGGGTTTGTAACAGTGGTTTCCAAACATAAATTGAAAAGAGTATGAAGTTTTGAAAGGGTTAATTTTAAAGTTTCATGCGAATGTGATGCATACCTAACGGCTTTTGTATAAATGGCAGCAAATCATTAATAGATACATCATGCAAAGTAGGTTATGTATAATGACGATGACCATGACTGCGTCTACGTCAAGGAGTAGAGTTGAAAATATTCATCACATTCACGAACTAAACAAAGGACTAGATAGATCACCTATACAATCAATTTTGTCATTGCAACCATATGGTGTCGCAGTGTCCAATTGTCTAATCCAGTAGTCCTATTTTTGCCTACGGAGAGGAGTTGCAAGATTAGGATTGTTAGAGGTATGGTATATTTTTCGATAATGCGAACTGTTATAGAAACGATGGAATAATCGGGCTGATTGAAATGCTGGTAAAAAATGTCGTTTGCATTGAGATTGATGTCTGATCTATGACCGCACATACGTTTGTTAGCCTTCATTTCGTTCAACCGAAGTATACCAATCCGCAAAGGTTGCACTCTAATCCGTAGACGACATTTATAGATTTACAATTCGTAAATTCTGGTAAAATATGACTTCTTTGTTAGGTTTCTAGTGAATTCAGCATCTGTTATTAAAAGTTCACAAGTTTTGCAGCCTTTGGTAGCACATTTCGAAATGCGACAGTGTTGTTCAGAGTCATCAAAATCCAAAATATCTTTGAAGAGAACTGAACATGGCTGTATATGTGTAATATTGTTATTGTCACTAGTACGATGATCTGAATGAGTCATGTTTGAGATATTTGTCAAGTCTGGTGATGAGAGGACACCTGCCGTATCAGACGACACTGTGTCCATGGTGACGTCTGTTTCGGACCTTTTTGTACCTTTTACACTTTTTACACTTTTTACACTTTTTAAAAATTTGCACTTGGTGCTAGAAAATGTCGAGTTCGATCTTACTATAACGTTTTTCTGGGCATGTATTCAACGGTTTTTCATTCCTTACATTCTAAAACCCTTAGTTTTGGTGTTACTCAGTCTTTAGTTTCATAGAAGTAATTTGTAGACTGCATGGTGTGTCTTTTGTTATTTATTTTTTTATCTTTTTTTGTCATGACGATGTACGTTTACTTTATGTGTTTGAATGTCCTTATGGTATCTTTTGACACTCTTCTTTTGACTTTTGACTAGTCAACATGACAGGTTATTAACAGACTCAAGCTAGCGATCAATAAGCGAGCGAACAATAAGATGCATAAAGCTAGCAATCATTAAACCAGCGAACAATAAGAAAACGCGCCAACATAATCATGCCTAAAAACTGAAGAATAATTTCCAGTAGGAAGACGAAATGCAACTCCATTGTAACACAGACAAAGCTGATTAGTTATTCGTTTACTTAATATATATTTTTTTCTAAGCCGGGCATCTCAAATTCCTATTAGCTTAGCCTTTCCATTTCTGAGAAGAGCGAGGTTCTACCGAGTCCTTCCCCTGTTTTGCACCGAGTACAACAAAGTAGATATTTTTCTGACATTGACCTAATATTGTTTTTATACTTCTACTAAAATAAATAAATGCATAGCTATTTAAATTGTAACACAAATTTTAAACTTATTTCATCCCTTAATGAACCCCTGAATGTGGAAAAAGTGTTCCATGATAACATTGACATTGCACATGATATAGCTGTGTTACTATTTTTAGGAAATAAACACAACTAGTTGCAGTATGAAAGCTGATAACCAGTATACGCAGTTTTTTTTTATTGTAAAAAAACTAGTTAATTTTTTTCTAATCTTCAAAAGTATGTCGTCATTCTAATAATTTATTTGTGATACTGTATTACGATACGAAGAGTGATCAATGTAAGAGAGACTCACAAATAAAACGAAACACGAATTGACTTAAAGGTTTTTTAAAATTAGTTTATGTTATATTAGTTTTACAATTGTGTTGAGTCCAAGACTATATAAAATATTGCCTCAAACCCTACATACTTTAACCGTACTTACTGCAAAGCTTTTGTCCAATCTTGGTAAATATTATAGGCAATTGCCTAAGGTTGCCTGGACCCACAGGCCTAGGTGAGTTAACTGATGGATCTTTTTTGATTGAGGTTCAAAGTCGGGGTAGGATGACCCTACCATCCCCCTACAATTCCTTACGGCAACAATCCCTTCAGCAAAGCTTTTTTCCACATTAGGTACAAATGATAGGCAATTGCCTTAGGTTGCCTGGAATCAAGGACAGAGTTAGGTAAAGTGATGAGACTTTTTTGATTTCGGTCCAAATTTTGGGAAGGGTGACCCTCCCATCCCCCTTCATTAATTCATATAAAAATTCCCTACGGCAAGGACTTTTGTCCAAAAAGGTACAAATGAGAGGCAAAGGCCTAAGGTAGCCTGGACACAAAGTCTCAAGTAGTTAAAGTGATGGAACCTTCTTTATTTAGGTCAACAGTATGGGTACGGTGACCCTACCATTCCCATTATTCAATTCATAAAAAACTCCATACGGTAAAACTCTTGTCCACTTTAATAATAAGTGATAGGCGATTGCCTGATGTTGCTTGGAATTAAAAACCCAGGTGGGTACAGGGATGGATCTTTTTTGATTAATGTCTAAAATTGAGATAGGTTTACCCTACCATCCCCCTTCTTCAAATTATATAACTATTTTCTACGGCAAAGCTTTTGTCCACAATACAAAATTGAAATTGCATAAAGTCGCCTGAACACGAAGTTGGGTACGGTGACCGTTCCATCCCTCTTCTTTAATTCATATAAAAAATTCCGACGACAAAGCTTTTGTCCACACTTAGTACAATTGATAGGACCGAAAGATTAGGTTTGTTAAATGGGGGAACTGTTTTGATTGAGGTCCAAAAAATGGGTAGGGTGACCCTGCTATCCCTCGTTTTTAATTCAAATAAAGTTCCGTACGGGAAAGTTTTTGTCCAGGCTAGGTTCAAATGACAGACAATTGTTAAAGTTACCTGGACCTAAAGACACAGATGGGTAAAGTCATGGATTTTTTGATTGAGGTTCAAAGTTGGAATAGGGTGACCCTACAATCCCACTTTTTTAATTCATATATAAATTCCCTACGGCGAAGCTTTTGTCCACAGTAGGTCCAAATGATAGGCAATTACAATTGCCTAAGGCTGTCTGTACCCAAAGACCCAGGTGGGCAAAGTCTTGGAATTGTTTTTGATTGAAGTCCAGAGTTGGGGAAGGGTGACCCTACAATCCCACTTCTTAAATTCATCAAAAAATCCCTACGGCAAAGCCGTTGTCCACACTTATCAAAGTCCTAAGTTTGAGTAGGGTGACCCTACCGTCCCCCTTCTTTAATTGATTATAGAATCACAACGGTCATAGACTCAAATGGGTAAAGTGATGGAACTTTTTGGATTGAGGTCCAAAGTTAGAGTAGGATGACCCTGCCCTCCCCTTTTTTGATTCGTATAACACATACTTCGCTAGTAGGTTTGTCCACATTGAGTCCAAATGATCGGCTATTGCCTAAGGTGGCCTGGACCCAAAGGCCTAGGTGGGTAAAGTGATGAAAACTTTTTGATTGATGTCTTAAATTGATATAAGGTGTATCTGCCATCCCCCTTCTTCAAATTGTCAGAACATTCCCTTCGGCAAAGTTTTTGTCCACACTAGGAATAAATGATAGGCAATTGAAATTCCCTAAGGTCGCTTGAACACAAAGCCACAGGTTGATAAAGACATGGAACTTCTATGACTGAGGTCCAAAGTTGGGGTAGGGTGACCATACAATCCCCTATCTTGGGTTCATTAAAAACTCCCCATGGCAAAACTTTTGTCCACATTAGATACATATGATAGGCAATTGTCTTAGATTGCCTGGATAACAAAAAACTAGATGGGCAAAGTGATGGAACTATTTTGATTGAGGTTCAAAGTTGGGTAATGGTGACCCTTCTATCCCCCTTTTAAAAAAAAATCCCTATGGCAAACCTTTTGTCCACATTATATACAAATGAAAGGCAATTGCTTAAGGTGGCCTGGACCCAAAGGCCTAGGTTAGTAAAGTGATGGAAATTTTTTGATTGATGTCTTAAATTGATATAAGGTGTATCTGCCATCCCCCTTCTTCAAATTGTCAGAACATTCCCTTCGGCAGAGTTTTTGTCCACACTAGGAACAAATGATAGGCAATTGAAATTGCCTAAGGTCGCTTAAACACAAAGACACAGGTTGGTAAAGACATGGAACTTCTATGACTGAGGTCCAAAGTTGGGGTAGGGTGACCAGACAATCCCCTTTCTTGGATTCATTAAAAACTCCCCACGGCAAAACGTTTGTCCACATTAGATACATATGATAGGCAATTGTCTTAGATTGCCTAGATAAAAAAAACTAGATGGGCAAAGTGATGGAACTATTTTGATTGAGGTCCAAAGTTGGGTAATGGTGACCCTTCTATCCCCCTTTTAAAAAAAATCCCTAAGGCAAACCTTTTGTCCACATTATATACAAATGATAGGCAATTGCCTAAGGTTGCCTGAAATCAAAGACACAGAAGGGTAAACTGAAGGATTATTTTGATTTAGGTCCAAATTTGGTGAAAGGTGACCCTAACATCCAACTTCTTAATTTCATATAAAAATTCCCTACTGCAAAGGTTTTGTCCACACAAGGAACAAATGATAAGCAATTACCTAAGGTTGCCTGGACACAAAGACTCAAGTGATTAAAGTGATGGGAATGTTTGTTATTCAGGTTTAAAGTTGGGGTAGGGTGACCCTACCATCTCCTTCTTTAATTCATAAAAAGATACCTACTGCAAAGCTTTTGTTCACATTAGGTACATATGAAAGGTAATGGTCTAAGGTTGCCTAGACCCAAAAAACTAAATGGGTAAAGTAAAGGAACTGTTTTGATTCA
The DNA here is from genome assembly GCF_036588685.1 of Mytilus trossulus. Classification (NCBI taxonomy): domain Eukaryota; kingdom Metazoa; phylum Mollusca; class Bivalvia; order Mytilida; family Mytilidae; genus Mytilus; species Mytilus trossulus. The sequence goes on along the minus strand of NC_086385.1, from coordinate 61,796,332 downwards.
GATACAAAATTGGGGTAGGATGACCCTACTTTCCCCCGTCTGTAATTCATAAAAAAATCCTTACGGGAAAGCTTTTGTCTACATTATATACAAATGATAGGCAATTGCCTAAGATTGCCTGGAACCATATACCCAGGTTGGTAAAATGATAAAACGTTTTTGATTGAGATCCAAAGTTGAGGTAGGGTTACCCTACCATCCTCTTCTTTAACTATATATAAATTCCCTACGGCGCAGCTTTTGTCTACAGTAAGTACAAATGATTGGTAATTACAATTACATAAGGCTGCCTCGACCCAAAGACACAGGTGGATAAAGTGATGCAACTTTTTTTTATTGAGGTCCAAAGTTGGGTTAGGGTGCCTATACGTCCCCCTTCTTTAATTCATAAAAAAAATCCCCACGGCAAAACTTTTGTCCACATTAGATACATATGATACGCAATTGCCTAAGAATGCCTGTACCAAAAGAACTAGAAGGGTACACTGATGGATTTTTTTTATTGATCGAGGTCCAAATTTGGCGAAGGGTGACCCTAACATCTAACTTCTAAATTTAATATTAAAATTTCCTACTGCAAAGGTATTGTCCACGCTAGGTACAAATGATAGGCAATTGCCTATCAAAGAAGGCCTAGGGGGATTGTGGACTCATTCTACGATGAGTTTATTCTACCCCAACGTTGGACTTCTTTTAAAAAAGTTCCATAACTTTGCCAACCTGGGTCTTTGGGTCTTTGGGTACAGTCAGCCTCAATCGAAAAAGTTTCATCACTTAATCTTTGGGTCCAGGCAACCTTAGCTTGTACATGGTGTGACAAAAACTTCCCCGTAAGGAAATTTATATGAATTAACAACGGTATAAAGCAAACTTTGGACTTCAATAAAAACAGTTCCCTCACTTTATTTACTAAGTACCTAATCATTGGGTCCAGACAACCTTAGACAATTGCCTATCTTATGAATCTAATGTGGACCAAAGCTCTGCCGTAGGGATTTTTTTTAAAGATATAAAGAAGAGGGGATGGTGAGTACTGCAACCAGAGTTAATTTTTTTAGAACTTTAATTGTCCGGAAGAACACACACCGAAGTTATATATCGATGGACAGAGGAAAACGTGTACAATAAGAAAAGTTGGGTCGTAGAAATCCAGAGTGGTCACATTTTTGTGAAATTGAGGTCAAAGGTCAGACCTAAAAATATCAATATTTCAACCACAAGTACAAACAGGAGAAATTGTCTGATATTTATTCAATAGAAAACTTCAAAAACGATTCAATTACAAGCATATGCTATAACAAATGTTAAAACGACAAATTTGACTACTTATATGAAGAACTGCCATTACAAAACGGCGTTGATTTGGAACCTTCCGATTTTTTTCCATTTATGACATAGCAAAATAAGAAGAGGCCTTGACCTTTTCACATTCATAAACTTTCATATTGTGTATAATGTTTTACTACAGCATATATCAGAATTATTTTCTAAACTATAAAACACCAGATAATCAAATTATTTCAATATTTTTCTATCTTTGAAAAAAACTAAATTCAAACGCTGAAACAGTGTTATTAATTTTGCATCTAAAAGGTTGTGTATTTTGTGAAAATTAGTATCTATTTATAGATAAATACATATTGTGTATTTGCAAAGTCTGGACAGATAAGTTATCGCACAAAATATACCATAGTCACCCGAGGCGAATGCGAGGTTTAAAAAAAATCAGAAGTTTTACTTGCCTTGAGTAGCGGTTTGGTTGAGTGTAAAATAAAGTCAGTTTGGTGCATGAACATTGTCTTAGTGGGATAATCCTTGTTAAAAAGTTAACTCATTAATTTTTTAAGGGAAGGATGAAAAATTATACAATGTAATGCCAATTTTCTAATGTTGTAATTCAAAATCAGTCATGACCCTTATATAACTTTCAAAAGCGACACAAACTAGCTCAAGTATTAATTAGATAGGGACATGCATCAATCTCTTAGTCTTCAAATGATGATTAAGTACGCGTATTAGTACTACAACACACTTCCCTTTTTGCAAGTAAAAGTGATCGGTATATGTAGAGGATGTGCTACATGAAAAAGATTTTTCCCTTTGGAAGAACAGATCACATCACTAACAAACATTTCCTTTCTCAATTTTATGTTATCAATGATCTGACAGCAAGTTCAAATTACAATTTTTCATTTACTTTTTACCTAATTGTACAGGTGTTGACTTCAATAAGTACTTGGTAATGCATGGATAAATGCTTACTCACATTTATTAGCACAACTTAAAAGACTGTCAACACGTTTAGAGCACTCAGTTTTGTGTACTTTTGTGTTTTTTTAAAGGTTTTTCTTTTACACAAAAAACACTGTTTTCATATCCAAACTACAAGGAAGAAACTGAGCGCGAGATCGTATAAAAGTGTCAGGTTTTAAGGATACATGTCGATCAGTTTGATCACATGTATGTATTTCTTTGTTTCTAATTTAAAGTTCCCCAAGGATGACTAGGGAAACGAAATATGGTAACTTGGTCTTCTCCTGCAACAACTCTTTGATGGGTCCGTAGGTGGTCTGTTGCAATGGCAAATTTCTGTCCCAATCCAATATACCATCATTTTCCAGTGGCAGTCCACATTTTCCCGACCATCATCCCGAATGGCCACTATTATGACAAGACCTACCTATTGTTTTTATTGTTAACTTGTTCTCGTCCTGAATATGCATGAAATATTTTCCCCTGGACGTTAAGCAACCAACAATCAAACAATCAATCTAATTAAAAGACGCAACAATTTTGCCTTCTGGTGCAAGTCTATTAACATCACTGATGATTCGCCCAAGGAAAGCAGAATATCAAGAGAAGTTGGTTGTAGCATCTCCTTGTCACACACAAAATATCTGCGAAACTTCAATAGTACTTTTTCCCCGACCACTTGCATGCATATTATTTGCTCTGAAGTTAAATATTGACATCCATTTTGTACAATGTAAATTCACACAATATCAACTTTAGTCATTATCCGGAAAAAACTCTGATCCGAAGGATTTGGTTAACTTTTATAAAAAGTCAAAATTTTATTAACAAAAATATACCTTATTTACAGAAAATACTCGAAAGAACAACTATATATATTCAAATCACTCAAAAATAAATTAACTTCTCGTACACAATCTACATAATCACATCGAAACTATCAAATTCATTGTGAAGGAAAAAATAAATGGTGGAGCTGATTGACTGATAGGAAATTTCCGTAATTAAAAAAGGTACAAATGATGTTTTTATTTTTGAGTTTTTGACAAAATTGTTTGAAATTTGCCTAACAAAATTTGCATGCAGTATCGCAATAATATGTTTTGTCCTCTCAAATGTCAAATACTGTTTTTGAATCATATGTTTCTCGTTTTCAAAGAAAAATGCCTTAAATTCCTATCTAAAAAAATCAGCCAACTTTAAGTTTGAAAGTTTTACTTGAGAATGGTATTATATTTATGTCTTCATCATTCTGATGATCCTTGATGATATGTGCATAGAAAATATTTACGAAAATAGCGGAAAATTTAACCAAAAATATATATTGTTGGATGTTAAGGTAACTACCCAAAACCGTAAATTGAAAGAACCCCCATTAAAGGGATACATTACAACAATGTGACCATAGAAACTTTTTACGACCTGACGGAAATTAAAATATAGATATTATTCTATCATTTAAAACAATTTGCAGCCGTGTGTCATTCCGGACCATTAAACTCGTTAACTAAGCGTCTTTTTCGATGTCAGTTGCAGTACTAGGTAGGGTCACCGTACCCCACTTCGGATATTAATAGTATTATCACTTTACCCAACTGGGTTTATGGTTCCATACAACCTTAGGCAATTGCCTATCATTCATACCTAACGTGGACAAAAGCTTACCCTAAAGAAATTTTATATGAATTAAAGACAAGGATAGTAGGATCACCCTACCCGTATTTTGGACCTGAATCAAAACAGTTCCATCACTTTACCAACCTAGTACTTCGGGTTCAGGCAACCTTAGGCAATTGACTATCATATGTACATATATAGCTAATATGGACAAAATCTTTGTCGTAGGATTTGTTTTATGAATTAAAGAAGGGGGATGGTTGATCTCCCTACCCAAACATTGGACCTCATTAAAAAAACAATCATCACTTTAACTTCTGTGTTAGGCAATTATCTATCACTTTACCTAGTGTGGACAAAAGCTCTGCTTAAGGGAGTTGTATGTTGAATTAAAAAAGGTGGATGACAGGGTCATCCTACCCCAACTTTGAACCTCAATAAAAAAAGTTTCATCAGTTCACTCACCTGAGGCAACCTTAGGCATTTGCCTTCATTTGATTCTAGCATGGGCAAAAGCCTTGCCGTAGTGAATTTTATATAAATTAAAGAAAAGGGATGGTAGGGTCACCTACCTCTACTTTGGACCTAAATCAAAAACGTTCCATCACTTTAACCACTTGAACTTTTGTGTCCAGGCAACCTTAGGCAATTGCCTATCATATGTAACTATACAGCTAATGTGGACAAAACCTATCCTTAGGTTTTTTTTATGAATTAAAGAAGGGGGATGATAGGGTCATCTTACCCCAACTTTGGACCTCAATAAAAAAAAGTTCTATCACTTTAACCACCTGTTTCTTTGGTTCCAGGAAACCTTAGACAATTGTCCAACATTTGTACCTAGTGTGGCCAAAAACTTTCCCGTAAAGAATTGTATATGAATTAAAGACACGTGGGATAGTAGGGTCACCCTACCCCACATTTGGACCTGAATCGAAATCGTTCCATCACTTTACCAGCCTGGGTTTGATTCCAGGCAGCATTAGGTATATGCCTATAATTTGGTCATAGTGTGGCCAAGTGCTTTGCTGTAGGGAATGTTTATATGAATTAAAGAAGGGGAACTGTAAGATCACCCTTTTCAAAATTTGGGCCTCAATCAACAAAATCCATTACTTTATCATTCTGTGTCCAAAGTTGGGGTAGGGCGACCCTGCTATCCCCTGTCTTGAATTCATATAAAATACCTTACGGCAAAGTTTTTGTGCATACTAGGAACAAATGATAGACAAATGTCTAAGGTTGCCTGGAACCAAAGACACAGATTGGAAAGCTTATGGAACTTTTTTTGAGTGAGGTCCAAAGTTGGGTTGGGTGACCCTACCATCCCCCTTTTTAATTCATATATCAATGCCATATACAATTTGTACGGCAAAGCTTTTGTCCACACTAGATACAAATGATAAGCACTTGAATAAGGTAGCCTAGACCCAGAGACATACGTGGGTAAAGTGATTGCAATTTTTGATTGAGGTCCAAATTTTAGAAAAGGTGATCCTGCTATCCCCTTTTTAATTGATATAAAATTTCCCGACGGCGAAGCTTTTGTCCACACTAGGAACAAATGATATGCAATTGCCTGATGTTGACTGGACCCAACTAATTTGGTAGGTTAAGTAATATAACTTTTTTTATTGAGGTTTAATTTTATGGTACGGTGACCCTACCATCCCCCTTCTTTAATTCATAAAAAAATCCCTACGTCAAAGCTTTTGTCCACATTTGGCACAATGCCGAAGTTTGCCTGGAACCAAAGACATAAGTGGGTAGAGTGATGGAACTTTTGGGATTGAGGTTCAATTTTTTGTCAACATTAGATACAAATCATACGCACATGCCTAAGTTTGCCTGGAACCAAATACCAAGGTGAGTAAAGTGAAACAACTTCTTTGATTGAGGTACACAGTTGAGGTAGGGTGACCCTGCCATAACCTTCTTTGATTCATATAAAAAATCCCTGCGGCAAATCGTTTGTCACAACTAGGTACAAATAAAAGGCAATTACCGAGGGTTGCCTCAAACCAAAGACCAATGTGGGTAGTGATTGAACTTTTTTGATTGAGGTTCAAAGTTGGAGAAGCATGACTGTAACATCTCCCTTCTTTAATTCATATAACAATACCCTAGGGCAAAAATGTTGTCCACACTATGTAAAAAGGACAGGCAATTGCATAAGGATGTCTGGACCAGAAGACCTAGGTTGGTAAAGGGATGGATCTTTTTGATAAAATTTACGGTACCAATTTTCTTGCACCAGATGCGCATTTCGACAATACATGTCTCTTCAGTCACGCTCGTGGCCAAAATATTTGATATCCAAAGCTTATATAAAAGATGGAGAACTATAATCCAAAAGGTCCAAAAAGTATAGCCAAATCCGTGAAAGGAATCAGAGCTTGTTTGCGGTCCAAATTTGGGGTAGGGTGACCTAACCATCTCTCTTCTTTAATTTAGATAGCATTAATCCCTACAATAAAGCTTTTGTCAACACTAGGAACAATTGATATTCAATAGCCTAAGGTTGCCTGGACCTAGAAACCTTAGTGGTAAAAGCGAAGGAACTGTTTTGATTGAGGTCGAATGTTGGTGTAGGGTGACCCTACCATCAAGTTTGGGTAACTTGAAGTAAAAAATTGAAACATTGTGAATCAACTTTTACATATTATAGAAGCATATGTGTTTGTTTTGTTAATGCTGCTTTGATATATTGTGCTTGTAGATATTTATACTATTTATGCTACTCATTTTTAACCATTTTATTATATTATGTCGACTATAACTATTGGTAGTGTAAACTGCAGGGGTTTATCAAAAACAGTTAAAAGAATTGATATATTTACAAAATATAAGGACTTATATGATATAACCATATTAGAAGACACCCATAGCTCATCTGAAAAAGAAAAACAATGGCTTCGTGAATGGGGTTATCATTATTCGGTCCATATAAAGGTGCCAAAGTTATACGATAGTCCTGAATGGTGATATCTAGTATGATAGAATTACCCATCAGGTCTATAGTTTCCTCATGGATCTTGAATTCGAAAGTATTTTTGAAAAAAATAGCTACCCCGCTACTTTTACTAGAAAAAGAACTAAATTTCCCCACATATCCCAGTCTTTTTTGTGAACATAAAACACAAACAAGTTTAACAAATAGACTAAAAAAGGTGCTGGTAAATATAATAAGTCAAACACAAAAAGGTTTTCTTAAAGGTTGGTATATAGGCGAATGTACTAGATTTATTTATGATCTGATGGAAAAGATGGAGGAAGACGACATTCCTGGACTTTTACTTTTAGTAGATTTTGACACGGTCGAATGGTCTTTTATACTAGAGGCTTTGCAGTTTTATGGCTGTGACCATACATTTATAAGTTGGATTAAGGCATGCTACTGTGAAGCCTCTAGTGCAGTGTTAAACAACGGATATATTTCAGAATTTTTTTTCATTGAAAAGAGGGGTTCGTCAAGGAGATCCTTTGAACTACTCAGTGCAGCTATTTTAAAATGACCCTGATGTTGCTTGGGTAACAATTAATGACTCGGAATTTTTATTGAGTCAATATGCTGATGATTCTTCCCTATTCCTGGATGGTGACAAAAAATCTCTAAATCAATGTCTAAATTTGTTTGATAAACTTTCAGAATGTGCTGGACCTAAGTGTAATGTTGACAAAACTGAGGCCATATGGATTGGGTCAAAACAGGGTAGTATGGAAAAACTTTTGCTAGAAAAAAATTTGTTTGGAACCTTTCTGGGAGGTTCAAACTATTAGGAATATGGTTTGAGCTTGCTAAAAGAGATAAGACTTAATGTAATTTTACAGCCAAGATGAACAGTATCAAGTCACTTCTTAATACTTGGGCTTATAGAGAACTAACATATATTGGGAGGGTGGTTGTGATTAAAACTTTAGCACTTTCCATTTTGGTTCAAGTTCTGACTGTCCTCCCTAACCCCCCAGATGGGGTTTTGAAGGAGATTCAAAATATAAATTTTTCAATTTTTTATGAAAAGGAAAACCAGATAAAGTGAAAAGAACAGTGGTTATGTCCGAATACTGTGATTGCGGTCTTAAGATGCCTTATATTGACTATTTTTGTTATAGCGCAAATTTGTCTTGGCTGTATAAATTACTAGACCCCCAAAATTCCTTGGAGAGTTTTGCTGCTTAGTTATATACAAAAATTTGCGGGGGACAAAATTTTACATTTAAGTAGGGAAAGATTGCTTTATTTACCCAAACAAGTCAATCAATCTCTTTTGGCAAGATATCCTGGAAATGTTTTCAAAATTAAAAAAATAAGTTGAAAGTTGAAAACAATACCGATATTCTTGCCCAGTCCATATGGCTAAATCCAAACATCAAAATGGATGGCATGATGATTTTGTTGGGTACATACATTGAAAATTGTATATTTTTTATCAATGATCAGGTGTCAGATAATAAAACATTATTCTCATATGAAGAATTTGAGAAAAAGTATAATATCAATACTAATTTTGTAGAGTTTTATGGTATTTCAAGTGCTATTCAAAATAGTTGGAAAAGTAGGATAGAAGGTACATGTAGTTCTAAACTTGATAATATAGTAAATAAATTAGTAGATAAAGTTAAAAAAAAGAACCAAAATAATAAATTTTTCTATAATATATTTCTGGAGGATAATAAAGTATTATCCCTATCTTCCCGTAACAAATGGGAAATAGACTTAAATAGACAGCTTGAAGATTGGAATGCTATTTATTCCATGCCCTTTATTATAACCAAAAATTCGTTTTACGAAATTTTCAATTTAAGATTGTTCATAGAATTTTACCATGTAATTCCTTTTTATATATTAAATGTAAATTAAAAGGAAATGAACTATGCAAATTTTGTTCAGAAGTTAGAGAAAATATTTTTCACGTTTTTGGGAATGTAATGTAACACAAAACTTCTGTTTATCCATTATAGATTAGATTAAAACTGATAAAATCGTCTTGCCTTTTAGTGCAAAAGAGGTCATTTTAGGTGTGACTGAGGATTTTTTCAACAGTAAAACAGCTTAATATCTTGTTGTTACTTATATACTATATATACAAATGTAGATGTAAGAGCATATTGGGCACAACATATGGTGGGATAGAATATTTAAAGTATTGGAATAAAATAGAAAAATACTTTGTATGTGTCTAAACCCCTACACAACAAATAAAAATGGATCAGAAGTGGCAATTGCTAGAAGCAGCATTTAATTAACGAAATCAATTGTAATATTTATATCTTATTATACCATAATTATGATTTAATCGATCTTACAAGTATTAAGTAACTTTTTATACTTTGTGTTTAATACTGCATTATGTTATTGCACATGTCTCATCTTGAAAAAAAAAATAATTACAAAAAAAAAGGTTCAAACAATTGCCTAAGGTTATCTGTAACCAAAGACCCAGGTAAAGTGATGGAATTTTTTTTAATTGTGGTTCAAATTTGGGGTAGAGTGCCCCTTCTTTCAACCTTCTTTAATTCATATAACAATATATTAATTTCATACGACACAGCTTTGGTCCACACTAGGTACAAATGAGAGGTAACTACCTAAGGTTGCCTCGACCCAAAGATCAAGGTGGGTAAACTGATGGATTGAGGTTCAAAGTTGGGGTAGGGTGACTCTACCACCCCTTCTTAAATTCATAAAAGAATCCCTACGGCAAAGATTTTGTTCAAACTGAGAACAAATGATAGACAATTTTCTAAGGTTGCAGGGTACAAAAGACCTAGGCGAGTAAAGTGATGGATCATTTTGATTAAGGTTCAAATTGGTGTAGGGTGACCCAACTATCAAGATTCTTTAGTTCATATGACAATTCCCTTAAGGTTACCTGGACCCAAAGACCTAGGTTGGTTAAGTGATGGAACCTTCACGATGCAGGTTCAAAGTTGATGAAGGGGGACCCTACCATCCCAATTATTTAATTCATTAAAACATTCCTACGTCAAATCCCTTGTCCACACTAGAACAAATGATAGGCAATTGCCTAAGGTTGCCTGCAACCATAGACCTAGATGGGTAAATGATTGAACTTTTTGATTGAGGTCCAAAGTTTGGGTACGGTGATCCTACCAACCATCTTCTTTAATTCATGAACAAAACCCTAACGCAAAGGTTTTGTCCAAAATAGATAGAAATGATAGGAAATTGCCTAAGGTTGCCTGGTTGTGGGTAAAGTGATTGAACTTTTTTGATTGAGGTACACAGTTGGGGTTGGGTGACCCTACTATCCCATTTCTTTAATTTAGAAAAATTCCCATCGGCAAAACTTTTGTCCACACTTGGTACAAATGATAGGCAATTGACTAAGGTTTCCCCGACCCAAAGACCAAGGTGGGTTAAGTGATGGATCCTACCATCCCCCTTTTTTAATTCATGAAAAATTCTCTACGGCAAAACTTTTATCCACACTAGGTTCAAATGAAAACAATTGCCTAAGGTTATCTGGACCCTAAGACCCAGGTAAAGTGATGGAATTTGTTTAATGATGGTCCAAATTTGGGGTAGGATGCTCCTTCTTTCAACCTTCTTTAATTCATATAACAATATATTAATTTCATACGACAAAGTTTTTGTTCCACACTAGGAACAAATGATATTTAATTACCTAAGGTTACCTTGAACCAAAGATCCAGGTGGTAAAAGTGATGGAAAATTTTTGATTGATTTCCAAAGTTGAGGTGAGGTGACCCTACCGTCCCTTTTTCTATAACTCATATAACAATTCCCTATGGCAAAGCGTTTGTCCACACGAGGTCCAAAAGATAAACAATTAGCGAAGGTTGCCTGGACCTAAATACCCAGGTGGTTAAAGTGATGGGACTTTTTTGGTTGGGGTACAAAGTTGGGATAGGGTGACACTAACAACCCCCTTCTTTAATTCATATAAAATTCCCTACGGCTAAACTTTTGTCAATACTAGAAACTAATGATAGGCAATTACGTAAGGTTGCCTGAAATTAAAGATCAAGGTGGGTAAAGTGATGGAACTTTTTGATTGAGGTCCAAAGTTTCAGCAGGGTGACACTACTAACCCCCTACTTCAATTGATAACAAATTCCCTTTTGTCCACATTAAGGTGGTATGGGAGTCTAAAATAAAAAAGATAGAATGTGTTCATACTTTGCCAAAACGTAGTATATATTGCTAAATGTTCAAAAATGAAATAAAAATGATAGGTCACCGCGCATTTTCTAGAGCTACAGGTGGTGATAAAATGACACATTTTGTATGGATTAAACACGAAGAAACACCATTTTGTGATTAGAAACTAAACAAAATGATAGAATTGCAAATAAAATTAGAAAAAAGATAGCTTTCAGACAATACCTTGAGAAAATCAAAAGAAAAGATAGGGTCACCGTATGTTTTTTCCATCTAAAATACAAAATAGGAAAATTTCATGAAGAATCCATCAGAAAATTAACTATTTTAGAGTTATCTCCCCTTAAAATGCCAATTTTAAAACAAATAAAACAATTAATCCACTCTTGTTAAAATACTAATATTTATAAGATATCTTCTTAGAAATTAGTTCTTTTGAATAACAGTTCACATCACTAGTAACCCGAATTTAGCTTGAACGGACAAAAACGTATTAACGCTATTTAAATGAGATTAATTGTTATTTGATAAAGATTGACAAAATTAAAAAAATATTTTTAATTCATTTCAATTCATTTCAATTCATTTTAACGCCAGTCAAATAGATTTCCTAGCGGTCAATCAATTGAAATCAAGTTGCTGGTAATGTACGTCAAACTAATAGGCCACGCCCCCGTTAAACTATTTCAAACTGGCATCAATTCGTTTTAAACATCGTTGAGACCCGAGCTTTGTACAGGTAAATCACCCAAGCAAAACAACCTTGATCTATTCATCGTTTTTATCTTCTTCAAATTTTATTGAATTTAGTTAAATGCGTGTATTCTTAGTAAAGTCGCATGCTTCACAATTTTTAACAAATGAATGAACAATACACGTGACATTTAAGAAATTTAAATAAAAACATTAAAAAATTGATGCACGGTTTAAGAAATGTGAATCTGTTGAAATAAAATAGTAAGATGTATAACTTAATTTGAATTTGCCAAAATGCAGTAGATCTTTATATCACATATTCGTTTCAAAAATTGCTAAGTGCTATGAAAACTCGTGGAATGTAAGTAACGTATGGTCCCTTGCAATTGCTTACGAAACTTTAGGTATTCCTGTATATTTACCGTTTCTGTTTTTTTTTCTGTTTTACTTTATTGTACTCGTAAATTAAATATGTCACGGAAATAAAAGTAACTTCACAGAAATTATTCATTGCGTATACATTTTATAATTAAAATCTTATATTTTAGGTTAACAACAATTATTCACTAGCTACATATATGGATATACGAAATTGCTTGTAATGAAAAACAATGTTTTGTTAAATAATAAAATTGATGAATATAATGTGACATTTGTTGAATTTAAATAATAAGCAGTTAGTCTAGCTCAAAATTGTAAATGAAGTAACAGATCAATGAACTTTTAAAACTGTGTTAAATTGTAATACCGGTCGCTGGAGCAAAACAGGCGTAAATTGTGGAAGAGCATATTGTGAACGAGCATATTGAAGCGTTGTTACGATTCTGGAAAGGTATATTATCTTGCTATCATGCACCTTGGCGTACACAACTTCTTGTAATAAATGAACATGTATCCTGTATATATAGATTTTAATTTGCAATAACAACGGGTATGTTTAAGTTAAACGATCTTGACTGGCTATTAGTCGGCATTCGTTTACGGCTTTTAATAGGCTCTAGCGTTAAATCAAGTCTGTTGAGACTGTTTTCAGCAAATTTAGACCAATCATAAAAAGTAACGTTCAAATCTTTCAGATCGGGTTAAGATCCGTTTAGTGTGCCAGAATGATATTAATAGTTACGCCCTTTCATGTGGATGATACAGAGGCGGATTTAGGGGGGCAGGGGGCATCCCCCCTTTTTGGGAAAAAATTTGGTTGCTTATATAGGGAATCATTGAAGCGTGACTGGAGCGGGACCCCTATTAGGTCATTCAGTGGGCCCCCACTTATGAAAAATTCTGGATCCGCCACAGGATGCTACATTGTAGTATAAATGCTAAATAAAAAACGTAATTCTATTTTTAATTATCAAACATAAAATCATTCGTTTACTTTTTCTTTCAGTTGATCTTTTTTTAAGGGATTAGCGAATTAATAATATATACATGCAATTTTGTTAGTATGTTTTGTTGGGAAAATAAATTATTCGCCAATAACTGTTTCTGATTTATTTTTTTATTTTTTTCTGCTGTTAATTTATTTATTTATCTACTTATTATTTAAAAAAAAAAGGAATTCAAATTTCAAACGGAACACCAGAGACATATAATATATGTATTATATGTCTCTGGTAACACTAACAAAAGAGTGACAACAACATCTTATAAATTTCATACGTCCAAATCACGTTTCTGGATTTTATTTCATCAGGAAAGATCAAAGCAAAATACAAATATTTTATATGAAAGATAATTTATATAGAAATAATTTCGTTACCTCTTTAGGCTGCATCAGGTAACCATGTCTCCGTTTGAACTAAGCTTCTGAAACTGCTCCTACTGACCGTGAAGTGAGAGTGATAAAACTATGAATAACATACCATCGGAAAGAACATGATGTCGATGAGGTTTTACAGAATAGAGAATGATCGGTTATAAATATGAATAATAGAGAAAATGGAACAAAAAAAATAAAGACTAGAGAATAATAAGGTGCTTGAATATAAAGAGTTGATAATAATAGACAAAAAGTATAAAGAATAGAAAAATAAAAGGACTAAACATTAAAGAAAACAGAAATGAAGGATCCCGTCCAGATCCTCATAGATTAAAACAATATAACCTAATTTTAAGTTCAGCATCGAGTATATGTCTTAGTCTCGTAGTACATCTGTTTGTAAATGCGCTTATCCTATCTTTCATTTAAAAAAAAATCTTATTGAATATAAATAGGTATTTATTTGTTTGTTCCGATTGCACTTTTATAAATAATTCTTTTTCGTCTTCTACCTCTAAACTGTAAAAGTAACGTGTGTATGCGTTAATATACGGTCTATACAGATTAAGTTCGATAGCACTTGTCAATAATCTAAAGGTAATAAAATCAACGATCCATAAAATAACGCGGCAATTACAATGGCTATTTCACATTTATAGCATACGTTCACCCGTAATGGTATTATACCTGTACCTCCGTATGTGTAGCAGTGTATGTAAAGTGCGAATCTTAAAATATCATTTTTACTGTATATGCCATAAATGTCTAATGTAGAATGATAAATAAACAGACGAACTTTTTTTCAGTTTTGAAGAAAATGAGTTAAAATGTATATGTTCAGAAATACATAATACTAATAAAACAAAGTAAGAGATGCGAGCGGGGTTTTATCGCGCCTAATGCCATCCAGCTGTGAAATATATACCAAAATAGGTGAATATTTAGGACATTTCACGAACAGATCGTGCAAGTGCTTTATAAATACTAGGTGAAATGTTGTTGCAGTAAAAAATATTCATTTTAATACAATTATTAAAGTTGTATAACTTAGAATATGTTTTGTCATTCAGTTTCTTCATATTTAACTAAATTCCACTATGATGATTTCGTAATGCTAGTCATGTTTACTGTCGAATAATGATACTATTCTTTCATTTTCACTGTGGAGCGAATCATTAGTATTGTATATGCGGTGCATTTTCACTGTATAATTATTTTTTTTTCATCTATTACAGCTCGTTTCTTTAAGCATGTAGAGCAAGACTTGATTTGATTTGCTTGCTTTTTTTTTTATTGGATAATCATTATGATAACACCCAATTTAATTCAAATATTAAAAATACAGGTCAAACTATGCCTTTTTCATATTGTTTAAAAATGTCAATCTTATTTACAAAGTTTGTATAAACAATTATACAAACAAAGCAAGCAAGCCAACCAAAGTTTTGCTTTACATGCATTAGGAAATTAGCTGTAAAGCCTTAATTTAGCAGACTTGCTCAAACAATAGATAAAGTAAGAGAAAGATTTGATAAAATTTAACTTAATTACGGAGGAAAGTTTGGTTTTAAAACACTCTAATAAATTCAATAGAAATAACATTTATTTCAAATGTATTCCAAGCGTATACATATAGATTGCACCTTTGTTTTCCCGTTTAAAAGGTTTTACACTGGAGCCCTTTATAACTTGCTGTTCGGTGTGAGCCAAGACTCCATGTTGAAGACCGTATTTTGACGTATAATGGTCTACTTTTATAAATTGTGACTCGGATGGAGAGTTGTCTCATTGTTGTCTCATTGTCACATACGACATCTATATATGGCTCAAAAACGAAACGAGACGGGATAAAAAAGGATAAAAAAAATCTACGCTACTTTTTTAATATATTTATAATGGGCTTAATATGAGTCAAAATAGAGTAAAATAGTGGAACGCATTTGGGTATAAGCGTCACGCCGGATTGCCGATTTTTTGCAAGCGTGACAGGTGAAAGTCAAATGATTGTGTAGTGAAAAACGGGAAATGAAGTCTAGCGGGACACGGATAATTACAAAAAATTAGAACTGCATAGTATAAGCGGGATACGGGAATCTGACAAAACAATAAACGGAATACGGGAATCTGCCAAAACAGAAAGCGGGATCCGGGATCAGAACCCCCCAATGAGACCCCAGAATAAGATATTTTTGTATATTCATCCTATTGTTACAGTCATGCCTTAAATAACAAATGTATCCGATGCATGCATTTTTTTATATTTTTGGTCCCTTTTTCAATTTTGTGGGGTCCAAATTTATAGACAAAAGTCCTTTAATATAGATATTTGGAATTCGTTGACATGCTGAATCTAACCGTGTACCTAGTTTGGGGATTTTTTGCCTAGTTGCTGAAATAGCCCACATAGAGTTCCAAAGGGTCTAAAATCAACAAAAATGAATTGTAGCAGGCATTTCGTGTACAATAACCCAAATGTGCATGGTTTTACCTCTGCGGTAGTATTCATTCGCGGATCTAGAATTTTTCATAAGTAGGGGCCCACTGACTGCCTAAGTGGGCCCGCTGCTGTCACGCTCCAGTGATTCCCTATATAAGTAATTAAAATCAAGGAGAAACGTCATCTGAAGAATACAATATGACATTTTGAGAATCGCTTTTGTTACAAGCTTAAGTTTGAAAAGCTATATATTTGATGAAGAATGAATGAGGAGTTTGTATTTCATTTTGAAAATACATGTATCATAAATCCTAAAGTCATCAACTAAGTTTTTTTTCATTTGTTGCATGTGCATTTATCACATAATTCTACAATAAAAATGCCTCGCATCTTTGAAAATTCTACAGTAATAATGACTGCACTAACAGTGATAGTTCATCGCATCTATAGTTAAAATGGATCGCTTTCAATAATCGATATGCTATATTATGATGCTTTTATAACACTTATTTGAACTTTAATGCTATGTTTGTATATCACAATGAAAATATGTTAAAACTTAACTTAAAATCCTTTAACTTGATATTTTCAAAACGTAAACAAATACAGTTTTCCCATGATCCTTTATTTTACAATAGACATACCCGCATATAACAGTAAAAATGAACTATCTGGATTCGCACTTTATATACACTGTGAAGTATAAGGTTCATAATCATTTGTTTACAGCTTCTTTCTAACACTATTGCACATATTACAAAACCGCAAATTTAAAATAGTTAAAAAGATATACGATATTGATAAGACATTTTTTTTTTTTTTTTTATCAAAAATGTATGGTCGTGTATTTGTAACTCTTAACTGTTTACCTAAAATGTATTGAAGATGAAAAAGATTAGATTTGTTCTCAAATATTTGCCAAAAGAAACATTTTCCGAAAAAAATTAATCCATATGATAACGTGTTGTCCTTTAATTCTTTTTTTGGGGTCCGTAAAAATACCGCAAAAGCCCCCCTCAGTGCACTAAGAACAAAAAATGCACTAAAAGTACCTGATGGAATGATACAATTGGTATCTATAAGTCAACGTTTTAAGAGTAAATAATTTCAGATTTTATAATCATATCTTAAGTAATTAGAAAGTTATTTAGCATTTTATCGACACGTGCCACACTCAGTTGACAGTAATCTATAGAAATTCATGTTCGTTCAACCTTGACCCGTTTTGAATACACTAGTATACTTATTAAAAAAGTATATATTATGTTATTTCATGTTGTTCTTGTTTTTTTTATGGTATAGTTATAACTGCCATATCTATTTTGCTTTTCTGTCTTTTATAGTTTTTACTTCTATGTAAGAGTGTACTTTCTTCTTATTTTTGTTTCTTATAATTTCGTTTGCTTGTTCCGTAAGTTCACTTTTTTAAGTTTTGCATGTTCTGTAGTAATGTTTTATAAAGATATTTTGAAATAGTAAAAA
This sequence comes from Mytilus trossulus, assembly GCF_036588685.1. Classification (NCBI taxonomy): domain Eukaryota; kingdom Metazoa; phylum Mollusca; class Bivalvia; order Mytilida; family Mytilidae; genus Mytilus; species Mytilus trossulus. Next base: position 61,778,941 of record NC_086385.1, on the reverse strand, counting down.
AATATATAGAGTTTGTTTACCAACACATACTGTTATAGAAGATACAGATGTTTCGCAAAGTATAATAGTTTATTACATTTTTGTTAAGCCTTCCGACTTTTGTTGCAATAGCGATCTACAAACCACAACAATTCACTATGTGGGTAAAGTGTTTGAAACTTTAATAACTTTCTTAACTATCCTGGATTTCTAATAAACTAGGACAGAAGCTTGTTTATGATCATAAGATAGCTTAAAAAAAAAAAAAAAAAAACGTTTATCCGTATTTTTATTATATCTGAATTTTTGGGTTTTCAAGTTCTGTAATCTGATATACATTCACTCTGGTGAGAGTTTAAAAAAATCACATTTTCATGTCGGTGCCTTTTAATGAGCGGTCGACTATATGGAAGGGGTTTTCACGTTATTGAAGGCCGGATTGTTGCCTATAATTGCTAACATCCACTTCAATTAGGAGGTTGAGCGTACACACACATGCATTTTTATCACGTCACCTTCTTTATGTGCCTTTCCAAAGTCAGTGGCTTGTAGTTCAGTGGTTGTCGTTGGTTCATGTCTGTCATATAGGTTTTTTTTGTAAATTGTTATTTTTCTAGATTGGGCGGTTCGTTTTCGAATTTAATTGTTCCAAAGTTCATGTTGGGACCTTTTAAGATTATAAGGTACGGTCGCCTAATATAGCTTACATGTGTACATCCCATTAAGTTGATGGATAGTTGTATAATTGCAAATCATATCACATCTCCTTATTTTTTTTTTTTAAATGAGCTTTAATAAGTTGGGACAAGCGATTGTACAGGAAAGGCCCAAGTGATAGTACAGTAAACTTGCAAACGATTGTACAGTCAATTAATTTATCCGAAATTGAAAAAAATATTATTTGTTAATCTCTACTTGCTGGTTAACTTTCAGACAGGTAAGACTATATAACAGAAATGATACTTTTGAAATTTCGGTACTCAACGATTTGTATTTCATTGCGTGATTAGTGACATTTCTATCGCTGTCGTGTGACAGTTTTGGTCGATTTATATAAAGCTCCTCCATTCGACGAACAAAATGTGTATGCATACGTCGTTTATTATTTGATTTGTTCATATATACATATAGAATGTTTTGATTATTTGAGTTCATCATTGGAAAACTTTCCATGTTGCAATTTGTTATATTTTCGAATGTCGAAAATGTAGAAACCGTACAGTTCCGTTCCCACACAATATAATAATAATGTAATCGGGTTTTTAAGATTCCCACGGATGCCACATTTTCTTTCAATCTCTTATGTAAGTATGCACAAATTAAAATTTCTGTGTTGTTAAGAAGGTCATGAAATATCGGAAGTAATTTACCTCAAATTATAATAAATCAAAATTTGCTTCTTTAGAAAAAAGTCATCTTGCAATTTCCCTTATAAAACAAAATAAAAACTCTGATAAACACAAAATATTTTTTAAAATTATTCTTTCATCAAGTTGAAAATAAACTACGCTAAACCATTAAGTTTATTCTTCAACTATCATAAACTTATTAATTAGTAACGATCAAATGACAATTGTTTATTGGATGGATTGAACATTGATGCTTGGGAGTTTGCAATAAACCTTCGGTCACGTGCCTGCCTCATGGCACGCGCGGATAAAAAAAGTAAGAACTTTAAATTTATTATATATATGTATATATTGATACCTAATTTTATATTTATGAGTTATATACTTATATTATCTTCTCATATCCATGTTTGTGGTCTAATAACATCGTTTTAATATCCTTCTTGCAAAAACTTTGTTCTTAATGCACCAATGATTTGTATAGTCCTTCAGTGTACTAAGATGTCCTTTGTGGTATTTCTACACACGGTACAAAATTTGGCTAAGGTCAAAATTAAAAAAAAAAATAAAAATTATAACAATTTGCAATTATTTAAGATTAAATTATGTAAGGAAAAGTGTCTTTGTTTTCTGTCAAAATAATTTACCTTTTTTGACATGAAGTTGTCGATAAATAAATTGGATACCCTGCATTTCAATAGCATATTATCAAATAGCTGAAAGATCACCTACGTGTACTAAACAGGGAATCCGTAAGTATTGAAACCCCCTGTCCTTAATGATCCAATGTGTCGTTCTGCATTATTTTGGTGTAAGAAAAACGCACACATTCAGACTAACGCCCTTAAGGTGTATAGAATATAGACATAGGAAGATGTGGTGTGTGTGCCAATGAGACAACTCTCCATCCAAATAACGATTTATGAAAGTAAACCATTATAAGCTAATGTACGGCCTTCAACACGGAGCCTCGGCTCGCACCGAACCACAAGCTATAAAGGGCCCCCAAATTTCTAGTGTAAAACCATTCAAACGGGAGTACCAATGGTTTAATAGTTTTGTATTTTATATAACTTCCCAGATAGGTTGCTACATTCGTTTCCCTTACACCTACACTAATAAACTGTTTTGAATATTTTTTTTATGAAAAGTTTATTTTGTTATAGATTATTTATCATAATTTTCAAAAGCTGCGTCAACTAATCCTGCCTCTTTAAAGGTCAAATGAAAGTGAGCCATTTTCACTCTACTATGCCATGGAACTGGGAAACTTTTTGCGGGGTATAGTTATAATATAACTGTTCTTTATATTTATTATTCAACTGTAAGCCGGAAAATTAAATTTGCTCTCTGGATGTCTTTTGGTTCGTTTTTGTTTTGTTTGTTTGTTTTCTATATTATATTTTGACGTGAATAAACTAACAACAGTTACTTCTAATATTTTAAACGTAATTTATAGAACTCAAACTATATATATGAATAAGAATGAAAGACGAAAATACAGGTTTATATGTAGTATAATGAAATCAGAGATCTGTTATAACAGCTCTTATAAAAAGTCCCTGTACAGCTACAGTATTTTTTCTCTTAAAACATATTTGTTACTTTGTCCACTATTCACGGTCTTATATCGAAAATTTAAAAATCTAAAAAGAAAAGAAATAAGATTTCAAATTTGTTATTTCACAAATTCACCATAATTATGTCATGCCACATGCTATATGGATTCAGATTTTATTTTAGGAAATCTATTACTACACAATTGTATGTGCACCAATCTTTATGAACAAAATTTAACGTTATATTTCCATCTACAAAAAAGAGTGACAGTGGTGGTCGGTACAGCCCGGAAAACAATGCGTACTAGTTCTGTGTACAGTCATTTTTTAAAAGAGGTTCACAACCAAGGATAAAGGGAGAAGATCCAATTGTATGTTCCTATTAAAAAAAGGGTGGACAAAACCCCCATGCCCCCTCAAATCCTCCACTGTGTGTTCAAACGACATGACATTTTACAAATACATTGTACGCAAATCGATACTTGATCTGATTTTTTTCAATTTTGTATGATAGCAGTAGGTGAACTAAACAGCAGACATATATATGAAAAAGAAGAAAAAGAGGAGGTACACGTATGACAACTTTCAAATCAAGATAAAAAAAAAGTGCATGGATGTAAGTAATGATAGGCAACCGTATTGCCTTCAATAATGAGAAGACTACATAACGTATAATCGACTATAAATTGTCCCGCTTGCTGATTATACGTTGTTGTTTCCTATAGAGAAATAAATTATCGATTTAAATTAATTTTTACATCATAAAATAGGTACACTACCATAAAGTCAATTTTGTGAAAAACGATGAAATTTTAGTGACCCCAGTTTAAGTTTGAACCCCTCTAAATCTTTCCCGTTTTTACGAGCACAAAATTCAAGGATCAGTATTTTTTTAACTGTCTTTATGAAAGTTAGCACCGACGGTTAGCTTTACACTAATAAGTTTGTCTTAAAAGGTAATTGTCTTAAAACTGTCGTTACGTTGCTGTCTTGCGGACGATTACCCGAAATCTCTGTGCCATCATCAATCATATAGTAATGACTTTATATCGGGTTATTCAATACTCGGTCTTTGCATAGAAATGATTCTTCGTTAATCTCAGCATTGAAAGAATACTTCATATCACAAGCTATAAATATGGATACAAAAAAAATCACTTCAAATAACAAACGTTCGCATGAAAATGTGCAAAAGACAAAATTCATATTATATACCGATGCTACTAAACTACAGACTCTCCTTGGCGACGTGGAAAAGTGTAAAACTTGTCATACGTTGCAACCAATTACATTACACAAATTATCTGTCAGAAATATTAAAGATTTGAATAACTAAAGGATTTGTATAGTAAATCCTTGATGTACCCTATAATCTGTATTGCTTTTGGAATAACTTTTTTAATTATTGGAGTATTTATTTTTTGGCGCAAATAAAAGATTGGATTTTTTCCAAAATTAACGCATATGCAATGCACCCCCTTTTTAATTTGAAGTCCTCCAGGAAGGTAAAATTCACCAGTATTGATATGTCTGGTGTATTATATCGCACGTTCCATCTACAATAAACGGAAATGACAAGGCCGGATATTGTAGAGGTTTGAGGGACTTTTAATGTCAAATTCATATCCCTGGGCGACGAAATTAGCGGTTTTTAAAAAAACACCGTGTGTACGCTGACTTACAAAAGTGTTTTAGTCTTTCATGCTGTCTAGTCTGGGCAATTTTTGTAGGTTATAAATAAAAAAGGAAAACCGTCAAAAAAAATAATGTAAACGGAAAAAGGGCTTTGCATACGTGTCTCTTACAATTTAGAAAATCTAGAATATGTGTAAAAAATGAATATTTATATTATTCAGTCAGACTTTAATATTGTTGTTTTTTTAATATTGTATCCACAAATTCGTGACGATTTAGACCTTTGAATTTCACGTAGACACCCGTTTCTTGTTGAAAACTAAAAATGCGGTCTGATTTACATGTCTTTGATTTACCTATGGTGTTTTTGTCGTTTGGTTGCCGTCAAATTGAAGTACATCCCATGTCTCCTATATTATGCGCTTTAAAATCATCTTATAAGAATTATTATTATAATTGAAAGGTTTATTTGCACGAGTATAAATAAATTTATCTATGAATATGTTAATATATTAATCGGTGTGAGCTGTACCACATACGTATATATGAACTTTATTAATTTCGATCTAAAACAGTTCCTAAAAATAGATATTTTTTTTTATCTGATATTACATTAAAACACTGATGTTCACTAAGTATCATAGTATTCCTAGCTTAAGGAAAATAAAAGATGTTTTTTTTTTGTTTTTTTTACAAAGTTGTCAATTGTTTAATTTTGTCGTAATTTGCTAGTCAGTCAGCGTCGGATTCCGGGCGACATTGCGTACGCTTTGCCCTTTGATTTGAAAATATATAATTTTACAATATTTTTTTTTATCTTTGCTACGGTCTATGTTATTGCTTCCGCTGTATCAAAGCTAGTGAATAAGTCAAACTGTCCGTACATTGTATAGTGCTATTTCTGTTCATGACTTGTTTATTCTTAATAAAAATATACGCGTTGGCTATTTTTATCTGATAAGTCAACACATGGACTTTTAATTAGTCTAGAAAGTTCGCTATAGTGTTCCATCAATGTCTTACTTTAGGTTCGAGAGCTTAGTTCACCAAAGCGGCCTGGGTGGTTTTTAGACGTACCGGCAAGTCCCTAGCCAACAATAGCACAACCGTCCTTTTGATGATAAATTTGTTAAATTGCTGGGACTATCATACTAATAGCATAATAGTCCCCTTAAATCAGGAGCTCTACCGTTAAATAGTAATTGTTATTATTAATAATGTTATTGTTTTATTTTTACGCTGTCTTAATTTGTAAATAATTATTAAGTATAATATGTATAATATAGCGTAGTGTAAGTCATTTTTGGGCAAGACATTGTTTGCTTTAAAGTGTATTGGATAATTTTTATTGCAATCAATTTATGATTTATTATAGTAAACTAAACTAGGTGTCATCGCATACGAGACAGCTGATTGGATAAATATGATAGGCTGTCACGCCTACAGTAATACTGGTGTCCAATCGAATACCAGCAGACACCTGTCAGTAAAAACAAATTGCAAGCGTGGATATATTAGAGATTTACTTGTGTATTCGATATTTGAAAAATAAGTTAAACTATTCGTTTAATCTTTTTCAGGTGAATTTCAATAACTGTTTTTTTTTTCTTCACTTTCTTATTAAATAAACAAGAAGGTATTTAAATATGAGCGTACCACAGGTAACGGTATTTTACAAGCATTTTATATAGCGACTTGTGTTTCCCGGAACGTACTATTTTTAATATTTTACAGACTTCTGAAAAAATTAGATCATACAGGTTTCATCTACCATGTGCATAAAAAAACACTATCAAATTATATTTGTAAATTGTAAAAGATGAGGAATATTTTTGTATATGTACTAAATAATCTGAAATAAAATAAAACATATTTCTCTCGGCCTGAATTTTAATCGTAAGCAAATGTTCATCCTTTTTTTTTTTTTTTTATCTATTTGTAAATGACGAAGAATTTTCTTTAAACTGTGAATTATTAAACAGACAGACTAACTTTAAAAAACAAAATACAAGCGTGTACTAGCAGCCAAGGAAATGAGTTTCTATAAAGTAACTAATCTAAGTGGTCATCGATGTGTAATATTTGACACTGGACATTATTTGTGTACCAATGCAATACAAATAATGTATACTATCAATCAAAGTTATATACTTTTGAATGAAACAATAGGCTACACATTCATTTGATTCACTGAATTTTTATAATTTTTTTTATCGAAATGAAAATGTTTATAAACTGCTCCCGGTTAATATACATACATGTACAAAGATGTGGTATGTGTGCCAATGAAACAACTCTCCGTCAAGTCACATGGTATAATTTAATTAAAGGTAAAAAGTACGGCCTCAACACGGAGCTTTGGTCCTCATTGAACAGCAAGTTATAACGGTCCCTAAAATGACAAAACAATTAAAATGGAAAACAAAAGTCTAATCTATAAGTTTGATCATTTCGCTACGTTATTTTTAAAGCTTTTTGGTCAATTCTGAAATAGCAAGAAAGCGTCTCACTGTTTTTCAAAATGAGTAGTAACACTGGTGCCTAAAAAAAATTTGATACGAAACTGAAATATAAATCATTATATTTTATCAATCGAGTCTTAACTAACGTTGTTAGATATTTTTTCTATGATATGATTTACTCCTGTATTTAGTTCGTGCTTAAAAAAATAACGATAAAAAAATCAAGGGAGTTATCCACATCGGTCTTTATATTTATACAATGGTCAATATAAACGGTCAATTAAATTTTTGAAATATACTTATATAGTTGTATTTATTTAAAAAAAAAAAAAAAAAATTTTTTATTTGTAAATGTAATAATTCAACCCGGTTTAACCTTATACATTTTATATAAATGATAAAACATGGAACGTAATTCATCATACGTCTACGAATGGGTAACTGATATTAGAGTATAAGGCAGAATATCATTCTTTAATAAACTTAAGTAAACAAAAAACGCAATTTGTAATCTGTGGTTTGAATTTTCGTCAGATCTGCCTTAGCTGTGACATTGGATTTACTGACATAATGGCTATATTATGTGTGAAATATTTGCCACTACACGTTTAGTAGAAAACATTCAAATCCAGATCAAACCGCTCTATTTGATGCAAAAGAAAACGTGACAGGCAGTGCTATCACATGTATATGATCAGATTTTTTAGCCATCAGTGCACATGATTAATAAGTGATACACGAAGAAAAGGAGATGTAAGGTATACGCCAATGAGACCGCAACCGAACAAAAAATAACCGAAATACATCTAGAGTTGTCGACTTCAACAAAAGACAAATATTCCAACATTAGGTCTTATAAGTGCTATCAATTATTTTTTTCGGCCAGAACTCGGACATCGTAGAGTCTATACATTTGTACCATATTGGACTTTCATATAAATTATCGATTTGAAACATGAACGCAGACCTCGATGAGAACAACTGGATTGAAAGTTTACAAACTTTACGACCAATGAAATGCATTGTAATATGTAACACAAACTTCAACGAGAGCATCTAGATATTTTTTTTTTAAGAAATAACCGCTAAAATATAGCTAATAAAATTATATGAGAGCAACTTTGCAGAAGTTTCTTTCCCATTCTTGTAAATACAGGAATACCTAAAGTTTCGTAAGCAATTGCAAGAGACCATACGTTATTTACATTCCGCGAGTTTTTTAAAGCACTTAGCAATTTTTGAAACGAATATGTGAGATAAAGATCTACTGCATTTTGGCAAATTTATATTATGTTATGCATCTTACTATTTTAATTTCAACAGATTCACAATTCTTAAACCGTGCATCAATTTTTTAATGTTTTTATTTAAATTTCTTAATGTCACGTGTATTGTTCATTCATTTGTTTAAAATTGTGAAGCCTGCAACTTTACTAAGATAAACGCATTCAACTAAATTCGATAAAATTTGAAGAAGATAAAAACGATGAATAGATCAAGGTTGTTCTGCTTGAGTGATTTACCTGTACAAAGCTCGGGTCTCAACGATGTTTAAAACGAATTGATGCCAGTTTGAAATAGTTTAACGGGGGCGTGGCCTATTAGTTTGACGTACATTACCAGCAACTTGATTTCAATTGATTGACCGCTAGGAAATCTATTTGACTGGCGTTAAAATGAATTGAAATGAATTGAAATGAATTAAAAATAATTTTTAAATTTTGTCAATCTTTATCAAATAACAATTAATCTCATTTAAATAGCGTTAACACGTTTTTGTCCGTTCAAGCTAAATTCGGGTTACTAGTGCATTAAATATCTGCATTCCTGCATCAAATTGTGCTAACTTGATAGAAAATCTGGACCTTAGATTCTCTGTTTTTTACAATCCAAGATGGCGGAAGACACCCATACCACCTTAAGTACATATGATTGAAATTTTATGTCTTCATAATATAACAAGCAAGCAAATCTCTCTTTTTAGGGGTTAAGTATCATATGATCATATATTAAATGAGAAGAACCCAACCCGTATCATGCCAAATACTCAATAAATATGTTTATTTCCGAAGCAAAGACCATGTGCGGGAATCAAGTCTGTGTAAAGGTTTGGTCTCAATTAAGGTGAATACCAACATATGTGCTTTGTAAAGAATATTAGCATAAACGATTGGATGTGAAATACCTGAACGTTTAAGATGTCTGCACGTTGATTTATATTTACCAATGATGTTCTTCTACCGTTGAAAAATTTTAGTAAATGTGTTGATCAGTTTTTGATATCGAAAACCCCAGTAAAATATTTTTTCAACTAACTTACTAGTGTAAATCATTTCAATCAAGAAACAAAGCTGTCATAGTTTTTAAATGTAAAGTACAAATATGGAAAGTGTTGGTTAGTTCGTTCAAATATTTGTGTTATACGAGTCAGTCTGGGATATGAAATTTGAAGTTTTGTGAAAGTCAGAAAAAGGACATGCTGGTACTCAAAATTGATACAGACAAAATTAATACTGCTGTTATTTGTATTTAACAATCCATCCTGAACTCAATAGATAATGACTTATTGGTAACGTGGCTATATGAATGCATTTAATAAATTCCTAATGTGGTCAGTTTTGGTCGTCAGTGCAGTCAAATTCGTTTTATACGAGCGAGCTTCAGATTTCAAAACTAATAGTTGTTTTGTAATGAATCAATATTTCAAATAAAAAGAGAACATGCTGGCACTCCATATATATGCAGACAAAGAGTCATTGTGTTCCAATATTGCTGTTTGTTATGTCCAACCCGTCTTGATTTATCGACTTATCATGGGCTGTATAAATTTAAATAATAGAATGCAAATACGGTCAGTTTTGGTTGATGCGGTCTAATAGTTTTGTTATACGAGCCAGTGTGTGATAGGAACACAACTAAATTATTGTTACAGAAAAAGAAACATTAGTAATGTGGGCACTCTGAATTTCAGGCGATCATATATATGAAAAATACCATTGTATGTAACTGTATACTAAACTGTTTTAGCAATCTTTGAAACAGACCAAAACTTAAAAAAAATATACGGCTTTCTTTCTACTTTAATATTATTTGCAACTAAACTAAACATATCTGCTAATGAATATAGGCCTTCATATGAATTATATGATTAGAAAAGGAGGTTCTTAATAACTAAACACAAGATTGTTCATAAAAACAAAAATTGTTTGAGAATAAAAAGAAATCTATCAGGTATAATTTAGAAATACATTACTAAAAGATAGGTTTTGTAATATGCTTTAAGAAAATAAAAAAAAATAAAAAGGGTGTCAACGATCTTGTTTTTTAGCTACAAGTAAAAAATGAAAATAATAGTACAAAATGTTAACTGATAGAGTAACCTCTCCTAAAATGGCCAAATTAAAAAAAAAGATTTAGACAAATAACTATGCCAGTTGTGTAGTGCAATTGTGCAATATAATATGGCGGTAAACATAGAATCTACCTTGAATGTCTAATACCAAGGCAGGAATATGACAGTAGTTATCAAATAGTACGTTTCTATGTATATTGACGTTTATTTTTGTAGCAGTTCAGTGTTTCTGTTGTTCTGTGGTTTTATTGTGTTTCTCTTTTAGTAAATGTGTTTCATTCGGTGATGGTTTGTGATTTGGATTTGTTTCAGTTATATCGAATTTTGACGATTGAAAAGCGGTATACGTCTGCTGCCTTTTCTCATACTTACATCTGTTTATTTCCATTTTATGGAATCGCACTTTGTCAATTGTACTATGTATAGCCAGGGATTCATGTATGCCACCCAGGTACAAGTAGTAAATTGTGCAAATCTATCCGTACATGATACTGTTATGATATTGTAATTATGATATTTATTTATGTTGGCCTATTTTGTGATGTATGGCCTGGTAGTTGTTTACAGAATAATCTTATAACTGTGCAATTTAGAAATCACTGGAATAATCACAGAATGATTGGAACTTTCCTTTGGACTTACATAATGATTCCAGAATTATCCTAATAAAAGATGCGTTATATAAACTTCTACATTTTACTAGAAACTTCCGTTGTTTCTAGGACGTTCCATTATAGAGTGTTCTAGAATTTTCCGTGACAACTATATATATACAGACACTAAAGTTAAACTCTCGGACTTAGACTTAGACATCGATAGACATTAGTATTCACAGCATTTGGATTGACACTATTATTCTACAAACAACATCATACTGGATTGTGACCTTAGTAGTGAACGTAATATTCAGATTGGATTCCGAAAGATTTCCGGAAACAGATAAAGATAAAAGATTGGACTCATATTTTGACAGTTAAGTTGACAGTAATATTTGTGTAATACTTTTTGTAAACTTTTGTATAATAAATCTTGTTAAATTTTATTATTGATGTGTGTCTGTTGTTGGCTACAATTTAAAGGCGATTTCTGGCCGTAACAATATAGATAAATTAACAATTAGGAAACACAGATAGCTTGAAGCAGATGATAATGAAAGTTCTAAATATATCTGGACATAAGTCCACGCGTGTAGAGCAAAACAAGTGGTCATCCGCCTGTATATGTCAGTCCGCATTGACCAATGTTTCAGGATTCTATCAAAACAATTCGACATTCAATTATTGCAATTCAACTATGTGCTATTTCTGTTGAGACATGTATCAATTTTCACTTTGCAAACATATATCTAGCAGAACAAAGAAAGTTTTGTTTTAGGTCGTCATATTGACATATTATCGTATGTGATTGTTTTAAAAAAGTTGGTTGAAAAGAAAAGTAGTACTTCATGAACAGTATAGATTCTGTTTAGAGGCATTGATGCTTTAGGAACAAGAAATTTACAAAAGACTACAGTAGGTGTATTTCTCGTTTGTTCGCGAAGATCCTGACATAATTTTTACTTATGAACAAGACTCTGGTGAGAATTGTGTAACATCCAAAGAATGGAGTAACAACATGGAAATTGGGAGTCAACATTACCACAACTGGTCTGTTTCATTAAAGACTGATCTGAACATGTTGATATAAAAATCAAATTGTCAAAGGAGAAGATGGGGACAATACATATCGGTCAACTACAGCGTTTATAGGGTTTTTGTCTAGATATGGTCAAAGTAATACCAAGTTCCAATCCACTTTTGAAAACAAAATCAATGTTATTAGTTAAACCAAATGGTGTTCTAGTTGATATTTGAGTTCATAAGTATCTTAGCCATCTTACTTGTCACCGAAACAACATATTTTCAATGTAGTGTTCCAGACTTTTCTTAAGGAACGTCTCACGCAATTGTCCTTTTGAAACTGAATCTACCTTGACATTCGTTTTATATCGGTCTGTTTACAAGGTCTTTACATTAAATCAATCGGAATTTGAATGTGTACTGATTGATAATTTAGTCTTAGATGCATGACTTATTTTATTAGTTGTTAGTGGCTTTGAACCAGCTGTCAGTAACTACGAGTACTCTCAGATCAGTAGATGTTGTCTTTTTTGTTAGTTGGATATACAACTACCCGGTCACCTTCATTCTTTGTTTTTGTTAGATGGATGTCTTTTTGGATCCATCTGGTTGGTTAAGCCTTTTTAAATTGATTTTTTATCGTCGTTCCTATGCTGTACTGTTACACCACTGTCTCAGGTTATGTTAGGGTTTGGATCCAGCTAACATGTTTAACCCAGCCACATTCTGTATGTAAGTGTCGGACCCAATTCAGGAGCCTGTAATTCAGTGGTTGTCGTTTTATTGATGTGTTACATTTTTTTTTCATTAATATTTTCTACATAAATAAAGCTGCTTGTTTTGTCGTTTGAATTATTGTACATGTGTAATTTCGGTGCCTTTTATAGCTGACTAAGCGGTATGGTCTTTGCCGTACGGTGACCTATAGTTGTTTTTTGCTGTGTCCTTTGTCCTCTTGTGGAGAGTTGTCTTATTGGCAAGCATACCACATCTCCTTTTTAATATATATAACCAACGATATTGCAAAAAAACGTCTACAAGAACTTCGCGGACACCTTAAACATCGGGCTACACAAGAAAGGACATCGATGTGCTAACAACATCAGCCGAGATGAGCTTTTACAATATCAAGACACTTGGTGGTGAGAGCTGAATCATCCTCTTAAGCAGGTTCTTCCTCTGTGGGCTCTTGCAGTTCTGGTTCGGTTTGACTTTTGTATTGCATAAATCTCAAGATTGTTATAGTTTAATCTAAGCAGACTCAAAGATAATTTATTTAACATCAGAATCTTGCTGAGGAAGGATATCTGAAATATCTATAAATAATTACATTCAAAGTTACCTTTTTTGTATTTGGAGTTGTTGTGTACACTTTTTAGGCGTTTTTATATATATATCATACGAAATGAAAATTCAATGACTTTCTTTGAATTGATTTTCTTCTAAGTTCAGTATTTTTGTGGTTTTACTTTTTTCTATCAAAGATTCTTGATCATATTCTGAGATTTAAAAAAAAATGTTTCCTTATTAATAATTCATTTTAAAGCAGAAAGATCATTTTGTCTATTTGACTCGGAGGTTTCACAATTGTATAACATTATTTTTTATCTTTCAATTTAAATATGACTATATATTAAACTATATCTATTTTCTTGTTAAATTATATACTTTTCTGATGCACAAATCAGTCTTAATTTATGTATAATTGCACTTCAAGTATTTATTCCTATAAAATTGAGAATGGAAATGGGGAATGTGTCAAAGAGACAACAACCCGATTATAGAAAAAAACAACAGCAGAAGGTCACCAACAAGTCTTCAATTTAGCGAAAAATTCCCGCACCCGGAGGCGTCCTTCAGCTGGCCCCTAAACAAATATATACTAGTTCAGTGATAATGAACGCCATACTAAGTTCCAAATTGTACACAAGAAACTGAAATTAAAAGGATACAAGACTAACAAAGGCCAGAGGCTCCTGACTTGGGACAGGCGCAAAAATGCGGCGGGGTTAAACATGTTTTTGAGATCTCAACCCTCCCCCTATACCTCTAGCCAATGTAGAAAAGAAAAATGCATAACAATACGCACATTAAAATTCAGTATGCATATTTATTATAATGATTTGGCCTTGTACACCACATGTTGTATGTGTGTTTCTTTTTTTTTATCTACTAGTAAATCCCATTCGAAATGAATGACAGACGGACATATATACAAAACTTAATGAATAATTGAAATCAAGATATTTGCGTTATAACGCAAAGGTTTGCGTTAAACGCAAATATAGGAAGAAAAATAAAAATAAAATGTGTGGCGCTAATATGCTGTCGTAGATGTACATGATTCTCTTGTAAAATCAATTTTTTATATCCCTCACCCATTTTCTCAAAATTTTGGCTAAAAATACTGATTTGATTGGTCGTAAATTTGAAAACTGGATTACTCAAAAAACATTCATTGTACATGTTGTTAATACACAATTTTTTCACAGAGTTATGTTTGATTATAATATTTTAAAAATTCATTGATATTTTCTACTTATATCACATGTTTTTGAAATAATTCAAGAACGAGATTTCAACGAGACTGAACGAGAAAAGTCAGAAGAATACATCATTAAGCCCAGTGTCTTGAATTGTTTGGTCTTAACTGATTTCATTTTATTATAATCACTTCGTGAAGAGTAATTTTTTTTTGTTAGTATACTCATTTCGTCTTTCTTTACAGCAATTTTACAATGATCAGAAGAACTATTGACGAGGTAAGGCTAATATATAATGTAAGAACATTACAAATTATGTATTATTAAACGCTTTTCTGTATCACTACTGTTAATAAGTACATCAAAAAATATAAAAGGTTTTTCGAAATAAGTGCCTTCGAAGTGATAGCTTATTACCTTATTCAGGAACGCTTGAAATCTATTATAGCTGTTGTATCGCAAGAAGCTATCTAACCAAATATTTTTTTTTGTAAGTAAATATCTTTTTATAAAAATCTGCTGATTTAACAATTTACTCGGATTACAAGTTCTAAGTTACGGAATTTCTAGGGAAATATTAGTCGATCAACTTCAGATCAACTCTGTGTGAGACCTTTACGACTGCAGCTTCTTATAGTCCGGCGGCTACAAGCATATTTCAGACGAATTGTGCACATGCTGTTACAAGCATGAAATTTGGCATAGACCTTCCTCAACTATTACTCTTTTATTTCAGATAGGGAGGCATTTGAAAAAAATGTCTCACTTCCGGCAAAATCCAAAATGGCGGACATCATACTTAAATCAGCCCAATATCGAAGGCTAGCGTGTAAAAATGTGTTATTATCATGCTACTATCATAATATTTGGTACAAACCTTTGTGGTTTACTACTTTTGGATAAATCAAATAGATTAGATGTCTTCAGAAACCCCACTTCCAGTTTAAATCCAATATGGCTGACATTGTACTTAAATAAGCTTATTTTTTAGGGAGGGTAATTGAAATGTGTTTTAATGTATTGCTACTATCATTTCATTGTTTATGAACCTTTCTTTGGTGCTTCTGATGGAGACAATGCATAAGACATATGTCTTAAAAACATTTTCTTCCGGTAATATCCAAAATGGCGGACATTAAAATATCAATTTTTTATTCAAATTTTCAACTTTTTTCAAAATGTAAAAAAAATGATTTTATTTTGTGCTGGTCATTAAACTTTTAGCTTAAAGTTATCCTCAAAACCACTTATTCTAGGATGTTGTAAATATTTAGATATAAAGTTGACACTTCCGGTTAAAAATATGACGTAAATTTCTAAAGATGAGTCCTCAATCTATTTCTTCGATGTAGAGTTTTGGATAGATTGATTAAAACAAAATAAAATCACTATAGAACTAAAAGTTATTTAAAATTATTACTATTTAGCCAAAAATTAATGTTTATTCACAGTCACCATGACATGCACACATCGCAGTGCACGGGATACCCGATTTTCCACATTAAAAATGACCGCGGTATACTTTCTTACATCCACAATGTATAAGCTTTTGACAAAATGATGAGGCCTCAAAAAGAGTTTTTCGAAAGTTATCCTTTGTCCCTACCTAGAGTGGGTAGCATACGAGCCAATCCCAAGCTTGTCTCCCTAAACACCTACCGAAGTCTATTGCATGATTAACATGCTGGAAAAGACTAGACCAAGTTGGGGGAATAGCCTAAAAAAGCCGTCCCTGTTGCGAAAATAGTTATTTTCTTGCTTCGTTAACCATGTTATACCCATCTGGTAAGTTTGTGCGATCTTACAGTAAAACCCTGGTGATTTAGTCTGATTAATCATAATTCTTTTTGTTAAAGTCACATCTTCAAATGCATTCAATGTCTCCCACATAGTCTTTTCCCCCCTTTCAAGCAAAGAGAGAACCATATCACAACAGGTAAAGACATGGATAACAATAAGTGTTTCAGATCACTCAGATCACTCATTGCCAAGTGCATTTGAAAGGCCATTGATAGATATTAATCCAAAGTCTTTTGCCCTCCCAAACACAATCCATAGTTCGTCTACCCCTATGTCACAGAATAGCGACTGTTCGAATCATGACTCGTTTAAGTGCGTGTTTCACTGCATCAGACACATGCACCATGATTTTAGTGTCTGCCTCTAAATGTGAACTTGGTGCTGAACTTGAAATACATTACGTGGTGGATAAGATAGAATATCCTGACCATGTGTTGCTATGACTACCATACAAATCCAAGACTTCATCCACTCGTATTTCAGTTTCAAGGTATTTTATTTAGGTAAGGACATAATACCCAATCAGCATACTCAGTAGGCCGCAATCCACAATCGGATAGCTGATTTCCAACAGTTACAAAGACTGTAATATTGCTTCTCACATCCATAAATTCTGCAAAAACACATATTTTCTTGCCTTGTTAACCTAATCTGTTTCTTTTTTTTTTCGATCTTCCAACAAAACCACGTATCGTATTCAATGACATTAAACATCAAATCCATATGGTGATGTTGGCTGGTCAATCAGCATTCTAAATGATATAGTCACATCTTCAAACTCCATTAATGTCACCAACGCAGTTCCTTTTCCAGCAAACGTGTTATCTTTTAATGCCTAGTGCATTTGAAAGGTCATTGATTGATATATATCTTATACTTTTCCCCTTCCAAATGAAAACCAAAGTTTGTCTGCCCCTATGTCACGGAATAGCGAAACGGCAATGACATTAGTATCGACTGTTTGAGTCATGACTCAGTTAAGTCTATGTTTCACTGCATCAGACACATCTATCTTGATTCTAGTGTCAGTCTCTTCGTGTAAACATGGTGCTAAACTTGAAACATCGCCAAGTGGTGGATAACACTGAACATCCTAAGCATTTGTTGCTTCAACTAACTTGTACTTAAAATTGTATTGAGCAAGCTCCTGTGAATGAAAACTTAAAGGTTCTTTCTTACTGTCGTCATCTCTCAGAAAACTTTCCCAATTTTGAGGATGTTTTTAATCCTGGGTTCGTCTGTGTATTCCATTTCCCCTAAATGTTGCCCTTGCTTCTTTTAGCAGCTTTCAAACTACCAGTATTGTCTATGTTCACATGTTACAGTTTCAAGGTGTTTCCTAACGAGTATGATGATTGGGTATTATGTCCTTACCTTAATAAAATACCTTGAGACTGTAACAAGAGTGGATGAAGTCTTTGGTGAGTATGGTAGTTGTAGCAACAAATGCCTAGGATATTCTGTCTTATTCAACACGTGATGTATTTTAAGTGAAGCACCATGTTCACATAAAGAGACTGACAATAAAATCATGGTGTATGTGTCTGCTGCAGTGAAACACGCATTTAAACGAGTCGTGATTAACAGTCACTGATGATGCTGTCAATACTATTTCGCTATTCCGTGACATAGGGGCAGACGAACTATGGATTGTATTTGGGGAGGCAACAATCTTTGGATTTATATCTATCAATGGCCTTTCAAATGCACTAGGCAATGAGTGATCACACACTTTTATTTCTGACCCATACCTTATGACGGGTTGTGATACTGTTTCCTTTGCTTGAAAAGGAAAAAAAAAGACTGCATGGGAGACATTGACGGTATTTGAAGATGTGATTTTAACATAAAGAATGATGATTGATCAGCCTAAATCACCGGGGTTGTACTGTAAGATCGCACAAACTTATAAGATCTAACATGATTAACGAAGCAAGATGGTCAATTGTTGCACAAAAGGGAAAACTCATTTTAAGTGAGGCTATTCCCACGACTTGTTCTAGTCTTTTCAAGCATGTAAAACGTGTAATATACTAATGCAGGTGTTTAGTGAGACAGGCTTTGGATTGACTCTTATGCTACCTAGTCTTGTCACTAATGGATTGCGAAGGGACAAAGAGGGTCCCTTTTATAAAAACGCTTTCTGAGACCTCATCATTTTTTCAGAAGCTTGTACATTATTGATGTAAGAAAGGATGCTGCGGTTATTTTTAATGTGTAAAATTGGGTCTCCCGTGCACTGCCTTGTGTGCATGTGGTGGTGACTGTGAATAAGCATGTATTCTTGGCCAAATAGTAGTAATTTTAAATATTTTTTAGTACTATAGTGATTTTATTTTGTTTAAATCAATCTATCCAAAACTTTTCATCGAAGAAATAGATTGAGTACTCATCTTTGAAATTTACGTCATATTTTTACCGGAAGTGTCAATTTTATATCTTAGCATTTACAACATGCTAGAATAAGTGGTTTTGGGGATAACTTAAAGCAAAAAGTTTAATGAACAGCACAAAATAAAATCATTTTCTTTACATTTTGAAAAAAGTTGAAAATTTGAATAAAAAATTGATATTTCTCTGTCCGCCATTTTTGGATACTTCCGGAAGTAAGGGTTTTTAAAACATATATCTTATACATTGTCTCCATCAGAAGCACCAAAGAAAGGTTCATACACAATGAAATTATAGAAGCAGTACGTTAAAACACATTTCAATTACCCTCCCTAAAGAATAAGCCTATTTAAGTACAATGTCCGCCATATTGGATTTTAACCGGAAGTGGGGTTTCTGAAGACATCTAATCTATTTAATTTATCCAAAAGTAGTAAACCACAAAGGTCTGTACCAAATATTATGATAGTAGCATGATAATAGACATTTGCGGAAACTCTAGGATTACACTTTAGACTTACGATTACAGGTAACAAAAACAAGGGGTCATATCAAAATACAAAAACAAACCAACAATACATATACAAAATAGCAAATTGAATTTTCTATGAAAAAAAATCATATGTTCGAAGCGGTTATCTGCATTTACCACTCAAAGCCGAATACTTGAAGACAAGGATTTTTAAGGACCGAATGTGTAGATGGACATGTATGATATGATCAGCAAGTGAAATAGACTTAGGGGGAGTGTTTTGATCCCGCTAACATGTTTAACCCCGCCACATTATTTATGTATGTGCCTGTCCAAAGTCAGGAGCCTGTAATTCAGTGGTTGTTGTTTGTTTATGTGTTACATACTAGTATTTGTTTTTCGTTCATTTTTTTACTTAAATAAGGTTTTCTCGTTTGAATTGTTTTACATTGTCTTATCGGGGCCTTTTATAGCTGACTATGCGGTATGGACTTTGTTCATTGATGAAGGCCGTACGGTGACCTGTAGTTGTTAATGTTTGTGTCTATTTGGTCTTTTGTGGATAGTTGTCTCATTGGCAATCATACCACATCTTCTTTTTTATATTTCCCCGCGAAAATGGGTTCTTTTAATGCAATGGTTAGAATACGAAAACCAGCAAAAATATTGTTCAGATGATACTCTACTGCACGATTACAACTTTGTATTCGCAACTGTTGCGTTGTCGATTTAAATAGATTGTGATTTTGTTAACAATTTCTTCTCGACTGCTACTCTTTTCATTTGTTTTATTCCTAACAATCAATTGAATAGATTTGAGTATAAACTTTGTGTTGAAATAAATAACTTCGCAGTGAGAGATCACGGACTGTTTTTGGGGTTGAAACACCCCTTTTCTTGCCGATCTATGCTTTTGATTAAAGACATTTGGTCGCACCCTTTTATCTTGGGTTGGAATCCTCTTCGAGAAATGGCTGGATCGACCCCTGCGTCGTCAGTGCACTCTATATTACAATTCCATAACAATATTACCAGTCTCGGAACAGGGTTAGGTTTATCTCATGTTTCGAGCATACTAGTTCCACCAATGTTCATGGAGGATAGTTATCGACAGCGCGAAAAAAAACTCCATACTTAATGATTCCAGGGATCTTGTTGTAATAATTGCATGTAAAAAAACAACAACTTGCATTGGAACTCGTTTGTCATTTTCTGTGTGTTGCTGTTGATAACATAGAAAGCAAAGATTTAGCTTTTTGAATACAACTATTTTACATTTCAACGGAGTCTGGCGAACAGTATAAAATATACTTCCGACACAGAAAAGTTCGTCGATAACTGTTTTTTCTCTTGAATAGTTGTGTTGTTTTTTTTGTCCTATTCAGGAAGAATAAAAGATTTCAAAATTATACCGAACGGCAAGTGAACTTTCATGAGGAATAAATAGCTCAAAAACACCCGTTGCTGTATTTCATCATTTCTTTAAAACAAAATAAAAGAGAGAAAGTATGTCTTAGCATAAACAAGCTTACAAAAGTATTGCTGACTTTTTTCAACAATTGTCACAATCTATCAACTGCGACGACAATTGCGATATCTTGTGTGTCTGTCATGTTAAATTTATTTCTAAAATAATGTAAGTTTATTCTATCATACTTCGTACAATGGCAGCATTTTCAACCTTGGATAACACCATATGCAATAATTAATGTTAACAGATTGCATGAAAATATATTTAAAAGAAAAGTATTTAACTACAGGAAAACTTCTCTATCGTTACATTGTTTTGGATCAACGGTTTATTTTTACACTCTGAGAAAGCCCAAGATTTAAATGCTACCTTTAAGTGTAATTGTCATCCTAATCGTAGGTGTATGACAGTTTCCGCAAATGTCTATTAGGACATCTTTACACGCTAGCCTTCGATATTGGGCTGATTTAAGTATGACGTCCGCCATTTTGGATTTTACCGGAAGTGAGACATTTTTTTCAAATGCCTCCCTATCTGAAATAAAAGAGTAATAGTTGAGGAAGGTCTATGCCAAATTTCATGCTTGTAACAGGATGTGCACAATTTTTCACAAAGCCGCCGGACTATTAGAAGTGTCTACATTAAACACCATGTGATTGATAGATAATGTCAGTATAATAGTAACAAAAGGTACCAATCTCATAATTTGATATAAGACTCATCAGTGACACTCAGATCAACATTGTTGTGAAGCCAAACAGGTACAAAGATGATGATCATTGAGGACTTAAAAAGTGGTACTAAATAATAATTTGTATTAACATATAAACATATTTAAGTTTGGTTATCTGTTATTGAGGAGAAATATAACGACAAAAATAACACAAACTACAAAATGTAAATCATGTACATAGAAACAAAAAAGAATACTATACAGTTGTCTAAATAATATTTAAAGCTCTGTATTGTTCTTAGAATATATCACTTATAAATCAATCTAAAAGACCAAATAAAGATGTACAAATCACTGAATCTCAAAATAGCAAAAACATAAAGATGTGACATACTACTACTACTTGTAAATGAGTTACACTATCTGCTTGTTCTATTAACACTTATAATTGTTTGTTATCTCAATCGGTAAAGAGACACACAATAACAAAGGGAACAGAAACATACCTACTTTAGAAATTAAGAGATTATATGTAACAGTTTCAAACGTGTCCGTCCCATGAAAGTGCACGAATTGAACTCAATTTCTATAAAAAATAACTTTAAAATCAGATATCACCCAAACGATGTTTTGATTCCCTAAATGTTTCAAGGTACATGTGTTTCCTTCACTAATATTTCAACAAGTGTACACCACAACAAAATAAAAAAAAATGCATTAAAATTTGAGCGCATTTGTGTTCAGTGGTGGCCAAATACCGTCTGAAACTGTCATTATTGACTGTGAGTTACTTAGTAACAAGAATTTGATAAATTTTCGTAAAATTGCTGCAATTATAAAAAAAACGGAATAATTCTTTTTCACAAGGAATCAGGCCGCAGCTGAAATTTCAAAAAGAAAACTCCAAAAACATTTTTTGTTCTACCGGTAAATTGAAAACCTACGATTGCAATTGACTGTTAAGTTTATTGTGATCTTGAATTCCATGACATAGTTGATACTTTGTCGTATTGTGTGCTACATATGCAGACTTTTGGTTAAGTTTTGAATAACATGGTTGTTAAAGGTATTCTACATTTATGTACTTAAATTGTCCAAAACATGCAAAACACAACCGACTGATTTAGGAAAAAAGTTATTGTATATTATTCAATACAACGACCAATTATTTAGTACCTTCAACAGATAATGTAGTCCTTAGGACATTTTGACGAAACAAAATGAACGTTTATTTATTTTGACGATTACAATAGTCGGAAATGACCATTTGATACCTCATATTAAAAGCATATCATTGTGATACTCGTCTGATAACTAATCACTTCCTTTTTTTCTGGTTAAAAGATGGGCAAGGTTGGTTATTTGTTTAATTAAGAAATCGTATTACAGAAATGTTTAGAATCCTCCTACAGGAATTTGTCGAAGCCCAAATGTTAATAAATTTTGTTGAACTCCGCGAAAAATTCAAAACGGAATGTTCCTATAATCAAATGGCAAAATCAAAAGCTCAAACACATCCAAGGAATGAATACCGACTGTCATATTCCTGACTTGTAACCGGCATGTTCAAATGTAAAAAAGGGTGGAATGAACCAGGTTTTATAGCGCTAAACCTCTAACTTGTTACTGGCAATTTATTCTGGTTTTAAAACCTGAAATTTACATATCTTTATATTTTTGAGCATTACATACAATATATTTCCAAAGAAATTTTGAAGATAATATATCGTTTGGAGTAAATAGTTATCAACGGTACCAGACTTATACATTTATATGTCAGACGCACGTTTCGTCTACAAAAGAAAAGTAAATTTAAAAAAGGAAAGGTGGAGTTCATATTATTTAAAAAAATGGAAAGTTATACAGACATGTTTTGACAACTTTATTATATTCATTGATAACTTTATTGTATTCATTGACAACTTCAACTATACATAAAACTACATTGATAATAGCGGCAGCGATTGAGGTTACATGTATTTATCTATTTTATGGGAAACAACAATCCTAGATTGTAGGTAGACTAATAGTTGAAATTGTCCTGCTTGCATCAGACTGTTACTTTTTGTATTATTTGCAAGGCCCCTCTCCACCTATTATTAGTTTGAGCTTAGCAGCGTTTAAATGACTTTCCTAACTCCTAGAAAAGAAAAAGTGGATCGAGGTCTATAACGATCCCAAAAAGTATGTTTCTGCTATATTAAAACTTCTATGAAATCATCAGAATGACTCCAATCTTATTGTTATAGTTAATTTTACTCTAATACATCTTTGTTAAAAAAAGGTGAGCTCAATAAATCTGAAATGTAAGGAAAGTGGTGTAATGAAGGTGAGCTCATATTGAAAGGGTAATCAGGTAATTTGTATTGTATGACTATATAAAAAAGAAGATGTGGTATGATTGCCAATGATACAACTGTCCACAAGAGACCAAAATGACACAGACGTTAACAACTATAGGTCACCGTACGGCCTTCAACAATGAGAAAAGCCCATACCGTATAGTCAGCTATAAAAGAAGACTGGTTTAATAAAGTTCTTATGCAATCTGGTATGAACGAAAAATGATTTAATAATGTCTTCTTTGATGTATTGAGATTTGTTTTATAAAATTGATCTCAGGCAATCTGTCTATAAAGAATAGTTGTATAAAGGTGACCTCAGGTAATATATGTATGCAGACAGGTTAAATAAAGGTGACCTCAGGTAAACTGTTGTGTATGAAGATTGGCTTAATAAAGCTGACATCAGGTAATCTGTAGTGTATAGAGATTTGTTTAATAAAGGTGACCGCAGATAATCTGTTGTGTATGGAAACTGGTTTTATTAAGAAGACCACAGGTAATATGTGGTGTATGAAGACTGGTTGAAAGAAGGAGAAATCAGATAATCTGAATTATATAATGACTGGTTTAATAAACCACTGATGTTATCTGTTGTGCATGAAAACTGGTGACCTCGTGTAATCTCTCTATGCAGACTAATTTAATACAGGTGACCTCAGGTAATCTGTAGTGTTTTGAGATTTATTTTATTCAGGTGACCTCAGATAATCTGTCTATGATGAGTGGTTTAGTAAAGGTGGCATCATGTAATCTCAGTATGCAGCCTGGTTTAATAAAGGTGACCTCAAGTAATCTGAAGTATATGAAGTCTAGCTTAATAAGTCCTTTTGTAATCTGTTGTGAATGAACAATAGTTTAATAAATTCCTCAGGTAATCTGTCAAATTTATTTAACAAGTTGCAATACACACTGATTAAATAAGGTCAACTTTATCAAAGTGATATCCATGCACAACAGATTACCTGAGGTTACTTTTATGTAACCATTTTTCTTACTTAATTTGCGGGAGAACTTTATTAAACCAGCTTCCATACACAACATATGACCTAAGGTAACATTTATTTAAGTAGTATGCATATACAGATTACATAAGGTAACCTTTAGTTAACTATTCTTTATAGACAAATTACCTGAGATCTAAATCCACTTCAAATTACCTGTAGACATTATTAAAACAGTTTTCATTCACAACAGATTACATAAGGGGTTAACTAAAACAGTCTCCATACACTTCACATCTTCATTCAAAGAGTCGTCATACACTACAGATTAGGTAAGGTCACCTTTAAAAAAACAGTTTTTATTCACGACAGATTACTTGAAGTCATCTTTGTTAAACCAGTCTGTATACATAGATTACATGAGGTCACCTTAATTTAACCAGTCTGCATATACAGATAACTTGAGGTCACCTTTATTAAGCCAATCTTTATAGACAGATTACCTAAGGTGAACCTTGATTAACAAATCTCAATACAGAGATTACCTGAAGTCACAATATTACACCAGTCTTCACACACAACAGACTACCTGAGATCACCATCATCAAACAAATCTCAAAACGCTTCAGATTACATGAGGTCACCTTTATTACACAAGGCTTCATATATACAACAGATTACCTAGATTTGTTATTTATAAATAGATACACAAATTAGCTGAGATCACCTTTACTATACAAATCCCAATACACTACAAATAACCTAAGGTCACCTATGTTGAACAACTCTACATTCAAAACATATTTCTGAGGTCACCATTATTAAATAAATCTCAAAACACTACATATTACCTGAAGCAACCTTTATTGAGGTAAACTTTTACACCAGTCTTCATACGAGCTCTTCATACACAACAGATTGCCTGAGGTCACCTTTATTTATTAAATCTGCATATACATATTACTCTAGGTCACCTTTATAAAAAAAATCTGAATACACCACAGATTACCTATTATTTAACAAGTTTTCATTCAAAACTGATAACATCAGTGGTTTATTAAACCAGTCATCATATAATTCAGATTATCTGATTTCACCGTTTTTTAACCAGTCTTCCTACACTACAGATTACTTGAGGTCTCCTTAATCAAGCCTGTCTCCATACACAACAAATTACATGAGGTCTTCTTTATTAAACAAATCGCTATGCACTACAGATTAACTGATGTCAGCTTAATTAAGCCAGTCGTCATACACAACAAGTTACCTTAGGTCACCTGTATTAATCCGATCTTTGTAGACAGATTACATGAGGTCACCATTATCAAACAAATCTCAATACACTACAGATTACCTAAGGTCACATATAAGAAACCAATCTACATTCACAAAAGACTTACTGAGTATTAAACAAACCTCAAATCACTACAGATTACCTGATGTCACCTTTATTAAACCAGTCTGCATACAAAGATTACCTGAGGTCACCCCTATTAAACGAGTTTTCATACACAGATTACTGAGGTCTCCTCTATAAAACAAATCTGAATACACTGTAGTGTATTCAGACTGGTTGAATGAAGGTGAAATCAGGTAATATGTAGTGTATGAAGATTGGCTTAATAAAACCCTTATGTAATATGTTGTAAGATATTACAGCATGATAATATACTTATTGTATCTATATATCTTTTATAAAAGGGGTACCTGAGTTCTTCCCCTCCCAAAAAACAAATATAGCATATTTTACTCAAATTGACTCAGTTCACCGTAAGAAAAACATTACAAAAACAATACAACGTCCATGAAGTCCTACATTTTAAAGTGAAAAAAAAAAATTATTTCAGAATTATACACCCTAGCATTGTATCTATTATTTATCCATTACAAGTGGTACCTATGGTAACCCTCCGAAAAAAAAACCATGAATATTACCAATTATGCTCAAATTATCTTAAACATGACATAAACTATGCAATGTTCATCGCGTCCATGATGAAATTAGTTTATTACAGCATAATTATATACCCTAGCATTGTATCTATATATCTTTATTAAAGGGTTACCTGAGTTCATCCCCTCCCAAAAAAACAAATATAACACATTTTACTCAAATTGACTCAGTTCATCGTAAGAAATACATTACACAAACAATACAACGTCCTACATTTTAAATATATACCCTAGCATTGTATCTATTACTATTTTATTACATGGATACCTGAGGAGCCCCCCCCCCCCCCCCCCCCCCAAAAAAAAAAAGAAAGTCCTACAATTAGAATGAAGAAATTATTTATTGCAACATAATGATATATCATAGCATAGTATTTACAATTATTTAATTATGTGGGTTACCTGAGGTCACATCCCCCCACGAAAACCCAAAACAAAATACAACCAATTCATCTCCAATGAAGAAGTTCGCCTGAACAACCACAAACATAAACAATACAACGTTCATGAAGTACTACATGTACATTGAGATTGAAGAAATTATTTAATTACAACATAATTATATTACTTAGCAATGTATCTATTTTTTTATTTTTTTTGGTATTTAGTCACATTACAATGTGGTATTAAGATTGATCAATAAAGGTAACTATATTTTCGTGCGAAATAATCAATTACTAATTCCACCGAATACCAAAGGGCACCAAGGGCACCGGTTACCTCGAACTGTAATTAAAGTTTAACAAAACTTACATTGTATTATAATTCTAATACAGATTTCAAAAGATTTACGTAATGTTGTCAAGTAGATATGACGCCATTTTTAAAACGAGCGGTGGCCATCTTGAAAATATGATTTTTTTTATGGCCAGCGGCTGACTTTTTTTTAATTATCATTAAGTCAACCTATATACCAAATTTAATTCTTGTATCACGATTTGTCAAATATACACTAAATTGTAGTTTTATTACATTTATAGGGATAATAGCTTCAACAATTGGCGCCCGTAAAGCTTTCGAGGCGTAAAACGTTTCATGCAAAAACCGTTGCATTGTCATAAGGATAAATACTCTGCCACGTCTGGTCTATATTTTTGTTTGATGTTTTTGTGCTATGTATCGATCTGATAAGTTAAGCTTTTTTCAACTGACTTGTATAGTCTGTTCCTATTGTGTACTGTTACACCACTGGCCCAGGTTAAGGGAGGGTTGAGCGCGCACAAACATGTTTAACCCCGCCACACTATTTCTTGTTTGTTCTCATTTTTATAACCATACGGTTGCATATAAATGTAAACATTCACTTCATTAGAACTTAGGTTGATCGTTGTCTCGTTGGCAAGTAAACAAAATCTCATTTTAATACTGTTCTGCAAACTAACAATATCAATGTCTCAAATGAGTCTTCAACACAGCAAAACAAAAATAACTCAACGGCGTCAGGTTTCAGCTGGCCCCTAACAATATTTTGTTTATGTATCTTCATTTAGTCAAAATGCATATTTGCACCGTGCAATATGTACTAATGACAAAATATTATTAACATTTGATATCAGGTGTCGGTTTGACTTTGCAATTATTGCAAGTCTCTGCTGTTTTCTTTCCCTTTATTATATAAGTTGATTCCTGTTTTATTTTATTTTTTGTTAAAATTGACAGATGAATGGTAACACTGCACTTCACATTGCTGTAAATGAGGGAGAGACAGGATACATCAAGTTGCTGATTGACGCCGGTATTGATATGAATATACAGAATCAGGTCAGTGGGTTATGAGTAAAACTTACAATCATATTGAATTACCTGCAATAACAAAAAACAAATATACTGCATCATATGTGCATGTCAAACTAGACAAATTTAACTTTATATTGTGTGTGTGGATTTTTGTTAGTAAAGTATCACTTGAGGTTACAAACCACTGTCCCTGGTTGAGCGTTTACTAATATGATTAACCCCGCCACATTGTTTATGGTTTCTTTATTGTCGAAGGCCGTACGATTTATTATAAATGACAATCAAACCAAATCTCTTTTCTTAATACTGCAAACTAACGACAACAATATCTAATGTGAGGTACCAGTTTGACTTTGACTTTAGTACTAATGTTGTTTTACTTCCTTTAATGCAATAGGTTGATTCCTGTTTTATTTCATATTATAGTAAAATTGTTATTATGTTTTTCAATCCAGTATGGTAAAACTGCACTTCACAAAGTTGTAGAGATTAGAAGTACAGAAGTCGTCAAGTCGCTGTTTTATGGTGGTAATGATCTCAATATACTGAAACATGTCAGTGGATTAAAGATTAACTTACGTTTTGTTCATGTTTTAGTACTTAAAAAAGGCCGTGTGTTTTCTCGTTTGAATTGTTTTACATTGTAATGTGTTGGGCCTGTTAAAAATGACTATGCGGTATGGTCTTTGCTCTTTGTTGAATACCATACAATGACCTATAGTTGTTAATTTATGTGTCTTTTGGTCTATTGTGGAGAGTTGTCTCATTGGCTATCATACCACATCTTCATTTTTATATTTACAATCATATTGCATTTTCTGCAAAAATTAAAAAAACAAATTTACTGCATCAAACTAGACAATACTTTCTATTGTGCGTTTGAATACTATTCAAAAAAAAAAGTCGTCAACAAAAAATTCAGTACGTTGCGTTTGACTTTTAAATCGGTTCAATTCGCTAAATGTGAACTGTTGGCTCTAGCGTTCATTCTTTGCTTTTGACTTAAAAAGGCATTTTTTAGTATGACTGACAAGTTTTTTATCTTGATAGGTCATATGGATAAATTAAGAAATGTTGACCCCCGTCTGGGTCACATAAAATAATTCTTACATAATTTAATTGCTTCTGAATATGCTTAACTAGAGCGGAAATTATCATCACAGTCGATTTGACTTCTTATCTGGCCGTTAATGTTTGAAGACCAGTAAACGAACTCTGCTTTAGAAAGAACTATGAAACAAGTAAGGCAAATATCTATTTGAAAGGTCATTGATATATATTCAAAACAAAATCCTAAAAATTGGCAAAATTTTCTGAAAGATGACGACAATAAGAAAGAATTTTTTTAAGATTTCATTCGCAACAGCTTGCTCAAAAGATTTTTGAGGAAAAGGTAGTTGTAGCAACAATTGCTCAGGATTTTCCACCACATGATGATGTTTCAAGCTTAACACCATGTTCACAGGAAGAGGCTGACACTTGAAAAAAGATGCATGTGTCTGATGCAGTGAAACACAGACTTAACTAAGTCATGACTCGAACAGTCGATACTGATGTTGCTGTCATTGCTGTTTCGCATTTCAGTGACATAGGGACAGACGAACTTTGG
The DNA here is from genome assembly GCF_036588685.1 of Mytilus trossulus. Lineage (NCBI taxonomy): Eukaryota > Metazoa > Mollusca > Bivalvia > Mytilida > Mytilidae > Mytilus > Mytilus trossulus. Next base: position 61,749,111 of record NC_086385.1, on the reverse strand, counting down.
CTTGCATTTTGGAAGTTGGAAAAGCTTCAGATATATATCTATCCATGACCTTTCAAATACACTAGACATTGAGAGATTACACATTTGCTGGAAAAGGAACTGCGTTGGTGACATGAATAGTGATTAGATTTATTACTCTATCTTTGAGAATGATGATTGATCAGCCAAAATCACCAGATATGAATTTGACAATGTCATTGGTTGAACGATATGTTTTTTTGTTGTAAGATCGAACAAACTTATCAGATGGGGTAAATGAAGCAAGAAACAATGTGTTTTTGGAATAGGAAATACTTATTGAGGCTATTCCTACGACTCGGTCTAGTCTTTTTCAGCAAGAAAAACGTTCAATATACATGGCGGTGCGCATGAGTAGCAAGCTAGGTATTGGTTTCTATGCTAACTAGTCCTTTGCTTATGAATGGCGATAAGAAACATATGATCCATGGGAATCCTTTTTAGATAACTCTTTGTGAGGCCTCTTCATCTGATCAGGAGCTTGAACATTATAGAATAAGCTCTCCGATTGTAAATAAACATGTATTTGCGGCCATAAATTAGTCATTCTAAAGATGTTTGAGAAGTTTTAAATTAGTGATTTTATTTTGTTTCAATCAATCTATCCAAAACTGTACATCGAAGATATGGATTAAGGACTCACCTTCGTAATTTACGCCGTATTGGGTTTTTTTTACCAGAAGTTTTAACTTTGTATTTAAACATATAAAGCTGAATAGAGTTATTGGTTTTGAGGATGACTTAAAGCCAAGAGTTTAATGATCACCTAAACAAACAACATTTTCTTTAGTTGAATATTAAAATGAAAACTTATCAATATTTCTATGTCCGCCATATTAGATATCAACGGAAGAAAGCGTTTTAAAGATATTAACAATATAATGATTGTAGCAATACTTTAAAACACATTCCAATTACCCTCCCAAAAATTAAGCTTATTTTAGTACAATGTCCGCCATGTTGGATTTTACCAGAAAATAGGTTTTTGAAGACATCTAATTTATATCATATATAAAAAAGGAGTACATAATGAAGGTTTGTACCAAATATTATGATAGTATCATGTTAACTACACCTTTCCACATACTAGCCTTCGATATTGGGCTAATTTAAGTATGATGTCCGCCATTTTGGATTTTACCGGAAATGAGACATCTTTTTCAAATGCCTTCCTATCTAAAATAAAAGAGAAATAGTTGAGGAAGGTCGATGCCAAATTGCATGCTTGTAGCAGGATGTGCACAAAGCCGCCGTACTATAACCATAATTATATGGATTCTTTAAAATACTAAAAACTTCTGAATAATTTTAAATCTCGAGCTTTTATTGAAATTAGTTCTATCAAAACGTTTGATACTTCAACTCTCTATACCACTATTAGCCTTGTGAAATTGAAAAATCGTCTTGAAGAAATTATCCACATGCACTATAACATGTATACATGCATTACTTTAGGATACCATAAGGTATATTTTGTTAATAGTGAAAAAAAAGGGTATAACATGCTACACAGAGGAAACATTGATCAGTTTGCTGGAGTTTCTAATTGACAACATTTTTGATGAATTTTCGAGGTAGATTTTTTCAACAAACAGTCTTCAATCCTATGGGGACTAACTGTGCGCCTCTCCCTGCCGATCTCTGCTTATTTTCATATGAATCGTAGTTCAATCAGGCACTTGCCAAACACTAGGAGAACAAAGAATCCAGGTTATTCAATTTCAATTTTAGATATCTTGATGATGTCCTTCCATTAACAATCAAACTTTTCTAATTGGTTCAATTATTACCCCCCAGAACTACAAATTAAAGAAACAACAGACACGGCGTCCTCCCCGTTATTCTTAGACAAATACCTCAAAATTGTCCTTCACAGTAATCTCAGTAACAGAATCTATGACAAACGAGATGAATTTAATTTTGAAATTATCGATTTCCCACACCTACGTAGCATCATACCAACTTCACCTGCATATAAACATTTCCAAACGTATTCGGTATTCAAGAGCCTGTAGCAACTACTCAGACTGTGTGACACACCAACTTCTCAAATAATTCTCGATGGTCTTTAAGTATTGTTTATGCGTACTGACGTTTTCTATCATCTTAACACGTGTCATAGTGTTCTTTATTATTTCCATATCAATATTATTTTACTGTTTGATTTGTTTTTGATGATATCTATTTGGCAATGCTCTGCACTTATGCATCCCGTCAGTGTGTTGTTTGCATTATCTTTCATAGTAGCTTTGTCCTTTTTTGTGTGTTTCTGTAATACATATAACGCGACTCTGTGCTTAAAAATACCGGTATTGTGTTATTGTTTTATTATAAATTTTGTATTCTACAAATGCTTTGCCTGTGTGCCCTTTTGAGTGTTTTAAAACATAATGACGTGGCTCTTTTTTTAGAAGAGGTACACCATAAGCATATAGACCAACAGCAAAAGTACAATTAAAATTCTGCAGAGGATATGTCTAAAGAACTATAGACTATATTATATTCACACTTTGAACGGCACACTTATTTTATATATCTGCCTGTGTGTCGTTCATATGTTGACGTCAAACACGCAATTCTACGTTAGAGTCAATGTTTTATCTGACAAGTCGGTCCTTTTACCTAAGATCTTTTAATCGTTTATGGATAGATTTAACTTAGGGTTCGAGTAAGGGGTTAGGGTTAGGAGAACCTTTAATATGATTCAAAAATAACAGAGCACTAAATGAGGTTGTCAAATTTGGTGTGTGCCTTTTTGTGCTTCTCTTTTAAATATTTGTTTATTTTTATTGTGATAAACATACTTGTGGTACTTGTACATGTGTTATTATTGTTTATTATGTTATCGTACTCTAGTCTTTCATTTTTGCTAATGTCCTTTGTACATACGTTTTGGTTTTACTTTTATACATATAGCATGGCTCTAGTCTCTGTACCTTTAAATCCCGTTATTGTGCTATTGTAAAACTTGTATGTTGCTTGTCTTTCATTTTTGTTAAGTGATTTTTCTAAATGCCTTTCATGTTTATTTGTTACATATATGATATACTTATACATCCCGTAATTGTATTATTGTACTATGGAAATTTTGTGTATTCTTTATTTTTTGGTAATATGCGTGGTCTGTATCCAATCTTGTGCTTCTTTGTCACATATATGTTTTTGTTTTTTTTAGTGATTAAGATTATAACGCAATATTGATTGCTGTATTTTTGACATTTTGACAATTTTGTCTGTTTGTCTCATTCATAAAATTGAGAATGGAAATGGGGAATGTGTCAAAGAGACAACAACCCGACCAAAAAAAAAACAACAGCAGAAGGTCACCAACAGGTCTTCAATGTAGCGAGAAATTCCCGCACCCGGAGGCGTCCTTCAGCTGGCCCCTAAACAAATATATACTAGTTCAGTGATAATGAACGCCATACTAATTTCCAAATTGTATTCAAGAAACTTATATAAAAATAATACAAGACTAACAAAGGCCAGAGGCTCCTGACTTGGGACAGGCGCAAAAATGCGGCGGGGTTAAACATGCTTGTGAGATCTCAACCCTCCCCATATACCTCTAACCAATGTAGAAAAATAAACGCATAACAATACGCACATTAAAATTCAGTTCAAGAGAAGTCCGAGTCTGATGTCAGAAGATGTAACCAAAGAAAATAAACAAAATGACAATAATACATAAATAACAACAGACTACTAACAGTTAACTGACATGCCAGCTCCAGACTTCAATTAAACTGACTGAAAGATTATGATTTCATCATATGAACATCAGGCACAATCCTTCCCGTTAGGGGTTTAGTATCATACCATCATAACATATATGAGAAGAACATAACCCGTGTCATACCAACAACTGTTTTTAGAATAAATGTATTTAGTTCCGACGCAAAGACCTTATCAGTGACTCAATATTAACGCCAAAATATGCAATCTTTAATGACTTGACAACAGTATCGTAATTATATCCCTTCTTAATCAGTCTATTTAAAGGTTTTGTAAGTTTCTGAGGTGAATACTGACACCTTTGTGTTTTATAAAGAATATTTCCATAAAAAATTGGATGTGAAATACCTGAACGTATAAAAAGTCTGCATGTTGAGCTATATTTACGAATGATGTCTTTATACCGATGATAAAATTTAGTAAAAGTTTTGACTAGTTTGTGATATCGAAAACCCTGGTGTAATAATTTTTCAGTAATACATAAATTTCTCTCGTTAAAATCTACAACATTGTTACAAACACGAGCGAATCGTACAAGTTGAGATATATAAACACCGTAAGATGGTGACAAGGGAACGTCACCATCTAAAGACGGATAATTAACGATAGGAAAAGAAAAATCATCCCTTTTGTCATACATTTTAGTATTCAGCTTTCCGTTAGTGATAAAGATATCAAGATCGAGGAAAGGGCAGTGGTCATTATTAATATTAGCTTTATTTAAAGTAAGTTCAGCAGGATAAATTTTATTAATATACATACTGAAGTCGTCATTATTGAGAGCCAAAATATCATCCAAATATCTAAAAGTATTATTCAATTTGTTTATCAGATGTTGTTTTGATGGGTCTTTGCTTATTTTTGTCATAAATTGTAACTCATAACAATACAAAAAGAGGTCCGCAATAAGTGGTGCACAGTTAGTCCCCATTGGAATTCCGATAATCTGACGATATACGGAATCCCCAAAACGAACAAAAATGTTACCTAGTAAAAATTCAAGGGCATATATAGTATCAAAGCATGTCCAATTAACATAGTTTTTTTGTTTATTGCTACTAAAAAATGAACTAAAAGAGTTTGAACATATATTTTCAAATTCTGATTTTTTGAATGCCCATTTAATTAGGTGTGTGATTTTTTTCTTAATGAGAATGTGAGGCAATGTGGTATACAGGGTAGAAAAATCCAAACTTTGAACAGATTCAAAATCACCAATATGAGCATGCAATTTATCAAGTACTTCCAACGAGTTCTTGACACTCCAAAAGTAATTTATTCCACTATTTTCGAAGGCCTTATTTGAACAATGTATTATAAGGTTTTTAATTGTACCAATTGTGCTGGTAAGAAGAATAGACAATTTAGTAGTTGAACAATGGCTTGAAGACGAAATAAATCTATATTTGTAAGGGGTTTTGTGTAGTTATGGAAGCCAATACATAGTTGGGACTTTCATTGTATTCGGCTCTGCTTGTAAAGCGGTGGCTAAAAGTTTATGTTTGTTACTGATTTCGTTTTCTGAAAATAGAGTCAGTTGGAATGTTGGTGAATTGGTGATTTCCTTTTTCAGAACCTCAATGTAAAATTTACGTCAAACAATAATAATATTATTAGCAGCTTTATCGCCCGGGACAAAAACAAATTCCTTGGCTAGTTCTTTTAGTTTATGTTTGATACAAAAAATAGGTTTATTGTGGTTATTGTTAATAGTAAAATGTTCTTTAAAATGTTGAATACGTATATCAACTATCTTCATTACTGAATTGAAAAAAGAGTCCAAAGATGTTTGTCAGCTTTTTCCCGTTTTATCCATTTCATACAGTAAGTATGGAGTGAGTCGTGGATGATATTACGACACTCATTCCAATTAATAATTGACGGGGGACGATATTTAGGTCCTTTACTGAGGAATGATTTTAACTCTCGGTCTTGAACGATGTTAAGATCTCCTGTTATAACATGGGAAATGGGTCCATTAATATATGCGGAATTACTGCAATTACATGAAGTAGGTGTATTTTCACTGATATTAACATCTTTACACAATTGACTATAATTAAATAAGAAAATTTATAAAAATGACCACAAAATTGATATTCATGTCAACACCGAAGTGCTGACTACTGGGCTGGTGATACCCTCGGGGACGAAACGTCCACCAGCAGTGGCATCGACCCAGTGGTGTAAATAGTTATCAAAAATACCAGGATTATAATTTTATACGCCAGACGCGCGTTTCGTCTACATAAGACTCATCAGTGACGCTCAGATCAAAATAGTTAAAAAAGCCAAACAAATACAAAGTTGAAGAGCATTGAGGACCCAAAATTCCAAAAAGTTGTGCCAAATACGGCTAAGGTAATCTACTCCTGGGGTAAGAAAATCCTTAGTTTTTCGAAAAATTCAAAGTTTTGTATACAGAAAATTTATAAAAATGACCACAAAATTGATATTCATGTCAACACCGAAGTGCTGACTACTGGGCTGGTGATACCCTCGGGACGAAACGTCCACCAGCAGTGGCATCGACCCAGTGGTGTAAATAGTTATCAAAAATACCAGGATTATAATTTTATACGCCAGACGCGCGTTAAAAACCTTCCTTTCACCGGAACACAATAAAATCATTATTTTTTCAAGTGTCTACACTAAGACCATCATTGATATCAATTTAAACTTATTTGGAGAGGGGGCCAAAAATAGCCCTTATCATACCTTGTCCTTTCCGGGTAGATTTCTTGTATATATAACAAATAAGAGGTAGCTCAGTATTGTCAAAATAACCAGGAATTTGTACTTTAACAGAATGGTCGTTAAATATACCGGCAATATTTACAAAATCTAAGCCTTTATTGACATACTTAATTTTAATAAAATGTTTTTTATGATCTTCAGGGCGATCAATTTTGGGAAATAATTTAGAATAACAATATGCCATAATAATTTGAACAATTTTATAGGACTGCTATATGAAATTGTATTGCAATCCTCCAAAATTTTATTTAACTTATTAACCGGTAACGAACAGAGTTTTGTTAACAGATCATGTCTGCCGTTGTTTTTTGAAATAGAAATTAGGTCCGAAATATTGGTATGATTGGCCCTAAACTTTCTTTGATTGCGATTTGTTCTACGACCGTGAGCACGGTTTTTACGTACAGTTTTAGAAACTATATCCAAAATGTTAACGGAATTGGTTCTAGATATATTACCAATTCCCATGATATTATCATGTAGACCGAGAGGGTAAACTGTCTGTAATTTTTTAATCCAATTTAATTCAATTATTTTCCGTGATCGTACAAACTTTGAATGCGATTCACCAGGCTGCTTATTTACTACTTCTAAAGGTTGAACTGCTAAATATTTAAACGGATGGTTGTGCTTCTTAAGGTGTTGGTAAATGATACTTTTGAATTTATTTGGTCTTTTAAAACGATACAGATGTTCTTGAGTGCGTTTAGATAAATATCGTCCAGTTTCTCCTACGTACTGAATACCACACCCGGTTTGTTTCATGTGAGTAAATAAATAATACTGTTTGTTTTTCAAGTTACATCAGTTTCAAATTTTAAGAAAATGTGCGACCATTAAACGTGAACCTTACCGTATTGTTGGTGGAAAGACGGGGACATGTAAGTCATTTGTTGGCCAGACACTTATCGATAGAAGGGTAACCACGATTTTTATTGTTAAAAATGTTAGCGATGGTAGTATTTTTAGATAACCGATTTTGAAGATTGAGACGTGTAGATACCCTTTGAACAAGTTTAGTTTTTAGTATTTTTCCGTTTCTAAGCTTCATAATTGTTTTGTTAGTGAATTACATCATAAAGGAGCAAAGATTGGCGTCCAGAATATGAACCAGCATACAATAATTAAAGTTATGTAAAATTGATAAATTTTTGTTCGGCTGAAAATGTTCTATTTCTTTAGGCATATCCTCTGCAGAATTTTAATTGTAGGTTTACTTTTGCTGTTGGTCTATATGCTTATGGTGTACTTCTTCTAAAAAAGAGCCTCGTCATTATGTTTTAAAACACTCAAAAGGGCACACAGGCAAAGCATTTGAAGAATACAAAATTTATAATAAAACAATAACACAATACCGGTATTTTTAAGCACAGAGTCGCGTTATATGTATTACAGAAACACAAAAAAAAGGACAAAGCTACTATGAAAGATAATGCAAACAACACACTGACGGGATGCATAAGTGCAGAGCATTGCCAAATAGATATCATCAAAAACAAATCAAACAGTAAAATAATATTGATATGGAAATAATAAAGAACACTATGACACGTGTTAAGATGATAGAAAACGTCAGTACGCATAAACAATACTTAAAGACCATCGAGAATTATTTGAGAAGTTGATGTGTCACACAGTCTGAGTAGTTGCTACAGGCTCTTGAATACCGAATACGTTTGGAAATGTTTATATGCAGGTGAAGTTGGTATGATGCTACGTAGGTGTGGGAAATCGATAATTTCAAAATTAAATTCATCTCGTTTGTCATAGATTCTGTTACTGAGATTACTGTGAAGGACAATTTTGAGGTATTTGTTTAAGAATAACGGGGAGGACGCCGTGTCTGTTGTTTCTTTAATTTGTTGTTCTGGGGGGTAATAATTGAACCAATTAGAAAAGTTTGATTGTTAATGGAAGGACATCATCAAGATATCTAAAATTGAAATTGAATAACCTGGATTCTTTGTTCTCCTAGTGTTTGGCAAGTGCCTGATTGAACTACGATTCATATGAAAATAAGCAGAGATCGGCAGGGAGAGGCGCACAGTTAGTCCCCATAGGATTTAAGACTGTTTGTTGAAAAAATCTACCTCGAAAATTCATCAAAAATGTTGTCAATTAGAAACTCCAGCAAACTGATCAATTGTTCCTCTGTATAGCATGTTATACCCTTTTTTTCACTATTAACAAAATATACCTTATGGTATCCCAAAGTAATGCATGTATACATGCTATAGTGCATGTATAATTTCTTCAAGACGATTTTTCAATTTCACAAGGCTAATAGTGGTATAGAGAGTTGAAGTATCAAACGTTTTGATAGAACTAATTTCAGTAAAAGCTCGAGATTAAAAATTATTCTGAAGTTTTTAGTATTTTAAAGAATCCATATAATTATGGTTATAGTACGGCGGTTTTGTGAAAAATTGTGCACATCCTGCTACAAGCATGAAATTTGGCATAGACCTTCCTCAACTATTTCTCTTTTATTTTAGATAGGAAGGCATTTGAAAAAGATGTCTCACTTCCGGTAAAATCCAAAATGGCGGACATCATACTTAAATTAGCCCAATATCGAAGGCTAGTATGTGAAAAGGTGTAATTAACATGCTACTATCATAAGATTTGGTACACACCTTCATTGTGTACTACTTTTTGATATATGATATAAATGAGATGTCTTCAAAAACCCATTTTCTGGTAAAATCCAACATGGCGGACATTGTTCTAAAATAAGCTTAATTTTTGGGAGGGTAATTGGAATGTGTTTTAAAGTATTGCTACTATCATTATATTGTTAATATCTTTAAAACGCTTTCTTCCGTTGATATCTAATATGGCGGACATAGAAATATTGATAAGTTTTCATTTTAATATTCAACTAAAGAAAATGTTGTTTGTTTAGCTGATCATTAAACTCTTGGCTTTAAGTCATCCTCAAAACCAATAACTCTATTCAGCTTTATATGTTTAAATACAAAGTTAAAACTTCTGGTAAAAAAAAACCAATACGGCGTAAATTACGAAGGTGAGTCCTTAATCCATATCTTCGATGTACAGTTTTGGATAGATTGATTGAAACAAAATAAAATCACTAATTTAAAACTTCTCAAACATCTTTAGAATGACTAATTTATGGCCGCAAATACATGTTTATTTACAATCGGAGAGCTTATTCTATAATGTACAAGCTCCAGATCAGATGAAGAGGCCTCACAAAGAGTTATCTAAAAAGGATTCCCATGCATGGATCATATGTTTCTCATCGCCATTCATAAGCAAAGGACTAGTTAGCATAGAAACCAATACCTAGCTTGTTACTCATTCGCACCGCCATGTATATTGAACGTTTTACTTGCTGAAAAAGACTAGACCGAGTCGTAGGAATAGCCTCAATAAGTATTTCCTATTCCAAAAACACATTGTTTCTTGCTTCATTTACCCCATCTGATAAGTTTGTTCGATCTTACAACAAAAAAACATATCGTTCAATCAATGACATTGTCAAATTCATATCTGGTGATTTTTGCTGATCAATCATCATTCTCAAAGATAGAGTAATAAATCTAAACACCATTCATGTCACCAACGCAGTTCCTTTTCCAGCAAATGTGTAATCTCTCAATGTCTAGTGTATTTGAAAGGTCATGGATAGATATATATCTGAAGCTTTTCCAACTTCCAAAATGCAATCCAAAGTTCGTCTGTCCCTATGTCACTGAAATGCGAAACAGCAATGACAGCAACATCAGTATCGACTGTTCGAGTCATGACTTAGTTAAGTCTGTGTTTCACTGCATCAGACACATGCATCTTTTTTCAAGTGTCAGCCTCTTCCTGTGAACATGGTGTTAAGCTTGAAACATCATCATGTGGTGGAACATCCTGAGCAATTGTTGCTACAACTACCTTTTCCTCAAAAATCTTTTGAGCAAGCTGTTGCGAATGAAATCTTAAAAAAATCTTTCTTATTGTCGTCATCTTTCAGAAAATTTTGCCAATTTTTAGGATTTTGTTTTGAATATATATCAATGACCTTTCAAATGCACCTGGCAATGAGTGATTACACACACGTATTGTGATCCATATCTTTACCGGTTGTGATATGGTTCTCTGATGACTTGAAAAGGAAGACATGCGTGAGAGACATTGATGGTATTTCAAGATGTGACTATAACATAAAAAAAATGATGATTGATCAGCCTAAACCACCGAGGCTTAATTGTTATAGCACACAACCTTATAAACTGGGATTAACATGGTTTACGAATCAATTGAGGGTATTCTTTTAATTGGTCTAGTCTTTTCCAGCATGCAATATACTAAGGAAGGTGTTTAGGGGGTAGGGCTTGGAATTGGCTCTTATGCTACCCATTTCAGGCGCTAATGGATAGGGAAGGGACACAGATGATCACTTTTAAATAACTCTTGTTAAGGCCTCATCATTTCGCCAGGAAGCTTTTTCATTGTGGATGTACTGGGGAATGTGGTTCAATGTCAATGAAATGCTACATCCTAAGCACCAGAAACAAAAGCCATACAACCTACAGTTTAAATGGACACATGCTACAACAAGTCAATCATAACTCGTACTTAGGCCTACAAATTTCGGAAGACCTCAAATGGACCATCCACATATCAAACGTGGCAAAGAAAGCAAAATCAACACTATGCTTTCGAAGAAGATACTTGAAATACTGCCAACAAGATTGCAAAAAAAAAACAAACCCAGCTTACATCTCGCTCGTGATCAGCGATGGAATATAGAGCCACAGTATGGGACCCCCACACGGTAACAAACATAAATCAGCTAGAAAGAATACAACGTCAAGCAGCAAGATTTATCACCATAGATTACATGTCAAGAGAAGACGGGTGTGTCTCAATTGTGCTTGCCCAACTCGAACTATAAGACCTCCAGACAATTGCAAGACGAACAAGCTAGAAGTTGGTATTTGTGTACACAGTGGTTGAGGGGCTGATTCTCGCTATTGAACATGACGAATTTCTCAAAAAAGAACGTCCTAAAAGAAACATAACTGCCAAGAAATCTGAAAAATACCACGGAAAAAATATTGTGGAAAAGCAAGTAAAGAATCAATTTAAATGTTTTGACATTCCACTAAGCAAAACACCACAATACTCAAACTCATTCTTTGAAAAGACAGTGATCGCGTCGAATTAGCTACACAACACTGTAGTGCGCACATCATGCGTAGAGAGCGTCAAATCTCCTCTTACACCTTGTCAATCAATTGGCGGCGCTCTCTCAAACCGTTATATAAAAGCCAGAATTGGTATCGACAACGTATTTATACAATTACAGATACATATACAGTGGATGCTGCGGTCGTTATTAATGTGGAAAATCGGGTCTCCGGTGCACTGCTTTGTTTGCATGTGGTGGTGACTGTGAATAAACATAAACAAATAGTGGTAAATTGAAAAATGCTTTTAAGTACTTCAGTAATTTTATTTTGTTTTAATTTTTAATCAATCAATCTAAAACTCTAAATCAAAGATATGGATTGATGACTCATTTTTGAAATTTACGCCATATTGGTTTTTTTTTACCGGAAGTGTTATCTAATAATTTACAACAGAATAAAAGTAGTGTTTTTTTTAAAAAAATGACAAGTAAAAACAAAACAAAAAACATTTTCTTTACATTTTGAAAAAAGTTGAATATTAACATAGAAAATTGATATTTCTCTGTCCGGCATTTTGAAAATTACCGGAAGTAAGGTTTTTAAAGAGATAAGTCGTATACATTGTATCCATGATAAGCACAAAAGAAAGGTTCATGCACAATGTAATGATAGTAGCAATACATTAAAACACATTTCAATTACCCTCTCTAAAAACAAGCTTATCCTAATACAATGTCCGCCATGTTGGATTTTGCCGAAAGTAGGGTTCTTGAAGACATATTTGCCATCTCATATACCCAAAAGTAGTATATAACAAAGTTTGGTACCACATATTATGTTAGTATCATGATAATAACACATTTTCACATACAAGCCTTCGATATAGGGCTGATTTAAGTATGATATCCGCCATTTAGGATTTTACCGGATGCTCTCTATCTGAAATTAAAGATTATTAATTGAGGAAAGTCTATACCAAATGTCGTGCTTGTAGCAGGATGTGCACAATTCATCTGAGATATGCTTGTAACCGCCGGACTATTGATACCACTACGCGAGTAAACAGTTTCACATAAATTCTGAAGACTCTCTTTCACTGTGGACAGAACTGTAGTCAATATAATGCAGATGAGCCGGCAATGTACCGTTGATTTTACGGAATTTTGTGAAGCTTTAAAAAAGTATATAATACAAACAAGGTGAGTCGTCCAATTTGTTGTTCAATGTAATGTTATGATTCGTCACAATCTCATCCTTGTCCAATGATATGTCTTTGTATGTGGTATTACTTGAGTGTCTGTTATTACTAATTATTCTACAAAAGTTATCAAAGGTACCATGATTATAATCTAGTATGCCAGACGCGCGTTTCGTCTACATAAGACTCATCAGTGACGCTCATATCGAAATATTTATAAAGCCAAATAAGTACACAGTTGAAGAGCATTGAGGATCTAAAATTCAAAAAATGTGTGCCAAATACGGCTTAGGTAATCTATGCCTGGAATAAGATCCCCAGTAATATCTTGTTCAGAGGGGCTGTAATTATCAGGCGAGCGGGAACAGTCACATGTCATAGTTTGTTTATACATTGTCATAAATTAATCAAGGTCCAGCTGTGCTTGTTTATAGTTGAATACTTTTGGTGAAATGGTTTTGGAGTTACTATATTGTACAATAGGAAAAGACTTATCTTGGAAATAAATACCGGCAAAGAATATACCATTCATGGACAAATAAATTGTAAAACCGTAAGCGTGGTATATGCAATTAATTGTACAAAATGTGAAAATTTAAAGTAATATATGTAGACGAACGGGTGATACACTATATCAACGAATGCTATTGAACTTTTAAAAAATACGAACAAATAAAACAGAAGATCAAGTAGCCAACCATTTCATTTAGAACAATCATTCAATGACAAATTTAAAAGTTACCGCCATAGAAAGAGTATTTTGGACAGAAACTTACAGAAAAACTAAAGAAGCCTTTTGGATGAAAAAAAAACAAACTAAAGAACCTGAAGGACTCAACACAATGTCTGAACGATAATAAAAGTATTTATATTAAAAAAGCGAAAAAAGCGACTAATAAACGTCATAGAAGTTATTATAACGTTATGTATCCAAGCGATGTAATTGTTGTTTCAATGTTGTAATTTATTCCAATGAAGAAGGCCGTAATGGCCGAAACGTATGGGAATTTGTGTTATTGTTTTCATTATATATACATCAGTTGTTCGACCTGTTAGTCAAATGCGTTTTGTTTAAATATACTTTTTCACTTTTTTGGTCTTTTGGAAAATGTTGTTTGTGCTGTTTTTAGACCCTTCTACAACGAAATTTGTTTGACATGCACACGTATAAAAATTGCGGTTTTTATCCAACGCAATCATAGGTTTGAACGTAGTTTTCAATTTAGACTCGTTTATATTTTTTGTTTGGGCATGTCTCATATTTTCCCTCCGGTTTATATGATCCATTCATCCTATATTGTCTCTTAAAATTCAAGAGTCAATCTTAAATTGAGAGTAAATTATATGGCCTTCCAAATACCGTTTCGATCCCTAACATCGCTGAAGAGACATATATTGTCGAAATCTAGATCTGGTGTACTAAAGAAATATTGACACCGAATGTTTGTGGCACAACATCGTAGCCACAAGTTAACAATTTTTTTTAATTTTTTTTCTGTGACGTATTAAATTTATATTCAGATCCATTTTGTTACATCTTGTGATCAATTTTATTTGGCAATCGTCAATGGCAGTCAGCAGGGTTAAAGAACATCAGTTGTTCGACCTGTTAGTCAAATGCGTTTTGTTTAAATATACTTTTTCACTTTTTTGGTCTTTTGTAAAATGTTGTTTGTGCTGTTTTTAGACCCTTCTACAACGAAATTTGTTTGACATACCCACGTATAAAAATTGCGGTTTTTATCCAACGCAATCATAGGTTTGAACGTAGTTTTCAATTTAGACTCGTATATATATATATATATATTTGGTCGTGTGGTCTAGCCCACCAGATACAGAGCAGGCGATGTGGTGTCACGATATTAGTAGCATAGGATTCGAATCCCGGTGTGGGAAGAACAAAAATTTTGCGAAAGCAAATTTACAGATCTAACATTGTTGGGTTGATGTTTCGCTTTTTTCATCTGTTTTTTATAGTTCGTTCTTATGTTGTATTTTTACACCACTGCCCCAGGTTAGGACAGGGTCCCGCTAACATCATAAACCCCGCCACATTATATATGTATGTGCCTGTCCCAAGTTAGGAGCCTGTAATTCAGTGGTTGTCGTAAGTTAAAGTGTAACATTTAGGTTTTTGTTCATTTTTTGTACATAAATAAGCCCGTTAGATTTCTCGTTTGAATTGCTTTACATTCACGGTCTCTCATAGCATCGTCTTTGTCTATTTTTGAAGGCCATACGATGACCTATAGTTGTTAATTTATGTGTCATTTAGTCTCTTGTTGCAAGTTGTTTCAATCTTTTCACGGGAAATCACACCACATCTTATTGTTTATGTAAGTTGTATATTTTCCTATAATGTGCTGTTTTAACACTGTCTCAGGTTGACCATGTTAACGGAGGGCGGTTGAGCGCTCACACATATGTTAAACTCCGCCACATACGATTGCTTATAAATGTTTAAATCCATTTCATTTGAACTCAGGCGGATAGATTAGTTGTATTTATTGCAATAAAATCAAATCTACTTTTTAACTAAACCAAAAACTAAAAATTATAAAATACAAACATGTGTTACAGGATGTCAATATTAACGACTTCAAGTCTAAACTTCCTGATTGCACTGTTGCTAGTTCCTCATTCTTATATAATTTTGTTGGCCACGTTATTACCGTTGTCTTTAAAAATTCTGAAATGAGTTTTCCAAAAGGCTCGAAATATGGTGAGCCTAAATCCATCAATTGGAAACACAGCATCAAAATTCGTATTGATATAATCGAGGATCATGCCAGACAAAGGACTAAACGCGAGAAAGACTATTTGTTTCTGTTTGATGTTTTCTTGCTTTGTATCGATCTGATGAACGCCCACAAACATGTTTAACCACACCACATTCTTTATTGTTTGTTGTCGTTGTTGACGGCCTTACGGTTGCTTATAAATGTTGACATTCACTTTATTTCAATTCAGTTGGATAGTTGTCTCGTTGGCAATCACACTAAATTGCCTTTTTATACTGTACTGTTAATAAGACCCAACGTCAATGTAACTAATGGGTCTTCAATACAGCGAGATAATCCCTCATCAGGAGTCTGGCATCAGATTGCCCCTAAACAATAATGTATGTATGTATCATCATTAAGCCATCATACGTTCAAACACCTTGTAAAGTAAACAAGCACGTTTTGGTCAAAATTAACGTGTTTCACAAGTTATCGGGTCCGACATTGTCTACAAACGCACAAGCGACTTTCAAAGGGAATTATTTTGTGAACAGAAATAAAAACTTCACACATCTGGAAATTGTTGCTGTCTCTTTACTTAAATGTTCTTTTTGTTGCATCTTCTCCATAATCAATCGATTCAATTAAAGGAACAATCTGTTTAAATATTTTACTAGGAGAATTGATCAGAATGATTATTTCACATCGTACGGCTTGGGGTGTAAAGCTTCTTTCTGCTTGGTGTTTATTTTTTATTTTACAGTTTTTCTCCGGACACTGTAGCTTTATCCACCAATAAAACATGATCACCATTTACTCGTACACCAGTGCCGAAAGCGTTGTTAAACACAATTCAATCAATCAATTCTAGAATATTGTTTTCTATTTTGTCAGATTGGGCTGCCTCTCATGTTTGGGTTTTGCTCATTGTTTAAAAAAATCATACAGAGCCATACATCGTACATTGTTCGGTTGTTGGTCACAGCGGCAATCACACTATATATACTGACAGCTTGGAATATTCAATTCTCTGCTTTTTTTCTCTCTCAAAACATTTACCACATTCTGATAAAAAAAAACATATGTTTTAACATGTATAAGAAAAATAGATGCTGATCTCATAAAAAATAACTGATGATGGTCAGTAAGTATGGGGCTATTAAATCAACTTACACCAAATATGATCTAGTTCAAGAGCAAATGACAATGTAAATCATATTTTAAATCCTGCAACCTTAACATTTTTTTCACTCATAATCATAACTTCTGTGACATGGTGCTCCACAGTTGATGATAATGAGTGTGACGTTACAAGCTAAACATTGACTTTGATGAACCTTAGTTTTTAGCGATTTTATAACTTTAAACTGCAAGTGTTTAAGGGAGCAATGGTCATAGATTAAAATATTCTTAACATCGCAATGTCGTTGTCGAAAAACAGCAAGTTGATAAATCCTTGACCTCAGTGCAGCCAAAAAATCACCACTCCATTAAAAATTCTCCCAACGTCCGATTTAGCCAATCAGAATTCGCATAGTTTCGAAAATGACGTAATAGATGAAATTCCAAGCTAATTACCAAAAATCGATTTGAAACCGCATTTACCTACCGGCGTCCTTTAATGCAATGGATTGCTCTCTGTCTATTGCATATTATGTTAAACATATCAGTTTATTTTTTATTTAGTATGATCGCACTGCAATTCACTCTGCTATATGTTATAATTGTTATTTGGTTTTTTTTTGTACACAGTTTGATAACACTGCACTTCACAATGCTGCACTTAACAGAAACACAGAAATCGTCAAGTTGCTGATTGATGGAGGTATTGATCTCAATATACCTGGACAGGTCAGTGGAGTAAACTTACAATGTAAATGGATACTCTGCAATCCTTTAATTTTGGATGTAACTAGTCTTCTTATTGGCTAACTTCTTTTCGTTAATCAGCCCATAGACATATTTTTGACATGTGACCGTGACGTCATCAATTTTTTTCATGAATTACTCAGGTTTAAAATAGAATTAAGAATTAAATTAAAAGAAATAACTGTAATATTGTTTCTGTCTATTCGAAATAACATAAAAAATGTGATGCACACTCTAAATAACCCGCTTCACTTTCTGTTGTGTGTTTGGATACCCTTGAGTAAAAGGGAAAATCACAAAAATTTAAAACGGAAAGTCCCTAATCCAATAGCAAAAACAAATGATAAAACACATTAAACGAGTGGACAAAGTATCACCTTGGTATTAACATTAGTTATAAATTACAAATAAACATCTCCCAAAACAAACACTGTAGAAAGCAGAACAATAGAAAAGTTTGAAGACTTGACAATTATAGTGATAGAGCTTACAATCAATGACAAATTAAATGTGACGAGATACTATCACACGCCATAAAGTATAAGCATTGTTCAACATGCCCAAAACGAATAAAAATTTAAAAACATAAACTACACTGTTTGGAATATAACACACCATGTGATATTTTTAACATACAATAACAAAAAACATGATTGCATTGAGAGAGCGACAAAACTACAGAAGTACATAAATATTACTATCAATTTTGTCAAAACTATTAAAAATAGTTAAAAGGGTTCATAAAAAATGCTAGAGAGGAAGCCATATGGATCATGAATCAGTGACCTTGACCTCATCTTTATTGTTTAATTGTTATAAATACGTTTTTTTGTGGTTTAGTCTGTTTTTAATATACTGATGCAATATGCATGTCTACTACAATTGATGCAAGTAATTATTGTAAGGTGTACATGGCCAACTGGCATGTGCCATCTGTCCTTGACCCCATCTTTATTGTTTAGTGTCAAAGTTATGTTTTTTGTTATTGTCTTTTTGCATGTTTCTAATACTACATGCAATAGGTCAATTATATTTGGTGTATGGAAATATTTAACGATGAAAATGTCAAATTGCAAGTTTTGTTTAGGCATTGCCCTCATTTTTACAGGTCATTGCGCAGTGTTCATTGTTTTTGTTTGGTCTGCTTTTCTTAAGTTTAAGTAAAAAGTCAACTATATGTGTTACATTGAAGGATTGAACCCTGTCTATGTCCGTCATGTATGGTTCATCTGATATTGAGCTGAATTTTATAGTTCATGGTTCATTTGTCAATATTGAGCCTTCTTTGTTTAGTTTGTTTTTCAGCAATGAATCAAATACAGGTAGTGATTTTCTATCTGATATCATTACCGGCGTCAATCAATAATTTAATACTAACCCCACAAACATATGGGGATTCAGAAGGGTGCGTATTCATGTAAGTACAAGCCCATTGATAAGTCTTATTTTGTTACATTTTGGTAAAAAGGTGACGGAATTTAAATTGCAAAAAAATGGAACGTATTCGTCGTCATCTTTGAAACATATATTTCATTAGTCTTATAAATCGTAATACCATCCGTGAAATTTCTCACGAAACCATTTCAACTTCACCATCAACTTGGGTTATATCCATCATTATAGATCAGTTCAATAGAGAAAAAAACTCCTTATTTTAAAAATCAGTTTGTACCTATCCTTTCTCGTACCTTTACAAAACGAATTTTAACTAAAGTCTTAACTTCCTGATTGCTCTGGTGCTATTTCCCCAGTCGTATATAATCTAGGTGGCCACGTTATTAGCGGTGACCTTGAAATGTCAATAACACTTCTCTGTGAAATGGGTTATCCAAAAGGCCCGAATATCGTGATCCTAAATTCGTCAATTGGAAACACAATTTCAAATAACTGATGGATATAATCGAGGATCAAGCTAGACAAAGGACTAAACGCGAGAAGGAAGACAGGTTTTTGTTTTTGTTTTATGTTTTTTTGCTTTGTTTCGAACTGATTTATTTTTTATTGTGTTAACATTGTTATTTAGACTCACTGCCACCTACATGCCACTGCTCTTCACATTGCTGTAGAGAACGGAAACACAGAAAACGTCAAGTTGTTGATTGACGCTGGTATTGATCTCAATATACAGACACAGGTCAGTGTATTAAATGTTGAACTTACTACCATATTTGAATTATCTGCAATAACAAAATCCAAATTTACGGCATCATAGGTGCTTGTCAAACAAGACAAAGTTAAAATCTCAAATGTAACGTTTTGTTGTGTGTGGATACTCTTAAGTAGAGTATAACTCAAGGTTTTCAACATCAGCAATAGGTGACAAAATCATATCTTCCATAACACACATTGTAGACTGTTGGACAATGTAATTTTTTGTTGACTTAAATGTATCCCTTGAGTAGAGATCACAAAATATTGAGTTTACAAACTCGAAAACACAAGTTGTTTTTTATCTGAGCGTCAATGATGAGTCTTATGTAGACGAAACTCGCGTCTGTCGTATTAAATTATAATCCTGGTAAGTTTGAAAACAATTTACACCACTGAGGTAATGCCAGTGTTGGTGGATGTTTTGTCCCCCAGGGTATCACAAGCCCAGTAGTCATCACTTCGGTGTTGACATGAATATCATAACATGGTCATTTTCATAAAATTCTTGTAAACAAACTTTGAATATTTACAAAACGAATTTTCTTATCCCAGAAAAAGATTACCTTAGCCGTATTTGGCACAACGTTTTATGAATGTTATGTCCTCAATGCTCTTTACATCGGACGGCTTGGGGTGTGAAGCTTCTTTCTGCTTGGTGTTCATTTTTTATTTTACAGTTTTTCTACGGACACTGTAGCTTTATCCACCAATAACATATGATCACCATGTAATCGCACACCAGTGCCGAAAGTGTTGTTAAACACAATTCACTCCATCAATTCTAGAAGAGTGTTTTCTATTTTGTCAGATGGGGTGCCTCTCATGTTTGGGTTTTGCTCATTGTTTGAAAATCATACAGAGCCATACATCGTACATTGTTCGGTTGTTGATCACAGTGGCAATCACATTATACATGATATATACTGACAGCTTGGAATATTCAATTCCCTGTTTTTTTCTCTCTCAAAACATTTACCACATTCTGATAAAAAAAAAAATGTTTTAACATGTATAAGAAAAATAGATGCTGATCTCATAAAAATAACTGATGATGGTCAGTAAGTATTGGACTATTAAATCACCTTACACCAAATATGATCTAGTCCAAGAGCCAATGACAATGTAAATAATATTTTAAATCCTGCAACCTTAACATTTGTTTCACTCATAATCACAACTTCTGTGATAAGGTGCTCCACAGTTGATGATAATGAGTGTGACGTTACAAGCTAAACATTGACTTTGATGAACCTTATTTTTTAGCGATTTTCTAACTTAAAACTGCAAGTGTTCAAGGGAGCAATGGTCATGGATTAACATATTCTTAACATCGCAATGCCGTTGTCGAAAAACAACAAGTTGATAAATCCTTGACCTCAGGGTAGGCAAAAAATCACCACTCCATTAAAAATTCTCCCAACGTCTGACTTAGCCAATTATAATTCGCATAGTTTCGAAAATGACGTAATAGATGAGATTCCGATGCAATTACCAAAAATCTATTTGAAACCGCATTTACCTACCCGCGTCCTTTAATGCAATGGATTGCTCTCTGTCTATTGCATATTATGTTAAACATATCAGTTTATTTTTTTATTTAGTATGATCGCACTGCAATTCACTCTGCTATATGTTATAATTGTTATTTGTTTTTTTTGTACACAGTTTGACACAGTGTTGACATGAATATCAATTATATGGTCATTTCTATAAATTTTCTGTTTACAAAACTTTTAATTTTTCGAAAAACTAAGGATTTTCTTACGTCCAGGAGTAGATTACCTTAACCGTATTTGGCACAACTTTTAGGAATTTTTGGGTCCTCAATGCTCTTCAACTTTGTATTTGTTTGGCATTTTAACTGTTTTGGATCTGAGCGTCACTGATGAGTCTTTATGTAGACGAAACGCGCGTCAGGCGTATTAAATTATAATCCTGGTACATTTGATAACTTTTTGATAACACTGCACTTCACATTGCTGCAAATAACAGAAACACAGAAATCGTCAAGTTGCTGATTGGTGGAGGTATATATATTGATCTCAATATACCTGGCCAGGTCAGTGGATTAAACTTACAATGTTAATGGATACCCTGCAATCATTTAATTTTGGATGTAACTAGTCTTCTTATTGGCTAACGTCTTTTCGTTAATCAGCCCATAGACATAGTTTTGTCATGTGACCGTGATGTCATCAATTTTGTCATGAATTACTCCGGTTTAAAATAGAATTAAGAATTCAATTAAAAGAAATGACTGTAATATTGTTTCTGTCTATTCGAAATAACATAAAAAAATGTGATGCACGCTTTAAACAACCCGCTTCACTTTCTGTGTTTGGATACCCTTGAGTAAACAGGAAAATCACAAAAATTCAAAACGGAAAGTCCCTAATCCAATAGCAAAAACAAATGATAAAACACATTAAACGAAGGGACAAAGTATCACCTCGGTATCAACATTAATTATAAATTACAAATAAACATCTCCCAAAAACAAACACTGTAGAAAGCAGAACAATGGAAAAGTCTGAAGACTTGACAATTATAGTGATAGAGCTTACAATCAATGACAAATTAAATGTGACGAGATACTATCACACGCCATAAAGTATAAGCATTGTTCAACATGCCCAAAACGAATAAAAATTTAAAAACATAAACTACACTGTTTGGAATATAACACACCATGTGATATTTTTAACATACAATAACATAGAAACATGATTGCATTGAGAGAGCGACAAAACTACAGAAGTAAATAATTATAACTATCAATTTTGTCAAAACTATTAAACATAATTGAAAGGGTACACAGAAAAATGCTCGAGGGGAAACCATATGGATCATGAATCAGTGACCTTGACCTCATTTTTATGGTTCAGTTGTTATAAATACGTCTTTTTTTGTGGTTTAGTCTGTTTTTATTATACTGATGCAATATGCATGTCTACTACAATTGGTGTAAGTAATTATTGTAAGGTGTACATGGCCAACTGGCATGTGTCATCTGTCCTTGACCTCATCTTTATTGTTTAGTGTCAAAGTTATGTTTTTTGTTATTGTCTTTTTGTTTCTAATACTACATGCAATAGGTCAATTATATTTGGTGTATGGAAATATTTAACGATGAACATGTCAAATTGCAAGTTTTGTTTAGGCATTGCCCTCATTTTACAGGTCATTGCGCAGTGTTCAGATTTTGTGTTTGATCTGCTTTTCTTAAGTTTAAGTCATAAGTCAACTATATGTGTAACATTGAAGGATTGAATCCTGTGTATATCCGTCATGTATGGTTCATCTGAACTTGAGCTGAGTTTTATAGCTCATGGTTCATTTGTCAATGTTGAGCCGTTTTTGTTAAGCTTGTTTTTTCAGCAATGAGTCAACTACAGGTAGTGATTTTCTATCTGATATCATTACCGGCGTCAATCAATAATTTAATACTAACCCCACAAACATATGGTGATTCTGAAGGGTGCGAATTTATGCAAGTACAATCTTTTTGATAAGTCTTTTTTTGTTGCATTTGGGTAAAAAGGTGACGGAATTTGAATTGCGATAAATAGAACGTATTCATCGTCATCTTTGAAACATATGTTTCACTAGTCTTATAAATCGTAATACCATTCGTTAAATTTCTCAAGGAACCATTTCAACTTCACCATCAACTTGGGTTATATCCTTCATTATAGATCTGTTCAATAGAGAAAAAAACTCCTTATTTTAAAAATCAGTTTGTACCTATGCTATGGTGGTTATGTTGAAGTGTGATGGATAACATTTTCCAAATTTATCATATAAAGATATAAGAAGATGTGGTATGAGTGCATCTCTCCATTTAAATCACAATTTATAAAAGTAAACCATAACATGTCAAATATCGGTCTTCAATACAGAGTTTTAGCTATTACTGAACAGCAAGCTATAAAGGGCCCTAAAATGATTAGTGTTAAACCATTCAATAGGGAAAACCAAATGTCCAATCTGTATTAAAAAAAAACATGTCAATTTGATTAAGATAAATCCTGTATACCACCCACTTCATTAAGTATGGTGAAATATTTTGATTGGTTAAGGTCAAAACTAAAGATTAATATTCATATATACTTTATAACATTATATCTGTTATTTTTTCTTGCTCAGACTTATGTCCATGTCGACTTCATCAGGCCCATTGACATTTAGCTTTGACCTCTAAATTTAAGATAATTAAAACCTTTTTTTTTTTAATATACTGATTGAAGGATTACGTACCCATCTTACATCCCTATGTTTAATTAAAAATCACCCGCATTCAATTATTATTTTAAAGTCAACATTTAAAACTACAAACATATTATAAAATTAAAAACCAATTGTTCAGAGAACAATTGAAGGTCTTTCCATTGAAAACAATGTATTTTAATATGAAAGTTGTAAAATTAAGTTTAAAATGTCATTTCAATCGTTAACTGATGGGTTATTGTACGCTGATTCCAGAAATATATGGTTTTTATACAATATTTTTTTAAATAAGGGAGATAATTTGTTACTTCCGGTTTGAAAAATGTTACTTCCGATAATATTTGAATATTTAATTGACACTGATTCCAAAATGATCTGGTTCTATATACTTTCTTATTAATAAAGTACAAAAAATAGCTACTTTCGGTTTACACAAGGTCACTTCCGGTTGTTTTTTTCAAGGTTAAATGGTTTGATACCTTTTGCCAAAAGTCTCATGGCTATATCATGTATACATATGAGCTGAAAGCAAAGGTCAAAAACTAGAACGTCAAATTAATCTATGACCTTGAGATCAATTTCAAGGTCATAAACCAAGGACCTCAAATCAAAAGACCATAGGTCTTAATAATATTTGGTTAATCAGTTATATCACCAAACGCGTATTTTTAAATACAAGAGGGGAGAAAACTCACTTTTACGTTTAACGTACTCTTGCAATCAAAATTTATGTGTTACGACATGTCGCAAATAACAATTTAGAAAAAATAATATGTCGATATCTTATACGTTTTCTGGAAATTAGTGGAAATAAGCCAAATTCAAAAATTAGAATATGACCTTGACCTTTGACCTTGACCTAATTTTTATTTTTTTGGACCAAGGACCTCAAATCAAAAGATCTTTGGTCTCTAGCACTTATGGTTTTCAAGATAGAAATGCATATCACTTATATCAAATGCATAAGGGGAAATAACTCTCATATGGAGCGTTCATATCACTTCGGTCAAAATAGGACAAATCATGCGAAGGATATAACGAGCAATTTTGTAAAATAAATTTGTCATAATATTTTACGGTTGCGAAGGAGATGCGCTAACAAGGAAAACAGTGTTTGGGGAGATAACTCCTACAA
The DNA here is from genome assembly GCF_036588685.1 of Mytilus trossulus. Taxonomy (NCBI): domain Eukaryota; kingdom Metazoa; phylum Mollusca; class Bivalvia; order Mytilida; family Mytilidae; genus Mytilus; species Mytilus trossulus. The sequence goes on along the minus strand of NC_086385.1, from coordinate 61,724,148 downwards.
AGAAAAGTATTCGTTTACGCAGGGTAAATTTCAAAAACGCATAAACTGTTCGATATCATATACCAAATATCTAAGCGACATATTGCGAAACAAATGTTTATCGCAAGAAGAAAATTAGGCGGAAGAAAAAAAAAAAAAAAAAAAAATAATCAGAAGAAAAACAATAGGTCTTTCCACAGAAAAGTGGAAAGACCTAATTACAGCCTTTGTTTGAGGTTGATACATGGTTATATCAAGAGCAGAATAGCTCTTTGAAAATAAATAAAAACCAGAAATCCTTAACTGCCAGTTGATCTAATGATAGACATGATAGATGTATGAAAACATTGAATATTATTTGAGGGGATTGGCCACGTATATCTATATCTCGACATAGCCTAAGTTTTACTTTGAAATACGAAAAAAAGAATAAAAACCAGAAATCTTATACTGATAGTTGATCTAATGATACATGTATGTTATTCTTATCCTCTAACGACATTAAAACTTTAGATTGTCGGACTTTACATTTTAAAATACTGTTGCTTTGTCATAACCCCGTTTGTATTCATAAATAGGTTATTCTCATATCTGTAATGTGTGTCCTTGTTTTGTTATTAGGGGAACGTGATGTTTAATTACCACGTACGGTCTACATTTTGTATGTTTTTTCCTGCATTACATAGTTTAACCCTTTTTTTACTGAGTGTTATAGTCTGTTCATATTGTGTGATGTTAAATCCCCGTACCAGGTTAAGGAAAGGTTGAGCGCTCAAATATAGGTTTCACCCCGCCATATTCATTTTGGTTTGTTGTCATTGTTGAAGGCCGTACGATTGCTTATCAATGTTTACATACACTTTATTTGAACTTAGGTGGAAAGGGGTCTCCATGACAACTAAACTAAGTCTACTTGTAATACTGTACTGCGATATAACAACATCAATGTCACCAATAGTTCTTAAACACAGCGAGAAAATTCCGCATCCGGAGTCCGGTTTCAGCTGACTCCTAAACAATATTCTATTTATGTATCTTCATTGAGTCAACATGAATCCAGGTACCATACAATATTAACTAATGACAAATTCTCATCAAAATCTGATATCGGGTACCAATTGGACTTTACGCTAAGTGCGATTCTATACTATTTTACTTCCTTTAATGCAATAGGTTGATATTTTTTTAAATTGTATATAATGTTAATATTTTTATTTTGTTTTCTATCCAGAATGGTTACACTGCTCTTTACATTGCTGTAATGAGCAGTAACACAGAAATCGTCAAGTTGCTGATTGACGCCGGTACTGATCTCAATATACAGGATCAGGTCAGTGGATTATACCTTAAACTTAAACAATCATATAGGTGAAACATGCATTTGAAAAGACATGGAAACGTATGTTCATGGTAACCCTATGTTTGAGAACATATGGTAAACACATGTTAATAAACTATATGGTATAAAGTAGAATCACAAAAATACTGAACTCAGAGGAAAATCAATACGGAAAGTCCATAATCACATGGCAAAATCAAATAACAAAATGCATCAAAAACGAATAGACAAGAACTGTCATATTCCTGACTTAAACATGTGTTCGGATGCTGGTTTCTTTACTTCCAGTGGCAGGTCAGATGCATACTCAGGTTATGAGATCAGGAAAATGAAAAATGAACACTAACCCTGATTTGTATTAGACTGACACCTTTAACCCGGAAACTACAGTTTGCAGGAAGATATGTCGTCCTTCCTACACACATTATTCTGACTGCAGGTCTTTGCTCTTACTTGTTAATGCTGCTTGTCTAGCTGAGCGGTTAATACCAGTTTCAAAGTCTTTGCATTGTCTCAGCCCTCTGTTTGAACCTCCTTCACTTTCAGACTAACCGATATAGTATAATACTCTATAAGATATATGTACAAAACAAAGTCATGATGTTAAATATGTGTTCGAAATAAAACTTTCGTGGTAAAAATTCTATTGCAGCATTTCACTTCAGTACAGATGTTTCAATAAAAAAAGAATCTACAACTATACAGCTTGCAATTTGTTTAAGGTTTTGTAAGAGCACTTACAAAATATATCATTTAGATAAGCACACCTTTTTAGCTTAAACATCCCGTCAACTTAAAATAAACAATTTCTATATATGCTTTTTTCTTAAAATTGAATGATTGATAAAAAAATCCCATCTGTTTTAACATAATATATTTTATATTTTGAAAATTAGAAAATAGTATAATAAAATGTAACGTGGAAATATATGGTAACACACATTAAAGTATAATTCTTCTTCTTCATTCTTTTCTTGACTTTTGCCATATATTTTATTTTGCACGGCAGATTCTGATATAAACGAAATGCAAAGTTTATTATAACAGCAACTGACTGTCAATTATTTTTGCCTATCATATAAAATAATAAAGGGACATAACTGAAGAACAAAAACAGTGACGATACCCAAACCACTACTTGATCTGCGTTTTGTGGTAATAAGCATTGTGTATATAACATTTGGTTGAGGCAAACTTATGTTAGAAAACAGAAACGATACAATTCTGCAATTTTTCCATTTGGAAAGGAGCATTACTCTAGTTCGGTTGGAGAGACAGCAAACACAATTCAATCTTTATCTGTCTTTTGCGGTAAAACGCATTGTTTATAAGTTCCAAACATTTGTATGAGGCAAACTAAAGTTATAGAACGGAAACTCAAAGTTCAGCAATTTTCCATTTGTAAAAGGGAATAACCCTAGAACTGTTCAAGTGTGACGCAACCAAAAGTCAAAGTTGATCTGTGTTTTATTTTTAATAAGACTTGTGTGCAAGTTTCGAAACATTTGGTGTGACAAACTAAAGTGAAGGCACCAAAACCAAATTTGGGACGTACGGGACAAGAGTAAAACTCATGACTCCCTTCGTTACTGCGGTGGGCATGAAAGATAGACAAAGTGCGATAATGGCATCGTGAAACTTTCTTTTAAATATCTTTTCTAAAATGCTATGGTGGTTATGTTGAAGTGTGATGGATAACATTTTCCAAATTTATCATATATAGATATAAGAAGATGTGGTATGAGTGCATCTCTCCATTTAAATCACAATTTATAAAAGTAAACCATAACATGTCAAATATCGGTCTTCAATACAGAGTTTTAGCTATTACTGAACAGCAAGCTATAAAGGGCCCTAAAATTATTAGTGTTAAACCATTCAATAGGAAAAACCAAATGTCCAATCTGTATTAAAAAAACATGTCAATTTGATTAAGATAAATCCTGTATACCACCCACTTCATTAAGTATGGTGAAATATTTTGATTGGTTAAGGTCAACACTAAAGATTAATATTCATATATACTTTATAACATTATATCTGGGTTTTTTCTTGCTCAGACTTATGTCCATGTCGACTTCATCAGGCCCATTGACATTTAGCTTTGACCTCTAAATTTAAGACAATTAAAACCTTTTTTTTTAATATACTGATTGAAGAATTACGTACCCATCTTACATCCCTATGTTTAATTAAAAATCACCCGCATTCAATTATTATTTTAAAGTCAACATTTAAAACTACAAACATATTATAAAATTACAGCCTTTGTATGAGGTTGATACATGGTTATATCAGGAGCAGCATATTGACAGTGGACAAGGCCAAGCTTGATGTGCTTCTGTTGGTCAATATATTCTCCATGGAAATGAGAAGTGCGTATCTTATTTCAACAGCTTAACAAGTATTATTGACAAGTTTATCATAAGAAAACAAAACTTTACGACAAAAGAAATGATTTCAGCTTTCCAGTTGTGAACTTTCTATTTTTAAGTATCAACATTCCAGCTGCACCTGTAAATAGAGTATATAGCACCCAATTGCTACGATATTCCCATGCTTGAATGTCCTATCATGTTTTCTTGATAGAGGGTTGCTGCTCACAAGGAAGCTTTTAACCCAAGAGTTCCAAATAGTGAAGTTGAAATAATCCCTTCGTAAATTTCACGGACGCCATCAGGAGTTGGTTGACCGTTATGGAATAACGGTACAAAATGATATCGGATATGTTCCTTACGTCGTAACTACAATCCCCTTCCTTTTCATGAATGTGACCTACCGAATTAGACTATTTACCGGAATTTTTATCACAAAAGCAACATGACGGGTGCCACATTTGGAGAAGGATCTGCTTACCATTCCGGAGCACCTGAGATCACCTCTAGTGTTTTGTGGGGTTTGTGTTGTTTATTGTTTACCTTTCTATGTTGTGTAATGTGTACTATTGTTTGGCTGTTTATCTTTTTCATTTTCAACCATTAAGTTGTTAGTTTATTTTCGATTTATGAGTTTGACTGTCTTTGGTATATTTCGTCCCTCTTTTATGTCTTGGTTACTCTTAAACTTACCTAATCATAAATTTTAAATCCTCTATCAAAACAGTTTATCTACATCTAACCTTCATGACTTTGTTATGGTAAGACAAAAACTAGAGCCTCTAAAGACCCTGTGTCACTAACCTTGCCAGGTCTATAGTGCATATTCAACAACTGTATGACACACGCCCACATTGCAGATGGGAAAAGTATGAATGACAAATTTATTTGTTTTTAATATCTTGTATTGCTAATAATTTAGTCTCTTTAGTTTCTTTTCGAATCGAATTATTTTTTGCTCAAAACACATCATTTAAAGGAAACCACTTCTTAAAGTGTGAGTCTACTAGCTAAAGAGCATATTTTGAATTCAGCAGATCTTGCATTGCTGATAATTATGTGATTAATAGTGTATACCCAATATTTTAATATTTTGATTATCATATAAGGCAAATTAAAAAAAAAGAGGTAAACAAATGCGATAAAGGGAAAACATTATCTTAAGTTGTTGGATGATTTTCCCCATATTTGTTTTTAAATTGGAGATCTTGTCATGCTGAATCCATTTTTTTTTGTACTAAAGTTTTATTTACAATTAATAAAAAGATGAGGTAAAAACGCTAAGAATTGGTAACATTTTTCATCAATGTGAGAATTGTGATGGATTTCATATGATGAAGACATAATCTTCAATCAGTTTAATCAAGGTCTGAAGCTGACATTGGAGTAGCTGGTAGTAATTTATGTATTACCAATTTTATCTCATTTATGTGTTTTGGAGATTAGCGTGAAGTGAATTTTCACTGTCAGACTAAGAACCCATTTTGTTGGGTACAGGATTTTTTTACTGTGTTGAACACTAATTGTTGGACTTTTGCTGTTCTGTTCTGTCCTATGGTTTGGTTGTTGTCTATTTGACACATTCACCATTTTCATTCTCAATTTTATTATTTTTAGAACTTGTCTTAAGTGGTTGTCGTTTGTTTATGTGTTACATGTTTGTTTTTTCGTTCTTTTTTTGACATAAATATGGCCGTTAGTTTTCTCGATTGAATTGTTTTACATTGTGTTATCGAACCTTGTATAGATGACTATGCGGTATGGGCTTTGCTCATTGGTAAAGGCCGTACGATGACCTATAGTTGTTAATGTCTGTGTCATTTTGGTCTTTTGTAGATAGTTGTCTCATTGGCAATCATACCACATCTTCGTTTTTATATTATTGATAATTTTAATTTTTATTTGTATTTAAAAGTTTCTCTCAATCTGCATTGTATTAAAGTTTGTTATATACATGCAGTGATAATATAGGCAAAAATGAAAAGAAAGAAGTTATTTCAGGGCTAGAAATCCTTTTAGAAGTTGTCTGACAGTTCCACCTCTATCATATTCTCTTTATTTTTATAGTGTTCATAATAATAGACAAATATTGAACTTCACCTGTATGTTATATTTCTAGGTATGTCAGCTATCATGGTAGGCAGTGAGGGTCATCAGATATTTTTTTTTAAATAGATATCCAAATGTTGATTGTGCCAAAGTTCGGTTGAATTTGACCTTCATTATAGTAGTTTTATAGGAAAACTGACACTAAGCTTCTAATGCATTTTCAAGAATCTCTATGACCTCAAAATTTACATTTAAGGGAACAACCACTAAAATCAAGGACAGATGGGGTTGGATTGGAGTGGGGGGTCTAAAACATATAATGTTCAAGCAGATGACCAAAAACATTATTCTGATTCCAGGTTTCCACAGCCTCATACCTTAGTGAACATTTTTTTAGGGTAAATGGTTGCTCCTTAAATCTGACAACATAAAATTATTTAAACAAAGGCATACGTTTCATAACATACCTCTCATCACACTATGTTTCATTGGCTGCTGTTCTTTATATGCACAAGCATCAATATAGACATGTTTTAATTGAAAACATATAAGAAAAGTTCAAATTTCTTTTTCGATCGGACAAAGTTAACCCTAATTCAAATATTTATGACGTCTTGAAGCGCTATATATATTTTTTCCAGATGATTTCTCAAAGACATGAATGTGTTTTCTATTATATTTAATGAAATTTACCTCAGGGGTCGGGCATGCGTCTCTCTGGTATCAAATTTCCTAACTAATTAAGCTGTTTATGCGAATATGGAATATTTAATATATATTAAAGATAAAACATCTTAATTTATTGGGGTATGTTTAGATCTCTAGCTTGTTGTTTTGCATATATACTGGTACTATTCTAAAAGTATGGCTTTATGAAATAAAACAAAGAGATCCACAACGTAAACAAAACACAATATCTATGAATAATATATATTATATCCCAATACGAGGCGTGGTTTGAGAAACAGATGTGTTTACAAAGTGCCACCATAATGTATCTTGTTTTACCGATCACAATAAAGTGAGCTTTTCTTGTGTCATGCGTTTATTATGTAAAACAAAGCCCAAAGCGCTTTTTAAATTTTTAATTACAACTCAGATATCCAGATAAAACAATCTTTCACCAGGCTTTTATTAGGAAAGTCTGTGTGTTTGTCCTCTGCCCCTCATTACAAATTATTTAAAATAAAAACGAGAGATGAAAGAAGGCACTGGTGAACTACTATGTAAACCTGTAGATATGATATTTAAATTCAATTGGGCATTATCAAAGTATAATTGTACAAAATATACAAACAAAGCAAGTAAACTAACCAAAGTGTTGATCTACATATATAAGAACATTAGATATAAGCTTCAGTCAAATCAGGCGAAATGATTATCATTTCTTTTTATAAAACAATTTGAAATGAAACAAATGACAAACGACAATGACCTTTTAACCTAAGTTTATTTTCATTCTAGATATACAACATTTATATTTTGTTATTTTTATTAGAACGAATGTTTTTAAAATATAGTGTAGTATCTTTTCTGTCCATTTGTGTTAAATTGCCACAAGATATCAGCGCAACGCCTAATTCCTCTTTTCTTGGGAGACATATTTTTAAGCGTACACCATGTTGGAATCCGTGAAAAATGCGAAAAAGGACGTTATCATTTTACGTTTGTTATTGCTATAAACAACGTCAGAGAGCTTTAAGGTCACTACCAAGTTGCGTTAGTTGATGCGCATAAACAATAGGTCTTTAAGTGTACTTCTCCTTCTGAGTGTTTAATCTTCCGTTTAGGAAAACCAATAAATGTCTTGTATATCAATAAAACTAGTCTAACACTTGATACAAATGAAGTGAATATCAACAAGAAAAGTATACAATTCGTGCTAGATAAAACTTCCTGTACAGCTGCCAGAACAGTATTACAGAAGGAAAGAAATAATGTTGACGTTCATAGTATGAACAAGTGATCATTTGTAGTTATTCCAAATGCATCAGACAGTTTAAATTATTCAACAACAATCTTTATTTAAGAACATACTATAAACCTCTAGTAATTATCAAGGACACCAACATGCTTATGTGTCTTCCTACGATCACTTACTACGGCATGAAAATACGGATTTTTTGTGTTATTAAAATTTGCTGTTATAAAATATTAGAAATTATTATAAATTAAGGAATGTATCTTTCTCATGCAAAGCTCTGATTCCTTTCATGGATTTGGCTATACTTTTTGGATCTTTTGGATTAAAGCTCTTCATCTTTTATATAAGCTTTGGATTTCAAATATTTTGGCCACGAGCATCACTGAAGAGACATATATTGTCGAAATGCGCGTCTGGTGCAAGAAAATTGGTACCGTTAATTTATTACTATCTACTATGCGTCAATAGTATTTGGTTCAGAGCAGCACACCATTACATCAATAATTGGCTGGATTCTATCACGTTTCTCCAATGCTGAATGCAGAGCCTGCTGACGGTATCATCCCTCGTTAGCTCATGTAGATCTAACTGGCTTCCCATAACAAGCTGACTCCACTGACCGATCCAGGAAAGGACAGAGGAAACCATAAATATGTGGCAACAGCTCTTCTTCAGACCCCTTATAGGAGAGAGAATACACCCGATGGCAAGAAATCTTGGTGCAAGGGACCGAAGCCGAGGCCCACAGCTCCCAAAAATGCAAACCTCAATTGAAGAGAATCCTTGAATTGGGAGGCGTTCATTTACCAAATTGAATGAACTGCCGGTAGATGACAATGGGAAAACAGGAAAAATGTCTGTAGGCCCCAGATTGCCAGGTCGATGTTGACTCTGAGTACGCTCGCAAGTAAAACAAAGATGATGATTACAAGGCCTTAAAAAGCATTCATTTGGAGCAGCGCTTCAGCAAGAAAGATGATCAAACAAGATTGAAACTGAAGCATTCGTCCGAGGTTGTACTGACAAAGATTGTCCAAGGCATTTAATTATAGAGAAGAACCCAGATACACTCAACATTCGTTAAAAAAACGGAAAACCTGAATAGCAAACCAGATGGCCATGTATGGATAAAATAATGACCATTGACAAGTCTACTTTGCTGATGGCGCAATATCACCGAACGACAAAGGGAATATGAACAGTCATTTTGATAATGAGGTGCATAACATCACACAAATTGTCACAAGATTAGCTGATGTTATGCTTTCAACTAATAAACATTACCATGAATTTACCGATCACTTTTACCTTGGTTCTTCTGATCAAATAATCATCGAAGATCACCAGTTCAATGAAAGATCACCTGATTAATATACATGTGTGTACAATTGGAAGATCTCCTGAGCAATTCAATCGCGGTAGGTCGCCAGATAGAAATACACCCAAGCTTAATATCTATCGATCAGCAACACCCTAACTAAGCTAGAGATCATATAGTCACTAAAGACAACGCTTAGCATTGCCACGGACACACTTAAAAAAATCCCGGTTATTTCTGTCAACGGTCACTTTCACCAGAATACGGAGCAAATAAAAGTGCAACCCCAACAATGGATTCTTTACACAGAAAGGATCGGACCAATAGACCAACGCATGTTTCCAAAGTCTATTAACCATGAAACATCACATCATCACAAAATCGAACAGAGGTCAACGGCTTCGTCCAATATTGTCATCAGACGAATAATTTGTTAGAGCTTAGCAGTACGAGGTACTATACATGACCATAATGTGAGCATGTTTGTGGACACGGCAGATGAAAGTGACGTAAGACGTGGCATTGCAGAGACACGAGACAAGGTGCCCTCGGCACTTCTTCAAAGTTCAGATGAGTTACCTACTATTCCACCACATGTAACTGACATATATTAACGTTGAATCGACACATTTCAACCTAAATCATTTCAACCAATTAAACTGAAAGCGTTTAAAGCACAATTACAATAACACGTTACATATTGATTATTATTTTGGATTTCACTATTTGTTTTTGAATATGCAGCCCTATTTGCAAATGTATGTTTTATAGAAATATCTAAAAATAAAAAAAATTATATTTTAAAAATAATTAATAACAAATTCAAGAACATGAAGTCCGTTTTTAAAGAATCATTACTTAAATTTTCGAAATTATAAATAATACCTATTAGGAAAATCTTGATATTTATACCTCTTGAAAATGACGGCAATATTGGATTTTTCAGAGTGGGTCCATAGCTGAAATCAAAGGGTATATAACCAAGAACTAATATGCAAAGTTTCATGCTTTCCTCATCAAGTGTGCAATTCTGTTATATACTAGTCAAAAAAAGAAACGATACAAAACTTTTTTTCAAATTAAGGATACAGTTTTCCGTTCATTGAACCAATATTGAAGGTAGTAATACTTTTAATCATTATGGAAATATAAATCCGTTTAAAAAACATTTTTTTTTGCTTTCGTGACGTTTTTTTGCGACTTTTTTTTATTTTACAAAATTTACATAAAACCACCATTTTTGAAAACAGAAGTTCCAACTCATGATGCCAACCTCTCATTTGAAGGTAAATACAATGTTTGCCATCATTTTGTTTTTAAAATTCATATATTTTCTTCGTTTATTTTTTAAGCAAAGTTCGGCCCCACGAGAAATCGTTAAAATGTATATATTATCAACTGATTTACCATAGACAGTATGTGTATATTGATATTCAAAAAGCGGTAACAATTTTAAAACTAAGCCGAAAGGTTCCAAATTTAATGTGTGTTGTTTTCACATCTAAACAATTGATTTGAGACGAAAATAAAAAAAAAATGCATTTTATGAGAATTCAAAAAACATTTTTTTTTCCCCAAAAAATTGAAAAAACAAACTTTCAACGCATGAGATACAACATGAACACAACTTGATAAGCATATTGAAATTTTGAATTTTTTTCAGTACTTAGACAATTATGTGTCGATTTTTTATTCAACTTTCCGCAAAGTAGATTTGCACCCTGTAATCTTTTACACGAAATTTATTAGATACTTTCCGACAAGTTTTGATTTTCATTATCACATGTGCATACATTGCAAATGAAAGCTTTTTAAAAAAGTGTATCTCGTTTTGTTTTATATGTAATACTTTTTGATAAATTTTATTTCGACGTCGTATATCGTTTCTTTTGTTGACTAGTATATATCTGCACCAATCGGCGGTACTTCTAATTTATTTTTGTATTTAGGTTCGTCATATTACATTCAAATATAATGTACTATTGATAATTTCTTATTCCAATGTGATTGACTTAATGCAGTGCGAACGATGTTGTGTTGTTCTGTTAAATGACATAAGTTATCATTCACTAAAAATATTGAAATTTAGTTTAAAATGTCTGTTCCTATGGCTTTATAATGTATACATATGCATTTAAAGCAAAGGTCAAAATCTAGAACTTAACCTATGACTCTGACTTCAATTTGAAGGTCATAAACCAAGGGCATCAAATCAAAAGATCATAGGTCTTTAATTTGTATGTTTAAGGAATAACAGTTAATAGAACGTTAAATTTACCTAGGACCTTGAGCTTTATTTCAAGGTCATCAACCAAATAAAAGACTCAAGTTCACTACTTTATATGTTAATGAGTTATAATACCATACAATCAATATTAGATTTAAAAGGGGGAAAATTCGAATCAATTGTCTACGTACCCTTTCGACTAAAATTTATGTGTTACGACATGTTGTAACTAACAATTGTGAGAAAATATTTTGTCGATATCTCATGAGTGTGAAAAAAAAAGATAACAAGCCAAAATAAAATGTTTGAATATGACCTTGACAGCATTTTAATTTTTTTGGACCAAGGAACTCAAATCAAAAGACCCTAGGCCTCTTTAACTCATGGTTTTCCAGTTAACAGTGCATTTCACTTATTACAATAGTTTTCGATGCCTGCTATATCATGCTTCCGTCTTCGACCTATGCCTCATTTTTGTTGACATTAAAGAGCGCCTATAAGGAGTGTAATGCGCTATGTCTGTTAGTTGAAAAAATGAATATGACAGTACTTTTGTAATTATGAAAGTATACGCAACTAGCAAATCAAGGGTATCTTTCAATATATAAAGTAAGTTATACAAAAACTGTTTCCTTGTCATACATGTAACTCCATCTGTATTCCTAAATAATGTATTCTCAAATCTGTAATGTGTGTCTTTTTTGATAATAGGAACAACAAATGCATAAATACACATCCGGTCTATATTTTTTGTTTGATGTTGTTTCTGCATTGTATCGACCTGATGAGTTCAGCCTTTTTTTAACTGGGTCTATTCATATGTTGTGCTGATAAACTACTGTTCCAGTTAAGAGAGGATTGAGCGCTCACACATATAATGATTCCTGTCACGTTCTTTGTGATGTGTTTTTGTTGAAGGCCGTACGATTGCTTAGAAATGTTTACATCCACTTCATTTGAACTTAGGTGAAAAGAGGTCTCGATGAAAATCAAATTATATTTTACTGCAAAATGACAATATCAATGTCACCATTGAGTCCTCAACATAGCAAAAAAAAAACTTCCGCAGTCGGTGTCGGGCATAAGCTGATACCTAGATAAAGGCAACAGTAGTATACCGCTGTTCAAAACTCATAAATCCATGGACAAAAAACAAAATCGGGGTATCAAACTAAAACCGAGGGAAACGCATTAAATAAAAGAGGAGAATAACGACATAACAACGAAACGTAACACACACAGAAACGGACCAAGCATCAGACAAAACACCACGAGAATAACAAATATAACATGAAAACCAAATACATGAATTTGGGATAGACAAGTACCGTGTCACGTCTTATCTCAATATCTCAAAAATAATATAAAACACAAACGACTCAACGTTAAAATGCAACACACACATAAACGAACAATACACGTCTCAATCTTCATTATCGATTATCTAAAATAACTACCATCGCTAACATTTTAGAATTACAGACAGTCTACCCTCTCGGTCCTAATGATAATATCATGGGAATTGGTAATATATCTAGAACCGATTCTGTTAACATTTTGGATATAGTTTCTAAAACTGTTCGTAAAAACCGTTCTCACGGTCGTAGAACCTGCTACCTGTTATTTGTTATATTTACAAGAAATCTACTCGGAACTTTGTGTTTAATTATAGTCAACTGTGTAAAGATGTTAATATTAGTGAAAATACACCTACTTCATGTAAGTGTAGTACCTCCGAATATATTTATGGACCCATTTCCCAGGTTATAACTGGAGATCTAAACATCGTTCAAGACCGAGAGTTAAAATCATTCCTCATTAAAGGACCTAAATATCGTCCCCCGTCAACTATTAATTGGAATGAGTGTCGTAATATCATCCACGACTCACTCCATACTTACTGTATGAAATGGATAAAACGGGAAAAAGCTGACAAACAATTTTTGGACTCTTTTTTTAATTCAGTAATGAAGATAGTTGATATACGTATTCAACATTTTAAAGAACATTTTACTATTAACAATAACCACATTTAACCTATTTCTCGTATAAACATAAACTAAAAGAACTAGCCAAGGAATTTGTGTTTGTCCCGGCCGATAAAGCTGCTAATAATATTATTATTGTTTGACGTAAATTTTACATTGACGTTCTAAAAAAAGAAATCACCAATTCAGCAACATTCCAACTGACTCCATTTTCAGAAAACGACATCTGTAACAAACATAAACTTTTAGCTACCGCTTTACAAGCAGAGTAAAATACAATGAAAGTCCCAACTATGTATTGGCTCCCGAAGCTACACAAAACACCATACAAATATAGATTTATTTCGTCTTCAAGCAATTGCTCCACTACTAAATTATCTATTATTCTTACCAGCACACTTGGTACAATTAAAAACCTGATAATAAATTGTTCAAATAAGGCCTCCGAAAATAGTAGAATTAATTATTTTTGGAGTGTCAAGAACTAGTTGGAAGTACTTGATAAATTGCATGCTTATTTTGGTGATTTTGAATCTGTTCAAAGTTTTGATTTTTCTACCATATATACCACATTGCCTCACATTCTCATAAAGAAAACATTGACACACCTAATTAAATGGGCATTTAAAAAGTCAGAATGCGAATATGTATGTTCAAACTCTTTTAGGTCATTTTTAAGTAGCAATAAACAAAAAAACTATGTTAATTGAACATGCTTTGATCCTATATATGCCCTTTTTATTTACTAGATAACATTTTTGTTCGCTTTGGGGATTTCGTATATCGTCAGATTATCGGAATTCCAATGGGGACTAACTGTGCACCACTTATTGCGAACCTGTTTTTGTATTGCTATGAGTTACAATTTATGACAAAAATAAGCAAAGACCCATCGAAACAACATCTGATAAAAAATTTAATAATACTTTTAGATATTTGGACGATGTTTTGGCTCTCAATAATGAGGACTTCAGTATGTATATTAAAGAAATTTATCCTGTTGAACTTACTTTAAATAAAGCTAATACTAACAATGACCACTGCCCTTTCCTTGATCTCGATATTTATATCATTAACGGAAAGCTGAATACTAAAATTTATGATAAAAGAGATGATTTTTCCTATCGTTAATTATCCATTTTTAGATGGTGACGTTCCCTTGTCACCATCTTACGGTGTTTATATATCTCAACTTGTACGATTCGCTCGTGTATGTAACAATGTTTTAGATTTTAACGAGATAAATTTGTGTATTACTGAAAAATTATTACACCAGGGTTTTCGATATTACAAACTGGTCAAAACATTTACATCCTTTAACTCTACTTTCCGCTATATAAATGACGTTCTTTCACTAAACAATTCAAAATTTGGTGACTATGTGGAACGCATCTATCCCATCGAATTGGAGATAAGGGATACTACATATACAGTTAAGTCAGCTTCATATCTTGACTTACATCTAGAAATTGACAATGAGGGTCGGTTGAAGACAAAACTTTACGACAAAAGAGATGATTTCAGCTTTCCAATTGTGAACTTTCCATTTCTAAGTAGCAACATTCCAGCAGCACCTGCATACGGGGTATATATCTCTCAATTGATACGATATTCCCGTGCTTGCATATCCTATCATGATTTTCTTGATAGAGGGTTACTGCTCACAAGGAAGCTATTAAATCAAGAGTTCCAAATGGTGAAGTTGAAATCATCACTACGTAAATTTTACGGACGCCATCACGAGTTGGTTGACCGTTATGGAATAACCATTTCACAAATGATATCGGATATGTTCCTTACGTCGTAACTACAATAACCTTCCCTTTCATGAATTTGACCTACCGAATTAGACTATTTACCGGATTCGTAATCACATAAGCAACACGACGGGTGCCGCATGTGGAGCAGGATCTGCTTACCCTTCCGGAGCACCTGAGATCACCCCTAGTTTTTGGTGGGGTTCGTGTTGTTTATTCTTTAGTTTTCTATGTTGTGTCATGTGTACTATTGTTTTTCTGTTTGTCTTTTTCATTTTTAGCCATGGCGTTGTCAGATTGTTTTAGATTTATGAGTTTGACTGTCCCTTTGGTATCTTTCGTCCCTCTTTTACTCAATTTTATCATCGGTATAAGGACATCATTCGTAAATATAGCTCAACATGCAGACTTCTTCTACGTTTAGGTATTTCACATCCAATTTTTTATGGAAATATTCTGTATAAAGCACAAAGGTGTCAGTATTCACCTCAGAAACTAACAAAACCTTTGAATAGACTTATTAAGAAGGGATATAGTTACGTTACTGTTGTCAGGTCATTAAAGATTGCATATTTTGGCGTTAATATTGAATCGCTTATAGGTTCTTTGCATCGGAACTAAACACATTTATTCAAAAAACAGTTGTTGGTATGACACGGGTTATGTTCTTCTCATATATGTGATGATGGTATGATACTAAACCCCTAACGGGAAGGATTGTGACCTATGTACATATGATGAAATCATAATCTTTCAGTCAGTTTAATTTAAGTCTGGAGCTGGCATGTCAGTTAACTGCTAGTAGTCTGTTGTTATTTATGTATTATTGTCATTTTGTTTATTTTCTTTGGTTACATCTTCTGACATCAGACTCGGACTTCTCTTGAACTGAATTTTAATGTATGTACTGTTATTCGTTTACTTTTCTAAATTGGCTAGAGGTATAGGGGGAGGGTTAAGATCTCACAAACATGTTTAACCCCGCCGCATTTTTGCGCCTGTCCCAAGTCAGGAGCCTCTGGCCTTTGTTAGTCTTGTATTATTTTTAATTTTTAGTTCCTTGTGTACAATTTGGAAATCCGTATGGCGTTCATTATCACTGAACTAGTATATATTTGTTTATGGGCCAGGTGAAGGACGCCTCCGGGTGCGGGATTTCTCGCTACATTGAAGACCTGTTGGTGACCTTCTGCTCTTGTTTTTTCTATGGTCGGGTTGTTGTCTCTTTGACACATTCCCCATTTTCATTCTCAATTTTATGGTGTAATGATGTATTGTGTATGGTGCAATGGTGTAAGGTGTATGGTGCTATGGTGTATGATGTAAGGGGAATGGTGTAATGGTGTATGAGGAATGGTGTGATTGTGTAACGTGCAATCGGGAATGGTGTACGACATTTCATTGGTTGAAAACGAAGTTCTTTTTATTTTAACTTTTCGGATTGTAAACATAAACAATAATTATAATCTTAATTAAAAAATTTCCAGAGTAGCAAATTACCTTACATTTCACAACTTCTTTTTTTATTTATAAGAATAAAAGCAGATAACATCAAGATTTTTATAGTGTATTATTCGCCATAAATACAAATTTTATTTTCATGTAATAGCGGTATTTTTAACATTGCCTTTAAGGGAGAGAGAGAGAGAAGTGTGGCTCGTCATAAAACCAAGTTCGACCCATCATTCTTCAGTTGAGCAGATTCACAATATTACTTCCATGAGACAGTGTAGCTCCATTTACCAGTAAATTTCATTTTAACTTCTCTGACATAAATAATCAACGTAAAAACAACACCTTTCTCAAACATGGATTTATTTTAACTTTCCGAGCTAACAATTTGCCACAGAGCAATTTCATGATTGATTCATATTTACCATTTGGTACATGTATTTGTCCGTGTTCAAAGCGATACGTACATGAAGGACAAATTATTTTGTCGGTAGTCTAAACACAACCTAGGCGGCCTTGGTGCACTAAGCTTCAAAGCCGCCATGGTGCACTAAGCTCCAGGTAGTGTACTAAACCCAAGATGGACAAGGCAAATAAGCACCAAGGTCATTCAGTACGATACAAATTTGAATAAAGAGCATATTTTTAAATTTTGGTGTAAATATATTCAGAAATAAAAGAGTTATTAGAGGGTTTTCTGAAATTTTTGACGTAGATTTATACAATTTGCAAGTTTCATTTGCTTTTTTTATGTAGTTGGTTGATTCTAAGTCTGTCTCTTTTAATTTGGTGATGTCTTTTTACCATGAATCTATTTACCTCAATTTGTGGAAATCGAATAAATAATGTTTACCGATAATTCAACTTAAAATGTTGTACTGTCGTAAGTAATGAACATGAAAGAAGGAAAAATTGGACAGAAGTAAACGGGTTACAATAAATGAATTATAACAAAACTTTAATTGCAGGCTGCTAAAATTGCATGGTGCATAATATCATCTTTCATTGTAAGTTTTTCATATCTTGATTCAACCCTAATACAAATATATCCGACACTCTGCAAGTAAATACAAAAAACATCTTTACCCTTGAATAAGTTGAATTGAATTGTATTAGAAATTTGCTTGACACAAAACTTGTCGAAATACAATCATTAAATAAAATTATTATAACCCGATCTTGAAAATATTTTCCCAGTCATTTGAAGTTGCTTGCTTTTAAAATGTACTAATCTTCTTCTGAATAGTCCGTATTATATGGGATTGCATTAATTCAATGGAACTGTTGTCTCTGTTTCCGATAAGTCTTTCAGTTACCACCGTTTCATGCACAACATGCACCGTTGGTGTTTTTTTCGACAACCAGCATTTTTTTTTAATTTCATATCGCGAATCGTTTTAAGTATCTGTAATATCCAATGGAACAGATTTTGCACATGTTACGTCGAAAAAAAAGCGTTTGTTTGGATTTTTCGACGTTTTTCGACGTTTGGACAAAATGGCTACCGTTTTGTAATGTTTCGTAGCATTTTATTCCTGTAAGTCCCAAACTTGCAGTTAATTAAAAAAGAATCTAGACTTGATGTTCTTTTCGTGTATCTAACTTTTGTTTTGGTAAATTATAAATTACTTATTGAAACTTTAGGTAAAAAATTTATTGCTTGGACAAATGAAATATCAACTTGGACAAAATTGCTACCGCTTGAAAAACCAATGTGTAGAGATGGTTTTATAGAATCTACCATTTTTTAACTCATGAATAATGAGGCAAATGTTTGTTCTTTCAATAGATGTTAGAATTATCCCACATGTTTCAGAATTTTGTAGCTATATCTACTTATAAAACTATCTTTCAGCCGTTAAGTCAACGAAAAACGTCATTGAACATTTTTCTTATTCCTGCTTAATATGCAGCCACCGAGTCCAACGAAATTCGACAAAAGAATTGTTCTAATTCAACCAAGAACTGACACACTTCGTTGCTTCTGCCAAGTTTCGGGAAGATCAGAGATTAAAAAATAGGATCATTAGACATAAGAGATAAAACAATTGTTCAAAAATGTAACGTTGGACATCCGTTTTTGCACATAGCTTTGTTGTTTTAATCCTCAAATATACTATATATTTCTAAGCATATGACCAAGAGCTATAAGAACACAAATGAAAACATATACTGAATAAGTTTTTATATTGGTAAGGGTTTGTTAACCTTTTGTTTTCGTTTGCGGAGTAAATTTCGAAGATTCTGTTTTAAATCACAGGGGTTGTAGCAACAGCGTGCGTGACGTTTTTAGAGTTTTGAGCAAAAATGTCTTGGCATTAGACATATCAAAATCTCGGGGTTATAATATTTCATGTATATTATGAACCCAGGAGAATTAACACGGCATCCTTTGCAAAAAAGTTAATTCTTCAATGAGACTTCGGACTTTATATGTTTTGAACTGCCATATTCCTTTATTTGGTGATATTTCAATATGATTGATTTCAAAATTTCTTGATTTTGATTTTCTTAAAAAATATATTTATACATCCCTTTTAAAACAAAAAATGTTTTCATCCCATGAGAAAAAAAAACAAAACCCGAAAATTAATAAAGATAAATATTCTATACCTTTAAAATTGCATCCCTTTACAGAACAGGTGAACTCTGACTTGGGTTGTAATGTTACATACCAATATAGTGTCAAGTAGACGTGCAAACAAAAAGCAACCAGGTGACATTAAACATCATGTGTGTACATGTATTGCCAGAGTTTA
This sequence comes from Mytilus trossulus, assembly GCF_036588685.1. Lineage (NCBI taxonomy): Eukaryota > Metazoa > Mollusca > Bivalvia > Mytilida > Mytilidae > Mytilus > Mytilus trossulus. The sequence goes on along the minus strand of NC_086385.1, from coordinate 61,704,981 downwards.
AATCAGAAGAAGAATCTATCTAATCTTTAAGGAAATATGATATATTTTTGGTAGGGGTGTGCCATTTTTGCCAAAAAAAACGTACCCATTTTAATAAAACATTCACTGAAATTTAGTAACTATAGTTATATTAATATTTAAGAAAGAATGACCTATACTTATATACAATATTTAAAGTATGACGTTAAAACGTTATTGAAGATCGAATCAGGAGACAAATTTCCGGGGTTCATTTGGATCTTATTTGACGGTTTTATCGGTACGTCTTAACACTGCTAAGGATTCTTTAGTGCCACTAAGGACTAGGATGAGTGCTGTTATGTGTATTATTTTTACATATTATGTTAGAGATTGATATTTAATGCATACATTTCAAATTTTATTGGAAAATAATCATAAATAAACAAGATATTCAACATTATTTAGGCACGTGCCTGTTTTTCTTTGATATGCCGAAAATCAATGAACCGTTTGACAGGTGCCATATGACATAATAACTGATTAAACAATCATATTTTTGTTTGTTTTAAGTAATAAACGATGGTATCGAACAGATTTATGCTTAATAGAACAAACAATTTTGTTTTTGTTTTACTTCTTTCCGACATGTGCACAACTTTGATTGCGCCAACTAAATGACTAATAAGTAAAAGTGTGGTCAGCTTGGTATGCAAGAGATACGAAGACAAAAGGAATAGATATATTGATACGTGTTTTGTTTTTATTTTAATTTCGACAAAGATGCGTGTATACACAAATGGTTTCACAAGAAAAATACAATGGAATTGAGAGAAAAATCATGTGGCTTCATCAGGGTTAATGACAACTGCTAGTTTTCAAACAGTTTGATATCTGTTTACAAAGGTAGTTGTATATATTCGACATTTTCTTTCTAAAAGTAAAAGAATTTGAAACATGAATGTGTCCCGAATACATGAATGCCCCATTCACATTATCATTTTCTATGTTCAATGGACCGTGAAATTGGGGTAAAAACTATAATTTGGCATTAAAATTAGAAATATCACATCAAAGGAAGCATGTTTACTAAATTTCAAGTGGATTTGACTTGAACTTCATCAAAAACTACCTTGACCAAAAACTTTAACCTGAAGCGGAACGGTTCTACCGGTCTTATCACAGCCCAAGATCAAGATGAGTTTAATGAAAAAGCAACAAACACCTCTACAGGTTGTCCAAACTTCAACACGTACTTTTAAATAATATATATATATATAAATGTGGAATAAATATTTAAAAAAATATATATATGATCAGTCACTTATTAATATGAACATCAAATATACATCCAACATTAGATATATTGCTCTGGTGACTTTATTATTTACAAGAAATATACACTTGAGAAAATACTTCTTCATTCTAAAAAAAATTGAAGACAATTTCAACAATATTTCATTTTAATATTAGTATCCCACTTTACCAACTTGTAGATTAAACAAAATAGGTATCAAGATTCCCGTGCAATCTTATGTAATTTGACACGTGTCAAACTGTTCATTGATTTTCGGTTCACCAAAGACACACAGGCCCGTGTCTAAATAATGTTGAATATCTCGTTTTTTTATGATTATTTTTCTATAAAATTTGAAATTTATGTATTAAATATCAATTTCTACCATAAAATGAAAAGAAATTACATGTAACAACACCCCATTTAGTCCGTAGTGGTATGTTTCCAGTCCTTAGTAGTGTTTAGACGCACCCCTTATTTGAAAGGTGAAATTAATAACTGACCATTAATAATGTAAGATTCTCAATAGCATATTTATATGATATGTAGATTATACCCCAAATCAATATACAGTTTTAAAACGTAAATGCATTTTAATAAAGGATGTCATTAAAAAGGAGGGTCATTCTTATATAAATCTCGCAAAATTCGTTTTTTAAAATAAATGAATAATTTTGTAGTCGCACGCGCTCTTTGAAATTTTATTGCATTATGGGTAATTTCGGATCGTGTAGATAGAATGGCGAATGGTGTATGGTGTAATGTGTAAGGTGTATGGTGCAAAGGTGTAAGGTGTATGGTGTATGGTGTATGGTGTAATGGTGTATGGTGTAATAGTGTATGGTGTATAATGTAATGGTGTATGGTGTTAGTGGGAAGTTTACACCATCCAATGACTGTACTCTTTTATAAATGACCATATATAGGTAACAAGCAATAACAGCAACATAGTTTGATAGACTTGATCATGGAGATACCACTAAAACTAACGATATCTACATAAGAACTGTATACTTTGAAATAATAATAAAAACAAATATTTGAATATTAAAGACTAGACAGTGGTGTGTTGCAAACCCATATGCGATTTTGAGAATATTCATATCGACAGAAAGACTGTTGTTCTGACTGTTTTTCTACAAACTACACCGTACGGACTGATAAGAACCAACAATACAGGATAACTATTTTACGAAACGCAAAACATGTACATTGCAAAAATAGCAGTGGGATAATTTCAGCAAGTAACAGCTGTCAACGGCATATTTGAGGTTTTTTTTTAGCAGCAATGTAAAATAGTATTGAAAAGGTCAATTCTGATTTCAAATAAAAAAAGCATTACTGTTATTATTTTTATGTCAATTCTTATTCAGGTATAGCATATATTCGTGATTTAAATATGATATTGGTAACCGGGTTTAATATGACTCCAATGATACTATACGTTATTTTACTATTTTTTTAAGTTTCCTCATGTATCACTCAATATGACACCAATATGTTTTTTTCTTTTATATCAAGTATGCAAAAGCTGCTCTTCATTTCGCTACAATGAAAAAAACAAACAGACATTGTCAAGCTGCTACGGGTGTGGTGAAGACATTACATTTGTAAATAGCAATACTCATAACAATGCTTGTTATAGATAACCTTGTTTGAACATAAACTATTATAACTTAGTCGGAGGTCAGAAAGATTGATGTGAAATTAGCAGCCGGTTCGTTATTCGATATTCGATATTCAATATCCAAACGGCTGCTAACATCATACAACAAATTTTGTTTTAAAAGCAGGATTTTCAAGAGGAAAGGAGCTAAAAGATACGTAGGAAATCGTTGTATGACCCCATCAAGTTGTCTTAAACTCCCATTATCCTCGAATATAAACCCTTCAATGCTTATGTAAGTTGAATATTTTTCTTTATAGCTTTTATATATACAGATATACAGTGTCTCGTAAGTCTTCATAGGCTTGGTATTGCTCCTCTTTTTATAATGTTGTTATGTATTGTAATGTAGATTAATATCTGACACTTAAATCCACCATTATTTATCTGATCTCATCTATGAAATATAGCTTTTAATCCATACAAAAACATCAATATTTGATGTTAGGAACATAATATTTGTCTATTGGTTGCCCTGATATTCTCTGATTGACCAGTCAAATAATTTCAATGTTGGACAAGTTCTTTCTAAGATAGGTGTTGTAAAGCCATCAGCAAGGACTTAACATCAAACAGTGATTTGAAACACGTTAAAATACATATTGGTCTTGAGTCAGTCGAGCGTTACTAAATTAATTCACTTCTACTGATTTTCTTACGTTTATGTTAACTTATAAATTATGTAACGATGTTTCCTTTTATTGTCACATTCTTTTCTATCAAGGATGGTTTGACTGCACTGCATCTTGTAACAAGTAAAGACAACACAGAAATGTTTAATTTGCTAATTGGTAATGGTATTGATGTCAATTTACAGGACAAGGTACGGTATTAATATGATATATAGCAAATCAAATACTGCATCTGCATGAATGGTAGTTTAAATATCAATATCAAACGTGCTAAGAATCATTTTTAAATGGCAACAAAAGCAAAAAACAACAAGGATCTATTACGATTTTGTTTAAGGGTATGACAATCGAGGGTAAAATTCCGTGAAAGGAAGAAAAGATCAATTTTAGTTTTGTATTTCAAAATAAAAATAACGCTTACATATGAACACTCCAATAGCGTATTGACAACTCTCGTACTTCAAAAGGAGTTATTATTCTTCCTCATCTTGCATTGGATTGCAAATTTGTAAAGTTCTTGGTATTGTGATTTGTACAATGCATATACTTCAATGTGAAAAAAGTAAATAACAAAAATATCGCCAGCCCAGTAGTCAGCACTTCGGTGATGACATGACTATCAATTATATGGTAATTTTTTTTTATAAATTTCCTGTGTACAAAACTTTGAATTTTTCAAAAAGAATATGATTTTCTTGTCCCAAGAATAGAATACATTTTCCGTATTTAGCACAACTTTTTGGAATTTTGGATCATAAATGCTCTTCAACTTTGTACTTGTTTGGCTTCATAACTATTTTGATATGAGCGTCACTGAGGAGTCTTATGTAGACGAAACGCGCGTCTGGCGTACTACATTATATTCCTGGTACTTTTGATAACTATAACAAACTTAAATGAAAATTCAAATCGGAAAATCCAGTCAAAAATGGCAAAATCAAAGCTCAAATGTATTAAATGAATGAACAATACTCATTTTCCTTAAATAGAAAATGTTGGGTTTAATCCTTTGTCAGCCAGGTAAATTTTCTTATTATATCACAGATTCAAAATGTTTCACCATATTGACAATAATATGCATGATTTGTGAACAAAACAATCAGATGAAATAGGTGAAACATCAAAAATGGAGTGATATAAATTCATTGAAACAAAATATTACCCAATAAAATACAGTATCATTTAAAGTCCGTAAAAAAATATGAACACATAATATGATATAAATGGAATATTATAACACAGGATGGATCTGTATGTTGTATTTAATTCATATGTATGATTGTTATACTTCTTCCTAAAATTTCAAACTGTTTTACTATTTATCAATGTGTTCAGCATTGGCGTTGTTGCCTTGTCATCATCTTATGCAGTTTATCTATCTCAATGTGTTTGATTCGCTCTTATATATAACAACATATTTTATGTTAGATACTGAATCACTTAAACAATATTACACCGTGGTTTTAGATATAAGAAATAAGTCAAAACATTTATTAAATTTGATCATCGGTACCAAGACATTATTCGTAAAAAAATATATAAATCAACATGCATACATCTCATATATTTAGATATTTCAAGTTCAATCTTTTTGGGCAATTTATATAAAAAGCACGAAATGTCGGCTTTCAAATCATGAGCTAACAACATATTTACACAGACTTATATTAGGAAGGAATTAAGTCACGATATTGGCGTCAGGTCATTAAGGAGTTGTATGATGCTATGGTACTAGACCCTTAGCGGGAGGGATTGTGCATGATTTTCGTATGATGAAAGAATAATCTTACAATCAATTTTACTATTTATACTACAGGTATAAGTTTTTGATTTTGTTGATGTAAACTTGTTTTCCTCAACCTTAAACAGGTTATCATGGTTATACTGCAACAAATATATGTTGTTAATATAACCCTAGAAAAATGTCCTATGCACAAATAATGTTACAATGTGGCAGTAGTTTGCACTCGCTCTGTTTAGTCAGTTTTTATACACTTCCCCTTTTAAATATTTCTTGGAGTTATTTTGTCATTAAAACCACTGGAGACGTACGTATTTCGGAAGTTTAATGTCAATATAGACGAAAATGTTAGCAATATGATCTCTGTCTATTGGTTGCAGTTATGTTCTGTGTTTGACCAGTCAAACAAATTACGATTTTTAACTATTTTTTGCTACGATAGGTGTCTTTAAGCCATCAACAAGGACTTTGCACCAAACAAAACTTTGTAAACACGTTGACATAAATATTGGTTTCGAGTCATATAAGCATTACTAATTCACTACCATTTTCATATGCATTATGAACGTAACGTTCTTTTCTATCAAGGATGGTTCCACTGCACTGCATATTGCATTCCGTAAAGGCAACACAGAAATGTTCAATTTGCTAATTGGTAATGGTATTGATGTCAATTTACAGGACAAGGTACGGTATTAATATGATATATAGCAAATCAAATACTGCATATGCATGAATGGTAGTTTAACTATCAATACCCGACGTGACAAATATCATAATGTACATGGCAACATCAACCGAACAGGAGCTAGGAAGATTTTGTTGAAGGGTATGACAAACAAGGTGAACATTCCAGGAATAGAACAAGAGATCCATTTTAGTTTTGCATTTCAAATTTATAATAACACTTACATATGAACTTTGGGTCATTTAATTATTCGAGTATAACTATGAAAAATATTGATATCTATGACGAACACCACAACAACGTATTGCCAACTCTTACTGTTTAGTTCTTAAAAAGGAACTATTTTCCTTTCTCATTTTTCATTGCATTGCACATGACTACAGTCCTTGATATCGTGATGTGTACAATGCATGTATAGCATTCTATTGATTAAGCGTGATTATTTCATACTTATATACATGTTAAATTTTTTAATACACGGTTAGCTTTTTGAATAAAAAAAAAATGTGTAAAAAGTAAAAAAAAAAAGTTCGGTTATTATGTGATTCTTTTCTGCTCAGTCACAAATTATAAGATTTTAACATTTTAACCATTGCAGACGTTATTATTTCTTATACACGGACGTTTGTTGTCCATAAAGAAGAAACTGTTAGGACCATTATCTTTGTCTTTAGGTTGCAGTGCCATTATGTGATTGACCAGTCAAACTAGTTCCACTTTATTTACAAGTCTTTCAACAATAGGTGTTGTTAAGCCATAACAACCATGACTTTGCATCAAACAATGATGTGTAAACACGTTGACATAAATATTGGTTTTGAGTCATTTCAGAAAAAAACTGCAACCGTAAACTAATTCACTTCTACTAAATGTTCTAACTTTGATATTTACATATAAATTATGAATGTAAATCTTTTTGATGTCAAGGATGGTTCGACAGCACTGCATCTTGCAACAAGTAAAGGAAACACAGAAATGTTCAATTTGCTTATTGTTAATGGTATTGATGTCAATTTACAGGACAAGGTACGGTATAAATATGGTATATAGCAAATGATAACCTACATATGCATAATGGTAGTTCAACTATCAATATCCATCTTGACAAGTTTCATAGTTTACATTGCAAAAAGAGCAAGAATAACCAGGAGCTATTGAGATTGTATTGAATGTTCTGACGAACGAGGTTAACATTCCATGAATGGAACAAGAAATCCATGTTAGTTCTAGTATATAAAATTGATGATAACTTTTTCAAAAAAGCTAAACAAATCGATATTCACGACAAACATCACAACAACTATGCAAAAACAAATCGATATTCAGGACAAACATCACATCAACTATGCAAAAACAAATCGATATTCACGACAAACATCACAACAACTATGCAAAAACAGATCGATATTCAGGACAAACATCACAACAACTATGCAAAAACAAATCGATATTCACGACAAACATCACAACAACTATGCAAACACAAATCGATTTTCAGGACAAACATCACAACAACTATGCAAAAACAAATCGATATTCAGGACAAACATCACAACAACTATGCAAAAACAAATCGATATTCACGACAAACATCACAACAACTATGCAAACACAAATCGATATTCAGGACAAACATCACAACAACTATGCAAAAACACATCGATATTCAGGACAAACATCACAGCAACGTATTGCAAACTCTCGTATCGAAAAAAGAATTATCATTCATCTTCATTTTTCATTGGATCGTATTACAAATATGTAAAGTCCTTGGTTTCGTGATTTGTGCAATGCATGTATTTCATTTTTTTTTTTGTAATGTGTTTATTGGTAAAGAACTTCATATATAATATAATTATAGTAAATAAGTTCATAGTACATCAGCACAATCGAGAAAAGTACATAAAGTTGATATTTTGAACCCTTCTATAAACGTACAATGTCTTTTGATCCTTTTGTAGGTTTCATAAATATAGAAAGAGTAGTTGGTAAAATAGGACCATAAGGCTTTATAAGCTGATTACTTTTAATATTAAGACTTTTCATATAGGAATAAACAGCTGACATTACTCCTTGAAATATAAGAAAGTTGGTATCAATATCATATGTTTTTTTTAAATTCCTGCCAGTTCATATAATGTCCATCATTATCAATTAAATCAATTGTTAGCCAGACGCCCTTTTCAGTCCATTTTTTATACAGAGGGATTTGATTACCAAGTTTAATGTCTATATTATTCCTAAGATTAGATGTGATAAAATCATATTCGTTCTTAATAGCTTCTTTGGTTTGTAGTTCAGTCCAAGCATTAAAAACCTCCAGCCAAAAAGGATTTCTTACTTGTGTTCTTGGACTTGCCAAAAGACAAGTGACAATTTATGAGAAAAGAGATGATTGTTGTAAATCATTCATTTCAATGTGGCGTTGTTGCCTTGTCATCATCTTATGCAGTTTATCTATCTCAATGTGTTTGATTCGCTCTTATATATAACAACATATTTTATGTTAGATACTGAATTACTTAAACAATATTACACCGTGGTTTTAGATATAAGAAATAAGTCAAAACATTTATTAAATTTGATCATCGGTACAAGGACATAATTCGTAAAAAATAATATAAATCAACATGCATACATCTCATATATTTAGATATTTCAAGTTCAATCTTTTTGAGCAATTTTATATAAAAAGCACGAAATTTCGGCTTTCAAATCATGAGCTAACAAAATATTTACACAGACTTATATTAGGAAGGAATTAAGTCACGATATTGGCGTCAGGTCATTAAGGAGTTGTATGATGCTATGATACTAGACCCTTAGCGGGAGGGATTGTGCATGATTTTCGTATGATGAAAGAATAATCTTACAATCAATTTTACTATTTATACTACAGGTATAAGTTTTTGATTTTGTTGATGTAAACTTGTTTTCCTCAACCTTAAACAGGTTATCATGGTCATACTGCAACAAATATATGTTGTTAAGAGACAGTGTCAGTAACTATCAAGTATTGTCCATATTATGACCGGAAAGTGAAAAAAAATATTTCCTTTTGATGTTTTGATATATGGTAGCACACATGATTGGTAATTCATATACATGTTACTGAAGTTGTATATCCACTGTTTCCATGGTAACGGATAAACAATTTTGTTGAAAAATGTGAATTGTTACAGTATTGTGTTTTATTTTGATATAGATCACAAATAAAAAAAATATTGCCCAGGCTGATTGTATTGGACATTTTAAAGTGTTCATAGTGATTAATAGCCCAAAAATATGTGTTAATTTGTTGTTTGTTAGATAAAATGGTCCTTTTTGATTCGAAATCAGAATTTTTCTTGACTTCTGTGAAATGATAAAACTCAAAAACGCAACACAGTTGTGGAAATATTCTATATGTACTCCAAAATGAATAATTAGGACTAATAAGTTCAAAAATAAAAATTGGTAGCCAGCAACTAGAAAAGACAAAATTTGCTTCAGAACATAGTACTTAAAGTGCTTGTATTGAAGATGATTATCTCCCCTGATTGAACTCTTCGCCTAGAGATAAACTAAATGCACAGGAAGTTGACAAGATTGTCATTGTCAACAAGCAGACAAGCAGACGGTTTTGTTTTTCACACTCTGAAGCAATGATAATGTGGAACAGGAGGAGGAATCGTTATTAAACATGACAGAAAACAATGCCTGTAAGTTTCTTTAAAATTCATATTTACATTAAAATTCTGTATAACATGTATATACTATAACATGGTATTGGTAATAAAAAAGTTTCTCAAAAGATAGTTCTAAACAAATGACTGACTTTGTCTTTGAATATAATCATGATGTCATAATGAAGGTGATAACTGTTCCTTCAGTGTAAACAGGGGAGGATCCAACCATTTAAAAAGGGGGGCCCAACCCAGAGTAAAAGGGGTGTCCAACTATATGCTCCCATTCAAATGCATTCACCATTGGTTGTCATAAAAAAAAGAGGGTTCCAAACCCCTGACCCCCCTATTGATCTGCCAATGGTAAGTTTTAGATAATATGTCAGATTATGGATGTTAGTTAACTTTGGGGGGGGGGGGGGATTTTGAAATCTCAAACAACAAACAAATATATTTTGTAAATTTATCATTCATAATTCAATTCAATTCAATATTTTATTGAAAAGAGCACAACAATGAGATTTTTCATAAGAATCCTGACTCAAACTTTTTCTTTTAATATATATGTTATTTAAAGATGCCCACCCTATTCATTTAACGCAATATTTTTTTTATCATGTCTATGACCTATAATGGTTTACTTTACATTGACCTATAATGGATTACTTTTTCAAATTGTTATTTGGATGGAGAGTGGTCTCATTGGCACTCACACCATATCTTCCTATACCTATGAACATGATGAAATAAAAGGGCTTAAAAATAACAACCAGGTTTATCATTTTTGCATGCACATATGTTTATAATATAATATGAGACACATGCTGAGACTAAAGACTTCATGCTTGTTATAACTTTTTGGTCTATAATGTAAATAATAGAAAAAAGCCAGGTCAAGGAGGACATCAACCCAATAACTCAATTAGGCAAAAAACATTTAGAGGTTGACTTGTCCAAATAATGATGACGTCTGGCAAGGCTATTTTTTTTTCTGGGACGCCTTCCTACTCCCAGAAAAAATTTAAGAAAGCCTTGCCAGACGTCATAACTATTTGGACTAGAGGTTCACATAAATGTTTAAACATTATGGTTATTTTTTTACACTGTGCCTATGATGGTGATTATGTTTTCTGGTCTGTATGTATGTCTGTTTGTAAGCCTGTACATATGTTAGATGCTCTGTTCCATATCAGGTTGAAGATTATTAGTTAAAGGTAAATTTACCCCCAAGTTGTGCATGTTGACTTGTAGTACAGTACACATGATCATTATAGTGTGATATATTTAAATTTATTTAAGAATTGAATGCTTCTTTTTGTAACTTCATTAGGGTGCAAAAGTGTTGACCGAAGTACATTTTGTATGAAGTGTGTAAGCTCTTCATTCCAAAAATTTGGGCACAGTCAAAGCTTTTACAACCCTATATGTTACAAAAAGAAGCATTCAATTCTTATAATTACTTTTTTAAGCTAGGATAAAGAAACCACAAGTCATATCATTTTCTTTTATTTAATTCACCTGTGGACTTTATTGTGGGACCTTGTGTTATTATGACTGATATATGCTTTATTGTGTAATGCAATTGCTTGAGGAATAACATGTGGTGTGCAGTTAGCCAATCAGAATAATGTATTATAATCATGATAATGAAACATCCATTACCAAAAATGCCCTAATTTCATTGTTATTGAAAGTATATAGTTCATGCCATTCTATTTTTATGCAAATTATCTTATTTGTCCATAGCTTACTGTTTAAAATACAAATATTATTATTATTCAATAGATCAAGAGGAAAAAGATACAAAAGGGAAATTCAAACTCATAAGTTGAAAATAAACCATGGCTAAAAAAGAAAAAGACAAACATAAGTACATAAAAAGCAACACAGAAAACTAAAGACTGAGCAACACAAACCCCACTAAATTTTGATGTGAAACTAGGTGCTCCAGAAGGGTAAGCAGATCCTGGTCCACATTTGCAGCAGTTGTGTTGCTTTAATATATGAGTTCAAACTAGTTGATAAGTTACCTATTCTAATCATGAAGGGAAAACAATCTTAAATTGTTTCATCTACAAAAATGTATATGATCTAGGTAGCAATTATAAATGTGATTATAATTGCCAATAAGACCAGCTTGTACAAGTAACATAGAGTATAATTAATCAAATGAAAGTCACTTGATATTGTCTTCAACAATGAGCAAAACACAATCATTTGACAATACTGTATTATAATTAATAAAGTCTGCTATAAAAGTTTGCTAAAAGGTGTAAAACAAATTATTATTAACCATTGTTAACTAAACTTCTCTTAAATACATTCACATTATGATATTCATACATGTATTTGTATTTACAGGCGAGTCACAATTTGTTTGCAGTTTTGTTAATTCAACAGTACAGCAGTGTGGCTTAATTGAATATAAAAAGACCTGGCCAAGTCGAATTCTTCCCCTAACATGTTGTAAAGATTCAGTGGACTCGCATCTTTACAAATATTCAATAAGTCGTAGGAGTATTGACAGTGAAAGTTCATTATTGAAGATAAGAGCTGGTCTTTTTGAGGAAGATGATGATACGCTAACTATATGCCCGAAACACAGGTACCTAGGCTACTTTTATTCTAAGAATAAGAATAACTTTCCAAAACTTGATCCCTTGTCTATCCAAATTATGAATAATTTTCTAAAGTTGTAACTGCTGAAAATGTCAATAACCACATTCCTGATAGGATTTGTGCAATGACCCCATGTATATGAGAAAAAAAAAATGAGGTGTGCTATAAAGATTAGGGTAACTAGATCATTGTATTTATTTGAGTCTAAAAAATAAGTTGTTTTTAGAAGAAAAAAAGTCAATCAACCCTCAAATGAACAATCTGTACTGAAGTAATAACAAGATTTTTTCTGACTTGATATCCTGGCTGTTTTTGTTGTGATTTTTACATAGAATTTATTGTTCTAGTAAGTTATTACCTTTTATTTTTTCAATTTTTAAAGGTTTGCTCTTGGTGTTGGTTGGAGACCAAGTACACTATGTTCTATAGGATGGAAATGTACAAACAGTAAGAGCAACTTGAAAGGCACTATCACAAAGGAGCAGTCTATTTTTCTCAAGAAATATCATCATGTCCTACTTGGAATTGGATCAGGTTTGTGCATGCTTACATGTATTTTGTTGCTGTTCCAATTGCCAGCTCATATATATGAATCAAATGTTCATGTGAGCTAGTGCCTAAATAACTTGGTAGTCTGCATGTGACTCTTTGAACAAAAAATCTGATGTACATGTCATTTTGATCCTGATACAGACATACATTTGGTTATCAGAAATTGTGTCACTGAATACAATAAGCTACCCCAGCTCAATTAGACAGACCCCCAATAACAAATGTAAACACATACATCTAGACTAGAGGTAAACATACAATCTTCACCAAATTACACATTTCAACAATATGTCAGACATCATCCCAAGTCTATAAAAGTTGTACAAAAAAAAAATCTCCACAGGAAAAAATTTTAAGAACATAAAAGAATAAACATGCAAAAACTACTAACTATGTACCTAACTTGGGACATGCATATAAAACAAAATGAACCTCCCGTTTTGTACTATCATTTATAAGCAAATAAGCCCAAGGAGCCAGGAGAAGTGAATCAGCCTTATGATCATTCTTATTTTTTAAATGAAAATGAATGTCTTGAAATATGCTTTCTTGCTACAATTAAATTTTCAATTTCAATTTTACAGGGGTGTGTTCAAGATGCAGAAAAGAACTTGTTCAAAGAATGGCAGACAAGGAAAACAGAGTTGAACCAAATGTAAGTCAAAACAAGGATATGAAAATTTTCTTACCAGTATGTTCTATTCCTATCAAAAAAAAATATTTAACGTTCTGTGCTCTTTTGCTTTAAATCAGTTCCTGTTAAGTCATTATTGCTTTTTAAGTAGAATTATCACCCAAAAAATATTGGCCTATTTTTGATTATTGGAAGCAACATAGATCTGTTTATCTGGAGTAATAGATTGATATTCAGGTTGCATTGGTAACTATGCCACCTATATTAGATTTGTACGTCTGCTCCTTCATATAATTTCCTACTAGATACGTGTGATAATGGAACATGTTTCAATTGTTTGACACAATGGGATACTGACTGAAGCACATTAAACTTTCTATACTGACAGGTTCATTTAACTCATTATTGCAATAGGGCTTAAGATAAAACCTTTACAGCTGATTTCCTAATGCTTGCAAAGTAAAACTTTGGTTGGCTTGCTTTCTTTGTTTGTATAATTGTTTATACAAGATTTGTAGACAAGATTGACATCTTATAACAATAAATTTATAGGCAAAGTTTAACCTGTAAATATCATATTCTAATATGATTGTACAATATACAAACAAAGCAAGCGAGCTAACCAAAGTTTTGCTCTACTTGTATTAGGAAAATAGCTGTAATTTATAATTCAGCTGATTGCTAATATTTATTAAAGTATTGAAATTTATATTTACTTAAGATTTGAATTTCATTTGTTGATTTAGTTCAGAGCAGGATTCATAATAATATCCACTAACATCTTCTCGTCTAGATATGCATGTAATATTTTCCCATGGACTTTGAACATTAAATGGACAATGATTCATCTACCCACCCCTTATTATATACTAGTATTTACAATTTTTATAATAATTAAACCATTTTGTAAGACATTTCAGTCAATGACCTTCTTTGGTTCTCTATTATCCTTCTATGTCACCTACATAGACATATGGCATAATGAAAATAAAAATATGCAGTATGTTTGCCAATGAGACAACTATCCACCAAAGTTCAATAACCGTATCACAGATGATATTAGATATGCAACTTATATTGTAACTTCCATACCCTTCCCTTTTCATGAATATGACCTACCAAATTAGACCATTTACCAAGTTTGTAATAAAAAGGAGAAAACCTATACTTTAGTCAGCTATAAGTAATAATGGTCAGTTTAAAGTTGTAAAGATGAGATAAATGTGTGTGTTCATCTTTTTCACTCTGTTATTTTTTTTCAGCCTTCAAGTAGCATGAATAGTAATTGCAATGTTGAAGCTTCTGAGTCTACAAATGCTGAATTTATAATGGAAGAAACAAAAGAAGAGGCAAGTCTTTTATACAATTGTTTTAAGAACAATAGTATAATATATACATTCTGTAGTCCTGTAATCATAAAACCAAAGAGGTTACTCTATGTCTATATTCCACAGTTTATGTTTGGTACACACATTATGTCCTGTAAAACTGATAATAACCATATTATATGGTAACATGCATTATGTGACTATTGCATGGCAATAGAAAGTCCCATACCGGGTAAAAAAAAAGGCAGAACACTCATTATTTTAGTAAATTTTCTAAGTTAAAGGAACTTAACTCTGTACAAAATCATCAGACTGGAACAAAATTTCAAACTTGATCTCATGATAAACAAATATATACCAATTATCAAATCATTATCTTCAAGCATGAAGAAAAAAATTGTTAAAAACTTGTCAGACAAATAGACAGACAAACCTAAAGTCGCCTACTCTTCATCAGTAGGGACTAATAAAAATGATAAAATAGTTGTAAAGGTATTTTTCTTTTACAGATTTCACAAATTGATGGTTATGGTGAAGTCACACAATGCAAACAGACAGTACAGGGTGCAACGAAAGCTGCATTTTTACAGATTGATGAGGTAATAGTCATCATATTCAATCACATTTTTGTAGTCTATATAATTATTTATAATAAACCATTTGATGGTAGACTGCTTGCAACTGTATACACCTGGTTGTCTCCTAAATGATTGAGATTTATACAGAAAGCAGCAATAGTTGAAATATTAGTCTTGTGTCTTGCTGGTATAAACAAATTGCTATTGAAAAATTGTTCATGGTTATATAATTCGATAACTTTTTTCGCTCACCTGACCCACAGGCCAAGTAAGCTTATTTAGTCTATGGCCTTCATTATCCGTACTTGTTTTTCTTTGTTGTCCTCTGTTTATTATTTCTAACTATAAAAGATGGATGTCATTAATTCTTTTCTAGTTGCAATGTTTGTAAGAGAGAGTCTATTACTAATTATGCACATAGAATTATTTGAGTGACACAGGCTCTTTAGAGGCTCTATTTTTATAACAGATAAAATCAAATTAATGATTACAATCATATTTATAACTAGGCTTCAAATAAAAGACATGCCAAAAAAATCTCTAATTTATTTATAGTCAAGGGGAGATAACTCTTAATTGATTGACTTTTTAAAAATTCAATTTCAATAATTGATGACATTTGTCTTTTCATTTATTACACAATATGCGCATTGGTTCAGACTGTAATGATAGTACTGTATATTTAAATTCATAATGGGTACTTATAATTGTAGGGTATGCAAATTTTATACATGTATATTTTGATATTGATTTACTTACTCTTCAACCATATGAAATGAAAATTTTCGTTTTCAATGTTTTCTAGTGTTTATTCAACTAAGAAACCATTAAATCATGTTTATCATATATATTTGAAACAAAACCACATATTTTAAGCAAATTGTATGTTGTGATAACAGTTTCTGCTTCAAAACTATTTGATAAATCTTTAATGGGACATGCAATTATCAAAGTGGTTTGCAAGGCACTGAGTATGGGTTTTTTAATATTCAATTCTATCAGATATATTGACTTAAATTGTTTTTTAATTTGATACGTTTGAAATTGGAAATTAAATAATTTACATCTATGTTTCAGGAAAATTTGCAAACAGACTGCCTTAGCATGGACAGCATGGACGACTGCATATCAGAATCTGTGTATTCACAGTCATCTCAATATTCAGAGTGGCAAGATTCACAGGAAAGTCCATCAAGAAAAAGGAAAATGTCACTGAATTCTTTTCTGGAAACAGTAGATATAAGTCCTGTGAAAAAAACGTTAACTGTTGACTTTGATCTTGCATCTGAGAGGACAAAAAATGATTATGTCAGGAAAGCAAAAAGAATAATGCACAGTGTACTTGGTATATTGGTTCCACAACAGGAATCACTATTTGAGGAGGTTCTATATGAATCTAATGCATACAAAGATCAGACTCTTGAGTCATTTTCAAAAGCATATAGCAGTATGTCAAGTTGGGGAACACAGAGACAAATTCTCTCTCTTCTAGTACAAGATTACAGTTACAATCAACTCAAAGACTATATTCCAGATTTATCAAGATACAAATTTTCATCTGCTCGTAAACATGCTGAGGTTGTTGGTGTTGGCAAGCCAGTTTTACAGAAAAAACAATTTAGAGAAAAGGCTACTATTCAACAGATAGAAAACTTTTTAGAGTTCATACTTTCACCAGCTATAATGACTGATTCACCATTTGGAGAATGCACTTATAAAATCTCATCTGGTATTACACTCAAAGTTCCTAAGATTATTCTAAATAGTGTACGTACAAGAACAGTAACACTGTATTTAAAGTATTGTGAAGAAACCCAGAACACTGATATTCTATCTGAAAGGACTTACATGAGACTGCTTGAAGCCATTGAGCCTAATGTGAGAAAGTCCATGAAAGGTTTAGACAATTTTGCTGCTGATGGTAGCCAGGCTTTCGATAACCTGAAAAGTGTGGTAATGACATTAGGAAAAGGAGGTAAAGGACAAGAATGGGCAGAAAAGATCAGCAAGCAGCTCATGGAAGGGAAGCAGTATTTAAAACTGCACTACAAGGTATTTCTATATTATGAACCCTTTCTATTTGTAATGTTACAGTATTGTTTCAGAAAAGGGTAAAAGATTGGTGAATTACAAATAGTGATCATCATCAACATAATTTTGACCTGTCTGTCAGACCACTTGTCTTCAACCATTTTGTTTTGACCAGATAGGTTTTTGTATTAATAACCTTCATTTCTTGATGGATCTAGTTCAAATGTTGTATATATGTCATAATTGTAACTTATTTTTAAATGCAGTCAAACTTTTACTATAAATAAAGGACTGGTACATGTATGTTTCAATAAAAACAAATTATATGACACTCAGCTAATTAATGATTTGTCAGTAATTATTTAGTAAATAATTTGAGAATCTGGTTGATATTTTTATCATATTTCTTTGTGCATACCAACATATAAGAAATTGTTGTATTTGTGTATACGAAATATAAAAAATGAAGATGTGGTAGGATTACCAATGAGACAACTCTCCTCAAGTGAAGACTGACACAAACAATTACATCTGTATCATGTGTATGTCACTGTACGTCCTTCAAAAGTGAGGCTTTTTTTAAACTTTCAGTCTCGTACTGCTTTACTATCTTTAAAGGTATAGCTTACAGTATATTTTTTGTTTTTCAGTTACATGTTAGTTTGGACTCAGAAGTTCCTGATCATTGTGGCAGATTTGGCCTATCATCTGAAGAAAACAGTTTCTGTAGTAAATGTACACATACCCATCATCTTTCTTGTAATGACTGTGAAGCTCTGACCACAACTTTGAAATTGATAGAGGATGCTGCAGATAGCATAACATATACAAACCAAGAACAACAAGATGATACAAAATACATTATTGTACAGGTATTTATTCAACATTATATAGGGCACTATTTGTTTTTTTTTTTTTTATATTGGACAGTGTCTACACACTACATGCACTAGGATACATTTAAAAATGTAGCAAAAAAACATGATAAATATTCAAAATTATTTAGCCCAAACTACTAAAGACTTTTGCACATGCCCATATCATGTACACAATTTTAATCATAATCACAATCCCGAATAGCAGCATTAAATGATTTTTCATTCATTAAGAGTTTGGAACTTTGTTCAGCAAAATTTGTGAAAGAGAGTACAAATTTTGTGTAGCCAACTACTAGAGTTTTCTACCTAGATCCCTTAAACTTAAAAAGAAGACTGCACTTATGATGAAATTGTTTGCCTGATATTAAGGAATTGTTTGAGGTTTTTTTTCTTATTTGTCCAGATTTGAGAGGTAACTTTTCAGTAAATTGTAAAACTTATAGCTGACTATGCGGTATGGGCTTTGCTCATTATTGAAGGCCGTACTGTGACCTATAGTTGTTAATGTTTGTGTCATTTTGATCTTTCGTGGTTAGTTGTTGTCTCATGAACAATCATACCACATCTTCTTTTTTATATTTGATGTAAATTTGCAGTTACATAGTAAACATTCTACATTGATAAGTCATATATTTTGCAACCTGGCTATTTTGAGACTTTGACACATTTTTATTTATTTAATTACAGGGTATTAAAACAATTATAGAGTGGAAGAAACACATTGTGAGATCTGTCAACCAAGACAGGGCAAGGGGGAAAGTTTTAGACACATTGCAACCAAATGAAGCTTTAATTGAAAGAGACTGGGCAATGAAATTTCTTCCATTACAGTATAGGTATATACATGTTTTATATATATATGTGTGATTTATTAAATTAAATGTATTTTAAATGAATTCATATTTGGTCTGCAACTTGACAATGAAGAGTTGTAAATGTGGAACTGTCATATAACTACTTCCTGTTTGCAAATACTTTTTTAGCCACATGATATAGACTATATTTTCACATTTCTTCTACAACTATAATTGCCATATTTTATGTAACAATTACATCACTATTTAGATAATCAGTCCAACAAGTTATAGATGCATACATAGTTTCATTATACAATCTACAATCTGACCAAAAAATGTGAGTTGGTCATAAGATTTTATAGTGTTCTGTCTAGATAGAAAATGACTAGCCTTTGTGTATGTCTATATTCTTAGTTTCTGCATTTGAACATCAATACTTTTCACACATTCTGTTTAAAAATAAGGAGATGTGATTAAATACTATCCAAATTAGATCAAAAGGACAAAGATGCTTACAGATACAGGTTACAGCCTTCAACAATGGACATAATCTATAATGTATTGTAAGCTAGAAAAGGGCTGGTATGACAATATGCAATACAATGCAGCACAAAAACATATGACAGGACATGTGTTTTACAGTTTTGTGTGTGCTCAACCCCACCTATAAATATGCTAGCACAATTTTTTTTTTAAATTGTTAAAGGCACCTTAACATACATATTTTACTTGAACACCTGTGTTTGTGCTATTTTTTTGTTTTTCAAAGTAAATTTATTTTTCAGAGAATCTCAGTCTAATTGGTTTGCCAAACGTGGTCTTTCCTGGCATGTCAGTGTCATAACATTCCAAGAAAAAGAAGGAAAAAACAGTTTGACAGTTCTGCACATCTTTGATACTGCTACGCAAGATGCTGTTACTTCCAATGCTATATTGAAAGACCTACTACACCATGTCAATTCCACTAACAACAATGTTGACACTCTGTATTTAAGATCGGACAATGCTGGATGTTACCATTCATCATATGGCATATTGTCAGTCACTGCTCTGAATGACAATCCTTACAATATAAAAGTAAATAGGATGGACTTTTCTGATCCACAAGGTGGAAAGTCAATTTGTGACAGAAAGGCTGCCCATGTCAAAGCATGCATAAGAAGATATGTAAATGAAGGCAATAATGTAATAACAGCTATAGAATTCAAGTCAGCTGTAGAAAAAACAATGAAAAATGTTAAAGTAGTTGTCGCATTGCCACCAAGTCCCATCAAAAGTTCAAAAACATCCAAGATTGAAAATATAAGTTTTATGTACAATTTTTTCTTTTCAAACAATGAAATTACAGCTTGGAAGCAATTCGAAATTGGCATTGGCAAAGTTTTCTCTTCCAAATCTTTAAATGAAATTCCATCTCTTGTTAAAAAATGTGAAAGTACTGTGATATGGAGAATCATTGCTCAATCATCCTTGAATACAAGCATTCCAGTACCTGTAACTAGAAATGAAGAGCTCGAAGAAGAAGACAACATTTGTAGTAATGTATTTACATGTCCTGAAGACGGTTGCATTGCAACATTTTTGAAATATGGACAATTATGTAACCACCTTGACAGAGGTAAACATACCTTCCCTAAGAATAATTTGAATATAAAGGAGCGTACACAAATCACACATGCTTCTTTAATGGAAAGCAAAAGTTCTGCTGAAAAGGTACTTCATTCTGGTATAGCACATTCATTACAAGCAGAATCTACATTAAAGAAAGGATGGGCATTAAAGAATAAGCGAGAGGTAAAGAGATTTTCAAAAGAGCAAATAGAATACATGACAGAGAAATTTCAGTTTGGTGAATCTACTGGATATAAGTGTGACCCAGATGATGTGGCAAAAGAGATGAGACATGTAAAGAACAGTAAGGGCATCCGGAAATTTCAACTTGAACACTTTCTTTCTCCTTCTCAAATTGCTAGTTTTTTTAGCAGGCTTTCACTAAAAAAAAGACAAGCATCAAATACTGTTTATGACGATTGTGATATGATAGCAGAAGAATCAAGAACTGAGATGTCTCAGCTAACTGTATTAGCAAATACTGTACAGTAAACATTTAACATTTTTGGTCTTTTTCCAATACCTCTGATCTGATTGATACATGTAGTTTAAATTAAAAAAAATTCTTCTCTATAAATGCTTAAAAAATAATACTTTAGTTTGTTTGATGTAAGTTTAACATCAAGTAGCAAATATCTGATTTGAAACTTTCATCTTTTTTGTGAAAAGCTCTAGATCTGACATCAAAATATCCAGTACCACAGCCTTTTCCTATACATGTATTTTGAATATTAAAAAATCATACCCTTATATATATATATTTAACCAACAATAGACCTATATAGCATTATTTCACTTCTTCATGGAAAGATATCTAACAAATATCTGATGTAATTATCACTGAGGTTAAAATTGCAATTTTAGAAAATATTCAGTTGAATAATTAGTAGATGATGAATTGACCAAAAACCTGATCAACTATCTGTAAAAAAATTACCTGCCCTTAAATATATTTAATACAAAGCTAATTCACTCCCACTATTATTATGAATACAAAAACGGAATAATACAGCCTTCAACAATAGACATGAGTTTACTAAATATATGAAGATCTAAACCATTTACAAAAATTGTGAATGAACTAAGCAGAAACAACATTAAGTCCCAATTGATGTAAAACTGATGCTATTATATAGTATCATCTGATGATGCAATTTTAAGGTTTTTATGTAATTTGATGTGTGATCAAGCTGGTTTAGGTAAAACAAATACATTTTTGTGCAATGAACACATGCATGGCTTATTTTGTCTTGATTTTTAAAAGAAAGTGGTACAATCTCGTGTTTGTAAATTTTAGCATGGTTTTGTGAATATCAAAAAAGTTAATTGAGATAATGTGTACCTTCTATGCTGACAATGATTGATAAAGTATGGACTTTCACAGCTAACCGTGTTGAAGAAAGATGTGCAGGTTGTTATTAATTGTGTTTACTGTTAATGGAATACAGGATTATATGACACCTTGTTTAATAATATTATAAAAAAAAAAATGGTGCAATTCCAAAGTGTCATTAAAAGATTGAAAATTTTAGCAAAAACTTTACCCTGTTGTTAAGGTAATTTAAATGTTGCTTAGTATTTCATTTTTGCTGCTTTCAGTGCAGATGTTATCTTCTGACATTTTATGTATATATTTTTTTTTAAACAATTATCAAACCTTGCTATGTAAAAAAAATGTGATTTTTTACTAAAAAACTTCTTTTACTGAACACCAATTATGTTGAAATGGAATATTTGTTATGGCTAAAAGGGCTGTTGGGTCATATTTCTTTTTTTATAGTATTGTTGTAATTCAATGTTGCTTGTAAATACTTTCTAGATACATGATAAAACATTTGAACATGACCAGAAATAAAAATTAAACAACATAGGCCTGGTTCAAAGGTAGTTTTTAATGTTGCTATGGTGTAAATCCGGTTGCTATGGGCTTTTTTTACTTGTGAAAATGACTGTTATCATATTGTTCTTTGACCCTGTTATGTTTTCCATTTAAAATGTTTACTAAAATGACAAAAAAAATATTGTTGGTCATCACGTTGTATCCAAATATTTCCTGATCAATTTGTAAAATTACCCAAAAAATGGAATTTTTTTGTTAAATTTTTTTTTCTTTTAGATCATGGGCTACCAAATTTTATTCCATAAGTTGATAGTACAGTTAATTTGCTTCAAGAAAATGTGATTTAGAAAAGTCAGCTCTGTTGCGTTTTTAAGCAGGGGACTTGAACAATTGTAACGCATTTTTCTTGATTTTTAACCGAAAACACATGTTTTCTTCAAGTTACCATAGCAACTACAAAATAATATATAAAGTTACAACTGACATATTGTTATTTGTTATAATTGATCATATCCTTATGGGAATTATTGAAAATAAATATTATCTACAGTTTCTTTGTTGTTTTGACATGCTAAAATGCCATATTTTTGATGATTTTCCCAAAATTATAGACTATATAGCATGCTATATGAGCTTCGTTACTATGGAAACAGTTTAAGTACGATATTTGCACAAATATGGTAAAAAATGTTTTTTAGGTTATATTTCCTATGATTTAGCATAGTTTTTATGTGAATTAAAAAAAATCACATTCCTTATGAAGCTAAGTGCTTACTGACTTGGCCTCTTAATATAACCCTAGAAAAATGTCCTATGCACAAATAATGTTACAATGTGGCAGTAGTTTTGCACTCGCTCTGTTTAGTCAGTTTTTATACACTTCCCCTTTTAAATATTTCTTGGAGTTATTTTGTCATTAAAACCACTGGAGACGTACGTATTTCGGAAATTTAATGTCAATATAGACGAAAATGTTAGCAATATGATCTCTGTCTATTGGTTGCAGTTATGTTCTGTGTTTGACCAGTCAAACAAATTACGATTTTTAACTATTTTTTGCTACGATAGGTGTCTTTAAGCCATCATCAAGGACTTTGCATCAAACAAAACTTTGTAAACACGTTGACATAAATATTGGTTTCGAGTCATATAAGCATTACTAATTCACTACCATGTTCATATGCATTATGAACGTAACGTTCTTTTCTATCAAGGATGGTTCCACTGCACTGCATATTGCATTCCGTAAAGGCAACACAGAAATGTTCAATTTGCTAATTGGTAATGGTATTGATGTCAATTTACAGGACAAGGTACGGTATTAATATGATATATAGCAAATCAAATACTGCATATGCATGAATGGTAGTTTAACTATCAATACTCGACGTGACAAATATCATAATGTACATGGCAACAACAACCGAACAGGAGCTAGGAAGATTTTGTTGAAGGGTATGACAAACAAGGTGAACATTCCAGGAATAGAACAAGAGATCCATTTTAGTTTTGCATTTCAAATTAATAATAACACTTACATATGAACTTTGGGTCATTTAATTATTCGAGTATAACTATGAAAAATATTGATATCTATGACGAACACCACAACAACGTATTGCCAACTCTTACTGTTTAGTTCTTAAAAAGGAACTATTTTCCTTTCTCATTTTTCATTGCATTGCACATGACTACAGTCCTTGATATCGTGATGTGTACAATGCATGTATAGCATTCTGTTGATTAAGCGTGATTATTTCATACTTATATACATGTTACATTTTTTAATACACAGTTAGCTTTTTAAATAAAAAAAAAATGTGTAAAAAGTAAAAAAAAAAAGTTCGGTTATTATGTCATACTTTTCTGCTCAGTCACAAATTATAAGATTTTAACATTTTAACCATTGCAGACGTTATTATTTCTTATACACGGACGTTTGTTGTCAATAAAGAAGAAACTGTTAGGACCATTATCTTTGTCTTTAGGTTGCAGTGCCATTATGTGATTGACCAGTCAAACTAGTTCCACTTTATTTACAAGTCTTTCAACAATAGGTGTTGTTAAGCCATAACAACCATGACTTTGCATCAAACAATGATGTGTAAACACGTTGACATACATATTGGTTTTGAGTCATTTCAGAAAAAAACTGCAACCGTAAACTAATTCACTTCTACTAATGTTCTAACTTTGATATGTACATATAAATTATGAATGTAAATTTATTTTCTGTCAAGGATGGTTCGACAGCACTGCATCTTGCAACAAGTAAAGGAAACACAGAAATGTTCAATTTGCTTATTGGTAATGGTATTGATGTCAATTTACAGGACAAGGTACGGTATTAATATGGTATATAGCAAATGATAACCTACATATGCATAATGGTAGTTCAACTATCAATATCCATCTTGACAAGTTTCATAGTTTACATTGCAAAAAGAGCAAGAATAACCAGGAGCTATTGAGATTGTATTGAATGTTCTGACGAACGAGGTTAACATTCCATGAATGGAACAAGAAATCCATGTTAGTTCTAGTATATAAAATTGATGATAACTTTTTCAAAAAAGCTAAACAAATCGATATTCAGGACAAACATCACAACAACTATGCAAAAACAAATCGATATTCAGGACAAACATCACATCAACTATGCAAAAACAAATCGATATTCACGACAAACATCACAACAACTATGCAAACACAAATCGATATTCAGGACAAACATCACAACAATTATGCAAAAACAAATCGATATTCAGGACAAACATCACAACAACTATGCAAAAACAAATCGATATTCAGGACAAACATCACAACAACTATGCAAAAACAAATCGATATTCAGGACAAACATCACAACAACTATGCAAACACAAATCGATATTCAGGACAAACATCACAACAACTATGCAAACACAAATCGATATTCAGGACAAACATCACAACAACTATGCAAACACAAATCGATATTCAGGACAAACATCTCAACAACTATGCAAAAACAAATCGATATTCACGAAAAACATCACAACAACTATGCGATAACCACATTTATATTCAGCCATCGTTTATTGATATAATTCATTACACTATTTTATTAAAGCCATCAATAAATAATTCACAATTAATTAATTAATGGAGTGCATTTAAATCAGACCTAATGGGGTAGAGGGGTTAAACAAAAGCTCGTAACTTTTTTAAAAGCCTGGTGACCCCCATTTAATTTTACCTTAAAATGATCGAAAAGTTGATAGCTTTGACATATCTGTTTTAAAAAAAAATCTAACTTTGAAATTTTACGAAAAATCGATTTAATCAATATTTTTTGCCTTAAACGGAAATTAGAAAATGCTAAATTTAGACATAAATCTGAAAATGAAAGGATTTTTAGGTCAAAAACAACAATGGGAAAGGTTAACATTTCAAATTCTAATGTTTATTCACATAAAAATCATATTGACTTGGTTATAAAAGTCTTTGAATTTGATGTAACCGTTATTGTTGTAAGGGTGGACATGTTTGGAAATAGGGTCAAAATCGAACATTTCGCTTCAATTTGAGGGAAAACGAAAAACAATAAGTGAAAATAAAAAAAATCTACCGGCGGTCACTATTGGGGTGAGCCACCCTAACTGATACAAGACAGCCACCAGCACTTGTTATATTGTAGTATAAAACATACCAAATAAAAATGACGCCGATAAATGTGGGATAATTTTAACGAAGCACCAACATACAAGAGACAGTATTATTCATCAAATACTGTGATCATTTGAGTTTGAGTGTGTCGTCCTAAACATCCTATAAAGAATTCTGTAAAAGAAGCCATGGGATCACCAGTGGAATCAACGCTGTAACTTCATCAGTACGATGTTTAATTGGCAAACTACACTGAAATACAAAACACAAATATAAACAGTTTGAAACAATTTGCAATGTGAGGCCTGGTGTTGTCAATTTCAAAATTTAAAGGTAGTGAAAGTTTATATTACATCTTAAGATAACATAACAATTTTTCATTCGTAAATTTGCAAGTTCTTTGATATTTTTTTGAATAGGCTTTTAAAAAATTCATTATTGCAAACGTTCGGTTATCTATACTGCAATATTTTCGTTGTATTGCTATTACACATAGCTCTTGTTTTCATTGGAAATGCAAGCACGGTAGTGTAGTATTGATTGGGAGATATAAACACTGCATGCAGGTGCTGCTGGAATGTTGCTACTTAAAAATGGAAAAGTATAAGTGTCATTTTTATCTATACTCCTTAACTACCTTAAAAATAACTGATTGCAAACAACACATGAATTTAACAACAAAAACATATTGATACATGTATATCTAAACATTACAACAGTAATTCAGTACTTGTACTCTGATACTCATTTAACCTTATAAAAACAACCAAACAAAGGTGGTCAAAAGTATTAAAAACCAATGACTTCTTATGAGTTTCATTAAATAAAAGAAATCAGCCGTAGGTTTTCTATCAGAAAAGGCAGCATTATCCTTAGGTTAATCAAGTCTTTACAAAACCACTGATCCAGAGGCATTTTAAATTACTGTTTGCAAAGAAAACATGTAAAAGTGCACTGTTTTTATACAAATGATATATATATTGATATTTAAAAAAAAAATGATGATTGTATCTACATAGACCAAGGACCAATAACTAACAAGGACATATAACTAACATAGTATATACGTTCTTGGATATATATACATAATGAAGTGCAAATATGGTTGAATTTGATATGTATTTCAATATATATCCAGTGCCCATTATTATTGTAACCAAGATCTTTTATTAGTTTATAGATTGGTAAATCATAGATGAATTTGAGTAATATAAAGCAACGTTTTATGCGTACTTTATTTCACATATTTGTATTTAATGCTGTCTATATAACGGAAATATTATTTTTACTTTATTTTCGATGATTATACTACGAAACAAAAATATAAAAAAATATTTAAAAAACTCGATGTAGAGCGGTCCTGGTTACAAATTAACTTAGTGTTGAGCAGACAAAAGTTAACTTGGGAACAGGTCTGGTTTCGGTCGGATTTTCCAAACCAAAAGTTAACTTATGTTAACTTTGTGGCAGGACTGGTTTCGCAGTTAACTTATGTTAACTTTACGACATGACTGGTTTCGAAGTTAACTTCTGTTAACTTATGACAGGACAAGTTCGAAGTTAACTTATATCAATAGCGGACATGTTTTCAAGTTCACTTTTTGACAGACATAAAAATCACAGTCCTAGGACCAAGTCCGCTTTTCAAGTTAACTATATTTTGGTCCTAGGACTGGTCAGAGGTTATATACATGTACACATTCATGGATCTACAATCTGTCGATACCTGTAACTGACATTGCACAAGGTCATGTTTTTCTCTGACTGTTTATGACGTCTTTACACTAAATCATTAGATGTTAGATGCTCACGGATTGATAGTTAAGTCTTAGACGCATGAATTGTTTTATATGTTGTTACTGGCTTTGAACTAAATGTCAGATAACTGCGAGTATTCTCAGATCCATGTGCTATAAAGATTTTATTGTAGGGTATGACAATTGAGGTTAAAATTCCGTGAAATGAACAAGAGATAATTTTAGTTTTGTATTTCAAATTGATAATAAAACTTACATATGAACTTTAGGTCATTTAATTAATCGAGTACACCTATATATGAAAAACATCGATATCTATGACGAACACCACAATAACGTAATACCAACTGTAGTACTTCAAAAGTAGTTGTTATTCCACATTTTTCATTGGATTGCAAATTTCTTAAGTCCTTGATATTGTATGTACAATGATTGTAGTTCAATGTGTAAAAAGTAAATAACAAAAATAACGAACTTGAATGAAAATTCAAAACGGACAATCCATTCAAAAACGGCAAAATCAAAGCTTAATCGGATTAAATGAATGAACAATTGTCATATTCCTTAAATAGAAAATGGTGGGTTTAATCCTTTCTCAGTCAGGTACATTTCTCACTTATATCACATTTGCAAAATGTTCCATCATATTGACAACAATGTGCATGATTTGTGAACAAACCAATTAGATATAATAGTTAAACATAAAAAAATACAGTGATATAAATTCATTGAAACATAATGTAACCAAATATAATACAGTACCATGTAAAAGTCCGTAAACAAATATGAACACATGATATGATAGGACATAAAGGCATGATACATAATTTATTGTGGGATGAAGAGAAGCGACACTCAAAATGAGGTCTTGTCATTTAAACGTATAGATACATACACGTGGTTGAATATGACACCAATGAAACTATACGTTATTTTAGTAAATGTTTTAAGTTGCCTCATGTATCACTAAATATGATACTAATATGTTTTTTTTTTCTATCAAGAATGGGAAAACTGCTCTCCATTTTGCTTTAATGAAAAAACAAACGAACATCGTCAAGCTGCTAATTGATGCTGGCATTGATCCCAACTTACAGGAAAAGGTCAGTGGGTAATATAGTGCAGTTAAATATAATGAAATACATGTAAATGTTATATATATACCATTTTAACGGCTTTATATGACCATTTCAAACATGCTTAATTTGACTCCAATCTTTAGGTCACATTTGCTGAAAAGCTCTGAACGTTTCGGCGAACCTACATTTCTTTTAAATGTTTATATTTTAATATTCCGTATAATATTTAATCCAAAACCACGCTCTAGGTACCCGATATCTAAAACAAGTATTTAATGTTAAAGTTTCATCTACGGACCGATACCGTAATGTAGTATTAACAGAATTCGTATGTGTCCTTTGTGCACATTCAAGCAGCTACACTCACGGAGTACTTATCTCTAAATTTGCAAAATACTCAAGGTTTGTCTCATAGCTGGATATCCTTGATAGGGGATCGCTGATGAAACCGAAACTATTACCCCAAAAGTTTCAAGAGTTGAAGTATTTTTTTTTCGGACTTCAACACGATTTGGTTGACCGTTGCAGAATATCAGTTTCACAGATAAAAGCCATGCGTAAGTCTAGAAGTTCACTTAAATAGTAAACATGACATGACATAATAATAAAGATTTGTTACTCCTTATTTGATCACTAGTTTCATAACTGAAACGACATTTCTAAAAATATGTCATGCTTCCTAATTATCTACAGTTTTGTTACATACTAAATTGTATAATATTGTATCATAGTGATTGTAAACCAATCATGCAGAACATATTCACACCATTGTGTCAAATGTTGATTGAAATTATATCACAATTACAGATATTTGTATTATGTATTTGTTATTGACAGGTGATAGTGAGTTCTAGGAACACTAATTGCACCACAAATAGCAGAGGCGTTTAGATATACAAGTAGTCTTTGATCTGAAGAATGAAAATTATTACATATATTGAATTTTAATTTTATATCAAAGTTACACTGTAGTGACGAAAATTAACATATTTCAGGTGACACAAAAAAAGAATCTCAGTTCAGTTGTGGTGCGTTCCGCAAAACCTGTTTTTTTTCTAAAAATCAACTATGAGTCAACAGAGTATGCGACCGCATATACAAGACTAAGTATTTTACTGACTTTTCTTTTGCATATTTTACATAATTATTTAATAACTGCAAAGTTGTTTTTCTTCCTATCAAGGCTGGTTCGAATATACTGTCTGATGCAGTACTGAACGAAAGTACAGAAATTGTCCACTGTCTTATTGCAGGGGGTATTGACATCAATTTTCAAGACAAGGTAAATTGTAGACATAACACAAAGAAACTCAAGTGTAAAAAGGAATTGGTCAAACTAAAAATTTCCTTCATAGCATAGTTTGTATAACACAGGATATGTTACATCATTTCAATATCGTTCAATATTTCATTATATAACAATATGTTGATGAACTTTACATCCAGAATTTGGCGAATGTGTGTATATTCCAAGATCGTCATATTTAAAATATTTTTTTTTATTTTTTTCGCAA
The DNA here is from genome assembly GCF_036588685.1 of Mytilus trossulus. Lineage (NCBI taxonomy): Eukaryota > Metazoa > Mollusca > Bivalvia > Mytilida > Mytilidae > Mytilus > Mytilus trossulus. The sequence goes on along the minus strand of NC_086385.1, from coordinate 61,674,468 downwards.
ATGTCAGAGGGAAAACATTGTATATATCAAACCTTGACTCCCTACATATTATATCATATGTACGTCACATATAACCGAAACGTTGGTGGTAAAAGGATATATGTCGATGTAATATTCTTTTGTATTTAAAATGCATTTAAGTTCACTTTAGCGATATCACTGCAAATCTCGATCGTATAGTAATTTGGAATGACACATAATGTCGAATCAATTTCCTCTATCAATGAATGTTAATCAGCGACTCCGTGTTTGGCAGCAATAATTTGGAAAACATTGTTTATAGTTTAACCTTGTTTGACGCTACAATTCAACATTGCTTGTATGATGCTTTGAATGCCATACAATGTTCATGGATAAAACATATACGGTGGGATATCGCCTCTACGGATATAAAGTAGAGCAACAAACATCCAACTGACATAGGAACAATGTAAATTGCACTGGAGGTCACATGGCTTCTTTGAAAGATTGTTACGTAGTGAAGCGTAGGAAAATTTATAGAAGAACAGTATTTCACTTTATGCAGATGGTAACTTGAAACAGTTAAGTGACCGAGGTAAGGAACAGTTTCTTGAAATAATTTGTTCTGGATACTTCTGTCAGATGAGTACACGAGATCCTGTTGATTATACCAGCATTACTCAAAAGAATAGTGTGTGTTGCAATTTGTGAAAACTAACTGTAACGGAAGACATAGTAAATAACTGTTCTTCACTGTCAAGTAAATACATCCACACATCCTTATTTGATTACTAGTTTCATACCAATTTAACAAGTGCTGGTGGCTGTCTTGTATCAGTTAAGTTGTAGGTTAAATTGGTGTATAAAACATACCAGCCGATAAATGTGGGATAATTTTAACGAAGCGTAAACATACAAGAGACAGCATTATTCATCAGATACTGTGATCATTTGAGTTTGAGTGTGTTGTCCTTAACTTCAATATAAAGAAATCTTTAAAAGAAGCCATGGGATCACCAGTGCGATCAACGCTGTTGCTTCATCCGTTAGATGCTAAATTTGCAAACTCCACTGTAATACAAAACACACATTTTGAGACAAATTTGCAATTTGAGGCCTAGTGTTGTTAATTTTAAAATTTAGAGGTAGTGAAAGTGTATATGACATCTTAAGGAGGATCGAGGGTATAAAAATTTCAAAACAAAATTAAGCATTTGTTTTTCATTACAAATTTTATGTATTACCTTTTGTAGTTGTTACTTTATCATATGGTACAAAAACATTCAAAACAGTTAATTCGTGTTGGCCCGAGATGACTTTTAAAATGTAAACATCATTGAAAAAGTTCCAAATTATCTCCCTTTGGTGGGAAAATGCCATTTTTTTGCTTTAAAATTGAAATATCTCTTTTAACTCATCGGTGACCTATATTTTTTAATATAATTTCGATATATGCTGTACTTAAACTAAATTATTGTAAAATTTGAGCGATTTCTGTAATAAATTTCTTTTTTTAATTTCGATATTACCTTTATTTCTCCTATTAGTTCAACAGAAAAAAAAAACAAGGCAGATTGTGAGCGCAAATGGAAGGTGACCCCATTTTTTAATTTCATTTTTCTATTAACTATAAGATAAAGTTTATTTATAGAAAAATATAGAGAAATCTTATATAAATGATTTAGACCCGCGAACCCCCTTAAGATAACATAACAATTTTAATGTGTAAATTTGCAAGATCTTTGTTATTTCTTTGAATAGGCATTTTAAAAGTTCATTATTGCAAACGTTCGGTTATCTATACTGCAATATTTTCGTTATAGCTCATGTTTTCATAGAAAATGCAAGCACGGTAATATAGTATTAATTGGGAGATATATACACTGTATGCATGTGCTGCTGGAATGTTGCTACTTAGAAATGGAAAATTATAATTGTCATTTGTATCTACACACCTGAACTACCTTAAAAATAACTGATTGCAAACAACACATGAATTTAACAACAAAAACATATTGCTTATAAAATTAAGAAAGGAAATGGGGAATGTGACAAAGAGACAACAACCCGACCAAATAAAAAAAAACAACAGCAGACATGTAAATCTAAACATTACAACAGTAATTTAGTACGTAACTCTGATACTCATTTTACCTTATAAAAACAACCAAACAAAGGTGGTATTAAAAACCAATGACTTTTTATGACTTTCATTAAATTAAAGAAATCAGCCTTAGGTTTTATAAATGACAGAGTGGGAACAACAGTGCTCTATTGACCAAACTAAGAAGTATGGACATTATTAAAAACTGCGAAAAAACATTTACTTCTATTAATTTCAACTTCTCGTATGAAAAACAACTCATCCTGCAAAATTACTAAACTCAATGACGGTTTATGATTTCTATTAGAAACATTAATAACAAAATTTGAAAGATATTAAAAATATTTAAAAAAAAATGATGTAGAGGGGTCCTGGTTACAAATTAACTTAGCGTTGAGCAGACAAAAGTTTACTACGGAACAGGTCTGGTTTAGAAGTTAACTTATGTTAACTTTACGGCAGGACTGGTTTCGAATTTAACTTCTGTTAACCTATGACAGGAAAAGTTAGAAGTAACCTTATATCAATAGCGGACTTGTTTGCAAGTTAACTTTTTGGCAGACATAAACATACCAATCCTAGGACCAAGTCCATTTTTTTAAAGTTAACTAGATTTTGGTCCTAGGACTGGTCAGAGAAGTCCTAAATCCGGTCACAGGTAAACTTTGAGCAGTCCAAATGACTGGTTATCAAGTTAACTTGCTGTACAGGTTAGGACTGCAACCATCTGCATACTGTGTTTGAGTCATTGATTATTGATCAGTATAGCATCCGTCGCCAATGAGTGACAGATCAGTCATGTTGACGCCAAACAGAAACTTCTAAAAATATCTGCCTTTCCCGGCATTTCTGTATGAAACCTGTAATAATGAACAACTCTCTGACATATGTTATGGGTTTAAATCGACAATTTCATAACATTAGAAAACAATCTCAACTAGTGGATATCGGAACAACTTGACGAAAAACGTAATTATTATTCTCTCACATTTACAATGCATCGCGCATGTTTGCTGTCCCTAATATTGTTATATGTACATTGAGGGTATTTCATGATCTTGATAAAACACGTGTTATATACATATACACATTCATGGATCACAATCTGTCGATACCTGTAACTGGCATTGTACAATGTCATGTTTTTCTCTGACTGTTTATGACGTCTTTACACTAAATCAATTGAATGTTGGATGCGTACGGATTGATGGTTTAGTCTTAGACGCATGACTTTTTTTATTATTAGTTACTGGCTTTTAACTAATTGTCAGATAACTGCGAGTATTCTTACATCTGTTCCTAGTGTTTTTTTATTGTCGTGATGTACAAGTAACCGGCCACGTTCACTTGTATTTTTGTCCATCTGATGAGTTAAGCCTTTTTCACCTGAATTTTATAGTTCGTTCTTATATTGTACTGTTAAACCACTGTCCCAGGTTAGGTAAGAGTTGGGATCCGGCTAGCATGTTTAACCCAGCCACATAATGTTTGTACATGTATGAGCTACATTGTCTTATCGGGGACTTGTATAGCTGACTATGTGATATGGACTTTGCTCATTATTGAAGGCCGTACGGTGACCTATAGTTGTTAATGTCTTTGTTATCTTGGTCTTTTGTGGACAAATGTGTCATTGGCAATCACACCACCACATCTACTTTTTTTTATATTTATTGCAAGATATATGAGACTCGCCGTCACATTTCCAGTCTTATGAAGGTAAAAGTCATATGTGCAGATCATCTAACAAAAAATAAATGTCCAATAACAAAAACGATGTTAAAATCGGGTAGTTGTTTTTCACTTGTTCTGTTAAAAGATATCGTTCTGTTTACTCAGTTTTATTAACTTCCCCTTTTACATATATCTTTCGGTTATTTTGTTCTACTTTTTTGTTCAGTCACAAATTATATGATATTAAAATTTAAACCACTGGATACGTTTTTATTTCTAATACACGGACGTTTAATGTCAATATAGAAGAAAATGTTAGGAACATTATCGTTGTCTACTGGTTGCAGGTATAGTCTGTGATTGACCAGTCAAACAAATTCCGATTTTGGACAAGTTTTTGCTACGATAGGTGTTGGTAAAAGTAAAAACACAAAAATACTGAACTTAGAGGAAAATTCAATCCGGAAAGTCAATAATCACATGGCAAAGTCAAATAACAAAACGCATCAAAACGAATGGACATCACCATCACCATCACCAAGGGCTTTACATCAAACAATGTTGAAACACGTTGAAGTACATATTGGTTTTGATCCAGTCGAGTGTTACTAGTTTAATGCACTTCTACTGATGTAATAACTTTTATGTTTACTTATAATTCATAAATGTAACATTGTTTCATTTTTTTGTAACGTTCTTCTCTATCAAGGATGGTTCTACCTCACTGCATCGTGCGGCAACTATAGAAAACACAGACATTATCAACTTGCTTATTGGTAATGGTATTGATATCAATTTACAGAACAAGGTACGGTATAAATACGTTATATAGCAAAAAACTGCAGTCTTCATAGGCTGGGTATTGATCCTCTTTTTTATGATGTTATTATGTATTTTAATGTAGATCAATATGTGACACTTAAATACACTATTATTTATCGTATCTTATCTATGAAATATAGCTTTTAATAAATACAAAAACATCAGTATTTGATGTTAGAAACTTGATCTTTGTCTATTTGTTGCCCTGATATTCTCTGAATGACCAGTCAAACAAATTCCGATTTTGAACAAGTTCTTGCTACGATAGGTGTTGTTAAGCCATCATCAAGGACTTTACATCAAACAATGTCGAAACACGTTGAACTACATATTGGTTTTGAGTCAGTCAAACGTTACTAACGTTGTTCCCATTTTTGTGTATCTTTCTTTTCTATTAAGGATGGTTCGACTATACGTTATTTTAGTAAATGTTTTAAGTTGCCTCATGTATCCCTAAATATGATAGTAATATGTTTTTTTTTTCTATCAAGAATGGGAAAACTGCTCTCCATTTTGCTTTAATGAAAAAACAAACGAACATCGTCAAGCTGCTAATTGATGCTGGCATTGATCCCAACTTACAGGAAAAGGTCAGTGGGTAATATAGTGCAGTTAAATATAATGAAATACATGTAAATGTTATATATATACCATTTTAACGGCTTTATATGACCATTTCAAACATGCTTAATTTGCCTCCAATCTTTAGGTCATATTTGCTGAAAAGCTCTGAACGTTTCGGCGAACCTACATTTCTTTTAAATGTTTATATTTTAATATTCCGTTTAATATTTAATCCAAAACAACGCTCTAGGTACCCGATATCTAAAACAAGTATTTAATGTTAAAGTTTCATCTACGGACCGATACCGTAATGTAGTATTAACAGAATTCGTATGTGTCCTTTGTGCACATTCAAGCAGCTACACTCACGGAGTACTTATCTCTAAATTTGCAAAATACTCAAGGTTTGTATCTCATAGCTGGATATCCTTGATAGGGGATCGCTGATGAAACCGAATCTATTACCCCAAAGTTTCAAGAGTTGAAGTATTTTTTTTTCGGACTTCAACACGATTTGGTTGACCGTTGCAGAATATCCGTTTCACAGATAAAAGCCATGCGTAAGTCTAGAAGTTCACTTAAATAGTAAACATGACATGACATAATAATAAAGATTTGTTACTCCTTATTTGATCACTAGTTTCATAACTGAAACGACATTTCTAAAAATATGTCATGCTTCCTAATTATCTACAGTTTTGTTACATACTAAATTGTATAATATTGTATCATAGTGATTGTAAACCAATCATGCAGAACATATTCAGACCATTGTGTCAAATGTTGATTGAAATTATATCACAATTACAGATATTTGTATTATGTATTTGTTATTGACAGGTGATAGTGAGTTCTAGGAACACTAATTGCACCACAAATAGCAGAGGCGTTTAGATATACAAGTAGTCTTTGATCTGAAGAATGAAAATTATTACATATATTGAATTTTAATTTTATATCAAAGTTACACTGTAGTGACGAAAATTAACATATTTCAGGTGACACAAAAAAAGAATCTCAGTTCAGTTGTGGTGCGTTCCGCAAAACCTGTTTTTTTTTCTAAAAATCAACTATGAGTCAACAGAGTATGCGACCGCATATACAAGACTAAGTATTTTACTGACTTTTCTTTTGCATATTTTACATAATTATTTAATAACTGCAAAGTTGTTTTTCTTCCTATCAAGGCTGGTTCGAATATACTGTCTGATGCAGTACTGAACGAAAGTACAGAAATTGTCCACTGTCTTATTGCAGGGGGTATTGACATCAATTTTCAAGACAAGGTAAATTGTAGACATAACACAAAGAAACTCAAGTGTAAAAAGGAATTGGTCAAACTAAAAATTTCCTTCATAGCATAGTTTGTATAACACAGGATATGTTACATCATTTCAATATCGTTCAATATTTCATTATATAACAATATGTTGATGAACTTTACATCCAAAAATTTTTTTTTTTTTTTTTTTCGCAAATGTCAGAGGGAAAATATTGTATATATCAAACCTTGACTCCCTACATATTATATCATATGTACGTCACATATAACCGAAACGTTGGTGGTAAAAGGATATATGTCGATGTAATATTCTTTTGTATTTAAAATGCATTTAAGTTCACTTTAGCGATATCACTGCAAATCTCGATCGTATAGTAATTTGGAATGACACATAATTTCGAATCAATTTCCTCTATCAATGAATGTTAATCAGCGACTCCGTGTTTGGCAGCAATAATTTGGAAAACATTGTTTATAGTTTAACCTTGTTTGACGCTACAATTCAACATTGCTTATATGATGCTTTGAATGCCATACAATGTTCATGGATAAAACATATACGGTGGGATATCGCCTCTACGGATATAAAGTAGAGCAACAAACATCCAACTGACATAGGAACAATGTAAATTGCACTGGAGGTCACATGGCTTCTTTGAAAGATTGTTACGTAGTGAAGCTCAGGAAAATTTATAGAAGAACAGTATTTCACTTTATGCAGATGGTAACTTGAAACAGTTAAGTGACCGAGGTAAGGAACAGTTTCTTGAAATAATTTGTTCTGGATACTTCTGTCAGATGAGTACACGAGATCCTGTTGATTATACCAGCATTACTCAAAAGAATAGTGTGTGTTGCAATTTGTGAAAACTAACTGTAACGGAAGACATAGTAAATAACTGTTCTTCACTGTCAAGTAAATACATCCACACATCCTTATTTGATTACTAGTTTCATACCAATTTAACAAGTGCTGGTGGCTGTCTTGTATCAGTTAAGTTGTAGGTTAAATTGGTGTATAAAACATACCAGCCGATAAATGTGGGATAATTTTAACGAAGCGTAAACATACAAGAGACAGCATTATTCATCAGATACTGTAATCATTTGAGTTTGAGTGTGTTGTCCTTAACTTCAATATAAAGAAATCTTTAAAAGAAGCCATGGGATCACCAGTGCGATCAACGCTGTTGCTTCATCCGTTAGATGCTAAATTTGCAAACTCCATTGTAATACAAAACACACATTTTGAGACAAATTTGCAATTTGAGGCCTAGTGTTGTCAATTTTAAAATTTAAAGGTAGTGAAAGTGTATATTACATCTTAAGGAGGCTCGAGGGTATAAAAATTTCAAAACAAAATTAAACATTTGTTTTTCATTACAAATTTTATGTATTACCTTTTGTAGTTGTTACTTTATCATATGGTACAAAAACATTCAAAACAGTTAATTCGTGTTGGCCCGAGATGACTTTTAAAATGTAAACATCATTGAAAAAGTTCCAAATCATCTCTTATATAAATGAGTTAGACCCGCGAACCCCCTTAAGATAACATAACAATTTTAATGTGTAAATTTGCAAGATCTTTGTTATTTCTTTGAATAGGCATTTTAAAAGTTCATTATTGCAAACGTTCGGTTATCTATACTGCAATATTTTCGTTATAGCTCATGTTTTCATAGAAAATGCAAGCACGGTAATATAGTATTAATTGGGAGATATATACACTGTATGCATGTGCTGCTGGAATGTTGCTACTTAGAAATGGAAAATTATAATTGTCATTTGTATCTACACACCTGAACTACCTTAAAAATAACTGATTGCAAACAACACATGAATTTAACAACAAAAACATATTGCTTATAAAATTAAGAAAGGAAATGGGGAATGTGACAAAGAGACAACAACCCGACCAAATAAAAAAAACAACAGCAGACATGTAAATCTAAACATTACAACAGTAATTTAGTACGTAACTCTGATACTCATTTTACCTTATAAAAACAACCAAACAAAGGTGGTATTAAAAACCAATGACTTTTTATGACTTTCATTAAATTAAAGAAATCAGCCTTAGGTTTTATAAATGACAGAGTGGGAACAACAGTGCTCTATTGACCAAACTAAGAAGTATGGACATTATTAAAAACTGCGAAAAAAACATTTACTTCTATTAATTTCAACTTCTCGTATGAAAAACAACTCATCCTGCAAAATTACTAAACTCAATGACGGTTTATGATTTCTATTAGAAACATTAATAACAAAATTTGAAAGATATTAAAAATATTTAAAAAAAATTGATGTAGAGGGGTCCTGGTTACAAATTAACTTAGCGTTGAGCAGACAAAAGTTTACTACGGAACAGGTCTGGTTTAGAAGTTAACTTATGTTAACTTTACGGCAGGACTGGTTTCGAATTTAACTTCTGTTAACCTATGACAGGAAAAGTTAGAAGTAATCTTATATCAATAGCGGACCTGTTTGCAAGTTAACTTTTTGGCAGACATAAACATAACAATCCTAGGACCAAGTCCATTTTTTTTAAAGTTAACTAGATTTTGGTCCTAGGACTGGTCAGAGAAGTCCTAAATCCGGTCACAGGTAAACTTTGAGCAGTCCAAATGACTGGTTATCAAGTTAACTTGCTGTACAGGTTAGGACTGCAACCATCTGCATACTGTGTTTGAGTCATTGATTATTGATCAGTATAGCATCCGTCGCCAATGAGTGACTGATCAGTCATGCTGACGCCAAACAGAAACTTCTAAAAATATCTGCCTTTCCCGGCATTTCTGTATGAAACCTGTAATAATGAACAACTCTCTGACATATGTTATGGGTTTAAATCGACAATTTCATAACATTAGAAAACAATCTCAACTAGTGGATATCGGAACAACTTGACGAAAAACGTAATTATTATTCTCTCACATTTACAATGCATCGCGCATGTTTGATGTCCCTAATATTGTTATATGTACATTGAGGGTATTTCATGATCTTGATAAAACAGGTGTTATATACATATACATATTCATGGATCACAATCTGTCGATACCTGTAACTGGCATTGTACAATGTCATGTTTTTCTCTGACTGTTTATGACGTCTTTACACTAAATCAATTGAATGTTGGATGCGTACGGATTGATAGTTTAGTCTTAGACGCATGACTTTTTTATTATTAGTTACTGGCCTTTAACTAATTGTCAGATAACTGCGAGTATTCTTACATCTGTTCCTAGTGTTTTTGTATTGTCGTGATGTACAAGTAACCGGCCACGTTCACTTGTATTTTTGTCCATCTGATGAGTTAAGCCTTTTTCACCTGAATTTTATAGTTCGTTCTTATATTGTACTGTTAAACCACTGTCCCAGGTTAGGTAAGAGTTGGGATCCGGCTAGCATGTTTAACCCAGCCACATAATGTTTGTACATGTATGAACCTGTCCCAAGTCAGGAGACAGTAATCCAATGGTTGTCATTTGTTTATGTGTCATTTTGTCCTACGTTAATTTTTTTTCATTGTTTTTTCGTTTGAATTGTTTTACATTGTCTTATCGGGGACTTGTATAGCTGACTATGTGATATGGACTTTGCTCATTGTTGAAGGCCGTACGGTGACCTATAGTTGTTAATGTCTTTGTTATCTTGGTCTTTTGTGGACAAATGTGTCATTGGCAATCACACCACCACATCTACTTTTTTTTTTTTATATTTATTGCAAGATATATGAGACTCGCCGTCACATTTCCAGTCTTATGAAGGTAAAAGTCATATGTGCAGATCATCTAACAAAAAATAAATGTCCAATAACAAAAACGATGTTAAAATCGGGTAGTTGTTTTTCACTTGTTCTGTTAAAAGATATCGTTCTGTTTACTCAGTTTTTATTAACTTCCCCTTTTACATATATCTTTCGGTTATTTTGTTCTACTTTTTTGTTCAGTCACAAATTATATGATATTAAAATTTAAACCACTGGATACGTTTGTATTTCTAATACACGGACGTTTAATGTCAATATAGAAGAAAATGTTAGGAACATTATCGTTGTCTACTGGTTGCAGGGATAGTCTGTGATTGACCAGTCAAACAAATTCCGATTTTGGACAAGTTTTTGCTACGATAGGTGTTGGTAAAAGTAAAAACACAAAAATACTGAACTTAGAGGAAAATTCAATCCGGAAAGTCAATAATCACATGGCAAAGTCAAATAACAAAACGCATCAAAACGAATGGACATCACCATCACCATCACCAAGGGCTTTACATCAAACAATGTTGAAACACGTTGAAGTACATATTGGTTTTGATCCAGTCGAGTGTTACTAGTTTAATGCACTTCTACTGATGTAATAACTTTTATGTTTACTTATAATTCATAAATGTAACATTGTTTCATTTTTTTGTAACGTTCTTCTCTATCAAGGATGGTTCTACTGCACTGCATCGTGCGGCAACTATAGAAAACACAGAAATTATCAACTTGCTTATTGGTAATGGTATTGATATCAATTTACAGAACAAGGTACGGTATAAATACGTTATATAGCAAAAAACTGCAGTCTTCATAGGCTGGGTATTGATCCTCTTTTTTATGATGTTATTATGTATTTTAATGTAGATCAATATGTGACACTTAAATACACTATTATTTATCGTATCTTATCTATGAAATATAGCTTTTAATAAATACAAAAACATCAGTATTTGATGTTAGAAACTTGATCTTTGTCTATTTGTTGCCCTGATATTCTCTGAATGACCAGTCAAACAAATTCCGATTTTGAACAAGTTCTTGCTACGATAGGTGTTGTTAAGCCATCAGCAAGGACTTTACATCAAACAATGTCGAAACACGTTGAACTACATATTGGTTTTGAGTCAGTCAAACGTTACTAAATTAATTCACGTGTACTGATGTTCTAACTTTTATGTTTACTCATAATTCATAAATGTAAAGTTGTTCCCATTTTTATGTATAAAGTAAAATCACAAAAAATACTGAACTCAGAGGAAAATCAATTTGGAAAGTCCATAATCACATGGCAAAATCAAAAAACAAAACGCATCAAAAACGAATGGACTTCGTAAAGGCAACACAGAAATGTGCAATTTGCTTATTGGTCATGGTATTGATATCAATTTACAGGATAAGGTAAGGTATAAATATGCTATATAGCAAATCAAAAACTGCATCTGCAGGAAGGGTTGTTTAACTATCAATATCCAACGTTATTAGTATCATATATACATGGCAGCAAAGGCTAAAAACAAACAGGTGCTATTACGATTTTATTGAAGGGTATGACCATCGAGGTTAAAATTGCGTGAAAGGAACAAAATATCATTTTAGTTTTGTATTTCAAATTGATAACAAGGCTTACATATGAATAAAGGTCATTTTAATAATTAATTAATTGAATACAACTATATATGAAAAATATCGATATCTATGACGAATACCACAGTATTAAACGTATTGTCAACTCTAGTACTTCAAAAGGAGTTATTATTCCACATTTTTTTTTATTACAAATTTCTAAAGTCCTTGGTAACTTCAAGGAGATAACTCTGTAAAATCAGCTTAACGTTTTAATTATGGTGTGTTGTAAAGGGGATAATAAGCTGCTCAATGATCAAAATTGGTGTTTGTCAAACTACTATATAACCAGTGTATTTTTTCTGACAAAACGGTTGGTTCAAAAATTTTGAAATGTTTATATTTTTGTTAAAGGCTGAAAGTAAATACTTTGTCAAAATTTTATGAAAATTCAACGAGCCAAATTTATTTTAGTGAAAGTGTTGGGTACCACCTTAAATGAATGAACAATTATCATATTCCTTAAATAGAAAATGATGGGTTTAATCCTTTCTCAGTGAGGTAAATTTCTCACTTATATCACATATTGACAACAATGTGCATGAATTGTGAAGAAACCAATTAGATATGACAGTTAAACATTAAAAAAACAGTGATACCAATGTATTGAAACAAAATGTAACCCAATATAATACAGTACCATGTAAAAGTGCGTAAACAACTATGAACGCATGATCTGATAGTTTTGTATCTTATGTTTAATTCCTATGTATGATTGTGATACTTCTTCCTGAAATTTCAAACTGTTCTACTAGTTATTAATGTGTTCGTAATTGCCATAAGACAATGGACAGTTTATGATAAAAGAGATGATTGTTGTACATTATTTATTTTAAGGTGGTGGTGTCCCCTTTCACCATTTTATTGTGTTTATATATCTCAATGTGTTTGATTCGCTCATGTATATAACAACGTATTTAATGTCAAATACTGTATAACTGAAAAATTATTACACCATGTCGATGTAACAAACAAGTCAAAACATTTAGTAAATTTTATCATCGGTACAAGGACACCATTCGTAAATATAAATCAACATGCATACATCTTATACGTTGAGATATTTCACGTGTAATCTTTTTATTGCAATATTATTAAAAAAGCATGAACTGTCGGCATTCAAATCATTAGCTAACAAAATATGTACACAGACTTATATGAGGAAGGGATTAAGTCAATATATTGACGTCAGGTCATTAACAAATTGTATGATGGTATGCTACTAGACCCTTAGCAGGAGGGAATGTGCAAGATTTTTGTAAGATGAAAACATAATCTTTCAATCAGTTTAACTTGTTTAACAAAGATACCAGGGTTATAACTTATAACGCTAGACGCGCGTTTCGCATACACAAGATTCATCAGTGACGCTCAGACCAAAATAGGTATCAACCCAAACAATTTCAAAGATTAAGAGCATTGAGGAACAAAAATTCCAAACAGTTGTGTTTAATACGGCTAAGAATCTATTCCTTGGATAAGTGAGTTCGTAGTTTTTTGTAAAATTTACCCATTGGTCGGGTTGTTGCCTGTTTAACATATTATTCTTTTCCATTCTCCATCAATCAATGATTATAGCTGACAAAATGCGTTTGTCTTTCCATAACTATGCTTTATCACCTTTGCATCACTTCTAAAAAAAACCAAATGGTTCCTAAAATGTAAGTTATGATTCAACATGTACAGGTAGTCGACATTCAATTCTACTCAATAGAGAAATATAGCTGTTTCAGATATAACGTAAACATATTTTTTTTTCAAATCATATAATTTAATTTCGTTTTGTACATTACCCTTTTTAAGGCTGGAAATACTGTGCTTCATTTAGCTGCTAGCCGAGATGACCAGATGGTCACATCTTTGATAAACAATAACTGTGATCCAAACATACCAAATGCTCGTGTAAGTACAAGAAGTATATGGTTTTTTTTCATATAAGAATGTAAAGGAAGTTAAATCTATAATGAAATCAAACGTATATGATGTAAAACCCTTGTATTAAGTCTTTCTGCTCGTTCAAGGAATTAATTTGTTAAAGCGCCAACCAACATGTCGTATCTCGCAACATTATGTGTGTATGTTCCTGTCCCAAGTCAGGAGCAAGTTTTTCGAAAATTACAATATCGAAAATGTTACACACAATGAATGGTGGAGCGGCAGAGAGGACAATTTTTTAAATTTATATTACCTAAATTCTTCAGGGAATTTTGAAGTCTTAAATTAAGTATCGATTATTCAGCCAAAGAAAAATGTTTGTTGCAAATTTCAAATCGGGTACAAATAATGCTAAAAACAACCTTGATTGACGTTAACCAACCGCTGATTCGGTAGACAAATCTCATAACTTACCCCTAGGCCTCCTAAACATAATTTATGAACGCAATTAGAAAATAAAGCTACTCTTGAACGTCACAAACTATAAGGGCATTTTTAAAGTAGTTCTATATGTGAAGTAGTATGCATTTGACAGTAGTTTAAAATAACACGGAAAAATCATAGTATTTAACCTGGCATTATTTGCACGTGTAGTATAGATGTGTATTAAAGGTTTAACAGAAAAGCCAACGTATTATACTTAATCGACCCGATTTACTTTTTGAAGGTCATGTGTAAGAAGATAAATAGTTGGTTAAATATCTGCTTTTTATCCAGAATTCAAGTCCGGATATTTGTCATACATTCACCGAAGCTGATGTGGTTTCTAGTTATATGCCCTGGACTTGTTTCCTGTCATATGCGCTTGGCTTCCAAAGCTTCACAAAACACCTTTCACATATAGATTGATTTCGTCTTCAAACCATTGTTCCATTACTAAATTTTCCATACTTCTTACGAGTAAACTTTGTACAATAAAAAAAACCGATAACAAATTGTTCAAATAAAGCCGTTGAAAATAGTGGAAATTCTTTGGAAATTCCGTCTATCGTCAATTTATCGGATTATCAATTGGGACTAACTGTGCACCACTTATTGCGGACCTGTTTTTGTATTGCTATGAGTTACGATGTGGACCTGTTTTTGTATTGCTATGAGTTACGATGTATGACTAAAATCAGCATAGACCCATCGACACAACATCTGATACCAAAAAATAATAATACTATTAGATATTTGGATGATACATTGGCTCTCAATATTGACGACTTCAGTATGTATGCAAAATAACTGTATCCTGTTGAACTTACTTTAAATAAAGCTAATACTAACAATGACCACTGACCTTTCCTTTCCTCGAACGTGATATCTATATTATCAACGGAAAGCTTAATACAAAAACATCCATTTTTAGATGGTGACGTGCGCTTGTCACCATCTAATGGTGTTTATATGTCTCTACTTGTACGATTTGCTCGTGTATGTAACAACGTTTTAGATTTTAACGAGATAAATTATGTAATACTGAAAAATTATTACACCAGGGTTTTCGATATCACAAACTAGTCAAAACATTTACTTAATTTCATCACCGGTTAAAGTACATTATTCGTAAATATAACTCAACATGCAGACTTCTTATAAATTCAGGTATTTCACATCAAATCTTTTATGGTAATATTCTGTACAAAGCGCAAACATGTCAGTATTCACCTCAGAAGCTTACAAAACCTTTGAACAGACTAATTAGGAAGGTATATAGTTACGATACTGATGTCAGGTCATTACAGATTGCATATTTTGGCTATAATATTGATTCACTTATAGGGTCTTTGCATCGGAACTAAATACATTTATTTAAAAATCAGTTGTTGGCATGACACGGGTTATGTTCTGCTTATGCATGTTTTGATGGTATAATACTAAACCCCTAACGTGAGGGATTGTGTCTGATATTCATATGATGAAGATATAATCTTGAAATCACTTTAATTGTGGTCTGGAGCTGGCATGTCAGTAACTGCTAGTATACGTTGTAATGTATGTATTATTGTGGTTTTGTTTATTTTCTTTTGTTACCTCTTCTGACATCGGACTCGGACTTCTCTTGAACAGAAATTCACTGTGAGTATTGTTCTGCGTTTTCTTTTCTACATTGCCTAGAGGTATAGGAGGGGATTGAGATCACAAGAAAACATATGTAACCCCGCCGCATTTGTGCGCCTTTTCCAAGTCAGGAACCGTTTGACTTTGTTAGACTTGTATGATTTTTACATTTAGTTTCTTGTGTATAATTTGGAGCTTGTTTGTTGTCTATTCAAGTAAATGAACAATTTAACACTCTGGTTAAAACTGGATCCGCGCAATGCTGAGAAAAGCGAGTTTAAGTTGGTGTTGACAAATTCAGTATCTACAATTCTGCTATTGATTAGATTTTAATTATATCAGCAGAATCTGGACGCAAATGTCTGATAATAACTGCAGCAAACGGAGGTCAATGATTTTTGTTAATGAAAATCGAGTAGAATTTTAAAATAAGTATCACGTTCTGCGGCTGAAAGAAAATAACCAGATCTGAAGCCCAATTTATTTAATTCTTTGCTGTCTAAAAAGATGGTCATCCTCTTGAAACATCAAAGTGTAATATTTGCAAGACATTAGTTCATAAAAAGGTGATTTCATTACATAGCATTGCATCTAGCGGGAGGTTAGCAATTCTAAAAGATGTTGCTGCTGGAGCATTATACGCTAAAATGATTTTTCAAACAATACAATGTGCTCAATAATGCAGCTAATAATGCGACATCTTTGTTCACATACTTGACATATAGAACAAAATCTACTGATAAATCTGCGTATGATTTGGTGTTCGAACGTGTAGTTCAAACTATAGTCCTTCTTCAAGACAAAAATATCCTTGCAATGTCATCAACTTTGATAATGTACAAGTCTATTTAACCAGATAAAATTTGTTAGACCTAATGGAGCCTCACGGCTAAACTTGCGAAGTATTACAGGGTTGCCATTGTGTTCTTTGCCCAACAGGGACAAGGTTAGTCTAGTGTTATATTTGATAGCGATATTTTAATTTCCGAAGTCGTAAAGGCCACGAATAACGTCAATGCAGAATTAGAATTGGCAGGATAACAGACGATTTATTCCAGTTTATGCCATTGTTTCGTTTCTTGACTAAGTTTATGTCACTTGTATTCCGACTTATGTTCATGCCTTGAGTGGGTTCCACTTCTTTCTTTTTTAAAACAATAAATAGTTTGATGGTGTAGGGGGAAAGGGCAGACCATATAGCATGTGCCGGTTTACAAGGACTAGGGTCTTCCTTAAACTGATATGTGTTTTTGTCAAAATGTAGGTAGTTGCAACAATGTCCAGGTCATTGCATATATATACTAGTTCAGTGATAATGAACGCCTTACTAAACTCCAAATTGTACACAAGAAACTAAAATCAAAAATAATATAAGACTAACAAAGACCAGAGGCTCCTTACTAAGGACAGTCGCAAAAATGCAACGGGGTTAAACATGTTTATGAGATTTCAACCCTCCCCCTATACAGATGGGTGCGGTCCGAACCTTGACAAAAGTTAACTTAGAGTTAACTTGTTGACTGCTTTCTAAGTTAACTTGAGAATTTTTAAGCAGTCAAGCAAGTTAACTTCGTCGTTGGTGGACGAGACCTACGGTCTGCTTTTTTAGGACTGCTGCAGACCTATCGACAAGTCTGCTCCAGACCAGACCTGTGGACAAGTCTGCTTTTGACCAGTCCTGAGGACAGGTCTGCCCCAGACCAGACCTGTGGACAAGTCTGCTTTTGACCAGTCCTGAGGACAGGTCTGCCTTAGACCAGACCTGTGGACAGGTCTGCTCCTGACCAGACCTGAGGACAGGTCTGCTTTTGACCAGACCTGTGGACAAGTCTGCTATTGACCAGACCTGAGGACAGGTCTGCTTATGACAGATTATCGTTATAAGAGTTTTCATATCAGCCTTGAGCTTTCCGCATGATTAAAATATGTAAACAACATTCGCATTGTTTTTCCACAGATATCATTTATTATTTACTCGCTAGACTCTACTAAATATTATACAAATGCTCTCTTTTATTTGATATACTTGTATTCTTATATAAATAAAAAATGGCTATATGATCACACAGATTTTTTTTTTTTATTAGAAGGTGGATAGAAAGGTTATCCAACGCATCGGAACAATATTCTTATATCACGGGATATCGGCAACATTGTTCACGTTACTTCGTTCCCCGTTGTTTACCTGTCCCTTCCTAAATTTTACTTTATGCATAAATTTATACTTGCATGGATATTTCATTGATATTCAACTTGTTTGCATTGGATTTACTATTCTATTTCCCGCAGAATATTCTAACAGAAATTGTACAGTGTCCGTAAGCATACGGTGTGGCAAAACTATCAACAATCTCGTCAAATTCGTCAGATTTATCGAGAGATTTGTCATTGCCGATATTTATATGGGACATCCTAAAATTATACTCAATGCGCACTCTAATGAAATAGTTGCCACTTGACGTTTATTTATAAACAAAATCAATCAACCGACATAATAGATTCCAAGAAGAGAACCTCGTATATTTGTTTTTATTAAATCATTGTAAATAGTACAAATGAATTCAGACATGTCAGTGTTGGTACTTTGATGATGTGGCATAATAGTTTTGTTTTACACGTACACCATCATGAACTCCTATATATGATCTGACTGATATAATGAATAAAGAGATGAAATTCTGACATTCTCAATTTAATCAGAATATTTTTTGCATTAATAGTTTTTTCAATATTATTGATTACGTGTACATTTACGGTCCTACTAAAATGTGAACAGGAGCGCCAGGAGAAGACATTAAGGCGCTCGGTACAATGGTATGCGGGTATATAGATTTGCAAATAAAAGTGCACATATGATCAGTTTTGGTCAACTAGTTTTGTTTTCCAAGTCAGCATGAGGTATTAAAACTACTGAAATTTTGTTACGTATCAATATTTTGAATAAAAGGAGGACACGCTGGTATCCTAAATTTATGCGAACAAAAATTTGTTGTTATTAAATTGCAATATTGCTGTCCATTGTCATGATTATATTATACATTGATTCCTGACATAAAAAATATGGCTGATTTACTACTATGCAGGTACGTCATGGTGGATATAGATTTACAAATTAAATACACATATGGTCAGTTTTGGTCATGTTGGTAATGCGGTCAAATAATTTTGTTGTACAAGTCAGCTGGAGGTATCAAAACTACTGAAATTTTGTAACGTATCAATATTTTGAATAAAATGAGGACATGCTGGTATCCTAAATTTATGCGAACCAAAATTTTTTGTTATTATATTACAATATTGCTGTCCATTGTCATGATTGTATTATACATTGAATCCTGACATAAAAAATAAGGCTGATTTACTATGCTGGTATATAGATTTACAATTTAAAGTTCACATATGGTCAGTTTTGGTAATGCGGTCAAATAATTTTGTTGTACAAATCAGCTGGAGGTATGAAAACTACTGAAATTTTGTTACGTATCAATATTTTGAATAAAATGAGGACATGCTGGTATCCTAAATTTATGCGAACCAAAATTTGTTGTTATTATATTGCAATATTGCTGTCCATTGTCATGATTGTATTATACATTGAATCCTGACATAAAAAATAAGGCTGATTTACTATGCTGGTATATAGATTTACAATTTAAAGTTCACATATGGTCAGTTTTGGTAATGCGGTCAAATAATTTTGTTGTACAAATCAGCTGGAGGTATCAGAACTACTGAAATTTTGTTACGTATCAATATTTTGAATAAAATGAGGACATGCTGGTATCCTAAATTTATGCGAACCAAAATTTGTTGTTATTATATTGCAATATTGCTGTCCATTGTCATGATTGTATTATACATTGAATCCTGACATTAAAAATAAGGCTGATTTACTATGCTGGTATATAGATTTACAATTTAAAGTTCACATATGGTCAGTTTTGGTAATGCGGTCAAATAATTTTGTTGTACAAGTCAGCTGGAGGTATCAAAACTACTGAAATTTTGTTACGTATCAATATTTTGAATAAAATAAGGACATGCTGGTATACTAAATTTTTGCGAACCAAAATTTTTTGTTATTATATTGCAATTTTGCTGTCCATTGTCACCTGTACGAACTGTGACGCCCGTATATGACACGGAAACCAGGCGTAAAAATCATACTTTAACCTGGCGGCATTGCAGTGTTTACAAAATGCATATCCAGGCGTAAACCAGGCGTCAACCAGGCGTAAATTAGGCGTAACTAAGGCGTAAACCAGGCGTAAAATTAGGCGTAATATTTAAATGAGTACGCCTGGTTCACCAAAAAAATAGGCGTAATATGCAAATGAGTACGCCTGGTCAATAAATTAACCAGGCGTAATATCCTTACATAATACTACACTTATTTTATTTCAGTGTATTAACCTAGCTGTGTACTTTTGTGTAGTTGATACAAACTTCTGTACTTTTCTTATTGTTTGACAAAAAACTTGAAGTATTAACCATTTTAGAAGCTAATATACTCAGACCTTATATGAGCCATTGTATTCACAAAATGTATTTATTGCTATTATAGCAATAAATACATTTTGTGAATACAATGGCTCATATAAGTTTAAGTCTAAATAAGAAATATGACCATTATTTTTTTGTTTTTGAAAATTATTGTCTTTTGAACTAAAATATAAATGATAATTAATACTACAGTTTAACTTAAAGTAAAAGATTTTAATGTAATTATCCAAGGATAAAGGTTTTGGAATTTCAAAATTTCTGATAGAACATAATACTTAATTATACTCACATTATTATTATTAACCATGTATTACTAACTTTCCTTATATTTCACAATTTCCATTAATTTATTTGATTCAGTATTTCCAATTTCAGATTCTTCCAAAAAGCACAAAACAAGCAAATTATCCCTGAATATATGAAGCTGCCATGTGTCCAACTCTTGAAAACTAAAATCAGAGAGTCAAATTTTGAAAAAAAATTCCCATGATCCTTTGCACAAAGCATTATGGGTATTTCTATTTACGCCAACCAGCAGTTTTACGCCCGTAAGGAAATTTACGCCTTGCTTATTTCAATTTACGCCCGTAAGAAAACTTACGCCTTGATTATTTCAATTAACGCCAGGTTAACTTCTTTTTTCTACGCCCGTCAGGACTTCAAATTTACGTTTCCTGCTCCCTTACGCTTGGATCTAGGCACGTAACTACCACTTACGCCTGGTTTACGCCTTATTTCCAGGCGTAATACGCCTTATAATTTCGTACGGGCATGATTGTATTATACATTGAATCCTGACATAACAAATATGGCTGATTAACTATGTGGGTATATAGATTTAAAAATAAAAGTGCATATATGGTCAGTTTTGGTGGATGCGGTCAAATAATTTTGTTGTACAAGTCAACTGGAGTCATCAAAACTACTGAAATTTTGTTACGTATCAGTATTTTAAGTAAAAAGAGGACATGCTGGCACCCTTAATTAAGGCGAACAAAAATTTGTTGTTATTATATTGCAATATTGCTGTCCATTGTCATAATTGTATTATATATTGAATCCTGACATTAAAAATAAGGCTGATTTACTATGCTGGTATATAGATTTACAATTTGAAGTTCACATATGGTCAGTTTTGGTAATGTGGTCAAATAATTTTGTTGTACAAGTCAGCTGGAGGTATCAAAACTACTGAAATTTTGTTACGTATCAATATTTTGAATAAAATGAGGACATGCTGGTATCCTAAATTTATGCGAACCAAAATTTTTTGTTATTATATTGCAATTTTGCTGTCCATTGTCATAATTGTAATATAAATTGAATCCTGACATAAAAAATATGGCTGATTTACTATGCGGATATATAGATTTGCAAATTAAAGTGCACATATGGTCAGTTTTGGTGGATGCAGTCAAACAATTTAGTTGTACAAGTCAGCTGGAGGTATCAAAACTACTGAAATTTTGTTACGTATCAATATTTTGAATAAAATGAGGACATGCTGGTATCCTAAATTTATGCGAACCAAAATTTGTTGTTATTATATTGCAATTTTGTTGTCCATTGTCATGATTGTATTATAAATTGAATCCTGACATAAAAAATATGGCTGATTTACTATGCGGGTATATAGATTTGCAAATTAAAGTGCACATATGGTCAGTTTTGGTGGATGCAGTCATACAATTTAGTTATACAAGTCAGCTGGAGGTATCAAAATTACTGAAATTTTGTTACGTATCAATATTTTGAATAAAATGAGGACATGCCGGTATCCTAAATTTATGCGAACCAAAATTTGTTGTTATTATATTGCAATTTTGCTGTCCATTGTCATGATTGTATTATAAATTGAATCCTGACATAAAAAAATATGGCTGATTTACTATGCGGGTATATAGATTTACAAATTAAAGTGCACATATGGTCAGTTTTAATGGATGCGGTCAAATAATTTTGTTGTACAAGTCAACTAGAGGTATCAAAACTACTGAAATTTTGTTACGTATCAATATTTTGAATAAAATGAGGACATGCTGGTATCCTAAATTGATGTGAACAAAAATTTGTTGTTATTATATTGCAATATTGCTGTCCATTGTCATGATTGTATTATACATTGAATCCTGACATAAAAAATATGGCTGATCTACTATGCGGGTATATAGATTTACAAATTAAAGTGCATATATGGTCAGTTTTGGTGGATGCTTTCAAATAATTTTGTTGTACAAGTCAACAGGAGGCATCAAAACTACTGAAATTTTGTTACTTATCAGTATTATAAGTAAAAAGGGGACATGCTGGCACCCTTAATTTAGGCGAACAAAAATGTGTTGTTATTATATTGCAATATTGCTGGCCATTGTCATGATTGTATTACACATTGAATCCTAACATTAAAAATAAGGCTGATTTACTATGCTGGTATATAGATTTACAATTTAAAGTTCACATATGGTCAGTTTTGGTAATGCGGTCAAATAATTTTGTTGTACAAGTCAGCTGGAGGTATCAAAACTACTGAAATTTTGTTACGTATCAATATTTTGAATAAAATGAGGACATGCTGGTATCTTAAATTTATGCGAACCAAATTTTTTGTTATTATATTGCAATATTGCTGTCCATTGTCATGATTGTATTATACATTGAATCCTGACATAAAAAATATGGCTGATTTACTATGCGGGTATATAGATTTACAAATTAAAGTGCATATATGGTCAGTTTTGGTGGATGCGGTCAAATAATTTTGTTATACAAGTCAACTGGAGGCATCAAAACTACTGAAATTTTGTTACGTATCAGTATTTTGAGTAAAAAGAGGACATGCTTGCACCCTTAATTTAGGCGAACAAAAATTTGTAGTCATTTTTTAAATGAATTAAACTATTGCTGATTGTGGCTGCATAGTTCAAGGATGTATAACTAACAAGGACGTATACACCTAACATCAAATATACTTCTTTTCAAAAATATACATAATATGATTGAATTTGATCTCGGAATATATATATATATTCAGTGCCTGCTATCATTGTAACCGAGATCGTTTTTATAATAGATAGATTAATTGCCAGATCACAGATAAATTTGTGTTACGTTCTGTGCGTACTTATTTTCAAATATTTGTATTTAATCCTGTTCATAGGAAGTATTCATTTTCAAATTACTTTATTTTCGATGTTTATACTACGAAACAAAGATATTATTTTTTTTTAAATCAACGAAGAGCGGTCCTGGTTACAAGTTAACTTAGTGTTGAGCAGACCAGTCAAAAGTTAACTTGGGAACAGGTCTGGTTTTGATCGGATTTGTCCAAGCAGAAGTTAACTTTGTGGCAGGACCGGTTTCCAAGTTAACTTATGTTAACTTTATGACAGGACTGGTTCCGAAGTTAACTTATGTTAACTTTATGACAGGACTGGTTCGAAGTTAACTTATATCAATAGCGGACCTGTTTCCAAGTTAACTTTTTGGCAGACATACAGATGGGTGCACTCCTAACCTGTACAGCAAGTTAACTTGATAACCAGTCATTTGGACTGGTCAAAGTTAACCTGTGACCGAATATAGGACTGCTCTGACCAGTCCTAGGACCAAAATCTAGTTAACTTGAAAAGCGGACTTGGTCCTAGGACTGTTTTTATGTCTGCCAAAAAGTTAACTTGGAAACAGGTCCGCTATTGATATAAGTTAACTTCGAACCAGTCCTGTCATAAAGTTAATATAAGTTAACTTCGGAACCAGTCCTGTCATAAAGTTAACATAAGTTAACTTGGAAACCGGTCCTGCCACAAAGTTAACTTCTACTTGGACAAATCCGATCAAAACCAGACCTGTTCCCAAGTTAACTTTTGACTGGTCTGCTCAACACTAAGTTAACTTGTAACCAGGACCGCTCTTCGTTGATTTAAAAAAAAAAAAAATAATATCTTTGTTTCGTAGTATAAACATCGAAAATAAAGTAATTTGAAAATGAATACTTCCGTTTTATGAACAGGATTAAATACAAATATTTGAAAATAAGTACGCACAGAACGTAACACAAATTTATCTGTGATCTGGCAATCTATCTATTATAAAAACGATATCGGTTACAATGATTACAGGCACTGAATATATATATATATTCCGAGATCAAATTCAATCATATTATGTATATTTTTGAAAAGAAGTATATTTGATGTTAGGTGTATACGTCCTTGTTAGTTATACATCCTTGAACTATGCAGCCACAATCAGCAATAGTTTAATTCATTTAAATAATGACTACAAATTTTTGTTTGCCTACATTAAGGGTGCAAGCATGTCCTCTTTTTACTCAAAATACTGATACGTAACAAAATTTCAGTAGTTTTGATGCCTCCAGTTGACTTGTATCACAAAATTATTTGACCGCATCCACCAAAACTGACCATATATGCACTTTAATTTCTAAATCTATATACCCCCATAGTAAATCAGCCATATTTTTTATGTCAGGATTCAATGTATAATACAATCATGACAATGGACAGCAAAATTGCAATATAATAACAAAAAATTTGGTTCGCATAAATTTAAGATACCAGCATGTCCTCATTTTATTCAAAATATTGATACGTAACAAAATTTCAGTAGTTTTGATACCTCCAGCTGACTTGTACAACAAAATTTTTTGACTGCATTACCAAAACTGACCATATGTGAACTTTAAATTGTAAATCTATATACCAGCATAGTAAATCAGCCTTATTTTTAATGTCAGGATTCAATGTGTAATACAATCATGACAATGGACAGCAATATTGCAATATAAAAACAACAAATTTTTGTTCGCCTAAATTAAGGGTGCCAGCATGTCCCCTTTCTACTTATAATACTGATACGTAACAAAAGTTCAGTAGTTTTGATGCCTCCTGTTGACTTGTACAACAAAATTATTTGAAAGCATCCACCAAAACTGTCCATATATGCACTTTAATTTGTAAATCTATATTCCCGCATTGTAAATCAGCCATATTTTTTATGTCAGGATTCAATGTATAATACAATCATGACAATGGACAGCAATATTGCAATATAATAACAACAAATTTTTGTTCACATCAATTTAGGATACCAGCATGTCCTCATTTTATTCAAGATATTGATACGTAACAAAATTTCAGTAGTTTTGATACCTCCAGTTGACTTGTACAACAAAATTATTTGACCGCATCCATTAAAACTGACCATATGTGCACTTTAATTTGTAAACCTATATACCCGCATAGTTAATCAGCCATATTTTTTATGCCAGAATCAATGTATAATATAATCATGACAATGGACAGCAATATTGCAATATAATAACAACAAATTTTTGTTCACATCAATTTCGGATACCAGCATGTCCTCATTTTATTCAAATATTGATACGTAACAAAATTTCAGTAGTTTTGATACCTCCAGCTGACTTGTACAACTAAATTGTTTGACTGCATCCACCAAAACTGACCATATGTGCACTTTAATTTGCAAATCTATATACCCGCATAGTAAATCAGCCATATTTTTTATGTCAGGATTCAATTTATAATACAATCATGACAATGGACAGCAAAATTGCAATATAATAACAAAAAATTTTGGTTCGCATAAATTTAGGATACCAGCATGTCCTCATTTTATTCAAAATATTGATACATAACAAAATTTCAGTAGTTTTGATACCTCCAGCTGACTTGTACAACAAAAATTATTTGACCACATTACCAAAACTGACCATATGCATGTGAACTTCAAATTGTAAATCTATATACCAGCATAGTAAATCAGCCTTATTTTTAATGTCAGGATTCAATGTATAATACAATTATGACAATGGACAGCAATATTGCAATATAATAACAACAAATTTTTGTTCGCCTAAATTAAGGGTGCCAGCATGTCCTCTTTTTACTTAAAATACTGATACGTAACAACATTTCAGTAGTTATGATGCCTCCAGTTGACTTGTACAACAAAATTATTTGACCGCATCCACCAAAACTGACCATATATGCACTTTTATTTTTAAATCTATATACCCACATAGGTAATCAGCCATATTTTTTATGTCAGGATTCAATTTATAATACAATCATGACAATGGACAGCAAAATTGCAAAATAATAACAAAAAAATTTGGTTCGCATAAATTTAGGATACCAGCATGTCCTTATTTTATTCAAAATATTGATACGTAACAAAATTTCAGTAGTTTTGATACCTCCAGCTGACTTGTACAACAAAATCATTTGACCGCATTACCAAAACTGACCATAT
The DNA here is from genome assembly GCF_036588685.1 of Mytilus trossulus. NCBI lineage: Eukaryota > Metazoa > Mollusca > Bivalvia > Mytilida > Mytilidae > Mytilus > Mytilus trossulus. The sequence goes on along the minus strand of NC_086385.1, from coordinate 61,647,885 downwards.
GTGAACTTTAAATTGTAAATCTATATACCAGCATAGTAAATCAGCCTTATTTTTAATGTCAGGATTGAATGTATAATACAATCATGACAATGGACAGCAATATTGCAATGTAATAACAACAAATTTTGGTTCGTATAAATTTAGGATACCAGCATGTCCTCATTTTATTCAAAATATTGATACGTAACAAAATTTCAGTACTTTTGATACCTCCAGCTGATTTGTACAACAAAATTATTTGACCGCATTACCAAAACTGACCATATGTGAACTTTAAATTGTAAATCTATATACCAGCATAGTAAATCAGCCTTATTTTTTTATGTCAGGATTCAAAGTATAATACAACCATGACAATGGACAGCAATATTGCAATATAATAACAACAAATTTTTGTTCGCATAAATTTAGGATACCAGCATGTCCTCATTTTATTCAAAATATTCGTAGGTAACAAAATTTTAGTAGTTTTGATACCTCAAGCTGACTTGTACAACAAAATTATTTGACCGCATTACCAAAACTGACCATATGTGTATTTAATTTGTAAATCTATATACATCATGACGTACCCGCATGGTAGTAAATCAGCCATATTTTTTATTTCAGGAATCAATGTATAATATAATCATGACAATGGACAGCAATATTGCAATTTAATAACAACAAATTTTTGTTCGCATAAATTTAGGATACCGGCGTGTCCTCCTTTTATTCAAAATATTGATACGTAACAAAATTTCAGTAGTTTTAATACCTCATGCTGACTTGGAAAACAAAACTAGTTGACCAAAACTGATCATATGTGCACTTTTATTTGCAAATCTATATACCCGCATACCATTGTACCGAGCGCCTTAATGTCATCTCCTGGCGCTCCTGTTCACATTTTAGTAGGACCGTAAATGTACACGTAATCAATAATATTGGAAAACTATTAATGCAAAAAATATTCTGATTAAATTGAGAATGTCAGAATTTCATCTCTTTATTCATTATATCAGTCAGATCATATATAGGAGTTCATGATGGTGTACATGTAAAACAAAACTATTATGCCACATCATCAAAGTACCAACACTGACATGTCTGAATTCATTTGTACTATTTACAATGATTTAATAAAAACAAATATACGAGGTTCTCTTCTTGGAATATTTTATGTCGGTTGATTGATTTTGTTTATAAATAAACGTCAAGTGGCAACTATTTCATTAGAGTGCGCATTGAGTATAATTTTAGGATGTCCCATATAAATATCGGCAATGACAAATCTCTCGATAAATCTGACGAATTTGACGAGATTGTTGATAGTTTTGCCACACCGTATGCTTACGGACACTGTACAATTTCTGTTAGAATATTCTGCGGGAAATAGAATTATAGTAAATCCAATGCAAACAAGTTGAATATCAATGAAATATCCATGCAAGTATAAATTTATGCATAAAGTAAAATTTAGGAAGGGACAGGTAAACAACGGGGAACGAAGTAACGTGAACAATGTTGTCAATATCCCGTGATATAAGAATATTGTTCCGATGCGTTGGATAACCTTTCTATCCGTCTTCTAATAAAAAAAAAACTCTGTGTGATCGTATAGCCATTTTTTATTTATATAAGAATACAAGTATATCAAATAAAAGAGAGCATTTGTATAATATTTATTAGAGTCTAGCGAGTAAATAATAAATGATATATGTGGAAAAACAATGCGAATTTTGTTTACATATTTTAATCATGCGGAAAGCTCAAGGCTGATATGAAAACTCTTATAACGATAATCTGTCATAAGCAGACCTGTCCTCAGGTCTGGTCAATAGCAGACTTGTCCACAGGTCTGGTCAAAAGCAGACCTGTCCTCAGGTCTGGTCAGGAGCAGACCTGTCCACAGGTCTGGTCTGAGGCAGACCTGTCCTCAGGACTGGTCAAAAGCAGACTTATCCACAGGTCTGGTCTGGGGCAGACCTGTCCTTAGGACTGGTCAAAAGCAGACTTGTCCACAGGTCTGGTCTGGAGCAGACTTGTTGATAGGTCTGCAGCAGTCCTAAAAAAGCAGACCGTAGGTCTGGTCCACCAACGACGAAGTTAACTTGCTTGACTGCTTAAAAATTCTCAAGTTAACTTAGAAAGCAGTCAACAAGTTAACTCTAAGTTAACTTTTGTCAAGGTTAGGACCGCACCCATCTGTAAAAACAGTCCTAGGACCAAGTCCGCTTTTCAAGTTAACTAGATTTTGGTCCTAGGACTGGTCAGAGCAGTCCTATATTCGGTCACAGGTTAACTTTGACCAGTCCAAATGACTGGTTATCAAGTTAACTTGCTGTACAGGTTAGGAGTGCACCCATCTGTACCTCTAGCCAATGTAGAAAAGTAAACGCATAACAATACGCACATTAACATTCAGTTCAAGAGAAGTCCGAGTCTGATGTCAGAAGATGTAACCAAAGAAAATAAACAAAATGACAATGATACAAAAATTACAACAGACTACTAGCAGTTAACTGACATGCCAGCTGTTCAATTAAACAGAATGAAATAAGACTTCGGAAACTCTTAAATGATCAAGAAACAAGCTTGATAATGACTACAATTGGTCTTCTCTAAATGGCCTCAGTTAATGTGTGACAAATATCCAGACTTGAATTCTGGATAAAAGCAGATATTAAGCCAAACATTTATCTTCTAGCGCATCAACTTCAAAGAGTAAATCGGTTCGATTGAAGTATAATATGGCGGCTTTCCTGTTGTACCTTTAAAACACATCTATACTGCACGTGCAAATAATTCAAGGTTAAAAACGACGATTTTCCCGTGTTATTTTAAACTATTTTCAAAGGCAAACTACCTCACATATAGAACTTCTTTAAAAATACCCTTATACTTTATGAAATTCAACAGTAGCTGTCTACTTAATCAGCAGTGGGTATTCGTCGTAAGTTGGGTAACGTCAGTTAAGGCTGTTTTAACGTCATTTGTACTCGATATGATATGTACGTTCAATATTTTTCTGAAGCTGAATAACCGATAGAAAATTTTAGTCATTACAATTCCATGAGGTATTTAGGTAATTTAAACTCGTTAACTGAGCGACTTTTTCAACTTTTGCCGCTCCACTAGAATGTGTTATAATATTTAATACACACCAACTTGTTTGATTCAGGGGAAAAGGCCAATAGAAGTAGCAAAGAACGACTTCGTAGGGAGGTTGATAAAGGTAAGATTTATGTCGCCTTTTAAATACGTTACGAAAAATGTATGCATTTAAGGAATGACTAATATTTTTTCTGTCTATGAAGAAATAACATAAAACATTTGGTGCACACTAAATAACGCGCGTAGCGGGTTATTTAACAGTGTGCACCACATTTTTTTTATGTTATTTCGAATTGACAGAAAAAATATTATAGTCATTTCTTATAATTTAATTCTATATTCCATTTTAAATCGTAGAAAACCACGAAAAAACGTTGATGACGTCACGGTCACATGACTTAATTATGTCTATGGGCTGATAACAAAATAACGTCAGCGAATCAGAAGACGTGTTACATCCAAAATTAAATTATACATAGATACTTAAGTACAAGTAATCTTGATGTACAGTTTTAAAGATGCATATCAAATTTACATCTGCAAAGCTGTGCAGTTTATGTACATTTTTACAGAGTTGCAGTTTCTATACAGCTTTAAAAATGAACCGATTCTATACAGTCTTACAGATGTACATTTCATATACAGTTGATGTACAGTTTTATAGATGTAAATTTGATATACAGTTGTACGGATGTACAGTTGACATACAGCTTAACAACTTTACAGTTTATATATAGCTTTACAGCTGTACAGTTAATATACAGCTTTGCAGATGTACATTTGATATGCATCTTTAGAACCGTACCTTAAGATTACTTGTACTAAAGTAGCGTTGTCGAGTATGTTACGATTTAAAAGGTCCTAACGAAATTGAAGAATGATTTCAAAGATATTTCATACCGAGTATTTTACTGAATCAAAAAAGCATTTAATATTTCGTTTTCTTAAACAGTAAAATGTGTACTGATGTTGTGTCATGGATGGATACCAAATATCCTTAGTTTTCTATTTTGTATACATATTTTAAAATAAAGGCAAATATTTAAGTCTTAATGCTCTTTGCAGGATTATGAAAAGACTCTTGTACCTGGTGAGTAGTCTTCTAACTATGATCGAGTCATTATTTGTTTATTTACATATTAACGCCAAGAAACACATCTGTCTTATTAATACTGCATTTATAAATACACAAGTTTGACATTTATTAAACTGCGCTATTTCGGAAACAATAATCATATATTTAAATGCAGACTGTTTAAACATTTCAAGTGTCCAGTGCACATTAACGAGAAACAAGCATCTGTTCATAATTTTCTCCCCCCCCCCCCCCCCACCCAAAAAAAATTTAAAAAGGAGTAGACATTAAGAAAAAAGGATATGTAGTTCTGTATTCTACTACAGAAAGTATAATGTAATTTGTTTTAAGAAAAAAAAAACTAATCTAATCAGGCTTAACTAATCAGATGGATACAAATCTAACAAAAACACACATAGTGGAAGTGGATGGAAACCGAAACATCTACACAACAGAAAGACATAAAGAAATACAGATATAAAAGCATTCGCAGTTACTGGCAGCTGGTCGAAGCGAATAAAAACTAATGGGAAAAAATAAATCATGCATCTGAGACTCAAATATCAATTAGAACACATTATCTTTCAAATATTGTAAAGACATTATTAACAGTCAGAAAAAAAACGTGATCCTGTGGTGCCATGATACAGGTATCGACAGATTGTAGGGCCAGTAATGTACATATGTGTTTACAAATATCATAAAGCTTGATTTTAATTTACTGATAATAACATCAATTACTGGTATTAAAGAGATAATCGTAACTGGAATTACGATTATCCCAATATGGCGACGGCAGATGTAGGTAAAATCTTTACAGTCATTTTTCTCAAATGTAGCATTTTTTTTGTCAATAGTTACTCAGCTGCAAGGTTTTTCTTTCCAATTTACATCATATTTGAATCGTAACGGTGCACTGGAATTGTCTAAGCGCTTTGAAAATTGCCGTTGAAAAGTTCGGGATGATAATCGTAACTCTATGGAATTGTTCTTGTTTGATAATTGTAATTTCTTTATCGGATAATAGAAACTAAAAAATAATAAATGTGTCTTTCAGGATTTCAATAGTATTCTGTGTGTTAAAATGCAAATGTCCAGTTAATAGATGACATCAACGCAAAATAAAAGTAAATGAAAAAACTAACAGGTTAATATCGAAGACAAATGTACTTAAATATCTCGATGTATGGGCGTTTTTCAACAAAACCGTGATTTCTTATCCCAGCTTATTTAACAAAAATATGTGTTTGATCTTTACAAGTGAGTTTTTGTGCAGTCAATACATGGAATCAGATTTAACATTTTTAAGCAAAGAAACATACTAGTTTAGATGGACTTATAAACTATTGATTTTTGAATGATTTAAAATAACCAAAATATCATGTCCCTAGACGCCCTATTCAACATTCGTTCTTTATGTTTGCAAGAGATATAACATAAGGGTCTTGCAAAAGAAGTTATGCTTTTATAACGACAGTTTAATTGTTTAAAAAAAAAAAGCACAACATATGGACCAGAGTGACACAATTTTTTTGTTAATGTCCACTACGAAACGGTTCAAATCTTCTTCAGTATCTGGTTTTAAAATTATGAAAAAAATATCAGTGTACAGCTAAGTACGTGCTATGATGAATAGAATCATTCTATATAGGGATTGCGGGAAAAAAAACCTGTAAAAATGTCCAATACAAAACGGTCATCTACGAAACGAAACAAGTATTGGATATTTTGTATTTTTTTCAATTATTTTCGTGCAAAACAAATAACAAGGGTTAGTTTCATGTAATTTTCAGTATGTTATCAACATAGAATAGGGTCAAACTGTCTCTGGAGAATATTTAACGTTATTCCTTCTAGATTATGGCATAATAAGGTATAGACTAGAATTGAATCAGCAGTGGCTTCCCGGGGGAGAAATAACACTTATAGCCACCTGCAATAAATGATTTAGACATTATTTTCTATATTTACGATGTTTTTATTCAGGATAAATCAATGTTTTTTATTAGTCTTAATCACAAATCTGATGTAGGGTGACAGATGCGTTTTGCCCGACAATTATTGCCAAATATCATAACTTCCTTTAAAATTGCCTTTTCGCTCATTCCCATATTTTGTGACATCCCTAGTTCTTGGATTTTTCTGTATTTTAAGATAGTTCGTGTTTTTCCCATTTCCAAATTTTCCGAAGCTTGTTTATAAAAAAGAAGATGTGGTATGATTGCAAATGAGACCACTGTCCACAAGAGTCAAAATGACACAGACATTAACAACTCTGGGTCACCGTACGGCCTTCAACAATGAACAAAGCTCATTCCTCATAGTCAGCTATAAAAGGCCCCGATAAGAAAATGTAAAACAATTCAAACTAGAAAACTAACGGCCTTATTTATATAAAAAAAATAAACGAAAAACAAATATGTAACACATAAACAAATGACAACCACTGAATTACAGGCTCCTGACATTCCAATTTTTAGATATAATATTATGTAGCTGTTTTCATTAGAACCATTAATAATATATGCACAAAAAGAATTCATCACCATAATTTCATCATGTACTATCATATATACGTTTTAAGTGTCAATATTGATAAAACACTATCCAGTTACGATTATCTTCTCATTTTTTAATACCATAATTACGATTATCTTTTTCCGAGTTACGATTATCATCCCGAATTTTTTAACGGCAATTTTCAAAGCGCTTAGACAATTCCAATGCACCGTTACGATTCAAATATAATGTAATGGTATAGAAAAACCTTGCAGCTGAGTAACTATTGACAAAAACATGCTACATTTGAGAAAAATGTCTGTAAAGATTTTACCTATATCTACCGTCGCCATATTGGGATAATCGTAACTGCAGTTATGATTATCTCTTTAATAGCAATGATCAATATTAATACCAATAAACAATATTAAAAAATCTAATAACAGTGTTTTAATTATGTTTATTATCATTCAAAAAGATTATCTTCGGTAATAACGTTTATTCAAGATATGATTAAGCTCCTCTAAGTTAGTTAACCACTTCCCCGTTAAATAAACGTTTACTAAACGTTAAAGTGTCTGACTCCTTGTAATATAAATGACCCAATTATTAAGGCAACTCCGATATACCTATAGTCAACCCTCTCCGCATTTTTCGATTTTTTTAGATAAAACTACCTAGGTAACACAAGTAACATAAGTAAATAATAATCATGATACATGTAATACACATTGTTCAATTATTTTTCTAATGCTGCAAAAGAACTGAATCATTTGATTTTACAAATGTTTTACCCAACACAACTAATGCTTTTTACAACTGCTCTTACTTCATCTTCTTAAATGTGAGGAAGGTGTGTATACGTTGGAATGATTAAAACCTTTTTATAAATCGTTTCACATCGTTCGAAAATGCTGACTCTCAATATGTCATAATCATCATATCAATGTAAAAAACTCTACCTAATCTCGATCGACTTCTTTGATCTTCTTTCAAATATTTGTCATCTTTAATTTAACATTTTATTATGACCATTCATTGTATACTGCATGCTACTTTTCCAACAAACTTGAGATATAATGCATTTGCCAACAGATGCATAAACACATCAGTTCTTTGTTTCTATTAAAAGAATCGCTGCTTTGAACACCAGCACCGTTCTTCAACTTAAAGTGGGATAATCTTATTTTGTGCTTTATTTTTAAGATCACTCTGTTTCTATTGTATCCTACAGTTACACCAAAAGCACTGCACCAAAAGTATTTATCTTTAAACAAGCATGGGTAAACACAGCAATAGTAGCATACGACTGCTCTTAAGTAATAAATCTTTTAATAGAAAAACAAATTTTGGTAACAAATTAAAACCGAAGGAAACAATTCAACTACAACACGCAAGAAAACAACAAAAAATCAAAAACACTGAAGTGAACAAAAATTTAACGACAATGCAACACACACAGAAACGAATTATAAGATAACCACTGCCATTTTTCTGAATAGGTATAATTGTAAGAAAAATGGTGGATTGAACCTGATTTTTTGGCTATCCGAACCTGGAAGTTTTATGGCAATGTTAAATATAACACTAAAATGACACCATTACATGACATGAATACAGTACAAATAAAGGCAAAAACATTCATGATAGAGAAATACACAAATAAACAATACCATAGTACATTTCGACATGCTAGCTACTGAATAAAAATGAACACGTGAAACAACATAATAAAGCACACACAACAGCAAAACATAATCACAAACTGTCTTTCACACGACTAGGTCGAAGCCACAAATGTGACATCACAGGTAAATTTCGAAAAGTTTTGGTACTGTTCATGATCAGGTGTGTAACTATGTCATTTGATTTATTTTATAACATTTTTAAGAATGTTAATAAAGAATCGTGTTAGCAACTCGACAATTAATTTTGTATTATCTTGCTATTTCGGTATTTTTTCTAAAATCAAACCGAAAAACATAGTGAACATCTAGTCACTTTAAACTCAAATCTTAGAAATAAACCGGGCGATCAATTTACCTTTACATAAATTTGTATGAATACAATATAAAGAAGGCTACAAACGATAAGACATTTGACAAGACCCGACTAGAATACAACATGATCACTAAATCACGAACTTAGGATAACTAAAACCGTGACACGTCCTTTAGCAATGCGAACTCACACTCATTAAAACAGTTATATTTGGGAATAGGTCATGTTCGGTATTTAAAAGACTAAACGATGTAAATAGTAAATTACAATCTAGGACGTGGTAAATTTGACCATAGTTAGTTTAGACACAGAGACATTGTATGGATAAACCAATTAGTGATGGTGTCAATAAAATTTTAAGAGTGTCATTTTAAATCTGTCCTCCTCATAAAGTTTTTGTAGCAGTTTCTGTGTACGGAGCACACTCCTTTATATGACGTCCGTATAGTGTGAACATGCACGCGCATATGATATGTAAAAACCATACGAAGGGACAGAGGGTATGTTACTGCTGATAAATGGGAAATTGATAATTCGGAACCCGGAATCGTGCCGTTTGTCATGGATTTTAGTGCCGTCCATCTGTGCCAATAGTGGGGAAAAGATTAAGGTATCAAGCAGTCCTTCTAACTTAACGAGAAGAAGTTGAACTGGACACCTTGTCAGAAAAACATCTTTGTAAATGATCGACCAATGTCCGTATTCAGAAACAAAGTAGGTTTGACATGTCTATCATCTTGTCGCTAACTTTGTGTTATTTCTACATCCAATAATTTTTTAATAACATAATTAAATATTTATTTTAAGTATTGGCTTGTTACAATATCCTTCAAGAGTCCAAGCTCCTCCTGATGTTCCCAGTTACAATCCACTAATAACTCAGGGTCGTGAATATAGCAAATATTTATTAAATAATATCAGATAGTATGACTATTTATATGTTTTCTAACAGTTGCTAACAAATTACTTTTTAATTATCAAACATACCCTTCTATTGAACTCATTGAGAAAAATTGAGAAAACATTGACATTTTTTGTCTTTTGATCAGATATGTAATAGGCTTTGTAAATTGAAAAACCAACAATTGTTAAAAAATAGTTAGAGTCAAAATATTCTTCGTCTGAAGTTTTATATCCAAAAACCAAGTGTCTTAGTTTTATCTTAATGTTATTTTACTGTTTTTTAAAAAACTTCATCTATTTTATTCCAAACACGTTTTGAATACGAACACAGCATAAAGAAGTGATCATGATCCTCTTCTTGTGTACAAAAATTACAAGAACTATTGTTTACAATTTTCCTATTGCATAAAAGTTTCTTGGTAGGTGGAATATGTTGTAGTAATTCCCATCTAAAAACTTTCAGTTTATTTTCTTTTAAATATCTGAATACAAAATCAATTAAATTGTGTTGATATAACACATCATCTATATTAAATATACGCAGCCATTTTGTGGGTCCAATAGCTCGTTCATTTTTGTTTATTTATCAGAGACTTATATAAAAGTTTATTTGATAGTGAATTATAGGTAAGCGTTCCATTATAAACTGGTTTCTTTTTATATTAACAATACTTTTTACAGAGTTTTCCGATTTTAAAATTGCTGTCCAATCTTTCGGTATTGATTTCTTTACCAAATTATTTTTAGCTATCCAATTTGATTTATTTTTTAGTTTATTTAAAATGATGTCTTGAAAAATGCAGCCTTTTTCATCTATGATATCATTTACATAAAAAAGATTGCTTTTAATTCAACTTTTTAAAAATATAGCGTTATTTTCAAATTTAATAAATTTGTTTTCTTATATCTGTAAATGTTTCTGTTTTTTTTGTTAGACCACCACCAGTTAAGTCCAAACATTTATTGATATCTTTATAAAAAACTGGGATGTGTTCAATGCTTTCGTCTGGCGTATCCCCACTGTTTGTTTGAAACACTAACCCCTTTGACCCAAAATTATAAAAATAGTGCTCAGGTATACTTTTCCAACCTCCGTCACAATCATTTACTAATCTTTTTACCCAAATAGCTTTTAAAGCAGTGAAATAACTCCTTATATCTATCATATCCAACCCCCCTTTTCAAATGGACCCATTATTGAATTTCTTATTACTTTATCTGGCTTATTATCCCAAACAAATTTAAAACAACTTTTTTCTATTTCTTTTAAATATTTCTTTGGAACTATGCAGGCAGATCCCACAAAAGTAAACATTGGCACAATGAGTGTTTTGATTAACAATTTTTTTTTCCCAAAATAGTAAGATTTCTTTCTTGCCATGAAAAAAATAATTTATTCATCTTTTCAATTTTATTTTCCCATTTTAATTTTTCACATTCCTCCCTTAAATGCCCAAAGTATATGCCAATAGTTTTACCTGGTCCATTACTCCAGTTGATTCCCTCAATTTTGTCTTTACATGATTTAAGCTTTCCTACCCATTACCCCTTTGTTTAATTTTTATTTAATTTCAATCCTGAATAAGAACCAAATATTTCAATTTCGTTCATAGCTACTTTAACGTCATATTTAGAACAACAAAATAAAGTAGTAGCATCTGCAAGTTGCGAAATCTTTATACTATGACTTTTGCAGTCTAATTTGATTCTCATACCTTTAAAATCAGTAATGCTTCTTAATCTTGAAGCCATAATTTCCAAAGATAAAACAAAAACACATGTTTGAATATCGTTATATAAAGTCTTAACCCATCTTACAAAAGAATCATTAAATCCAAAATGTTTTAAAACTGAAAACATAAAATTCCATTCTAAAGAGTCCAATGCTTTTGAAAAATCAACGAAGATTATAGCCCCCTCAATTTTTTATAAATCAGTGAAATCAATGATATTTTGTATCTGTCTAAGATTAGAACCAATAAATCTATTCTTTACATATCCAGTTTGGTCTTATTTAACAAGTTTTGGTAAGAGTTTTTTCAATCGTTGTGCTAGAGCATACGATAGAAGTTTCATGTCTATATTTAAAAGAGAAATAGGACGGTAATTATTTAGTGACAATGGATCACCTTTTTTTTTAAATAATAGCGTTAATACACTTGTACGCTATAAGTATGTAAGTGTTTGATCTTTATATCCACTATTTAGAATATTTACTACTATGAACTTCAATTTATAGTAGTAAATACTATAAAAAATCAACTTTTAAACCTTCTAATCCAGTAGATTTATTAAGTTTCATTTTATAAATAGCATCTGAGCATTCTTCTACTGTAATATCCCCATCGCAGAGTGATTTATCATTTTCATCCATTTCTTTCTCTAGTTTTGTCTCAAATATATATTTATCACTTGATGTTTTTTCAGGGCTGTTCGTCGAGTTTAACTTTTTATAGTACCCTTTTATATTACATATTATCATATACTTAGCATTATAATGATAGGTTTTGCATGTGTGTAATTAGCGGAAGTACACAAGCCATAATTTCCCACCCGGGCTGATAACCCATAGCAGGTGCATCTCGTGCACAAAACCCATAATAGTGCTCTCGTGCAAGTTACTTTCGGTGTTTCCGGTATTGGTTGTTTACTTTTCCACTGTAATGTCAGACATGTTTTTATGACGACGTCAAAATTTCGGGAACTTACTTTTGTGTGGATAGTTTTGTACTTGCTAACAAATGCCATTGACCATTATGAATCATTTTATAGTACAACAAACCTGGAGTAATAATGGTCATAAAACTCTTCCACATTTTTGTCAATGTTTCAAAATGCCTCTATATGAAATATTACCATACATATATATATATATATATATATATATATGAGGTAGTGATGCTGTTGTTGGACAATTATAGTATATTTGGTTCATAATTTAACTTCTTTATAAAGTTTTTGACTGTTTTAGTTATTGCATTTGTTTATTTGCTTTACATAAAACTATTGTAGGAAGTATATGATAAAGCGATTAATACATGGCCTTTTCCATATCAGCCTGGGTATCATCCCTAGACCCATATCAGCACCTGGACACCGTCTCGGGCTGATATGAGGGTATCGGGATGATACCCAGGCTGATATAAAAAAGGCCATGTATTACTCTCTATATATATCATTTTGATCCGTTAAAATCTCCTCATTTTCCAACTTTAATTTATTAATTGACTTTTTTACCTGTCTCTGTTTTTCTAAACCTAAAAAGTACGAGTTATTTTTTTCCACAAATTCAACCCATTTCTCTCGTGACCTTATCAACTTACATTAGTTTTGTACGCAAATAGTATCATTACAATTGTACTGTTAAAACAATGAACAATCGGTTAATTCCACATGCAAACACATATCATTTGACAGGGATGGCAGTTTGGTGAATTATAAGTTTATCATGACTTTGATGAACATTCAGTAAACAACGAATATAATGCCTAACCTTGTTTCTATTGAAACCTTCAGTTTAAACAAAACCAATATATTGCTTGTTCATACGCATGTTATGCAAATGAAATGTATGTTAGATTGACACGCACTATGTCCGTAGGGAAAAAGTTTTTTAATTGTACCAAGTGAACTTGTAAGTAGAGCAGACATTTGAGTTGTAGAATAATGACTTGAAGACGAAATACATATTATATATTTGTAAGGAATTTTGTGAAGCTGCGGAAGTTAGTACATAGAAGAAACTTTCATTGTATTTTGTGCTGCTTAGAAATAAGTAGCTCAGAGTGTAATTGTTACAGTTGTTTTTTTTCCCGAATATGGAATCAGTTTCGATGTTGGTGAATTCGTCATTTCTCAATGCAGAACCTTCATGTTCTTTTAATCTATGTTTGATACGAGAAATATGCCCACTGTGGTTGTTGTGATGAGTCAATATTCTTTTAAAATGGTGTATACGTATATCATCACTGAATTAAAAAAACAATCTAAGGATTTCCTGTCAGCTCTTTCGCAGTTTATCCGTTTCGGACAGTAAGTATGGGTTGAGTCGGGAATGACACTATGACATCTATTTCCAAATAATAATTGAAGGGGGCGATATTTAGATTCTGTAATGAGGAATGATTTCAACACTCGTTCACAAACGATGTTAAGGTCTCATGTTATAATATGGTTACTGGGTTCATAGATTGGAGATACAGATAAGTCTCCAGTTTGGCCGTCCTACACACGCTACCAGAACACAACCGATGCAGCTATACACCATAAAGTTGATACTTTGATTAATGGTTGGTTTACGTTCATCGGCAAATATTACAGACATGTTCAGGACGAAAACAAATGAACAATAAATACAATAGGCAGGTTCTGTAATAGAAGCCATCTAGGATGAAGGTAGGGAAACTTACATTTGCAACAAGCCGGCTATCAACAGTTCGTAGATGTTACAAAGGTTCTCAACGCGACACCATAGCGTTACTAGAGACATTAGAGTAAACGTTAAAATCCTTACCAGACGTTAACAGATAGAAACACAGACAACACGAAACATATAATTTATTAGGATACCTTGATTTTACAAACTCAATTATGTTGATGAGCTATTATTGTGAGATATAGTTAGTACTTCGATGACACGAATCACGAACTTTTTGATACACTTTTGGCTGTATTTAAACATCGGGTCTCAATTTTTATAAGTTACTTAAATCACTTAAGTATATTTTCATTAATTCATTTCAATTGTAAGTTTTTTTACGATATGTGAATCATTCTTAAATCAAAAGCTTGTGGAACAATTTGGTGATACATATATGTGAGTTGCCGTTGTGCCTTTCATTACGAGAAGTCAGAAGCTTTGAAAAAGATAAATATCAGTTTAATCTTTTTTAAATAGGGCCTTGCTAATTAGTTTGACGGAGCTTGGACATTATCAAAATGATTTATGACTGGTAATAACGCATTTGAAATTGTTGAATTCCTAGTACTTAGTAAACAAATTTTGTCAATCTTACTGAATATTTTTTAATCTATTCTTTTAAGTAGGGTTTCTACCTATTTTGCCAACAATATTTTGAAATTCAGGTTACAAAAATGTATAGTTTTTATGATTTCGTTCTGATAGAATGAAAAGTTACAATGTTTTTGTGTATACACTTATTAACGCATGATTTGCAAAGTCTTGTCTATAGCTTATAAAAAGCATTAATGTCTTGTAGTATAGGCCATCTTCAGTGTGTGGATATTATGTCATTGACTACAAAAATATGTTACAAAACCGTTTTGAAAATATATTGTTTACTTTTAAAAAAATAAGAATATTTTATGATCACGTCTGTTAAATTTGTAAAGTAGTCAATGTTTAATTATGTCAAAAATTAATTCAGGACTTCCAGCTGAAGTTAAGAAATTCGATAAAAAATCAGCGAGGGTGTTCTCTAGTCTTTTAGAAGAAGAAAGCTATCGCCATTTTGAGTCGAGAGTTATGTTGGCTGGCGAGCAGGGCACTGGAAAAACTACTATTGCCAGACATCTTGTCGGTAAACAACCAACAAAATTCAGAATGTCAACTGATGGAATAGAGTTATACAATGGTCTGTCATTCATGGACATAGAAACAAACTGCTGGCTTGGTGGACAACAAGGTAAAAATAAAAATAGAAAGAAAAAAAAATACAATGATCATATTTACTTTTGTAACATAACGAAGCTGTCAGATCTTGAAATTGTTGTGTGTCTTGGCCTTCTTAAAATTCTGAGAAAACGTATTTAGGTTCCTTTCGGTGGCCGAGTGGTCTTATGTTATCACAATCAAAAATCAAATATATCTTTTACATCTATGATTAGTTTATGTATTAAGTGTAGAATACATTCTACATATTTCGTTTTAAAATTTCGAGGTTTCTTTATAAACTATATTTGTTAACGATTTAAGAATATGTTAATGATTACATACTTAAAAATGCACGATCATGGTATGTGGTAAGTGTAATCACCCCCAACTTAAAAGTTTATTCTTTAATTCAGCATACTAGATTTGAATATCAATGGAACAAAAAAAGTATTCAAACTATTCAATATTAAAATATCAAGATGCGTGCTTTACAAAATGTATGTATATTATATTTATGAAGTTTTAAATAGTTTTTGTCATTTTTTAAAAAGTTCAATTACATACAAAGTCAGGTATTTCGCATGTGGCATTCTTCATGTTTCGTATGCAAGTTCACAGCCGACTATAAGTATAATTCGGTAGGTTATTGACGAGGAAAATAGGTCAATATGGTGATATCCACAAATTGAACATTCGTCATCTTTAAAACAGATATTTCATAATGTTAAACCATTTCGTGATAATGTCTCGCAAATTTTCGAAGGGATGACTTTAACCTAAGGGAACTTTTTGAAGCATAGATAAAACCTCCAAGAAGAGGTGGGCTTTATCACTAAGTCCTTCTTAAGCAGTCATCTTTTAAATTCATTGTTTTATCTCATTAATATGTGGAAGTGTTATTTCAACATGTACATAATTAACACACATGGAGTAGGGAGACAACTGATGGTACATCAGAATAACTTGCCACAAAATTGTCTATACAATGGCTCATTTTGTTAAATAGTCATGCCAATTTTGATTTCAATGACGTAATAGCCATACTGTTTTAATAAAAAAAGGTTTGATAACAAAAGTTATACTGCATCGAATGTGATGGTGAAGTTGTCTTTTCGAGTCAGTTAGAATTGTAAAATCTTAAACCCAAGGCATATCATTTTTTTTAAGATTCAATTAGATATTGATGCAGACATTTATTTATGACAGTTTTGAACAATTAAATCAATAACGAAACATATTTTACGATTTTAGACAAGTGATGCTATCAAACACTTTCTTTTATATGTTACTGTGAAAAGTGCTGTGTTAGTTTTTCTATGACTAAGATTGAAACAGTCATGTTAAATAAAAGCGATAGGATGCATTTTCACAGTTGTCTAAACATGAATATCCTAGTATCTAAACTTGTTACATATAAAGTATATGTTATGTAAAATTACAGTTTTCCTTCTTTTGCACATGGAAAATATTGAGGTATGGAGCAGGCTTATCAGTAAATAATAGTAGTCCTTTGTTAATTAATGTATCATTGTCATTTTGTTTAGTTTTTTTGTTGCCTAATCTGACATCGGACTGGGACTTCTTTTGGACTGAGTTTTACTGAGCGTAATATTTTTTTTATACACTGGCTAGTAGTACAGATCTGTATAGGGGGACGGTTGATATTTTAAAAAAAATATTTAACCTCACCGCAATGAGTTTCGAGTCTCTGGCCTTTATTAGTCCGGAGTTTAGTATGAAATTCACTATCACTGAACTAGTATGTTTTTTTCGTGTAGGGGCCAGCTTCAGGACGCCTCCGGGTACATGAGTTTATCGCTTGATTGAAGACCGATTGGTGGCCGTCTGTTGTTGTCTGCTCATTGGTCGAGTTGTTGTTTCTTTGACACACTCCCCATTTCTCTCAATGTTGATATGTGTTTTCAGTCATAAGGCATATCTGTATAGCTTAACACAGATATGACACAGATAATTGACATCTAGGACATTTTGTGGAAAAAATATTAATCTAAAAAAAAAATGCACTATCGTGAATAACAATGTATTTTATTATACATTTTTGACTATCCCTATTAGACAGAGGAATTATTTTATCTTCGACCAATCATATATGTATCATTCAATGTATTGACATTTGATTCTTTTTTTAGACTTTACAATGGAAGAATTAACCATTACCAGATCTCTTATACAAGACGAAACACTGAAGAAAGGAAAATGTAATGTACGCAATAAAAAGGGGATCAGTCAAAATACGTTAGATAAAGAAGACACGCCCTTGTCTGCATCTAAAACACCAGAAAAAACACATGAAAGGCATGCTTCACATTCGTTTGATTTAACAGCTAAATGGTCGGATTTTGAAGGTAAATTGTCAAATACGACTTCCAGAACAGAAAGTCTAAATGATACATTCCGGTCAAATCATCACAAGCATGTCAATCCTGACGATGAACCCAAACAACTATCGGATGACCAGTCTGAACACAAAGAGATAAAAGAAAACAGAGATAGCAGTTTTGGAGCAGGTTTGCATGATAGTAGCCATGGCCGTCCTGTAAGCCCGTCCAGTAGATCAGTCGAAGACAGTAATTTATCAGATTACCTTATCAGTGTGGATGAACCAAACAAATATGATCTACCTACCACACAGGAACCCATTGACACTTTTGATGACACATACACCAATAAAGTTCTATATGATGAAGAGACCTCGACGAGCGTCCCGGATTATCTTCATTCGGAGTCGGGTTTTACTGGAGATGTGCACATAGAGACTGTCACTAAACCTGCAATAATCAGAAAGCTAAAAAACTTTTTTGGTATTTCCAAGAAAGTTAAAGAGGTCAAAGTGTCGATCACAAAAGAAAAATTCTTTGAGAAGTCTGTTAAGGTTGGGAAAAATCTGTTACAGAATAAAAAGATAACACCTATAATCATCTGGGATTTTGGAGGTCAGGATGTTTTCTATTCAACTCATCAGACATTTCTGACATACAGAGCGATTTACATACTTGTATTGGATGGAAGTAGAAAACTAGATGATCCTTGTCCAACTGAACAATATCTCCCAGGAAAGAGTGGACAAAAAACAGCAAAAGGTACTAATAAAATAATTAACATTAATTTAAATGGGTTTTACTTAGAATAAATGCCAAATATATTGAAAACAATAGTGTTCATACGTGATTCCCAAATGTGATTCCTGATATGCTGACAGATCCTTTTTCTTTGGTCCATTACAAAAATAATCTACATTGACGGTGTATGTTGATAAAAGATTATCATAAGTAGTATATACACATAGACAAACGTATTTGTATTTCTTTTGAAGATTATCTGCTATTTTGGATCAACACAATTGTAACATACTGTAAAGGGAGTGTGAAAGGTTTTCCTAGAATTATCATTGTTCTGACCCACAAGGATAAGTTAGATCCTGTAAGTATTTTAGATAAGATAATGTTTTGAATGTGTTCGATATGTCAATGGAAAGGTGTTTATAGGTGACGCTAAAATCAACACCATCGAAATACAAAACCAAACATAAAATTAATAAATTTGGTATAGAAGTAACATTAAACTATATAGTTATAGAAAGATGTGGAATGCGTGCCAATGACACAACTCTCCATCCAAAACCAATTTATGAAAACGACTAAAGTACGGTCTCCAACATAGAGGCTTGGCTCACATCTCACATCAAGCTACAATGTATGAAGGGCTATATTATTTATATATGATGTGCCTCTTGTAAGATATGCGTTTGTAATAGTTTCTTATACAATTTGCTTCGGATTTAGAACATTACAGCTGCGGTAGGACAAAACGTTTTCCTGAGTGGTTTGTAATAGTTTGATATTACCAATATAACACTTAATCGTTGGTATTTGGTCATTTTCTTCAATATTTGCTTCTTTTTATTTTGTTTCATTTACTTGATATTCTCGTTTTGCTTTACTAAATAACATTTATTAGTATGTCTATTGGAATAATGCGACTTTTACATAATGTGATTTATTCTAAAATGTTCACCATATACACATCATATAATTCATAGTTGATTGATACGATATTCATTTTAACTTTAAAGACTATGAATAGCACACATGACATTTTTAATACTGGTAGTAATATATTTATCCTTAGGAATTATTTTTGTCCTTAGCAACCACTTATAATATAATGAACATTAAAGTCCTTAGCAACCATACGTTTTTGAACTGAGAAGGCTATCAAGAAAAGAAAAAAAAGGAACGACCTTTCGGTTGTTCATAAGCAATTGACTTTTTAATTGTAATTTTTTTTTTTCTTATTTACTCCATTTTATTTTTCAATTAAACTTGATATTCTCGTTTTGCTTTAACCCGTATTTTTTCCCAGTATGTCCATTGGAATAATGCCAATGTTGCATTATGTGATATATTCTAAAATGTTCACCATATAAACATCAGATAATTCATAGTTGTTTTATACGATATACAAATAATTTTGTTGAGAAAACATATTCGTTTTGATATATTTTAGAATGAAATTCAACAGAGACGAACGGAGGTATTTGCAGAAATCAGACACATGTTTTTACAAACACCATTCATGCAACACTTGGTAATTGAAGATCAGGTATTTGTAAACGCTAAAGATAAACGTGATCCAGAGTTGGCTAAATTAAAGAAAATCATAATCAGAGAATCGAAGATGCAGCCAACATGGGGTGAACCTCTTCCAAAATGTTTTATTCCTTTAGAACTAGAATTTGCATCGCTAATCAAACGCAATATTCAACTGATTACAATGGAGCATTTGCAGAAAATCAACTCACTACAACCTATACGATCCTTGACAGAATCTGAGTTAAAAGTATTCCTGAAATTTCAACACGCCATAGGTAAGGTTTTATACTTTGATGAACACAGATTAAACCGTCATGTTATTTTGTCTCCAACCCATCTGATTGATGCCTTTAAGTCTATTGTTACTGATAGAAGTTTCTGTAAAGGAGACAAAGAAAGAGAAGAGTTATGGGATGTAATGGGCAAGAAAGGGGTGGTTTCAAAACAAGTTATCCAACAAATTTGGAAGAAAAAGAAATATCGGACATTTTACAATGATAAAGATTATTTACTAAATGTCATGACCCATCTCGATATATTGGTTGAACCACGGAGATACAATTCAGACCACCACCGTATACCTGCTGACTTTTATTATATCGCAAGTATGGTACGAGCGAAAGATGAATCTGGGTACCTTAAGTCTGCGGGCATTGCAAACAGGAGTATTGCCATAGCTTTTCAGTCTTCTTCATTGATGATACCTCCTGCATTATCCTTTAGATTTATAAGTTACTGTCTATATGTATGGGCGGTGAAAACTTACGGAGAGTCCAAGAATGACATGCTGTTCCACAGGTCAGGGGTGTTCACTCTAGATCCTTCTTTGGATATGTCCATTACTTGCGAAGATGACATGATCATTGCCCGTCTTGTTCATGCTAGAACCAATACACTGATATCGAGGGATATGGCTTACAGCATTATTGCGTGTTTAACATCTGCGTTAGAAAAAATAAGTCAGTTGTATATCAGAACAAGCAGCGACTCCAGTGAAATCAGTGACGCAGCCTTTGTTACAAGAATTTGCTGTAACTCACCAGATAATCCCTGTATCATCGACGTCAGCCAACTAGAACACATAAGTAACATATGGATATGTCCTTCACATGGGATTGAACATAACATAAATATAATCACATCATGGTTCCAAGAAAAGGTATATAAAAATAAGTTTGAGTCAAATTATAAACAAAATATAACAAAGGGATACTCAAACTCATGAGTCAAAAATAATACTAATAATGCAATGGTCAATTATTAAAACGGCGAAAACGCAACTAACAGTACATGTAAATATATTTGTTTATGACAGGTGCAAAGAAATACAACGGGTTCAGACGTATTAACTTCCACCCTAACTTGAATATATAGTGCAGCATATGCGCTAAATACATCCAATTAGCTTTGGTTTTGACAGCTTAGTGAAAAATAGGAATACTACTGGACAACAAATTTGTGATAGATCATCGTTTGGAAATTAGTTAAAGACCAAGAATGTTAATGTTTAGGAGATACAGCACCTTTGATTTTTAGAGTAAAACGAAAAATCACAAAAAATACTGAGTTCCGAGGAAAATTCAAAACGTAAAGTTCCTAATTAAATGGCAAAATGGCAAAATCAACAGCTTACACACATCAAACAAATGAATTACACACGTCATATTCCTGACTTGGTACAGGTATTTTCTTATGAAGAGAATGATCTAACATCGTTTTGTTTTTCATGTTAATTCTATTGTATTATGAATACCACGTGTATCCACATGTTTTTTTCTTCAGGTGGACGACAAATGTGAACCAGATTGTCCAGGTATTGTTATCTTCATTTTCATTTGTAAGAAGCAGACATAATTATCACTTGTATTTTTTGTGATTATACCTTTTTTGTATAATCTCATTCATGACGATTTAATTGTTTCACTTGAAATTAGGTCCAGGGATAACCAATCAAAGAGACAAGGACAACCATATAGGCTCTAATTGCAGTGGGTATATACAAATCAAAACATGAAAAACATGAAAAAAGATTAAGACAGTGTTTCATCAAGAGACAAAGGCTTGAAAAGATATCAAGCAACTTATAATATCAAAGTATCGTCTGAAGGACCAGTTAATTACACCGAAAGTATCGTCAGTCTGGTTGTGAACACATTGGTGTTGACACGAGTATAACATATATGGTTTATATGTATATATATGTTTTAAATGTTTAAGTTATTTGAAATTCTTATCCCAGGCAAAGAGTACCTTAGCCGTATCTTACACAACATTTTGGAATTTGGATTGTCAATGCTTTTCAACTTTATACCTGCTTGGTTTTAATACTATTTTGATATGAACGTCTGTGCTGGCAATAAGTATCATTGATATGGTCATTAAATTAACGGTTTACAAAACTTTTGATTTTTTGAAATACTAAGGGTCGTTTACCTCAGAAATAGAGTACCTTAAATGTACTTAGCAAACATTTAGGAATTGTGGTCCTGAATACTCTTCATCTTCGTACTTTGATAGATATAGGAAGATGTGGTGTGAGTGCCAATGAGACAACTCTCCATCCAAATAACAATTTAAAAAGTAAACCATGATAGGTTAAAGTACGGCCTTCAACACAGAGCCTTGGCTCACACCGAACAACAAGCTATAAAGGGCCCCAAAATTACTTGTGTAAAACCATTCAAACGGGAAAACCAACGGTCTAATCTATATAAACAAAACGAAAAACGAGAAACACGTATATATTACATAAACAAACGACAACTACTGTACATCAGATTCCTGACTTAGGACAGGTGCAAACATTTACAGCGGGATTAAACGTTTTAATGGATCCAAACCTTCTCCCTTTTTCTGAAACAATAGCATAACATCACAACATAGAAAAACATACGATAAAATATCAATTGGCAGACTTAACTCAATCAAAAAACGTATGATTACACAATGAACTAATACATTTGATCTGCGATATCTGAATACAAATGCACAGTTAATAAAATATTAGAGACAAACATTCATGACCAAAAAGCTAACAAACAAATTCAAACACACTGAGAAATATTTAACCAATCAATGCTCACTTTAGAAAAAAAACGTTTTTTTATAATCTTGAAGTTTATACAAATGTTGTAAGAATAAGTGAAAAATTGAAGATATTACAAATAATCAAAGCTGGTGTACAGACAAGATCCATATAAATAAAAAATAACAAAAAAGCATTATAAACCGTATCAACAGGTCGAATTAACAAGAAAATACGATTTGAGAGTACTGGCAGTTACTGACAGCTAGTTAAAAGCCAAAACCAATTAATAGTAAAAAATCATGCATCAGAGACTAAAATCGACTAAAACACATCACAGGGATTTAGTATTTTAACGTCATTAATAGTCAAAGAAGACATGACTTGTGCAATATTTGGCTTTCTATTGTTTTTTTTGGATCGAGCGTCACGGATGAGTCTTTTGTAGACGAAACGCTCGTCTGGCGTCAATACAAAATTTACTAGTGGTATCTATAATGATTGTAGACGGAACGCGCGTCTGACGTATCTGAACATTCTGTGGAGTTCGGAATTTTTTCTTATTTGACTTTTTTTGGCAAAACATTTTAAGCCAGGAATAAAAAGAAACATCTGGATACCACAAAGTCAAATATTGATCAATGCGCAAAGTCTATCAAAGATATTACAAATCTAAAACGTGTGTAGTGACATTAAGATATATGTCGTTTACAGTTACAACTGAAGAGTTTTTGAAAGAGATTCCTTCAGATCTACATTTGCGTCGATTATCCCTGCTGTACAACAGAGATGAGATAAGACAACTGGCTATGCACTTGGGACTGACATACGCTGGATGGGAAAATGTTTGTGACCAAGAAAGTCAAAGTGACGAACCGGAGAAACTGAAATTTGAAATCCTCAGAAAATGTCGGAACAAATTTTCGTTGACATTTAAAAGCATTAAGGATGCCACAGAGAATGCAAATATACAAAACCCTCATACCATCTGCAAGGTATTAATATGATAATAATAAGTTAATTTGATATACGCATCGTGGTGTATCGAGAACAAAAAACATATAATATAAAGCAGCGTTCTTAAATATTTCTTTTCATAAACTAAAACATACATTGACGTGTATTAGCTTTCAATAACTTACATACATAACAGGATAAAGATATTCAACATGTTTAAACTGTTATCACACTTTGTCGAATATTTGATGTTATTGCAATAGTTATAGAAAAAAACATTCTCGGAAAATAGATACAAAACAACTTTTTGGGGGAATTTCCATCACGAAACCTCTTAAAACATTATTATAACTAGAACACACCCGCGAAATCGCTGGCATTCAGAGCGTAGTTTAAAGTATGTAAAGTGTTGTTGGAAGAATTTTGTAAAATATTGAATGACTGGAGAATTTCAGCAAAAGTATCATAAGTCATAGGTTATTGGGGACAGGAAAAGCTATTTTTGTTTATCCCTTCTCCTTTATTTCCAATATTCCCATTTTTTGTTTTTTTTATCAATTTCAATATGAACATACATTTAGTATGTTATGAACATTCAAGAAAGGAGCCTGTTATTCAGTGGTTGTTGTTTGTTTATGTGTTACATATTTGTTATTCGTTAATTTTTTTGAACATAAGTAAGGCCGCTAGTTTTCTGGTTTGAATTGTTTTACATTGTCAGTTCGGGGTTCGTTGTTAATATCTGTGTCATATTGGTCTCTTGTGGATAGTTGTCTCAACATGGCAATCATACCACATCTTCTTTTTTTTGTAATCAATAAATTTTGTAAAAGATTTAATGACTGGAGAATTTCAGAAAAGCTATCAACAATTCACATGAATATTTTAGCGCTTATCTGTATATTATGAACATTCATTACTATATAAATATAGTGTATTTACTTTCAATTCTAAGTTTACTAATCGATCCATAGTGGTCATTGATATAGTATACAGATCCTCCCTATTTAATAAACCCTGTGACTGCCGTGGATAGTAAACTTGAAAATGATAGCAGATAGGATTCTGAAAGTACACTTTATTCTTTATATGTATGTTCAAAGTATACAGAAAAACGCAAACCGGAAGTCTAATCTGACTTAAAATTTCGTCAAATGACAGGACAATATCCGGATGCCTTTTTTCTCGTTTTTTTCCAAAAATAACTCAATCTGAATAATCATATGAATGGATGACAAATTGCACTATGCACTGTACCTATAGGTCATAGAGGCGTGAGGATTAATTTATTGTGGAAAGAAGAAAAGCGACACCCAAAATGAGGTCTTCTCGTTTAATAGTATAGATGCAGTGTGTAATGTGTAATATACACGTCTACGTACAGTCTGTCTTGTTTTACTGATAATTCTTTTGATTATTAATAGGTTGTCTCAGGAGCAAATATTGATTTAGGTAAGTAGCAGTTTAATTTGAATGTCCGACATACGCGATATGTGTTATTTTCATTAACGACTTTACAAACAAGACAGCCAAACAGAGGGACGAAAGATACCAAAGGGACAGTCAAACTCATAAATCTAAAACAAACTGACAACGCCATGGCTAAAATTGAAAAAGACACACAAACAACAGCATACATGACACAACATAGAAAGCTAAAGAATAAACAACACGAAGTCCATAAAAAAAACTAGGGGTGATCTTAGGTGTTCCGGAAGGGTAAGCAGATCCTGCTCTACATGAGGCACCCGTTGTGTTGCTTATGTGATAACAAATCCGGTAAATATTATAATTCGGTAGGTCATATTCATGAAAGGGAAGGGAATTGTAGTTACGACGTAAGGAACATATCCGATATCATTTGTGAAACGGTTATTCCATAACGGTCAACCAACTCGTGATGGCGTCCGTAAAATGTACGAAGGGATGATTTCAACTTCACCATTTGGAACTCTTGGTTTATTAGCTTGCTTGTGAGCAGCAACCCTCTATTAAGCAAATCAAGATAGAAAATGCAAGCACAAGAATATTGTATCAATTGGGAGATATATATCCCGTGCTGCTGGAATGTTGCTACTTAGAAATGGAAAGTTCACAATTGAAAAGCTGAAATCATCTCTTTTGTCGTAAAGTTATATTTTCAAGATATGAGACTGACTTAACTGTACCTGTAGTATCCTTTATATCTAGTTAGATGGTATAGATGCATTCCACATAGTCACAAAATCTTGAATTATTTAGTGAAAGAACATCATCTATATAGCAAAAAGTAGAGTTAAAGGATATTTCTAACTTCTTATCTTTCTTCCTAAGAAGTTCCCGCATATCAAGCATGATCTTTGTAACACTCCTGAATTGGGAACACTTAGTAATAAACGTCGAACAAGGCGGTTGCAGATATATGAATATTCCGTTTAAAGCAGTGTAAAATATAAGTGTAAGAAATTAAAATATCAACAGGTCTGAACTAGCATTACACAACTGGTGTCCCATGCTTATATGTAGAATGACTTGTTAACCTTTTCTGTGCAACGGAGATTAACACATTTTGTGGCGTTGTTCGTATTGTTTAGTCTATGGTTTTCTATGTTTTTTTGTTAAATTGTTGTCTTTTGGTTGTTTTTATATTGTAATTACAATGTCAGTTTGTTTATTAGTTATGACTTAAAAACACTGAATATACCAACTGTGAACTAAAACACTAGCATATGACCAACAGACTGTTCGGTAGTAATTAGTTCATGTAAAGTTTTTTTTGTTTCTTCGTCGCTTTATTTAAGTGTTTTGCAAACATGTATCTCGATATTTGTAATGTTACAATATGACCGGCAAGATAATTAATGGGAAATACGAATGTCGACAGATTCAAATCGTTAAAACCAAATATAATTTACAATGTTTTCCGCAATATACTTTTTGGAATTCAATTTTAATTTCAAACTTACAGTTTCGAAGTCAAAGGCAAACCAAATTAGAAGTTATACTTTAATTGGTGTATTACCTGTGAGCTTTTGCCGTTTGTCTTGCAGATGACAAATGGGATATAGTACCAACGGACGAACACATCGATAGATTGGCCCCATTAATTGGGAATAGTTCTCTTCACTTCTTGATTGAACTTGATATGAAGTTTGAGACGTGGGAACAGATTTGTCACATTCAAGCAGACAGAGATTTGGTCAGACTGAACAAGAATATTTTAGAAGAATGGAGAAATCAGTTTTGCCGGGCGCACAATTTGAAACCAACATTGCGTAAAATTGGACAGGCATTTAGTAACGTTGGTAAACATGTCAAAATGGTAGAAAACACGTTATCAGATTTGTTTTGATTACCTTTCATTTAAACAACAATTTCATGTGACTGCAGAATGCTACAAAAAAAAAATAACATATTAAGAATAGAAGGAACCTACGGTACTCAACTGTTGCTGAAAGCTTAAGATTTAAATTGTAAAATAGTTAACTTTTGCCATCATAAACTAAGTAATCAGTGCATTATCTGTAAAACGTTGTTTTGAAATTGTTTCATGACATGTGTACCATTCAAGCACTTTTTTGTTTTAATCCTGAACATTTTGTTATTGAACACATTTTTTTTTACATTATGTTATTCTGCTTATATCTATTTCCCCTAAAGACTAATTCTCATATAGATACCGTTTTTATGTAAGAAAAAACTGTCAGATTTGTATGTATTATTATTTATCTTAAATATGACTTACGGAAAACAAAATTATCTCTTCAACGCATCGTGATTTATCACTGTTGTTGTTGTCTATTCATTTGGTTTGTTTGAGGTTTTTGGTTTTGCCATTTGATCATTTGATTAGGGACTTTCCGTTTTAATATTTCTCAGTTCTCGGTGTTTTTGTTATCTAACTTTCTACAATAAAAATTATTAAAATAGTTTTAAAGCATTATCATCAAAATTTTGGTTGGGACTGTTAATAACTTGAAAAAAAAACATTTAAAAACTTATCCGAACTTTAACTTTAATTAAAAGTCAAACATAATGAACCAGTATTTTTGTTTTGTTTTGTTTCTACTATAAATCAAATAAGTTTTGTTTTATTTTTTTGAATTTGTTTTTTGAATTTTTGTTTGCTATTAATTTTTGTGTGTGTGTTTTGACTATATATAAACATGATCCGATGAGGTTAATTATAACTACATATGTCATAAAGTGTTTGTGTATTTATTGATTATCGTTGATTATCTCAACGAGGTTGATTTCTCGCTTGAGCTGGTACAGCGAAAGTGAGAAAAGCAATCGAGTTGAGATGACCAAATGATAATCTGTTTATCGCTATTTTATCTATGACGACGTTGTCAATTTCAATGTCAATTTCGTTAGCAACGCCACATGGCCTCCTTAGTTTCTAGCGATACTTTTTCCATATCAAGCGAGAAGCATGCTATGAAAATTATCACAAAAAAGATCAAAGGGAAAATGCGCAAAATAGCGATAATGACTATTATAATGCACGTGCCTTTGTGAATACTTAATATCAACAAGCAGTATTCCAGTGACTATATATATGAGCAAGTGCATTTGAGATGACTATACATTAATAAGTGCGTATGTAACAAAACAATATCAGGAACGGCAATTGTAATGACTATATATGAACAAGCGCGTCTGGATCACATGATATAAAAACGAAAGTGCTCTTTGATTGACTATACGTTAACGAGTGCGTTGTTGGTGACTGTATATGAACAAGAGCAGTTGAAATTACTATATATGAACAAGCGCATTTGTAAAGACTGTCTATAAAAACTGAAGAGCTCTTGTATTGAGTATATGTAAACAAGTGCGTGTGTTATGACATTATAAGAAACCTTGCGTTTGTAACACCAATACATGAACAAGAGCGTTTGTAACACCAATACATGAACAAGAGCGTTTGTAATGACTATATATGAACAATTGCGTTTGTTATTGATTTGTGTAAAACTATCATTCGTGATCTGACTATATATAATAAAGTGCACTTTTCGATAAATCAATAGCACAATAATTGATGTTTCTTCTTTTTATCGAAATAAGTGGATGTGAAACAAGTTAAAGACAGTCGCAAAAGCATACAAAAAAACTTATAAACATTTTAGATTATACTTGGTGCATTTTATGATGTAATGTCTCTAAATTTTGTGCATTTGTTCTATCACCATAGAATACCCCTATTATCATCAAACAGACATATTATTTTCTCCAAAGGTTTTGAATACCGATGAAGGGAATGCATCTTATTAACTACATTGGTTAGGATTTTAAACAAATCCGTCTTCACATGTAGTGCCGACGCAATTCGCTAAGTGTTGGCACTTTTAAAGACGTCATTGCCTTTACAGAAAATCAATGTTGTCAATACAACACAACAGTGTAAACGGGAAAACTGTGATAATCAAATACTAGAAAACAATAAAATAAAGGAAATAAGATTTAAAATCATAATTTCAAGGGTACATAAAATGTTTATACTTTTCTAGTCGAACTGTGCTTTTAATGAGACTTCATTTTTATCATTTAAATGGCGGAAACTTTCCAAAATGTCTGTTATCAACGCACTTTGTAGTTGATTCGGTATTTTGCGAATTTCGTTTTTATGATACCTGATTGCTGCCTACAAGACATTTTAATCAAAGTTTTATTTAATCATGACTTTGTCCAGTGGCAGGTTTTCAGGGCTCAATTATGATTTTTTTTGCGTTAGATAAAAATGACATATATTCTACTGCTCTTATCTAAAAAAAAATCATCTCTCGATTGTAACAAAAAGTTAATCAATATATTCCATTTATCAACGAGCGTCTACTTGAAATGAGTAACCGCACCAGTACTGTCAGTTGGCCATGATCAACTCGACCTTCTGTTATCTAAAAAGTAAAATCACAAAAATACTGAACTCAGAGGAAAATCAATTTGGAAAGTCCATAATCACATGGCAAAATAAAAAAAACAAAACGCATAAAAAACGAATGGACAAGAACTGTCATATTCCTGACTTGGTAGAGGCATTTTCACATGTAGAAAATGGTGGATTAAACCTGGTTCTATAGCGCTAACCCTCTCACTTTAATAGCAGTCTCATCAAATTCCGCTACATTTACATGATGCGTTAAATAAACAGTCACAATTAATAAAATAGTCAAAATATGGGTACATCAGTCATCATCGTATAACAATTTAACAGGACACAAAAACATCTACTATCTACGAACACATGGATTGATTTGAGTGTCTGACGTCAGAAAAATTGTATACGTCACATACATTTGTCGTTCGATGTGCATACAATAGTTATCAAAAGTACCAGGATTATAAACAATTTTAAAATTTAAATAGCAATGAACGCATACAGGGTAAAAAAATCAAAAGTATGTAAGAATAAATTACAGAAATAGACCGAGATTCAAACTAGTCCAAAAGTTATACATAGAATTTATGAGAATCCAAAACTTTTAAAAGGAACAATTTAACAGGACACAAAAACCTATCTACGGACACATGGATTGATTTGAATGTCTGACGTCTGTCGAAGTTTAACATTACTTTTGATGAAAAGTGTCGTGTTGTTGAAGCTTTCCATTTTGAGATATTTGGTCGGTAACTTATCATTTTTATATTGTATCCTTTATTCCATATTGAATACCTAAAATATAAGCAGTTTAAAGCTGCTGAATAAAGGCAACAGTGGACTGCCGCTGTTCAAAACTCATAAATCCATGGACAAAGAACGAAATCGGAGTATCAAACTAAAACCGAGGGAAACGTATTAATTTTAAGAGGAGAACAACGACACAACACCGAAACGTAACACACACAGAAACGGACCAAGCATCATACAAAACACCACGAGAATAAAAAATATAACATGAAAACCATATACATGAATTTGGGATAGACAAGTACCGTGCCACGTCTTATCTCAATATCTCAAAAATAAGAGAAAACACAAACGACTCAACGTTAAAATGCAACACACACATAAACGAACAATAATATAACAATGGCCATCTTCCTGACTTGGTACAGGACACTTTTAAAGTGGAATAAAAGTGGTGGGTTGAACCTGGTTTTGTGGCATGCCAAACCTCGCACTTTAATGGCAAAGTTAAATATAACATTGAGATGACAACATGATATTACAGGACTACAATACAAAAAAATAGGAGAACATATTAGACAGAAAAAAACATGATTAATTGCTGACACATAGGTTTTACTATATATCTCCCATTTGCCAGAGAAAACGTAGGGGTGGAAGTATTACTCTCTATATAATATATTCTTTATAAAAACAAACATCATCTGTTTATTCATTTGCACATCTTTAAATAATTTTAGATATATGACCGTACCCTTTTTAATTATATTTTGTGTTGATTCTTACCATATATTCAAGTTCAAATTATATTACGAGAAAACCAAAGACAACCAATTCCGAAATATGTTGATATCTAAATAATGTTCCCAGTTAACTGCCTGTTTCATCGAAAAGACATGTGTGTCACACACTTATAAGGGAATATTTGTGAAATTCATGCATTTGTATTTGTAATTACAATCCATGATGCGTAAACTACTATAACCCATCCCCCGCAAAAAAAACCAAACGGTTATATACATGTAGTATGTAATAATTGCAAGGTTAATAACTACAGTATCCTCCAGCTGATCACAAATGGAAGCTATTTGAGATGTTTACATTTCAGTTAAGTATATCTAAAATAATAAATAAAGTCAATATGTTTTGGACCTTTTTTGGCTTAAAAGCATAAAATAATAGAGAATTGCACTAATGTAACGGTTCCTGACTTGGAGCATGTATATTTTATAGTTAAAGTGTCAGGGTGTGACATTTTTTATGCCGAGTTCTCTCCATTAATTGTCTGTGGTATATTAAAATGATTGGATGGATCTTAACAGCAGTAGACCAATAACGAGAAATTCCAAACTCAAGGTTATAAGGAGTTTCTTAACATTTCAATTCCTAGGCAAGGATTTTATGAACGAGAGGCGTGATTACGGTTGAGGGTCCATGGGGGAAGCTCAGAAGCTCCTGAATTTCAACAATTTAGCATCAAATTATGAAGTAATCCCTCTATTTTTGATTAAGTTCGGGTTTCGTTGAACGACACACATGATACAAGACAAATAAACACTGAAGAATAAAGTTCTTTCGTTCTGAGTATTGCTTCAATGTGGAAATATACATATCTCTAGTATACATGTGCCTTGACGCAAAACCTTAAATGAACACAGAAAAATACTGACGGACTCTCATTTTCAATTACTAGAGTGGATTCATTACAACTATTTTACGTGGATTTCTCATATAACACCCGAACAATTAAATCTGATTATACTATATACTTATGATTACGCTGTAAACATTTTTCGCAATTACTCACTGAAGATTCAATCTCGCAGTTACTTTAGTTAGTTTAAAGACCTTATCTAACTGATTAGGTATAGGGTCCAATCGAAAAATGGAAAGTGTTTTACCTAGGAAGTCGATAAAATCCTCAAGATTTATAAACATAACTGCAAACTACATTTTTAGTGTTCAAGTTAACCATATGTGTGAGTTTTAAAATTGGCTTATGAAGCACGTATGTGGAGCAAAAGTTGCTGACCCTTCCGGAGAGCCTGAGATCGACCCCAGTTTTTGTGATTTATTTAAGTACTATTGTGTTTTAAATATAGTTTAATTTAAACATATTTTATTGTTCAAAACAAATGGATTAGACACAAGTTTTTCAACTTAGTTCCGTCTTCTCCATAATATCCATGAATATACATTATATTTATATAGCACATTACATAAATTTGTATTTTTCTAATAAGCATGAAGGCATGAAAAATAATTAAATAAATCACAACTGTTGTTATTATAATATTCATACACAAAGAATAATAGAAACGGCTCAATGGATATCAAACGTTCTTCTTTTAAATAATCAAACACACCCAAACGATCGGTCTAAAGGGAAAACACCTACTGTTACCAGTGTGTTTTTAAATGACTTTCTATAATATTTACCTGTATAAGTTGTAAAAGTAACATGCAATATTGTGAATATATATAATTGTGATACGGACATTAAATTCTGACGTTAAAAATGCGGATAAAGGGATGACAAGAACATAGATGCAAAAGAGGAACGAAAGATACCAAAGGGACAGTCAAACTCATAATCTAAAACAAACTGACAACGCCATGGCTAAAAATGAAAAAGACAAACAGAAAAACAATAGTACACATGACACAACATAGAAAACTAAAGAATAAACAACACGAACCCCACCAAAAACTAGGGGTGATCTCATGAGCTCCGGAAGGGTAAGCAGATCCTGTTCCACATGCGGCACCCATTGTGTTGCTTATGTAATTTCAAATCCGGTAAATAGTCTAATTCGGTAGGTCAAATTCCTGAAAGGGAAGGGGATTGTAGTTACGAAGTAAGGAACATATCCGCAAGTATCGTTTTTGTTTTAACTTCAATAATTGAAATCCATTGAGGCGAAACATTATGTTAACCGTTATAAACAACAAATCAATCATTCGAACAATGCATCGTCTGTACTTTAGACTAGTAAATAAAACAATAACCAGCAAGGTTGTTATCAGAGTGAGAAACGTTGCGTTTCTTTTATATATTTATGTACTGCAGCAAATATTACAAAATTGTCTTTTGTATTAATGTTGTCATTCCAAACAATAACAAATCAAGTGTAACAGGAATGTCTAAGTGGGTCAGTTCAGTAAGCATAACATTTCGTTGCGATGCAAAGTTATTACAATATGATAAATAGTGTTCACTTTCACTAGTGTACCCACATGCACAATATGCATCATGTACTAAATTGGCCTTGTTTAAAGCTGCGCTTAGTGCACTGCACTTGTTGCGTAGCCTTGCATGTAATACAGATAGCAGTCTATCTCCATAAAAATAGTACCTAGAAGGTTTTACATTATGAAAATACAGTTGTTGCAATTGTAACTTGAAAGAAAAGAAAGTAGGAATTTGACGAATATGCAAATCTAATTCATTCCACAATGTAATAGAAGATGGAAAAAAAAGACTGTTGATAAACTGATAAACGATTCAATGGTATATTAATATTATGTCTATTTCGCAGGTTATAATTATTAGTTTCTGATACATACGATCGTTAAAAGCCGGTAAATCCTTATCTGGATTCTCCAAATTAGCTATAGAACAGAAATATTTATTCAAAATTTCAGACTTTTTAGAGCTCTCATATGCCAAATTATAATTTTGATTCGGATCCTTCAAAGGTGGTACGTCATGAACAGGCCTGTCGCTTTTAATGTGCATATTAATAATCTTCCAATACTGCTTCGGACTCGCTTGTTTGATTTCATCTAAATTTTCATTTAAACTGGCATAAAAGTGTTTTTCAGCCTGCTTTTTCATGTTATTTACTTTGTTTCGCTTTTGCTTAAACTTAAGTTCAGCGAAAGATGATTTCAAACGTAGAAATAATTTACGAAATCTGTCGCGCTTAGTTAGAATTATACCAAATTTTGTCATCACATCGCACTACAATTTCTCGTGTAGGTATACATTATGATGCTATGTCAAGGAGTGATTTAGTGAAATTAGTGCAAGCAACATTCATGTTATCTGCGTCAGAAATCAAATGCTCCCAATTGGTCCTTGATACCTTTTGATTCATGATTCAAAATCCCCATTTTTATAATCCCAAATCTTCCGCTTATAAGTACGACTACTAGTAAATCCGCAATTAATTGTGACATATGTTCCATCGTGATCACTGATCTCTCTATCAATAGGTACCGTGTCTTTATCGACAACTGGTATCGAGTCTGTAACTAAAATAGAATCGCACAACGAAGTGTTACCTGTACGTGTATCACAGTGCGTTGGCTTATCTATAATGTTAATGAGGCTGTTAATGAAAACAATATCTCTTATATTTGACGATATATCTGACATGAAATTTTTGTTCAGATCACCCAAACAAATTATACTATTATTTTCATCTAAGGCCCTTTCAACATCATATCAAAATATTGCCAGAAACAAACTGAAGACTGTCGCTCTGATCTATAATTTATATTAATCAGTATTGATCGAAGTTTCGTTTTTAATTCGAACCACATACTTTCTACTTCATCATGTTCTAAATCAACACGACGAACAATATTAATTAAACTTTTATAATACATAATTATGCCTCCGCCGTTGGCATTCCGGTCTTTTCGAACTGGCTTCTCAAAACCAAATAATAGTATATCGAAATCAGTAACGTTGACATCTAAATGTGATTCGGTAAAAAATACTATATCGAAATCTTCAATTATGTCAATAATATAATTCAGCTTGTTTCTTAGGCTTCTAATATTACCGTGGAAAATTGACAATGTTTTTTCGGGCGGGTCTGGTGCGCCTCCTGGACCAGGATTACTTTCTATATCGCCACATATTAACAATAAGCTATATAACAACATATAAAATGATACAATATCAAAAAATGATTTATATTTACTTAGTATCCACAACTTACATTTCTCTAAATTTACACATATTTCAAAAAGTACATCATTTAAACTAACAGTATGTTTAATAACTGTTTTTACACAACCAGAGCTCAGTTTGCAATAAAACAGTCCTATTGATATTCTGTGTGCAACAATACTCATTGTCGAATACAAAGTATTCTAGTATTAAAAAATAGGACCGTTTTAAGACATTTAAAGAATACAAACAATAGCACTTCGAATGATCAAAATTGAGTTTTTCAATGGCCTTACATTGATGTAACAATTATGTACAAATTGAGGTATAACAACGTAAAAGTTGAACACATTGAAAAAAAAGGTGGTGGTGGTTGCGAAATTGAACGAGAGAAATTTGTAATAATCAAAAGTTATACATGTATTATTGATGTTCATGTGCAAAGAACAAAAATTATTGTATTATCAATTATTATTGTCGATAAAATGAATAAAAGGCGGAGTCTAATAAGGTTTGATATTAACATGATTAAGGCCATATGTTATTTACTACTAATCACGCTAGAGTAAGCATGACACTCGACTGTTAATTAAACAACGCAAGATAATTTGTATATAGGTTTTGAAACTGAGAACTCTACTCGTACATTTGCCACAGTATTTACACACTCAACAGTGTATGTAAACAGAAGCACGGGCTATGTCATATAATAACAATAACAAAACACAGGATAATACAGTTCAAAACGGCAAGAAAAAAAAATAATAAGACACATTCGTATGATTTTGCCATACAACCCAATATTATACAGAATATTTCAGTACAAGAATATTAAACTTGGGGCAAACGGAATGTTTAATCCTCATCTTGGCTATCACCCTCAAGGACTTCCTCACCGAGTTTATATATGTCTTGTCTAGATTTTATCTTTTTCGGGCTGGATACATCAGTTTTCTTAACAAGTATTGTGCCGTCATGTGTCCAGAACGAATGTATCTTGTCTTTGGTACGCAGAGTATTTAGACTGTTTTTCAGATCATATCTGTGTTTAGTTAGGTTCTCAGCTATAAAAATCTTGTCGGGGTTGTTTTTAAGTTGCTTCTTATTTTTTATATTTTAAAATATAGATAAGGGACCATCAATTGCGTACGTTCTCCGATGTTGAATTTGTTGATTCCAGTTGTTACGATTGTTGAATTTATGTTTTTGAGTAATGTCAGTTTTTACCCATCCTGTTTCATACATGTTACTTACGAACACATCCACGTGTCTATCATCAACATGCAGGCTCATTAACCTCTGTTCTTTTGGGTTAGATGTAAAATGTTGTTGGAATCCGAATGAAAAATGACAATATCTTGGCAAATAAGCTGTAAAAGAGGGGGTGTTTTAAACTTTTTTTATTATGGCCTGGGGATATGGATTTATTTTGATTTTTCCGTCGTTTAGCTGACCTAGCCCAAAAGGTACAATTCACTTGGTACAGACATTGTCTGATGTGAAGCATAGTGCATTAAACATTTTGACACCTTTTTTTAAATTTTCACATATTCCATCAATATATTAGTTTGAGGAGCATGTTTCTTTTAATCTTTTGTTTCACTAAAAAACGACCAGTTTTTGTCAATAATATTTAGCTTATCTTTAAGTTTTACGGAAAACAAAAAAACAGACATGTTTTTGTCAATAACACGTTTTCGATATTCATCGCTTGTAAGCCTTTTTTTTTAAATTATCTGAAAACATTTTTACATTATATTTTTGTTTTTTTTACAAAAAAAAAAATCGGTGTATTAAGATATCTCAAATTATCCAAAGAAAATAGTTAAATTCAATCTTCTATATGTAAAATGTTTCGTATGGAACAGTGGCGGATCCAGGGGGTGGTCCCACGGCGCACCGGACCACCCCCATGACGAACCTCAATTTTTTTTTAAAGTGTCTATTTTTTCAATAACTATCTAATTAACAAATTAACACTTAAGATTAATCCTTTCATCGCACTAATTGGTTCTGGATTACCTGGATACCTGGAGGTGTCACAATGATGGAATACGGATCAATGAGTATCACCTGTATACATGTAATCAAATTGTCAAAACAGCTCGTCAATATAACTAATATGACTTCTTATTTTGAAAGGTAAATACAAATTATTTTTGTATTTTAAGTGAAATTTCCATATATAATTGCATTCTCCAACTAACGGAGTCTCGGTTTTAAATTTCATTTATGTACATTTTGAAAAAAAAACAATCATTATGAATGAATTAAATTAAATTTGTTTATCTATCTCTTTGAGCCCCCCTTTTCCCCCATCACCAACAGCAATTCAAGCACTGAAGTTGGTTCTGGCATTTGTACAAAGCGCAACATTTGATGAAATTAAACACTTTGTAGACTTTTACCATACTGATTTGCCGAGTCCATGTTGGAACCAAACATAAAAAAAAATATAGATAACTGTGCAAGGAAACCCCGCGAAGCATGATGTTGAATTACCTGATAAACGACTCTTAAGTTTGTTAAATTAGTAAATTTTGAACAATTTTACGTAAAACTATTTTTACCGATTCGGAACATTTTAGCTAAACCTTTTTTACAGCTTGCCTTATTCAGATGACAGTTG
The DNA here is from genome assembly GCF_036588685.1 of Mytilus trossulus. Classification (NCBI taxonomy): domain Eukaryota; kingdom Metazoa; phylum Mollusca; class Bivalvia; order Mytilida; family Mytilidae; genus Mytilus; species Mytilus trossulus. Next base: position 61,609,957 of record NC_086385.1, on the reverse strand, counting down.
TATGTTGTGCTATTTTAGATTGCAAGATATTGTATAGAGTCTTAAATAAAAATCAGTTTTACATGTCTTTAAATTCCTTTACCTAGGAATATGTGCATCGCATGGTGTTGTCCAAATTCATGATCTTCCATAATGTCGAAGGTATTTTTAAACCTTTTTCATACCATTCAATATTCATTTGGGACCACCCCCAAATTTGTTTCTGGATCCGCCACTGAGGAAAGCCACAGTGAACCCCCCGATTCTTATTATTTTCCCCCTTAAAAATAAATGGATACAAATAAATTTTCGGCTCTGACAATCCCGCCGATTATTATAAATTCTACAATCTTCGGCTTTTCAAAATCTACGGCTTTTTCAAAATCTTCGGCTTTTCAAAATCTACTGTTCATCTTGGTATTTTTTTATGACAGTGTGGTCTGTTCGTCGTGTTCATGATCTATTAAGGTGTTGTCTGTTCATCCTTGTTATGATCTATTACGATATTGTCTGTTACTCGTGTTTATGAACTATAACAGTGTGGTCTGTTCATCGTGTTTATGATCTATTAAGGTGCTGTCTGTTCATCCTTGTTATGATCTATTACGGTGTTGTCTGTTCATCCTTGTTATGATCTAGTATGATGTTGACTGTTCATAGTGTTTATGATCTATTATGGTGTTGTCTGTTCGTCGTGTTCATGAACAATTATGGTGGTGTCTGTTCATCTTGTTTATGATCTATTATGGTGTTGTATGTTCATTGGGTTTTTGTTCTATTATGGTGTTGTCTGTTCATTGGGTTTTTGTTCTATTATGGTGTGGTCTGTTTTATTGAAACTATTGATTTTGACTTCTCCTAGTGATCTTTTCTATGTTCATTGTTTTGCAGAATTCAATAGAAATTGCATGTATAAAAAGTGCACCGAATGTAGAAATACACACAATTTACAAGAACCTAAAAAAAATGCTTTGAACAGTCAAAAACATTGAAAGTATCTACAAACTACATATGTCTCACTCGCCTTTTGAATCCCTACTCCATCGTTCGGTCACAATCAAGCATAAGAAACAAATCTCAAAAGTGTAGCTCGAGATAAAATAAAAACGCCAGTTAGATAAAACACATTGTTTCATTGAAAAGTCATGTAATCGTTAACATAATAAAGGGAAAATTACCAATGTAAAGCACAGTATAGTTTGTATTATGCATAGTGTTGCAAGGTTTCGAAATGAAATGTCGATTATTATATTTTGTTCATGAACATCGATCGTGAAAGAGAAATGTATGAAAAGATGACGCGCATTTAACACAGGGAACATAACATTTATGATATAATAAAACCAACATCTGTCAAAATCATCATTGCACACAATGTCCTTTTAGAATCGAAGTATCAAATGTTTTTGTCTGTTATGTAAAAACTGTGATGAGATAATTACAAACAAAACACCAAGTATAGGAATGTTGTTGCGACATATTCCGACAGTTTTTAGTAGGTGAAGATTCTTATGAGATAAATATACACAAAATACCAAGTAAATAAGTGTCATTGCCTGTGTTGCAACACATTCCTCCTTGTATGTGAAGACTATGATAATTACACTCAAAACATCCCAGTATTATAATTTTGGTGCATATGATGAGATTGATATACTCAAAACACCAAGAACATAATGTTGTTGCCTGTGTTGCGACTCATTCAGACAGTCTTTAGTATGTGAAGACTGTGATTAGATAAATACACACAACACACCAAGTATAAGATTGTCGTGGCCTGTTATATGTGACGACTGTGATGAGATAAATACGCATGACACACAAAGTATAAGAATGTCGTTGTCTGAATGTGAAGACTGTGATAAATAATACACAAAACCAAATATTTATCTCAAATAGTTTTCAATGACAAAGACTGTTAGAATGTATCGCAACACAAGCAACGACACTCTTATACTTGTTTGTTCATCGTGTTTATGATGTATTACAGTGTTGTCTGTTCATCGTGTTTATGTTCTATTGAAATTTTGTCTGTTCATCGTGTTTATGATATATTGTTGTGTTGTCTGTTCATTGTGTGTATATTCTATTAAATTGTTGTCTGTTCATCGTGGTTATGATTTATCACAATATTGTCTTTTCATCGGGTTTATGCTCTATTACGGTGTTGTCTGTTCATCGTGTGTATGTTCTATTAAAGTGTTGTCTGTTCATCGTGGTTATGATTTATTATGGTGTTGTTTGTTCATTCTATTTATGATATATTACAGTGGTGTCTGCTCATCATGTTTATGATTTCTTACGGAGTTGTCTGTTTATCGTGCTTATGATTTGTCTGTTTTATTGAATCTATTGACTTTGACTTCCCCTTTGTGTTTTTTCTATATTTATTGATACCATATTCAACAAGAATGGCATCCATACAGATGAGACTGAATGGTGAAATACATACAATGTATAGGAACCTGCAACAATGTTATGAACAATCTGACACATTGACAATATCGACAAACTGCGCATGTCAGACTCGCCTATTGAATCTTTGCTCTATCGTGTGTTAACAAAGTAAAGAAACAAATCTCAAGTGGAGATAAAAATAAAATCGCCAGTTAGTTAATACACATTGTTTTAATAAAAAAACTTGTGATGGTAACCGCAAACATAATTAAGGGAATATTAAGAAAGTAAAGAACTGTAGAGTATTTATTTTGCTTAGTTTTGCAAAGTGTCGATATGCAATGTCGTTTATTACATTTTGTTTATGAATATTGATCATGAAGGAGAAATGTAAAAACAGATGACGCAACACAAGAAAGATGAATTTTCAAACATAGGAAAAACAACATCTGTCAAAAATCGATATTGCACACCAAGTCTTTTAATAATTGAATAGACGACATTGTAAAAACAAGCACCGTCACTTTAGCAAGAGGTTTGCTTTCATACATTTGGGTGAGTGTTCATACATTCTAGTATACAGTCTAACAGACATTTTCAGAATCTATTCGATAACAGCGCTTACTCCTACATCTAAACATACAAGTAACCTTTTTGAGAATGGTTCATCTCAATCTGTACAGAGACCAAAGACAAGTATTTTATAATGTTTTCTAATTGAATTTCAAGTACTTTATCAAGCTTTGTATCCTTCTGAATAATTTGTATCTTTTAAGCTCTGTTCATGTAGTTGAATTAACCAGACGAGACGGGAAACGAATTAATAAACTTTCCTTTACTAATTGATATATCGGGGTATACGATGAAACATTAGTGACGTCCACTTTCAATAGTTGTACATTTCTTTCCAGTGGTTCGCAATCAACATATACAGAAATATTGGTAAGAATATAGTGTTAGAGGTGTGATTGTTTAAATAAGTTGATAGTGGCTTTGAAGTAGCTATCAGTAACTGCGAGTACCCTCCGATCAGTATTTTGTGTCTTTTGGTTGGTATGATACACGGTGACGTTCACTCTGTGTTTTTGTTAGATGTATTTCTAGTTGTATTTATCTGATGAGTTAAGACCTTTTCAACTGAATTATCTAGTTTGTTCTCACGTTATACTGTTATACCACTCTCCCATATTAGGAGAAGGCCTAGGTTGTGCTTTTGTTTTGTAAACGAATTTTAAAAAAATATTGTAAGGAGCAAAATACTCAAATTTATTTCGAATATTAATGCGAATATTTCTTTGATTTGATAAGAAATTATGAACAGCCATTTAATATTAGTACTTTCTGTATATTCGGACTGGTTGTTTTTCGTGAAATATGCTGAAATTAATGGAAAACAAACTGAACTTTTATTAGTATTGCTTAAAATGATTGTTTTCTTCCTTTATATTAAAAAAGATACAAATTCAATTGCAATTTGTCTAACTAAACTGTTATTTACATATTCAAAATCATCAATTTTCTTCTTTGATTAAAAATAATTGATATGTGTAGCTAGATTTTTTATAAGAATTTAAATAATGAATGGGGACAATTACTCAACCTTTGTTTATGCTGAATATGAATAATATAATTTTGGAAGTAACGCGTCTTCTGATTGGCTGATGTTATCTTGTTATCAGCCCATAGACATAATTTAGTCATCAACGTTTTTTCATGGCTTTCTACGGTTTAAAATATAATTTAGAATTAAATTATAAGAAAGACTATTCAAGCCAAACATTTGAAATCCGAAGATGTATAAGTACCGAAAATCGTTGAAGAGCTAATATGTCAAAAATACCAACAATAAATAGCCAAATTCATCTAAAGCCAACTTTGCCTGAGGGAGTTGAAACTTTGGTTTCATAATAATTTCAAAATTTATAAACAGACAATTTTAGAAAAGTTTGTTAAATCATGCTAGTACCGAAGCACTGACTACTGACATGAATTATTATTTCATTTTATTTCAGTATTTTATGTGCATCAAGATTGATTGTTTTTCATAAAATATGCTGAATTACAGGGAAAAGATACTATGTTGTTTTTGAATAAGAATGCAATCATTCCCTTATTTAAATGGAAAATATTACCTGCCATTAATCTTTTTCTACTTTTTGTGGCTTAGAATTAGTTGTGTTTCATTAAATTAAAATATTAACATAAATACTATATTAAAATGTTGTTCGCATTGTTTAGAATTACTTATTTCTTTTGTTTCGATGACAAAAAATGCAATATTATTTGAAAAAATTTAATACAAAGGCCCCAAGTTTTTTTTATAGGAACTTTGATATTGTAATATTGTAAGTAGAATAGTAATTGAACTTTTGTTTGTGTTGAATAAGAATGAAATAATATTTTATTTGTGATAGAAATCATGAATCGCTATGCCCGTGTCTGTTGTTCTGATTGGGTTCCATTAATATACCCACCAGAACTAGAAATTAAAGAGACCACAGCCACGGCTTCCTCCGCCTCATTTTTAGACTTATACCTCGAATTTGACATACACAGTCATCTCAGTACCACAATCTATGACAAACGAGACGATTTTAATTTTGAAATTATCACTTTCCCCCACCTTAGTAGTAATATACCAACTTCACCTGCATATGGAATATACATTTCCCAACTTATTAGGTATTCAAGAGCTTGCAACTCCTATTCAGACTTTGTAAAACGTCACCAGTGTCTGAGCAGAAAGTTGATGAACCAGGGGTATGTCAAAGAACGTCTCGTCCTTTTTCTAAAAAAAGTTCATCGGAAGATACCCAGAACTTGTTGATAAATATTCCGTATCAACTTCACAAATGATACAAGATGGTCTTGAAGTATAGATTTTGCGTACTGACGTTGGTTATTATCTTAAAAACGTGTTCTAGTTTTTTTTCATTTGTCTTTATTAATATTACTTGTACTGTTAAGTCAGTTTTTTTAGATATTCTTTTGAAGTGAATCTGTGGTTATGTAAAACATTATACTTTGAACGACAAAATTATTTCATTTATTAATTTTACTTTTACTTATGGATCTTGATATGCTATGAATGACAAAACTATTTTATTCAATAATACTACTTTTTCTGTTAAGTCTGTTTTTTATGATATATATTTGACGTGAAACTGTACTTATGTATCCCGTCATACTTTGAACCACACAGTTATTTTATTTATTATTATTACTGTTAAATCTGTCTTCTGTTATATATACTTTACGTGAGTCTGCATTTATGAATGCCGTCATACTTTGAACGACAAAATTATTTTTATGTCTACCTGTGCGAATTGAAGGTATCGGGATCGTTCGCCCTAATCTCATTAATGATAGGAATCATAAATAAATATTCGGTGAATTTAAACAGACTTCAACATATGCCATTACATACAAATAGTTTATTCTTCAGTTGTTTTACGTGTAAAAATACAATGTAGTGCTGAAATTCACAAAAACTAATTGCCTAGTAACATATTTACATACAGATACTTACTTAGTTATCAATACCTTGAATTCAAAATATCTTGTAGTCCTGAAATTTACAAGAACTTATAACCTAGTAGCAGCTAGCTATAGACAACACACTACATCGTAAATATTCGGCGAATTTGTCAAGAACTTATAACCGAGCAGCAGCTAGCTGTATACAACACAATACATCGTAAATATTCTGCGAAATTGTAGACTGACTTCAACATATTCAATGTAAATACACAAAACACAACACTGTAATAAAAAATAAAATTCAGAGCGAACATACCCAGGGCGACCAGGAAAAAGGGCGGACGGTCTCAGGGCGAAACGGAACTAGGGCGAATCGAAATCAGGGCGGACGGACCCGGATTCGCGAATTTTAAACGCGCAATTTTATCCAGTACTGAAAACCTTCTATCCTTTACGGGTAGACTTTACATGGATAAATTAAGTCGTATAAGAAAAACAAAATGAGTATGTTAAATTTGATGTATGCCTTTTGTGCTTCTTTGTTACATTTGTTGTTTTTATAGTGATATTAAGATGATAACACAATATTGACTGCTGTACCCTTATTTTTGACATTTTTACTCTTTGAGTATGTTTGTTTTGTTGATGCATCGTTGAAAATGTAATGAAGTTTGATGCGACTGTCATACAAGTGGGAGGTTTATTAAACCAGATTCAATCCACCATTTTCTACATAAGTCAGGAATATGACAATTGTTATCCATTCGTTTGATGTTTTTGACTTTTGATTTTGCCTTCTGATTTTGGATTTTCCTTTTTGAATTTTCCTCGGAGTTGAGTATTATTGTGTTTTTACTTTTTATTTTTTTTGTTACGTTTTTGATTTTAACGAACGCAATCTATGTATGACTGGTACATTATTTAACCAGGAATATCCTTACCATGAACTAATTTTTCCATATATATTGGTTTTGAAGTTTGGTTGTACCTGTAGAAAACTTATTTCAAACGGGATAGCATATCCTCATTTTTACGGAAATGTTGTTAACCGTGCCCGGAAATTTAGAAATGATCCTTGATTCCTCAGGTCTTGCAAAAATAAAACTTATCAGTATCACTTCTTAAAAATCAGCCAATAGGTCTGGTCTATCAACGACGAAGTTAACCTACTTGTTTGCTTAAATGTTCTCAAGTTAACTTGGAAAGAAGTCACGAAGTGTGCTTCAAGTCAACTTTTGTACAGGTTAGGACCACACCCATCTGTAGGTATATTCTGCAAAACATTATTCAAGCGAAATATTTTTAGCGTGTTATGAAGCAAATATTACTAATTGGAAGATTCTTTACATATTGCTCAGTTTTTTTATGAATAATGCAAATGTTTCAGGACTATGCTGAACTGTTGGTATATGATTGGTGTTGCCTTCAGCTTATACCATGTATCGAATTCAGGAAGTAAGTTTAAGTATTTACAATAGATACTGCATGTATATGTTTTCAAAACCAATAGTTATGTTCACTGGGAGCAGGTAATTTGCTTTAATCCTATTTAAATATGTGTAAAAAGTTAAGTTATTTCAACTGAAAATGCGTCGAAATATATATCCAATGAAAAACACGTCTTTTACTGGTATAATTCTTAAATTTCTAAATTGAAGAAGATAATATAGTTACTCCCAATGCTGTGTATGTATCCATCTCACATTTATAGCCAGCAAGCGTGAGGTTTAGCTTGCCACACAATCTGGTAACCACTGGGTCGATGCCACTGCTGGTGGACGTTTCGTCCCCGAGGGTATCACCAGCCCAGTAGTCAACACTTCGGTGTTGACATGAATATCAATAAAGTGGTAATTTTTATAAATTTCCTGTTAACAAAACTTAGAATTTTTCGAAAAACTAAGGATTTCCTTATCCCATGCATAGATTACCTTAGCCGTATTTGGCACAACTTTTAGGAATATTGGATCCTCAATGCTCTTCAACTTTGTACTAGTTTGGCTTTATAAATATTTTGATATGAGCGTCACTGATGAGTCTTATGAAGACGAAACGCGCGTCTGGCGTACTAAATTATAATCCTGGTACCTTTGACAACTATTTAGCTTACCACACAATCTGGTTCAGCCAACCACTGTTTTTTTTTTATCAAAATGGTCTGTACCAAGTCAGAAATATGGAAATTGATGTCAACTAGGTCGTTTCTATGTATGTTTGGGTTTGATTTTGTTGCAGTTCAGTGTATCTTGTATTCCGTTGTATTCTTCTTAAATTTGGCAGTTGTTATCTAAAGGTTCTTTTCCATATACGTTGCATTGTTGTTTTTTGTTGCACTTAAGTATTCCTGTTGTATCGTTGTTTCCCTCTTAAAGTTGATGTGTTTCATTCGGTTAAGTAAGTTACCAGAATTTGTTTTTCTTCATTTTTTTTACTTTTGACCACCGGTATACTTTATTAAAAAGCACTGGCTGATTGAAACTACAATTTTGCAATAATCTGACTTTTAGCCTTCATTTTTAAGGTCCTCATTCAAAAAGAAGGACTAGTATACATTCAAAGCTACTAAGATGGCTCTCCTTACATTTGTTGAATGACTGTTCTGGTTCACTAACAAATTGTTCGCAACTTTACACTGTAGAAGATACCAGCATTTAAAGTCTTATTATTAAAACTGACAAATATGGTGTATGTCATATAAGTAGAGTGACAAATATGGTGTATGTCGTATAAGTAGAGTGACAAATATGGCGTTTGTCGTATAAGTAGAGTGACTGAAAAATTGTTTTCTGATGTCTTCACGTTTTACATGTTTAGCTACAAACGGGGGCGTTACGTACACACGTTATTACGTATGTAATTGTAATTGTAATTTTGTAATTTTCAAAACTTATTATATTATTCTATGGAGTTATTTCAAATTCGAAAGACACATTATATGCACTTCTACCATTAAGTTACCCTACCTAAGTACCTGCGATCATCCTCAGTTCAGTTTTTATGGGGTGGGGTCGAGTTCTTAGTCTTTAGCTATCTTTGTTGTGTTTTGTGTGCTATTGATTTTCTGTTTGTGTCTTTCTTTGTTAGCCTTGGCGTTGTTAATTTAATTTCGATTTATGAGCTCGAATGTTTATTTCGCCTGTTTTTTTTAGCACATCATACAAAGAGGAGTATAGAGATACAAGGTTTCTTTAAAAGATAATGACAAAAATACTTGATTAAGTTATTTGATATATCTTTGAAATAATCATTAACAACAATTACTTGGAGATAAGGGTAACTCTGAAGCATAGATTTTAAAGATTATCATGATTATTGCGTCAAAATATAATTTCTGTTTCAGGAGGATTTTGTGTTTATGTTTCACGAAACAAAAAAATATCACAAGATGTCTCTAAAGATTGTCTAAAACTAGTAAAAGCTGTAAAAGTATGTTATTTTAGAGATTGTAAAGTCGAAATATCACACGGAATATATATTATGTTCCATGTTGTAATGTATGTTTTTAATGGTTATTTATTTATTTTTCTGTGCTAAGTGTTCTAACGTTAGTTTTTACTGTTAACCTGTCACGTAGTATTGTTATTTTTAAGGTATTTTTATTACTGCAATATAAGCTGGAGGATTTGCAAGCCATAAAACCAGGTTCAACCCACGTTTTGTTTTCTAAAAATGTACCAAGTCAGAAATATGGTTGTTGATATCAACTAGTCTGTTTCTATGTATGATGGCGTTTGCTTTTGTTGCAGTTCAGTTTTTCTGTTTTTCAGTTGTTTTCGTCTTATACTTTATGTCTTTCCATCGGTTTGAGTTGTTACCTGAAATATTGTTTGTGCTTAATCGAATTATGAATATTAAACAGCGGAATACTACTGTTTATACATTATACATCGTATATGTGTATTACAGAACTCACTCGGCAATGTAAGAAATCGAACGGAAAATGCGGAATAAACACAAATTTAAGTTGTGATGGAATGTTTGGTCCTGGATGGATAGAAATGGGTAAATGCTGTAATTCAAGGCCGTGCTGTTTCGAATGTAAGTAGACTTGTTGAAATCTTAGCTCTGAATTAAAAGAGAGAGGTTGGGAGTCTGCTTACAGGTTTCACCGACGCATTTTCTGTAAGCCTGTCCAAATACAGAATATTCTTATTCAATGGTTATTATCTGTAACTGTATATCGTATTTATAAATCATTTAGATATAGAATGTAAAGGGGGATGGTGTCATAGAGACAACAACATCGAACACCAACGGAATCATATTTAATTAAATTATTAGGCTATAATTTGAAAAAATACAAAATTACAATGTTTAAAAACATATTCACCCATAGTAGGCACAAATAGTGGTTAACCCTTTATTAACGGTACTTTAAGTAAGAATAACACTATATTTACCGTACTAGAGATAAGAATTACCCTATATTGACCGTACTTGAGATAAGAGTTACACTATAGTTACCGTACTAGAGATAAGAATTACACTAATTTTACCGTACTAGAGGTACACTGTACTATATCATTGCCCTACTTTTACCGTACTTGAGCTTAACTGTAATATTCCATTACCCTATATTTACCGCACTTTTGGTAAACTGTAATATTACATTAACCTATATTACCGTACTTGAGGTAAACTGTAATATTGCATTACCCTAGATTTACCGTACTTGAGGTAAACTGTAATATTGCATTACCCAATATTCACCTTCCTTCAGGTAAGCTATAATATTGCAATATCCTATATTTATCGTACTTGAGGTAAACTATAACATTGCATTACCCTATATTTGCCGTACTTGAGGTAAACTGTAATATTGCACTACAAAATATTTACCGTCCTGCAGGTAAACTATAATATTGCATTACCCTATATTTACCGTACTTGAGGTAAACTGTAATATTGCAATACCATATATTTACCGTACTTGAGGTAAACTGTAATATTGCATAACCCTATGTGTACCGTACTTAAGGTAAACTGTAATATTGCATTTCCCTATATTTAAGGTACTTGAGGTAATCTGTAATATTGCATTACCCTGTATCCGTCGTACTTGAGGTAAACTGTTATAATGCATTACCTATATTTACCGTACTTGGGGTAAACTGTAATATTGCATTACCCTACATTAACTGTACTTGAGATACACTATAATAATGCATAACCCTATATTTACGGTACTTGAAGTAAGAATTACACTGTATTTACCATACACGAGGTAAGCATTATCGTTTATTTACCGTACTTGAGAAAAACTGTAGTATTGCATTACCCTATATTTACTGTTCTTGAGGTAAATTGTCATTTTTCAATCATAAAGCTATTTGATTTACTTAATGCTGAGAATACGTCACTTATGTAGTTATAAATTGAGATAAACCCCTTTTATTACTTTTTAAAATACAATTTCTCAAAACTAAACCACATGTATGTACTGAGTACTTTATCAGAAACCCAAATTCAAGAAAAGTCTCAAACCAACTTCCATAACTGTTTTTATGCATTTTTGATAGTTTTCTGAAAGACATTAATTAAAAGTCAAGTCATGTCGTAAAATGTATTGTTCAAAACATACAAGTTAGACGATGTGGTATAACTGCCAATAAGACAACTCTCAACAGACATGTTTGCAATTGAGAATGAACATGAGAAATGGAGTATATGCAAAGATAACAGTAGAGAAAAGGGCATATCCGTGTATTGTTTCTGGTGTTTATCTATAATAATAAACAGATAGAATTAAAATATATATTGCAGCTCATTGTGAAGATATTCAACAGATTCCTAACGGAAAAGTTACCAAAACTGGCACAGCTGTTGGTTCTTCTGCAACTTTTTCATGCTACGCTTTTTTTGAGTTACTTGGGAACCGGTCAATAACATGTACTCTAAATGGATGGAGTGACTACATTCCACTTTGTTATGGTACGGACAAAATTAACTGAAATGTATATGCACATGATGCATGTACGTAGTATTGCATTATTAATACATTCTAATATGTTAATGATATGGACATCGTTAGCTGATATGTATATACGTAAGATTTTATTATTACTACACTCCAATATATTTTCGTACGAACAAGGTTCAAAGACTGCTTTGACTGGTCCGATACCCAAAATCATGATTACCTAAAGGCAGACTTGGTCCGAGGACTGTTTATTTGATTAACGTAAAGACTAGACCGCTAAGAAAATGTACTTTGTTATTTAAAAAGCATTAGTGAAAATGTGTTTTTGATGCGTTTTGTTACTTGATTTTGCCATGTGATTATGGACTTTCCAAATTGATTTTCCTCTAAGTTCAGTATTTTTGTGATTGTACTTTTTATTGTTGTCAAAACAGCAATTTTTAACCTTGTCATGATTAAAAACAGAAAATTGACCATTGTCATCAACACTAATTAGTTTGTATTGCAAACGAGACAACACTCATTCCAAGTCACAATTTGTAAAAGTGAACCATCATAGGTCAAATTACTGTCTTCAACGCAGAGCCTTGAATAATCAAGCTATAAAGGGCCCCAAAATGCCTAGTGTAAAACCATTCAAACAGAAAAAAAAAAACTTGAAACAGTTTTTGGCTTTCGTTTCTGTTTTGTACTTGTTAAAGGACACCATGATTTTCAGTACGGAAAACAAGTACATTTGTACACATCTATTTTAGGTTAGCTAGCATGTGCATTTGGTCGTAAAGTTCAGTGATCAATGCATTTTATATGCATGCAAGTTTCATTTGTTTTCGCGTGTACCTACCTCGAAATCGGTGACAATAGATACACCTAGAAAAAAGTACATTTACAGTTTTCTTCTGTTAAGGACAGAACTTTACTAAACGACCAGTCAAATTTATTGTAAAATCTAAACCATTTTTTCTAAATACATAACACAAATACAACTGTTATAATTGTAATTTCCTTAAAATAAAACATAGAGAAACAGACGCATTAAAAAGTTTTAAAAAAAATCTTAATATGTTGTTTACTCTATGTTTTATTATAAGAATCAGGATTTCCAATGTATGCCTGTTTTCCGATGGCATTGTGACACAGCATACATGTATATCGAAATTCAAAATATACAAAACGAAGTTCTAAAAGTATGTTGATCTTTTCATGTTTCTTAGAATAAATCAAACCGTATAAATAGTAAGCTGCTAACACATTGATTGTAAATAAAGACGATATCAAGTATTTGCCAAAACTAATTATACTTGATATGTTTGTTTTTGTAGGTTGTCCAGACACTATTGGTCACTTTAGAGGATCAACCTACCTGATCACCTGTACATTTTTTAGCGACTGGATTAACGCAAAGGTAAACTTTTTTTATGCAAAATAACAAAACGAATTGGTGGTCTCAAAAGTATACACTCACAAAGAAGATAAGCACCCCAGATTTAAAGCATTGCAATATGTTATATTTCTATTTACAACAGAGACTGCAAAGATATGAATAAAAATAAGAACAGTAAGGTGCGACATGAGCTAGCACGGGGACGACAGTTACGATTAACAAAACCGATGCGTCAATTAACATTCCAAATAAACAGCACTGACCGATCTAAGTTTGTTAATATTTCAGAGTAGTCATAACATAAGCTGATTATTCAAACATCCCAAATATATAGCAGTTAAAGTATAATAATAATTGTTGAATGAGGTTAAACAGTTGAACCTGATGAATAGTTATATATATGCATGCTTTTACTACGAGATTATGACATTGTGTTCAAACTTCTGTTTGCTGAAGTAAAACGTTTCTATTGTAGACTGACTGTGAAAGTCGAGGTGGTAATCTGACAAGCATTGAAACTGAGGAAGAAAACAATTATCTCAAATATTTAGTGAATTTGTATCGTGTGTTTGGTGTTGGTAATGATTTTTGTTTCATTTGAAGCCATCAATTGAAAATATAGTGTGTTATATTATGTACTTAGTATTTAGTTTTTTTGATTTGGTTTGTAATCCGTTTTGTAAATCTAGACGGGAAAACCACCTCATATTGATTCCCCGGTACACCTTTTGACTGAAACTTTTGTTACACCAGGGAATACCCAGTACTCCTATTGACTTATATTGTTGGTATATCAGGGTTTACTCAGTAATCTGTTGACCAAAACAGATGCTACATCAGGCGGAACAACATGGTTTCCCCGGTACACCTAATGACTGAGATTGTTGTTACGCAATGAATTTCCCCGTACACTTATTGACATATATTGATGTTACAACAGGGATCCCCTGCTACACCTGTTGACTTATATTGTTGTTATATCATTGGTTTCTCGGTACGTACACCTATTGCATTTGATTGTGGTTACACCAGTCGAAACAACCGTCTCATATGGATTATCTGTTGAGTTACATTTTTGTTTAACAAGGCGGGACAACCTCTCATATGAATTATCTGCTGCATCTATTGACTTAAAATATTATTGTCGGTGATTTAGAGACAGTTTAACTTACGCGTCAAACGTTAACACTACTTTTAACGCCGCTTCCATTCACATTGTTAACGTCATCATATCTGCTGTTAACGTTGTGCTATTGTTATGTATCATGTTACTATATTGAGTTGAGATTATACGATCAAACGAACCAGACGTTATGTTACTGCCTTTCTAGACTTTTAGTTAACCCATCCGTCACATTGGTGCTTTGACCAGGATATAATGACGAAAAAGAAAGCCATTAGAGTGGGCCCTCGAGGAGACGCGAGGAGATTAATTTCAAAGATTGAAGAGGAATTAGAGAAAGAAACAACACAACGCGACGAAATAGAAAGCCTATGTGAAACCTTGAAGAAAAAGAGGGATATTTTTTCGGAACTTGATAATGAAATATTAGAGGAGATTGCAGAGGAAAACATGGAAGCTGTGATAGAAGACTCAGATCGGTTTGTTTTAGATATAGAACGAATTTTGACAAAAGTACGCAATTCATCAAGTTCAAAACAGAAAAACAAATCAAATGAAACTAGCTCTAATCAGAATTTAAATCCAAATGCAGCAGATTTTGTTTTTATCAACTCCACATCTACATGTAATACTCCACATCCCATGCAGAATAATGATATGCAATACAGATCGTCAATGAGCACAACACATTCTAGCATCTACCACAAGCTACCAAAATTGAATTTACCATATTTTAATGGCAATTTGTTAAACTGGCAACCTTTCTGGGATGCGTATCAATCAACAATACACGATAACCAAACATTAACAGACGTGCAGAAATTTACGTATTTGCAAAATCAGATTTAGAGAATAGCCGCGTAATGTATCGCCGGTTTACCACTCACAAGTGCAAATTACTATCAAGCCGTATCAATACCGCCAGTGCGGAAATAGACATCACACGAGTATACATGTACAAGTACATAACACAGAACCAAAGAGCTTGACCGAAAACCAGTATAGTACACAAAAGACCGTAGCACATACCGCCGTAGAGGAAACGCCACTGGAGCTAACCACATCATTGCATTCTACTGTTACTGCACATACAGATGTTTTACTGAAACTCCAGTTTGGTCCGAATATCGATCGATAATGACAAATATTTTATTTGACGAGGGAGCACATAACTCATTCATAACTGAAGATTTAGCTAGAAAATTAGAAATTGAGTCCACCGAAAAGATTGCACTGAAAATATCTGGATTTGGAGGAAACGAAGGACAAGTTCGTCATCTTGATAAAGCAAACATAGCTATTGAAACAGTTGATAATCAAAGAATAGAAATAGACGTAATAATTGTACCGAAAATTGCCGCTCCTATTCAGACAAAATCACAAAAGGAAATCAAAGCAATGCCATACCTACGTGGTTTACGACTCGCACATCCGATATGCGCAGAAGACAAGTTTAACATATCTTTATTGATTGGCGCAGACTATTACTGGTCAATAGTCGAAGATGAAATAATAAGATGAAATGGACCGACCGCAGTTAAGTCGAGAATAGGTTATCTCTTGTCGGGACTCGTACTTACTAAGAACGGAAGTACTTCAAAACAGTCAGAAATGCTAAATATTTTGACTAATCACAGAGCCGTTGTTTGCGACTTGGAAAAGTTTTGGAACTTAGAAGCGTTGGGGTTTCAGGAAGCGATACCATTAAAAATCAGTCTGAAGTTGTACGAGAATACGGAGAAAAGTCTATAATACTAGAAAATGGAAAGTACACAGCTAAGTTACCATGGAAACCATATTTCCTTCCGCTGCCTCATAACAGGGAATTGGTTAAACAGAGGAAAAGTAGCGTTATTAGGCGTTTAGCAAACACACCCGATTTATTAAAAATGTATGGAGATATCATAAGGGAGCAGGAGAGACGACATTGTATTGAAAAGGTTGAGGAAACAAAACTTACTACCGATCGACCCGTACACTATATCCCGCATCATCCTGTTTCCAAGGAATCATCTACTACGCCAATACGCATTGTTTATGATTGTAGCTGCAAAGATGGAAGAGATAATCCAAGTATAAATGAATGCTTAGAATCACACCCACCTGTTATGAATGATATTACGGGAATACTTTCGTGCTAAGAAATATGCTACAACTTCAGATTTAGAAAAGGCATTTCTACAAATACAGCTCGACGAGAAAGACCGAGATGCAACGAGGTTCTTATGGCTGAGCGATCCTACAAACACATCAAGTCCGCTAATAACATATCGCTTTAAGTCCGCACTATTCGGAGCTACATGTTCGCCATTCATTTTGAGCGCCACACTTCTCAAGCACTTTAAGACAAATCCGGGGAAACTTTCTGATACACTTGAAAATGGGTTATATGTGGACAACATTTTAACTAGCTTTGATCACGAAAAAAGCGTAATAGACTATTATAGGAGATCGAGAGAATTAAGGAGGATTCAACCTACGCTCATGAAATTCAAACAGTCCAAAATTACAAGAAATCACTAGCAAAGAACAAACCTTAGACAAAGATGAGCTTACTAAAATTCTTGGTATGCAATGGAACGCTAAATCGGACAAGTTGTTTTATCAAAGTAACACGTTCGAGATGGACAAAAAAGGAAAACTGACTAAAAAATATATTTTACGGCAATCATCCAAGATTTTCGATCCGTTAGGACTTTTAAGCCCAGTTACTGTAAAAGCGAAAATCTTTATGCAATCACTTTGGAAGCTAAATTTGGAGTGGGACGAAATATTACCGGAAGATATCCAATCAAAATGGATATTAATTTCACGAGATCTAGCATCTAGAAACAGAGATTCATCGAAGTACTCAAACACAGAACGATAATAACAGAAATTTACCAACTCTTCATGTATTTACCGATGCTTCAACTCATGCGTACGTCCCATGCGCGTACATCTTGTATGACCGAAAACCAACAATAGTAATGGCAAAGAATCGAGTTCCGCCTATCAAGACTATAAATTTACCAAAACTAGAGCTTATGGGGGCTGTAATTGGAGCAAGACTTGCTGGTCATATCTGCAAAAACTTTCCAGAAACGTTTAGTGAAATACAATTTTGGAGTGATAGCCAAATCGTACTTAGTTGGCTTTCATCCGTAAAACCACAGAGACAATTTATCAAAAACAGAATTGAAGAAATTCAAAGTTTGTGTGGAGATAATGTATGGAGATACTGCCCTACGAAAGACAATCCCGCAGATCTACTTACACGTGGTATAACATCTGAAGAACTACAACAGAACGAAATATGGTTTAGTGGACCTAAATGGTTAAACAGCAAAGAAGATTGGCCGACATGGAACGGAAACAATGTGACGTCTAGTGTATGTACAACAATGTCGGAGAACGATGAAAAATTTAAACTATGGAGATTAATCAAAATGTACGTATTGGTATAGGAGAAATCATAGATATCGAACGGTACAATTCTTATAGAAAATTAACCCGCATTACAGCATATGTAATGAGATTCGCAACGAACTGCAGAGCAACGGAAACTGAACAAAAGAAAGATTTGTTACGTAGTGATGAAATTGAAAATGCAAAATTCCTATGGATAAGATATACACAAGGTAGAATATTTAGTGACGAAATAAATTGTATAGATAATTCTACAAAACGCAAATCACTTGTACGACAATTAAAGCTATTTCTAGACGAAAAGCAATCATTACGATGTGGTGGCCGCCGAATAGACAATGCGACAGTAGGAGAAACAGTCAAGTTTACATATCTGTTACCAGCAAAGGACCGTCTTACACATTTGATAGTGTTAGAAGCACATGAGCACACACTACATTCAGGTATAAATATCACTCTAGCATACATACAACAAACATTTTGGATTACGAAATTAAGACAGTGCGTGAAATCTATATTGGCGAAATGTGTAACGTGCCGAAAAGTAATCAGAAAATCTTATCCCGCACCATAAATTCTACCATTACCAAAAGAGAGAGTTCAAGATGCCACACCCTTTATCATCACCGGAGTAGACTTCACAGGTGCGTTAACGACAAGAAACAGACACAACGAAGAATCGAAGTTTTACATTTGCCTATTTACATGTGCTGTCACTCGAGCAGTACATTTGGAATTAGTTTACGATCTCAGCGAAGAATCTTTTTTATTGTTTTTCCGGAGATTTGTAAGTCGACGATCAGTGCCGAAAATTATGATGTCAGATAATGCGTTAACATTTAAAGCTGCTTCAATCGAAATTTCACGACTTTGCAATTCTAAAAAAAGTTAAAGAAAATATTCAGAATTATGACATTGAATGGAAATGCATCCCAAATAGAGCTCCATGGTTCGGGGCATGTGGGAAAGAATGATTGGCTTAACAAAAACATCACTTTAGAAAGTATTAGGACGTGCACATGTTAACGATGAGACTCTAAGGACCGTATTAACAGAGATCGAAGCCACACTCAACGATCGACCAGTGACGTATATGTCAACAGATATCAGAGATCCGGAGCCGCTTACACCATCCCATCTTATACATGGACGAAGAATAACAACTTTACCGTATGTATCGACAGGTAGTGCTATTGACAATCTGAATATTTGTGAATTAACACACACAAACTTAAACAATCAAGCGATACGACAGAGACAATTGATTGAGAACTTCTGGACAAGATGGAAAGGAGAATACCTTACTTCATTGCGAGAATATCACCAAAGAGCTGGAGTCGGCGTTCGGAAGATTACAGAAGGCGATGTAGTTCAGATACACGACGAATCAAAGCGTGTTCATTGGAGACTTGATGTTGTGCAGGATACTATTAAAGGCAAGGACGGCTTAGTACGTGTCGCTATGGTGCGTACCAAATCAGGAATTACAAATCGACCCGTGACGAAACTCTAACCATTAGAAGTCAACAACATGGACTGTTATCTGAGACGAAATGAACGAAGAAACTAACGTGTGTGAACAGACTTGTTAATTTTACTTATTTGTGAAAAGTTTTTTGCGTAATTTAATAATTTAATCCTTTTTTAATTATTTGTGAGATAAATCTATTTTTGTTCTTTCCGCATTCCACTACATATCACAGCTAATGGACATTGCATCTGGTGGCCCCGAGTATGTCGGTGATTTAGAGACAGTTTAACTTACGCGTAAAACGTTAACACTACTTTTAACGCCGTTTCCATTCACATTGTTAACGTCATCATAACTTCTGTTAACGTTGTGCTTTTGTTATGTATCATGTTACTATATTGAGTTGAGATTATACGATTAAACGAACCAGACGTTGTTTTACTGCCTGTCTAGACTTTTAGTTAACCCATCCGTAATAATTATCACACAAGGGATTCCACGGTACACCTGTTAGTTTAAACATATTAAACATACACCTGTTGACTAATAGCGATGTGACATCAGGCGGGACAACCTCATTTTATGGATTCCCTGGTGCACTCATTGTTCTTACGAACTTTATGGACAACCTTCGTAAACCTTTTGATTTAGTTGTTGTTACATCAGATATTCCCTAGTTTATGTATTATTTTATATTATTGTAAAACCAGGGGTTCGCCGGTAAACCTATATGGTTAATACATCAGGATGTTTCATGTGCACCTATTTAAGTAGATTATTGTAACACCAGGAATCTACCGGTACACCGATATACTTAGATTGTCGTTGCACTAAGGAGTCCCTAGTACGTCTTTGACTAAGATTGTTGCTACACCTGTGATCCCCTCCCGTATACCTATTGACTTAGATTGTTGTTAAAACAGGGGCAACCTCCTCATATTGACTCCTCGAGACACCTATTGATTTAAATCGTTGTGCAGCTATTGAATTATATTGTTGTTACATCAGGAATTCCCTGGTAAACCTATTGACTTACATTGTTGTTAAACAAGACGGGACAACCTCCTCATATGGATTATCTGCTAAACCGATTGTTTAAGTTATAGATAATCCATATGTTAAGGTTTTTCTTGTCGTAGAACACACCGAGGGGTGTCAGGATTGATCAAATGAAAGACCGACCGGAGGGAGGTCTTTCTTTGAACAATCATGACACCCCGAGGTGTGTTCTACGACAAGAAAAACCTTAACATATGCATTATCTGACTTATATACCGTAAACAATATTCATTTTATAAAGATTTGTAAAATTTAGTATCCTATTTTACCGACAACACTAAAGTGGGATATTCCTTTCTAATGCGTTAAGGTTTTAATACGCCCTGCGGCTCATTTAAAATGTGAAATAAAACTCACTAAATAATATAGATATCAACCTTTTAAAAATTGTTACCCATACACAATAAAAATATTACTGAAACTGCATGAAGTAACACACACATGTATTGTTACCATCCGATAAAGGTGTATGACAAATACAAGATACATTGTAAGTTATTTATTGTACCACTTAGCTTATG